>NC_142164.1:75886879-77187365 GCF_024610735.1 Ursus americanus
TCCAGATATATTTTAACAAATAAATCAAAGTATACCCAGTTAAAGATCCAAAAATTCCCTACTGCAAACAAGGAGAAACTCTGATGAGGATGACCAGTGGGAAAGAGCAGCCAAAATGCAACAGCAGAGTGCACACAGAATACACATGAAACACACCCTGAAGTACCAGGACCTGAACAGTGTATGACCCCTTTTTAAATATAGCAGTACTCTCAAGTGCAGGAGATATAACAAGGTTTCATAATATGCAAAAGACAGAAACATAGCCAAAATGACAAGACAAAGGAACTCTCCCCAAAAGAAAGGTCAAGAAGAAATCATAGTCAGGGACTTGCTCAAAACAGATATAAACAATATATCTTAACAAGAATTTAGAACAATAGTCATAAAACTACTAGCTGGACTTAAAAAAATAGAAGACACCAAAGAAAACCTTGAAGCAGAGATAAAGGACCTAAAAACTAGTCAGGCTGAAATAAAAAATGCTATAACTGAGATGCAAAGCACACTGGGTATAAGTACAATGAGGACTGAAGAAGCAGAGGTGAGAATAGGTGATATAGAAGATAAAATCATGTAAAATAATGAAGTTAAAAAGTAGAAGGAAAGAAAACTATTAGAACACAAAGTTAGACTTAAGGAAATCAGCAATTCCATAAAGCAAATATTATCCATATCATAGGAGTCCCAGGAGAAGAGCAGGAAAAAGGGGCATAAGGTTTATTGGAACAAAGGACAGACTAGAACTTCCCTAATCTGGGAAAGTAAACAGGTATCCAAGTCCAAGAGTCACAGAGAACTCTCGTCAAAGTAAACAAAAACAGGTCAACACCATAACATGTCATAGTGAAACTTGCAAAATACAAAGATAACGAGAGAATTCTGTAAGAAGCTTAGGACAAAACGTTCTTAAACTAAAAGGTAGACAATAAGGTTAACTGCAGACATGTCCAGAGACCTGGCAGCCCAGAAAGGAGTGGAAGGAAATAATCAATGTGCTAAATGGGGGGGGGGGCTGGGTGGCTCAGCCATTAAGCATCTGCCTTCAGCTCAGGTCGATCTCAGGGTCCTGGGATCGAGCCCTGCATCAGGCTCCCTGCTTGGCGGGAAGCCTGCTTCTCCTTCTCACACTCTCCTTGCTTGTGTTCCCTCTCTCGCTGTCTTGCTCTGTCAAATAAATAAACAAACAAATAAATAAAATCTTTTTTAAAATGTGCTAAATGGAAAACATAGGCAGGCAAGAACACTTATCCAGAAAGGGTCATTCAGAATAGAAGGAGAGATAGAGTTTACAAGACAAGCAAAAACTAAGGGAGTTCCTGAATACTAAACTAGCTCTGCAAGAAATACTAAAGGGAACCCACTGAATGGGAAAGAGAGACCAAATGCAAAAACACTAAAAAGGAACAGAGACAATCTACAGGAACAGTAACTTTAGAAATAATACAAAGGTATTAAGTTAATATCTTTTAAAAATACTCAGAATGTAAGTGGACTAAATGTTCCAATCAAAAGGCACGGGATGTCAGAATGGAAAAAAAAAAAAACAGACCCAACAAAATGCAAATTACAATAGACTAATTTTAGACCCCCAAACACCTCCACATTGAAAGTGAGGGGTTGGAGAACAATTTATCATGCTAATTGATATCCAAAAGAAAGCTGGAGTAGCCATACATATATCAAACAAATTATATTTTAAACCAAAGACTGTGCGATTTGGGGTCTTTTCTGGTTCCACACAAATTTTAGGATTGTTCGTTCTAGCACTTTAAAAAATGGCATTGGTATTTTGATTCACATGAGAAAATGTTCAACATCATTAGCCGTCAAGGAACTTCAAAACAAAACCACATTGAGATACCACCTTACACCAGTTAGAATGGCAAAAATTGACAAGGCAAGAAACAACAAATGCTGGCAAGGACGTGGAGAAAGGGGAACCCTCTTACACTGTTGGTGGGAATGCAAGTTAGTATAGCTACTTTGGAAAACAGTGTGGAAGTTCCTCAAAAAGTAAAAAATAGAGCTACCATATGATGCAGCAATTGCACTACTGAGTATTTTCCCCAAAGATACAGACAGTGAAAACAAGGGCCATATGCACCTCAGTGTTCATAGCAGCAATAACCACAATAGCCAAACTGTGGAAGGAGCCGAGATGCCTTTCAACAGAAGGAAGGATAAAGAAGATGTCCTTTTGCATGACACATCTCCAAAGGCAAAAGAAACAAAAGATAAAATGAACTTATGGGACTTCATCAAGATAAAAAGCTTCTGCACAGCCAAGCAAACAGTCAAAAAAACTAAGAGGAAGCCCACATAATGGGAGAATATATTTGCAACTGGTACTACAGAGAAAAGACTGGTATCCAAGATATACAAAGAACCTCTCAAACTCAATACATGAGAAACAAATAAACAAATCATAAAATGGGCAGAAGATATACACAGACACTTTTCCAATGAAGACATACAAATGGCTAACAGACACATGAAAAAGTGGTCAAAATCATTAGCCATCAGGGAAATTCAAATCAAAACCAAACTAACATATCACCTTATGCCAGTTAGAATGGCAAAAATTGACAAGGCAAGAAACGACAATTGTTGGAGAGGATGTGGAGAAAGGGGGTCTCTCCTACATTATTGATGGGAATGCAAGTTGGTACAGCCACTCTGGAAAACAGTGTGGAGGTCCCTTAAAAAGTTACAAATTGAGCTACCTTATGATCCAGCCATATGCACCCCAATGTTCATAACAGCTCTCTCCACAATAGCTAAATCGTGGAAGGAGCCGAGATGCCCTTCAACAGATGACTGGATTAAGAAGTTGTGGTCCATATATACAATGGAATATTACTCAGCTATCAGAAAGAACGAGTTCTCAACATTTGCTGCAACATGGACGGCACTGGAGGAGATAATGCTAAGTGAAATAAGTCAAGCAGAGAAAGACAACTATCATATGATTTCTCTCATCTATGGAACATAAGAACTAGGATGATAGGTAGGGGAAGAAAGGGATAAAGAAAGGGGGGGTAATCAGAAGGGGGAATGAAACATGAGAGACTATGGACACTGAGAAACAAACTGAGGGCCTCAGAGGGGAGGGGGGGTGGGGTGATGGGATAGACCGGTGATGGGTAGTAAGGAGGGCACGTATTGCATGGTGCACTGGGTGTTATATGCAACTAATGAATCATCGAGCTTTACATTGGAAACCAGGAATGTACTGTATGGTGACTAACATAATATAATAAAAAATCATTAAAAAAAAGTTAAAAATGGAGCAACCCTATGATCCAGCCATTGCACTACAGGGTATTTACCCCAAAGATACAGAGTGAAGAGAAGGACCATATGCACCCCAATGTTCATAGCAGCTTTGTCCACAATAGCTAAATCGTGGAAGGAGCCGAGATGCCCTTCAACAGATGACTGGATTAAGAAGTGGTGGTCCATATATACAACGGAATATTATTCAGCTATCAAAAAGAATGATTTCTGAACATTTGCTGCAACATGGACGGCACTGGAGGAGATAATGCTAAGTGAAATAAGTCAAACAGAGAAAGACAATTATCATATGGTCTCTCTCATCTATGGAGCATAAGAACTAGGAAGATCGGTAGGAGAAGAAAGTGATAAAGAAAGTGGGGGTAATCAGAGGGGGGAGTGAAGCATGAGAGACTATGGACACTGAGAAACAATCTGAGGGCCTCAGAGGGGAAGGGGGTGGGGGAATGGGATAGGCTGGTGATGGGTATTAAGGAGGACACATATTGCATGGTGTACTGGGTGTTATACACAACTAATGAATCATCGAACTTTACATCAAAAACCAGGGATGTACTGTATGGTGACTAACATAATAAAAAAATATTTTTAAAAAGAAAGGGAAAAAGAACATGGGGAGGAAACAGAATGGGGAATGAACAATGAGAGATATTGGACTCTGGGAAACAAACTGAGGGCTTCAGAGGGGAAAGGGTGGGAGATTGGGAAAGGCTGGTGATGGGTATTAAGGAGGGCACGTGTTGCATGGTGCACTGGGTATTATATGCAAGTAATGAATCACCGAACATTGCATCAAAAAATTGGCATGTACTGCATGTTGACTAACATAATATAATAAAAAATATTATTAAAAAAAAGAAGACGTGGTCCTTATATACAATGGAATATTAACCATCAGAAAGGATGATTACACAACATTTGCATCAACATGCATGGAACTGGAGGAGATTATAATAATTCAAATAAATCAAGCAGTGATAGACAATTATTATATAGTTTCACTTATTTGTGGAACATAAGGAATATCAGGGAGATTATTAGGAGAAGGAAGGGAAAAACTAAGGGGAGAAAATCAGAGGGGGAGATGAACCATGAGAGACTATGGACTCCAGGAAACAAACTGAGGGATTTAAAAGGGAGGGTGCTGGGGGGATGGGCTAGCCCAGTGAAGGGTATTAAGGAGGGCACATATTGTATGGAGAACTGAGTGTTATATGCAAACAATGAATCATGGAACACTACATCAAAAGCTAATGATGTACTGTATGGTGAGTAACATAACATAATTTAAAAAATGGGTAATCCAGAGGGGGAGTTAAGATGGCAGAGGAGTAGGGGACCCCTTTTTCAGCCGGTCCCCTGAGTCGAGCTGGATAGGTACCAGACCAGCCTGAACATCCACGGAATCAGCCTTAGATGCAGGAAGATACATCTGGATCTCTACAAATGAACATCTCCAGCACTGAGTATTGAGGTACAAAGCGGGCAGCCATGAAACTGCACACAGATATCGGAAAATAAATGGAAGGGGGAGGGAGCCGCCATGGTCAAGTGCCAGGAAGCGGTAGCCAGCTGCACAAGGGAGCGGGCGGTCTCTCGGACCGGCACCCATGAGATAGCAGACTGAGACCGTGAGCCAGGGAAAGTGCGCGACCAGACTGAGGGCCAGAGCTTCGAGCGCGCAGGGAGTACTGGCGGCTGGCAGTGTTAGAAACATAAAGGACAGAGACACGCCAGCCCTGGAAGTGAGGGCTGGGACACCGAGTGTGGGGCGCACATCCTGGTATGCTGCAGGGTTGAGCAGCACCAACAGAAACAGAGTTAAAGTGCCCACAACATCAGTGGAGAAAGGTCCGAGATCCCTCTGTTCTGAGACAGAGGCTGAGATTCGGCCACTGTTGCTCTGACTCTCAGAAGAAGCACAGCAATCCACCAGGGAAAGCCGCCAGAGAACAAAAGCCTGGAAATACCAGCTCACAGTGTGCCCATCCCCATCCCCCCTCGCAGGGGACAAGAAGACTCTACCCAAACAGGGTTGCCTGAGTATCTGTGCGGCAGGCCCCTTACCCAGAAGGCAGGCTGAAAAATCATCCCTAACATCCCTATAATACAAGGGCACATGGCCAGGGTCCCGGTAAATAATTTGGGCTCTGGGCAACCCTGCAACCTTTCCTTATCAGAATGATGAAAAGGGGAAGCCCCCTCAGCAAAGTAAAGACAATGAGTCTGTAGCCTCTGCCACAGAACTAATTATATGGATATAACCAAATTATCAGAAATGGAATTCAGAGTAACAATGGTCAAGATGATGTGTAGACTTGAAAAAAGTATTAACGAAAATGTTAATAAGAATATAGAATCTCTAAGGGCGGAAATGAGAACAAATCTGGCAGAAATGAAAAATTCTATGAGCCAAATGCAGTCAAAACTAGAGGCTCTGACGGCCAGGGTGAATGAGGCAGAAGAACATAGCGAATTGGAGGATGGGTTAGTAGAAGAGAAAGCTAAAATAGAATCTGGACTCAAAAAAATCCACGCTCAGGAATGTAGGTTACGGGAGATTACTGACTCAATGAAACGTTCCAATGTCAGAATCATTGGCATCCCCAAGGGGGTAGAGAAATACAGAGGTCTAGAAGAGATATTTGAACAAATTGTGGCTGAAAACTTCCCTAATCTAGCAAGGGAAACAAACATTTGTGTCCAAGAGGCAGAGAGGACCCCTCCCAAGCTCAACCATGACAAACTTACGCCACGCCACATCATAGTGCATTTCGCAAATATTAGATCCAAGGAAACAGTATTGAAAGCGGCCAGGGCCAAGAAATCTCTCATGTACCAAGGCAAAGGTATCAGAATTATGTCAGATGTGTCTACACAGACCTGGAATGAGAGAAAGGGTTGGGGGGCATTTTTAAAGCTCTTTCAGAGAAAAACATGCAGCCAAGGATCCTTTATCCAGCAAGGCTGTCATTCAGAATTGATGGAGAAATAAACACCTTCCAGAATCACCAGTCATTGACCAATTTCATAACCACGATACCAGCCCTACAGGAGATATTAAGGGGGGTACTATAAAGGTAAAAAGGCCCCAAGAGTGATACAGAACAGAAAGTCACAATCTATAGAAACAAAGACTTTACTGGCAACATGGCATCAGTAAAATCATATCTCTCAATAATCACTCTCAATGTAAATGGCCTAAATGATCCCATAAAATAACACAGGGTTGCAGAATGGATAAAAAGACATGACCCATCCATTTGCTGTCTACAAGAGACTCATTTGGAACCTAAAGATAAATCCATACTGAAAGTAAAGGGATGAAATACCATCTTTCACGCCAATGGACCTCAAAAGAAAGCTGGCGTAGCAATTCTCATATCAGACAGATTGGATTTTAAACTAAAGACTATAGTTAGAGACACAGAAGGCCACTATATTATTCTTAAAGGATGTATCCAACAAGTGGATATGACAATTATAAATATATATGCCCCCAACAGGTGAGCAGCAAGATAAACAAGCCAACTCTTAACCAGAATAAAGAGACATATAGATAAAAATACACTAATAGTAGGAGACCTCAACGCTCCACTATCAGCAATAGACAGATCACCTAAGCAGAAAATCAACAAAGAAACAGGAGCTTTGAATGAGATACTAGAGGAGTTGGACCTCATAGATATATATAGAACACTACAGCCCAGAACCAAAGAATACTCATTCTATTCTAATGCACATGGAACATTCTCAAGAATAGACCATGTTCTGGGTCACAAAACAGGTCTCAACCAATACCAAAAAACTGAAATTATTCCCTGCATATTGTCAGAGCACAACACTCTGAAATTGGAACTCAACCACAAGGAAAAATTTGGAAGAAATTCAAACACTTGGAGACTAAGAACCATCCTGCTCAGGAATGATTTGATAAACCAGGAAATCAAAAATCAGTTTAAACAATTTATGGAGACCAACGAGAATGAAAACACAATGGTCCAAAACCTATGGGATACTGCAAAGGCAGTCCTAAGGGGGAAATACATAGCCATCCAAGCCTCACTCAAAAGAATAGAAAAAATCTAAAATGCAGTTTTTATATTCTCACCTCAAGAAGCTGGAACAGCAACAGAGGGACAGGCCTAATCCATGCATGAGGAAGCAGTTGACCAAGATTAGAGCAGAAATCAATGAATTAGAAACCAGGAGTACAGTAGAGCAGATCAACAGAACTAGAAGCTGGTTCTTTGAGAGAATCAATAAAATTGTCAGACCACTGGCAAGACTTATCTAACAGAATAGAGAAAGGACCCATAATTTAATTTTAATAAAATTATGAATGAAAAAGGAGAGGTCACAACCAACACCAATGAAATTGGAAGGATTATTAGAAACATTTATCAACAGCTTTATGCCAGTAAATTATCTGGAAGAGATGGAGGCCTTCCTGGAAACCTATAAACTACCAAGACTGAATCAGGAAGAATTTGATTTTTTAAACAGGCCAATTAATTATGAAGAGATTGAGTCCGTGACAAATAACCTTCCAAAAAACAAAACTCCAGGCCTGGACGGTTTTCCTGGGGAATTCTACCAAACATTCAAAGAGGAAATAATACCTATTCTCCTAAAGATATTTCAAAAAATAAAAACAGAAGGAAAGCTACCAAACTCATTCTTTAAGGCCAATATTACCTTGATCCCCAAACCAGGCAAAGACCCCATCAAAAAGGAGAATTATAGATTCATTTCTCTAA
Source organism: Ursus americanus (assembly GCF_024610735.1). Taxonomy (NCBI): domain Eukaryota; kingdom Metazoa; phylum Chordata; class Mammalia; order Carnivora; family Ursidae; genus Ursus; species Ursus americanus. The sequence continues at coordinate 75,894,940 of NC_142164.1, forward strand.
TGAATATGGATGACAAAATCCACAACAAATCCTGGCTAATAGAATCCAACAGTACATTAAAAGGATTATCCATCATGACCAAGTGGGATTCATCCCTGGGATGCAAGCGTGGTCCAACATTCGCAAATCGATCACCGTGATACATCATATCAACAAGAAAAGAATCAGGAACCATATGATCCTCTCAATTGATGCACATGTGGAGAAAGGGATCCCTCCTACATTGGTGGGAATGTAAGTTGGTAGAGCCACTCTTGAAAACAGTGTGGAGTTCCCTTAAAAAGTTAAAAATTGAGCTACCCTATGACCCAGCCATTGCACTACAGGGTATTTACCCCACAGATACAGATGTAGTGAAGAGAAAGGCCATATGCACCCCAATGTTCATAACAGCTCTGTCCACAATAGCCAAATCGTGGAAGGAACCGAGATGCCCTTCAACAGATGACTGGATTAAGAAGTTGTGGTCCATATATACAATGGGATATTACTCAGCTATCAGAAGGAATGAGTTCTCAACATTTGCTGCAACATGGACGGCACTGGAGGAGATAATGCTAAGTGAAATAAGTCAAGCAGAGAAAGACAACTATCATATGATTTCTCTTATCTATGGAACATAAGAACTAGGATGATCGGTAGGGGAAGAAAGGGATAAAGAAAAGAGGGGTAATCAGAAGGGGGAAGGAAGCATGAGAGACTATGGACTCTGAGAAACAAATGAGGGCTTCAGAGGGGAGGGGTGAGGGGAATGGGAATGACTGGTGATTGGTAGTAAGGAGGGCACGTATTACATGGTGCACTGGGTGTTTTATGCAACTGATGAATCATCGAACTTTACATCAGAAACCAGGGATGTACTGTATGGTGACTATCATAATATAATAAAAAAACATTAAAATAAAAAAATGGGTAATCCTAATAAAAAATAAATAAATGAATAAATAAATAAACCAAAGACTGTAATAAGTGATGAAGAAGGGTACTGTATCATCATAAAGGGGTCTGTCGAAAAAGAAGTTCTAAAAACTGTTAATATTTACACCCCTAACTTTGGAATAGCCAAATATATAAATTACTTAATAACAAACTTAAACTCATTGCTAAAATAAAATAGTAGTGGGAGACTTTAACACCCTACTCACAGCAAGGGACAGATCATCTTAAGCAGAAGATCAATCAATGTGTTTCTTTAATTTGGTTATTAATTCATTTATATAATTGGCTGTTCCCAAGGTAGGAGCATAAATATTTACAATTTTTAGATCTTGTTGGATAGACCCTTTAAGTGTGATAATAATCTCCCTCTTCATCTCTTATTACAGTCTTTGGTTTAATATGTAGTTTTCTCTGATATGAGTATTGCTACCCCAGCTTTCTTTTGATGTCCATTAGCATGATAAATTGTTCTGCACGCCCTCACTTTCAATATGGAGGTATCTTTGGGTCTAAAATGAGTCTCTTGTAGACAGCATATAGATGGGTTTTGCTTTTTTATCCTATCTGATACCCTGTGTCTTTTGATTGGAACATTTAGCCTTTTTACATTCAGAGCATCTATTGAAAAATATGAATTTAGTGCCATTATATTATCTGTGAAATCCCTGTTTCTGTATACTCTTTCTGTTCCTTTCTGGTCTATGTTACTTTTGGGCTCTCTCTTTGCCTAATGGTTCCCCTTTAATATGTCCTGCAGGGTTGGTTTAGTGATGACAGATTATTTTAATTTGTTTGTCCTGGAAACTCTTTATCGCTCCTTCTATTCTGAATGACGGCCTTGCTGAATAAAGTATCCTTGGCTGCATATTTTTCTCACTTAGCAGCCTGAATATATCATGCCTGTCCTTTCTAGCCTGCCAGTTCTCTCTGGACAAGGCTGCTGCCAGCCTTTTGATTCTACCTATGTAGTTATGCACATCTTTGTCTCTGAAATTTTCAAGCTTCACTATTATATGTTGAGGTGCTGACCTATTTTTATTGATTTTGAGGTGCATAATCTCTGCCTCCTGGACTTGAATGCCTGTTTCCTTCCCCAGACTAGGGAAATTCTCAGCTATAGTTAGTTCAAATATATCATCCGTCCCTCTCTCTCTTCAGTCTGCCTCTGGGACCCAATTGTTGTTTTGCTTTATGATATTGCTTATCTTTCAAATCCTCCCTCATAATCCAGTAGTTTATCTCTCTTTTTCTCAGTTGTTTTTGAAATAAAGAAGGGTATTACTGAGATTCAATGAAAAAAAAATGAGGCTCTAACTGCTAGGATAAATGAGGCAGAAGAGAGAATCAGTGACATAGAAGATAAAATGATGGAGAAAAAAGATCACAACCAACACCAAAGAAATACAAATATTTATAATAACATATTATGAGCAACTATATGTCAACAAATTAGGCAATCTGGAAGAAATAGATGCATTCCTGGAAACATATAAACTACTAAAACTGAAACAGGAAGAAATGGAAAACTTAAACAGACCCATAACTAGCAAGGAAATTGAAGCAGTAATCAATAATCTCCCAACAAACAAGAGTCCAGGGCCAGATGCCCTCCCAGGGGAATTCTACCAAACATTTAAAGAAGAATTAATACCTATTCTTCTGAAGCTGTTTCAAAAAATAGAAAGGGAAGGCAAACTTCCAAACTCATTCTATGAGGTCAGCATTACCTAGATCCCGAAAACAATGATCTCACCAAAAAGGATAATTACAGACCAATATCCCTGATGAATAGGGATCCAAAATTTCTCACCAAGATACTAGACAACAGGATCCAACAGTACATTAAAAGGATTATTCACCACCACCAGGTGGGATTTATTCCTGGACTGCAAGTATGGTTCAACATCCTCAAATCAATCAATGTGATATACTACATTTTTAATAGGACAAGATCCTCTCAATAGATGCATAAAAAGCTTTTGACAAAGTATAGCATCCTTTCTTAAAAAATTATGCACAGTGTAGGGATAGAGGGAAAATACTTCAATATCATAAAAACCATATATGAAAAGCCCAGAGTGAATATGATTCTCAAAGGGGAAAAACTGAGAGCTTTACCCCTAAGGTGAGGAACATGGCATGGATGTCCACTCTCATCACTGTTGTTCAACATAGTACTAGAAGTCCTAGCCTCAGCATGCAGACAACAAAAAGAAATAAAAAGCATCTGAATCATCCAAGATAAAGTCAAACTCTCACTCTTCACAGATGACATGATATACTATGTGGAAAACCCAAAAGACCCCATCCCCAAATTGCTAGAACTCATAGAGGAAGTCAACAAAGCGGCACAGAAATCAGTTGAATTTCCATACAATAACAATGAAACAGAAAAAAGAGAAATTAGTGAATTGATCCCATTTACAATTGCACCCCAAACCATGAGATATCTAGTAACAGAACTAACCAAAGAGGTAAAGGATCTATACTCTGAAAACTATAGCCAGAGGAATGTTAATGTGGGGGGTTGGCAGATGGGGTAACAGGATGATGGGTTTTAAGGAGGGCATGTGATGTAATGAGCCCTGGGTGTTATATACAACTGAGGAATCACTGTACTCTAACTCTGAAACTAATAATACACTAAATGTTAATTAATTGAATTTAAATTTTAAATAAAGAAGAAAAAAACACAACAGTACCAAACAATTTGGATGTAGGAAAAAAGTTCCTAAGAGGGATGTATACAGTAATATATGACTACACCAAGAATCAAGAAAAATCTCAAATACACACCCAAACCTTATATCTAAAGTAGCCAGAAAAAGAACAATAAATGAATCCTAAAGCCAGCAGACGCAGGGACATAATAAAGATTGGAGAAGTAATAAATGATATGTAAACTAAAAAATCAATAGAACAGATCAATGGAACCATGAGCTGATTCTTTCAAAAAATTAAAAAATCAATAAACCACTAGTCAAACTTATGGAAAAGAAAAGAAAAAAGACCCAAATAAAAAAATTTGCAAATGAGAAAGGAGAAATAACAAACAAAATATTTCTATATTTTATAGAAATTTAAACAATTATAAGAGAATATTATGTAAAACTACATGCCAAAAAATTGGATAACCTGGACGAAATGGATAAAGTCCTAGAAACACGTATACTACCAAAACTGAAACAGGAAGAAATAGGAAATTTGAACAGACATATAATGAGCAAAGAAATTGAACCAGTAATAAAAAATCTCCCAACAAACAAAAGTCCAGGGATAGGTGGATTTGCAGGTGAATTCTACCAAACATTTGAAGAAGAATTAATACCCATTCTTCTTAAACTATTCAAAAAATAGAAATGGAAGGAAAACTTCCAAATTCATTCTATGAGGCCAGCATTACCATGACACCCAAACAAGAGGAACACTCCACTAAAAAAGAGAACTATAGGCCAATATCCTGATGAACATGGATGTAAAAATTCTCAATAAAATACTAACAAATTAAATCCAAAAGTTAAATAAAAGAATCATTCACCAAGATCAAGTGGAATTTGTTCTGAGCTAGAAGGATGGTTTATTATTTGCAAATAAGCCAAAGTGATACACCACACTAATAAAAGAAAGGAAAAGAACTATATGATCCTTTGAATAGATGCAGAAAAGAAGTTGACAAAGTAGGACATCCACTCATGATAAAAACCTTCAACAAAGTAGGGTTAGAGGGAACATACTTCAACATAATAAAGTACATATATGAAAATCCCACAGGTAATAACATCCTCAATGGGGAAACACTGAGACATTTTCCTCTTTATTAGCAACAAGAAAGGGATGTCCATTCTCACCATTGTTATTTAACATAGTATTGGAAATCCTAGCCATAGGAATCAGATAACACAAAGAAATAAAAGGCATCCAAATCAGCAAGGAAGTCAAACTTTCACTATTTCAGATGATGTGATACTCTATATAGATAACCCAAGAGATTCCACCAAAATTTGCTACAACTGATACACAAATTCAGTAATGTTGTAGGATACAAAATCAGTGTACTGAAATTGGTTGCATTTCTATACACCAATAATGAAGCAACAGAAAGAGAAATAAAGTAATCAATCCCATTTACAATTTCACCAAAAGCGTAAGCTATGTAGGAATAAACATAACCAAAGAGGTGAAAGACCTGTACTCTGAAAACTAGAAAACCCTGATGAAGGAAATTGAAGGTGACACAAGGAAATGGACACACATTTGATGTTCATGGATTGGAAGAACACATATTGTTAAAATGTCCATATTATCAATAGCAATCTACACATTTTAAAAACATTTTATTGATTTATTTGAGAGAGAGTATGAGGGGGGGGGCAGAGGGAGAAGGAAAACAAGACTCCCCACTGAGCAGGGACACTGACTTGAGGCTTGATCCCAGGACTCCAGGATCATGACCTGAGCTGGAGGCAGATGCTTAACTAACCGAGCCACCGAGGCATTCCTTTCAATCTACACATGAAAAGCACTGTAAATGATGGAGAACAAACTGAGGGTTGATGGAGGGAGGTGGGTGGGAGATGGGCTAGATGGGTGATGAGCATTAAAGAGGGCACTATTGTGATGAGCACTGGGTTTTGTATATAAGTGAGGAGTCACTGAATTCTATTTCAGAAATCAATATTACACTGTATGTTAACTAATGTTAAAAATCTAAATTAAAAACAAAGAGAAAAAAATAAAAAATATAGCAATCCCTAACAAAATATCAACAGGAATTTCCACAGAGCTAGAACAAACAATCTTAAAATTTGTATGGAACCACAAGAGACCCTGAGGAGCCAAAGCAGGAAAATCACAAACGAAAATAGAAACTGACATACCAAAACCTATGGGATACTGCAAAAAAAGTTCTGAGAGGAAATTTATAGCATTAAATGCATATATTAAGAAATTAGAAATATGTAAAATGGGGCACCTGGTTAGCTCAGTCAGTTAGGCATCTGCCTTCAGCTCAGGTCATGGTCCTGGGGTCCTGTGATTGAGCCCCACATAGGTCTCCCTGCTTCTCCCTCTCTCTCTGCTGCTCTACCTGCTTGTGCTCTCTCTCTGTCAAATAAATAAAGAAATTAAAAAAAAAGAAATATGTAAAATGAATAACCTAACTTTCCACCTCAAAGAATTAGGGAAAAAAAAGAAGAAGTCCAAAGTTAACAGAAGAAAGAAAATAATAAAGAACAGAGTTGAAATAAAGTAATAAAGAAAAGCAGTAGAAAATATGAACAAAAACTAAGATCTGATTTTTTGAAAACAAACAAAAATTGACTATCCTTTAGCTAGACTAAACAGATAAAAGGAGACTCAAAATCAGAAATGAAAGAGAAGACATTACAGTTGACACTACAGAAATACATAGGATCATGTTACTAATATAAACAATTATTTGTCAATAACATATATACACCATAAGAGATGGATAAATTCCTAGAAACACACAACCTACCAAGTCTGAATCAAGAAGAAATAGAAAATCTGAAGAAATCAATAATGAGTAGAGATTGAATCAGTTATCAAAAATGTCCCACCATTGAAAATCCCATGACCAGATGTCTTCACTGGTGAATTCTACCAAACATTTAATGATCAATTATTGGCAGTCTTCAAAATATCCAAAAAACTGAATAGGGGGGAACACTTCCAAACTCATTTTCCAAGGCCAGCATTACCTGGACACAAAAGCCTGATAAAGACTGTATAAGAAAAGAAAAAATATATATCAAATCCCTGATGAATATATATGTAAAAGGTCTCTACAAAAATATAAGTAAATTGAATCCAAGAATACATTAAAAGAATTATGCATCATGATCAAGTGCAATTTACCCCTACAATGCAAGGATTGTTCAACATAGAAAAATAGGCCGAGGAGTTAAATTGTCAGAGGTGTAGGGAGCTCTAAGTTTGTATCATCCCTCAAATACAACTAGATATTTATAAAATAATTCTGAACACCTGAGAAATCAATCAGAGATCTGAGAAAAAAATGGTGCAAGTCTACAAGTAGAAGAGTGACCACCATTTGGAAGTAGGAGGAGCAAGGACTTCAATCTAGTGTGATGTACCTGAGGATATGGTGGAGGGGAGGAAACCTATTTAAGGAGGCTACTGCAAAGTATAATAAGCACTGGGGTGCACAATCAGAACTTTTCAGCTGCATGGCTCAGAAGTTTAAGTGTCTGCTTCAGCTCAGGTCGTGATCCCAGGGTTCTGGGATAGAGAGTCCTGCACTGGGCTCCCAGCAGGAAGCCTGCTTCTCCCCAGCCCTCTCCCCCTCCCCCCTGCTCTCTCTCTATCTCAAATAAATAAAATCTTAAAAAAAAAGAACTTTCAGACATCAGCTACAGTAGGGGCTGTGCCTGACTTAAAGGCATACGGGTGTTGAAGTGGCATGGAATCCCAGGGGTGACAGTGCGGTCTGAGGATCCCCAGGGCCCAGGAGGAACGGTAGGAACCTTAGTGTGGCAGGCATAGTAGCAGGGAAGCCTTTCTGAGAGCAGTAAGTCTAGGTGCCGGCTTTCTGCTCTATGTAGCCATAAACTATGAACCACTGCACAGTCATGTGATAACTTTCCTGGGACAGGTCCAACAAAAGGCAGAAGTATGGCAAGACCCTCCCTGGGAGGAACAGCAAGGATCTGCCATGGGAGTCCCTAAAATTTGGAGTTTCGAAACTCAGTTGTGTGCCTGAGATATAAATGCTTGGATACAGGCCAGGTGAACACAGAATTCTGATGTAAACCATTGCAAACAAGGGAGACAAGAGTGACCGATTGTTTTTAAGTGAGGGCTCAATGAATAGTGGGGGTGGAAATTTTCAGCTCCAGGACTAGAGAGCAGGGCACAGCCATATTCATTCCACCCGCCAGGGCTGAAAGCCTTCAAGGAAACAAAACAAAACAAAACAAAGCCACCTAGTGGAGTCTGGAGAAGATTATAGGGAGCCCTGCCTCTGCACTGGAGGTGCATTTCCACTAGGGCAAGTCCACCTGAGAATCAGTGCAACAGGCCCCTCCCCCAGAAGACCAGAACAAACAACTAGGTCTCACCAAGTTTACTGATCACACAGAGCTGCAAAACGTCAGCTCTTAGGAAAAACAGTATATCATTCTTTGTATTATTATTCTTTAGTCATTTAGTATTATTTTTCACTTATTATTTTTTAATTCTTTAATTTTTATTTTTATATACTTTATATATATTTTATTGTATTGATTCATTTGATTGAATTTTATTATATATACTCTATATATTTTTATTTTAATTTTTTTCTTTTTTTCTATATATTTTTAAATTGTATATATAAACATATATATGTAAAAATTGTATACATATACATATATGTATGTATCGAATTTTATACATATATAAATATGTATATATGCATAAATATATATTACCTATTTATTATATATATTATATATTTATATATGTACAAATATATATATATTATATATTTACATATACACATACATATACATATATGTATGTATTGAATTTTATATATTGAATATATATTATATATGTTATATATTTATATATATGTACAAATAAATATATCATATATTTTATATATTTTTATATATACATATATACATACATATACATATAGTATGTACTGAATTTTATTTTATTATATATACTCTATATATTTTTAAATTGTATATATATATATATATACATATATATATAAAATTGGGTGTATATATATATATGTAAAAAGTCTCCACAAAATATAAGTAAATTGAATCCAAGAATACATTAAAAGAATTATGCATCATGACCAAGTGTGATTTATGCCTACAATGCAAGGATTGTTCAACATAGAGAATTAGGGAGAGGAGTTAAATTGGCATATATATATGATTTTCATTCTTATTTGGGGATGTAGTTTCTTTTAACAAGGAGACCAAAACAAACCCATGATCTAATTTTTGTTGTTGTGGTGGTGTTGCTGTTGTTCTTATTATTGTTGTTTTTGTTGTTTTTCTTTTTCTTTCTCATTTATTTTTCTGGACAAAATGACAACAGGGAGAAATTCACCCCAAAATGAAGAATAGGAGGTAGTACTCACAGTCAGGGATTTAATCAATATAGAGACAAGTAAGATCTCTGAAAGAGAATTTAAAACAATGATTATAATGATACCAGCTGGGCTTGAAAAAAAGCGTAGAAGACACTAGAAAATCCCTTACTGTAAAGATTAAAGAACTAAAATCTAGTCAGGCCAAAATTAAAAATGGTATAACTGTGATGCAGTCCCAAGTGGAGATCATAAAGAAAAAAGTGAATGAAGAAGAAGAGCAAATCAGTGATACAGAATATAAAATTAGTAAACTTAGAAAAGAAGAGGGAAAGAAAACTATCAGACCATGAAGGTAGACTTAGGAAACTCAGTGATTTCATAAAGTGAAATAATATCCATACTATAGGAATCCCAGAAGATGAAGAGAAGGAAAAGATGGCACAAGGTTTATTTGAATGAATTACAGCTGAGAATATCTCTAATCTGGGGAAGGAAACAGGCATTAAAGTCCAAGAGGCACAAAGAACCCCCCTCAGGGTCAAGAAAAATAGGTCAATGCCTCAACATGTTATAGTGAAACTTGCAAATTACAAGGATAAAGAGAAAATCCTGAAAGCAGTTTGGGAAAAGAGGTCCTTAACTTACAAGGGTTAGACACATAAAGCTGGCAGCAGACCTGTTCACAGAGACCTGGAAGGCAAGAAAAGACTGGCATGATATATTCAATGTGATAATGGGAAATATATGCAGCCAAAAATATTTTATGCAGCAAGGTTGTCATTCAGAAAAGAAGGAGAGATAAAGATTTTCCAGGACAAAAGAAGTAAAAGAATTTGTGGACACTACAATAACCCTGAAAGAAATAGTAAAGAGGACACATTGAACAATGAAAGACCAAAATTAACAAAGACCAGAAAGTAATGGAGACAATCTACAGAAACAGTAATTTTACAGGTAATATAATGGCACTAAATTCATATCTTTCAATAATACTCTGCATGTAAATGGACTAAATGTTTCAATAAAAAGACATAGGTTATCAGAATGGATAAAAACACAAGACTCATTGATACATGGCCTACAAGATACACATTTTTGACAAAAAGACACCTCTAGATTGAAAGTGATAGGCAGAAGAAATATTTATCATGCTAATGGATATCAAGAGAAAAGTGGAGTAGCCATTCTTATATAAAAAAATAGATTTTAATAGGAAAAGGTGGCGGAGGAGTAGGGGAGTCCTTCTTCAGCTGGTCCCCTGAATCGAGCTGGATATCTACCAGACCATCCTGAACACCCAAGAAATCAGCCTGAGATGCAGGAAGATACATCTGGAAATCTACAAATGAACATCTCCAGCGCTGAATATTGAGGTACAAAGCGGGGAGCTGTGAATATGTGCACAGATATCAGAAGATAAACAGAAGGGGGAGGAGCCGCTGTGCTCAGGAGCCAGGAAGCAGTGGCCACCTGCCCTGGGGAGCCGGCTGGACTCGTGGAACAGCACCCATGAGAAAGCAGACAGAGACCATGGGCCCAGGAACGCGTGTGCGTTCAAGCTGAAAACCAAAGCTCCGAGTGCACACACATGAATTAGACTGAAACTGAGAGCTCAGGAGCATGCGTGCAACCAGACTGAAAATCGGAGCTCTGGAGCGCTCACTGGAACCCGGATGATACCGGGAGCTTGAGAGTGCGCAAGCAACCAGACTGAAAAAAGGAGCTCGGGAGTGCACTCGGGAACTGGGGGCTGCTGGCGGTGTTAGAAGCACAAAGGACAGAGACGTGCCACCCCTGGAAGTGAGGGCTGGGAGAGTGGCTGTGGGGCCACATCCCGGGTCACTGCTGGGTTTCTAGCAGCACCAAAAAAACAGAGGTAAAGTGGCCAGGAGAGTTCAGTGGAGAGCAGACTGCTATCTTGCTACTCTGAGACAGAGGCTAGGATAGAGCCACTGCTGCTCTGACTCTGAGAAACATCACAAAAACTGCCAGGGAAAGCCGCCAAAGAACAAAAGCTCAGAAATACCGGTTCACATTGTGCCCATCCCCATCCCCCCTTGCAGGGGACGGTGCAAAGCTACCCAAACAGGGTTGCCTGAGTATCAGCATGGCAGACCCCTCCCCCAGAAGGCAGGCTGAAAAATCAAGAAGGCCACATCCCTTAAGTCCCTAGAAAACAAGTGCACACTGCCTGGGTCCTGGTCAATAATTTGGGCTCTGGGCATCCCCGCAACCTCTCCTCCTCAGAATGCCGGGGAAGAGAAACCGTCAGCAAAGAAAGGAGATAGAGGATGTGGCCTTTGCCACAGAACTGATGGATATGGATATAACCAAATTGTCAGAAATGGAGTTCAGAGTAACAATGGTCAAGATGATGTGTAGGCTTGAAAAAAATATTAACGAAAATATTAATGAGAATATAGAATCCCTAAGGGCAGAAATGAGAGCGAATCTGGCAGAAATTAAAAATGCTATGAATCAAATGCAGTCTAAAATAGACGCTCTGATGGCTAGGGTAAATGAGGCAGAAGAACAAATTAGTGAATTGGAGGATGGGATGGTAGAAGAGGAACTTAAAATGGAAACTTGGCTCAAAAAAATCCAATCTCAAGAATGTAGATTATAGGGGCGCCTGGGTGGCTCAGTCGGGGGCGCCTGGGTGGCTCAGTCGTTAAGCGTCTGCCTTTGGCGCAGGGCGTGATCCCAGCATTCTGGGATCGAGCCCCACATCAGGCTTCTCCTATGGGAGCCTGCTTCTTCCTCTCCCACTCCCCCTGCTTGTGTTCCCTCTCTCACTGGCTGTCTCTCTCTCGTCAAATAAATAAATAAAATCTTTTTTAAAAAAAGAATGTAGATTATGGGAGATTACTGACTCGATGAAACGTACCAATGTCACAATCATCGGCATCCCCGAGGGGGTGGAGAAAGAGAGAAGTCTAGAAGACATATTTGAACAAACTGTAGCTGAGAACTTCCCTAATCTGGCAAAGGAAACAAGCGTTTGTGTCCGAGAGGCAGAGAGGACCCTCCCAAGGTCAATGAGAACAGGCCTACACCATGTCATGTCATAGTGAAATTCGCAAATATTAGATCCAAAGATACAGTCTTGAAAGCAGCCAAGGGGAAGAAAGTCCTTACGTACATAGGGAAAAATATTTGAATAACATCAGACCTCTCTAGAGAGACCTGGAAGACCAGGAAGGGTTGGCAGGGTATTTTCAAAGCTCTATCTGAGAAGAACATGCAGCCAAGGATCCTTTATCCAACAAGGCTGTCATTCAGAATGGATGGAGAGATAAGGACCTTCCAAGATCGGCAGAAACTCAAGGAATTCGTAACCACCAAACCAGCTCTACTGGACATGTTAAGGGGGGTTCTATAAAAGTAAAAAGGCCCCAAGAGTGATACAGAACAAATTTACAATATATAGAAACAAAGACTTCACAGGCAACATGACATCATTAAAATCATATCTCTCAATAATCACTCTCAATGTGAATGGCCTACATGCTCCCATAAAACGTCACAGGGTTGCAGATTGGATAAAAAGACATGACCATCCATTTGCTGTCTACAAGAGACTCATTTTGAACCTAACGATCCATCCAGACTGAAACTGAAGGGATGGAAAACCATTTTTCATGCCAATGGACCTCAAAAGAAAGCTGGGGTAGCAATTCTCATATCAAACAGATTAAACTAAAGACTGTAGTTAGAGATACAGAAGGACACTATATTATTCTTAAAGGATGTATCCAACAAGTGGATATGACAATTATAAATATCTATGCCCCCAACAGGGGAGCAGCTAGATACACAAGCCAACTCTTAACCAGAATAAACAGACATATAGATAATAGTACATTAATCATAGGGGACTTCAACACTCCGCTCTCAGCAATAGACAGATCACCTAAGCAAAGAAACAAGAGCTTTGAATGACATACTGGACCAGATGGACCTCATAGATATATACAGAACACTACACCCCAGAACAACAGAATACTCATTCTTTTTGTTGTTGTTGTTTTAAAAACTTTTTAAAATTATATTATGTTAGTCATCATACAGTACATTCCTGGTTTCTGATGTAAAGTTCGAGGATTCATTAGTTGCGTATAACACCCAGTGCACCATGCAATACGTGCCCTCCTTACTACCCATCACCAGCCTATCCCATTCCACCACCCTCTCCCCTTTGAAGCTCTGTTTGTTTTTTCTTGTGGTTTGCTTAAAGTTTCAATATTTCAGTGTTGTAGTCAGAAAATATGCATGTATTATCTGAATCTTTGTATACTTATTGAGGCCTGATTTGTGATCTAGTATGTGAAATATTCTGGAGGTTGTCCCATGTGCACTTGACAAGAATGTGTATTCTGCTTCTAATTTAGGATGGAATGTTGTGAATGTACCTGTTCAGTTCATCTGGTCCAATGTGTCATTCAGAACCATTGTTTCTGGGGTGCCTGGGTGGCTCAGTCAGTAAAGCATGTTACTTTTGACATCAGGGTTGTAAGTTCGAGCCCCATTATGGGTGTAGAGATTCCTTAATAATAATAATAATAATAATAATAATAATAATAATAATAATAAATAATAATAATAATAAACAAAAAAAAAGAAATCTCACCCTTTCAAAACACAACAACAACAACAACAAAATCCATTGTTTCCTTCTTGATTTTCTGCTTAGATGATCTGCCCACTGATGTTAGTGGGGTGTTACAGCTCCTGCTATTATTGTATTATTATCAATGAGCTCCTTTATGCTTTTTTATAAATTGTTTTATATATTTGGGTGCTCCCATGTTGGAAGCATAAATATTGGGACACTTGGGTGGCTCAGTCTGTTAAGTGTTTGCCTTTAGCTCAGGTCATGATCCCAGGGTCCTGGGATGGAGTCCTGCATTGAACTCCCTGCTCAGCAGGGAGCCTACTTCTCCCTCTGCCTGCCACTCCCCATGGTTGTGCTCTCTCTTTCTCTCTTCCTGACAAATAAATAAATAAAATCTTTTTTAAAAGAAAGCAAAAATATTTATAATTGTTAGATCTTCTTGTTAGACCCCTTATGGTATAGTGGCTCCTTCATCCCTTGTTACAGTCTCAGGTTTAAAATTTAGTTTGTCTGATATAAGTATTGCTACTCCAGCTTTCTTTTGATGCCCATGCATGACAGATGCTTTTCCATCCCCTCACTTTCAATCTGAAGGTGTCTTTATGTTTTTTATTAATCTTTTATTTTTATTTTTTTTAATGTAAAGTTCGATGATTCATTAGTTGCATATAACACCCAGTGCACCATGCAATACGTGCCCTCCTTAATACCCATTACCAGCTTATCCCATTCCCCCCTCCCCCTCCCCTCTGAAGCCCTCAGTTTATTTCCCAGAGCCCATAGTCTCTCATGGTTCATTCCCACTTCTGTTCATCCCCCCCTTTCTTCTTCCCTTTTTTCTCCTACTTATCTTCCTACTTCCTATGTTCCATAAATGAGTGAAACCATATGATAATTGTCTTTTTCTGCTTGACTTATTTCGCTTAGCATTACCTCCTCCAGTCCTGTCCATGTTGCAGCAAATGTTGAGAAATCATTCTTTTTGATGGCTGAGTAATAGTCCATTGTATATATGGACCACATCTTCTTAATCCAGTCATCTGTTGAAGGGCATCTTGGCTCCTTCCACAATTTAGCTATTGTGGACAATGCTGCTATGAACATTGGGGTGTCTATGGCCCTTCTCTTCACTACGTCTGTATCTTTGGGGTAAATACCCAGTAGTGCAATGGCTGGATCATAGGGTAGCTCAATTTTTAACTTTTTAAGGGACCTCCACACTGTTTTCCAGAGTGGCTCTACCAACTTCCATTCCCACCAACAATGTAGGAGGGATCCCCTTTCTCCACATCCTCTACAACATTTGTTGTTTCCTGCCTTGTCAATTTTTGCCATTCTAACTGGCATAAGGTGGTATCTCAGTGTGGTTCTGATTTGAATTTCCCTGATGGCTAATGATTTTGAACATTTTTTCATGTGTCTGTTAGCCATTTGTATGTCTTCATTGGAAAAGTGTCTGTTCATATCTTCTGCCCATTTTTTTATTTGTTTATTTGTTTCTTGTGTTTTGAGTTTGGGAAGTTCTTTGTAGATCTTGGATACCAGTCTTTTATCTGTAGTGTCATTTGCAAATATCTTCTCCCATTCCGTGGGCTGCCTCTTAGTTTTTTTGACTGTTTCCTTGGCTGTGCAGAAGCTTTTTATCTTGATGAAGTCCCATAGTATCAGTCCTGTTCCAGTGAGCGCTCCAGAGCTCCGGTTTTCAATCTGGTCACACGCGCATTCCCAGGCTCATGGTCTCAGTCTGCTTTCTCTCGGGTGTCATTCCGTGAGTCTGGCCCACTCCCCGGTGCAGGTGGCTACCGATTCCCAGTGCCTAAGCACAGAGTCTGCCTCCCCCTCGCGTTTATCTTCCGATATCTGTGCATGGATTCACGGCTCCCTGCTTTCTACCTCAATATTCAGTGCTGGAGGTGTTCATTTGGAGAGATCCAGATGTATCTTCCTGTGTCTCAGGCTGATTCCGTGGGTTTTCAGGATGGTCTGGTAGATATCCAGCTCGACTCAGGGTCCAGCTGAAAAAGGAGACCCCTACACCTCCGCCATCTTAACTCCTCCCTGAAGGTGTCTTTAGATCTAAAATGAGTCTCTTGTAGACAGCATATAGATGGGTTTTGTTTTTTATGCATTCTGATACTCTTTGTCTTTTGATTGGAGCATTTAGTCTATTTACATTCAGAGTAATTATTGATAAATATGAATTTAGTGTCACTTTATTACTTGTTTTGTCATTTTTTCTGGAGATTTGTTCAGTTCCTTTCTAGTCTTTGTCGCTTTTGGTCTTCCTTCCTTATTCAAAGAGTCCCCTTTACTATTTACTACAGGGCTGGTTTAATGGTCATGAACCCTTTTAGTTTTTGTTTGTCTGGGAAACTATCTTTCCTTCTATTCTGAATGATAGCCTTGCTGGACAGAGTTTTCTTGGCTGCAAAATTTTCCCATTCAGCATGTTGAATATATCATGCCACTTTCTTCTGGACTGCAAAGTTTCTGTGAAGCAATTTGCTGCTAACGTTATTGGTTTTCCCTTTTGAGGGACTTCTTTTGTCTTGCTGCTTTTAGGATTTTTCCTTTATCTGTATATTTTGCAAATTTAATTACAATATGTCCTGTGTTGCCCTGCTTTTGTTGATTTTGATGGGAGTTTTGTGTGCCTCCTGGTTTGGATGCCTGTTTTCTTCCCCAGATTAGGGAAGTTTTCAGCTATAATTTCTTCAAATAAACCTTCTGCCCCTTTTCCCTTTCTTCCTCTTCTGGGACTCTATGATACAAATGCTATTATGTTTCATGGATTCACTGAGATCCCTAAGTCTATATTCATGATCTAGTATTTTCCTTTCCCTCTTTTTGTCACCTTATTTTTCATAATTTTATCTTCTATATCACTTATTTATTCCCCTACTTCTTCCATCCTTGTCATCATTACATCCAGTCAGTTTCAAGTTTCAGTTGTTGCATTTTTATTTTGGCCTGACTAGTTTTTAGGTCTTTTTCTTTGTGGTAAAGGATTCCTTGTTGTCTTCTATGCTTTTCTGAAGTCCAGCTAGTATCCTATGATTGTTGCTTTAAATACTGGATCAGGCACATTACTTATATCTCTTCTGATTAGATCCCTGGCTGTGATCTTTTCATATTCTTTCTTTTGGGATGGATTTCCTCTGTCTTATCATTTTGTCTAGATCTCTGTCTTCTTCTGTGCTAGGAAAGCCTGTATGTTTTCTTCTCCCAAGAGTAACGGCTTTATGAAAAAGAGGTCATATACTGTCCAGGGCCTGGCACTTCATGAAGTGTCTCTGGTGTGTGTTGTATGTATTTTGCTGCTGTTACGGCTGCTCTACCCCTCAGGCCAGGTCTCTACAGAGTTTCTCTTTGCCTGCAGTGGTGAGTGCTTGGACCTTAGCCAGAGGGTGGTGAGTTTTAACTAGGTGTGCTCTGGTCTCCTTGTTAAAAGGGACCTGAATCTATTTCCACTAGAGCTGAAGCTTTGCACAACTCTATGATTAGTAGACATGGTGCATGTGGGGGGGTTGTTCTGGTCTTCTTGGGGAGGTGCCACTACTCTTATTTTCAGGTTCACTTGCCCAAGAAAAGCAGCACCTGCAGAGTGCAAGGGGGTGGCACTTGGTGTAAGTAGTTTGGGTTGACACTGTTGGTACTGTGCTGTTTACTGAAGTTAGTTTATGCTGAAGGGCAGAGAAGAGAAATTGTGCCAGCCCCCTCCCTTATACCCGGAAAGGGGAGTCTCCACCTGCTGCTCTCTGGGAAAGCCTCCCAGAAGGGCAAACAATCTCCCCTCATGCATCCCAGGCATCCCTCAGGTCACTACCTTCACCCTGTCTTTGTCTGACCTGTTTGCCTCCCTGGCAACACAGTGACCCTGTGTTCTATCCCTGGCAGGCCAGTTGAGTTTAAAAACTCCCAACTTTGGGGACCCAGCATAGTATAGACCCACACTAGTCTTCTGAGGGAGGGTCTTACTGCAGTGGGAGTGATGCATGTTTGTCCCAGAAGGGAAGTTGCACCAAAGTGCAGGGATCTGGTATTTGGAGTGAAGCACAGCAAAGGTTAATCACCCTCAGCAGGTATCTCTACACCTATGCTGAGGGGTGGTGGAGGGTAATAGTGATTGCTGGCTTTCTTGTCCCTGAATAGGCAATGCCACTTCTCCTAGATGTGATCCAAAAAGGAGAACCACCTTTCCTGTTGTCCCAGGGAACCCTCAGATTGCACCCTTTGCTCCCAGGCTATCTGCCCTCCTCCATGGGAGCACTGCATCACCCTCAGGGCTCTATAGTTCCATCCCATGGATCTCAAAAAATCCAGTCTTTGAGACCCACTGGTTGTAAAACCTCATGAAAATAAGCCCCTGTCATTTTCCCAATGGCTTTGGGGAATTGTTGCTCTTGTGTGATCTTTCTGTGCTTCTCTCTCTCTCTCTCTCTTTCCTTCTCTCCCTCTCTCACCTCTCTCCATGATCAGGGCTCCCCCCCCTGCAGCACCCATGTTCCATTTCTCCCCCAAATCATATCTTCCTACCTCCTACTTTCATGATGTGGCCTCTTCTCTCCCTCTAGCTATGCAGTTTGTTCTGTCTGAACTCATATCAATTTCTTGGGTATTCAGAATGATTTGCTATTTATCAACTGTGTTCCAGAGACAAGACAAGCCTAGGGTCCTCTTACCATTCCACCATCCTAGCTCCCTCCCACCAAAAAAACTGATCACTTTAAATCATGCTTCAATACCCCATGGTTCGGATAGTCATCGTTTTATACTAATTATCATATTATCAGGGTATTCAATCTTTAAAACACTTCACAAACATCAATTACTAAATTCCTGGTAAGAAAGTTAAGTTTTACCATATTTATCTTAAACCTATAGATCCTGGAGCATTTGTGTAGGAGAGTATTGCAAAAGATATCAAAGATAAAATTTATTTTCTAGTATGTGGTCCAAATCCAATAAATTCTCCATAAACCTATATCTTCCCAGTTATTATCAACAGAGAATCTTTTACTGAATTTGAATAACCTCAATAATTCTTTTAAAAGCATCTTCCTGCCATTTGGACACTGTGAACCAACTTGGGATAAAACATAAGGGCTTACCAAGGTCAAATATAGTAGTATCCTGGAAAAGTCTGCATTTGTAACAACTGTCACTTCAGCCTGGGAAAGCAGTCTCTGTTCTTTCATTGATAAACATAAAGGATACAATTGGTCAGTTGGATTCATTAAACTACAATGTTTACTGAAGCTTAATTTCCATGTCTTGATCTATTTGCCTTGTCCTGAAAAGCAAGAGTTACTCTAGCCTAGCTAAAAGATACTCATCTAAGACAAGTACCATAGAAGACAGGTTTTTTTGAAGGTTTTAAAAACTCAATACATTAAAAAATATAACTTCTTTTTGAAACAATATATACAATGAAAAGTTAATGTCCGAAATATACAAACAATTTATACAGCTCAACACCAAAAAAAAAAAAAAAAAAAAACCACACCCCACAATCTTATTAAGAAATGAGAAAAGGACCTGAATAAACATTTTTTTAAAGGAAGACACACACATGACCAACACACAAATGAAAAGATGCGCAACATCCCTATCAGGGGAATGCAAATGAAAATCCCAATGAGATATCACATTACACCTGTCACAATGACTAAAATAAAATGACAAGAAATAACAAGTGTTCATAAGGATGTACAGAAAAAGGAACTCTCATGCATTGTTGGTGGGAATATAAACTGGAACAGCCACTATGGAAAAGAGAATGGAAGTTTTTCAAAAAATTAAAAATAGAAATCCCATATGACCCAACAATTATTTACCCAAAGAAAATTTAAAAAAAAACTGATTGAAAAGATATATGCATCTCTATGTCTACTGAAACATCACTTACAATAGCCAAGATATGGAAGCAACTTAAGTGTCCATTGATAGATAAATGAGTAGAGAAGATATGGGGAGTCTCGTGTGTGTGTGTGTGTGTGTGTGTGTGTGTAATAGAATATTACACAGCCATAAAAATGGACGAGGTTTTGCCATTTGGACCTACAGGGCATTATGCTAAGTGAAATAATTTAGACTAAGAAAGATAAATGCCATATGATATCACTTATATGTGGAACCTAAACAAAACAAAACAAAACAAAACAAATAAACAATCCAACAGAAAGCAGAATCAAACCTAAATACAGAGAACAAACTGATGATTGACACAGGGAAAGGGGCTAGAAGGATGGGCAAAATGGTTGAAGGGTAGTCAGAGATACAGGCTTTCAGTCATGGAATGAAAAAGTCACAAGAATAAAAGTCACAACATAGGGAATATAGTCAGTGATATTGCCATGGGGTTGCATTGTGACAGATGGTAGCTACACTTGTGAGCAGAGCATAGCATATACAAAAGTTGAGTCACTATGTTGTACATCTGAAATTAATATTACATTGTGTGACAGTTATACTTAAATTAAAAAAATTAAAATGGGGGGCGCCTGGGTGGCACAGCAGTTAAGCATCTGCCTTCAGCTCAGGGCGTGATCCCGGCGTTCTGGGATCGAGCCCCACATCAGGCTTCTCCACTAGGAGCCTGCTTCTTCCTCTCCCACTCCCCCTGCTTGTGTTCTCTCTCTCGCTGGCTGTCTCTATCTCTGTCGAATAAATAAATAAAATCTTAAAAAAAATTAAAATGGAACTGCACAAAAAGGAATTTTTGTTGATGATCTATTAAAATATCACTGTAATAATTTAAAAATATATATTTGTTAGCATAATAGGTAATGCCTCTTGAATGATTACTAACTACCAGTGTTTTACATATAAGAACTCATTTTATGGATGTGGAAACCAAAGCATTGAGGAGTTTCATAGGTCACACAGCTAACAAATGAGTAAGAACTAGGATTCAAACTCATACTTGCCTGGCTTCAAAGTCTGAACCAGTAATTGCTATAATAAACTGTCTCCCACTAGACTGCAAAGGTACTGATGGTATGATTTAAAGGGTTCCTATAAGCTGTTGGTGATGTCATGGTGGCCTCAAATGCTATTGAGTAGAATAAAGATTTATTAAACAATAATTTCTATCCATGACTGCAGGATCACTGATGATCTTCTCATGTTGAGAAGATCCTTAGTTGTAATATACTTTGGCATATGCCAACTGTTAAAACTGAAAATTTCTCAGTAGGAAATAAGGTCCCAGATATTACAGGTAAAACAGTCTTCTACAGCAGGGGTGGGCAAACTACAGCCTATGATCAAATCCAGTGCAGTGCCTAATTCTGTAAATAAAATTTTATTGAAACACAAGCATGCCCATTTGTTTATGTACTGTCTGTGACTCTGTTCACTTTACAGTGGTTGAGTTGAGTAGTTGTGACAGAGACCATACAACCTGCAAATCCTAAATTATTTACTGCCTGAACATTTACAGAAAGTTTGCTACCTTCTATAATAACAACTTCTGACATGCACATAAGGGGTAGAGAATATTAATCAGCTTAATATTAGTGCATCTCCTTAGAAAGAAGAAGGGCTAGTTTAAAAAAGCTATCATATATCCTGACATACCAGTTATACTCCGCAATGCCTATCAAAAAGTTATGAAAATACATTGTTATGCCTAATACATCTGCATCATGAATAAAAGATGCAGAATAATGAAATGGGGAGCTTGGGATGATGACAGAGTAGGAGGACCCTCGGCTCACTGCATCCCACATTTTCAAATAGATATCATCCACATCCAAGCAAACAAATTGGACAGTAATCCAAAGAATGGCAAAACAAATTTTACAACTACATATAGAGAAAAAGCTGCAGTTGAGAGTTTAGGAAGGTCAGAATGGCAGAGGGAGGATGCCCCCAGGAAGGAGGGAGCTTCGTGAAAGGAGAGGAAAGAGAAACTGACCTTTGCAGCAGGGAGCTCCCAGGAGGAAGACAAATCCCCATAACATTTGGCTTCAAAAATCAGAAGGGCCAATTTCTATGAATTTGTAAAACTAGTAGGACTTGGAACCTGGAGTTTTTAAAAGTTGGTTGATTCAATAAACACAGAGGCACCTGTGGAAAACAGCTCAGCCCTGACACTGGCTGCCTAACTTGCTTAAACCAAGTCCCACATCCCTGCACTCTGGCACAACTGTCCTTCTCAATCAAGCTCACCTCAGTAGTAGTTATAGATGGAACATACCTCAACATAATAAAGGCCATATATGAAAAACCCACAGCTCATATCATCCTCAATGGGGAAAAACTGAGAGATTTTCCTTTATGGTTAGTAACAAGAGAGGGAGCACAGTCTAACCATTGTTATTTAATGTAGTACCGGAAGTCCTAGCCTCAGCAATCAGACAATAAAATGAAATAAAAGGCATCCAAATCAGCAAGGAAGAAGTCTAACTTTCACCATTTGCAGATGACATGATACTCTATGTAGAAAACCTGAAAGACTCCACCAAAAAATTGCTAGAACTGATACACAAATTCAGTAATGTTTCAGGATACAAAATCAATGTACAGATATCTGGTGCATTTCTATACACCAAAAATGAAGAAGTAGAAAGAGAAATCAAGGAGTTGATGCCATTTACAATTGTACCTGACCATAAGATTTCTACAAAGAATCTAATCAAAGAGGTAAAAGTTCTGTACTCTGAAAACCATAAAACATTGATGAAAGTTACTGAAGACACCACAAAAAAATGGAAAGACACCCCATGCTCATGGATTGGAAGAAAAATATTGTTAAATTGTTTATATTACCTAAAGCAATCTACGTTTTTAATGCAATCCCTTTTAAAATGCCAACAGCATTTTTCACAGAGCTAGTACAAACAATCTGAAAATTGTATGGAAGCACAAAAGACCCTGAATAGCCAAAGCAACCTTGAATAAGAAAAGCAAAGCTGGAGGCATCACAATTCCAGACTTCAAGCTATATTACAAAACTATACTTATCAAAACAGTATGGTACTAGCACAAAAATAGACACACAGATCAATAGAACAGAATAGAAAACTCAGAAATGAAACCATAACTATATGGTAAATTAATCTTCTACAAATCAGGAAACAATATCCAATGGGAAAAAGTTTTCAACAAATGGTATTGGGAAAGATGGACAGCTACATGCAAAGTATCAAACCGGACCACATTCTTACACCATACACAAAAATAAATTCAAAATGGATGAAAGACTTAAACATGAGACAGGAAAACCATTAAAATATTAGAGAAGAATACAGGCAGCAACCTCTTTGACATCAGCCATAGCAACTTTTTACTAGATATGCCTCCCGAGGCAAGGGAAACAAAAGGAAAAATGAACTTTTGAGATGTCACAAATATATATATATATATAAAAAAAGCTCTGCAAAACAAAGGAAACAATCAACAAAATTAAAAGGCAAATTACAGGATGGATACATTTCCAAATGGCATATCTGATAAAGGGTTAGTATCCAAAGTATATATACTTTACATTTACAAATATATACAAAAAATATCCAAAGTATATAAATATACTTTATATTTATAAATATAAATACCAAACAAAACATGCCAAAAATGAAACACCCAGTTAAGAAATTGGCAGAAAATATGAACAGACATTTTTCCAAAGAAGATATCCAGATGGCCAACAGACATGTGAAAAGATACTCAACATTATCAGGGAAATACAAATCAAAACTATAATGAGATATCACCTCAGACCTCTCAGAATGGCTAAAATTAACAACACAGGAAACAACAGGTGTGGGCAAGGATGTGAAGAAAAGTGAACCCTCCTACACATGGGAATGCCTACTGGTCCAGCCACTCTGGAAAACAGTATGGAGGTTCCCTAAAAAGTTAAAAGTAGAACTATCCTACTATTCAGGGATTGCTCCAGGTATTTACCTAAAAGACACCAAAATACTAATTTGAAGGGATACATACATGCACCCAGATGTTTATAGCATCATGAGCAACAATAGCCAAATTATGGGAAGAGTGAAATGCCCATCAACTAATAAATGGATAAAAAGATGTGGTATATGTAGACAATGGAATACTACCCAGCCATCAAAAAATTAAATATTGCCATTTTCAACAATGTGGATGGAGCTAGAGAGTATTATGCTAAACAAAATAAGTCAGTGAGGAAAGATAAATGCCATATGGTTTCACCTATATGTAGAATTTAAGGAACAAAACAAACAATCATAGGGGGAAAAAGAGAGAGGCAAACCAAAAAATGGACTATTAACTATAGAGAACAAAGTGATGGTTACCAGAGGGGAGGTGGGGGAATGGTTTAAATGGGTGATGGGGATTAACCAGTACTCTTTTTGTTGATGAGTACCAGGTAGTTGTATATAAGTGTTGAATCACTTAATTGTACACCTGAAACTAATATTACACTGTTCATTAACTAACTGGAATTTTAAAACAAACAAACAGATCGGTAGGAGAACGAAGGGAAGAATGAAGGGGGGTAAACAGAAGGGGGAATGAACCATGAGAGACTATGGACTCTGGGAAACAAACTGAGGGCTTCAGAGTGGAGGGGGTGGGGGACTGGGATAGGCTGGTGATGGGTATTAAGGAGGGCACATATTGCATGGTGGACTGCATGTAATATGCAAGTAATGAATCATGGAACATTGCATCAAGAACTGGGGATGTACTGTATGGTGACTAATATAACAAAATAAATATTATTTAAAAAATAAAAAAAATAAAAATATTTTTTAATTTTTGAAAAAAAATAAAAACAAACAAACAAATAAGTAAATGTCAGCTGACTCAGCAGTGGGCTAGCTGGAAGGATGAGTGATAGCTGGGTCTCTGTCCTTAAAGAGACAGCAGCCTGCACAGAGAGGCAACATAAAAGTGACAATTTACACAATGTCAGGGGCAAATGAGAGACAAATCTGTTCATGCTGATTTCAGAATATGTTGGGGGACTTCTAAAACATGGGAGATGGCAGGCACCATTTTCCTCCCCGATCACCAAGTATAAATACAGAGACACCTCCTGTAGGCTGGGCTGCACAGATATTTTCCACCTAACCCACTAGCAGAGTGCCATGCCCACAAGTTCTCCTGAGGACTTGCCCACTCTAAACCTCCTAGCCTCGACCCTGGACTCGGGCAAATTTTGTTAAACCTGCACATAAGCCCCACCTAGTTGCCAGGTGCAAGTTACCACCGGATGCCACACATATCCATCTTACTGCACCCTACTGTGTACCTCCAACTGTTATCACATGATGCACTCAGTTGCATGCCCCTCAGCACCATTGCATGTCATGCTCCACTGCATACCCTCAGGCACCCTCATGTGCCTGACCAGCCACAAGCTCACAGGGGCTAGCACACTGTGGGCTGTAACAGCTCCCAGCCAGTGTCCAGAACCAGATCCCACTAGGCCAACAATTGTTGAGCACTGCATCTAGCCTTGTACTACCGGCCACCCCAGCATCCATCCTCTATTTGTCCTAGCACTTCACAGGGTCCAGCATAAGAATAGTGGCACAGCACAAATTTTGCTAACACTCATGCTCTGATTCCAAGTTCTTTAGCAGGCATGCCCCTTCAGAGATGCCCTGCCTGGGCCCCACTAATGCCACAGAGAGCAATCACAGACAACAATATGAAGAGAGACAGTGCAAATGAATTCACTGAAAGGAAAAGTGACTCATACACAACACAAGGTGTAACCAACATGCATAGGGTACTCTCCTGAAGTGTCAGATTGTGGTGAACAGGGTACACAGCACTGCAGGGCACTCCAGGACCTCTTCTTCCTAAAGTCACTATTTTCAAGAGCAGAAGACACAGCTGACTTTCTCAACACAGAGAAACAGACACAGAGAGGCAAAATGAGGAAACAGAGAAATTTATCCCAAATGAAAGAACAGCATAAGGCCAGGGCCAGAGATCTAAGTGGAACAAATATCAGTAACATGCCTGATAGAGAATTTAAAGGAACGATAATAAGGATGCAACTGGACTTGAGAAAAGAGTGGAAGGCATGAGTGAGAGCCTTAATGCAGAGATAAGGAACACATAGCAGATAAAGAACACAGTAAACAAAATAAGAAGCATGCACGATGATATGAACAGGAGGATGTCTGAGCAAAAGGAATGAATTAGTGACATAGAAGACAGAGTAATGGTAATTAATCAAGCTGAAGAAAATAGAGGAAAATGAATTACACAAAATGAAAACATATGTATGAAATTCAGTGACTCCATCAAATGTAATAACATTTGTATTATAGGAGTTGCAGAAGAAGAAGAGAAAGAAAAAGAGGCAGAAAAATTATTTGAAGAAATTATAGCTGAAGACTTCCTTAATCTGGGGAAAGAAGCAGATATCCACATCCAGGAAGCAGAGAGAAGCTCCAACAAAAGAACAAAGGTAGACCCACGCCAAGACATATTTTAATTAAATTTTCAAAATACAGTGATAAAAACAATTTAAAATGGCAAGGCAAAAGCAGTCATTAACTTACAAGGGAAAACCCATAAGGCAAGCAGGAGATTTTTTTTTTTCAACAGAAACTTGGCAAGCCAGAAAGGAGTGGCATGATAAAATCAAAGTGCTGAACAGAAAAAATCTGCAGCCAAGAATACTCTATACAGCAAGGCTATCATTCAGAAAAAGGGGATTTAAAGAGTTTCCCAGAGAGAGGAGTAGAAGACCTTAATTTTGTCTGGTCTCAGGAATTTAGCTAGATAGCTATCAAACCATTCTGAACACCTGCGAACTCAAGTGGAGATAGATGAAAATAGCTGTAACTCTATGAATAGAAGAGCGACCACTTTCTGCAAGGTAAGAAGTGCAGAGAAGTGAATCTGAGGTGATATATGGGAAGATAGATAGACACAATGAACAAAATGAGAAACACACATGATGATATGAACAGCAGGATAGATGAAGGAGAGAACCTCCATCAGCTGGCTACCTGCAAGTGATAGAGCAGTGGAGCACAAAATCAGAACTTTTAGAAGTCTGCTCTGGTGAGGGACGTTGCTTAGGTGGCTAAGCGGGGGGTGGAACCCTCACGGGGGCAGTGTGGTCTCAAGACCCTCAGGGTCCCAGGAAGACTGGGGGTGCCTGAGTGCAGCAGAGCTCCCTGGTATCACAGCAGGGAAGCCAGCTACAAAGAATGAGCCCAGGAGTACGATCTCAGCTCAGGGTTGCCATAAACCATTATCTGTGGCAGAGTCGGGCCACTGTTCTTCGAGCAGGGGCCCAAAAAGCATCAGAACTGGGTGCAAATTCTGCTTCCTTCCCCAGGAAGAGCAGCGTGGGAGTGCGCCGAAGGAGTCTGCTGAGTTTGGAAACTCCACACGGGGTCATATGCCTGAGATAGAAATGCTTGGTCACAAGCAGGGTGAGCAAGAGTAACTGATTGCTTTTATCCTAAGGCTCACTGAGGAGTGGGGCCCAAAGTTTTCGACTCCGGGGCCAGAGATTGGGAGGCCACCATTTTCATTCTCCTCCTCTAAACCTGCATGGAAAAACTTGCAGGGGGTGGGGGGAAGACACTACAGCAAACCAGAACAGATTACTTAGCCTGGCTCCTGGCAAGGGTGGTGCAACTCTGCCCTGGGGAAAGACATTTGAGAATCAACACAACAGGCCTCTCCCCCAGAAGGTCAGCAAGAACATCCAGGCAAGACCAAGATTACCAATCAATGAGAACTACAAAAGTCCAGTGCTAGGGGAATACAGCACATAGAATCCACTGGTATCCAAGATCTATAAAAAACTTCTGAAAATCAATACACAAGAAACAAATAATCAAATCAAAAAAATGGGCAGAATATATGAACAGACACTTTTCCAATGGAGACAAACAAATGGCTAACAGACACATGAAAAAAGGTTCAACATCAATAGCCATCAGGGAAATTCAAATCAAAACCACATTTAGATACCACCTTACGAGAGTGAGGATGGCTAAAATGGACAAGGTAAGAAAAAAAAATGTTGGGGAGGATGTGGAGAAAGGGGATCCCTCTTACACTGTTGGTGGGAATGCAAGTTGGTACAGCCACTTTGGAAAACAGTGTGGAGGTTACTCAAAAAGTTAAAAATAGAGCTACCCTATATCCCAGCAATTACACTCCTGGGTATTTACAGAAGATACAGATGTAGTGAAGAGAAGAGCCATATGCACCCCAACATTCATAGCAGCATTGTCCACAATACCTAAATTGTGGAAGGGCCGAGATGCCCTTCAACAGATGACTGGATTAAGAAGATGTGGTCCATATATACAATGGAATATTACTCAGCCATCAAAAAGAACGATTTCTCAATATTTACTGCAACATGGACGGAAATGGAAGAGATAATGCTAAGAAAAATAAGTCAAGCAGAGAAAGACAGTTATCATATGGTTTCACTCATTTATGGAACTTAAGTAGGAAGATTAGTAGGAGAAGGAAGGGAAGAATGAAGGGGGGGTAAACAGAAGGGGGAATGAACCATGACAGACTATGGACTCTGGGAAACAAACTGAGGGCTTCAGAGGGGAGGGGGGTGGGGGAATGGGATAGACTGGTGATGGGTAGTAAGGAGGGCACGTATTGCACGGTGCACTGGGTGTTATATGCAACTAATGAATCATCGAACTTTACATCAGAAACCAGGGATGTACTGTATGGTGACTAACATAATATAATAAAAAAAATTAAAATAAAAAAATAAAAAATAAAAAAGAAGGTACATTCCTCAATTTCATAAAAACCATCTATGAAAAGACTACAGCGAATATCATTCTCAACGGGGAAAAGCTGGAAGCCTTTTCCTTAAGATCAGGAACCTGACAAGGATGCCCACTCTCGCCATTATAATTCAACATAGTACTAGAAGTCCTTGCAACAGCAATCAGACAATAAAAAGGGATAAAAACTATTCAAATCAGTAAAGAAGAAGTCAAACTGTGTCTCTTCGCAGATGACATGATCCTCTATATGGAAAACCCAAAAGACTCCACCCCCAAACTACTAGACGTTATAGAGCAATTCAGTACTGTGGCGGGATACAAAATCAATGCTCAGAAATCAGTTGCATTTCTAAAAAAAAAAAAAAGAAGAAATCAGTTGCATTTCTATACATGATCAATGAGACTGAAGAAAGAGAAATTAGGGAATCTGTTCCATTTACAATAGCACTAAAAATCATTCGTTATCTCAGAATTAACCAGAGACCTAAAGGATCTATATTCTAGAAACTACAAATCACTCTTGAAAGACATTGAAGAAGACACAAAAAGATGGAAAAATATTCCATGCTCATGGATCAGAAGAATCCATTAAACATAGTTAAAATATCTGCTACCCAGAGCAATCTACACTTTCAATGACATCCCGATCAAAATACCAATGACCTTTTTCAAAGCACTCGAACAAAAAGCCCTTAAATTTGTGTGGAACCCGGGGCGCCTGGGTGGCGCAGTCGTTAAGCGTCTGCCTTCGGCTCAGGGCGTGATCCCGGCGTTCTGGGATCGAGCCCCACATCAGGCTCGCCCACTAGGAGCCTGCTTCTTCCTCTCCCACTCCCCCTGCTTGTGTTCCCTCTCTCGCTGGCTGTCTCTCTCTAATAAATAAATAAATAAATAAATCTTAAAAAAAAAATTTGTGTGGAACCAGAAAAGGCCCGAATCACCGAGGAATTGTTGAAAAGGAAAAACAAAGCTGGGGGCAACACGTTGCTGGATTTCAAACTATACTACAAAGCTGTGATCACAAAGACAGCATGGTACTGGCACAAAAACAGACACATAGACCAATGGAACAGAATAGAGAACCCAGATATAGACCCTCGGCTCTTTGGGTAACTAATCTTTGACAAAGCCGAAAGAAACATCCAGTGGAAAAAAGACAGTCTTTTCAATAAATGGTGCTGGGAAAATTGGACAGCTATATTCAAAAGAATGAAACCTGACCACTCTCTCACACCATACACAAAGATAAACTCCAAATAGATGAAGGACCTCGGTGTGAGACGGGAATTCATCAAAATCATAGAGGAGAACATAGGCCGTAACCACTCCAACATTGGCTACAGCAGCTTCTTCCATGACACGTCTCCAAAGGCAAGTGAAACAAAAGCAAAAATGAAGTTTTGGGACTTCATCAAGATAAAAAGTTCTCCACAGCCAAGTAAACAGTGAAAAAAAAAAAACAAAGAGGCAGCCCAGACAATGGGAGAAGATATTTGCAAATGACACTATAGATAAAAGGCTGGTATCCAAGATCTATAAACTCAATACATGAGAAACAAATAATCAAATCAAAAAATGGGCAGAAGATATGAATAAACACTTTTCCAATGAAGACATATGAATGGCTAACAGACACATGAAGAAATGTTCAACATCATTAGCCATGTGGGAAATTCAAATCAAAGGCACACTGAGATACCACCTTACGCCAGTTAGAATGGCAAAAGTTGGCAAGGCAAGAAACAACAAATGTTGGAGAGGATGTGGAGAAAGGGAAACCCTCTTACAATGTTGGTGGGAATGCAAGTTGGTATAGCCACTTTGGAAAACAGTGTGTAGCTTCCTCAAAAAGTAAAAAATAGAGCCACCCTATGACCCGGCAATTGCACTCCTGGGTATTTTTTTCATTTTAGTATTTTTTTAAAATTATAATAATATTTTTTATTATATTATGTTAGTCATCATACAGTACATTCCTGTCTTTTTTTGTACAAATTGTTTAATGTCATCTGATATAAAGTTAGTTTTCATGTCTTGATTTTAGTGAATATATGTTAGTTTTTGGAGACCTTTACCTTCAAAAATTGTTATTTTATTCCATAAACAAGTTTATTAACTTCATTAGATGAATGAGAAACTGAACATGCATATATTTAATAATCTCTTCTAAAACTGTATTTTCCAGGTTATTCCTCTTCAGAAGAGGATGCTTGTCTGTATTCATTCTTTTGATATACCTTTATTTCTCCATAATAGTAGACAGTAACTTTAAGATTAAGGTCATTTAGAAAAATAGGCCAAAATGCCTTTTATATGCCAGAAACTCTCCTGGGTCTGGGCCTTAGACAACTTTAATACATCTAGTTGGGCTCTCAAGTGTTAATGTGTATAGAAAACATTATCTACAAAAATGGACTTCAATAGCTCTGCCTTTTCTCTGGAAGGTGTTTTCATTAGAACAACTTCTTTTTTTAATTTTAATGTTTTTTTATTATATTATGTTAGTCACCATACAGTACATCCCTGGTTTCTGATGTAAAGTTCGATGATTCATTAGTTGCGTAAAACACCCAGTGCGCCATGCAATATGTGCCCTCCTTACTACCCATCACCAGCCTATCCCATTCCCCCACAGCCCTCCCCTCTGAGCCCTCAGTTTGTTTCTCAGAGTCCATAGTCTCTCATGGGTATTTACCCCAAAGATACAGACGTAGTGAAGAGAAGGGCCATATGCACCTCAATGTTTATAGCAGCATTGTCCACAATAGCTAAACGGTGGAAGGAGCTGAGATGCCCTTCATCAGATGAATGGATAAAGAAGTTGTGGTCCATATATACAATGGAATATTACTCAGCTATCAGAAAGAACGATTACCCAACATTTGCAGCAACATGGACAGGACTGGAAGAGATTATGCTAAGTGAAATAAATCAAGCAGAGAAAGACAAGTATCAAATGGTTTCACTCATTTGTGGAACATAAGGAATAGCAAGGAGATAGGAGGAAGGGAAAAATGAAGGGGGGTAAACAGAGGGGGAATTGAACCATGAGAGATTATGGACTCCAGGAAACAAACAGGGTTTTAGCAGGGATGGGGATGAGGGAATGAGCTAGCCCGGTGAAGGGTATTAAGGAGGGCACATACTGCATGGAGCACTGGGTGTTATATGCAAACAATGCATCATGGAACACTACATCAAAAACTAATTATGTACTGTACAGTGACTAATATATCATAATAAAAAAACTTTTTAAAAATAAAATGTCCCTGAAAATTTTGGAGAATGTATTCTACACCTACAGATCTTCATTATAACATATAGTATTTATCTTGCAAGTCTGCTTAGGTAAATTCAGTAGGAGATGATGATGTGTTAATGTGCACAAAATTCAAACAGAAATTTGATTTGATTCTATTCTAATCCTCAATACTCTAAGAATCTGCTCCTATGGAAGAAACATTTCTATGAACTACAAAATAAAGACAAAAAAATAAAAACAGGAAATTAGTACTTGAGGAAGCTATTCCTGAAATTTAATTCATAATTCCCTCTTTGAACAAGATTTGGGCCTCTTGAAATCTTTATTCCGTGCAGCAACTGGGCTTCACGTGTGTAGGGCCAATTAAGAATGAGGGAAACTAAAGTAACATTATGTGTAAACTATACTCAAATTTTTAAATTAATTATTATTTTTTAAAATGGAGGTTCCAGAAACTAGGAGAGTTTTTAAGGAAAGGCAGGCTGCTTTAAACAACAATGCTCCAAAGAAGCTGCTTTTAATTATAACCTTTCAGTGTACAGCTGAAAGTCCAATTCAGATGAAAACCAGAGCTGTAAGCCATTGACATCCCTTTGCAGGCACACACCCAACTCTATTTGTATCAAACTGTTTTCATTTCCTGGAATTTCCTCCCACCTCAAAGCCCCTGCCCACTTCACTACCTTACCAAGAGCTACCAGTAAGTTTCTGCAGCTAAAGTGAAATCTATGGTCAAAATTCAGCTTCTAATCATCAGAGACCAATTCACCAACTGTCCTTTCACCTTCCACACTGAATATACTCATCAAAAACACCAATGAGGGCTCCTTTTCTACACACCTCTAAATGTTGGCATGCCCCAGGCTCAGACTTCAAACCTCTTTTCTTCTTCATGTATACTCTTTCCATAGGTGATCTCATTCAGTCTCACGTTTTCATATATCTCTATGCTAATGGCACCTGAAGTGCTGTTGCAATGGTTCCACCTGGATGTCTAATAAGCATCTCAAATTCAATATGCTCAACACAGAACTCTTTTTTGTTGGAATAAATTTATTTCATCTGTCTGTAAACAGGGCATTTAATAGTTATAGCACTTTTAAAATGCATATTAAATCAGATGAGTAAGACTATATCTTAGATGTAACAAAGTGCAGGGAAAGAAATGGACAAATCAGCAAAATTTGTTTTTAAACCTATACATTATCCACAAGGCCCAAATGATAAGAGCAAATACCAGAACATCCCTAAAGTAGTGCCATTTGAAAGAAAACTTTAATAGGTCAGTTAAAATCCATCTCACAGTAGCAACAGTTCATTTTAACAATAGTATGTCACACGGGCCACTTGGCTGACACAGTCAGTAGAGTATGCAACTCTTAATCTCAAGGTCATGAGTTCTAGCTCCATGTTGGGTGTGAGGACTACTTATAATTAATTTTAAAAAACCAGAATAATATGGAACAGAACACATATGAAACAATCCATCACAGGACAGTGAATTCCACAATAATGCAACTTCATAATAAAAATCCAAGCTGCAAATAAAAACTGGTCCTATGAAGAAGAACAAACTGGACACACTCCAGCAGGTAATGTTGGGATACCTAATGTCCGTAATGGCAGGCTTTTACAATTTTACTAAAGAGTAGAGTTGGTGTGCAAAGGAAAAGATAGGAACAAAAATCTGAGCTAGTACAATGTTGGAATGTCCCTGGGGATTCAATCAGTATGGTTACTGTAAGGTCATGGGAGGAAGTGCCTTTTGCTCTTGTTTTGCAGTTGCACTCTTCATGTATCCTATAGACAAAAGGTTTGTTCTCTACTCAAGTGCAGCAACAATACGAAAAGCAAACTACCAGGCACTGCATAAAAGATGGAACCAATTACCTATGTGCAAAGGGAAAGGGTGGGAAAAGAGGAGTGAAAGAAAGATGCATGCACTTTTTCATCCCAACCACGTGCTACAAAAGGAAGACTAAATGAGCTAAGTAAATGCCCAAAGTGCTGAAAAGACATTGATCAAATTAGAGATTGTTCAACTGGCACCTTGCTTAATATTATCTTATTTTAGTCAACAATATCCCATTAATTGCTAAGACAAAGTGATGCCCAACTTGGCATGCCTCCTCCCCCCAAATTTCAAGGTATCATGCAAATCATTATTGTGCTATAATTATTTTGCCAGATAAAGGTTGGTTACAGAAGTGGCTAGCACACAAATGATCCAATTGGGCAAACAGAAATTGTGACATTAGAAAATAGGTAAAGAAAAATTAGCTACCATCTATAGTCTGGTAGCACTGTAACCATAATTGGAGTGGTGATGAAGACAGTGGCTAGGTAGATGGGGAGAGGCTGCTTACACAGCAGACCTCCTCAAGTATGAAGTGAGTTCATATACTTTCTGTTGTCAACACAGAACTCTTGGTTTTACTTCTAAAACCCAGCCTCTTTCTTCCCTGTTTCAGTAAACAGCATCACCATCTACTCTGTTATGCACAACAAAAATTAAGAATCATCCTTGGCTTTTCTTTTTCCCTCACTTCCAACATTTGGTCTATTAGCAAGTCTAATCAATTCTACTTCCAAAATAGATTTTGAATCTGTCCACTTTTGTCTCCTCTGCTGCCATCTAAGCCCAATAATCATTTCTTTTTTGTTTGGACCACTTCAATAGTCTTTTAACAGGTTTCAGATCTTCCACAGATCAGACTGACATGATTGAGATGAAAATGGTTTTTGGTCAATATTTCTCCAACAGTCTAAACTTGCCTCTGCTTCAGGGACTTTGCATTTGCTGGCATGTGTCTGGAATTCTCTTCTCCTGCATGACTGGCTCCTTCTCATTATTCTAGGAATCAACCCAAAGATAACCCAATATAAGAACTTCCCTAAGGGTTCCATCAAAAGGATCCTCACACCATACATAATCTAGTTGCTCTCTATTCATTATTCTGTCTTATTTTCACTATAACACCTACCATAAGCTGAAATATTCTTGGCCATGTAATTGTTTACAAGATTCTTATAAATATCTCACCACTTCAATGTAAGCTCCATGAAAGTAAGACATTTTTCATCTTGTTCACAATGGTATGCCTATCTAGTATGTGGTCAGTAAAATATCTAATGAAAGGATGTACAGACTTTGGGGCCTAGAAATCACCAAACTGGTAGTGATTTGGGGGGGTGGGGGATGGTCATTGACCATAGATCACATATAAATAAAAGATAATTTAATTAACTGAGGGGAGAATAAATAACTGAGGGAAAGAGACTGAAAAAAGTTTAGTGTGTCTTAGGTACCTATCTTAATGAAGTCATACTTTGGGTTCATTTATCTCTGGCAGGTCACTTGAAAAAATATAAAGAATGCCAATATTGTGTTTCTGAAATTTATTCATGTGGCTCTAGGTCATTATTAGCACTGCTGTAAATGGTATCAGAATACCATAATTATCTATTCTTTTGATTGGTATTTGGGTTGTTTCTGTTTTCTTTCCCTGCATTTATGATCCTGTTTCCTTGTACACAGGGGTTAGAGTTCCTCAAGATGCGTCTTAAACTTTAATATATATACAAATCACCTGGAATCAGGATCTGATTCTTCAGGTCTGGGGTGTGGATTGAGATTATGCATTTGTGATAAGATCCCAGGTGATGCTGTTGGAGCTGGTCTCTGAACTACACTAGGAGTAGCAAGGCTTCAGACAGTCTATATCCAGGAGTAGAATTACTGGAACACAGGTTATATAGGTCTACTTTACCAGTAACACCAAACTATTTCCAAATTGTATCAATTTATACTCAGAGTTCATAGTCTTATATATCTTCACCAGCACTTATTTTATCAAACTAATTCTGCTCTCCACAGCAAACTTTTTCCCTGGATGCTTATGTGACCCCCCCCTTCATTTATAAAGTATGTGGCCACCAGAAGGGTTGGATCCATCCCTAACAAAGACAGCTTCTTGTGGTCTACTATCCTCTTTCTTATGTTTTCCTCAGAGGGGTCCCAGTGACCCCAAGAGCCTAACAATGTGCCACAAAGGGGGAGCATTGGGCAGGTAGCTGGATCACACAGTGAATGGGGAGGAGGATTTTAATCAATTTGAAAACTTTGCTTTTCTTGATGGCATCATTCCTGCTCACAGACACTGATTTCTGAAGGCAAAATGAGTTAAAGCTATCAGCTGGAAGCTAACTGACTGATCTTTCCAAATTGAGGTAGTAGAGACTAGAAAGAGATTCTGGTTGAACAGACAACAACTCAATATTACCATGGCCAGGAAGGAGGAGAAAAGAATGCTTATAACTTTCAGTCATTCAAAGTCTAGTGCTATTTACACTGGAATTCAAAGAGATGGCTGAAAGAGGAGAGGACCCTCTAACTGTTGGACTTCTGGGTCTGACCACTGCATCTTTACTTCCTTTTGATGGAATTCTGTAAATCCTTGAGATCTTTACCTTTTTCTAGCCATACCCCAGTTAACCTGATTTTTCTTTCATTGATAAGTATTTGGCTAGCCTATACCCAGCCCTATTATAGGTGCTAGGATGAGGAGACAAAATAATTCAATTGAATTCCACCCACAAACATTTATTGAGTGCTTTTTATACACCATGGCTGGAATGGATTCTGCCCTCAAAATTCACAAACTAAAGGTAAAATTTACACATAGATTAGATAAGCCAAATATATCAAATATCAAAAGATATTTTTGAAAGGTATATAATCTTCAAAATGGATGAAGTAATACCATATTTCCTCATTTCTAAGATACACATTTTCTTTTTCCTTTCCTTTCCTTTTCTTGTCTTTTTTTACTTTTTAACAGCTCTGATGACTTATCAAGATTCATCTTATACTTGATGTAAACTTATAGTGTGGCATTTTATTTTCTTGAAAAGTTATTATCAATCCATGTTGTGATTTACAATTAGAAATATCTTCAAATTAAAGCAAACCAGTAAATGTTACTGGAGTTCCCCATGGATAGTGATAATCTTATGAACAGATCATATTTGATAAATAGAAAGAAAAAGAAAAAAATTCTAGGTTGGAAGGTAAGCACAGGCAAGTCATAGATACCAAGTCTCTTCCTCTTCCAGAGAAAATGGTGGGAAAGCAAAATTCTACACACACATGCATATATTCATTAGTGCAAACAGAAAATTGTGTTGCATAAAAACAGTTGCTGAAAAATATGAAACTTTCAACAGAAATGCCAGTAATCCAAAAATTCAGGGTGAAGGGTTAACTCCTAGTCAATGTATTTTCTAAAGACTTTATAAGGTCACTGAATCATGGTAGTTGTTTTACTTCCCCTTAAACTGGTCATTTAATAGCTGATCATTTTTAATAGCATAACAGAGATAACCTCCTTGTTTGCCATTTCCTGTATTCTTGTCATAGAGAAGCAGAGCTTTATTTAAGCAAGGGAAACTTTCATAACATTGCCAACCACTTATCCATCTAGGTAGAGAGGGCAAGTCACCCTGGAGTAGATATCATTTGTTCTAAGATTAGACCCTTTGGGTTGGGTATAAAAGTTAGTAAGGAACAGGCAGGTGTGTTTTTGTTTTGTTTTGTTTTGTTTTGTTTTGTTTTGTTTTTAGTGATCGGACAACCACATAGTCATACGGAAAAATATAAAATTAGACTTCTACTTCACATACAAATAAAACACAGATGCATTAGAGATCTCAGTATAAAAAACAAAACTGTGAAACTTTTGGAATACACAAGGGATTCCATCGAATCACAGCAAATCCAGCAAATCACAACAAGGAGAGGTTCTTCAATAATATATAAAATATGCACAAACAATAAGGAAAAGACTAATCCATTTGGCTACATCAAAAGTTAAAACCTTCACCATGCAGAAATTTTTATTTTGGTGTAGTCCCGATAGTTTAATTTTGCTTTTGTTTCCCTTGCCAGAGGAGACATATCTAGAAAAATGTTTCTACAGACAATGTCAAAGAAATTACTACTTCTGTTTTCCTCTAGGAATTTTCTCATTTCGGGTCTCACATTTAGGTCTTTAATCCACTTCAAGTTGTGTGTGTGTGTGTGTGTGTGTGTGTGTGTGTGCATGGCGTAAGAAAGTTTCATTCTTTTACATGTAGCTCCAGTTTTTCCACACCATTTGTTAAAGAGACTGCTTTCCCACTGTATGTTCTTTTTTTTTTTCAGTTTAAATTTTACTTAGTAAACATGCAGAGCAATATTGGTCTTTGGAGTAGAATTCAGTGATTCATCATTTACATATAACACCCAGTGCTCATCACAAGTGCCTCTTTAATACCCATCACCCAACTAGCCCATCCTCCTCCCACCTCCCTGCATCAACCCTCAGTTTGTTCTCTATCATTAAGAGTCTCTTATGGTTTGTGTCTCTTCCTCCTTTTTTTTTCCTTTTCCCTCTTCCCATATGTTATCTGTTTTCTTTCTTAAATTCCACATATGAGTGAAATCAGATGGTATTTGTCTTTCTCTGGCTGACTCATTTCAGTTAGCATAATACACTCCAGCTCCATCCACATCATTGCAAATGGCAAGATTTCATTCTTTCTGATGGCTGAGTAATATTCCATTATATATATATTATACACACACACACACACACACACACACACACACACACACACACCACATCTTCCTTATCCATTCATCAGTCAATGGACACTTGGGTTCTTTCCATAGTTTGGCTATTGTTGGTAGTGCTGCTATAAACATCAGGGTACACATACCCCTTCAAATCTGTATTTTTGTATCCTTTGGGTAAATACTTAGTAGTGCAATTGCTGAATCATAGAGTGGTTCTATTTTTAACATTTTGATGAACCTCCATACTGTTCTCCAGAGTGGCTGCACCGGTTTGCATTCCCAACAACAGCAAAAGAGGGTTCCCCTTTCTCTGCATCCTTGCCAACACCTGTTGTTTCTTGTGTTGTTAATTTTAGCCATTCTGACAGGTGTGAGGTGGTATCTCATCATAGTTTCCACTTGAATTTCCTTGATGATGAGTGATGTTGAATATCTGTTCATGTGTCTATTAGCCATCTGAATGTCTTCTTTGGAAAAGTGTCTATTGAGGTATTCTGCCCATTTCTTAACTGGATTATTTGTTTTTTGGGTGTTGAGTTTGAGAAGTTCTTTATAGATTTAGGTTATTAACCCTTTATCTGATATGTCATTTGCAAATATCTTCTCCCATTCTTCAGAATGCTTTTTAGGTTTTTGTTTGTTTATTTGTTTCCTTTGCTGTGCAGAAGCTTTTTATCTTGATGAAGTCCCAAGAGTTCATTTTTGCTTTTGTTTCCCTTGCATCTAGCAATGCCTAACTGTATATTCTTGCCTCCTTTATCATTTATTAATTAACCATAAAATGTGGGGTTATTCCTGGACTCTCTCTTCTGTTCCACTGGCCTATGTGTCTATTTTTGTACCAGAACCATACTGTTTTGACTACTATTTCTAAGGAAACAATCAACAAAACAAAAAGGCAACCTACTGAATGGGAGAAGACATTTGCAAGTGGTATATACAATAATAGGTTAATATCCAAAATATATAAAGAATATATTACAACTCAACACCAAAAAACCCCAAATAATCCAATTTAAAAGTGGGCAGAGGAACGGACTAGACAATTTTCCAAATAAGACATACAGATAGCTGACACATACATGAAAAGATACTCAACATCACTCATCATCAGGGGAATGTAAATCAGAACCACAATGAGATACCACTTTATAACAGTCAGAATGACTTAAATAAATAAGAAAAAACAAGTGTTTCTGAGTATGTGGGGAAAAGGGGACTCCCATGCACTGTTGGTGGGAATGAAAATTGGTGCAGCCACTGTGGAAAACACTATGAAGATTCCTCAAAAAAAATAACAAAAAAAAAATTGGAACTACCATAAGATGCACTAATTCTACTATGGAGTATTTACCCAAAGAAAATGAAAACACTATTTCAAAATAATATATGCACCCCTATGTTTATTGAAGCTTTATTTACAATAGCTAAGATATGGAAGCAACCCAAGTTTCCACTGAAAGGTGAATGAATAAAGAAGCCAGGGTACATGTATACAATAGAATACTATTCAGCCATAAAAAGAATGAGAACTTGCCATTTATCACAACATAGATGGACATAGAAGATAAAATGGTAAGTGAAATAAGTCAGTGAGAGAAAGATAAATACCATATATTATCACTCATATGTGGAATTTAAGAAACAAAACAAATAAAGAGAAAAAATAGGAAAAAAAAACCAGACTCTTAAATACAGAGAACAAGATGGTGATGGTTAGTGGAGAGTTGATGGGGGGATGGGTGAAACAGATAAAGGGGATTAAGAGTACACTTACTTTGATGAGCACTGAGAAATGTATAGAGTTGTTGAATTATTATATTGTACATATGAAACTAATATAATACTGTATGTTAATTATGTTTCAGTAAAACATCAAAACAGAATCTTTAAACAATAAAATAGCATAAACAGAATTTTTTAAAAAACTACCACTATAAAAGGGATGGAGGTATGTCAAAAGGGCAGAGGAGCCAATCTTAAAGAGCTCCCAATAGCCAAAGGTGGAACAATTTGAGTAACAAATAAATAACAACAGTGCTGGTGTATAACTTCAAGAATAAAACAAATCTCCATGAGTCCAAACTAATATACATGAATGATTGAATAAATGAATATTTGGGAATAAAAGGACAAATATTTCTCACAGAGAATTCCAATTAACAAATGGAGAAAGAGATTTGGAATGGAGAAAAAAACCCCAATGTTCCTCAGAAAATGGACAGGTAAAATATATTAATTGGGTAGAATACTATCAAGCAGTTAAATGAAAGATCTAGATTCATGTATGTCAACAGGGGTAAGTCACAAAGCACATTTTTCAGTAAAAACAAGCTGCAAAAAGACATGTGGAGTATGATATCATTTTACATAAATGTTTAAAACTGCAAATAATACCATATATTTTTGTGGACACATTCATATGTAATAAAATTACCAACACACACATGGATGAGAATGATAAATACAAAATTTAGGATAGTGATCACCTCTCTATAGGCAAACAGAGGCAATAGATGAAAAGAGTAGAGCTTTAGTTAGGTCTGTAATATTTATTTATTTATTTAATTTGAGAGCACTGTAGTAAATAAAGATATTGGTACTTAGGCATTAAGATGGTGGAGTAGTAAGGGGACCCCATGCTTGCCTCATCCTTTGAACACTGCCAGATAAATATCAAATCATTCTGAACACCCAAGAAATCGATCTGAGGACTGAGAGAACAAACTCACAACTAGAGGAAGAAAAGAGGCCACATCATAGAGGGTAGTAAGTACAGAGATGTGATTTGGGGGAGAAAAGAATCAGGAGTGTTGTGAAGGGCAGGGAGCCCTGATCACTGGAGGTGGGAACATAGAGAGGGAGAGAAAGATACCAGCATGTAGGGGATTGCACAAGAAAAACATTTTTACAAAACCATTGACTGTGAAAATGAGAGGGGCTGATTATTGAAGTTTTTATAAGTAGTAGAGCTCAAAGTCTGAAGTTTTAGAAGTCTGCACTATCACAGGGTAGAGCCTGGCAGGCATAGCAGTACTCCTGTGGAGAAGGAGGGCAGAGGCCCTGAAGCAAACAGCATGGTCTCAGGATCCCCTGGATCACATCAGGAGAGACAGTTACAACTTTTGGAGTGCATTTGGGAGAGGTGGCCCTGCCTCTCAGGGAACAAAAGAGCCAAGAGTTGCCATTGTGCTGCCCCGTTTGTTATCATAGGCACAGAGGCATCTGCTGAGGGCAGCTAACCTGCATGCTGGCTTTTTGTTGCACTTTACCATAAACTCCGAGTCCCTGCACCTTCATGTGACTGCCCTTCTGGGAAAACCTAGCGTCAGCCACAGTGCAGAGAGATGCTCCTCCAGAGGATCAGTGTGGGTCCATATCTCACCAGGTCCCTAAAATTTGGAGTTTTGAAACACAGCCAGCATACCTGAGATAAGACACAGGAACACTGTACCACTGGGTGGGCAGATGGCTAGGACACAGACTGGGTGAAGGCAGGGATCTGAGGGATCCCTGGGACACAAGAGGGAAGACTGTTTGCTCTTCTGTGAGGGCTCCCTGAACAGTGGAGGATGCAAACTTCCCACTATGGTGACAAGAGAGTGGGTCGATGCTATTTTTATCCCCCTGCCCATCAGCACAGAGAGAATTCAGTGAGCAACATAGCACCCAAAGTGGAGGCTTGAGCCATTTACACCAAACCCCACCCACCTGCACTCTACAGGCACTTTTTAATAGGTCAAGCATACCTGAAAGCCAGAAGAGAAGAGATTCCCTCCCCCAGAATACCAGCAAAAACCATTCCCCCACACACACACCAAGTCTACAGAGTGTTGCAAAACATCACCTCTAGTAGAAATTGGACCTAGTCTTTTTAAACAAACAGACCAAAACACATCCAGTTAAAACTCACCACACAGTGGACAAAATCCAAACACTCCCCACTGCAGGTAATGAGAAACTGCAGAGGACTGACTTGAGGGAAAGAGCAGCCAAAACACAACAGCAGAGAACACTCATCATACACCAGAAACACTTCCTGAAGTGTCAGAACCTGGTCAATGTATAGCATCTTAGTAGAGTCATTACTCTTCAGGAGCAGAAAACATAAGACGCTTTCCTAATATACAGAAGACAGAGACCTAGGGAAAAAGCCAAGATGGAGGAATTCATCTAAAAAAAAAGTCAAATCCAAAAAGATTGAAATCAATTCATGCATCTTTTCCAACAACAACACTATGAAACTATAACTCAACCACAAGAAAAAATCCAGAAAGAACACACATACATAGAAGTTAAATAACATGCTACTAAACAATGAATGTGTCAACCAAGAAATCAAAGAGGAAATAAAAAAAATACATGGAGGCAAATGAAGATGAAAACACAATTGGTCCCAAATCTTTGGAATGCAGCAAAAGTCATTTTAAGATAAAAGATTATATGCTAAGCGAAATAAGTCAAGCAAAGAAAGACAATTATCGTATGGTTTCACTCATTTATGGAACATCAGAAGTAGGAAGATCGGTAGGAGAAGAAAGGGAAGAAGAAAGGGGGGGTAAACAGAAGGGGGAATGACCCATGAGAGACTATGGACTCTGGGAAACAAACTGAGGGCTTCATGGAGGAGGGGAATGGGATAGACTGGTGATGGGTAGTAAGGAGGGCACGTATTGCATGGTGTACTGGGTGTTATATGCAAGTAATAAATCATGGAACTTTAAAAAAATAAATTAATTTTAAAAAAAAGAAAAATTTGGAAGAAACACAAACATTTAGCAGCTAAAGACCATCCTGTTAAGAATATTTGGGTCA
Source organism: Ursus americanus (assembly GCF_024610735.1). NCBI lineage: Eukaryota > Metazoa > Chordata > Mammalia > Carnivora > Ursidae > Ursus > Ursus americanus. The sequence goes on from NC_142164.1 coordinate 75,938,005, forward strand.
ACCAGGAAATTAAAGAAAAACTTAAACAATTTATGGAAACCAATGAGAATGAAAACACATCAGTCCAAAACCTATGGGATACTGCAAAGATGGCCCTAAGGAAAAAATACATAGCCATCCGAACCTCATTCAAAACTATAGAAAAATCTAGAATACACACTCTATATTTACACCTTAACAAGTGGAGAAGGAACAACAAAGGAGGCCTATGCCCTGCACAAGAAGAGAGTTAATTAAGATTAGAGCAGAGATCAATGATGTAGAAACCAGAAATACAGTAGAGCAGATCAATGAAACTAGAAGCTGGTTCTTTGAAAGAATTAATAAGACCGATAAACCACTGGCCAGATTTATCCAAAAGAAAAAAAGAAAAGACCCAAATTAATAAAATTATGAATGAAAGGGGAGAGATCACAACCAACACCAAGGAAATAGAAACAATCATTAGAAACTACTATCAACAACTATATGCCAATAAATTAAGCAACCTGGAAGAAATGGATGCTTCCTAGAAATCTATAAACTACCAAGACTGAAATGAGAAGAAACTGACAACCTAAAGAGACCAATAACCAGTAACGAGATTGAAGCCGTGATCAAAAACCTCCCAAAAAACAAGAGTCCAGGGCTTGATGGATTTCCTGGGGAATTCTACCAAACTTTCAAAGAAGAAATAATACCTATTCTCCTGAAGCTGTTTCAAAAAATAAACACGGAGGGAAAACTTCCAAATTCATTCTATGAGGCCAACATTAACCCTGATCCCAAAAACCAGGCAAAGACCCCAATCAAAAAGGAGAATTACAGACCAATATCCCTGATGAATATGGATGCCAACATTCCCAATAAGATCCTAGCTAATAGGATCCAACAGTACATTAAAGGGATTATCCATCACAACCAGGTGGGATTCACCCCTGGGATGCAAGTGTGAGTCAACATTTGCAAATCAGTCAGTGTGATACAACACATTAATAAGAGAAGAGAAAAGAATCCTATGGTCCTCTCAATTGATGCAGAAAAATCATTTGACAAAATAAGCATCCTTTCTTGATTAAAACCCTTCAGAGTGTAGAGATAGAGGGGACATTCCTCAATCTCATAAAAACCATCTATGAAAAGCCCACAGCGAATATCATTCCTAATGGGGAAAAGCTGAAAGCATTTCCCTTAAGATCAGGAACATGACAAGGATACCCACTCTGGCCACTATTGTTCAACATAGTACTAGAAGTCCTAGCAACAGCAATCAGACAACAACAACAACAACAACAACAACAACAACAACAACAACAACAAAAAGGGTATTCAAATTGGCAAAGAAGAAATCAAACTCTCTCTTTGCAGATGACAAGACATTTTATGTGGAAAACCCCAAAGACACCATCCACAAATTACTACAGCTTACACACAAATTCAGTAATGCGGCAGGATACAAAATCAATGCACAGAAATCAGTTGCTTTCCTATACATTAACAATGTAAATGCAGAAAGAGAAATTAGGGAATCAATTCATTTACACTAACACCAAAATCATAAGATATCTTGGAATAAACCTAATCAGAGAGGTAAAGGATCTATACTCTAGAAACTACAGAACACTGATGAAAGACATTAAAGAAGACACAAAAAGATGGAAAAAACATTCCATGCCCATGGATCGGAAGAATAAACATAGTTAACATGTCTATGATGCCCAGAGCAATCTATACTTTCAAGGCCATTCTGATCAATATACTAATGCCATTTTTCAAAGTGCTGGAACAAACAATCCTAAAATTCATGTGGAACCAGAAAAGAACCTGAATTGCCAAGGAAATGTTGAAAAAGAAACACAAAGCTTGGGCCTCACATTGCCCGATTTCAAGCTATGCAACAAGGGTGTGAACACCAAAACGGCATGGTACTGGCACCAAAACAGACACATAGATCAATGGAAGAGAATAGAGACTCCAGAAACGGACCCTCAACTCTATGGTCAACTGATATTCGACAAAGCAGGAGAAAACATCCAATAGAAAAAAGACAGTCTTTTCAATAAAGGGTGCTTGGAAAACTGGACAGCCACATATAGGAGAATGAAGGTTGACCACTCTCTCACCCCATACACAAAGATAAACTCTAAATGGATGAAAGACCTTGATGTGAGACAGGACTCCATCAAAATCATAGAGGAGAACATAAGCAGTAACCTTTTCGACATTGGCCACAGCAACTTCTTTCAAGGCACATCTCCAAAGGCAAGGGAAACAAAAGTGAACATGAACTTTTGCAACTTCATCAAGATAAAAAGTTCTCCACAGCAAAGGAAACAGTCAACAAAACAATGAGGCAACCCACGGAATGGGAGAAGATATTTGCAAATGACACTACAGATAAAGGGCTGGTATCCAAGATCTATAAAGAACTTCTCAAACTCAACACCCAAAAAACAAATAATCCAGTCAAAAAAATGGGCAGAAGATACGAACAGACACTTTTCCAATGAAAACATACAAATGGTTAACAGACACATGAAAAAGTGTCCAACATTATTAGCCAACAGGGAAATTCAAATCAAAACCATACCGAGATAGCAACTTATACCAGTTAGAATGGCAAAAATTGCCAAGGCAAGAAACAACAAATGTTGGAGAGGATGTGGAGAAAGGGGAACCCTCTCACAGTGTTAGTGGAAATGTAAGTTGGTGCAGCCACTTTGGAATACAGTGTGGAGATTCCTCAAAAAGTTAAAAATAGAGCTAGCCTATGATCCAGCAATTACACTACTGGGTTTTTACCCCAAAGCTACAGATGTAGTGAAAAGAAGGGCCATATGCATCCCAATGTTCATAGCAGCAATATTCATAATAGCCACACTGTGGAAGGAGCGGAAATGCCCTTCAACAGACAAATGGATAAAGAAGATATGGTCCATATATATGACGGAATATTACTCAGCCATCAGAAAAGATGATTACACAACATTTGCATCAACATGGATGGAACTGGAGGAGATTATGCTAAGTGAAATAAGTCAAGCAGAGAAAGACAATTACCATATAGTTTGACTTATTTGTGGAACATAAGAAATAGCAGGGAGGACATTAGGAGATGGAAGGGATAAATGAAGTTGGGGGAACTAGAGGGGGAGATGAACCATGAGAGACCATGTACTCCAGGAATCAAACTGATGATTTTATAGAAGAGGGGGGTGGGGATGGGCTAGCCTGGTGATGGGTATTAAGGAGAGCACGTATTGCATGGAGCACTGCGTGTTATACGTAAACAATGAATCATGGAACACTACATCAAAAACTAATGATGTACTGTATGGTGCCTAACATAACATAAAAAGAAAGTCTCCATGCTGTAGAGACAGGGAACATACCTCAATATCATAAAAGCCATATATGAAAAACCCACAGCAAATATCAATCTCAAAGGAGAAAAACTGAGAGCTTTTCCCCTAAGGCCAGGGATGTGACAGGGATGACCACTCTCACCACTGTTGTTCAATATAGTATTATATGTCCTAGTCTCAGCAATCAGACAAGAAGAAGAAATAAAAGGCATTCAAATTTCATTAAAGAATTCAAACTCTCACACTTCACAGAAACCCAAAAGTCTCCACTCCAAAATTTCTAGAACTCATATAGGACTTCAGTAACATGGAAGGATATAAAATCAATGCACAGAAATCAGTTGCATTTCTACATACTTACAATGAGACACAAGAAAGAGAAATTAAGGAATCAATCCCGCTTACAATTACACCAAAAACCTTTAGATAACTAGGAATTAACCCAACTAAAAAAGGTAAAGGATCTGTACTCTAGAAACTACCGAACACGTATGAAAGAAATTGAGGAAGACAGAAAGAAATACAAAAACATTCCGTGCTCATGTATTAGAAGAACAAATATTGTAAAAATGTCAATGCTCCCCAGAGCAACGGACACATTCAATGCAATCCCTAGCAAAATACCATCAACATTTTTCACAGAGCTGGGACAATGAATCCTAAAATTTGTATGAAACCAGAAAGGACCCCAAATAGCCAAGGGAATGTTGAAAAGGAAAACCAAAGCTGATACTATCACAATGCCTCACTTAAGGTATATTAAAAAGCTGTGATGATCCAGAGAGTATGGTACTGGCACAAAAACAGATACATGGATCAATGGAACAGAATAGAGAACCCAAAAATGGACCCTCAACTCTATGGTCAACTAATCTTCAACAAAACAAGAATGCATACCCAATGGACAAAAGACTGTATCTTCAATAAATGGTGCTGGGAGAATTGGACAGCCACATGTAGAAAAATGAAACTTGACCATTCTCTTACACCATACACAAAGATAAACTCAAAATGGATGAAAGACCTAAATGTAAGACAGGAATCTGTCAAAATCCTAGAGGAGAGCATAGGCAGTAACCCCTTCAACCTCAGCAACAGCAACATATTGCTAGACATGTCTCTCTCTCTCCTCTCTCTCTCTCTCTCTCTCTCTCTCTATATATATATATATATATATATATATACACACACACACACACACACACACACACTAAAATATTACTCAGCCATCAGAGAGGATGAATACTTACTATTTACACTGATGTGATTTGAACTGGCTGGTATTATCCTGAGTGAAATAAGTCACTCAGAGAAAGACAATTATCATATGATTTCACTCATATGTGGAATATAAGAAACAGCACAGAGGATCATAGGGGAAAGGAGAGAAAACTGAACGGAAGTCATCAGAGAGGGAGTAAAACCATGAGAAACTCTTAAGTATAGGAAACAAACTGAGGAGTGCAGAAGGGGAGGTGGGTGGGGGATGGGGTAATTGGGTGATGGGCATTAATGGGGGCATGTGATGTGATGAGCACTGGGTGTTATATGCAACCGATGAATTACTGAGCACTACATCTGAAACTAATGATGTACTATATATTGGCTAATTGAATTTAAATTAAAAAGAATAAATATATATAACATAAAAACTGCAGTCATCAAAACACTATCAATCTGGCACAAATACAGATGCATAGATCAATGGCACAGAATAGAGGCCAGAAATAAATCCAAGATTACACAGTCCATTAATCTATGACATGGGGAGCAAGAACATACAATGGGAAACAGGGAGTCTTATCAACAAATGGTGTTGGGAAAACTAGACAGCTACATGCAAAAGTATGAAACTGGACCACTTTTTTACACCATAAACAAAAAGAAAATCAAAATAGATTAAAGACCTAAATGTGAGACCTGAAGCCATAAAATTCATAGAGGAAAATACAGGCAGTAATTTCTTTGACATTGGCCATAGAAACACTTTTCTAGATACATCTCCTAAGGCAAGGGAAACAAAAGCAAAAATAACTATTGGGACTACACCAAAGTAAAAAGCTTTTGCCCAACAGAGTAAACAATCAACAAAACAAAAGACAACCCACTAAATGGGAACAAATATTTGCAAATTATATATCCAAAATATATAAAAAACTTATACAATTCAACACCAAAAACCAAATAATGGAAGTAAAAACAGGCAGAAGACATAAAAAGACATTTTTTCTAAAGAAGATATACAGATGGCCAACAGATGCATGAAAAGATACTCAACACCACAAGTCATCAGGAAAATACAAATCAAAACCACAAGATGTCACCTCACAGCTGTCAGAATGGTGAAAATCAAAACACACCAAAAAAATGTTGGTGAGGATGTGGTGAAAAAGAAACCCTCATGCCCCGTTAGTGGGCATGCAAGCTGTGGAAAACACTATGGAGGCTCCTCAAAAATATAAAAATAAAATTAATGTATTGCATGGTGCACTGAGTGTTATACGCAACTAATGAATCATCGAACTTTACATCAAAAACCAGGGATGTACTGTATGGTGACTAACATTATATAATTAAAAAAAATTTTTAAAAAGCAACAATGGAAACAAGAAAAAAAATTAACAGATGATCCAGTAATTCCACCACCGGGTATTAACACCAAAAATATGGAAACACAAATTTGAAAAGACACATGCACCCCTATGTTTATTGAAGCATTATTTACAATAGCAAAGATATGGAAGCAACCTAAGCATCCATCAATAGATAAATCGATAAAGAAACTATGACATATTTGGGGCGCCTGGGTGGCACAGTAGTTAAGCGTCTGCCTTCAGCTCAGGGCGTGATCCCAGCGTTCTGGGATCCAGCTCCACATCAGGCTCCTCTGCTGGGAGCCTGCTTCTTCCTCTCCCACTCCCCCTGCTTGTGTTCCCTCTCTCACTGGCTGTCTCTATCTCTGTCAAATAAATAAATAAATAAAATCTTAAAAAAAAGAAACTATGACATATTTATACAATAGAATATTACTCAGCCATAAATGTATGAAATCTTGCCATTTACAACAACATGAATGGATCTAGAAGGAATAATGCTATGTGAGCTAAGTCAGAGAGAGACAAATACCATATGATTTCACTGGTATGTGGAATTTAAGAATCAAAACAAATCAGCAAAGGGAAAAACGAGACAAACCAAGAAACAGACTCTTAACTGTAGAAAATGGACTAATGGTTACCAGAGAGGAGGTGAGGGGGGATGGGTTAAATAGCTCATGAGGATTGGGGAGTCCACTTGTTTTGATGAGTACCGGGTGTTGTGTGAAGTGTTAAGTCACTGTATTGTACACCTGAAGCTAATATTGCACTGTATGTTAACATACTAACTAGAATATAAATAAAAAATTTTTTTAAAACACAGGAAACAAAGGAGGCAAACAAAAAAGACTCTTTAACAAAAAGATTCTTAATTATAGAGAACAAACTGGTGGTTGCCGGAGGGGAGAGAGGTGTGGGGTTGGGTGAAATAGGTGAGGGGTGTTAAGAGTATATTTATTGTGATGACCACTGAGTAATGTATAGAGTTGTTGAATCATTATATTGTACACCTGAAACTAATATAATACTCTGTTAATATCATTGATTTAAAATAAACAAATAAATATATATATTTTAAAAAGATATATTGAGATATAACTAAACACTTATATCTGTGATTTTGACCTTATTTGGAAATAAGTAATCAAGATGACATAGTCAGAGTGGGTTTTAACCTATTATGACTGGTATCCTTATAAAGAACTGGAAACACCTTGTGAAGAGAGGGAGAACTACACACAGGGAAACAAACATGTGAAGACGGAGGTAGAAGTTTGAATTATGCTGTTGCAAACCAAGAAATGTCAGAAGCTGAAAAAGACCAAGAAGGATCTTCCCCTAGGGGCTTTTGAGGGAGCAGGGTCCTGCCAACACCTTGACTTCATACTTGTCACTTCCAGAACTACGAGGGAATAAATATTCTTTGCTTTAAGCCACCTACTTTATGGTACTTTGTTACAGCAGGAAGAAACTAATATACCTAGCATTCATTTATATGTAGAAATATCTCTAGAAGTCTATGCATGTCAGGATGGCTATTTCTTTTTTTTTTTAGGTTTTATTTATTTATTTGCCAGAGAGAGGGAGAGAGAGAGCCAGAGCACGCACAAACAGGGGGAGTGGCAGGCAGAGGAAGAAGGAAGCTCTCCGCTGAGCAAGGAGCCCGATGCGGGACTTGATCCTAGGACCCTGGATCATGACTTGAGCTGAAGGCAGACACTTAACTGACTGAGCCACCCAGGCATCCCAGGATGGCTATTTCTGAATGAGAATGTGTATCTCTGTCGGGGTACCTATGTACATAATCTCCATATAGTTGACCGGGAACATGTGAAAGGATGTGTAATCTGTCAGGAAGTCTCAAAGTAGGTAGATAATTCCTCCAAAATCATCAATTCATTTGTTCATTCCTTCATTCACTTAACAAACATTTTCTGGACAATTTCTATGTGCTAGGCACTAAGGGCAGACATGACTAAGACATACTTAGACTGCTGAGTCTAGTGCTTTGAGAGCCCAAATGGAGAAATAACCTCCTTTTATCTATTTACTTCTGTTCCATGGGTCCTGTTATTTCTCTGGTCTTCCCATTCAAGATAAGACAATGAAAATGAAAATGTAAATAAGTAAATGTAAAAATAAGTAAATTTAAAATAAGTAAATGTAAAATAAGTAAGTGTAAATGTAAAAAAAAAGTAAATGTAAAAATCAGTAAAAAGTAAATGTAAAAAATCAAAATATAAAAAAGTAAATGTAAAAAAGTAAATGTAAAAATCAAATCCCAGATGACAAGTGCTAGTTGTGTAACAGTTTATTTAGTTAATTTCTCTGATTTTAGATTTCTTCATTTGTAAAAAAAAAGAGAGAGAGAGAGGGGAATATTTCATAGAGCTATATTAAGAAAATTCAGAAAAGTAATATTTATATTGCGCTAACAGTGCCAGGCACTCAGAAGCCAGCTCCCTTCTGCCCTTTGAATATGCAAGAAGTAGCTGTTTTGTTTGAGTACTTTTCCACAAAAAGAATATACTACTTCTGGCTGGCAGAAGGGTGCATGGGTCATAGGATCTGAAATACAAATCTGAGATTACCAAGGTCACTCTCTGTTTAAGCCTACCCAGTTTATGAGGATGCTATTCCCACTTTATTTTGAATCAAAACAGGACAAACTTAATATTACCATCCCAAATCTACATTTTAAGACAATATAGCCAAAGAAAAAAACTTTGAAAAAAAGTTGAAGTTACCATTACTAACTCTTAGCTACAGATGGCTACTATTACAACCATAGCACAGCTGCAAAGGAAGGCTGCAACTGTGTAGACTCCAATGATGCTTAGAGAGTCTTCCCCTGCAAGTTCTCAATTGTCATAGAGTTTCTAGCCTTCATTACATCAAGTAATCTATTAACCTTAAGGCACCCTGAGTTGTAGGGTCTGGCAAAATAATAGTTTGAAGGATTTCTCTGTGGAAAGCCTTAAATTCCCTACTTCATAAAGCCAGTAAGTTGACATTGCCCCTACCCCACATTGAAGATGGAGGACCTTAATCCTCTTCAGACACAGCTGGTGTGCTTAGGTCCTGAAGTAAGAGAATATGTTGACTTCTTTTACCTCTCACTCTCCAACAACTTTGAACATTATTTCCAACTCTCTGAATCAGGTTCACTCCTCCCTTTTGAATGAATAAAAACTACGAATGCTGGAATCTATTGCCTAATAGCTCTTCAAAGCTTTCATGCACTTGTTATGAAACATTTCCAGCCAAAACAACAGTAAAACTATTTTCAAGGAAATTTAAAAATAAATATAGTAAAACAATGTTGCTGAATAAATTCAGCAAAACGATGTTGTAGTCAGATAAGACAAAAGCTCCATGGAGATTCCCATAGGCTGAGGTGATGTAGGAAAAGCAATTCAACATCAAGGAATTGCTTCAAGAAGCAATTGCAGAGGTGTAGGATATAAGTACAGGATGGGAAGTAGGAGCTAGGTTTAAGACTAGACTCTACCACTTACTAGTTGTATAACCCTGAGAAAATCACTTAACAATTTTAAGCTTCAATCTCTTCATCTGTTAAACAAAAACAACAACAACAAAAAACAAAAACATTGGGATTAATAAACTTTGATATTCTTTAGATTTTTCCTACACAAAATGTTACCCACCCAGAAATATCTGCATCACCTAGAAACTTGTTAGAAATGTAGAATCTCCTCAGGTCCCACCCCCAACTTTCTGACTCAAAATCTGAATTGTAAGCAGATCTGTAGGTGATTTATATACAATACAGTCTGAGCAGTGCTGACTTAGGTGAAGTGGAAGGGAAATGAGGGAATTTGTGTAAAATCATCAGGAAATCAGGAGGCCAAAATTAGTGGTAGGTATGAATGGGGGCTTAAGAAGTATAGAAAAGTCTTGGAACTATTACTGTGGGGTTGGATGAAAGAATGGTGAAGCAGCTAGTATATCTTCTCTGAGATTAGAAAGCCTGTGTTTACAGCGAGCCTAATCCACATGTTTGTATGTATGTATGTATTTTGAGTATAACTGACACACAATTTTACATTAGTTTCAGGTGTACAACCTAGTGAATTGACATGTTTATATATTATCTTTTTTTAAGGAAGAAGGAATGAAAGGGGATAGTGAATATACAAATACTACCATTTACAGGTTGAACATTATATTTTAGGTACTTTTTATGTTTTATATGACCATCATAACAATTTTACTAGATAGGTATTGTCAAGAATTTAGAACATTGTCTTACATATAGTAATTGTTCAAAAACTGTTAACTGCTATTGTCATTTGCAACAAATACTGTCTTAACCTGCCAACTGAAGGAGCTAGAGGAAGGAGAGGGAGAACCAAAGTAACAGACCCACTTTATTCATTTTATTGCAATATCAAGAGGAATGTGAAAGCAAAATAATGTTTGCCCAGATTTCAAATACTCTAAGTAAAATTCCTCTTTCTAGGAAGTTGTCTGGCTTTGGTTCTGAGTTCTTCCCACTTCACGCTAAAGAGCATAGACTCTTACTCGAAATAAACGACCCTTAGCTTGAGGAAGTCAGGATAATTCTATTTATAAAAGGCAAAGAAAATCCCAAGAAGAGGCAGCAGGACCTAGACAGAGAGATTGGATTCCTTTGGAAGTAGTCCATCCCAGGATCTTGAGAAAAGTTTCATCCAGGACAGCTTACTTCGGTACTTTTGGGAGTAGGAGAAGTTTCCTCTCAACACCCTCTAGGGCTAGCAATCCCTGCACCCCAAATCTCTGGGCTGAAAGTGGAATCCTTCAATACCAACTGCCACTTTGGTAAGGAGTATCAGGAAGAGAATTTTAAAGTCATTGAAAAAAAATCATTGAACCATGAAGTATCCTAAGCCTCAAATGCGAACCACAAAACTTGGAAAGTTCCTGTGATTCAAGGGAATCCAAGAAAGGGGAACACAGTAAATCCCTGTCATCTTGTCTAATTCTAAAGCCCAATCATTACATTTATGAATGAAACTTTTGCTACTTCTCTAGTACTGGACGTATCACTATCAGCGGCTTTACTTTAGACTTCCCACATTCTCATACAGGACTGTTAACTCTCTAAGAATACACTCATTAGGCCTCATTCACTGGCCTTTAGGCCATTATATAATAATTGATTAGGTGATTTTAAGCTACTGGAGGAAGAAAGTCTTGTGGGAGTCAAAGTGCCAAAAAAAAAAAAAAAGCCAAGGAAGGGTGTTCTGGCAATTTTGGCCTCAAATTACTTTGTACAGTAATGGGAACAGATTTATCACAGGAAAGGACCAGGCCACTGCGGGTGCATTGAACCCTGCAAGCTCCCAAAATAACAAGACTTACCCTGGCAAGCAGATCAGATAGGTTAGGTCTACAGTAGATTGAGAGACCTCCAAGAGAATTCAGGAAACTACCACAAAGTCAGTAGGGCCAAAACAATGTTTGGTACAGGGGGCATATTTGGAAGTGTCTACTCCACACGTAATGATCCCCTTATAATTCCTCTCTGATTTACAAAGGTGTGCTCCTAGCTTATATTGTATGACTTTTAACCTAGCCTCCTGCCAAGAGCTGATTTCTTTAGGTATAGACAAACTGACTCAAGTCTATCAGTGCTCTGTTTTCTGTGACTTGGGTATTGGAACTAATAGAGCTAGCCATTGCCTTTCCATATGACCAAACTATAATATATGAACTCAGGAGATGAAAAAGCTATCTCTTGCCCACTGTGTGCTTTAATCTGCTAAGAGAGAAGAAACAAGCCGATATGAAGAGGGAAGCAAATATGAGACACATAAAGAAAACCAGCTCCCAACAACTCCCCATTTGCAAAACCCAGTTCATTTCGAAGATCCAGTGACATTTATCTTGCACTTAAACAAGCTCCAGATGGGTCTTATCCTTTGCAGCCAAAGAACATAAATGAATAAATAAAATGCCTAAATGGGCAGATGCTGCTCAGTTCCTGGTAACTGTCACCATGCAGCAGTATAGGCCCAGTGATGCCATACATTTGAAGTTTTTCAAGAAAGCTGCACACCTATATTTAACATGAAATCTTCTACATTTTATACACTGGTAATGAAATCAATCTTTGGGAAAACATGGTGTATCTGTGGCCTGAATATGGTTTGTGGGCCTTTAAATTGTGACCTCAGTCAGCAAGCTACCTGCTTTACCTGTTGTTTCCTTACTTCTTTGATCTTCCATCTGTTACTATCTTTTTCATATGCACCCATGTGTGCAGGGCATTATACTGCTAACAGGGTCTAGAGTTAGTGACCCACTTTGATCTCTTTCTTTCTTGATCTTGCTGGCTAGCTAGCTAAAGAAATCATAATGATTAAAACCGTGGATTTGGAGCCAAGCTACCTGGATTCAAATTCCAATTATTAGCAGAGTTTTCCCAGTTTCCTCATAAGCATGGTCAGAGATCTGGGGTGTTGGGGCGCCTGGATGGCTCAGCCATTAAGCCTCTGCCTTCAGCTCAGGGCGTGATCCTGGTGTTCTGGGATCAAGCCCCGCATCAGGCTCCTCCGCTGGGAGCCTGCTTCTTCCTCTCCCACCCCCCTGCTTGTGTTCCCTTTCTCGCTGGCTGTCTCTCTGGCGAATAAATAAATAAAATCTTTAAAAAAAAAAAGATCTGGGGTGCTGTAATTTCTCCATTTATCAAATGGAAATAATAAATCCAGTGGTACCTGTCACATTTATTATTGTTGTAGTAGTTGCTTTATTATTACTGATTATTAATTACTACTTGATTAGCTGAATAGTAGCTATTTTTACCAGTCTGGGCTCCCAGAAAGTACAGGTCTCACCCTTTTTCCCTGATCTGCAATGACTCTTGGAGCTCAATGAGTGCTCAGGCTTGTGTTTACCTTCTAGCCACAGTAATTTTGCTGGCCTATATTGACTGACCCTCAATGCCAAATATAGCTCTAGTTTCTCTTTAGCACTAGAAGCAGCTTTTTATGCAATGCCTAATGTTTTGAATAAGAAAGAATGAATATGGGGGAAAGTGTTTCTAATTCTATACCTATAAAAAACAGAGACTCCTTTATTTATGATTGTATCCTGGATTCTGTCTACCTCTTCAGTCTTTTTTCCTGCCACTGGCCCATAACCTTCTTATGCTCCAGCCATAATGAAACATTCACTATTTTCTAAAGACAGCATCTCTATGGAACCTCCATCCATTTACATATGATGTTCCTTCAATCTACAATGCCCTTTCTTTCTCTACTTTCCTACCTTAAAAAATCCTATTTATCCTTTAAGATTCAACCATCACCTCTTCCAGGAAGTCTTCTCTGACCCCTTCAACCCAGTGAGCCCACATCTTTCCTGTTCATGTTAATAATGTGCTTGTCATTTTCCCAATTTCACTTTCCTTGAGTTTATTCAACTACTCTCTAATCCTCAGTGTCTTTGTCTACAAAATGGGAATAATCCTATTGTGAGTTTAAAAGACAAGCATCCAAAGCGAAATAAGTCAAGCAGAGAAAGACAATTATCATATGGTTTCACTCATTTATGGAACATAAGAAGTAGGAAGATTGGTAGGAGAAGAAAGGAAGAAGAAAGGGGGGTAAAAAGAAGGTGGAATGAAACATGAGAGACTATGGACTCTGAGAAACAAACTGAGGGCTTCAGAGGGGAGGGGGTGGAGGAATGGGATAGGCTGGTGATGGGTAGTAAGGAGGGCACGTATTGCATGGTGCACTGGGTGTTATACGCAACTAATGAATCATGGAACTTTACATCAAAAACCAGGGATGTACTGTATGGTGACTAAACATAATATAATAAACAATATTATTATAAAAAATAAATAAAAGAGAAGCATGCAAAGGGCTTAGCGCAGTCCCTAGCATATACTAAGTGATCAACAAATCCTGGATGCTAGGTAGAGCTTTCTCTATCTCCCATATGAGCTCCAGGGCAAGGTTGAAGTCTTGTATTTTTGTATTCCCAATCTGTAGCACACAGCTAGCCACATAGAGGGTTCTCAGGGTATGCATGCTGAATGAGTAAATGAGATGAATGAATGAATGTTGCTTCTCCCTTTCAAAATCATCTGCCTTTTATAAGTGGAAGTGGTTGATATAGATAGCCAAGTTTAAATAAGTCAAAGCCGCAGATCACATTCTGCTAGAGCAAAAAGAAAAAAAAAGCACTCTGAACCTTTTATTTATTTTTTTAATGATTTTTTATTATATTATGCTAGTCACCATACAGTACATCCCCGGTTTCCGATGTAAAGTTCGATGATTCATTAGTTGCGTATAACACCCAGTGCACCATGCAATACGTGCCCTCCTTACTACCCATCACCAGTCTATCCCATTCCCCCACCTCCCTCCCCTCTGAAGCCCTCAGTTTGTTTCTCATAGTCCATAGTCTCTCATGCTTCATTCCCCCTTCTGATTACCCCCCCTTTCTTTATCCCTTTCTTCCCCTACCGATCATCCTAGTTCTTATGGTCCATAGATGAGAGAAATCATATGATAGTTGTCTTTCTCTGCTTGACTTATTTCACTTAGCATTATCTCCTCCAGTGCCGTGCATGTTGCAGCAAATGTTGAGAATTCGTTCTTTCTGATAGCTGTGTAATATTCCATTGTATATATGGACCACAACTTCTTAATCCAGTCATCTGTTGAAGGGCATCTCGGCTCCTTCCACAATTTAGCACTCCGAACATTTTAAAACATATTCTGCTCTATTACCACGCCATCATTGACCAGAAAAAGTGTCCCCAGCTCAAGGAGCTATTAGAAAGACCAGTTTTCCAAGGAACAAAATACTGGCCATCTCAGCATCAGGTGACACTAGCTATATAATAACATTCTTTGAGTCCTAGCTGTTTCCATGAGACACTATGGAGGAAGAATATTGACTCTGCTGCTTCTCCAGCAGCTGCTATTGTCCTACTTACATTATCATCACAGGCAGAGTTCTCTAACCTTACCCCTTCCTTAACCCTAATTCATCCTCCTCTATCCCACATTATGTTGATGTTCATTACCTGCCTTTGGCTATATGGTTCTTCCCGCTTAGAATACCCTTTCTCATCCACTCAGGCAACCCAAACCCTACCTAAACTTCAAGGTCAGCTAGGCTCCACAGAGAAGATAATACTTGATTTGGGTATCATGATATGCATAGCTTACCAAAAAGAGAAGAATGGAGTAGAAGGAAAGGTGGAGGTGGGGTAGTTCATATTGTAAGAGGGAGAAGGACATTTCTGGAAATTCTAATAGCATAAATGAAGCATGGTGCTTGTGAAAGACCATGTTTGTTTGTTTTTTCTGTTCAGAAGTTGGTTGTTTTTTTTTATAATGTTTTTTTATTATGTTAGTCACCATACAGTACATCCCTGTTTTTTTTTTTTTTAAGATTTCATTTATTTATTTGACAGAGATAGAGACAGCCAGCAAGAGAGGGAACACAAGCAGGGGGAGTGGGAGAGGAAGAAGCAGGCTCATAGCGGAGGAGCCTGATGTGGGGCTCGATCCCATAACGCCAGGATCACGCCCTGAGCCAAAGGCAGACGCTTAACCGCTGTGCCACCCAGGCGCCCCCACATCCCTGGTTTCTGATGTAAAGTTCGATGATTCATCAGTTGCGTATAATACCCAGTGCACCATGGAATACGTGCCCTCCTTACTACCCATCACCAGTCTATCCCATTCCCCCACCCCCTCCCCTCATGTTTTGCTCAAGTAGTAGCAGTTTGTTTAATGCGGCTCCTGTGATGAGGAAAAGTCATAGGCAATAAACATGAAAGGTGGTTGATGACAAACTGAAGCATCTTACTAAAAGGCAGGGATTTAATCCTATAAATGATGGGGAATCTTTGAAGGATTCTGAACATAGGACTGGCAAGATAAAAACATGTATTTTAGAAACATCTTAATATAGAGGCTAGAGTCCTTATTAGTTTGCTAGAAATGCCACAACAAAGTACTAAAAAGTGGGTAGCTTAAACAGAAATTTGTTGTCACAGTTCTGGAGGCTAAAGGTCTAAAACCAAGGGGTCAACAGGGTTAATTTCTTCTGAGGGCTGTGATGGAAGAATCTGTTCTAGGCCTCTCTCCTTGACCTGCAGATGGCTTTCTCCCTATACTTCATATCATCTTCCTTCTACTGTGAGTCTGTCTTTGTGTGCAAATTTCCCCTTTTTATAAGGACACCAGTCATACTGGATTAGGGCCTGTCCTAATGACCTTATTTTAACTTGATTACCTCTGTAAATACTCTTTCCCCAAATAGGGTCTCATTCTGTGGTATTAGGAATTAAAACTGAAAAATATTTTGAGGGACATAATTTCATCTTTAACAAAAGCCATAGAGATTAGAGGCAATAAAATGACAGTAAAAGAGCTATTTTAATGGGCCAGATCAGATATATTGAAAAATTAAGCAAAGACATGACAAGGTGGGGTAGGAAACATACAAAGATTCAAGAAGCAGAATCTGGAAGGTGAAGAGAAGAAAGAGTAATAGATGACTCTAGACTTCATCGTTTGGTTGATTATGTGACTGACAGGGATAGAAATAGGAGTGAAGGGTTTGATGATGAATTCAGTTTTAGACATATTAAGTATGAGGTGTCAAGATGTCCACTTAACAGATAAATGGGTAGGTCCAGGCTCAGGAAAAACATTCAGCTTGGAGATGCAATTTGTCATACAGGCCATCATCAGCATATAAATGACAGTTGAAACTCTTCAGTGGATGAGATAACTCACACACACACACAAAAAGGTTATAGAATGGCTAGAGAAGAAAATGAAAACAACAGTCAGAGAGGTAGGTAGAAATCCAAGATACAGTATTGTCATGGAAGACAAGGAAGGGAAGGTTTTAAAGAAGGATGGAATGCACAGGGATGCCTGGGTGGCTCAGTTATTAAGCGTCTGCCTTTGGCTCAGGTCTTGATCCCATGGTCCTGGGATTGAGTCCTGCATAGGGCTCCCTGCTCAATGGGGAGTCTGCTTCTCCCTCTGCCCCGCCCCCCTGCTCCTGCTCTCTCTCTCTCTCTCTCTCTCTCTCTCTCTCTCATGCTCTCTCTCAGATAAATAAAATCTTAAAAAAAGAGGAATGCACAACTGCTTCAAATGTACTAGAGTCAGCTATGTTGAAAATCTAAAAAGAGAAAGCAATGGACATGACATTTAGGAGAACTTCAGGTAAATTTGGCAAGGGCAATTTCAGTAATGATTTAAATAGAAACTGAAAAAAAAATGGAGTGGTAATTTGAGTGAGTGTTGTTAAAGAAAGATTGATTTAGACCAGGGAAAGAATGTGTTTGCAAGCTGAAGATCAGGCAGTATAGCATAATAGTCAAAGCATAGACTTTGTAGAACTTGGGTTCAAATTTCAGCTCTGCCGCTTGCTAGATGTGTAAACTTGGGCAAGTTGCTTGATTTTATGTGCCCCAATTTCCCTAACCAAAAAATGGGGAAAATAATACTACTTACTTCATAAAGTTGTTATGAGATTTGTATGAATTGATACACATAAAGTGTTGAATAGAGGGCTTGGCACAGAGTAGATCTTCAATAAATACGTGGGTATAGTTGGATGGGTGGGAGAACCAAAGAAGAAAAATAAGTCAAGGAAGACAGGAGAGAAGGAAACTGATGGAACAACTTCTCAGAAGGTATAGAAGAGAATGGATCCTCCTCCACTTACTAGCTGTGTGACCTTGAGTAAGACACTTTACTTTTCATTAGTTTTTTAGGGCCTTAGTTTCCTCATCTGTAAAATGGAAATAATACAAGGCATACAAGATGAAATGATACATGAAACACATTTCCCTACTGGGAAGGACTTGGGATGGATAGTGAATAACCCAGAAGAACTCATGTGTGCCAGCAAGACTGAAGGCTTAGAAAAGCTTCCAGGTCAATAATTTTCACCATTTCGTGATAGAATAAAATAGTACTACAAAAACTTACGATGTTTTCATTAAAAGTTTAACCATTATTCTAGTGCTAATAAATTTATTGTGATTTTTAATTAAAGTACATGGAAAAGACTTTAAGTATTTAAGTAGTTTCAAATGTGTTTGAAACTGTTTTCAGATACTTATGTTATAAAACAATGGTTAGTATGAAATTAAATACTATTAGCTGACATGAATTCAGCCATAAACTTTCTAAAGTTTTTTTAAAGGAGGATTATATCCAAAGCATTAAAACATAAATAATCTAGTGTTAAGATGAACAATTGAAGATTCATCCTCCTTACTAGAGTAGAATTTTAAATAATATAACTGTTGATTATTTATTTTCTTTAAAAATGGCTTCCTAAGGGTGCCAGGGTGGCTCAGTTGGTTAAGCAGCTGCCTTCGGCTCAGGTCATGATTTCAGGGTCCTGAGATAGAGCCCCACATTGGGCTCCCTGCTCAGTGGGGAGTCCTCATCTCCCTCTTCCTCTCCCTCTCCTTCTGCTGCTCCCCTTGCTTATGCTCTCTCACTCGTGTGCTCTCTCTCTCTCTCTCAAATAAACAAATAAAATCTTTTTAAAAAATGGCTTCCTAACTCACTCAGAATAAAACCCAAAGTCTTTACAAGGTCTTATAAAATCTGACCTTCTCTGTCTTTCTGTCTCTTTGATCTCATGTCCTACCACTCTCGTTTCTACTCCAGTGACATGGGCCTTCTTGCTGTTTCTTGAACACAGCAAGGCTTTGCAAATTCTATTTCCTCTGTCTAGAACACTCTTTGCTCAGGTATTCTCATGGCTGGTTCTCTTACTTCAGTCAGATATATTCATAAATATCACCATGTCAAAGAAGCTTTCCTTGAATGCTCTATATCAAAGAGCTCTGCTCAACCCCAAGTGCTTTATATCCTTTCTCCTACCATATCCCAGAGCAACAAACAACTTTATTGTCTTTCTCCTTCATCAACACACCCTCATTATAATATAATCTCCAAGAGTGTAGGGGCTTTGTTTTGTTTACTGCTATATATCCCCAGAGTTTTGTGCACTGATGGCACTGAGTAAATTCTCAGTATTTGTTGAATTAACTAATTAATGAATATCATAACATAATGTATTTTTGTGTTGATATCTTTGTCTATCATAGCTCCCTACCCTTGGAGGCTGCACAACAACTAGGAAGGAACTCAGACCAAAGTAAATGTAGAGGAAAGGTATTCTAGTCTAGCCTAGCCCCCAGATCTATGCATTTATTCCAGAAGAGGAATTGGAAGTCGAACCTACTGTTGGTAAAACACAGAGAAAAGAGTGTAGGTATAGTGTCCTCTTTGCAATTATCTTTCATAAAACTCTTTTGCCAGGATGCCTGGGTGGCTCAGTTGGTTAAGCGTCTGCCTTCAGCTCAGGTCATGTTCCCAGGGTCCTGGGATCGAGTCCAGCATCAGGCTCCTTGCTCAGTGGGGAGCCTGCTTCTTCCTCTGCCTGCTGCTCCGCCTGCTTTGTGCTCTCTCTGATAAATAAAATCTTTAAAAAATAAATAAATAAAACTCTTTTGCCTCCACATAGACAGAAATTCTCCACAATCCCAAAAAGCAGAACAAATGACACCAAACAATTTAAATTGCTCTGAGGAAGACACTTGAAGCCCTTGGAGAAAGATTTCTATTGCTTGCCTGTAGTACTTGCTGGTGGGTTCACAAAACTTTCATTGTCCTAGGAAGAGAATAGCCATAGTTCAGCAATGATCTTTTATTACAGCTAAGAACTGCCTAGTTCCCACATCCTGCAACTAGAAACAACCAAAGAAAAACAAACCAATATTAACAAAAAGTGACAATCAAATGTTAGAAATGGAAGCACAGCAGTTCTTAACATATTTCATGCATACCAAATGCAGGAAGCTGGCTATGGAACCAACACATAGTTCTGTCTCTACCTTCCATGCTAGGGTGTGGATAGCAGAGTTCAGTGGGTATGACATGTACAAGTGGCTCTTGGCCCTGGGACAAGACTGTATTCCCACTGATGAAAGTTACTAGGAGAGTTCCAGCTGAATTCATGTTTCCTTTGTTTTAAGTAACCCATAGGCCAGGGACTTTATGGAGAAAGAAAGCTAAGTGAAGTTCTCTTCTTTATCTGAATCCGGTGGACTCAATAATACTAGCCATTCAGAATAAGGTCGTTTTGAGGTTTGGAAAACCAATTGAGGAAAGAGGGCATGGAAGAAGGTACTTGAGCTAAATGTTGCCTGGAAACCTAGAATTGACCCATGTTCTTGATAGGAATTAGCACCAAGGATGCAATGAAACCTAGTACATTAAAGAAGAGAGGGGTTCTGTGCCTTGCATTTAATGCCAGAGACAGCTGAACTGGTAAACTGCAGAGCACTGGGAGCCATGGCATTCCACTGACCAAGCAGAAACTTTCAGAATGAAATACAAGCCCTAAAACCTCAAACAACATGTTTTTATCTCTTTAACCTATGGGATATTATCAGGCTCCATCCAGTCCTGCTACTCTCCGTAAGCAGAAATCGTGAGAGAGACAAACATGGAAGAGATGTCACTGGTCTGTATGAGGCTTTCTAACAAATCACCACACAAGTTATTCTATTTCACAGCAGAAGGGAGCTGGTGAAGCCCTCCTCCCCAACACAATCTTCCTGACTGGACATGAACATGGTAATGACAGATCACCCAAGGTGGCCTTAATTTCCCTATTAAAGCATCCAGCCCCTCTCTCTTTGCATACTATTTTGACTTGAGCTCCTATCTTTTCCAGCTGGATCTCCCAGTTACTTGGCTTGGACATACTGGTGTCTGTTACTAAAGGAAAGACAATAAACGTGACCCATTGGATCTTTAACATGACTGATACTTGGTAAATGTTGGAATCAAATTCAACATTAATTTCTATAACCTAGGAAGAAAGCTTGACCACCAATCTGTTAAGAAAGGAGTCACTGACGCCATTCTACATGGCCTTGACATATTATAGACACCACTCAGCAGCAGGAACAGCCACAGGCAATAAATCTGGCATTGAATAAATATTTGTAGAAAGAATAAATTTTTTCAAGCCATCTACACAGCCATGTCACCTCTCAGGAAACAGAGTATTTGCCCCTTCAGCTAAAACTGCAGAGTCAGTTGACTCTGCAGTTAACTAATGTGCAACTTGGCAACATTGCCCAAGGTGCACCTCCTGAGAATAAACTGGACAGTAGAACCACCTTAGGAGGCTGGTGTGAGAAAGAAAAAGCTGTCCTCCCCACACAAATTCCCCCAACACATGTAGTGTCATACTAAGGTGAGTCAATGTCATCCTTCTCCAAATTGAATTTCCAGTAGAGATTTCCCTTAGTTGAACTGCTGCACTGTCCCTTTAAGAAGCCAGGCAAGATGGAGCCGTCCCAGCTCAAAGCTAGAGGGTTTAAGCAACCTGATAGGGATGCTGGAGAGTGACACAAAGAAAGAATGCCTGGAGGGGGTAAGTCGAGGCTCTAATGACAGGAGGGGAAATCAGGGCTTTATCCATACAACCGTCAAACTGTGAGCGCCTATCCCGTGGGTGGCAGTTCCCCTAGGCTCTAAAGCACCACCCCTCCTCCCCTCCCTCCCCTTACCCCATCCCACTCTGCTCCACCCTCTGGATCCTTCTGTAAAATGGCTCCTTCGCAGCACAGCGAGAGACCCCAGTGAGGGTGGCAAAAGGAAGGCGAGGGGGTGGGCAGGCAAAATAAAAGCGACTTACTTTCGGATTCTGCACCTCCGAAGGCATCCTCTGCTCCCAACCCTGGGCCAAGGCCGACCGGGCGGGGCCGGGGTTCAGCTGGTGTACTCGGGGTCCTCACTCCCCGGTACCACAAACCTAGTTCAGTGGAGAGCTGGGGGGAATGGGCACCGACTAGGGCCGGTGTTTACTCGATTTTAATTAGCTCAAAAGGAGACAGAAGTGTTCGAGAGAGTTGACCGGGGATAGGAGTGGAGGTGAGCTCTAAAATCCTCCTTTTCGTTTCTTTTTTTGGCTAGGTTCCCTCCCGGCATTAGCAACATCAGGGGCAATGGTTTTCTTTTTTCTTCCTTTTGGTTTCTCCCAGCTGCCTGACCCAGACCCCACCCAGCGGCTCCACCCCATTCACCGCTACACATTCTGTCAATCATCAGCCCCTTTAAAGCTGCGTCACACAACTTGGGTTTTTGTCTCTATTTGGCGGACACACAGAATCACAGGGCTTCTTGCCTTTACAACAATACCTCTGACCTTTCTACTGAGTTTAGGAAGCTGAGGTGGCGGCTTCCCCTCCCCCTCTGCCCCAAGCTTGCACAATGGGCTCCACCCAAACTCCTTCTGGGCTGGCCAGGCCACTGCCATAGGCTACCCCATCTCTTTTCTTTACTTTATTTGTGGTAAAAAGTGGTTCCTTAGGCTGCCAAATCCCCAAGAAAGTTATTGCGGCGCTCTCATTGCTTCCGCCCACTCCCATACAGTTTCTGGACTGAAGTCCCTACAGCAGATCTGCTGTCCCTTGGCCTCTCCCTTCTGCCTGTCCCAGTGTACTCAGCCTTTTCTATCTCTCATCTGTGTAAGTCTCCAGGTTTCTCATGAGAATAAGAGGGTGGGGGGAAAGGTGTTTCATACCTCTAGCTCACACAAAGCAGTAGTACCACACTGCTGCCTCACTCCAACTAAGCAGCTCAAAATCAGAGGGCCCTGAAATCCCATCCACAAGTATTATTGGAACTCCAGAATGACCTATCAGAAATCATATTTAAAGTCATTCTCCATTCTAGTTAATGGCAATACCTGGTTGCTCGGGCCAAAAATCTTGGAGCCATCCTTCACTCCTCTTTTTCTCTTATACTTCACATTCAGTTATTCAAGAAACCCTGTTGGCTCTGTCTTAAAAATGTGTCCAGAATCTGACCACTTCTCACGATTTCCACTACTACACCCACCAACCCATCACTAACTCTAGATCCAGCTCCTGCCTACCTCTTTGACTTGATTTGTTGAAACTCATTCACTCTCCTCTACCCATACTGATCTCCTTTTTATTCCAGTATTTGAATATCTGTCTGAACTAAGGGACTTCACACTTTTTTTTCGTCCTATCTAGTTCTATCCATGGTGGGCTCCAATGTCCTCTAGACCTCGGGGAAGCTTTCCCTGACCACCCAGATTAAAGTAATTCTCATAGCCAGGCACTGTCTGTTACCTTATCTCATTTTATTTTTATTATAGTACTGATTACAATCTAAAACAATCTTATATTGTTTCTGTGATGACCCTTCCACTAATGTATAAACACATTAAGAGCAGGGACTTCTATTTTGATCTCTGGTGTATTCTCAGCATACTGAACAGTGGTTGACATATGGTAGGGGCTCAATATTTGTTGAAAAAAATGATTGAAGGCAATATCTTCTGGAATCCGGGTGTTACCTCTTTTTAAACAACAAACACCTGAAATTAATAAAACACTGTGTCAATTATACTTTGATTTAAAAAAAAGAATAACACAGACAAAAAATACAAAAAGAACAAACCAACCAAAAAAGAAGGCAGCAAAAGGGAGACGCAACTGTTATGAACCACCTTAGATGGTTGCTCTCCCTTAGAATATCCATCTGGATACCTTGCCTCAGGTCTGAGTTTCCAATGGTAGTTGGAGCAGTGACTTACTGGCAGTGTGCTTTTAGGTTGGCTTCTAGGATTTAGAGTTGATTGCTGATGGTTGACTCAAGTGTTCTTAGTTCTGTCAAGTCAGTGCTAGTGTGCATAGTTCTTGAGGGCCTGGTTCACCTGAATTAACAGAATCTTTGCCTGTAGATGTGTTTCTTTCTTTGAAGTCAGATTATTTATATATGCTCTCTCATGCCCCCAAAGATGCATGAATTCATTTGATTCCCACAACATCAGTATGAAGTAGGCATTATTATTCTCCTTATTTAATAGGTAAGAAAACAAAAGCCCAGGGAGTAGAGTGACTTGCCAAAAATCAAATGGTTTTTGATACTATGAAATGGTAAAACCGGGATTTGAGCCCAAGTAGTATAGCTCCAGATATACACATTTACCCACTACACTGTATTTCCTAAACTGACCTTATAGTCAGTCATGATATTGGGAAGAACAGACAACCCAATTTGCCAGATGTTAGCTGGTTAAAGACAAAGAGAAGCAGCTGAAATTAGGGATATTTGTTACGTAAAGGAAGAAGGATGGGTTGAGTAATTCTGTAAGCTGTGATCTTGACACAAGGTCATAGGGGGCAGCCAGTTTCCTTTCCCAGTGGAAGGACCTAGGGCTCTTAAGCCTCAAGAAGAGAAAGCTCAGAAGGAAAAGATTTCTGTCTTTGAGTCCTGTCTTAAAGTGTCATTAGCATTTCCCTGATTACTCATCCATCATGTGTATGGGTTACAATCTCTGCTATCTGCCTATAGAAGCTCTTCAGCTTGGCCCAATTTTCTGGACTTCTCGCCATGGATGACAGATACCTTCTTCTAGGTTCCTGCCTATATCTGACATGATATCATGAGAGGTTTGAAAGATACCATGGTTATGGTATCAGTACAGTACTAAGCATTGCAGAACATAGGCAAAGAAATGGGCTACAGGATTAAAGGTCAGAAGTTTCTTGTATACCACTTATTTGCTGTTTGACTACATAAAAGACTGCTTGCAACAGCCTCATATTACGCATTGTACAATGAGAAGATTGAATTAATAGTGGCCAACGGCTCCTTCTATTTCAGAAATTCTCTGTCAGTTCCCTTTGGTTACTTCACTGATGGCAGAAAGTTCTTATGACAGGAAAAGGCTTGTAATATCAATCTTCTGGGGCAAGTGAACACATTCTCTTAATCTCATTCCTCTTGATATTAGACTTTAGTAGGTACTACATGGAATGGAGTGGGTGTCCAATCAACAAGGATTTACCTTCTTTAGAACTGGTTTAAAACCATAGGTTGTACTGTAATGGCTATGTTTGGTGTCTGTGATATATAAACCTTCCCTATTGGCCATAAGAACTTATTCAAGGGAAGAACCCTGACCCAACTGGGACAATCAGTTTCTCTTTCCAGGAAACATGACGTTTTTAATTGAAACGGACACTGGGGAGGGTATGTGTTGTGGTGGGACTGATGAATCACACACCTGAACCCTTGAAACAAATACTACGTGTTAAAATAAATAAATAAATAAATAAATAAATAAATAAATAAATAAATAAATAAATAAATAAAATTTTGGTTTCGGAGTAAAGAAAGAAAGAAAGAAACAGACATAGGGGTTACTGGGGGAAAGTCACATTAAAACTGGAGAGAAGATCCATAAATTCATACTGCTTTTCTGCCCAGAGCTGACCTAGTTCCTGACATTTCTGATTCAATTCTTCCCTTGACTCTGTGACATGTCCCACTATTCAGTAAGTTACCTATTCCCCTAAATTTATTTTATTTTTTAATAAAATGTTTTTATTGAGATGTAATTAACATATAACATTGTTGAAGTTTGAAATGTACAACATGTTGCTTTGATACATTCTTATTGCAATATTATTACCACCAAGGTGTTAGGTAACACCTTTATTGCATCATATAATTATCTTTTTTGTGGTAGGAACGAGTAATATTTAATCTCTTAGCAACTTAGAAGTTGTTTTTTTTTAATTTAAATTCAAGTTACTTAACATATACCATAGAATTGGTTTCATCTGGATGCTTAGCTGACTGCACCAGCCAAGTGTCCCTTCACTTAAGTCTTTAATCCATTTTGAGTTAATTTTTGTAAGTGGTATAATATGGGACCAATTTCATTCTTCTGCATGTGAATATCCAGTTCCCAGCAACACTAATTGAAGAGATTATCTTTCCCTACTGTTTGTTCCTTGTGCCATGTCAAAGATTAATTTTGGGTTTATTTCTGTGCACTCTATTTTGTTTCCTTAGTCTATGTGTTTTTTGTGCCAGTACTATACTTTTCTTTTATTTGATTACCTTTATAATAAGTTTGAACTCAAGAATGTAATACTTCCAGCTCTGTTCTTGCTCAAAATTGTTTTGACTATTCATGATTTGTGGGGGTTGCAGATGAATTTTAGGATTGTTTTTTCTATTTTTATGTAAAATGCCATTGGAATTTTTATAGGAATTGCGTTGAATCTATAAATTGCTTTGGGTGGTATGGGAATTTGATCAACATTAATTCTCCAATCCAAGAACACAGAATATCTTTCCATTTATCTGTGTCTTCACCAATTCTTTCATTGATGTCTTAAAGTTTTTAGTATACATGCCTTTTACCTCCTTTATTAAAATTATTCTTAAATATTTTATTGTTTTGATGCTATTGTAATGGGATTGCTTTCTTAATTTCTCTTTCAGATAGTTTGTTGTAGTTTGTAGAAAGAAGCACAACTGGTTGTTGCATGTTGATTTTGTATTATTCAGCTTTACTGAATTCATTTAACAGTTCCAACAGTTTGCTATTTTTGTTGTTTGGTGGAGTCTTTAGGATTTTTTCTATATAATGTTATACCATCTGCAAGAAAGAACAATTTAAGTTCTTTCTTTCTGATTTGTATGCTTTTATTTTTTTAATTTTTTAAATATTTGCAGTGCCAGTTTTTTTTAATGTTTATTTATTATATTATGTTAGTCACCATACAGTACATCCCTGGTTTCTGATGTAAAGTTCGATGATCCATTAGTTGCGTATAACACCCAGTGCACCATGCAATACGTGCCCTCCTTACTACCCATCACCAGACTATCCTATTCCCCTACCCCCCTCCCCTCTGAAGCCCACAGTTGGTTTCTCAGAGTCCATAGTCTCTCATGCTTCATTCCACCTTCTGATTACCCCCCCTTTCTTTATCCCTTTCTTCCCTACCGATCTTCCTAGTTCTTATGTTCCATAGATGAGAGAAATCATATGATAATTGTCTTTCTCTGCTTGACTTATTTCACTTAGCATTATCTCCTCCAGTACCGTCCATGTTGCAGCAAATGTTGACAACTCGTTCTTTCTAATAGCTGAGTAATATTCCATTGTATATATGGACCATAACTTCTTAATCCAGTCATCTGTTGAAGGGCATCTCGGTTCCTTCCATGATTCAGCTATTGTGGACAATGCTGCTATGAACATTGGGGTGCATATGGCATTTCTTTTCACTCCATCTGTATCTTTGGGGTAAATACCCAGCAGTGCAATGGCTGGGTCATAGGGTAGCTCAATTTTTAACATTTTAAGGGACCTCCACACTGTTTTCCAGAGGGGGCTGTACCAACTTGCATTCCCACCAACAATGTAGGAGGGATCCCCTTTCTACACATCCTCTCCAGCAATTGTTGTTTCTTGCCTTGTCAATTTTTGACACTCTAACTGGCATAAGGTGGTATCTTAGTGTGGTTTTGATTTGAATTTCCCTGATGGCTAATGATTTTGAACATTTTTTCATGTGTCTGTTAGGCATTTGTATGTCATCATTAGAAAAGTGTCTATTCACATCAGCTGCCCATTTTATGATTTGTTTATTTGTTTCTCGTGTATTGAGTTTGAGAAGTTCTTTGTAGACCTTGGATACCAGTCTCTTATCTGTAGCATCATTTGCAAATACATTCTCCCATTCCGAGGGCTGCCTCTTAGTTTTTTTGACTATTTCCTTTGCCGTGCAGAAGCTTTTTATCTTGATGAAGTCCCACAATTTCATTTTATCTTTTGTTTCTCTTGCCTTTGGAGATGTGTCATGAAAAAGGTTGCTTTAGCCGATGTTGTAGAGGTTGCTGCCTATGTTCTCCTCTAGGATTTTGATGGATTCCTGTCTGACATTGAGGTCTTTCATCCATTTGGAGTTTATTTTTGTGTACGGTGTGAGAGAGTGGTCAAGTTTCATTCTTTTGCATGTTGCTGTCCAATTTTCCTAGCACCATTTATTGAAGGGACTGTCTTTTTACCAACGGATGTTTTTTCCTGCTTTATCAAAGATTAGATGCCCAAAGAGCCGAGGGTCCATTTCTGGGTTCTCTGTTCTGTTCCATTGGTCTACGTGTCTGTTTTTGTGCCAGTACCATGCTGTCTTTGTGATCACAGCTTTTTAGTACAGCTTGAAATCTGGCATTGTGATGCCCCCAGCTTTGTTTTTCCTTTTCAACAGTTCCTTGGCGATTCGTGGCCTTTTCTGGTTCCACACAAATTTAAGGATTATTTGTTCCATTTCTTTGAAAAATATCATTGGTATTTTGATTGGGATAGCAATGAAAGTGTACATTGCTCTGGGTAGCATGGACATTTTAACTATGTTAATTCTTCCGATCCATGAACATGGAATATTTTTCCATCTTTTTGTATCTTCTTCAATGTCTTTCAAGAGTGATTTATAGTTTCTAGAGTATAGATCCTTTACGTCTCAGGTTAAGTTAATTCCAAGGTAACGTATGGATTTTGGTGCTATTGTAAATGAGATGGATTCCCTAATTTCTCTTTCTTCAGTCTCATTATTCGTGTATAGAAATGAAACTGATTTCTGAGCATTGATTTTGTATCCCGCCATGTTACTGAATTGCTTTATAACTTCTAATACTTTGAGAGTGGATTCTTTTGGGTTTTCCATATAGAGTATCATGTCATCTGCGAAGAGAGACAGCTTGACATCTTCTTTGCCGATTTGGATACCTTTTATCCCTTTTTGTTGTCTGATTGCTGTTGCAAGGACTTCTAGTACTATGTTGAATAATAGTGGCAAGAGTGGGCATCCTTGTCGTGTTCCTGATCTTAAGGGAAAGGCTTCCAGCTTTATCCCATTGAGAATGATATTGGCTGTAGGCTCTTCATAGATGCTTTTTATGAGATTGAGGAATGTACCCTCTATCCCTACACCCTGAAGGGTTTAAATCGGGAAAGGATGCTGTATTTTGTCAAATGCTTTTTCTGCATCTATTGAGAGAATCATATGATTTTTGAATTTTTCCTTCAGGATAAAATCTAAGATACTGATAGATTTGCGAATGTTGAACCACCCTTCCATCCCATGGATGAATCCCACTTGGTCATGATGAATAATCCTTTTAATGTACTGTTGGATTCTATTAGCCAGGATCTAGTCGAGGATTTTGGCATCTATATTCATTAGGGAAATTGATCTGTAATTCTCCTTTTTGAAGGGGTCTTTGCCTGGTTTGGGGATGAAGGTAACATTGGCCTCGTAGAATGAGTTTGGTAGCTTTCCTTCTGTTTCTATTTTTTGAAATAGCTTTAGGAGAATAGGTATTATTTCTTCTTTGAATGTTTTCGAGAATTCCCCAGGAAAACCATCCGGGCCTAGAGTTTTATTTATTTTTTTGGAAGGTTATTTATCACTGACTCAATCTCTTCATAATTAATTGGCCTGTTTAAAAAATCAATTTCTTCCTGTTTCAGTCTTGGTAGTTTATAGGTTTCCAGGAAGGCCTCCATCTCTTCCAGATTGCTTAATTTATTGGCATAAACCTGTTGATAAAAGTTTCTAATAAGCCTTCCAATTTCATTGGTGTTGGTTGTGACCTCTCCTTTTTCATTCATAATTTTATTAATTTGGGTCCTTTCTCTATTCTTTTGGATAAGTCTTGCCAGTGGTCTGTCAATTTTATTAATTCTCTCAAAGAACCAGCTTCTAGTTCTGTTGATCTGCTCTACTGTACTCCTGGTTTCTAATTCATTGATTTCTGCTCTAATCTTGGTCAGTTGCTTCCTCGTGTATGGAATAGGCCTGTCCCTCTGTTGCTGTTCCAGCTTCTTGAGATGAGAATATAAAAACTGCATTTTAGATTTTTGTATTCTTTTCAGTGAGGCTTGGATGGCTATGTATTTCCCCCTTAGGACTGCCTTTGCAGTATACCATAGGTTATGGACTGCTGTGTTTTCATTCTCATTGGTCTCCATAAAGTGTTTAAATTGATTTTTGATTTCCTGGTTTATCGAGTCATTCCTGAGCAGGATGGTTCTTAGTCTCCAAGTGTTTGAGTTTCTTCCAAATTTTTCCTTGTATTTGAGTTCCATTTTCAGAGTGTTGTGGTCTAAGAATACGCAGGGAATAATTTCAGTCTTTTGGTATCGGTTGAGACCTGTTTTGTGACCCAGAACATGGTCTATTCTTGAGAATGTTCCATGGGCATTAGAATAGAATGAGTATTCTTTGGTTCTGGGGTGTAGTGTTCTATATATATCTATGAGGTCCAACTCATCCAGTATGGCATTCAAAGCCCTTGTTTCTTTGTCGATTTTCTGCATGGGTGCTCTGTCTATTTCTGATAGTGGAGTGTTGAGGTCCCCTACTATTAACGTATTTTTATCTATATGTCTCTTTATTCTGGTTAAGAGTTGGCTTGTGTATCTTGCTGCTCCCCTGTTGGGGGCATATATATTTATAATTGTCATATCCACTTGTTGCATACATCCTTTAAGAACAATATAGTGCCCTTCTGTGTCTCTAACTATAGTCTTTAGTTTAAAATCCAATCTGTCTGATATGAAAATTGCTACCCCAGCTTTCTTTTGAGGTCCATTTGGTGTGAAAGATGGTATTCCTTCCCTTTACTTTCAGTCTGAATGTATCTTTAGGCTCAAAATGAGTCTCTTGTAGACAGCAAATGGATGGGTCATGTCTTTTTATCCAATCTGCAGCCCTGTGGTGATTTATGGGAGCATTTAGGCCATTTACATTGAGACTGATTATTGAGAGAGATGATTTTAATGATGCCATGTTGCCAGTAAAGTCTTTATTTCTATCGATTGTGACTTTCTGTTCTGTATCACTCTTGGGGCCTTTTTACTTTTATAGAACCCCCCTTAATATCTCCTGTAGGGCTGGTTTCGTGGTTACAAAACTGGTCAATGACTGGTAATTCTGAAAGGTCTTTATTTCTCCATCAATTCTGAATGACAGCCTTGCTGGATAAAGGATCCTTGGCTGCATGTTTTTCTCTGAAAGAGCTTTAAACATGCTCCCCCAACCATTTCTCTCATTCCAGGTCTGTGTAGACAGGTCTGACGTAATTCTGATACCTTTGCCTTGGTACATGAGAAATTTCTTTGTCCTGGGTGCTTTCAATACTGTATCCTTGGATCTAATATTTGCAAATTGCACTATGAGGTGACATGGCGTAGGTTTGTCGTGGTTGAGCTTGGGAGGGGTCCTCTCTGCCTCTTGGACACGAATGTTTGTTTCCCTTGATAGATTAGGGAAGTTTTCAGCTATAATTTGTTCATATATCTCTTCTAGACCTCTGTTCTTCTCCACCCCCTTTGGGATACCGATGATTCTGACATTGGAACGTTTCATTGAGTCAGTAATCTCCTGTAACCTACGTTCTTGAGCATGGATTTTTTTGAGTCCAGATTCTATTTTAGCTTTCTCTTCTACTAACCCATCTTCCATTTCACTGATACGTTCTTGCGCCTCATTCACCCTGGCCGTCAGAGCGTCTAGTTTTGACTGCATTTGGCTCATAGAATTTTTAATTTCTGCCAGATTCACTCTCATTTCCGTCCTTAGAGATTCTATATTCTCATTAACATTTTCATTAATACTTTTTTCAAGTGTACACATCATCTTGACCATTGTTACTCTGAATTCCATTTCTGATAATTTGGTTATATCCATATCCATTAGTTCTGTGGCAGAGGCCACAGACTCATTGTCTTTTCTTTGCTGGGGGGGGATTTCTCCTTCTCGTCCTTCTGATGAGGAGAGGTTGCGGGGTTGTCCAGAGCCCAAATTATTGACTGGGACCCAGGCCATGTTCCCTTGTTTTATAGGGATCTTAGGGATGTGGGCTTCTTGATTTTTCAGCCTGCCTTCTGGGGGAGGGGCCTGCCGTGCCAATACTCAGGCAACCCTGTTTTGGTAGAGTCTCCATGTCCCCTGCTAGGGGGGATAGGGATGGGCACAATGTGAGCCGGTATTTCCAGGCTTTTGTTCTCTGGCTGCTTTCCCTGGTGGGTTTGCTGTGCCTCTTCTGAGAGTCAGAGCAACAGTGGCCGAATCTCAGCCTCTGTCTCAGAACAGAGGGATTGCAGATCGTTCTCCACTGATGTTCTGGGCACTTTAACTCTGTTTCTGTTGGTGCTGCTCAACCCTGCAGCGTCCCAGGATGTGCACCCCACACCCGGCATTCCAGCCCTCACTTCCAGGGCCAGCTCGTCTCTGTCCTTTTTGTTTCTAACACTGCCAGCCGTGTGCTCCCAGAGCTCCCGGTCTCTTTCTGTTTCCAGTGAGCACACCGGAGCTGCGTTTCAGTCTGGTGGCGTGCGTTCCCCGGCTCATGGTCTCAGTCTGTTCTCTCACGGGTGCCGGTCCGCGAGTCTGCCCGCTCCCACGTGCAGGTGGGTACCACCCCCGGCACCCGAATGTGGTGGCTCCCTCCCCCTTCCCTTTATCTTCCAATATCTGTGCGTGGTTTCACGGCTCCCCGCTTTGTACCTCAATACTCAGCACTGGAGATGTTCATTTGTAGAGATCCAGATGTATATTCCTGCGTCTCATGCTGATTCCGTGGATGTTCAGGCTGGTCTGGTACCTATCCAGCTCAACTCAGGGGACCGGCTGAAAAAGGGGTCCCCTACTCCTCTGCCATCTTAACTCCCAACCAAGTCTCTCAAGTGTTATACTTGGTAGGTGAGACCAGGCGCTGGGAGAATCCAAGTCTTATGTAAGAGCTCAGAGGCTCTGGGGTGTGTGTTCCTGCTTATCCTCATAACTACCCACTAACCTCACACCCCCAAGTCAGGGAGCTGTCTTGACCTTCACCGCCCTAGTGTCTCCCACCATGGCCTCCCAGGATCCTCCGAGACTGTGGGTCCTACATCCCTGACATCTTACATCTGACAAGTCAATGTGAGTATCTTTGTCTTTCAACTTTTCAGCATTGATTACAATGGTAGCTGTGGGCTTGCCATGGCCTTTGTTATGTTGGGATACATTTTTTCTATACTTATTTATTGAGAGTTTTTATCATAAAAGTATGTTGAATTTTGTCAAATATTATTTCTGCATCTAGATGATGATGTGATTTTTATTCTCCATTCTGTTAATGTGTTGTATCACATTTATTAAGTTGTATATGTTAAACCATCCTTGTATCCCAGGGATAAATTCTCCTTGGGCGTGGTATATGAACATTGTAATGTCCTGCTGAGTTCAGTTTGCTAGTGGTTTATGTAGGAATTTTGCATCTATATTCATCAGAGATATTGGTCTGTTTTCTTGTAGTGTTCTTTTTTGGCTTTGGTATCAGAATAATATCAGCCTGGTAAAATGAGTTTGGAAGTATTCCCACCTCTTCAGTTTTTTGGAAGAGTTTCAGAAAGATTAGCATTCATTCCTCTTTAATTGTTTGGTAGAATGCATTAATAGAGCCATCTGATTTGTACTTTTATTTGTTGGGAGGTTTTTACTACTGATTGAACCCCCGCCCCCACTAGTTATTGGTCTATTCAGACTTTTTGCTTCATGATTCAGTGTTGGTAGGTTGTATGTTTCTAAGAATTTATCCATTCCTTCTCTCCAATATGTTGAATTACTATTGTTCATAGTAGTCTCTCTTGATCCTTTTTATTTCTGCAGTGTGAGTTGTAATGTCTCCTCTTTTTTTCTTTTATTATATCTTTTTGTCCCATTTAAATTCAATTAGCCAAGGTATAGTAGTAGTGAAAAGGAGGAACACATGAACCTCAATGTTCATAACAGCAATGTCCACAATAGCCAAACTGTGGAAGGAGCCAAGATGTCCTTAAATGGATGAATGGATAGAGAAATGTGGTTCATATATACAATGGAATATTACTCAGCCATCAGAAAGGATGAATATGTACCATTTGCATTGACATGGGTGGAACTGGAGGGTATTATGCTAAGAGAGTTAAGTCAATCAGAGAAAGGCAATTATCATATGGTTTCACTCATATGTGGATCATAAGGAATAGTGCAGAGGACAATAGGGGTGGGGGGGACTAAGTGGGAAGAAATCAGAGAGGGAGACAAACTATATGAGAGTCTTGACTCCAGGAAACAAACTTAGGGTTGTGGGAAGGGATGTGGGTGGGGGGATGGGGTAACTGGGTGATGGGCGTTAAGGAGGGCACGTGATGTAATGTCTCCTCTTTCACTTCTGATTATATTTATTTTAGTCTTCTCTCATAGTCTAGCTAAAGTTTTGTCAACTTTTTTTTATCTTTTCAAAAACTAGCTCTTAGTTTTGTTGATCTTACCTATTTTTTTCCTGTTCTCTATTTCATTAATTTTCGTTCTGATCTTTGTTATTTCTTTCTTTCTGCTAACTTTGGGTTTAGTTCTTCCTTTTCTAGTTCCTTAAGATGTTAAATTAAGTTGTTAATTTGAGATATATATTTTCTTTTAATGCAGGCATTTGTCACTATAAACTTTCCCTTTAGAACTGTTTTGCTACATCCTGTAAGTTTTGGTATGGTGTATTTCCATTTTCATTTGTCTCAGGACATTTTGAAATTTCTTCCTTGACCCATTGTTCAGGCATGTATTGTTTAATTTGTGCATGTTTGTGAATTTTCCAGCACTTTTGGTGTTATTGAAATCTAGTCTCATACCACTGGGGTTGGAAAAATTACTTGATATGATCTCAATCAACGTAAACTTGTTAAGACTCATTTGTGACCTAACATATGATATATCCAGGAGAATGTTCCTAATGATGGGTATTTTCCTGCTGTTATATTTATGCCTTTTCTCAGTCCTACAAATCCAGGCCATGTGCCGAGAACCTCTTATTTGTTTTCCCTAGGGCACTGCCCTAAGATGCTTGAGTTTGTGAGCTTTCTCCCAATCCTTCATAGTTGGGACTACTTTTTGCACTTGCTCCCTAGCCATCTGCAAAAACTAGCATTTGTTGTTTTCAGGTGTGGCTGTCAGGACCCAGCCATGGAAGGAATACAGAGAGTGTAGGTAAAGTGGTCAGAGCATTTTGGATGCCCATGTGTCAGCTTAGGTGTTCCACCTAAGATATTCACCTGGTGAGACATCC
Organism: Ursus americanus; assembly: GCF_024610735.1. Classification (NCBI taxonomy): domain Eukaryota; kingdom Metazoa; phylum Chordata; class Mammalia; order Carnivora; family Ursidae; genus Ursus; species Ursus americanus. The sequence goes on from NC_142164.1 coordinate 75,972,967, forward strand.
CCAGCTGTTCATGGGCAAGATTACTGATGGTATCCATGGTTTGATTAATAGGAGGAACCATGAAACAATTAGTAGTATTCTTTTAAGGGGTTCTGAGCCCTGGCTGCCATGCTCTCAGCCTATCCTAACTTCTCAGTCTTACAGATCACCTTGGTAATCTGGGTGAAGTGAGAAATAATTGGGCCTGTTGAGCACCATCCTGAATGTCTTGGAAAGCCAGGTGCTCACCCACATCTCGTTCCCCTGTGGAAAAAACTGTGGGCTCTGGGGGTTTCTCTCGGCCCTGGGCCATGCCACTTTGGAGGAAAGGTGACATGGACAAAGTGTAACTGCTCTTCTTATCCTCTTCAATGTATCAATTCTCAGATTTCTTTTTGTTTGATCCAACAGTGTTCTGTAACTTCTCCACTGGATTCTCAGACTCTCATAAAAGTATTTTCATCTGTGGGTCAATTGATGTTCTATTAGGAAATTAAAGTGGAGAACTCTTCAGCCAACTTCCTGACATCACTTCCTTAAAACAAATCTTAAAAATCAATAATTTGGAAAGGACAGTACATTTAATAATTGTTTTTGGGAAAACTGGATATCCACATGTCAAATATAGCAGTTGGGCCCTAACCTTATACCATATACTAAATTAACATAAAATGAATTAAAAAGAGCTAAATGTGAGAGAGTTAAAACTATCAAACACTTAGAAGAAACCACAGGGGGAATGCTTAATGAAATTGGATTTCATGGTAATATCTTGGATATGACACCAAAAACTCAGGCTATAAAAGAAAAAAAAGATAAATTGAATATCATCAAAATTTAAAACTTTTCTGCATCAAAGGACACTATTGAGAGAGTGAAAAGAAGACCCACAGAATAGGAGAAAATATTTGCAAAGTATATGTCTGATAAGAGATTAATATCCAGAATATATAAAGAATTGTCACAACTGAAAAACAACATAAAATCCAATACAAAAATGCACAAAAGACTTAAATAGACATTTCTCCAAAGAAGATATACAAATGGCCAGTAACCATATAAAAAATATGCTCAACATTACTAGTCACTAGGGAAATGCAATCCAAACCACAGTAAGAAACCACTCCATATCCATTGGATTATTATGAAAGAAAAAAAGAACAGAAAATAAGTATTGGTGATGATGTGGAAAATTTGGGAACCTTGTGTATTGCTGATTGGAATGTAAAATGTTGCACTGATTTGGAAAACAGCATGGCAGTTCCTCAAAAAACTATATGGAAAAATACCATATGATCCAGGAATTCCACTCTTATGGATATACTCAAAAGAATTGAAAGCAGAAATTCAAATACATACTTGTATACCAATGTTCAAAGCATCATTATTCTCAGTAGCCAAAAGGTGAAAACAACCCAAATATCCATCAATAGATGAATGGATAAAAGATACATGTTATAGTGGCACTGGGGTGGCTCAGTCAGTTAAGCTTCTGACTCTTGATTTCAGCTCAGGTCATGATCTCAGGGTCATGAGATTGAGTGCCACATTGGGCAACTCTGTAAAAAAAAAAAAGATATATGGTATATACAGGATGCAAAGGAATGTTATTCTGCCTTATATAAGAATAAAATTCTGATACATGCTACAACATGGATGAATCTTTTAACAAACACCAAAGGACAAATATTGTATAATTCCACTTATATGGTGTATCTAGAAAAGGCAAATTCATAGAGAGAGAAAGTAGAGAAGAGGTTACCAGGGGCTGCGGGTGTGGTAGATGGGGGAGGTATTGTTTAATAGGTAGAGAATTTCTGTTTGAGACAATGAAAAAATTCTAGAAATGTATAGTGGCAAAAATGATGGTGGCACAACATTATGAATGTATTTAAATGTATTCTTAAAAATGATTACTAAAGGGACGCCTGGGTGGTGCAGTCAGTTGGGTGAACAACTCTTCCTTTTGGCTTACGTTGTGATCTCAGGGTTGTGAGATCGAGCCCTATGTTGGACTCTGTGCTCAGCATGGACTCTACTTGAGTTTCTCTCTCCCTCACCCTTTGCCTTTCCCACTCATGCTTGCTCTCTCTCTCTCTAAAATAAATAAATAAGTCTTAAAAATGTTTACTAAAAATAATAAGCACATTCATTATTATCAATATCTGGCAGTACTTTGTCAGTGAGAAGACTTTTTCAAAGATGAATACATAAAAGCTCACAACAAATTATCAATGACAGCTACAGTTCAGTTGATTTTGATAACAGGGAATAAAAATTTTGAACCTAAGCGAAGTGACTAGGGGAACCTTTACATTAAAAAGTTAATTATTGGAGGAAGGTGGTCAAAAAGGACAAATTTCCAGTTTTATAAAAATAAAAATAAATAGAAATCACAGATATACAACATTGTAACTATAGTTTACACTGCTCTATGATATATATGAGAGTTGTTAAGAGAGTAAATCCTAAGTTCTATCACAAGGAAAAATTTTCCTTTTTATTTTCCTGCTTTCTCTTTAAAAAAATTTTTTTAAAGATTTTATTTATTTATTTATTTATTTATTTATTTATTTATTTATTTATTTATTTAACAGAAAGAGCACAAGCAGGGGGAGCAGCAGGCAGGGAGAGAAGGAGAAGCAGACTCCCCGCTGAGCAGAGAGCCTGATGTGAGGTTCAATCCCAGGACCCTGAGATCATGACCTGAGCTGAAGGCAGATGCTTAACTGAGTGAGCCACCCAGGCACCCCATCTGCTTTCTCTTTTTATCATATTATACCCTCTAGTTCCATCCACGTGATTGTAAATGGCAAGATTTCATTATTTTTGATGGCCGAATAATATTCCATTATACATATATGCCACCTCTTCTTTATTCATCTATTGATGGACGTCTGAGCTCTTTCAATATTTTGGCTACTGTAGACATCAGTGCTATAGACATTGGGGTGCATGTGCCCCTTCAAATCACTGTTTGTATCCTCTGGAAAAATACCTAGTAGTGCAATAGCTGGGCATAGGGTAGATCTATTTTTAACTTTTTGAGGAACCTCAAAACCACTCTGTTTTCCAGAGTGGTTACATGAATTTGCATTTCCCCCAATGGTGGAAGAGGGTTCCCCTTTCTCTGCATCCTCACCAAATTCTGTTGTTTCCTGAGGTGTCAAATATAGCCATTCTGACAGGTGTGAGGTAGTATCTCTTTGTGGTTTTGACTTCTATTTCCCTGATGCCAAGTGATGTTGAGCATTTTTTCACGGGTCTGTTAGCCATTTGCATGTGTTCTTTGGAGAAATGTCTGTCCATGTCTTCTGCCCATTTCTTGGCTGGATTTTTGTTTTGTTTTTTGGGGTATTGAGTTTGATAAGTTCTTTATAGATTTTGGATACTATCCCTTTATCTCATATGTCATTTGTGAATATCTTCCCCGATCTGTAGGTTGCCTTTTAGTTTTGTTGTTTCCTTTGTTGTGCAAAAGCTTTTTATCTTGATGAAGTCCTATAGTTGACTTTTGCTTTTGTTTTCCTTGCTGCTGGAGATGTCTCTAGCAAGAAGTTGCTCTGGCTGCAGTCAAAGAGGTTGCTGTGTGCATTCTCCTCCAGGATTTTGATGGATTCCTGTCTCACATTTAGGTCTTTCATCTATTTTTGACTTTAATTTTGTGTATGGTGTAAGAAATTAGTGCAGTTTCATTCTTCTACATGTGGCTGTCCAATTTTCCCAACACCATTTGTGGAAGAAACTCTTTTCTCTATTGGATATTCTTTCCTACTTTGTTGAAGATGAATTGATGATAGAGTTGAGGGTCCATTTCTGGGTTCTCTATTCTGTTCCACTGATCTGTGTGTTTGTTTTTGTGCCAGTACCATACTGTCTGATGATTAAATCTTTCTAATACAGCTTAAAGTTGGAATTGTGTTGCCTCCAGCTTTGGTTTTCTTTTTCAACATACGTTGGGTATTTGGGGTAATTTCTGGTTCCATACAAATTTTAGGTTTGTTTGTCCCAGCTCTGTGAAAAATGCTGATGGTATTTTGATAGAGATTGTATTGAATGTGTAGATTGCTCTGGGGAGCAGACATTTTGACAATATTTATTCTTCCAACCCATGAACATGGAATGTTTTTCCATTTCTTTGTGTCTTCCTCAATTTCTTTCATAAATGTTCTATATTTCAGTGTACAGTTCTTTTACCGCTTTGGTTAGGTTTATACCTAGGTATCTTACAGTTTTCGGTGCAATTGTAAACAGGATCGACTCCTTGATTTCTCGTTGCACTGCTTCATTGTTAGTGTATAGAAATGCAACAGACTTTAGTGCGTTTATTTTGTATACTGCAATTTAGCTGAATTCATGTATCAGTTCAAGCATTTTTTTTTTTGGTGGATTCTTTCAGGTTTCTTATATACAGTATCATGTTTTCTGGGAAGAGTGAAAGTTTGACTCCTTCTTTGCTGATTTGAATGCCTTTTATTTCTTCTGTTGTCTGATTGGTGAGGCTAGGAATTCCAGACCAGTGTTGAACAACAGTGGTGAGCATGGACATGCCTTTTGTGTTCCTGACCTTAGGGGAAAAGCTCTCAGTTTTTCTTGTGAAGATGATATTCGCTGTAGGTCTTTCATATGTGGCCTTTATGATGTTGAGGTATGTTCCCTCTATCCCTACATGATGGAGGGTTTTTATCAAGAAAGGATGCTCCATTTTGTCAAATTCTTTTTCTGCATCTATTAAGAGTATCATATTTTGTTTGTTTGTTTGTTTGTTTTACAGTAATCTGAGCTTTATTTTTTTAATTTCTTAATTTACTATTTTTATATTCAATTATATGGCTCTTATCCTTTCTTTTATTAATGTGGTGTATCATGTTGACTGATATATGATTGAGGAATCACTGTTGTGGTGGGAATAAATCCCACTTGGTCAAGGTGAATAAACCTTTTAATTTACTGTTGTATCCTGTTAGCTAGTACCTTGTTGAGAGTTTTTGCACTCATATTCATAAGGGATATTGTTCTGTATTCACCATTGTAGTGGGGTCTTTGTCTTATTTTGGGATCAAGGTAATGCTGGCCTCATAGAATGAGTTTGGAAGTTTCCCTTCCATTTCTTTCTTTCTTTCTTTTTCTTTTTTTTTTTTAACACTTTCAGAAGAATAGACATTAATTCTTCCTTAAGTGTTTGATAGAATTCCCTTAGTAAGCCACCTGGACCTGGGCACTTGTTTATTGGGAGATATTTGATTATACTTTCAATTTCATTCCTGGTTATGGGTCTATTCAGGTTTTCTATTCCTTCCTTTTTCAGTTTTGGTAGTGTATATGTTTCTAGGAATTTATCTATTTCTTCCAAATTGCCCAATTTGTTGGTATATAATTTTTCATAGTATTCTCTTATAATCATTTGTATTTTTTTTAAGTTCAGTGTATAGTGTATTATCTATCCGATTCTTTATTTTGGTTAACAGATGGCTTATATAGTGGGCTCCTCCCATGTTGGGGGCATAGATATTTACAATTGTTAAATTTTCTTGTTGGATAGACCCTTTAAGAATGATACAGTGTCCCTCTGGATCTCTTAATACAGTCTTCGCTTTAAATTCTAATTTGTCTGATATAAGATTTACTACCCCAGCTTTATTTTGAGGTCCTTTGACATGAAAAAATGGTTCTCCATCCCCTCACTTTCAGTCTGGAGGTGTCCTTAGGTTTAAAATGAGTCTCCTGCAGACAGCATATGGATGGGTCCTGTCTTTGTATCCAATATGCAACCCTGTGCCATTTCATGGGAGTACTGAAGCCATTCACGTTGAGAGTAACTACTGAAAGATATGTATTTATTGCCATCCTTTTGTTTGTACAGTCCTTGTTTCTATGGATTGTCTGTGTAAATTTCTGGTCTATATTACTCTTGGGGTCTTTCTTTTGTATAATTCCCCTTAGTATTTCTTGCAGGGCTGGCTTGGTGGTTACATATTCTTTCGGTTTCTGCCAGTCCTGGATGCTCTTTATCTCTCCACCCATTCTGAATGACAGCCTTGCTGGATAAAGTATTCTTGGCTACATGTTCTCATTTAGTATCCTGAATATATTTTGCCAGCCCTTTCTGGCTTGCCAGGTCTCTGTGGACAGGTTTGACATTATTCTGATGTTCCTCCCTCTGTATATAAGAAATCTCTTCCCCCTAGATGCTCTCAGGATGGCTTCCTTGGATCTAACATTTATTTGTGAGTTTTACTATTATGTGCTGGGGCAGTAGTCTGTTCTTGTTGGTCTTGGGGTAGGGGTCCTCTCTGCCTCTTGGGCATGAATACTTGTTTCCTTCCCCAGATTTGGGAAGTTCTCAGTTCTGATTTCCTCAAATATTCCTTCTAGTTCTCTCTGTCTCTCCACCCCTCTGGGATCCCAAGAGTTCTGACATTGGAACGTTTCATGGCATTGTTAATCTCTCTAAGTCTGTTCTCATGGATTTTAAGCTGTTTGTTCCAGAGCTCCTCCTGTTCCTTCTTTTTATCAGTTTATCTTCTAGATCACTCGTTCATTCTTCTTCCTCTTTTACCCTTGCTGTTAGAGTATCCAGTTTAGACTCTATCTCATTCATAACATTTTTAAGTTTGGTCTGATTAGCTCTCATTTTTGCCCTTAGAGATTCTATATTGCTGGTAATGGTTTTCTCAAGCCTAGCTATTGACTTCATAATTGCTACCCTGAAGTAGTCTATCTCTGACATATTGCTTATATCTATATCCATTAGGTCTGTGGGAGAGGGCATCGTCTCTGGTTCTTTTCTTTTTTGGGATTTCCTCCTCCTATTCATCCTGTCAAGGGGTGGTTGAGGGAATGTACAGAGTCCAAAATATCAACCACAATCTAGGCAAGATGCACCCTGAGAAAATCCAGGGTGGTTGGAAGCCACCACCAAAAAAACAAAGCCAAAATGAAACCTAGGAATAAAATTTATAAAATTAAAAAATTAAAAAAATAAAATTAAAAAAAAAAAGAGAACAAAAGGGGGGTGAGGGGAAGGGGGCTATAATCTCTTAGTGTGGGCAAGGCAGGGTGTTTCAGTTCTTCCTGGATGTATTTTGTTCTGTTTGTTAGAGGACACTACTTCCCAGAGTTACAGGGAAAAGAAAACTGGTGTATATATATATATAAAGGTAATATTGAATAGGGAAAAAAGGACTAAATTGATGTTTATATTTATATAAAAATATAGGTGTGAAAAAGTACACGTTAAAAAGCTACTATGAAATATGTTATATTAAACATCTAGATGAAATGAGAAAAGTAAAAAGAAAAAACAGAAGAAACATGAGAAAGAAAAAAAAAGTATCTGAAAAATACACAAGGCGTGAGACAATGCCTTGAGCTCAATATACTATTTTCCCCTGGTGTTGGGGTTTTACAGTTTTATGGGGACCCTAGGGTTGTTGTCCTCTTGTTCTTCCAATTTGTCTTCTGGGGAAGGGACCTGCCTTGCTGTTTTTCAGGCAACCCTGCTTGGGCGGAGTTTCCCTGTCCCCTATCAGGGGGCTGGGCTCCCTTGAAACCATTTTTTTGATCTTTTGTTCTCTGGTGGCTTTCTGTTCCTTTTCTCAGGGTCAGAGCAAAGAAAAATGTCTGCACCCAGACCTCTGACCCAGAGCAATCACAGTCTGCTCTTCTCTGAACCCTCCAGAACACACAGTCTCTGTTTCTGTAAGCACAGCTAAACACCGCAGCCTCCCACAGGTGGTGCATGCCCCAGCAACCCTCAGCGGTTGACTCAGGAGCCCTGCTTGTCTCTGCCCTTTGTGGTTCTAAAGCCACAAGTCCAATTTATCTCTTTGTTCTTTTGTTGTTCATGCTTTTGGTGTCATATCCACATGCTGGTATTTTTACTGGGATTGCAGTGAATCTTTAGATGAATTTTGGAATAAATGACATTGTGATACTATGATCTAGAATAAATTTATATTTGGCCTTCTGTTTCTGGGACAGAGATAATAAAGCCCATGGAATTTCCAAAAAAAAATAATAATAAAATAAAATAAAATAAAACCACAAGCGGTCCTGGTTTCAGGAGAGTGGCCCCGGGTTCATGTGCACACCCCCGCAGCTCCTGGATCTTGTTTCAGTGCTGTTGTCAAGCTATCCCCAGCCTGCAGCTACTGCTCTGCAAGTTATAGCTGGTCCCCCAATGCAGAAGGCTTTTGCACTCTGGTGTTATATCACTTTCCAGGGGCCAACTTATTGCAGCTCCCTCCCCCTTCTGTTTATCTTCAGATATCTGCCCTCAGAATCATGACTCTGCCCTTCATACCTCATGACTGCCTGAGATTTTCTGCTTGTGGAGATCCAGATATATATTCTTACATCTCAGGCTGATTTCGTGGGTGTTCAGAATGGTTTGGTAGATATCCAGCTAAATTCAGTGGACTGGTTGAAACAGGGTCCTGTACTCCTCCACCATCTTGCCCCACCTTCTGTTACCTTGTATGTATTTCTGTGGTGTTGGTTATGATCTGTCCTCTTTTATTCGTAATTTAATTTTGGGGGGTCCTTTCTCTTTTCTTTTTGATAAGTCTCACTAGGGGTTTATCAATGTTGTTAATTCTTTCAATGAACTAGCTCCCAGTTTTGTTGATCTGTTCTGCTTTTTTTAAAAAAATCTGTATCATTTATTTCTGTTCTTAATTATTTTCCTTCTTCTGCTGGAAATAGGCTTTATTTACTGTTCTTTCTCCAGCTCTTTAGGTGTAAGTTTAGATTATGTATTGGAGACTTTCTTGCTTCTTGAGGAAGGCCTGTATTGCTGTATAATTCTCTCTTAGGACCACCATTGCTGTATCCCAATGATTTTGGACTGTTGTATTTTCATTTTCATTTGCTTCCATGTATTTTAAGTTCTTCTTTAATTTCCTGGTTAACCCATTTTTTTCTTCAGTAAGATGTTCTTTAACCTCCATGTATTCGTGGTCTTTCCAAAATTTTCTTGTGAAAAGAGGGAAGTATATAGTAATACAGAAATAAATCTTCTGCTCCCCTTTCCTGCTCTTCACCTTCTGAGATTCCAATGATACAGATATTATTTTGCTTTATGGAATCATTGATTTCCCTAAGTCTACCTTTGTGATCTAATAATTTTCTTTCCAGCTTCATTATTTTTCATCACTTTATCTTCTATAACACTGATTCACTCTTCTGCTTTGTTCATCCTCATTTTTATGGCATCCACTTGGGACTGCATCTCTGGATTAGCATTTTTAATTTCTGCCTGACTAGATTTTAGTTCTTTTATCTCTACAGTAAGAGATTCTCTAGTGTCTTCTATGCATTTTTCAAGCCTATCTAGTATCATTATAATTGTTGTTTTAAATTCTAGTTCAGACATTTTGATTAAATATCCATATTGATTAAATCCCCGGTTTTGATTATTACCTCCTCTTCTTTCTTTTGGCTGAATTTCTCCATCTAATTATTTTGTCCAGAAAAGAAATAGGAAAGGAAAAAATAAAAAACAAGAAAAACAACAATAACAACAGAACAAAACAAAACAAAACAGATCATGGGTGTGTTTTGGTGTACTTGTTCAAAGAAACCAGATCCCAAAATAAGAAAGAAAAGAAAAGAGAAAGAAAGATGTAAAAATAATAAAAAGAATTGAAAAAATAAGATAACTGAAAATAATAATAAAAAACTAAAGACTAATACAAATAATGCTATACATGGTTTTCCTCAAGACCTGAAGCTCCACAGCCCTCTATGTTCAGTAAACTTCAAGCTAGACAGTTGTTTGTGCAGGTCTTCTAGGGGAGGGGCCTGTTGTGCAGATTCTCAGGTGGACTTCCCCTAGTGGAAATGCACTTCCAGTGGGCAGGGTGGCAGGGCTTGGGGTAAGAGACTCTTGGCTACACTAGATGGCACTGTCTTTCTTTCTAGATACTTTCAGCACTGATGGGCAGGATGAATAGGGTGGTACCCAGCTCTCTATCTCTGGAGCTGAAGTTTCATGCCCCCCCACTCTTCAGTGAGCCCTCACAGAAGAGCAATCAATCACTCTTGTCTCCCTGCTTTCCATCAGAACCTTGTGTTCACCCTGCCTGTGTCTGAGCATTTTTATCTCAGGCACAAGCCTGAGTTTCAAAACTACAAATTTTAGGGACTCCCATGGAAAGGACCCATGTTGTTCCTCCCAGCGGGTGTGTATGTGGGGGGTCTCACCATGCTTCTCCTTTTTGCTGTACCCATCCCAGGAAAGTGACAGAACAATCATGCAGTCATTCACAGTTTATGATAACACAGAACAGAAAGTGGGCACTTAGACACTCTTCTCAGTTGACTTCTATGTTCCAATGCCTAGGAACCCTGCCACACTTAGACACCACCCATTCTTCTTGGGACCCCGGGGATCCTCAGATCACACTGTCATGCATGGGATTCTGTCCCATTTCACCACCTGGACACCTTTAAGCCAGGGATGTCCCTCACTGTAGCAGACTTGTGAAAGTTCCAATTTTACACTCAGCTGCTTATAATACTTTGCGGCAGCATCCTTAAACAGGATCCCTCCCCACTGCCATATCCTGAGATATATCACACCAGATTAAAGTCTCTGCACCTCCTAACTTCTAAGAGGTGGTTGCTCTTCTACTTGTAGACTTACAGCATTTGTTTTCTCAGAACTCTGATTGATTTCTTGGCTGTTCAGAATGATTTGATAACTAGTTGCATTCAAGGGACAAGACAGGCTTAGGATCCTCCTACTCCTCTGTCATCTTAAATCATCATTATGCTGTACAATTTAAACTTATACAGTGATGTATGTCAATTATATCTCAATAAAATTGAAATGAAATTACAATTAATATACAAAAATAAAGTCACTATTTTTAAAAAGTGTTCTTTTCAAGAATAAACCTGTATTCCAAAAAATCATATTCAACTATAAAATAATAACTATAATTACATTGCATTTATTATTGTTATTAGAATTTCATCAATAAAATGTGTGAAAAAAATAAGTAATTTGCCCTTTACTCTCTCCATCTCCCCGTGGGCTCACAGGGAATAGGGTACTACTCTTCTCTTTGCCATATGATGAACAAAGGCCTGCATGTGCAGGAGAAAACAGTTTTTGTAGTGCTGTCTACTTCTGAGTGACCACCAGTCACCAGAACTCTTACCATTAAAAATCCAATTTTTCATTCTAAAGCATAATTTCGCTAGGTATATTCTGCTAAAAGTAAGTAACTGCGGGAACATCCAGTCTGTACAAGAGGAGGTAGACCTATTTCTCCTGGCCCCAACCCACTAAGCACAACTATAAACACTTGAAATAATATAAGAGACAACCAAACAATTACTCTGTGGTAAGAAAAACGTAAATTTGTTTGTGATTTCAGGATTAGAAGAACAACATGTCAGCAGGCCATCTTACAGTCTACACACATACACTCACAGACACACAGACACACAGACACACACACACCAAAATAACATGAACCATACCCAGCTGTTCCTGACCCTCAACCTCAAAAGTCAGCCTAAGCAGGCATATTTCTCTCCTGGATTGAGAGGGAATTCCTCTGACACTGACAACAAGGGGGAATACATTGGGAGCCCTACCAGGTATAAGACACCGGAGAAGTTTTCTCCTTCTCTGCAGGTCTTGATAATGCTAAAATGTACCAAGGTGGACAGACCGAACTAGCAAGAGAGACCCAGCCGCAAGCAGTCTGGCCTGAGAGTCTTTTCTTCCCCGTAGGTCATAAAACTCTCTTCACCTTGAAATTATTGGACCAGGCAAGCAGATCCCTTTTTAGTCCTATAGGCATAAGAATCCCCTCACTGGACCAGAGACACCAGGGAAGCAAAGGGACACAAATAAAAGAATCCCACTGCAACAAGTGTCTGGTTCAAGAAATGCTCTCCATCATCCACAGCACTGCATTGTGTCCTACCACAAGTTCCTGCCAAGGAAACATCTTTTACACTGTGGCCATGAAACTCCTTTTCCTTCCACCTGAAATGCCAGGGAACATAGAAGCACCCAGAGGCCCGGGATATGGAAATACTTTCCACCAATAGGGTCTAGTGGAGCTCTGATGACACCAAATCAATCAAAATAAAAACAGAATGGCTATGAAATTAAACCATAATTAAAATTTTAGCCAAAAAATGCTCAATATTACTAATCATCAGGGAAATGCAAATCAACACCACAATGAGATATCATCTTATACTTACCAAAATGGCTAAAAATCCAAAAGATCATAAATATCAAGTGTTGGGGAGGATGTTGAGACAAAAGAACCACCGTGCACTATTGGTGGAAATATAAATTGGCAAAGCCACTATGAAAAAACAAAATTAAAATTCCTTAAAAAATTAAAAATAACAATACTATATGATCTAGTAATTCAACTATTGAGTATGTACACAGAAATACAAAAACACTAATTTAAAAAATATATGCACCACCATGTTTATTACAACATTATTTTCAATAGCCAAGATACAGAAGCAATGCAAGCATGCATCCATAGATAAATGAATAAAGAAGATGTCTTATATATACAATGTAATATTATACAGCCATAAAAAATAATGAGATCTTGCCTTTTGCAACTACATGTATGGATCTAGAGGGTATAATGCTAAGTGAAATAAGTCAATTAGAGAAAGACAAATACCATATGATTTCACTCATACGTGGAATTCAAGAAAGAAAACAAAGGAAGAAGAAATAGATGAGGGACTTGAGAGTACACTTATCTTAATGAACTCCAAGTAATATATAGAATTGTTGGATCATTGTATTGTACACCTGAACATAATATAAGACTATATGCTAAGGAGGGCACGTATTGCATGGTGCACTGGGTGTTACATGCAAATAATGAATCATGGAACTTTACATCAAAAACTTGGGATGCACTGTATGGTGACTAACATAACATAATAAAAAATTATTATAAAAAAGACTATATGCTAATTATGTTTCAATTAAAAAAATGAAAATGAAAACAAAAACATGAATTCAAAAAGATATATGCAACCCTATGTTTATTGCAGCATTATTTGCAATAGCAAAGATATGGAAACAATCTAAGTGCCCACTATTACATGGGTAGATAAGATATATATATAATATATATATATTATATATATATAAAAAACACATCCATAAAAAAGGATGAGATCTTGACATTTGCAATAACGTGGATGGACTAGAGGGTATTATGCTAAGTGAAATAAGTCAAACAGAGAAAGACAAATACTATATTATTTCACTTATATTTGGAATCTAAAAAAACAATAACAAATAAAGAAACAACCAAAAAGCAAAAACAGACCAATAAATACAGACAACAAACTGATGGTTGCCATATGAGAAGAAGTGGGGAATGAGCAAAATGGATTAAGGGGAATGAGAAATAGAGGCTATTATATTGTAATAGTGTTATGTGGTGACAGATGGTAGCTATGCTAGTAGTGAGCATACATTCATGTATAGAAATGTTGAATTATTCTGTTGAACACCTGAAACTAATGTAACATTGTGTGTCAACTATACTCAAATTATATATATATATATATATATATATATATATATATATATATATATTATATATTATATATATATATTTTTTTCAGCCTATCAAGGTAGGCTAAGACCTGTATGCTAAACCTAAACATAGTGTCTGCATTGTAAAATAAAATATTTAAATAGGACCCAGAGTCTATTAACCTAATAGACAAAATTACAGAATATAATGCAAAATCACTTGTCATGCCAAAATATAAGAAAATCACAACTTGATTGAGAAAATGTAATCAACTTAAACCAACATTAAGATTTTGAATTGTCTAAGTTACAATGCAAATATCTGATCAAGTATAAATTTTCTTGAAACAAATGAAAAAATAGAAAATCACAGCAGAGAAATAGAGGTTACTAAAAATGGAAAATATACAACTAACATTTATACTAACAACTTTTAATTTTTTTTTTCAAATACTAATCTATAAGGGTTCCTGGGTGGCTCAGTTGGTTAAGTGTATGCCTTTAGCTCAGGTCATGATTCCAGGGTCCTGGGTTCAAGCCCTGCGTTGGGCTCCCTGCTTGGTGGGGAGTTGGCTTCTCCCTCTCCCTCTGCCCCTGCTAATGTGCTCTCTCTCTCAATCCCTCAAATAAATAAAATCTTTAACAAAATGCTAATCTATATGGGTTCAGTAGAATGGAAATGGCAAAGTATAGAATGATTGAACTTGAAAAGAGGTCACTAGACTTTATCCAATATGAACACCAGAGATAAAATAGAAAATAGTAGGGGGGAAAAAACCAACCATGAACAGAGCCATAGGGACCCAAAAGACAATAACAAAAACCTAAGATTTGTATCACTAGCATGCCAGAAGGAATGGAGAAGCAAATGGGAAAGAAAGAGTATTTGAAGAAATAATGGCTGAACACTTCTTGTATTTAATGAAAGAAACAAATAATAAACAAACAAACAAACAAATAAATAAATAAAATGAAAGAAACAAATCTACAGATTAAAGGAAGTGACATCAAATAGGAAAAGCCCCAAAACTCCATGCAAAGACAACTTTATGATTAAATTTCTGAAAATGAAAGACAAAATAAAAACATTAACAGAAGCTGTAGAGAAAAAACACATTGTTTTTCTTTCTTTTTGGTTTTGTGTTTTGTTTTGGTTTTTATTTAGAAATGTTATGTTATTTTAGTCAAACATGGAACTATGTAGACGTGCACTCTATAGAGTTCAGGGGCCACCATGGGGATGAAGACGAGGGCAAAAAGAACTACAGGATTCTGATCCCTATGTCATTCTATTTTATGTTTTTTTGTTTTTATTTTGTATTTAAATTCAATATAATTACCATACAGCATGTTATTAGTTTCAGAGGTAGAATTTAGAGATTCATCAGTTGCATATAACACACAGTGCTCATTCCATCAAATGCTCTCCTTAATGCCTATCACCCAGTTACCCAATCCCCCCCACACCTCCCCTCCAGCAACCCTCAGTTTGTTTCCTAGAGTTGAGTCTCTTATGGTTTGTCTCCCTTTGTTTCATTCTTATTTTATTTTTCCATTCCTTCCCCTATGTTCATCTGTTTTGTTCTAAATATCAGATATGAGTGAAATCATATGATATTTCTCTTTCTGACTTATTTCACTTAGCATAATACCCTCTAGTTCCATCCATGTCATTGCAAATGGCAAGATTTCATTTGTTTTGATGGCTGAGTAATATTCCAGTGTGTGTGTGTGTGTGTGTGTGTGTGTGTGTGTGTGTGTGTACTACCTATTCTTTAAGCATTCATCTTTTGATGGACACCTGGGCTCTTTCCATATTTTGGCAATTGTAGACATTGCTACTATAAACACTAGGGTGCACGTGCCCCTTCAAATCACTATGTGTACTTTGTATAAGTATAAGTAGTGCAATTCCTGGGTCATAGTGTAGATCTATTTTTAAATTTGAGGAAGCTCCATACTGTTTTCCAGAGTGGCTGCACCAGTTTGCATTCCCATCAATACCAAAGGCTTCCCCTTTTTCCACATCCTTGCCAACATGCGTTGTTTCCTGAGTTGTTCATTTAAGCTATTCTGACTGGTAGGAGGTTGTATCCCATTGTGGTTTTGATTTGTACGTCCTCCAATGTCAATGATGTAGAGCATTTTTTTGTGTTTGTTGGCCATTTGTATGTCTTCTTTGCAGAAATGTCTCTTCATGTCTTCTGCCCACTTCTTGACTGGATTTTTTGTTTTGGGGTGTTGAGTTTGAGAAGTTCTTTATAGATATTGAATACTGGCCCTTTATCAGCAAGGCACTGGCAAATATCTTCTTACATTCTGTCGGTTGCCTCCATTTACTTTTGTCAACTATTTCCTTTGCTGTGCAAACACTTTTTATCTTCGTGAAGTCCCAATACTTCATTTTTGCTTTTGTTTCTCTTGCTTTGAAGATGTGTCTAGCAAGAAGTTGCTGTGACTGAGATTAAAGAGGTTGCTGCCTGTGTTCTGCTCTAGGATTTTGATGGATTCCTTTCTCACACTGAGGTCTTTCATTCATTTTGAGTTATTTTTGTGTATGGCATAAGAAAGTGTTGAAATTTTATCTTCTGCATGCACTGTCCTATTTTCCCAACACCCCTTGTTGAAGGGACTGTCTTTTCTCCATTGGATATTCTTTGCTGCTTTGTTGAAGATGAGTTGACCATAGAGTTGAGGGTCCATTTCTGGGTTCTCTATTTTGTTCCACTGAACTGTGTGTTTATTTTTGTGCCAGTACCATACTGTCTTGATGATTAAAGTTTTGTAATACAGCTTGAAGTCCAGAATTGTGATGCCTCCAGCTTTGGTTTTCTTTTTCAACATACTTTGGCGATTTGGGGCCATTTCTTGTTCCATACAAATTTTAGGATTGTTTCAGCAGTGTGAAAAATGCTGATGGTGTTTTGCTAGGGATTTCATTGAATGTGTACATTACTCTGGGGAGCATAAACATTTTAACAATATTTGTTCTTCCAATCCGTGAGTGTGGAGTGTTTTTCCATTTCTTTGTGTCTTCCTCCATTTCTTTCATAGGTATTCTATAGTTTTCAGACTATGGATCCTTAATCTTTTTGGTTAGGGTTAATCCTAGGTATCTTATGGTTTTTGGTGGAATTGTAAATTCTATCGATACTTTGATTTCTCTTTCTTCTGGCTCATTGCTAGTGTATAAAAAAAACATCTGACTTCTGTGCATTGATTTAATATCCTACCACTTTGTTGAAACCCTCTATGTGTTCTAGAAATTTTTGGATGGGGTCTTTTGGGTTTTCTACATAGAGTATCATGTCATCTGTGAAGAGTGAAACGTCGACTTCTTCCTTGCCAATTTAGATGATTTTATTTCTTTTTATTGTCTGATTGCTAAAGCTAGGATTTCCAGTATTATGTTGAACAACAGTGGTGAGCATGGATATCCTTGTCATGTTCCTCACTTTAGGCAAAAATCCTCAGAGTATCCTGGCTAAGGATGATATTAACTGTGGAATTATTTTTGTATATGGCTTTTATGATATTGAAGTATGTTCCATCTATCCCTACACTGCATAGGGTTTTTTTTTTTGTCAAAAAGGATTCTCTATTTGGTCAATTGTTTTTTCTGCATGTATTTAGAGGATCGTATGATTCTTGTCCTTTCTTTTATGAATGTGGTGTAACACAATGTTTGATTTGTGGATGTTGAACCTAACTTGCAGCACAGGAATAAATCACACTTGGTCATGGTGAATAATCCTTTTAATGTACTGTTGGTTCCTAATAGTTAGTGTCCTCATGAGAATTTTTGCATCCATCTTCATCAAGGATATTGGTCTGTAATTCTCCTTCATGGTGAGGTCATCATCTGGTTTTGGAATCAAGATAATGCTGACCTCAGAGAATGAGTTTGCAAGTTTTCCTTCCATTTCTATTTTTTGGAAGTTTCAGAAGGATGGGTATTAATTCTTCTTTAAATGTTTGGTAGAATTCCCCTGGGAGGCCATCCAGCCCAAGACTCTTGTTTGTTGGGAGATTTTTGATTAGTGTTTCAATTTCTTTGCTGGTGTTTGGTCTGTTCAGGTTTTCTATTTCTTCCTCTTTCAGTTTTGGTAGTGCATATGTTTCTAGGAATGCACCCATTCTTCCAGATTGTCTAATTTGTTAGCATATAGTTACTTATGATATTGCCTTATAATTGTTTCTATTTCCTCAGTGTTGGATATGATCTCTCCTCTTTCATTTTTATTTTATTAATTTGGGTCCTTTCTCTATTCTTTTTGATAAGTCTGGCTAGGTGTTTATCGATCTTATTAAATCTTTAGAGAACCAGCTCCTCATTTCGTTCATCTATTCTACTGTTTTTTTTTAATTTCCATATCAATACTTTCTGCTCTAATATTTATTATTTCTCTTCTCCTCCTGGATTTAAGCTTTATTTGCTGTTCTTTTTCCAGCTCCTTTAGGGGTAAGGTTACATCGTGTATTTGAGATTCTTCTTTCTTGAGAAAGGGCTCTATTGCTATATACTTCAATCTTAGGACTGCTTTTGCTACATTCCAAACATTCTAACTGTCATCTTTTCATTTTCATTTGTTTCCATATATATTTTTTTATTATGTTCAGTTAGACCACATATAGTATGTCACTTGTTGATGTAGTGTTCAATGATTTATTAGTTGTGTGTAAAACTCAGTGTCCATCACAATGCATGCCCTCCTTAATACCCATCACCTGGTCACCCCAACCCCCAGACGCCTCCCTTCTGTAATCCTCAAGTTGTTTCCCAGAGTCCAGTCTCTCATGGTTTGTCTCTCTCTCTGATTCCTTCCCATTCAGTTTTCCCTCCCTTCCCCTGTGGATCTCCATGCTATTCTTTATGTTCCACATATGAGCAAAACCGTATAGATTATCTTTTGTTTTAAATAATAATATTTTTTATTATATTATGTTAGTCACCATACAGTACATCCCTAGTTTTTGATGTAAAGTTCCATGATTCATTACTTGCGTATGACACCCAGTGCACCATGCAATACGTGCCCTCCTTAATACCCATCACTGGCCTATCCCATTCCCCCCCTCCCCTCTGAAGCCCTCAGTTTGTTTCCCAGAGTCCATAGTCCCTCATGGTTCATTCCCCCTTCTGTTTAACTCCCCTTCCTTCTTCCCTTTCTTTTCCTACTGATCTTCCTACTTCTTATGTTCCATAAATGAGTGAAACCTTATGATAATTGTCTTTCTCTGCTTAACCTTTTTCACTTAGCATAACTCCTCCGGTTCCATCCATGTCAATGCAAATGGTAGTTATTCACCCTTTCTGATGGCTGAGTAATAATCCATCATATATATGGACCACAAGTTCTTTATCCATTAATCTGTTGAAGGACGTCTCAGCTCCTTCCACAGTTTGGCTATTGTGGACATTGATGCTATGAACATTGAGGTGCATGTGTCCCTTCTTTTCCCTACATCTGAATCTTTGGTGTAAATACGTAGTAGTGCAATTGCTGGGTCATAGGATAGCTCTATTTTTAATGTCTTGAGAAACTTCCATACTGATTTCCAGAGTGGCTGTACCAGCTTGCATTCCCACCAAAAGTATAAGAGGGTTCCCTTTCTCCACATCCTTACCAACATTTGCTGTTTCCTGTCTTGTTAATTTTTGCCATTCTAACTGATGAAAGGTGGTATCTCATTGTGGCTTTGATTTTTATTTCCCTGATGGCTAGTGATGTGGAGTATTTTTTTTCTTCTGTTAGCCATTTGGATGTCTTCCTTGGAGAAGTGTCTGTTCATGTCTTCTGCCAATTTCTTGACTGGATTATTTGTTTTTTGGGTGTTGAGTTTGACAAGTTCTTTATAGATCTTGGATACCAGCCGTTTATCTAAGAAGTCATTTGTAAATATGTTCTCCCATTCCATGGGTTGCTCTTAGTTTTGTTGACTGTTTCCTTTGCTTTGCAGAAGCTTTTTACCCTGATGAAGTCCCAATAGTTCAATTTTACTTTTGTTTCTCTTGCCTTTAGAGATAGGTCTTGAAAGAATTCACTATGGCTAATGTCAAAGAGGTTACTGCCTATGTTGTCCTGTAGGATTTTGATGGATTATTGTTTAACATTGAGGTCTTTCATCCATTTTCAGTTTATCATTGTGTATGGTGTAAGAGAATAGTCCAGCTTCTTTCTTCTGCACGTAATTGTCCAGTTTTCCAAGCACGATTTATTGAAGAGACTGTCTTTTTTCCATTGGATGTTATTTCTGGCTTTGTCAAAGATTAGCTGACCATAGAGTTGAGAGTCCATTTCTGGGTCCTCTATTCTGTTCCATTGATCTATGTGTCTGTTTTTGTGCCAATACCATAGTGTTTTGATGATCACAGCTTTGTAATATAGCTTGTAGTCAGGCATTGTGATGCCCCCAGATTTGGTTTTCTGTTTCAACATTTCCCTGGTGATTCAGGATCTTTTCTGGTTCCATAAAAATTTTAGGATTGTTTCTTCTAGCTCTGTGAAAAATGTTTATGATATTTTGATAGGGATTGCATTGAAAGTGTAAATTACTCTGGGCAGCATAGACATTTTAACAATGTTTATTCTTCCAATCCATGAGCATGGAATGTTTTTCCATCTCTTTGTGTCTTCCTCGATTTCTTTCATAAGTGTTCTGTAGTTTCCAGAGTATAGATCCTTTACCTCAATGATTAGGTTTATTCCTAGGTATTTTATGGGTTTTTGGAGCTGTTGTAAATGGAATTGATTCTTTAATTTCTCCTTCCTCAGTTACAGTATTAGTCTATAAAATGCAACTGACTTCTGTGCATTGATTTTGTATCCTACTATGTTGTGAATTGCTGTATGAGTTCTAATAACATGGCAGTGGAGTCTTTTGGGTTTTCCACATAAAGTATCATGTCATCTGAGATGAGAGAGAGTTTGACATCTTTGGCTTTTGAATGCCTTTTATTTCTTTTTGTTGTCTGATTGCTGAGACAATGACGTATAGTACTATGTTGAACAATAATGGTGAGAATGGGCATCCCTGTCCTGTTCCTGAACTTAAGGGAAAAGATCTCAAGTTTTCCCCATTGAGAAAGATATTTGCTATTGGCTTTTCATAAATGGTTTTTATGAAATTGAGGAACGTTCTCTCTATCCCTACACTTTGAGGAGTTTTAATCAGGAAAGAATACTGTATTTTGTCAAATGCTTTTCCTACATCAATGGAGAAGATCATTGGTTCCTGTCTTTTCTTTACTTATTGTGATGTATCATGTGGGTTGTTTTCTGAATGTTGAACCACCTTGCATTCCAGGAATAAATCCCACTTGATTGTGGTGAATAATCCTTTTAATGTACTGTTGGATCCTATTGGCTAGAATCTTGTTAAGTCTTTTGGCATCCATGTTCATCAGGGATATTGGTCTGTAATTCTCCTTTTTGATGGGATTTCCCTCTGGTTTTGGGATCAGGGTAATGCTGGTCTCATAGAACAAGTTTGGAACTTGTCCTTCTATTTCTATTTTTTGAAACACTTCAGAAGAATAGGTACTATTTCTTCTTTAGATGTTTCATAGAAGACCCTGGGAAGCCTTATGGCCCTGGACTTCTGTTTTTTGGGAGGTTTTTGATTACTACTTAAATTTTCTTGTTGGTTATTGGTCTGTTCAGATTGTCTATGTCTTCCTGTTTCATTCTTGGTAGTGTATACATTTCCTGGAATGCATCCATTTCTTCCAGATTAGTTAAATTGTTGGCATGTAGTTGCTGATAATAATTCCTAATAATTGTTTTTATTTCCTTGGTGTTAGTCATCACCTCTCACCTTTCATTCATGATTTTATTAATTCGGGTCCTTTTCCTTTTCTTTTGGATAAGTCTGGCCAGTGGATTATCGATCTTATTAATTCTTTCAAAGAACCAGGTTCTAGTTTCATTGATCTTTTCTACTGTTTTCTGGTTCGTGTATCATTGATTTCGGCTCTAATCTTTATTATTTCTCTTCTCCTGACTGGTTTAAGCTTTATTTGCTGTGCTTACTCCAGATCCTTTAGGAGGTTAGCTTGTGCATTTGGGATTTCTCTAATTTTTTCAGAGAGGCTTGGATAGCTATGTATTTCCCTCTTAAGCCTGCCTTTGCAGTATCCCATAGGTTTTGGACTGATGTGTTTGCACTCTCATTAGTTTCAATGAACTACTTAAGTTCATCTTTAATTTCCTGGTTGACCCAATTATGCCTTTTTAAAAAACATATGTATTTATTTGACAGAGTCACAGTGAGAGAGGGGAAGTGAGAGAGAGAAAAGCAGGCTTCCCACTGAGCAGGGAGCCTGATGCAGGCCTTGATCCCAGGTCCCTGGGATCATGATCTGAGCCGAAGGCAGATACTTAATGACTGAGCCACCCAGGCACCCCAGACCCAATCATTATTTAGGAGGGTGCTCTTTTACTCCTAAGTGTTTGAGTTCCTTCCACATTTCTTCTTGTGATTGAGTTCCAGTTTCACAGCATTGTGGTGTGAAAATATGCAGGGAATTATCTCAATCTTTTCGTATCAGTTGACACCTGATTTGTGACCCAGTATATGGTCTATTCTGGAGGAAGTTCCATGTGCACTCAAGAAGAATGAGAATTCTGTTGCTTTACATTGGATGTTCTGTATATATCTATGAAGTCCATGTGGTCTAATGTGTCCTTGAAAGCTCTTGTTTCTTTGTTGAACTTCTGCTTAGATGATCTGTCCATTTTTGTGAATCAAGTATTGATGTCTCCTACTACTAATGTATTATTTTCTGTATGTTTCTTTATTTTGGTTATTAATTGGCTTATATAATTGGCTGCTCCCATGTCGGGGACATAGATATTTACAGTTGTTAGATCTTCTTTTTGGATAGATCCTTTAAGTATGATATAGTGTCCCTCTACATCTCTTACTACCGTCTTTGGTTTAAAATCTAATTTGTCTGATATGAAAATTGTTATGCCAACTTTCTTTTGCAGTCCATTACCATGGTAAATGGTTCTCCATCCCCTCAATTTCAATCTGGAAGTGTCTTTAGGTTCAAAACGAGTCTCTTGTAAACAGTATATGGATGGGTCCTGTTTTTTTTATCCAATTTGAAACTCTGTGTCTCTTGATGGGAGCATTCAGCCCATTCACGTTGAGAGTAACTATTGAAAGATATGAATTTAGTGCCATCGTATTGCCTGTAAAGTCCCTGTTCCTATAGGTTTTCTGTTTCTTTCTGTTCTATTTTACTCTAGGTGTTTCTCTTCGCTTACAAAATCCCCCTTAATATTTCCTGCAGGGCTAACATGGTGGCCACGTATTCTTTCAGTTTCTGCTTGTCCTGAACGCTCTTTATCTCTCCATCTATTCTTATTGAGAATCTTGCTGGGTAAAGTATTCTTTACTTTACCACATGTTATTTTATTTTAGTACAGCAAACATGTCCTGCCAGCCCTTTCTGGCTTGTCAGGTCTCTGTGGATAGGTCTGATATTATTCTGATGTTCCTCCTCTGTATGTAAGAAATCTCTTCCCTTGAGCTGCTCTCAGGATAGCTTCCTTGGGTCTAAGATTCGCAAGCTCCACTATTACACGTTGGGGTGTTGATCTATTTTTATTCATTTTGGGAGGGGTCCTCTCTGCCTCCTGGACACAAATGTTTGTTTCCTTCCCCAGATTAGGGAAGTCCTCAGCTATGATTTGCTCAAATATACTTCTCGTCCTCTCTCTCTCTCTCCACTGCCTCAGGGATCCCAATAATTCTGACATTGGAACGTTTCATGGTGGTGTTGATAGCCCTAAGTCTATTTTCATGTGCTATTGGCTGCTTACCCCTATCTTCTTCATTTCTATTTCCATGTGCTTCTAGCTGCTTACCTCTATCTTCTTCATTTTTCTTCCTTTCTATCAGCTTATCTTCTAGATCACTAATTCATTCTTCTACCTCATTTACCCTGGCTCTTAGAGTATCAAGTTTAGACTGCATCTCATTCATAGAATTTTTTAAGTTTGGTCTGATTAGATCTCATTTCTGCCCTTAGAGATTCTATATTGTCACTAATGCTTTATTTCAAGCCTAGCTATCAAATTCATGATTGCTATCCTGAACTCTATCTATGACATCTTGCTTATATCCATATCCATTAGTTCTGTGGCAGAGGACATTATCTCTGGTTCTTTTTTTGGTGGGGAGTTCCTCCTCCTCCTCATTCTGTCAAGGAATGGTTGAGCAAATGGACACAGTCCAATATATCAACCAAAGCTAGATGAACCTTAGCAAAATCCAGAGTCATCAGATGTCACCACCAAAACAAACAAACAAACAAACAAAAAAGCCAAAATGAAACACAAGTATAAAACTTAAAAATTGAAAAATCAAAAGAAAAATTTTAAATATTAAAAATAAATAAAAATTAATTTAAAGGGGGGGGTTGTGAAGGGGTCTATAATCTCTCAGTGTGGACAAAGCATGGTGTTTCAGTTGTTTCTGGGTGTATTTTGGTCTGTGTGCTAGAGGACACTACCTCTCAAAATTACTAGGAAAGTAAAACGTGTATATATAAAAAAGTAAAACTGAGTAGAATGAGTCACAGGCTAAAATGAAGCTTATATCTATAAAAAATAGACATATGTAAAAATACAAGTTCAAAAAGCTACTGTGAGAGGGGTGCCTGGGTGGCGCAGTCATTAAGCGTCTGCCTTCAGCTCAGGGCGTGATCCTCCTTCTGGGATCGAGTCCCACATCAGGCTCCCCCGCTGGGAGCCTGCTTCTTCCTCTCCCACTCCCCTGCTGTGTTCCCTCTCTCGCTGGCTGTCTCTCTGTCACATAAATAAATAAAATCTTAAAAAAAAAAGCTACCCTGAGAAATGAGTTGGTATAATAGACATCTAGTTGAAATGCAGAGAATGTATAAAGAAAAATACAACAGGGGAGAATGGCATGAAGAATGGAAACGAAAATGAGAATTATATCTGAAAAATAAACAAGTCATGAGACCACACCTGGAGCTCAATATACATTTTTTCCCTTGCGTTGGGATTTTACAGTTTTATAGGATCCAACGGATTCTTATCCACCTGTTCTTGCAGCCTGTCTTCTGGGGGAAGGGCGTGCTGTGCTGTTTCTCAGGTAACCCTGCCTGTGCAGAGTTGTGTCACCCCATCAGGTGATGGGCTTAGTGGAAAGCAGAACTCCTTTTGGCTGTTCTTCCCTGTCTCTTCCGTGTCTCTTCAGGGGATCAGAACAAAAATGGCTGCATCCACATCTCTGGCCCAGAGCAGAAAATGCAGTCTGCCCTCTTAAAAAACTCTCCAGGACAAGCAGTCTCCACTTCTGCTTGAACCTCTGCAAAGGGCAGCCTCCCATGGTGCATGCCCACATCTATTCTCTCAGAAGTGTTTTCGGGGACCTGGGAGTATTTCTGCCCTTCGTGCTTCCAAAACCTCAAGCAGCTTCGGTTTCGCATGCACACCCAAAGATCTGGAATCATGTCTTGGTTCTGCCCTAAAGCCCACAAAATAATTTGTGATAATTAAAGCAAGCCCTCCAAGAATTATTAAAGGAGATCCTGTAAGTGAAGAGAGAGCCCAAGAGTCAT
The DNA here is from genome assembly GCF_024610735.1 of Ursus americanus. Taxonomy (NCBI): domain Eukaryota; kingdom Metazoa; phylum Chordata; class Mammalia; order Carnivora; family Ursidae; genus Ursus; species Ursus americanus. The sequence continues at coordinate 75,998,097 of NC_142164.1, forward strand.
GTAGACCAGAAACAAACACAGATAATCTACAGAAACAGGGACATTACAGGCGATACAATGGCACTAAATTCTTATCTTTCAATAGTTACTCTCAATATAAATGGGCTAAATACTCCAACCAAAGACACAGGGGATCAGATTGGTTAAAAAAGCAAGAAATATTAATACAGTGTCTACAAGAGTATCACTTTAGACCTAAAAACACTTCCAGACAGAAAGTGAAGGTGTGGAGAACAATTTATCATGGTAATGTACCTCAGAAGAAAGCTGGAGTAGCAGTCCTTATATAATACAAACTACATTTTAAACCGAAGACTGTAGTAAGAGATGAACAGGGACACTCTATCATACACAAAGGATCTACAAAACAAGAAGATCTAACAATTATAAATATTTATGCTCCTAATTTGGTAGCAGCCAAGTATGTCAACTAATTAATAATCAAATTAAAGAAACACATAGATAATAATATATTAATAGTAGGGGACTTCAACAACCCACTGACAGAAATGGACAGATCGTCTAAGCAGAAGTTCAACAAGGAAACAAGGGCTTTGAATGACACACTGGAGAAGATGGACAAGATATATTTAGAGAATTTCATCCTAAAGCAACTGAATACACATTCTTCTTGAATGCACATGGAAATTTCTGGACACTAGATCACATACTATGGCACAAAACAGGTCTCAGCTGATACCAAAAGATTGATATTATCCCCTGCATATTTTCAGAACACAATGCTGTGAAACTGAAACTAAATCACAAGAAGAAATTTGGAAAGGACTCAAATGCTTGGAGGTTAAGAGGATCCTGCTAAAGAATGAATATGTCAACAAGGAAATTAAAGAAGAGATTTAAAAATTCATGGATACTACTGAGAATGAAAACACATCGGTTCAAATTCTGTGGCTACAGCAAAGGCAGTACTAAGAGGGAAGTACATAGCAATACTAGCCCCTCTCAAAAAATTAGAAAAATCCCCAATACAAAAGCTAATCTTCAACCTAAAGTAGCTGGAGAAAGAATAGCAAATAAAGCCTAAACCAAGCAGGAGAAGAGAAATAATAAAGATTAGTGCAGAAATCAATGAAACACAAACCAGAAGAACTGTAGAACAAATCAATAAAACTAGGAGCTGGTTCTTTGAAAAAATTAATAAGATCGATAAACCGCTGGCCAGACTTATCCAAAAGAAAAGGGAAAGGACCCAAATTAATAAAATCATGAATGAAAGGGGAGAGATCATGACTAACACCAAGGAAATAGAAAGGATTATTAGAGAGTATTACCAGCAACATGTAGTTTCCTGGAAACTTATACACTACCAAGACTGAAACAGAAAGAAATAGAAAGCCTGAATAGACCCATAAACAGCAAGGATATTGAAGTGGTAACCAAAAACCTCCCAAGAAACAAGAGTACAGGGCCAGATGACTCTCCAGGGGAATTCTACCAAACATTTAAAGAAGAAATAATACCTTTAATACTGAAGCTGTTTCAAAAAATAGAAACAGAAAGACAACTTCCAAAGTTTTTCTATGACACCAGCATTACCCTGATCCCAAAACCAGAGAAAAACCCCATTAAAAAGAAGTATAGACCAATATCACTGATGAACAGGGATGCCAAAAGACTCAACAATATTCTAGCCAATAGGATCCAACACTACATTAAAAGGATTATTCACCATCACTAACTGGGAATTTTTCCTGGAATGCAAGTCTTTTTCAACATTCTGAAGTCAATCAATGTGATACATCACATTAATAAAAAAAAAAGACAAGAATCCTGTGATCTTCTCAATTGATGCAGAAAAACACTTGAAATGCAGCATCCTTTCTTTTTTTTTTTTATACTGATTTTTTATTATATTATGTTAGTCACCATACAGTACATCCCCGGTTTCCGATGTAAGGCTCGATGATTCATTAGTTGTGTATAACACCCAGTGCACCATGCAATACGTGCCCTCCTTACTACCCATCACCGGCCTATCCCATTCCCCCACCCCCCTCCCCTCTGTAGCCCTCAGTTTGTTTCTCATAGTCCATAGTCTCTCATGATTCATTCCCCCTTCTGATTACTCCCCCTTTCTTTATCCCTTCCTACTGATCATTCTAGTTCTTCTGTTCCATAGATGAGAGAAATCATATGATAGTTGTCTTTTTCTGCTTGACTAATTTCACTTAGCATTATCTCCTCCAGTGCCGTCCATGTTGTAGCATGTGTTGAGAACTCGTTCTTTCTGATAGCTGAGTAATATTCCATTGTATATATGGACCACAACTTCTTAATCCAGTCATCTGTTGAAGGGCATCTCAGCTCCTTCCACGATTTAGATATTGTGGACATTGCTGCTATGAACATTGGGGTGCATATGGCCCTTATCTTCACTCCGTCTGTATCTTTGGGGTAAACACCCAGTAGTGCAATGGCTGGATCATAGGGTAGCTCAATTTTTAACTTTTTAAGGGACCTCCACACTGTTTTCCAGAGTGGCTGTACCAACTTGCATTCCCACCAACAATGTAGGAGGGATCCCCTTTCTCCACATCCTCTCCAACAATTGTTGTTTCTTGCCTTGTCTATTTTTGCCATTCTAACTGGCGTAAGGTGGTATCTCAGTGTGGTTTTGATTTGAATTTCCTTGATGGCTAATGATTTTGAACATTTTCTCATGTGTCTCTTAGCCATTTGTATGTCTTCATTGGAAAAGTGTTCATGTCTTCTGCCCATTTTTTGATTTGTTTATTTGTTTCTCATGTATTGAGTTTGAGAAGTTCTTTGTAGATCTTGGATACCAGTCCTTTATCTGTAGTGTCATTTGCAAATATATTCTCCCATTCCGTGGGCTGCCTCTTAGTTTTTCTGACTGTTTCCTTGGCTGTGCAGAAACTTTTAATCTTCATGAAGTCCCATAAATTCATTTTATCTTTTGTTTCTCTTGCCTTTGGGGATGTATCATGAAAAAGGTTGCTTTGGCCGATGTCGTAGAGGTTGCTGCCTATGTTCTCCTCTAGAATTTTGATGGATTCCTGTCTCACATCGAGGTCTTTCATCCATTTGGAGTTTATTTTTGTGTATGGTGTGAGAGAGTGGTCAAGTTTCATTCTTTTGCATGTAGCTGTCCAATTTTCCCAGCACCATTTATTGAAGAGACTTTTTCCCACCGGATGTTTTTTCCTGCTTTGTCAAATATTAGTTGCCCAAAGAGCTGAGGGTCCATTTCTGGGCTCTCTATTCTGTTCCATTGGTCTATGTGTCTGTTTTTGTGCCAGTACCATGCTGTCTTTGTGATCACAGCTTTGTAGTACAGCTCGAAATCCGGCATTGTGATGCCCCCAGCTTTGTTTTTCCTTTTCAACAGTTCCTTGGAGATTCGGGGTCTTTTCTGGTTCCATACAAATTTAAGGACTATTTGTTCCAGTTCTTTGAAAAATGTCATCGGTATTTTGATCGGGATAGCATTGAAAGTGTAGATTGCTCTGGGTAGCATGGACATTTTAACTATGTTATTTCTTCCGATCCACAAGCATTGAATATCTTTCCATCTTTTTATGTCTTCCTCAATGTCTTTCAAGAGTGATTTATAGTTTCTAGAATATAGGTCCTTTACGTCTCTGGTTAAGTTAATTCCAAGGTAACATATGGTTCTTGGTGCTATTGTAAATGGGATGGATTCCCTAATTTCTCTTTCTTCATTCTCGTTATTCATGTACAGAAATGCAACTGATTTCTGAGCATTGATTTTGTATCCCGCCACATTACTGAATTGCTCTATAACTTCTAATAGTTTGGGAGTGGCTTCTTTTGGGTTTTCCATATAGAGTATCATGTCATCTGCGAAGAGAGACATTTTGACTTCTTCTTTGCCGATTTGAATACTTTTGATTCCTTTTTGTCGTCTGATTGCTGTTGCAAGGATTTCTAGTACTATGTTGAATAATAGTGGCAAGAGTGGGCATCCTTGTCGAGTTCCTGATCTTAAGGGAAAGGCTTCCAGCTTTTCCCCATTGAGAATAATATTTGCAGTAGGCTTCTCATAGATGGCTTTTATGAGATTGAGAAATGTACCTTCTATTCCTACACTCTGAAGGGTTTTAATCAGGAAAGGATGCTGTATTTTGTCAAATGCTTTTTCGGCATCAATTGAGAAGATCATATGGTTCCTGAATCTTTTCTTGTTGATATGATGTATCACGCTGATTGATTTGCGAATATTGAACCTACTTGCATCCCAGGTATGAATCCCACTTGATCGTGATGGATAATCCTTTTAATGAACTGTTGGATTCTGTTAGCAAGTATCTTGTTGAGGATTTTGGCGTCCATATTCATTAGGGAAATCGGTCTGTAATTCTCCTTTTTGAGGGGGTCTTTACCTGGTTTGGGGATCAAGGTAATATTGGCCTCATAGAATGAGTTTGGTAGCTTTCCTTCTGTTTCTATTTTTTGAAATAGCTTTAGGAGAATAGCTATTATTTCTTCTTTGAAAGTTTGGTAGAATTCCCCAGGAAATCTGTCCGGGCCTGGAGTTTTGTGATTTGGAAGGTTGTTTATCACTGACTCAATTTCTTCATAATTAATTGGCCTGTTTAAGAAATCAATTTCTTCCTGTTTCAATCTTGGTAGTTTATAGGTTTCCAGGAAGGATTCCATCTCTTCCAGATTGCTTAGTTTATTGGCATATAGCTGTTGATAAAAATTTCTAATAATCCTTCCAATTTCAATGGTGTTCGTCGTGACCTCTCCTTTTTCATTCATAATTTTAAAAATCTGGGTCCTTTCTCTTTTCTTTTGGATAAGTCTTGCCAGTGGTCCGTCAATATTATTGATACTCTCAAAGAACCAGCTTCTAGTCCTGTTGATCTGCTCTACTGTACTTCTGGTTTCTGCTTGATTGATTTCAGCTCTAATTTTGGTCACTGCTTCCTCGTGTGTGTATTAGGCCTGTCCCTCTGTTGCTGTTCCAGCTTCTTGAGGTGAGAATATAAAAACTGCATTTTAAATTTTTCTATTCTTTTGAGTGAGGCTTGGATGGCTATGTATTTCCCCCTTAGGACTGCCTTTGCAGTATCCCATAGGTTTTGGACTGTTGTATTTTCATTCTCATTGGTCTCCATAAAGTGTTTGATTTTTGATTTCCTGGTTTATCGAGTCATTCCTGAGCAGGATGGTTCTTAGTCTCCAAGTGTTTGAGTTTCTTCCACATTTTTCCTTGTGGTTGAGTTCCAATTTCAGAGCGTTGTGGTCTGAGAATATGCAGGGGATAATTTCAATCTTTTGGTATCAAATGAGACCTGTTTTGTGTCCCAGAACATGGTCTATTCTTGAGAATGTTCCATGGGCATTAGAATAGAATGAGTATTCTTTGGGTCTGGGGTGTAGTGTTCTATATATATCTATGAGGTCTAACTCATCGAGTATGGCATTCAAAGCCTTTGATTCTTTGCTTAGTTTTTGCCAGCGTGTTCTGTCTATTTCTAAGAGTGTAGTGTTGAGGCCCCCTACTATTAATGTATTTTTATTTATATGTCTCTTTATTCTGGTTAAGAGTTGGCTTGTGTATCTTGCTGCTCCCCTGTTGGGGGCATATATATTTATAATTGTCATATCCACTTGTTGAATACTTCCTTTAAGAATAATATAGTGCCCTTCTGTGTCTCTAACTATAGTCTGTAGTTTAAAATCCAATTTATCTGATATGAGAATTGCTACCCCAGCTTTCTTTTGAGGTCCATTTGCGTGAAAGATGGTACTCCATCCCCTTACTCTCAGTCTGAATGCATCTTTGGGTTCGGAATGAGTCTCTTGTAGACAGCAAATGGATGGGTCATTTCTTTTTATCCAATCTGCAACCCTGTGTCATTTTAAGGAAGAATTTAAGCCATTAATATTAAGACTGAGTACTGAGAGATATGCTTTTAATGATGTCATGTTGTCAGCAAAGTCTTTGTTTGTATTGGCTGTGACTTTCTGTTCTGTATCACTCTTGGGGCCTTTTTACTTTTATAGAACCCCCCGTGACATCTCCTGTAGGGCTGGTTTCGTGGTTACAAAATTGGTTAGTGACTGGCGATTCTGAAATGTCTTTATTTCTCCATCAATTCTGAATGACAGCCTTGCTGTATGAAGGATACTTGGCTGCATGTTTTTCTCTGAAAGAGCTTTAAACATGCTCCCCCAACCCTTTCTCTCATTCCAGGTCTGTGTAGACAGGTCTGACATAATTCTGATGCCTTTGCCTTGGTACGTGAGAAATTTCTTTGCCCTGGGTGCTTTCAATACTGTATCCTTGGATCTAATATTTGCGAATTGCACTATGATGTGACGTGGCGTAGGTTTGTCGTGGTTGAGCTTGGCAGGGGTCCTCTCTGCCTCTTGGACACGAATGTTCGTTTCCCTTGCTAGATTAGGGAAGTTTTCAGCTACAATTTGTTCAAATATCTCTTCTAGACCTCTGTTTTTCTCCACCCCCTCGGGGATGCCGATGATTGTAACATTGGATCGTTTCATTGAGTCAGTAATTTCCCGTAGCCAACATTCGTGGACGTGGATTTTTTTAAAAGCATCTTCTATTTTCATTTTTTCCTCTATTAACCCATCCTCCAATTCACTAACCCTTTCCTCTGCTTCTGTGACCCTGGCCGTCAGAGCCTCTAGTTTTGCCTGCATTTGGCTCATAGAATTTGTAATTTCTGTCAGATTCACTCTCATTTCTGTCCTTAGGGATTCTATATTCTCAGAAACCTTTCGTTAATACTTTTTTCAATTCTGCTCATCATTTTGACCATTGTTACTCTGAATTCCATTTCTGATAATTTGGTTACATCCATATCCATTATTTCTGTGGCAGAGGCCACAGACTCACTGTCTTTTCTTTGCTGGGGGGGGCTTCTCCTTCTTGTCATTCTGATGAGGAGAGGTTGCGGGGTTGTCCAGAGCCCAAATTATTGACTGGGTCCCAGGCCGTGCCCCTTGTTTTATAGGGATCTTAGAGATGTGGGCTTCTTCTTTAAAGATTTTATTTATTTATTTATCTGAGAGAGGGAGACAGACAGCAAGAACGGGAACAGAAGCAGGGGAGAGGGAGAGGAAGAAGCAGGCTCCCAGCAGAGATGCCCGATGAGGGACTCCTTTCCGGAACGCTGGTATCATGCCCTAAGCCGGAGATAGGCACCACCCAGGCGCCCCGGGTTGTGGGCTTCTTGATTTTTCAGCCTGCCTTCTGTGTTCTGGGGGAGGGGCCTGCCGCGCCGATACTCAGGCAACCCTGTTTGGGTAGAGTCTCCGTGTCCCCTGCGAGGGGCGATGGGGATGGGCACTCTCTGAGCCGGTATTTCCAGGCTTTTGTTCTCTGGCGGCTTTCCCTGGCAGTCGGCTATGCCTCTTCTGAGAGTCAGAGCAGCAGAGGCTGCATTGTCACAGAACAGAGGGATTGCGGCCTGTTCTCCACTGATGTTCTGGCCACTTTAACTCTGTTACTGTTGGTGATGCTCAACCCTGCAGCGTCCCGGGATGTGCGCCCCACACCCGGCGTCCCTGCCCTCACTTCCAGGGCCATCCCGTCTCTGTCCTTTGTGTTTCTAATGCCGCCAGCCACCCGCCGTCCTGCGTGCTCCCGGGTCTCCCGGTCTCAGTCTATGCCCGGTGAGCACAACGCGATTCCGGAGTTCCGTGAGAAGCCTGGTGGCGCGTGCACCCAGTTCAGGGTCTCAGTCTGCTGTTTCGTGGGTGCTGACCACGAGTCCGCCCACTCCCCTGTGCAGGTGGCCCGCCAGCCACCAGCCGCCCCGCGCACGCTCCGGGAGCTCCCGGTCTCAGTCTGGATCCCGTGAGCACACCGGGATTCCGGTGTTCCGCGAGATGCCTGGTGGCATGCGTTCACGGCTCACCGGTCTCAGTCCGCTCTCTCGCGGGTGCCCACCATGGGTCCGCCCGCTCCCCCGTGCAGGTGGCTGCCGCTTCCCGGCGCCCAAACGCGGCAGCTCCCTCCCGCTTCCTTTATCTTCCGATATCTGTGCGCGGTTTTACGGCTCCCCTCTTGGTACCTCAATACTCAGCGCTGGAGATGTTCATTTGTAGAGATCCAGATGTATCTTCCTGCGTCTCAGGCTGATTCCGTGGTTATTTAGGCTGGTCTGTTACCTATCCAGCTCGACTCGGGGACCGGCTGAAAAAGGGGTCCCCTACTCCTCCGCCATCTTAACTCCCTCTCTACAGCATCCTTTCTTGATTAAAACTCTTCAAAGTGTAGGGATAGAGGGAATATATCCAAACATCATAAAAGCCATCCAGGAAAATCCACAGGAAATATCATTCTGAGTGGGGAAAAACAGAGTTTTTACCCTGAGGTCAGGAACACGACAGGGATGCCCACTCTCATCACTGTTGTTCAACATAGTACTACTAGAAGTCCAAGCTTAGCAATCAGACAACAAAAAGAAATGAAAGGCATCCTAATCAGAAAAGGAGAAGTCAAACTTTCACTCTTCCCAGACAACAAGATACTTTATGTAGAAAACCTGAGAGAGGAGAGGAGACAAGATGGCGTAATAGTACGGGGCCTTGTTTCATCTGGTCCACTGAATTAGCTGGATAACTATTGCACTATTCTGAACAGCCATGAATTTAGCCTGAGATGTAAGAATATATGTCTGGAACTCCACTGGTAGAAAAGCAACTGCTGGCCACTTGTGTGGCTGTCAGTTAAGTGTCTGCCTTAGGCTCAGGTCATGACCCCAAGGTCCTGGTATCGAGGCCCACATAGGGCATCCTGCTCTGCATGGAGTCTTCTTCTCCCTTTCCTCTGCCTGTCCTCCACTCATTCTCCCAATCTCTCTCTCACTCAAATAAATAAATAAAATCTTTATTAAAAAATGTGACTGCTTTTTGCAAGGAAGGAGGTATGGAGAAATGAATCTGGGGGAGATATCAGAATATAAATGGAGGGGGGAGGGAGCCTCCATTATCTGGCTACCAGACATAGCCCCAAGCCAAAATCAGAACACTTAGAAAACTGCTCCAGTGAGAGGGGCTCAGGGGATGAAAAGGGCAGAATTCTAGTTGGCTTAGTGAGGTCTCAGGATCCCAGGAGTCACAGAACTAGTGGAGGAGACTAAAGTGGTAGAGTGCCCAAGCAGTGGAGCAGGGAAACTGGTTAAGACCAGTGAGCCCAGGAAGGGAGGCTCAGCTTGAGTCATCATAAACCATGAGCCAGGCCAATTAGGTGACTGCTCTCCACCTGAGCACCCTGAAAAGGACTAGAGTGTGGAGGCCATCTGCCATTCCCTGGAGGGGCAAAACAGGTGTGGCCATGCCTGGGAAACAGCCGTCAGGGCAGCAGTCCCAGAAAGAACAGAAAGGCGACACTCAGTCTCCCCCAAGAGCAGCAGAGCATGGAACCCGTACAAGCCCACAACCTCTCTCAGCCCCAGGGCACAGGAAAGGCAGTAACTCAGGTCTCTAGGACTATCCCCAGGAGGATGGCTATGGGGAGGCTCCACAAGAGTCTGTGGAGTTTGGCACACACAAAGTTAAGACTGTCCCAGAGGGTTTACTGAAGAGGGGGATATGATCTTTCAGCTCTGGGGCTGGAGATCTGGGTATAGCCATTTTTATTCTGATCCTCTAAAGAGGCATGGAAAGCCTTCAGGGAAAAAAATCGACACAGAGGACCAGCTTACACTGAGCCCAGGCCCTGGCAAGGGGTGGTGCAACTCCGCCCAGGCAAAGACACATGAGAAGCAGCACAGCAGGCCCCTCCCCCAGAAGAACAACCAGAGGAACCCGTACTCAATGAGTTTACAGATCCCAGAATAGTGTAAAACTCAAGCAGTAAGGGAAATTAGTATATAGAACTTGAGGTTTTTTTCTCATTATTCATTTATATTTCAGTCTAAAATCTTCCACTTCTTTTTTTTTCTTTTTTCTCTTTTCGACTAGTTTCTTATTTTATCAACTCTTTGATTTTAACTTTCTTTTTAACTTTTATTTTATACATCTACCTTTTATAGACATTCATTTTTGGCCTTTTTACACTCTATTCAATTTTATTTTTGAATATATAAGTTTTGCTTTTGTTGAAGATATAAGTTTTGCTTTCATTGAAATTTTTGAAGACTTAGTGTCTTCTAACACATAGACCAAAATTCACTCAGGAATGAGTAAATCACTGCATTGTCCACCCTGTGAGATTATAGTTTCTCTTTCCCCCACCTCCTTTTTTCCCTCTTTTTCTTTTTTGTTTTGTTTTTGTTTGATTTTCTCTTTTGGTTTCTGACCACTTCGGATTTGTCTAGGGTGTATTTTGCTTGGGTCATGGTTGATATTTTTTATTCTGCTCACACACTCACCCATTCTTCTCTGGGCAAAATGACTAGAAAGAGGAACTCACAACAAAACAATGAAACAGAGGTAAAGTTCTCTGCCACAGATCTAATCAATATGGATATAAGTAAGATGTCAGAGACGGAATTCAGGATAACAATTATAAAAATAATAGCAGGACTTGAAAAAAGCATAAAAGAGAGTAGAAAATCTCTTAATGCAGAAATGAGATCTAATCAGGCTGAACTTAAAAATGCTGTAACTGAGATGCAGTCTAAATTACATGCTCTAATAGCTAGGGTGAATGAGGCAGAAGAGGGAATAAATGATCTACAGGACAGGCTGATGGAAAAGAAGATAGTTGAGAAAAGAGAGAAAGACAACTAATAGTCCATGAACAAAGGTGTTGAAAAATTAATTATGCCATGAAACATACCAATGTCAGAATTTTGGGGGTGTCTGAAGGGGAAGGGGGGCAGAAGGTATATTTCAGCAAATCATAGCTGAGAACTTCCCTAATCTCAGGAAGGAAACAAGCGTTCATGTCCAAGAGACAAAAAGGACCAATCCAAAAATCAATAAAAACAAATCAATACCCCAAAATATACTAGTGAAGCTTGCAAATATTAGAGAAAAAGAGAGAATCCTGAGAGCAGCTCAAGACAATAGGCTACTTTCCTACAGAGGGGGGAACATTAGACTACCATCAGACCAAAACAGAAACCTGGCACGGCATGTCAGAAGGGGCTGGCATGATATATTCAGGGTACTAAATGAGAAAAACAGGCAGCCAAAAGTACTTTATGTAGCACAGCTGTCATTCGGAATGGGTGGAGAGATAAAGAGCTTCCAGGACAAACAGAAACTGAAAGAATATGTGACCACTAAGCCAGCCCTGCAAGAAATATTAAGGGGAAGGGTCCTATAAGTGAAGAGAGAGCCCAAGAGTCATATAGACCAGAAAGAAACAGATAATCTACAGAAACAGGGACCTTAAAGGCAATAAAATAGCCCTAAATTCATATCTTTCAATATTTATTCTGAATATAAATGGTATAAATGTTACGATCACAAGAAATAGGGTATCAGATTGGATAAAAAAGCAAGACCCATCCATATGCTGTCTACAAGATACCCATTTGAGACCTAAAGACACCACCAGACAGAATGTGAAGGGGTGGAGAAAAATTTACCATGTTATTGGACCAAGGATATCCACGCCAAGATAGAGATAGAGATCGGTAGGAAAAGAAAGGGTTAAAGAAGGGGGGGTAATCAGAAGGGGGAATGAAGCATGAGAGACTATGGACTCTAAAAAACAAACCGAGGGCTTCAGAGGGGAGGGGAGTGGGGGATTGGGATAGGCTGGTGATGGGTAGTAAGGAGGGCACGTATTGCATAGTGCACTGGGTGTTATACGCAACTAATGAATCATTGAACTTTACATCAAAAACCAGGGATGTACTGTATGTTGACTAACATAATATAATAAAAAAATATTATTATAAAAAAAAGAACATTCCTTCCTAAAACAGCTGAATACACATTCTTTTCAAGTTCACATGGGACACTGTTCAGAATAGATCACATATTAGGTCACAAAACAGGTTCATGAAATACAAAATCATTGAAGTCATACTATGCATCTTTTCTGACCATAACACTATTAAAGTCAACCACAAGAAAAAATCAGGAAAGGCCATAAATACAAGGAGTTTAAACAACATGCTATTCAACAATGAATGTAAATCAAAGAAGAAATTTTTAAAAAAATACATGGAAACAAATAAAAATGAAAACACTACAGTCTAGAAAGCTGGTTCTTTAAAAAAAAATAATAAAATTGATAAACCTCTAGTCAGACTTATCAAAAAGAAAAGAGACAGGATTCAAATAAATAAATTTCTAACAAATGAGAGAGGATAAATAATATCCAACACCATAAAACTACAAACAATTATAAGATAATACTATGTAAAACTCTGTGCCAACTAATTGGACCACCTAGAAGAGATGGATAAATTCCTAGAAATGGATTAAGTACCAAAACTGAAACAGGAAAAATAGAAAACTTGAACAGATTGATAACCAGAAGAAATTGAAGCAGTAATCAAAAAATATCCCAACAAAGTCCAGGGCCAGATGGTTTCACAGTTGAATTCTACCAAATATTTAGAGAGAAGTTAATACCTATTCTTCTCAAACTATTCCAAAAAATAGAAGAGGAAGGAAAATTTCCAAATTTATTCTATGAGGCCAGAATTACCCTGATATCAAAACCAGATAAAGACTTCACTAAAAAAGAGAACTATAGGCCAATATCCTTGATGAACATGGATGCAAAAATTCTCAGTAAAATACTAGCATATTGAATTCAACAATACATTTAAAAACCTGTCATGGGAGGGAGGCAAGAGGGTGGAGGAGTAGGGCACCTTGTTTCAAGTGGTCCCCTGAATTTATCTGGATATCTCTCAAAACATTTTAAATACCCACAAAATCAGCCTGAGATGTAAGATTATATATCTGCATCTCTACAAGCTGAAAAGCGACTACTTTTTGCAAGGTAGCACAGGTGGAGTCACAAATCTGTGGGGAGATATCAGAAGATAAACAGAAGGGGGAGGAAGACTCCATAAGCTGGCTCCTGGAAAGTGATATAACATTGGAGCACAAAATTGGAACCCTTAAGAATCTGCTTTAGTGAGAGACATCACTCTCTGAAAGGGACTCTGGAACTGAAAAGGCAGAATTCTAGGTGGGGCATTGTGGTCTTGGGATCCAAAGAGTCACAGTGTGAATGGGGATGCCTGAACTGGTGAGTATCCAAGTAGGGGAGCTGGGAAGCAGGTTATGGTCAGCGAGCCCAGGAGCTGACCCTTAGCTCGGGTGGCCATAAACTGTGAGCCAGACCTGTTGGTAATCACGCATTTCCTGAGCAGACTAAAAAGACTGGAAACTGGGGGCCATTTACCATCCCCTGGGAGGGGTGAAACAGCTGAACCCATGACTGGGCACAAGCTCACAGGGCGGTAGTGGCCTGGAAAGGAGTTTAGGGTGGCACCCAGACATGATCCAGGAGTTTTGGGTGCCTGCGCAAGCTTGCAGCCACTTGAGATATGAGAGTCACAAAGGGGAGTGGCACTCCCGGGCACCTAGGACTACATCTGAGAGAGTTTTAGTGGGCTCACACAGCAAGAGGCTGTGTTTTTTGGCGCATATAGAAGAGGAGACTCTTCCGGAGGCTTTATTAAAGAGGGCAGACTCAAATTTTCTGCTCTGGGCCAGAGGACTGGGTGGGGACATTTTTGCTCTGATCCTCTGAAGAGGCGCGGAAGGCTTCTAGGGAACAAAAGCCGCACTGAGGATCAATTTGCACTGAGTCCATCCCCCTGATGGGATGGGAAAACTCCACCCAGGCAGGGATACCTGTGAAACAGTGTGACAGGCCTCTACCCCAGAAGACAGACTAGAAGAACAGGTGGATGACAAGCCTATGGATCCCGCAAGACTGCAAAATTCCAATGCCAGGGGAAAATAGTATATTGAGCTCCAGGTGTTGCCTCATGAGTAATTTTTCAGATAAAATTCTCCTTTTCTTTTCTTTTTTTTTCTAATGCTTTCTAATGCTTTTTCTCTTTTTTTTTCCTTTTTAACTTTTGCCCATTCAACTAGATGCTTATTATACCAATTTATATTTCACAGTCGCTTTTTAACATCTATTTAGTCACATCTACGTTTTATAGATATATGCTTCATTTTAGTCCTTTCTTCACTCTTCTCTCATATATATATATATATATATATATATATATATATATATATATATATATATATATAGTTACTTTCCTTGCAATATTGGGATGTAGTGTCTTCTAACAAATAGACCAAAATTCATCCAGGAAAAGTGGATCACTCTGCTAGTCACTCTTCCCCTCCCCTCTTTTTTAAAAATTTTTATTCTGGGGCGCCTGGGTGGCACAGCGGTTAAGCGTCTGCCTTCGGCTCAGGGAGTGATCCTGGCGATCTGGGATCAAGCCCCACATCAGGCTCTTCCGCTATGAGCCTGCTTCTTCCTCTCCCACTCCCCCTGCTTGTGTTCCCTCTCTCGCTGGCTGTCTCTATCTCTGTCAAATAAATAAATAAAATCTTTACAAAAAAAATTTTTTTTATTCTATTCTTGTGTTTCCTTTTGGCTTCATTTGTTTTTCTGTGGTGGCTTCCAACAATTACAGATTTTTCTAAGGTGCATCTTGCTTGGGCTGTGGCTGATATTTTGGACTCTGTTCATTCGTTCACCCATTGTTCTCTGGACAGAATGACTAGAAGGAGAAACACACACACAAAAAGAAGAATCAGAGACAGTGTTCTCTGCCACAGAGCTAATTGGTATGGATATAAATAAGATGTCAGAGATAGAATTCAGGATAGCAATAATAAAGTTAATAGCTAGGCTTGAGAAAAGCATAAGTGACAATATAGAATCTCTAAGGGTAGAAATGAGATCTAATCAGGCCAAACTTAAAGATGCTATGAATGAGATGTGGTCTAAATTGGATGCTTTAACAGCTAGGGTCAATGAGTCAGAAGAGAGAATAAATGATCTAGAGGACAACATGATGGAAATGAAGGAAGTTGAAAACAGAGATAGACAACTAATGGCCCATAAAAAAGGCTTGGAGAGATTAATGATGACATGAAACATTCCAAATACAGAATTATTGGGATCCCCGAGTGGTTGGAGAGAAAGAGAGGGCTAGAAGGTATATTTGACCAAATCATGGCTGAGAACTTCCATAATGTGGGAAAGGAAAGAAGCATTCATGTCCAAGAGGCAGAGAGGAATCCTCCCAAAATCAATAAAAAAACAGATCAACACCCGGACATACACTAGTGAGGCTTGCAATTCTTAGAGCCAAGGAAACTATCCTGAGAGCAGCTGGGGAGATGAGGTTCCATACTTATGGAGGAAGGAACATCAGAATAACATCAGACCTATCCACAGAAACCTGGATAGCCAGAAAGGGCTGGCAAAACATATTCAGGGTACTAAATGAAAAGAACATGTAGCCAAGAATACTTTATCCAGCAAGGCTGTCATTCAGAATGGTTGGAGATAAAGACCTTCCAGGACAGGCAGAAACTGAAAGAATACATGACCACCAAGCCAGCCCTGCAAGAAATTTTAAGGGGGATTCTGTAAGTGAAGAGAGACCCCAAGAATAACATAGACCAGAAAGTAACAGAGGCAATATACAGAAACAGGGACTTTACAGGCAATAAAATGACACTAAATTAATACCTTTCAATAGTTACTCTAAGTGTGAATGGGCTGAATGCTCCCATCAAAAGACACAGGGTTTCAGATTGGATAAAAAAGAAGGACCCCTGGGGTGCCTGGGTGGCACAGCAGTTAAGCGTCTGCCTTCGGCTCAGGGCGTGATCCTGCCGTTATGGGATCGAGCCCCACATCAGGCTCCTCCTCTATGAGCCTGCTTCTTCCTCTCCCACTCCCCCTGCTTGTGTTCCCTCTCTCGCTGGCTGTCTGTCTCTCTGTCAAATAAATAAATAAAATCTTAAAAAAAAAAAAGAAGGACCCCATTCATATGCTGTCTAGAAGATACTAATTTTAATGTAAACATACCTTCATATTGAAAGTGAGGGGATGGAGAACCATTTACCACGCTAATGGACCTCAAAAGAAAGCTGGGGTAGCAATCCTCATATCAGACAAGTTAGATTTTAAAGCAAAGACTGAAGTGAGAGATGTAGAGGGATACTATATCATACTTAAAGGGTCTATCCAACAAGAAGAACTAACAATTGTAAATATCCATGCCCTTAACGTAGGAGCAGCCAATCATATAAACCAATTAATAACCAAAATAAAGAAACATATTGATAAAAATACATTAATAGTAGGAGATGTCAACACTCTACTCACAGCAATGGACAGATCATCTAAGCAGAAGATCAACAAAGAAACAAGAGCTTTGAAGGACACATTGGACCAGATGGAGTTCGTAGATACATACAGAACATTCCATCCTAAAACAACAGAATACTCATTCTTCTCAAATGCATATGGAATTTTCTCCAGAATAGATCACATACTGTGTCACAAATCAGGTCCCAACCAATATCAAAATATTGAGATTAGTACCTGCATTATTCCAGACCACAATATTTTGAAACTGGAACTAAATCACAAGAAGAAATTTGGAAGGAACTCAAACACTTGGAGGTTAAAGAGCATCCTGCCAATGAATGAATGGGTCAACCAGGAAATTAAAGAACTTAAACAATTCATTTAAACCAATGAAAATATAAACACATCATTTCAAAACCTATGGAATACTGCAAAGGCAGTCCTAAGATGAAAGTATATAGCCATCCAAGCCTCTCTCAAAAAATCAGAAAAATCAAATGCACAAGCTAACCTTACATCTAAAGGGCCTGGGGAAAGAAGAGCAAATAAAGCCTAAACCAAGCAGAAGAGAAATAATAAAAATTAAAGAAGAAATCAATGAAATATAAACTACAAGAACAGTAGAACAGATCAATGAAACTAGAAGCTGGTTCTTTGAAAGAACCTCTGGACAGACTTAACCAAAAGAAAAGAAAAAGGACACAAATTAATAAAATCATGAATGAAAGGGGAGAGATCACGACTAATGCCAAGGAAATAGAGAAAATTGTTAGAACTTAAAAAGAGCAGGTATATGCCAACAAAGTAGGCAATCTGGAAGAAATGGATGCATTCCTGGAAAGTTATAAACTAGCAGGACTGAAACAGGAAGAAATAGACAATCTGAAATGACCAATAACCAGCAAGGAATTTGAAGCAGTAATAAAAAACCTTCCAAAAATTAGAGTCCAGGGCCAGAGGGCCTCCCAGGGGAATTTTACCAAACATTTAAAGAAGAAATAATACCTATTCTACTGAAGTGGTTTCAAATAATAGAAATGGAAGGAAAACTTCCAAACTCATTCTATGTGGCCAGCATTATCCTGATCCAAAACCAGACAAAGGCCCCATCAAAAAGGAGAATTACAGAACAATATCCCTGATGAACATGGATGCCAAAATACTCAACAAGATACTAGCCAAGAGTATCCAACAGTACATTTACAGGATTATTCACTATAGCCAGGTGGGATTTATTCCTAGGATGCAAGGGTGGTACTACATTCGCAAATCAATCAACATGATAGAGCACATTAATAAAAGACAAGAAACATATGATCCTCTCAATTGATACAGAAAAAGCATTTGACAAAATAAACATCCTTTCTTGATTAAAACTCTTCAAAGTATAGGGATAGAGGGAACATACCTCAGTATCATAAAAGTCATCTACGAAAAGCCCACAGAGAATATCATTCTCAATGAGGAAAATCTGAGAGCTTTTCCCTTAAGGTCAGGAATAGGACAGGGATGTCCATTCTTACCATGGTTGTTCAACAGAGTACTAGAAGTCCTAGTTTCAGCAATCAGACAACAGAAAGAAATAAAAGGCATTCAAATTTGCAATGAAGTCAAACTCTCCCTCTTCACAGATGACATGATACTTTACATGGAAAACCCAAAAAACTCCACCCCCAAATTACTAGAACTCATACAGCAGTTCAGCAACGTGGGAGGATACAAAATCAATGCATAGAAGTCAGTTGCATTTCTATAGACTAACAATGTAACTGAAGAAAGAGAAATTAGGGAATCAATTCCATTTACAACAGCTCCAAAAACCATAAGATACCTAGGAATAAACCTAACCAAAGAGGTAAAGGATCTCTACTCTAGAAATTACAGGACACTTATGAAACAAATTGAGGAAGACACAAAGAGAGAGAAAAACATTCCATGCTCATGGATTGGAAGAATACACATCGTCAAAATGTCTATGCTACCCAGAGCAATTTACACTTTCAGTGCAATCCATATCAAAATACCACTGACGTTTTTCACAGAGCTGGAAGAAATGATCCTAAAATTTTTATGGAACCAGCAAAGATCCTAAATTTCCAGGGGAATGTTGAAAAAGAAAACCAAAGCTGGGGGCATCACAATGCCTGTCTTCAAGCTATATTAGAAAGCTGTAGTAATCAGGACAGCATGGTATTGGCACAAAAACAGACACATAGATCAATGGAATAGAATGGAGACCCCAGAAGAGGACCCTCAACTCTGTGGTAAACTAATCCTTGACAAAGCAGTAAAGAATATCCAATGGAAAAAGATATTCTCTTCAATAAATGGTGCTGGGAAAATTGGACAGCCACATGCAGAAGAATGAAACTGGACCATTCTCTTACACCAAGATAAACTCAAAATGGATGAAAGACCTCAATGTGAGACAGGAATCCATCACAACCCTAGAGGAAAACACAGGCAGCAACCTTTTTGACCTTGGCCCCAGCAACTTCTTTCAAGACTCATCTCTAAAGGCAAGGGAAACAAAAGTAAAAATGAACTCTTGGGACTTCATCAAGATAAAAAGCTTCTGCACAGCAAAGGAAACAGTCAACAAAACTAAAAGGCAACCCAGGAATGGGAGAAAATACTTGCAAATGACAGTTTGGATAAAGGACTAGTATCCAAGATCTATAAAGAACTTGTCAAACTCAACACCCAACAAACAAACAATCCAGTCAAGAAATGGGCAGAAGACATGAACAGCACTTCTCCAAAGAATACATCCAAATGGCTAACAGACACATGAAGAAATGCCCCACATCACTTGGCATCAGGGAAATAAAATCGAAACTCCAATGAGATACCACCTTACACCAGTTAGAATGGCAAAAATTAACATGACAGGAAACAACAAATGTTGGTGAGGATGTGGAGAAAGGGGACCCTCTTATACTGTTGGTGGGAATGCAAGCTGGTACAGCCACTCTGGAAATCAGTATGGAGTTTCCTCAAGACATTAAAAATAGAGCTACCCTGTGACCCAGCAATTGCACTGCTAGGTATTTACACCAAAGATACAGATGTAGGGAAAAGAAGGGGTACCCAATGTTCATAGCAGGAATGTCCACAATAGCCAAACTGTGGAAAGAGCTGAGATGTCCTTCAACAGATGAATAGATAAAGATGTGGTTCATATATAAACGGAGTATTACTCAATCTTCAGAAAGGATGAATTCCTACCATTTGCACTGACATGAATGGAACTTGAGGGGATTATGCTAAATGAAATAAGCAGAGAAAGACAATTATCATAAGGTTTCACTCGTATGTGAAATATAAGGAATAGCACAGAGGACCTAGGTGAAGGGAGGGAAAACTGAATGGAAAGGAATCAGTGAGGGAGACAAACCAAACCACTGGGAAGCAAACTGAGAGTTACAGAAGGGAGGGGTTTGGGGGATGGGGTAACCAGGTGATGGGTATTAAGGAGGGCATGTGATGTGATGAGCACTGGGTGTTATAAAGAACGGATCATTGAACACTACATCAAAAACTAATTGTGTACTGTAGGCTAATTGAACATAATAAAATAGATATGCGGGTGAGAATAAAATAATTATTTTTTTTAAATTTTAAAAATTGTTCACCAGGAGCTATTGGGATTTATTCCTGGGCTGCAAGGTTGTTCAATATTCACAAATGAATCAACGTGATATACCACATTAATAAAAGGATAAGAATCATATGATCATTTCAATAGATGCTGGAAAAGTATTTGACAAACTACATCCATTCACGATAAAAACTCTCAACAAAGTAGGTTTAGTGGGACTATAACTTCAATATAATAAATGCCATCTATGAAAGACCTACAGCTCGTATCATCTTGAATGTGGAAAAAATGGAAAGCTTTTCCTTTAGGGTCAGAAACAAGATAGGGATATCCATTTCGTCCTATTTTTAAAGGGCCCAAAGAATTAGAGGCTAATTTATGCTCACAGTGGCCCAATTCTGGGGAGGATCCCTGAATACTGAAAAACTCCTTAAATTTGACTTAAATTCTTCAAGGTGGAATTTTTTTTTATCCTGAATCTGCTTTTCATTGCATATTGTGTTAAAGCTTTTTATTCCATGTGGCAAAGCCCCAGTGAAGACAGGAATAAGAGAGGTAAACAAGCATTTGGTTTACTATTTGCACAGTAGCCAACACAGTGGGAGTCTCACAGTTAGGTACCACACCTGGATGCACCTCACATTCTCCATTCTGAGTAGGCTCTTATTCAGGGAGGCCATATAACTTCAAGGTTAAAGTTAAGTGCACAAACTCTGGTGTTAGATTACCTAAGTTCAAACGTCAGCCTCACCACTACTGCATAACTGGGCAAATTTCTTATCCTCTCTGGGTCTAGTTTAGTCATCTCATTTATGGAACATAAGAAGTAGGAAGATCGGTAGGAGAAGAAAGGGAAGAAGCAAAGGGGGGGGGGTAAACAGAAGGGGGAATGAACCATGACAGACTATGGACTCTGGGAAACAAACTGAGGGCTTCAGAGGGGAGGGGGGTGGGGGAATGGGATAGGCTGGTGATGGGTATTAAGGAGGGCACGTATTGCATGGTGCACTGGGTGTTATACGCAAGTAATGAATCATGGAACTTTACATCAAAAACTAGGGATGTACTGTATGGTGACTAACATAATAAAAAATATTATTAAAAAAATTACCAAAAAAATAATAAATAAATAAATGGAACAGAGATAGTACTTACCTCAAAAAGTTATTGTGAAGATTGAATGAGGTAATCCTTATAAAGCATTTACAAGCTGACAGTAAATACTCAACTAAAGGTAATAGTGTTCTCCTTTGGCAACCCACATAAATTTTTATGATATCCTATTGAGGTAGAAAATAAAGCTGGTTGAAACGGGAAAAGCTAGCTCCCTACATAAATCACTTCTCATACTCTATGCTAATAATGGTTTCTGTTTCCAACATATCACTTATGAAATAAAAGCTTCCTGGTCATTATGTTTGTGTAAAACAGTACTTCGCAAACATTTAGATCACTTTGAGAATCAGTGGTCTATACTATATATATTTTACTTGGTACAATGCCTTCAACTTATCCTTATAAACTTAGTGAATACATGTTGTCCTACTCCTGCTTCTACATTTCCTTTTTTTCCCTAAAGCAGTGGTTCCTGAAGTATAGTCCCTGGACCAGTAGGATCAGTAGCAGCTTCACCTGTTAACTTGTGAGAAATGCAGATTTCTGGGCTCCACCCCAGACCTACAGAATCAGAAACTCTCACTGGTGCATGCGGGGTAGGAGTGTATTTTAACAATTCCCTTCCAAGTGATTCTGATGCCTGCTCAAGTTTGAAAACTATTGCTCTATCTTACTAACATCACTAACATAGTCTATAAAAAGCACATTTCATTGTTATCAGTAATCCCATAATTTTCACATCTCTGGTTTTGATTTCATCTCTCCTTTTCTGTGTATATGTTTTCACTGTCCACTTCTGTTAAATTCAGTTTCTAGGTCGTTCCATCTTTGAACAAATGTCTATTTCAAAACTTTTTTTTGTTTTCAGTGACAAAGACGACTGGCTGGTCATTACAATAATAAAGATTAAGCTGAATCATAACCTTATTTTTCTAACCTTTCAACCTCTTATAGTCCAAGTTATAACTAGAAAATGAGCAAGGGTTGAACCAAGAGCAAATAATGATGTAACTGTATTTTTTTCATGCTCATTTAATGTCTGTATCTGTAGCTATCTATCCACTTTCTTAAAAAAAAAAAAAAAAAGCAAAAAGCAAAACACCGACTTTTGTGTAGTTCCTTCAAATCCCACCCCAGATATTGAGGATAATGAGAACATGTCAAATCATGACTCATATTAGTCACAGAACAGACCCCTGGTTCATTTGCTTTTTTCATTTTCCTAGATATTAAGAAGATAAAGTATCTGGAACATCTACTAAAAAACTCCCATTCTGCAGAGGATTAATACAACTGTTGATAAAATTAGTTCCATGAGCTTTTAAAGCTGGAGAATTTTAATCTATGTAATGTAGGCTACCTAAACACCATGTTCTTCACTGCTTAGTGAAAACTATTTCTCTCAACTAGGAATGACAAGATTGGGAAAGGTGAGATTCTGTTGGTCTGGAAGTTTCTTCATGATACAGAGACAAAAGAAATGAGATGAATATACTGTGCTATAGATTCCCTAAATGCTTCTGTATTCTGTTATTACATCTATGGAAGCTGAAAAAATTAGGGCTTTGATTGAGTAATTCTAGTTAGTGCTGTCAAGCTCCATTTCTCCCAGTTCACAATGCTTCATCTTTTCTTTAGGGGATGAAGTTAAACACAACTTCCTGAAAAACATTTTAATACTACTGGACAAGGCATGCATTAGATGTAATGGAATATATAAAATTAACCATTCCTGGACTACAGAGAAAGAAGACTTAGATCTCATAAACCCTATCTCTTCTCCCTCAACTTTTTATTCATTCCTTCTCCAGTTGCATCCTGGAAGAGATTTTCAACACACCTCAGGCCTACATTACTGCCACAGCTTCCCCAAATACCACCAGTCAGCCCATACAGTCTAGGTTAATTTTCTTTCAAAATTCCTTTCACGTAATTCCCCTTCTCAAAAGCCTATAATGGTTTCCTATTTCTTATCACATTATATCTAAACTCTTCTACCTAACTTTAAGGCTATAATCTGGCTCCATCCTTCCATTCAACTTTATTCTGTAATATTTCCCAAACAGCACAACCCCTCTCCCTAGGATAACTGTGAAATTCATTTACTCTTTCTTAGGGAAAAGTTGAAGAAACAAGGAAAAGAAAAACAGACACTGAAATCCCTAACAGCAAAGTTTATTTATATTTCAAGTTAAGGAATATTTTTAATGCATGCTGAGAAAACAGTAATATTCCAAACTTACAGGTTGCTATCTGATAAGGAATACAAGATGATGTTGGGAAAGGCTTTGGCATACACAACTATTAGAACCAGGCTATCAGAACACACACTATTAGAATCTTGTTATCAGAACTTACATATCACATAATTTTATGTCACATCAAGTCCACGAACAGCTCATCTTCTAACTTCTTACTGGCTATTTCAGTAAATAGCATTCAAGGTTAAACATTAAGACTAGAGAGTAGGAAAGAAATACAGAAATGGTAAGCATCACATTTCAGAGCCTACATATACGAATACATTAACATTAATTAAGAAACAGTATTTCAAAATTTTTTGAAACAACATTTGGCAATGTTTAGCGCATGAGAAGACACTGCTTTGGTCCATCCACCCTTTCCAGCTTTTCAAAGTGTTTTCTGGCATTGCGGATGTTGATCAGAGTAGCGGCAGAAGCTGAGGGTAGGGGTGGAGGAGACAGCCAACAGAATAAGTACAGGCAGCCAAAGTAATGTCTGACTAATAAAAACAAATAAACTCTCTCAACATATGTCACAGAGAACATATAGGAATAGGAGATCCCAGGTTAACCATGACTTAATTTTTCTGAATAAGTAGACTTATTTATATTCTAAATACTACGTTTCTAAAATAAAATTTCAAAATCTTTTAGTTTGTTTTACTTTTAGAATAAAACCCATTATCTTATGTTGTATTTTAATATTAACCTAAGGTAGGAAAAGTGAGTGGATCAGAGATAATTTAAACTTCTGGGAACATCCTAGAAATATTAAACTAACGAAACATTGAACATTATATTAAAAACCAATGATGTACTATACCTTGGCTAAGTGAACTTAAAAAAAAGAAATACTGCTAGAACCTTTATTTCAGTGGGTATGATAAATATGGCTATTATGTCATGGAAGTACCAAATACCTCCCTTTATACCCATAACACAAAAGGGAATATGGTACTTAGGAATATACAATGACATATAAAATGGTTCAATATTTAGTAGTTCAGAACTTTGATTAGTCTTTTAAAAATGTTCATATATGAAGCATAAATCATACATTTGGGTTCTCTTTAAAATCCCTAGATTTAGTAACTTCATTTTTGAAATACCTTGAAGTAAAAACAAAATACCCTAGAGTCTAAATTATTTTTAAGCTTCAAAATATAAGTCTATGAAACAAAAAACTACTTACTACTAGTACTATTTTAAAATAGCTTTTTTATTGTGGTAAATAATACATAACAAAAAAATTACCATATTAAACATTTCAAAATATACAGGTCAGTGGCATTAATTATATTCATACTGCTATACAACCATCCCCACTACAAAATGTTTTTTTATTATCTAATAAAGTACTACCTCTAGGGCAATTAGTTTAAAGAATGTGGCTTTAAACCTATGTCAGCTAAGTTTAAACTTACGAATGGATGGATCGGACATCACAACCATCACATAAGTGTTGGAGGTAAAGATGTCAATGAAAGCAGCAAAGTTAGAATTTCTGACTTCCATGCTCTGAAAAGAAGCAGCTAGTTTGCTATAAGAGAAATAAGTAAAAGAAGTAAAGAACATAAAATAATATCAATATAAAACATTCTTACCTTTTATGTTAAACATTTCATACCATTATACCTTGATTCACCACTTCATTAAGATAATTAATCACTAACCCCACTTTGTCTTCCAAGGAAACTTTCATGCTAAATTTAGTATGTTTTGGAAAGTGACTTAGACAGAAAGTGAATTAGGGCTTGATATTGACTGTCAAATGGGCTTAGACCCAGATCCATGTTAAAATATCATGTTACAAAAGATTTCTCTAATATTTAAGAAGCTTAAGTTGAAATTTTCCTATCATTGTGATTAATAACTGTATTTTTTGAACGTTAGTTATATTGAAATTCAAGAAATGATCTCATTTCTTCAAAAACAAACAAGATAATTATATTTGCATGTCATTTGCTATTTCTTCTTAAAAATGTAGGCATAAACATGCCAGTAAGTCTCAGAGAGTGCTAAGGCATAAAAAGAGTAAATTTATACCTGTACTTATACCTGTCCTATTGTCTGGGCATCAAAGTTTTACCAGGATAAGAATTTTGCTGATTAAATCTTTACTAAATTATAACTTTCCACCATTCTTTCTTCCTATATTCACAATGCTATGATTCAAACTGTATTTTATCAAAGGTGAGACATCATGGTTAGGCATTTCTAGAATCTATTCTGTACTATTCCTGAATCATTACCTCGCTATTTTAATTACTGTAGTTTTATAGTAAATCTTATTATTTGGTAGGGTAAATACTCCTTTCTTCTTTTTCAAAACTCTCTTGGACATTTTCTGTTTATTTCTTCCTAAATAGTATCAAGTATCTCGAAAGGGTATTCTGTTTAGTTATTTTTCACATGCTTCTTCTCTAACAGTTGAGTTTGCATTAAAGGACAATGACTTTTACCTCAGTCAATTACAGGCTCCCTTAAAGGTTAACTTTCTTTTCAATTAAATGAACTTTTCTGAATATAGAAATGCAGTCTACTATAGTTATTTGAACCTCTCAAAAACGATAATTTCTTTCCAGACATAAAGAAATCACATAAGATTTCTTACCTGCAGCTCAGCTTAAACTGTTTAATAATGTTGCTGATTTTCTCAAATCTGTGGGCATCACGCTGCTCTTTACACTGATAGTGAGAAATCACCTACGAAAAAGAGCAATGCCTTTAAATATGCAATGTAGTCATATCACCCTCTTCTACCTACTCCTCAAGGCAGACCTCTGTCAGTCTCCTGGTCACCCTGATTTTCAGGGTAGACTTGGCACCTGGCTTAATGTCTCTTCTTTCCCATATCATGTCAATGTTCTGCATAATTTCAACATCCCTATGGATAACCAATATAGTAGTGTTTGGTTATAATTTTATTAGAGCATTAAAGTATTATCTATTTTGGTTCAGTGTTGTTCTTCCTCACTTATTTTAATCATTAAATGTTCATCTTATTTCAATATTTCACAGCATGTTTTTGGTTAAATAAGTACTAATTAAAAAGGAAAAATATAAAATTTTTAGCTGTTCTTCACAAGGACCTAATGTATTGATTTTAATGAAGGCTATAACTTCATTATGTAACTTTGGTATTACATTTAAAAATCTTAATTATGCAGTGAAGCAAGCCCCCGCCTGTCCCCACCTCTTTCTTATCAGTATCCTCTCCATGCTCCTAGCTGAGTGTCCCATGGGGCCTGAAGTGTTTACTTTGAAACAGTGTTCAAAGCAGGACCATAAAGCATAAAGCAGGATTTTTTCCATAGCTGCGTGGATAGGTAGCTAGTAATTATGGAATAAGACTGTGGTTCTATTTTGTTGGTTTTCAAAACTGAGGGCAGGATTAGGAAGAACGGTCAGGGGCATTCACATTGCACTGCTACAGGTCTAATTCTTAGACTGGCCGAGACACACAAGAGTGAAAATATTTGCCAAGAATGTTTTCATTAATTAAGAATGAATGCTGGAGGTTCAAATACGATCAGATACCATTGTAGTTTCAACTACAAATGATGCTGACTGATGATGCAGCAGCATATTATAATCATGAACTGTGAGGCAGCTTCCAGGAAACCAAAGTCCTTGGGTTCCAAAGGGAATCTTTGGGTTCCAGAGGTTACAAAGCTGCAATTTAAAGGAATTGATGGAAGGGCACCACCCATCCTGGAGCCTATGGCTTAATTTGACTCAACACTGGAAACCTCACCCAGCCTGGACATGGACAGGATTGACACTGAAAGCTCTTTCCCAATTCTGTGCATGGTGGTGCATGGCTGTTCTTATTCAGTGGAGTAATTTGCCTGGTTAATTCCTATAATGAACAAAACTCTGGCATGCTAACTAGTACATGACTCCCAAGCTAGAAGCACCCAAATGCATAAAGCAGTTAATAACAAACATAAAGGAACTAATCAATAATAATACAATAATAGTAGGGGATTTTATATCACACTTACATCAATGGACAGATCATCTAAACAGAAAATCAACAAGGGAACAATGGCTTTCAAAGACCTAATGTAACAGATGGATTTAATAGATATATTCAAAACATTCCATCCTAAAACAACAGAATACACATTCTTCTCAAGTGCACACAGAACAATCTCCAGAAGATATCACATATTAGCCCACAAAACAAACCTCAACAAATTCAAGAATACAGAAATCACACCGTGTGTATTTTCTGACCACAATGCTATGAAACTAGAAGTCAACCACAAGAAAAAAATGGGAAAGACCACAAATACATGGAGGTTAAATGACACACTACTAAACACTGAATGAGTCAACCAAGAAATCAAAGAAAAAATTAAAAAGTACATGGAAACAAATGAAAATGAAAACACAATGGTCCAGATCCTCTGGGATGCAGCAAAACCAGTTCTAAGAGGGAAGTTTATAGCATTACAAGCCTACCTCAAGAAGCAAGAAAAATCTCAAATAAACAAGCTAACCGAGGTATAAAAAGAACAACGAAACAAAACCTAAGCCAGCAGAAGGAAGGAAAAAATAAAAATTAGAGCAGAAATAAATGATAAAGACATATAAAAAACAACAGAACAGATCAATGAAACCAGTAGCTGGTTCTTTGAAAAAGTTAATAAAATTGATAAACCTTTAAGCCAGACTTATCACGAAAAAAAGAGAAAGGACCAAAATAAATAAAATCATAAATGAAAGAGGAGAAAAAACAACCAACCATACAATCATAAAAGAGTATTATGAAAATGACAACGCAGAAGAAATGGATAAATTCCTAGAAACATATAAACTACCAAAACTGAAACAGGAAGAAATAGAAACCTTGAACAGCCTGATAACCAGGAAAGAAATGGAATCAGAAATAAACAAAAGTCCAGGGCCAGATGGCTTCACTGGCAAATCCCTCTAAACAATTACCTCTAAAATTCCTCTAAAAAATTACCTTAGGTGAATTCCACTAAACATTTAAAGAAAAGTTAATGCCTATGGTTCACAGTATTCCAAAAAATAGAAAAAGAAGAAAAACTTCTAAATTCATTCTATGAGGCCAGTATTACCCTGATAGCAAAACCATATAAAGACATCAATAAAAAGAGAACTACAGGTCAATATCCCTGATGAACATAGATGTAAAAATTGCCAACTAAATACCAGCAAAATGAATTCAACAATACATTAAAAAAATCATTCACCAGCCTATAGGCTGGTGATGGGTAGTAAGGAGGGCACGTATTGCATGGTGCACTGGGTGTTATACGCAAGTAATGAATCATGGAACTTTACATCAAAAACTAGGGATGTACTGTATGGTGACTAATATAATAAAAAATATTATTAAATAAAAAAATCATTCACCATGATCAAATGGGATTTATTCCTGGGTTACTAGATTAGTTCAATATTTGCAAATCAATCAACATGATACATCACATTAATAAGAGAAAGGGTACTATATGATCATTTCAATAGACTCAAAGCATTTGACAAAGTACAACATTATTTCATTATAAAAATCCTCAACAAAGTAGGTTTACAGAGAATATACCTCAACATAATAAAGGCCATACATGAAATGCTGACAGCTAACATCATCCTTAATGGGGAAAAACTGAGAGCTTTCTCCCTAAGGTTAGGAACAATTGGGACATGGATGTCCACTCACACCACTTTTATTCAACATAGCACTGGAAGTCCTAGCCACAGCAATCAGACAGCAAAAAGGAAAAAAAGCCATCTAAATTGGTAAGGAAGACATAAAACATTGACAACTGGCAGAGGACATGAAACTATATATATGGAAAACCTGAAAAACTGCACCAAAAAACTGCTAGAACTGATAAATTTATTAAAGTCACAGGATACAAAATCAGTGTACAGAAATCTCTTGCACATCTATATACCAATAATGAAGCAGCAGAAAGAGAAATTACAAAAGCAACACCATTTATAATTGCAACAAAAATATGAAGATACCTAGGAATAAACCTAGCCAAAGAGATGAAAGACTTGTACTCTGAAAACAATGAAACACTGATAAAAAAAATTGAAGAGGACACAAAGAAATGGAAAAACACTGCATGCTCAGGGACTGGAAGAGCAAATCTTGTTAAAATGTCCATACTACCCAAAGCAATCTACACATTTAATGAAATCTCTATCAACATACCAACAATTTTTCACAGAAAGAGAAGAAACAATTTTAGTATTTGTATGGAACCATAAAAGACTGCGAATAGACAAAGGAATCTTGAAAAAGAAAAGCAATGCTGGAAGCATCACAATTCTGGACTTCAAGTTATATTACAAAGCTGTAGTGATCAAAACAGTATGGTAATGGCACAAAAACAGACACAGAGAGCAATAGAAGAGAACAGAATAGAACAGAATAGAAAATCCAGGAATAGGGGCGCCTGGGTGGCACAGCGGTTAAGCGGCTGCCTTCGGCTCAGGGTGTGATCCCGGCGTTATGGGATCGAGCCCCACATCAGGCTCCTCCGCTAGGAGCCTGTTTCTTCCTCTCCCACTCCCCCTGCTTGTGTTCCCTCTCTCGCTGGCTGTCTCTATCCTGTCGAATAAATAAATATTTAAAAAAAAAGAAAATCCAGGAATAAATCTACAATTATATGTTCAGGAGGAAAAAACATATAATGGGGAAAAGACAGTCTCTTCAACAAATGATGTTGGGAAAACTGGACAGCAACATGCAAAAGAATGAAACTGAACCACTTTCATACACCATACACAAAAGGATGAAAGACCTAAATGTGAGACCTGTAACCATAAAAATCTCAGAAGAGAACAGAAGCAGTAACTTCCTTGACATCAGTCATATAATCCTGTTGCTAGATATGTCTCCTGAAGCAAGGGAAACAAAAGCAAAAATAAACTACTGGGACTACATCAAAATTAAAAGCTTCTGCACAGCAAAGGAAACAATCAACAAAACTTAAAAGCAACTTACGGAATGGGAGAAGATATTTGCAAATGACATATCTGATAAAAGATTAACACCCCCCCCAAAAAAAGAATTTCTATAACGTAACACCCCAAAAACTGAATAATCCAGTTAAAAAATGGGCAGAAGACATGAACAAACATTTCTCCAAAGACATACATATGGGCAACAGACACATGAGAAAATGCTCAACAGCATTGATCACCAGGAAAATACAAATGACACTACAGATAAAAAACTGGTATCCAAGATCTACAAAGAACTTCTCAAACTCAATACACAAGAAACAAACAAATCATAAAATGGGCAGAAGATATGAAGACACTTTTCCAATGAAGACATACAAATGGCTAGCAGACACATGAAAAAATGTTCAAAATCATTAGCCATCAGGGAAATTCAAATCAAAACCACACTAAGACACCACCTTATGCCAGTTAGAATGGCAAAAATTGACAAGGCAAGAAACAACAATTGTTGGAGAGGATGTGGAGAAAAGGGATCCCTCCTACATTGTTGGTGGGAATGCAAGTTGGTACAGCCACTCTGGAAAACAGTGTGGAGTTCCCTTAAAAAGTTAAAAATTGAGCTACCCTATGACCCAGCCATTGCACTACTGGGTATTTACCCCAAAGATACAGACGTAATGAAGAAAAGGGCCATATGCACCCCAATGTTCATAGCAGCATTGTCCACAATAGCTAAATCATGGAAGGAGCCAAGATGCCCTTCAACAGATGACTGGATTAAGAAGTTGTGGTCCATATATACAATGGAATATTACTCAGCTATCAAAAAGAACGATTTCTCGACATTTGCTGCAACATGGACGGCACTGGAGGAGATAATGCTAAGTGAAGTAAGTCAAGCAGAGAAAGACAATTATATGGTTTCTCTCATCTATGGAACGGAAGAAGTAGGAAGATCGGTAGGAGAAGAAAGGGATAAAGAAAGGGGGGGCACTCAGAAGGGGGAATGAAGCATGAGAGACTATGGACTCTGAGAAACAAACTGAGGGCTTCAGAAAGGAGGGGGCGGAGGAATGGTATAGGCTGGTGATGGGTAGTAAGGACGGCACGTATTGCATGGCGCACTGGGTGTTATATGCAACTAATGAATCATCGAACTTTACATCAAAAACCAGGAATGTACTGTATGGTGACTAACATAATATAATAAAAATATTATTATAATAATAAAAAAAGAAAATACAAATCAAAACTACAATGAGCTATCACCTCACAGCTGTTAGAATGGCTAATTTGAACAACACAAGAAACAACAGGTGTTGGCGAGAATGTGGAGGAAAAAGAACTTTCTTGCACTGTTGGTGGGAATGCAAACTGGTGCAGCCACTCTGGTAAACAGTATGGAGCTTCCTCAAAAAGTTATAAACACAACTACCTTATGATCCAGGAATTGCAGCACTGGGTGTTTATCCAAATAATACAAGAACAAATTTAAAGGGATATATACACCCACCCCTAAATTTATAGTAGCATTATTTACAATAGCTAAGATACAGAAGCAGCCCCACTGTCCATCAAAAGATGTCACACACACACACACACACACACACACACACACACACACACACACATGAATATTACTCAGCCATAAAAAAGAATGAAATCTTGCCATTTGCAACGACATGGATTGAGTTGGAGAGTACTATCCTGAATGAATAAGTCAGTCAGAGAAAGACAAATACCATATGATTTTACTGACATGTGGAATTTAAGAAACAAACACACAAAGGGAGAAAATAAGAAAGTGAGAGTGACAAATCAAGAAACATACTTTTAATTATAGTGAACAAACTGATGGTTACTAGAGGGCAGATAGGTGGGGGGGATGGATTCAACAGATGATAGTGATTAAGAAGTGCAGTTGTGGTGATGAGCACAGTGTGATGTATGGAATTGTTGAATCCCTATATTGTATACCTGAAACTAATATAACACATATGTTAACTGGAATTAAACATTTAAAAAATTATAAATAAAATAAGCATTAAAAACAATAATAATCTTAACTAAAGGATTCCCATCTATGAGGATTTACTATTTATAAATAAACTTATTCATTATGGACATCCATGTTAGCTAAAAATACTTCCCCTAACACCTTCAGATTTTAATAAAACCATGTATTTTCTACGGAATGAATAGTCAGATATAATGTTTCTAGTAGGAAGCAAAAGTGAATTGCTCGCCAGAAGAAAATTCACAGGGCAATTTACTGAAACCATGTGAAACTTTCAAAACGTAATTCCTAGACCAATGATGGAACAGGGTGCTTGCTTGACTTCAACCTCCTCAGTGAAAATGGTCCATCACAACTAATCTTGGTCTTCAAGAGAAGCCAAAGCCACCTGTTACTGTTAGTGAGGAATAGGGAGCTTAGATTAGATTAGGTTAACCTCTATGATCATATGTGGTAGATAAGGCAGGAGAATGGGATTTTGCCATGCCATGTACACCAAGATGTTCAGAATAGCTCACTTGTTTGTTGCTTTTTACATTATCAGCAAAAGAGGCCCCTGCCAGTGGGTTGAGGCAGAAAGACACTCTAGTTATGACTCCTTGCCACAGCTGTACCACTTAGAAGGAAGTATGACTCACAAACATGGCTACTGTTACAAACAGTGTTTCCACAAAGGAAGGAGTAAAAATCAGTCTGCATTCTCTGCCCTCTGTTGTTAAAATAGCAAAAGGAACCAACATTTAATAGTTTGCTGAGTATATGCTAACCTTTGCATTAGGCCTTAACATTATATTGTCCCATTTTAACCCACACAATAAACTTATGATATGGATATACTTTCTCCATTTTATAGAAGGGGAACCAAGTTCAGAGATTTAGAAATGTGTTTTAAAATCAACAGGCATTAAATGAATGAATGAATGAATGAATGAATGAAAGAAATCACCAGGCACTGGTAGAGCTCAGAAACAAATTATTTACTGTGAGTTGTTCTTACAGTTATACTTATTAAACTGATCAGCAATTCCTTATGCAGCGCTTTGTGACATCTCAAATTTGTTATTGTTCTTTAAAATTTTACTACAAATAAAATATTGCATCCCCCTCGGGGCCATATACACAGTAGGCTCTATAGTTAAGCTGAATTTATATAAGAAAAATAAAAATACCAAGGTGCCTCTTTCCCCTTCCACCTCTCCACCTGAATTCTTAGTTATGTCACCAAGATGACCATTACACCTCTCCCATGTTAAAAGTCTTCAAATAAATCTTTTGGAGAAAGGAGTGGGATGAGAATTTTCTGAAAAGGAAAATACCCCTCATTTCACAATAAAAGTCAATAGGAATTTAGGAATCCTTTAGCACAAATGAATTATTAGCAGAAATAATCTAAACTCTACAATAAGGCGTACTTGTAAAAATCTAAGTTTTACTAACTACTACAGAGCTATACACCAAAGGACTTCTTTCAGGTCACTTGCTAACAATACTACTTTGTAAATAAAGTTATACATGCTGATGTAATAACAAGAGGGAAAAAGGTTTTTCCTGAAAGTAGCAAAATGTTGTTCTCTGTTGCTGGACAGAAGAAGGTTAAGTGTGAAGTACATCTGCAGAGCAGAAATTTCTCACCAGAAAAGTAGCTCTTTCAAACAAAAGCACTTCATCAGCCTCGATAATTTCAGCAAAATTCCTTAGGTTCATTTCCAGCTGCTGAACATTGGGAATCAGCTGATAAACAATGCTGGACCAAGCCTAACAGAACAGAAGTACAGTGTAATATTACCAACAGGTAGCCAGTCGCAGACCTTTGCAAATGAGTAAGTACATTATAACGTATGGACAGCAAAATATGGTAATAGTTGAGTCCCAAACAAATACTGGCAACAAATATGATATAACACAAATAAAATGAGAAGATGAAGCTAATATTTGATTTTTATTCTTCAGCTGGAATTTCTTAAAGTTTTAAACACTTATAAAATGCTGGAGAAACTTCTTTCCATTGATAATTTAAAAAAAATAATAATTTAATTCCATCATGTTTGCCTAAAGAATAATTAAAAACTCTGATCTACTGGGCCAAATAAAAAGTTTCTAATCCAGCCATTCAACAAATATTTAAGTCCAATAATGTAGACTGCTCTAAGGATCAGAACTTAATAATGCTATATGATCAGAACTTAATGCATACTTAACATAAATCTAAGAATCAATTTTGTAAAAATATCAGTCACATGGAAAAATGGCCCCTCCCAATGGGATAACATACAAAAGAAATTACAAGAGAAATTAGTGGCATTATCATTCCAAAAGGTTTATTGTCAGCTATATAAATTATTGATCCAATTGAATTAAAAATGGTCCATTGTTGTGTTTCCCTAAAATAGACTTTATCCAGAGAAGTATGACTAACATAAAGAGTTGGAATTTACCATACCCTCCCTCTATTCTCTTAAGGCTCTTTTATTTGCATTTCCATTGTAATAATTCCTTCTAATTTGTCTAGTAAGCTGTACAATGTTCTTCTCTCCCCTACTAGAGGGCAGGAACCTGGTCTTAGTCATTTGTGTGTCCAAAAACATCAAGCAGATATGCAATGAGTGCTTGTAGAATAAAACAATATAAAAATTTAAGTCAGCTCTATGCAACATTGATGTAAGAGATAGTAGTGCTATGTCTCTGTTCCAATTAGTTTTATTACTCAAGCATGGGGGTTCAGGTTCCAAGTTCCCAGGTCGGTGTTAATGTCACTGCTGAATTTACCTTGGAGAAGGCACCAAAGCTAACCACAGCAGAGACATTGTCACTCACAGCAGTGTTGTGATTAGCCAATTGTCTTTGGTCGTGTTATGTATTGCCATCCTTCACACCGCAGTTGGTTCTTATCAGTGCGTCATGTCCATCCTTATTCACGGTTACCTGTTCTATGGGAATAAGGCTTTGAGAGAAATTCGGCCCAAATTAATCTAAAGCAGTATTTCCTAGACAGGTATCTCAAAATGATCTGTTATAAGAGTGAGGCTGGGTCAACATAATATTGGGAAAAAATGAATTAGTTTAAAAAATAAATCAATGGTTTCTCCTTGGCAAATCAGGTTTCTGTGCTTCTCTGGTTGTAGATACTTGTCAGATGCAGTTGATACTGAGGCTGTAGCTACCAATGACAGAGAAGGATGCTTTCCCACCCACAGTCAGACTTGTCAATGGATACTAGCAGCAGTCTGAAGGAAAGGTCTGACCACTAAAGGACCCCAAAGAAGCCAGTCTTTCAAATCACTAGATCTCGTAGGAGAAAGAGAGGAAGCAGGATAAGGAGCCTATGCGCTAATAAGGTGATTTCAGCTTAGTCCGTAACACAGCTATTGTTGTAACCTCTACAACTACTGCAAACAGTATGGTATTCATTCCAACAATGGAAACAATCCTGGTTGAAAGAATGCTAGTCCCCAATTTGGCATGAA
This sequence comes from Ursus americanus, assembly GCF_024610735.1. Taxonomy (NCBI): domain Eukaryota; kingdom Metazoa; phylum Chordata; class Mammalia; order Carnivora; family Ursidae; genus Ursus; species Ursus americanus. Next base: position 76,033,759 of record NC_142164.1, read on the forward strand.
AGTTGAAGATACCATATTCTAGGCATAAAGCATCTCATTATAAGACTCCTTTCTCCAATCTCTTCCCTAAATATTGTTATTCTATGCCATCCAAATGGAGGCAGACTAGTTTATATCCTGAAGAGGTACCTGAATATTATATATAGCTCCAATCAGCATTGAGACCACAACAGGTCACAATGGATGTTGGCCAAACCGCTGCTGTCACAAACATCAGTATGAAATTAATCATCATAAAACTGGATAATTCAGTGTGACTTGGTAGGTATCTCAACACAATCTAAGATCAAACCCAAAATCTCTTAAGGTTAAGTTTGATATTTTTCAAACAATATATCATAGATTATATATTTTTTTAATTCAACACATATAAACGGGTATGATAGAGTTTAAAATCTTTTAACAATACCCTTTTAGTTTTTTCTCATGTTCTTAAAATAAGGGAACTCAGGGAAACATACACACCTTATAAAGAGTTTCATCCCAGATAGATGTTCGGAAACAAGAACATTCCAATGGGCGAGACAACCGCCTCAGATCTTCTTCTCGCTCTTTAAAAATCTGAATTAAAAAGTCCACATATAGATCAGCATACAACAGCTCTTCTCTTCCATTGCAAAATCTGAGAAGTAATTATTTCAGTGTTTTAAACAGGAGCATTTCCTCGTTCCTCAGAGGAATTTTTCAGTGTGTACATTACTTCATGCACTAGGATGGCAGAAATTATTTCAGGTCAGGTCTAAAAGTACAACAGCTACTAAAATTCCTCAGGCCTCTGCTGCTTGTGCCGAGTACTCACTGAGAGCACTGTGTTGGGAAAAAAAATTTACCATACAGAGGAATGTTAATAAAATATATCTAACGGTCCAAATCAGCTAATCTGTGTCATTTTTAGATAGTGATATTGTAATTTTTTTAATAATAATTTTTTATTATGTTATGTTAGTCACCATACAGTATATCCTTAGTTTTTGATGTAATGTTCCATGATTGATTATTTGTGTATAACACCCAGTGCACCATGCAATACATGATAATGTAAATTAAAAGACTTTAACCTTTGTAGATACCTTTCTCTCACACAAATATATGCATACACTCATATATATTATTTCTGAATGGTCTGTATTTATTTGGCTATACAGATATAACTCCCCCACCACACACACAAACACAAATATCTATCTTGGATATGTATCTATGTACATATGCCCACATACACATTAAAGAATATCTATTTGTACAAATATATATCCACAGATATTTTCCATGACTGGGTGGATTTGTAGTGAGCTTGTGTACACACTGTGATAGTTAATTTTATGTATCAACATGGCTAGGCCACAGTACCCAGACATCTGATCAAACACCAGTTTAGATCTTATTGTGAAGTGTTTTTAAATGAGATTAATATTTATGTCAGTAGAGTAAGTAAAGCATATTCCCCTCCATAATGTGGGTTGGCTTTATGCAATTAACTGAAGGCCTTAAGAGACGAAGACCACCATCCCACAGGAAAGGGGAATTATGCCTCCAGCCTGACTTCTGACTTGCAATACAACAATTACTCTCTCCTGGGTCTCCAGCCTACCAGCCTGCCCTGCATATTTTGGACTTGCTAGTCTCAATAACTGTATAAGTCAATTCTTTAAAAACTAATCAATCAATCTATCAGCCAATCCCTCTCTTTACACACACACACACACACACACACACACACACACACACACACACACTTACTGGTTCTGTTTATCTGGAGAACCCACACACATACAGAGGGAAATACCCTAGCCACTCTGACTTCAAGACTTGGAAGTTTGAATCTTTAATGAAATGGAGTATACTTTTTTTAATTGAGTTTAAAATCCCACAAAGAAGATTAATATATTTTTGAGGACATATAAGCATGTAAGAAACAATAAGTTGATTAATAAATAATGAAAAGTAATTTTAAAAATCCATAAGGATGTCATTTGTTGGAATGCTCTGTTTTTCTATTGCAAATTGGGCCAGGGAATATAATAATTTTTAAAGGAAACAGAACAGAAAACAAAACAACAGCAAGAATAACAATAACACAGCCCTCAGAGTCTCAAGACCCAACCTACATACAGGATTTTCTGCTGAATTACAATGGAATTAATACTTAGTGAGAAAAAGAGAGGGAGAAGGAAGAAAGACTAGATACTCAAAAGGACAGAATCCTGTCAAGTCATTTGTGAAAGCCTGCAAGCTTACTTAGAAACACCAAAACATGCCCAAACACTGAAGAAACACTGAAGGCAATACTGTAACTAGTTATAGAATAAAAGTATTCCTAACCACAGCTGCTACCAAGAAAAAAAAATCCTTTAAATAAAGGGTATCCTTAGACTCCTAGGCTCTAATCCAAAAAGGAACAGAATTCTTCTACATCACCAAAATATTCTAAAACTGCTTTTTCTACTGTTATCCTTAGAGGATCTTATCTTTCAGCTTAGACTTTACAATCAAATCCTCTTATTTTATACTGTATAAAAACTAAAGCTGAACTATATATTTGTCCCTTGCCAGTCTTGGGGTCTCATAGCTAACTAGGAGTCCGTTCTTTCTACTGTGTCCTCTTTGGTTTAACTTTATGTGTACTAATCCCCATGCTAGAAAAGAGGGCAAAGATACCATATCACTGCAATTAAAAGGGACTTGGCATTGAGTTCAACACAGTGTGACTGGCACTTTCATTGGTGCATATGTGTTTCCTAAGCCAACCCAGTGATAGCTATAATCTTTTCTCATCTCACCCCTGGTGGGTCTTCTAGCCTGGACAATAACTGCCTATTCTGAAGGACAATAAAACAGGGGCAACAAACATAAAGATATATAAAGGAGGATATACATGGGGAAAGTGGTGGAGTAGGAGGATACTAAGCTCACGTTGTCCCACAGACATGCATATATAACAGCCACATCAGTGCCAACAACCCAGAAAATGACCCAAAGACTGGCAAAACAGACTTTCCACAGCTGATCATAGAGAGAAGAACACACTGAAAAGGGTAGGAGGGGCAGAGATGTGGGGAACCAAACTCTCAGCCAGACTAACAAATGGGAGGGATACCAAAAGAATGAAGAAGGGAGAGCAGCAGACCCACACCCCAGACATAGGTGCACTAGATGCATTAGGAAGATGAGTCCCCATAACATTTGGCTTTGAAAACAAGCAGAGCTTAACTTTGTGAGCTTTTATAACCAGGGAGCTTAACTTCATTTACTTTAAAATCAGTTGGCTCAGCTCTGGGAGAGCTGGACGGCAATAGGAAATTAAGTCTTCATCCTCAAAGAGCCATCATATCAAACATCCACTGAGATACAGCATAGAAGCAACAGTGTGAAAAGTGCCTAGGGTACACATGAAAGAGGTTTATTTACTAATCTTAGGACATATGAAAGAGGGCAAGCGATCTTTAGGAGACTTCTCCAAGAACAAAAGAACTGGTGGGTGCCATTTCTCTCTGCACCCCCCAAGCCTAGTTAGCTGGACACTTGCAGAAAACACCACAGGCACTCTCCACTTTCCTTGCTAAAACTATGTACCTGACCACCACAATCTCCTGCAGATCCATCCTATCCAACCTGCCCCACACAGCAGGAGTCCCTCCAAAGCAGCTCCTGCATGTCTCATCCTGCAAGGAGCCCTGGCAGTGGCCAGGACCATTCCAAAGTGACTCCTGCCTTGAAGAGAAGGGATGATAACAATAAACACAGCCCCAGCAGCCAAACCTTATAACTGGTAGTGCAAAGAGAGTGCCCTGTCAAAAAGTACATCTGCAGCCCCTGCAGGAATCTGGCCTGACTCCTGGCCCTACACACCAACAAAAACCTCTCAGGGGACAAAGCAGGGAGAGCATCCTGCAGGTTGGTGCTTCTGTAGCTCCTGCAAACATGCTGAGGGCAGGCATCTGGTCTGACTGCTGAAACCATCCAATGATAAGTCCACCGCAGCCTCAGACTAACTGCTAACAGGACCAAATCCTACCCAGTATGCACAACAGGCAAAGCAGGCCATTGTAGCATACTGATCTGAAGGCAAACACAGCTCAAACAGAAGAGTAGGGTGCACACAATCCACATAGGAGAAACTCCTGTAGCACCTGGTTCTGTTAAAAAGGGGACATTGTGATGTACTATATGGTGACTAACATAACATAATAAAAAATTTTTAAAAAAGGGGACATTGTACTACAGGCCACCAAAGGATCTTTTCTTCATTAGGCCATTACTTTCAATATCAGGAGACATAACTGATGATGTTCCTAATACACAGAAACAAACACAGAAAGTCAGATAGAATGAGACAGATGAATATGTCCCAAATGAAAAAAACAGGACGAAACAACAGCAAAACAGCTAAATGAAATGATAAGCAATATGTGTGATAAAGAGCTCAAAAAATGGTCATAAAATACTCACTGAATTTCAGAAAAGAGTGGGGATCTCAGTGAGATCCTCAACAAAGAGACAGAAAAGCAAATAAGAAATGAAGAACTCAATAACTGAAATTAAAAATACACAAGAGGGAATCAGTAACAGACTAGAGGAGGCAGAAGAATGGACCAGAGAGCTGGAACACAGAGTAGGTAATAGAAAGCAACTAAACCTAAGAGCAAAAAAAAAGGAAAAATAAAAAATAAGAATAGGTTAAGGAAATTCAGCAACATAATCAAGTGTAATAACACATTATAGGGATTCCAGAAGACAGAAGGGGCAGAAAATTTATTTGAAGAAATAATAGCTGAAAAATTCCTTAATCTGGAGAAAGAAACAGATATCTAGATCCAGGAGGCCCAGACAGCACCCAAAAAACCAACCTGAGGAAGCCGACACAAAGACACATAAAAATTAAAATGGCAAAAAGTAGTGATAAAGAGAGAATTTTAAAAGCAGCATGAGAAAATTATACACAAAGGAAATCTGATAAGGCTATCTACTGCTTTTTCAGCAGAAACTTGGCAGACCAGAAGGCAGTAGCAGGACATATTCCAAGTACCAAAGGGAAAAAATCTACAACCAAGAATACTTTACCCAGCAAGTAATCATTTAGAATAGAAGGAGAGAGAGAGTTTCCTAGACAAACAAAAGTTAAAGGAGTTCATCACTAAACCAGCCTTCCAATAAAAGTTAAAGGGAATTCGTTGAGGGGGAAAAAAAGGCCATAATCAGGAGAAAGAAAATTATGAAAGGAAAACATTTCATAGGTAAATACAAATATAATGAAAGTAGTAGACTAATCACTTGCAAAATCAGTATGGAGGTTAAATGCAAAATGAATAAAATCAATTACAGCTATAAAAATCAATCTATGGATTCACAAAATAAAAAGATACAAATTATGACATTGTATACATAAAACATTTGTTGGAGGGGAGTAAAAATTTAGTACTTTTAGAACGGGTTCAAATTTAAATGACCATCAACTTAATATAGACTGCTATATGCATCAGATGTTATATACGAGCTTAATGGTAACCACAAATCAAAAACCTATAATAGATAACCAAAAAAAGGAGAAAGGGTAATCTAAGCACATCATTAAAGAAAGCCATCAAACCATAAAGGAAGAGAGAAAGAGAAGAAAAAAAGACACAGAAAAAGTACAAAAACTGTAAAACAAAAAACAAAATGACAATAAGTACATACCTAACAATAATTACATTGAATTTAAATGGACCAAATACTCCAATCAAAAGACACAGGGTGACTGAATGTATAAAAAGCAAGACCCATCCATATGCTGCCTACAAGAGACTCACTTCACACACCTAAAGACTGTGTGCAGGTTGAACGTGAAGGGATGGAAAAACATTAACCATGAAAATGGAAAGTGAAAACAAAGATGGGATAGCAATGCTTATATCAGACAAAAAAGACTTTAAAACAAACACTGTACAATGAAGCACACTACATTATGATTAAGGGAACAATCCAACAAGAGGATAGAACTATTATAAATATGCACTCAACATGGGAGTACCTAAATACATAATGAAACATAAACGCAGGTGTGCATGGGTGACTCAGTGTGTTGAGTGTCCAACTCTTGGTTTCAGCTCAGGTCATGATCTCAGGGTTGTGAGATCAAGCTCTGTGCTCAGGGTCCACATGGAGCCTGCTTAGGGTTCTCTCTCTCCCTCTCCCTCTGCACCCCCTGACCCACTCACACTCTTGTTCTCTCTCTTTTAAAAAGAAAGAAAAGAAACATAAACACATAAACATAAACATAAAGACAAGCATTGAGAGTAATAAAATAATAGTAGGGGACTTTAACACCCCCACTAACATCGATGGATAGATCACCCAGAGAGAAAATCACCAAAAAACAGTGGACACTGGACCAGATATAACTAACAGATACACTCAGAACATTCCAACCTAAAACAGCAGAATACACTCTTTTAAAGTGCACATGGAACATTTTCCAGAATAGATCACAATATGCCACAAAACAAGTCTCAATAAATTAAAAAGGAGTGAAAGCATATTATGCATATTTTCTGACCACAATGGTACAAAACTAGAAATCAATCACAAGAAAAAATCTGGAAAGAACACAAATAGACGGAGGATAAATGACATGGTACTAAATAATGATGGGTCAATAAAGATAAAAGAGAAAATCAAACAACTACATGGAGCCGGTTCAAAGGTGGCAGAGGAGCAGGAGACCTAAAGTTCGTCTGGTCCCAGGAATTCAGCTAGAGAGCTAACAAACTATTCTGAATACCAGTGAACGCAACTGGAGAATGAAGAAAAGAGTAGCAGAAACTCTATGAACAGAAAAGTGACCACTTTCTGATAGGAAGAGAAAAGATGGTGGAGGACTAGGGGACCCCTTTCTCAGCTGGTCCACTGAGTCAAGCTGGATATCTACCAGACCATCCTGAAAACCCAGGGAATCAGCCTGAGACTCAGGAAGATACATCTGGATCTCTACAAACGAACATTGCCAGTGCTGAATATTGAGGTTGGAAACGGGGAGCTGTGAATCCCAACACAGATATCGGAAGATAAACGGGAGGGGGGGGAGCCGACGTGCTCGGGTGCCGGGAAGCAGTAGCCACTTGCACTGGGGAGCAGGCCGGACTCACGGACAGGCACCCATGACAGGACAGACTAAGACCATGAGCCTGGGCACGCACGTGCGACCAGACTGAAAACCGGAGCTCTGGAGCGCGCGTGAACCACACTGAAACAGGGAACTCAGAAGCGCCCGCGGGAACAAGGGGTGGCTGGCAGTGTTAGAAGCACAAAGGAGAGAGACATGCCGGCCCTGGAAGTGAGGGCTGGGAAACCGGCTGTGGGGCGCACAACCCAGGATGCTCCAGGGTTTTTGGCAGCACCGACAGAAACAGAGTTAAAGTGGCCAAGAGAGCTCAGTGGAAAGCAGACTGTGATCTCTGTTCTGAGACAGAGGCTAGGATACGGCCGGCCACTGCTGCTCTGACTCTCAGAAGAGTCACAGAAAACCACCAGGGAAAGCCGCCAGAGAAAAAAGCCCGGAAATACCAGCTCAAATTGTGCCCATCCCCATCCCCCCTTGCAGGGGAAAGGGCGACTCTACCCAAACAGGTTTGCCTGAATATCACCATGGCGGGCCCCTCCCCCAGAAGGCAGGCTGAAAAATCAAGAAGGACACATCCCTAAGGCCCTATAAAACAAGTGCACACTGCTCGGGTCTTGGTCAATAATTTGGGCTCTGGGCATCCCCACAACCTCTCCTCATCAGAATGATGAGGAGAAATCCTTCCCAGCAGAGAAAAGATAAAAAGTCTGTGGCCTCTGCCACAGAACTGATGGATATGGATATAACCAAATTGTCAGAAATGGTGTTCAGAGTAACAATGGTCAAGATGATGTGTAGGCTTGAAAATATATTAACGAAAATATTAACGAGAATATAGAATCTCTAGGGTGGAAATGAGAGCAAATCTCGCAGAAATTAAAAATGCTATGAATCAAATGCAGTCAAAACTAGACGCTCTGACAGCCAGGGTAAATGGGGCAGAAGAATGAATTAGTGAATTGGAGGATGGGATGGTACAAGAGAAAGTTAAAACAGAAACTTGGCTCAAAAAAATCCAATCTCAAGAATGTAGGTTATGGGAGATTACTGCTGAATGAAACGTTCCAATGTCAGAAACATCGGCATCCCCGAGGGGGTGGAGAAAGAGAGAGGTCCAGAAGAGATATTTGAACAAATTGTAGCTGAAAACATCCCTAATCTAGCAAAGGAAACAAGCATTCGTGTCCAAGAGGCAGAGAGGACCCCTCCCAAGCTCAACTATGGCAAATCTATGCCACGTGACGTTATAATGCAATTCGCAAATATTACATCCAAGGATACAGTATTGAAAGAGGCCAGGGTGAAAAAATTTCTCACGTACAGAGGCAAAAATATCAGAATTACGTCAGCCGTGTCTACATAGACCTGGAATGAGAGAAAGGGTTGGCAGGGACTTTTTAAAGCTCTATCCAAGAAAAACATGCAGCCAAGGATCCTTTATTCAGCAAGGCTGTCATTCAAAATTGATGGAGAGATAAGGACTTTCCAAGATCACCAGACACTGACCAATTTCGTAACCACGAAACCAGCCCTATAGGAGATACTAAGAGGGGTTCCATAAAAGTAAAAAGGCCCCAAGAGTGATACAGAACAGAAATTTACAATCTATATAAACAAAGACTTCACAGGCAGCGTGACATAATAATAATCATATCTCTCAATAATCACTCTCAATGTGAATGGCCTAAATGCTCCCATAAAATGCCACAGGGTTGCAGATTGGATAAAAAGACATGACCCATCCATTTGCTGTCTACAGGAGTCTCATCTTGAACCTAAAGATATATCCAGATGAAAGTGAAGGGATGGAAAACAATTTTTCATGCTAAGGGACCTCAAAAGAAAGCTGGGGTAGCAATTCTCATATCAGACAGATTAGATTTTAAACTAAAGACTGTAGTTAGAGATACAGAAGGACACTATATTATTCTTGTTTTTGTAGGTTTCTGTAAAAGAAAAAATCAATTTAAACAATTTATGGAGACCAACGAGAATGAAAACACAACGGTCCAAAACCTATGGGACACTGCAAAGGCAGTCCTAAGGGGAAAATACATAGCCATCCAAGCCTCACTCAAAAGAAGAGAAAAATCTAAAATGCAGTTTTTATATTCTCACCTCAAGAAGCTGGAGCTGGAACAGAAGAACAGGCCAAACCCACGCACAAGAAGGCAGATGATCAAGATTAGAGCAGAGATCAATGAATTAGAAACCAGGAGCATGGCAGAGCAGATCAAAAGATCTAGAAGCTGGTTCTTTGAAAGAATAAATAAGATTGATAAGCCAATGAACAGACTTATTCAAAAGAATAGAGAAAGGACCCAAGTTAATAAAATTACGAATGAAAGGGGAGAGAGCACGACCAACACCAATGAAATACGAAGGATCATTAGAAACTTTTATCAACAGCTTTATGCAAATAAATTAAACAATCTGGAAGAAATGGATGCATTCCTGGAAACCTATAAACTACCAAAACTGAAACAGAAAGAAATTGATTTTTTTAAACAGACCGATTAACTATGAAGAGATTGAAGCAGTGTTCAAAAACCTCCCCCAAAAACAAGACTCCAGGGCCTGACAGATTCCCCGGGGAATTCTGCCAAACATGCAAAGAAGAAAAAATACCTATTCTCCTGAAGCTGTTTCAAAAAATAGAAACAGAAGGAAAACTACCAAACTCATTCTATGAGGCCAGTATTACCTTGATCCCCAAACCAGGCAAAGACCACATCAAAAAGGATGGATGACCTGAGGAACATGGATGCCAAAATTCTCAAGAAGATCCCAGCTAATAGGATCCAACAGTACATTAAAAGGATTATCCATCATGACCAAGTGGGATTCATCCCTGGGATGCAAGGATGGTTCAACATTAGGAAATCCACCAGTGTGATAGATCATGTCAACAAGAAAAGAGTCAAGAACCATATGATCCTATCAACTGATGCAGAAAAAGCATCTCACATAATACAGCATCCTTTCCTGATTAAAATACTTCAGAGTGTAGGGACAGAGGGCACATTCCTCAATCTCATAAAAACCATCTATGAAAAGCCTACAGAAAATATCATTCTCAATGGGCAAAAGCTGGAAGCCTTTCCCTTAAGATCAGGAACTCGACAAGGATGCCCACTCTCGCCAGTATTATTCAACACAATACAAGAAGTCCTTGCAACAGCAATCAGACAACAAAAAGGGGTAAAAGGTATCCAAAGCAGCAAAGAAGAAGTCATACTGTCTCTCTTCACAGATGACAGGATACTCTATATGGAAAACCCAAAAGAATTCACGCCCAAACTACTAGAAGTTATAGAGCAATTCAGTAATGTGGCGGGATACAAAATCAATGCTCAGAAATCAGTTGCATTTCTATACATGAAAAATGAGACTGAAGAAAGAGAAATTAGGGAATCCATCCCATTTACAATAGCACCAAAAATCATACGTTACCTTGGAATTAACTTAACCAGAGATGTAAAGGATCTATATTCTAGAAACTACATATCACTCTTGAAAGACATTGAAGAAGACACAAAAAATGGAAAAATATTCCATGCTCATGGATCGGAAGAATTAACATAATTAAAATGTCTATGCTACCCAGAGCAATCTAAACTTTCAATGCTATCCCAATCAAAATACCAATGACGTTTTTCAGAGAACAGGAACAAACAATCCATAAATTTGTGTGGAACCAGAAAAGGCCGCGAATCCCCAAAGAATTGTTGAAAAGGAAAAACAAAGCTGGAGGCATCACAATGCCGGATTTCAAGCTGTACCACAAATCTGTGATCACCAAGATAGCACAGCAAGATACTGGCACAAAAACAGACATATAGGCCAATGGAACAGAAGAGAGAACCCAGAAATGGACCCTCGGCTCTTTGGGCAACTAATCTTTGACAAAGCAGGAAAAAACATCAAGTGGAAAAAAGACAGTCTCTTCAATAACTGGTACTGGGCAATTGGAAAGCTACATGCAAAAGAATGAAACTTGACCACTCTCTCACACCACACACGAAGATAAACTCAAATGGATGAAAGACCTCAATGTGAGACAGGAATCCATCAAAATCCTAGAGGAGAACATAGGCAGCAACCTCTACAACATCGGCCAAAGCAACTTTTTTCATGACACATCTCCAAAGGCAAGAGAAAGAAAAGAAAAAATGAACTTGTGGGACTTCATCAAGATAAAAAGCTTCTTCACAGCCAAGGAAACAGTCAAAAAAACTAAGAGGCAGCGCACAGAATAGGAGAAGATATTTGCAAATGACACTAGAGATAAAAGGCTGGTAACCAAGATCTACAAATAACTTCTCAGACTCAATACACAGAAAACAAATAAACAAATCAAAAATGGGCAGAAGATATGAACAGACACTTTTCCAAAGAAGACATACAAATGGCTAACAGACACATGAAAAAATGTTCAAAATCATTAGCCATCAGGGAAATTCAAATCAAAACCACATCGAGATACCACCTTACGCCAATTAGGATGGCAAAAATTGACAAGGCAAGAAACAAATGTAGGAGAGGATGTGGAGAAAGAGGAACCCTCTTACATTGTTGGTGGGAATGCAAGTTGGTACAGCCACTTTGGAAAACAGTGTGGGGGTCTTTCAAATGTTAAAAATTGAGATACCCTATGATCCAGCCATTGCACTACTGGGTATTTACCCCAAAGATACAGACGTAGTGAAGAGAAGGGCCATATGCACCACGGTGTTCATAGCAGCGTTGTCTACCATAGCCAAATTGTGGAAGGAGCCTAGATGCCCTTCAACAGATAACTGGATTAAGAAGATGTGGTCCTAGAAAGATGTGGTCAGTATATACAATGGAATATTACTCAGCCACAAACAAAATGATTTCAAAACATTTGCAGTAACATGGACGGGACTGGAGGAGATAATGCTAAGCGAAATAAGTCAAGCAGAGAAAGACAATTATTGACAGGAGTTAAGATGGCGGAGGAATAGTGGTCCCCTTTTTCACCTGGTCCCAAGTCGAGCTGGATAGGTACCCGACCATCCTGAACATCCACGGAATCAGCCTGAGATGCAGGAAGATACATCTGGATCTCTACAAATGAACATCTACAGCGATGCGTATTGAGGTACGATGAGGGGAGCAATGAAGCCACGCATAGACATCGGAAGATAAACGGAGGAGAAAGGGAGCCGCCGCGTTCGGGAGCCGGGAAGCATTAGCCACCTGAACTGGGGAGCGGGCGGACTCGCGGACCCGCACCCGCAAGAGAGCAGACTGAAACCAAAGCCAGGGAACGCGTGCAACCAGTCTGAAAACCGAGGCTCCGGAGCGCGCACGAACCACACTGGAACGGAGCACCAGAGCGCGCGGGGGCGGCTGGCGGCTGGCAGCTGGCGGTGTTAGAAACACAAAGGACAGAGAAGCGCCGGCCCTGGAAGTGAGGGATGGGACACCGGCTGTGGGGCGCACACCCCGGGACGCTGCAGGATTGAGAAGCACCAACAGAAACAGAGTTAACGTGGCCAGAACACCAGTGGAGAACCGTCTGCGATCCCTCTGTCCTGAGACAGAGGCTGAGATTCGGCTACTGCTGCTCTGACTCCCAGAAGAGGCACAGCAAACAGCCAGGGAAGGCCGCCAGAGACCAAAACCCTGGAAATACCGGCTAACAGTGTGCCCATCCCCATCCTCCCTCGCAGGGGACATGGAGACTCTCCCCGAACAGGGTTGCCTGAGTATCGGCATGGCAGGCCCCTCCCCCAGAAGGCAGGCTGAAAAATCAAGAAGCCCACATCCCTAAGGTCCCTATAAAACAAGTGCAACTGCCTGGGTCCTGGTCAATAACTTGGGCTATGGGAATCCCCACAAACTCTCCTAATCAGAATGACGAGAAGGAGAAATGGCCCCCAGCAAAAAAAAGATAGAGAGTCTATGGCCTCTGCCACAGAACTGATGGATACGGATATAACCAAATTGTCAGAAATGGAGTTCAGAGTAAAAATAGCCAAGATGATGTGTAGACTTGAGAAAAGTACTAATGAAAATGTTAATGAGAATATAAATCTCTAAGGGCAGAAATGAGAGTGAATATGGCAGAAATTAAAAATTCTATGAATCATAAGGGGTGAAAAATTGATGCTCTGACAGCCAGGGTGAATGAGGCAGATGAACGTATCGGCAAATTGGAGGATGGGTTAGTAGAAGAGAAAGCTAAAATAGAAACTTGAAACAAAATAATCCAATCTCAGGAATGTAGGTTACGGGAGATTACTGACTCAATGAAATGTTCCAATGTCAGAATCATTGGCATCCCCAAGGGGGTAGAGAAAAACAGAGGTCTAGAAGAGATAGTTGAACAAACTGTAGCTGAAAACTTCCCTAATCTAGCAAAGGAAAGAAGCATTCGTGTGCAAGAGGCAGAGAGGACCCCTCCCAAGCTCAACCACGACAAACCTACGCCACCACACATCATAGTGCATTTCGCAAATATTAGATCCAAGGATAGAGTATTGAAAGCAGCCAGGGCAAATAAATTTCTCACGTACCAAAGCAAAGGAATCAGAATTACGTCAGACCTGTCTACACAGACCTGGAATGAGAGAAAGGGTTGGGGGGGACATTTTTAAAGTTCTTTCAGAGAAAAACATGCAGCCAAGGATCCTCTATCCAGCAAGGCTTTCATTCATAATGGATGGAGAGATAAAGACCTTCCAGAATTGCCAGTCATTGACCAATTTCGTAACCACGACACCAGCCCTACATGAGATATTAAGGGGGGTTCTATAAAAGTAAAAAGGCCCCAAGAGTGATACAGAACAGAAATTCATAATCTATAGACACAAAGGCTTTACAGGCAACATGGAATCATTAAAATCATATCTCTCAATAATCAGTCTCAATGTAAATGGCCTAAATGCTCCCATAAACACCACAGGGTTGCAGATTGGATAAAAAGACATGACCCATCCATTTGCTGTCTACAAGAGACTCATTTTGAACCTAAAAATACATCCAGACTGAAAGTAAAGGGATGGAATACAATCTTTCATGCCAATGGATCTAGAAAGAAAGCTGGGGTAGCAATTCTCATATCAGACACATTGGATTTTAAACTAAAGACTATAGTTAGAGATACAGAAGGACACTATATTATTCTTAAAGGATATATCCAACAAGTGGATATGAGAATTATAAATATCTATGCCCCCAAAAGGGGAGCAGCAAGATACACAAGGCAACTCTTACCCAGAATAAAGAGACATATAGATAAAAATACATTAATAGTAGGGTACCTCAACACTCCACTATCAGCAATACACAGAGCACCTAAGCAGAAAATCAACAAAGAAACAGGAGGTTTGAATGCTATACTCGACGAGTCGGACCTCATAGATATATATATATATATAGAAGACTACACCCCAGAACCAAAGAATACTCATTCTAATCTAATGCCCATGGAACATTCTCAACAATAGACCATGTTCTGGGTCACAAAACAGGTCTCAACCAACACCAAAAGAGTGAAATTATTCCCTGCATATTCTCAGACCACAACGCTTTGAAAGTGGAACTCAACCACAAGGAAAAATTTGGATGAAACTCAAACACTTGGAGACTAAGAACCATCCTGCTCAAGAGTGATTTGATAAACCAGGAAATCAAAAATCAAATTAAACAATTTATGGAGACCAATGAGAATGAAAACACAATGGTCCAAAACCTATGGGATACTGCAAAGGCAGTCCTAAGGGGGAAATACATAGCCATCCAAGCCTCACTCAAAAGAATAGAAAAATCTAAAATGCAGTTTTTATATTCTCACCTCAAGAAGCTGAACAGCAACAGAGGAACAGCCTAATCCACGCACGATAAAGCAGTCGAACAAGATTAGAGCAGAGATCAATGAATTAGAAACCAGGAGCACAGCTGAGGAGAACAACAGAGCTAGAAGTTGGTTCTTTGAAAGAATAAATAAAATTGACAAACTCTGGAAAGACTTATCCAAAAGAAGAGAGAAAGGACCCAAAGTAATAAAATTGTGAATGAAAAGGGAGAGGTCGCAAC
This sequence comes from Ursus americanus, assembly GCF_024610735.1. NCBI lineage: Eukaryota > Metazoa > Chordata > Mammalia > Carnivora > Ursidae > Ursus > Ursus americanus. The sequence continues at coordinate 76,048,925 of NC_142164.1, forward strand.
CAACACCAATGAAATTGGAAGGATTATTAGAAACTTTTATCAACAACTTTATGGTAATAAATTAAGCAATCTGGAAGAGATGGAGGCCTTCCTGGAACCCTATAAACTACCAAGACTGAAATAGGAAGAAATTGATTTTTTAAACAGACCAATTAATTCTGAAGAGATTGAAACAGTGATTAAAAACCTTCCAAAAAACAAAACTCCAGTGCCTGATGGTTTTCCCGGGGAATTCTACCAAACATTCAAAGAAAAATAATACTTATTCTCCTAAAGATACTTCAAAAAATAGAAACAGAAGGAAAGCTACCAAATTCATTCTATGAGGCCAATATTCCCTTGATCCCCAAACCAGGCAAAAAACCCATCAAAAAGGAGAATTACAGACCGATTTACCTAATGAATATGGATGCCAAAATTCTCAACAAGATCTTGCTAATAGAATCCAACAGTACATTAAAAGGATTATCCATCATGACCAAGTGGGATTAATCCCTGGGATGCAAGAGTGGTTCATATTCGCAAATCTATCAGTGTCATAGATTTCATCGAGAAGGAAAAAGCCAAAAATCATATGATTCTCTCAATAGATGTAGAAAAAACATTTGACAAAATAAAGCATCCTTTCCTGATTAAAACCCTTCAGAGTGTAGGGATACAGGGTACCTTCCTCAATCTCATAAAAACCATCTATGAAAAACCTACAGAAAATATAGTTCTCAATGGGGAAAAGCTGAAAACCTTTCCCTTAAGATCAGGAACACAAGATAGATGCCCACTCTCGCCATTATTATTCAACACAGTATTAGAAGTCCTCGCAACAGCAATCAGACAACAAAAAGGGGTAAAAGGTACCCAAAGCAGCAAAGAAGTCATACTGTCTCTCTTCACAGATGACATGATACTCTATATAGAAAACCCAAAAGAATCTACTCCCAAACTACTAGATGTTATAGAGCAATTCAGTTTTGTGGTGGGATACAAAATCAATGCTCAGAAATCAGTTGCATTTCTATGCACTGGGTGTTATATGAAACTCATGAATCATCGAACTTTACATCAAAAACCAGGCATGTACTGTATGGTGACTAACATAATATAATAAAAAAATTTAAAAAATAAATAATAAAAAATATTTTAAAAAAAGAAATCAGTTGTGTTTCTTTTTTTTTTAAAGATTTTATTTATTTATTTAACAGAGATAGAGACAGCCAGTGAGAGAGGGAACACAAGCAGGGGGAGTGGGAGAGGAAGAAGCAGGCTCATAGCGGAGGAGCCTGATGTGGGGCTCGAACCCAGAATGCCGGGATCATGCCCTGAGCTGAAGGCAGATGCTTAACCGCTGTGCCACTCAGGTGCCCCATCAGTTGTGTTTCTATACATGAACAACGAGACTGAAGAAAGAGAAATTAGGGAATCCATCCTATTTATAATAGCACCAAAAATCATACGTTACTTTGGAACTAATGTAACCAGAGACGTAAAGGATCTATATTCTAGAAACTACAAATCACTCTTGAAAGACATTGAAGAAGACATAAAAAGATGGAAAAATATTCCATGCTCATGGATCGCAAGAATTAACATCGTTAAAATGTCCATGCTACCCAGAGCAATCTACACTTTCAATGCCATCCCGATCAAAATACCAATGACATTTTTCAAATAACTGGAACAAATAGTCCTTAAGTTTGTATGGAACCTGAAAAGGCCCCGATTCGCCAAGGAATTGTTGAAAAGGAAAAACAAAGCTGGAGGCATCACAATGCCGGATTTCAAGCTGTAATACAAAGCTGTGATCACAAAGACAGTATGGTACTGGCACAAAAACAGACACATAGACCAATGGAACAGAAGAGAGAACCCAGAAATGGCCCCTCGGCTCTTTGGGCAACTTATCTTTGATAAAGCAGGAAAAAACATCCGATGGAAAAAAGACAGTCTCTTCAATAAATGGTGCTGGGAAAATTGGACAGCTACATGCAAAAGAATGAAACTTGACCACTCTCTCACACCATACACAAAGATAAACTCCAAATAAATGAATGACCTTGATGTGAGACAGGAATCCATCAAAATCCTAGAGGAGAGCATAGGCAGCAACCTCTACAACATCGGCCACTGCAACCTTTTTCATGACACATCACCAAAGGCAAGAGAAGCAAAAGATTAAATGAACTTGTGGGACTTCATGAATTAAAAAGCTTCTGCACGGGCAAGGAAACAGTCAAAAAAATTAAGAGGCATCCCACGGAATGGGAGAATATATTTGCAAATGATGCTACAGATAAAAGACTGGTATACAAGATCTACAAGGAACTCCTCAAACTCAACACACGAGAAACAAATAAACAAATCCTAAAATGGGCAGAAGATATGAACAGACACCTTTCCAATGAAGACATACAAATGGCTAACAGACACATGAAAAAATGTTCAAAATCATTAGCCATCAGGGAAATTCAAATCAAAACCACAGTAAGATATCACCTTATGCCAGTTAGAGTGGCAAAAATTGACAAGGCAAGAAACAACAACTGTTGGAGAGGATGTGGAGAAAGGGGATCCCTCCTACATTGTTGGTGGGAATGCAAGTTGGTAGAGCCACTCTGGAAAACAGTGTGGAGGTCCCTTAAAAAGTTAAAAATTAAGCTACCCTATGACCCAGCCATTGCACTACTGGGTATTTACCCCAAAGATACAGATGTAGTGAAGAGAAGGGCCGTATGCACCCCAATGTTCATAGCAGCATTGCCCACAATAGCTAAATCATGGAAGGAGCTGAGATGCCCTTCAACAGATGACTCGATTAAGAAGATGTGGTCCATATATACAATGGAATATTACTCAGCTATTAAAAAGAACGATTTCTCAATATTTGCTGCAGCGTTTTTGGCACTGGAGGAGATATTGCTAAGTGAAATAAGTCAAGCAGAGGCAGACAACTATCATAAGGTTTCTCTCATCAATGGAACATAAGAACTAGGAAGATCAGTAGGAGGAGAAAGGGATAAAGAAAGAGGGGGTAATCAGAAGGGGTATGAAGCATGAGAGACTATGGACTCTGAGAAACAAACTGAGGGCTTCAGAGGGGAGGGGGGTGTGGGAATGGGATAGGCTGGTGATGGGTAGTCAGGAGGGCATGTATTGCATGGTGCACTGGGTGTTATACGCAACTAATCAATCACTGAACTTTACATCAAAAAAATAAATAAAAATAAAAAATTTTTAAAAAGTTATAACCTTGCACATATGTTTTTTGTGAGTGATAATTATCTCCTAATTAAAAAAAATAAAGACAATTATCATATGGTTTCACTCATTTATGGAACATAAGAAGTAGGAAGATCAGTAGGAGAAGAAAGGGAAGAAGGAAGGGGGTGTAAACAGAAGGGGGAATGAATCATGTGAGACTATGGACTCTGGGAAACAAACTGAGGGCTTTAGAGGGGAGGGCGGTGGCGGATCGGGATAGGCCGGTGATTGGTATTAAGGAGGGCACATATTCAGTGGTGCACTGGGTGTTAAATGCAAGTAATGAATCATGGAACTTTCCATCAAAAACTTGGGATGTACTGTATGGTGACTAAATAACATAATAAAAAATTTATTAAAAAAAATGTGGTCTATATATACTATGGAATATTAGTCAGCCATCAGGAAGAATGATTACACAACATTTGCAGCAACATGGATGGGACTGGAGGAGATTATGCTAAGTGAAATAAGTCAAGCAGAGAAAGACAATTATCATATGGTTTCACTCATTTATGGAACATAAGAAATAGGAAGATAGGTAGGAGAAGGAAGGGAAGAATGAAGGCGGAGTAAACAGAAGGGGGAATGAAGCATGAGAGATTGTGGACTCTGGGAAACAAACTGAGGGCTTCAGAAGGGAGGGGGGTAGAGGATTGGGATAGGCTGGTGATGGGTATTAAGGAGGGCATATATTGCACGGTGCAGTGGGTGTTATATGCAAATAATGAATCATGGAACATTGTATCAAAAACTGGGTATGTACTGTATGGTGACTAATATATCAAAATAAAAATTATTAAAACAAAACAAAACAAAACAAAAAAACTACATGGAGATAAATGAAAACACAATGATCCAAAGTATTTGGAATGCAGGAAAAGCTGTTGTAAGAGGGAAAATAATAGCACCAATGTTCTATCTCAAGAAGCATGAAAAATCTCCAATAAACAATCAAACAGGATCTAGAGGTACAGGGTCGCTCAGTTGTTTGAGCCTCCAACTCTAGGTTTCAGCTCAGCTTGTAATCTCAGGGATAAGCAATCGAGCCCCACGTCAGACTCTGCATTCAGCACAGTCTGCTGAGATTCTTTCCCCTTTGCCTTCTCTCTCCCCCTCTTCTCCTCCCCCTGCTTGTACTCTCAATAAAAAATAAATAAATAAAATCTATAAAAATTAATAAAGAAACTAGAAAAAAATGCTCAATGGCAATTAGAAGGAAATAAGAAGAACTAGAGCAGAAATAAATGAAATAGAGACTAAAAAAACAACAGTATAGGTCAATGAAACCAGAAGCTAGTTCTTTGAAAAGCTCAACAAAATTGATAAACTTTTAGCCGGACTTATCCAGAAAAAAATGAGGACTCAAATAAAATCACGAATGAAAGAGGAGAAATAACAACCAGCACCACAGAAATACAAAGGATTACAAGACACTATTATGAGAATTTACATGTCAACAGAATGGGCAACCTAGAAGAAATGGATAAATTCCAAGAAATATATAACCTCACAAAACTCAATCAGGAAGAAACAGAAAATATGAACAGACAGACCAATTGCTAGCAATGTGATTGAATCCATAATCAATTAAAATCCCAACAACAACAACAAAGTGCAGGATGAGATGCTTCACTGGTGAATTCTACCGAACACTTAAAGAAGAGTTAATATCTACTCTTCTCAAACTATTCCAAAAAAAAAAAAAAAAACAGATGAGGAAAGAAAGCTTCTAAATTAATCCTTTAAGGCCAGCATTACCCTGATACCAAAACCACATAAAAACACTACAGAAAAGAAAACTACAGGAAAAATCGCGATGAACACAGATGTGAAAATCCTCAACAAAATATTAACAAACTGAATCTAACAATGCATTAATAAAGTCATTAACTGGGACACCTGGGTGGCTTAGTCGGTTAAGCACCTGCCTTCAGCTCAGGTCATGATCCCAGGGTCCTGGGATTGAGTCCCGCACCAGGCTCCTTGCTCAGTGGGGAGCCTGTTTCTCCCTCTGCCTGCTCCCCCTACTTGTGCTTTCTCCTTCTCTCTCTCTCCCTGACAAATAAAATCTTGAAAAAAATCATTCACCATGATCAAGTGGCATTTATTTCTGGGATGCAAGGGTGGTTTAATATTTGGAAATCAATCAACGTGATACATCACATTAGCAAGAGAAAGGGTAAAAACCATATGATCATTTCAATAGATACAATGAGAGCATCTGACAAAATACAATATCAATTAATGATAAAAACTCTCAACAAAGTAGGTTTAGAGGGAACATACCTCAACGTAATAAAGGCCACATATGAAATACCCACAGCTAACATCATTCTCAATGGTGCAAAACTGAGAGCTTTCCTCTATGATCAGGAACAAGACAAGGATATCCACTCTCTCCACTTTTATTCAACATAGTATTGGAAGTCCTAGCCAGAGCAATCAAACAAGAAAAAGAAATAAAAGGTATCCCTATTCATAAGGAAGAAGTAAAACTTTCACTGCTAATGGCATGATACTATATATAGAAAACTCAAAAGAATCCACAAAAATTACTAGAACTGATAAATGAATTCAGTGAAGCTGGATACAAAATTAATACACAAAAATCTATTGCATTTCTATACACTAATAATGAAGAAGAAGGAGGAGAAATTAAGAAAACAATCTCATTTATATTTGCACCAAAAAGAAGAAAATACATAGGAATAATCTTAACCAAGGAGGTGAAAAACCTGTACTCCGAAAACTGTAACACACCGAAGAAGGAAATTGAAGATTATACTAACAAATGGAAAAGATATTCCACGTGCATGGATTGGAAAAACAACTATTGTTAAAATGTCCATACTCCCCAAAGCAATCTACAGATTTAATGCAATCCTATCAAAATACCAACAGGATTTTTAACAAAACTAAAACAAATAATCCCAAAATTTTTATGGAATCCCAGAAGACCCCAAATAGCCAATGCAATCTTGAAAAAGAAGAACAAAACTGGAGGTATCACAATCCCAGATTTCAAGATATACCACAAAGCTATAATCAAAACAGTATGGTATTGGCACAAAAACAGACACAAAGATCCATGGAACAGAATAGAGCACAAATACACCCATGCTAAATGATCAATTAATACACCATAACAGAGGCAAGAATATATAATAGGAAAAAGTCTCTTCAACAAATGTTGTGCAAAACTGGCAGCAACATGCAAAAGAATGAAACTGGACCACTGTCTTACACGATACACAAAAATGAACTCAAAATGGATTAAAGACCTAAACGTGAGACCTGAAACCATAAAATTCCTAGAAGAAAACATAGGCAGTGATTTCTTTGACATTGGCCATAGAAACATTTTTCTAGATATGTCTGTTCTGGCAAGAGAAACAAAAGCAAAATCAAACTATTGGGACTACACAAAAATAAAAAGCTTTTGCATATTACAGGGAACCATCAACAAAACAAAAAGGCAACCTACCAAATGGGAGAAAATATTTGCAAATGATATCTCTATTAAGGGGTTAATATCCAGAATATATAAAGAACTTAAACAATGCAAGCCCTCCAAAGAACAAATAATCCAATTTAAGGAATGGGTAGAGGATCTGAATAGACATTTTTCCAAAGAAGATACACAGATGGCCAACACACACAAAAAGATGTTCAACATCACTAATCGTAAGGGAAGTGTAAATTAAAACCAGAACACAATTATCATTTTATACCTCTCAGAATGGGTAAGCTAAAAAAAATAAGAAATAACAAGTCTTGACAAGGGTGTGGAGAAAGGGGGACATATATACATAATACATAGAAAGAGAAAGACTTTGTATGCCATATGACTTCACTCATTTGCGGAATTGAAGAAACAAAGTAACAAACAGAAAAAAAAGAGAGACAAACAAGAAAACAGACTCTTAAATACAGAGAACAAACTCCTCGTTGACAGAGGGGAGGGGTGGGGAAATGGATGAAATAGATAAAAGGGATTAAGAGAACACCTATCTTGATGAGCAGTGAGAAATGTACAGAATTGGTGAATCATTGTATTGTACATCTGAAATATAACATTATATGTTAATTTTACTTGAATAAAAAAATACATAAAGGCTGTTTAATGATATCACATTGACAAGTTCCTTACCTAAATCTGAAAATTATTTGCCAAAGGGATATTATATTTCCCATACCATGGAAAATTTGTTTATGTTTTTAAAAACCGGACAGAACTTTACTGTTCCTGAAAACAATCATACTATTTACCTATTTCCCTACAAAAGTTCAGAAAGCATGTCAACCATTTTGTGCAGCATCCTTTATGTTTCTTACCAGGTCCCGTTGATCCTCCTGTACCAGATCCATTTTGTGTACCAAGCAAAAGATTTTGGCATCTGGAGAATTCTGCAGAATGGCCTCTAGGCATGATTGGTAATAGTGCATGTCCTTTTCCAGTTCACGGCTTTCCACATCAAACACATATATCAGAACCTCCACATTTCGGAAGATGTTGTCTCGTTGGCTGGTGAAATAATTTTCCATGAAGGTATCCTGTCTGGTAGGAAAAAAATATCTAGGTAATAAGCAAGTCCTCAGTTTAGTCACTCCTACTTACAATTTATTTTTGTTGGTTTAATCAATGTGAAAGATAATCTTAAGGCTTCAACAGGCAAATAATAGTAAACTGGTACGGCTTCACCTTCTTAGTTGAACCATACCTTGCACCACCCTTTGCCCTCTCCTTGTGTTCCAAATACACTGTGACCTTCCTCAGTTCCACTGGCCTGTGGTGTATCCACCAAGGGGCATTTACATATGCTATTTACTCTGTTTCACATGCTATTCCCCTATCTCTACATCTAATTAACTCCTACTTGTCCCTTTAGATTTCAGTTCAATCCATATTTCCTCACAGAAACCATTCCTGACCTCCCTGTCTTGAGCAAATCCAGTCACTATGGGCCCTAATACAATTACATTGTTTTTATTTCTAACACTTAACCACAAGTGTGATATTACATCTATTTGTGTGTGGTTTTTTTGGAAACATGATTTTAAAACTCTTTATTAGCTTATTCTAAAACACAAAATGGAGATTTTTTTTGATTATGATATGTTAGTCACCATACAGTACATCATTAGCTTTTGATGTAGTGTTCCATGATTCATTTTTTGCATATAACACCCACTGTTATATGAGCACCCAGTGCTCATTGCAATACGTGCCCTCCTTAATACCCATCACTGGGCTAACCCATCCCCCACTCCCCTCCCCTCTAAAACTCTGTTTGTTCCCCGGAGTCCACAGTCTGTCATGGTTCATCTCCCCCTGATTCCCTCCCTTCATTTTTCCCTTTCTTCTAATGTCCTCCATGCTATTCCTTATGTTCCACATTTAAGTGAAACCATTGTCTTTCTCTGCTTGGCTTATTTCACTTAGCATAATCTCCTCCAGTTCCATCCATGTCGATGCAAATGTTGGGTAATCATCCTTTCTGATGGCTGAGTAATATTCCACTGTATATATGGACCACATTCATCTGTTGAAGGGCATCTCAGCTCCTTCCACAGTTTGGCTATTGTGGACAATGCTGCTATGAACACTGGGGTGCATATGGCCCTTTTTTTCACTACATCTGTATCTTTGGGGTAAATACCCAGTAGTGCAATTGCTGGGTCATATGGTAGCTCTATTTTTAACTTTTTAAGGGACCTCCACACTGTTTTCCAAAGTGGCTGTACCAGTTTGCATTCCCACCAACAGTGTAAGAGGGATCCCCTTTCTCCACAACCTCTTCACTTCCCTAGAGTGTAAGTTCCATAAAGGCAAGGACTATGTCTGTTACTGTCCACCATTTAAGCAAAGAGCCTTCCATAGGGTAGGTGCTCAGTGAATATTTACTGAATAAATAAATACTCTAAATTATATGAAAATGACACCAAGATAGCTTTTTAGCAGTTTTGTTCTTTGATTCCTAGGCTGTGTGCTGCTTTTCAATTACCAAGCACCCAGCAAAAAACAGTTTTGTTGGAATTTAAGAAACAAAACAAATGAGCAAAGAAAAAAAAAGGAGTGAGATAGAGATACAGAGAGACAAACCAAGAAATAGACTCTTAACTATTGAGAACAAACTGATGGGGGAGAGGAGGTAGATGGAGGGGATGGGTGATATGGGTGATGGGGATTAAGGAATGCACTTGTCATGATGAACACCGGGTATTGTATGGAATTGCTGAATCACTATATTGCACACCTGAAACTAATGTAACACTGTATATTAACTATACTGGAATTAAAACAAAATAAATAAATAAAAACAGTTTTGTCATGAAAAAAAAAAAAACCATGAACCTGGCTTTTTTTTTCATTTTAGAGAATTTATTTTTAGGAAAAAGGAACAGAAAATATTACATGCACACAATTTATTAATGAGTAACAGAGCAAACAAAATATTATTTGATGAATACAACATGCATGCACTTAACTTTCACACTATAGTCAGTTAAGGCTGAGAGAAAAGCTGACCCAGGAAGAGAAGAGGAAGGTAGGGGACACCCACTGGTCCCAAGTGAAGAGTCCCAAGCTCTCTAGTTCAGAGCACAGGCTCTGTGTTCAAATCCCAATCCTGCCATTTATCCCCAATGACTGCTTGTCCCCTACCTGTGATGGTGCGAGTGACCAACATATATTGAGACTTACTAGGTGCCAGGTCATTATTCTAAGCACTTCATTATTTATTTACTTATTTTTTAGTTTTAATTCAATTTAATGTTTTATTTTTTTATTTTTAATGTTTTTTTATTATATTATGTTAGTCATCATACAGTACATCCCCGGTTTCCGATGTAAAGTTCGATGATTCATTAGTTGCGTATAACACTCAGTGCACCATGCAACACGTGTCCTCCTTACTACCCATCACTGGTCTATCCCATTCCCCCACCCCCCTCCCCTCTGAGGCCCTCAGTTTGTTTCTCATAGTCCATAGTCTCTCATGCTTCGAATGAAGCATGAACCTAGCTTTTAGTCTTGTACTTTGCTATTGATTAGCTGTGTGGCCTTGGGGGAAACTTAATATCACTGTACCTCAGCTGCCTTATCTGCAAAATTAACTGTAACATCTTAGGGCCTAAAAGCAAGGAACTTGGACTAATCTCTTGAAAGAGATTACAGATATTAGAAGAATGATAAGGAGGAAGGATTTGTACGGAGACAGCTGCTAGAGCATTAAGTGGTCCATCTGCTAGCAATAATGGGAGTCATTTTCTTAGAGAATATTTGGCTGTTTCATTATTCTTTCAACAAATAACTCATTGAGCACCTGTTCCATGGTTGGTTCTATGCTAGGAGCTGGTAAACACCGAGCTAACAATAATGTCTATTTTGTGAGGAACTTTGCTATACATTTATATGTCATCTTAGTTAATCATCAAAACAACCCTATGATTTAGTGCCATCATTATCCCTATTGTACAGATGAAGAAACTGGCTCAGAGAGTTTAAATGATCTACCCAAAATAACACAGCTAATAGAGCTGTGCTACAAACCCCAATCTAACTCCAGAGCCTAGGCTCCTAACCACTGTGCACTACACACTGCTGCTGCAGCATGGAGATGCAAATGGCCATAGGGTAAGGAGCAATACCTACATATAAGCACAGTGAATGTGCATTTGTGATGGAATATACTGGAAGTATCTCAGCCATGGGAGGAAAAACTGTTTCCTACTCCTCCAACAGTTGGTAATTCAGCTGAAGAATATGTGCTTAGGGCTGATCTATAGTGCTTAGACTGCCTGGAGATTGAAATAATAAAGAATAAGGTGATATGGTATGATGAATAAGAGCTCAGCATTGGTATTATGCCACCTGAGATAAAAACCTAATTTCTTCACCTGCAGAAGAGGGGGATAATCTATCCCATACTATAGATATGTAGACACAGCTTGTGTTAGTGCTGATTAAATATGTCACATAGAGAGGGCATTTTCACAATTACATGTAAGTAAGAGATCTTTATTTACTCAAGTGCCAATTCTGAAGCAATTTCTATCAAATGTATCTATTACAAATGATAGTTACTATAATGTATTTTCCATGCTGATTATACTAGGTGCCATGATTACGGCTACTGGCCCCACAAACAAGCAGATAGTACTTACCCACCACAGTCCCACAGGTTCAATACCAGGTTTCCCAGAAATCGGACATGAGAATGTTCTACATCAACTGGAAGACAAATACGACAAATCTAGTAATTGTAGCATGTGAGGTTAAATTCAAAATAAGCAATGAACTAACCCATGGAATTCAGAAGGACCAAAGTGGAGTGAAATGCTCAAAGCTACAACAAGAAGGTGATTTTCAGCTCAGTAATGTGGTTTCGTGGCAAGGTGGGCACCTAAACTACTCTGAGCTACAGAACTGGCTCTCAGTGTAAGCAATTTTACTTTTTAGTAGTTTAGTGCTTAGAGCAGAAGCAATCTCCAATTATAATATCACTGTTAAAATTTCAACATGTAAGACAGAGACATATACCATTTAATAGCTCTTCACTAACCCACCAACACCCTCCACAAAAAAACTTAAAAAATGACAACAAACACCAAATACGAAACAAGGATAAAACATAACCCAACTTGCTCCCTCTATTGGTTTCCCTATTTCAGTTAATGACCCTATCATTGTCCCATTTCAGGGGAGGTGGTCATTGTTGACTCCTCTGTCCACATTCATCGTTATTCCTTTGTAATTTCTGGATTCCACTCCTTGTTTTACAACCTGCCACTAACAATAGGAAGGCCCTTACCTCTCAGGCCTACACAAAGACAATAGTTCCATAATTACCTCCCACCGGGAAGCCTTACCCACTTTACTTCATCCTACAGGCTACTGTCATATTCATCTTCTTAACACTACTTTGAACATGTCACTCCCCATTCAAAAAACTTTCAATGGTTCCTCCATGCCTACAGGGGGGCATTCAAGGTCCTTCAAATTTGGCTTCCAATCTACCTTTATATTCCCCCATGAGTCACGTTAATAAAGACTTTTGTTCCAGTCCAATTTGGTTTATTCTTAGTCCTCCCCAACCCCACTACCTCCCCAACCCCCAACATACCTTACATCAGGGGTCGCAAACTTGCTAACATGGGCCAGGCCAGTAAATGTACAAAAGCAAAGATGATTATGTATGGAGAGTAAACATCCACCCAAGCGGATGATAGAGTGGGTGGCAATTACTCAGCTCTAGCTCATTTGTCAGGCAGGAATGTGGGATCAAGATGATAATATACATTCCTCAATAGTAGTGAGAAACCAGATTTTTATGGCAACTCTTACATATTTATAACTAATTCCAATTTTTCTAAAACATTGTACAGGCCAAACAAAACATATCTATAGGCCTTATCCAACTTACAGACTGCCTGTTTGCGACCTCTGCCTTACACTTCCCTCCCCACTCTATATTTTGCCTACTCTGTTCATCTGCCTAGAAAGTCCTCCCCATCTTTCTTTCAAAGTTATATTCATCTAATAAGACCCAGCTTAAATTCACCTTCTCTAAAAGCCCTACCTGGCCACCCCCACTTACTGTCATCACTCCCTCTGAATTCATTCAAACATTTATTAAGCATCTACTCTCTGCCAGGCACCAAAAATCACAAGGAGGAATAATGAAAGTTCTTATCTTGAAAATTTCTTAAAGTCTAGCAATTGTAATTTTTACGATTTATGTGACAATCAATCACACAGTGGTGTTTCTTCTATGACTATCTTGAAGCTATTGCTTAAATTTACTGCTAACTTTTGTGCAATTTTATCTTCTTATAACCTAGACCATAAGTGGCAAACATTAAAACATGGGCATTAAAAAAAAAAAAAACACGGGCATTGGAGTCAAACAGTTCTTAGTTCAAATACCAGCTGCACCTCTCTGTGTGACCTTGGGCAAGTCACTTAACCTCTGAGTATCAGTTTCCTTTTCTATTACAAAAGATGGGAAGCATGCTATTGACCTCACAGGACTGTTGTGAGGATTAAATGAGTTATCATACATAAAGTGCCTGGCACGTAGTAGGTGCTCAAACTACTTCCCTTCTCCCCCTTACTTCCCCCTCCTTGGAAAAGGAATCATATCTTACATGTCTTTGTATTTCCAACAGAGTCTACGAGAGAGTAGGTGCTCAAACTGCTATTAATTTGAAGACTATGTAAACGGTCTAGTACTAAAAAAAAAATGGAAAGAAGTGCTACTGAGAAAGGTAAAGACAATAACAAAAGAAGTGACAGGATTGAGTGACTGTTCAGATATGAAGTACATGGGACAGAAATCTGATTTCTACTCCCGTATCATAGAAATTATTCTCATCAAGTGACCAATGGCCCCATTACCAAATCCAGTGGACTTTTTAGTCCTTGTCTTACTTTCTGTAGCATGACACTGTTGACTACTCTCTTCTCAAAAAATTCTCTTCTCTTGGCCTCTGATGTCATACCTATAACCTCTCTGGTATATCTTTCTATTCTTCTTTCTGTCTCTTAAATGTTGGAGCTCTTCAGGATTTCATCTTTGGCTACCTACTTTCCCCTCATGCAAGCTAATCTATTCATGTTATTTTATTTGCCATTTGGATACTGACAACTTGTAAGGGTATATCTCTAATACAGATGTCTCTCTCCCTTTCTGAAACATACATTGGACATCTTCATTTGAATAATACATAAGTATCCCAAACTCAATGTATCCAAATATAACTCATTTCCCCATTTTTTTCCTACAAAAATCTATTCTTCTTTCAGTCCTCTCCATCTCAGTGAATTTAACCAGTTGCCTAAGCTAAAACCTTAATTTCATCCTTGAGTCCACTCTTTCCTCCACTATTCCACCCAAACCTATCAACAAGTCCTATTGACTCTATCTCTTAAATATATCCCAAATGCATTTGCTTCTCACTAAATCCACTACCACTACCTTAACCCAAGTTAAGGCCCCATCATCTCTTACCTGGTCTACTAAAACAATTACTTAATCTGTCAACCTGTTTCTACCCTTGCCTCCCTCCAATCTGTCCTCCATATTAGATATAATGGTCTCTCCAAAATGTGGATTTTACTCCCATTATTCTTTAAAAAGGAAAAAAAAAGTCTCTGTGTATATATGATTGTATATACCCAGAAAAAAAAAAGGCCTAAAGGACAATCTCAAACTACTAATGGTGGTTGTCCCCAGGAAACAGGCCTGAGAATGAGGGAAGGAGTAGACTTTCTGTACTTCTGCAATGCTTGAATTTTTCACAATTAAAATTGAAAATTAGAAATAATAAAATCTGATCATGTTAGTTTTCTATTTAAAACCCTCCATGGGCTGTCCTCTACCCTCAGTTCAAACTACCTGACTTGGCTTATAAGGCACTTTATGATCCAATCCCCGTGTTCTGCCTTTCTTTTTAGTCTCATGTCTTCTATATGGCCTTCCGGCTCTCCTAGTCTTCCTGTCCTGCTGTCATAAGAGCAACTGAAAAGAACCAGAACAGAGCTTTATGAAATCACATACATTTATGGGGCAGAAAGAAGAAAATTTTTTTTAAAGGGGTAGGGATGGTTAAAGATAAAGGAAGAAAATCAGGGTAATAAAGCATTAAATAAAAGCCAAGGGAAAGAGAATTTTGAGAAGGTAGGAAATCTTGGAGCCATCAACAGTGTTTGTGACTAAAATACTTTATAATCTTATTTTTATTGACAAGTTTACTATTCCAACAAATACATTTTAACAGCCCACGAATAAATTAATTATATCACCATTCTGTACCCTTACCGTGAATTTTAAAACACAGTAGACTCTAAGTTTAACAAAATAAAATTGGATTTTTTTCAGCAATAACAAACTAGAAAAACACTAAAACATTAAAGATGACATAATATTTTAGAAGTACTCTTTTTTCTACTGTTAAAGAACATCAGCAACTTCATAAAAGGGAACAGTAAGTAAAAACCAATGCACTATATGTATTGTCAAGCAGTCTATAAGTTTAGCAGTAAAACCCAGACCTTTCTTCAGCAATGACAAACTAGGTAATGATACATTAAAGCATTAAGTCCAACATAATCTTTTAAAGCATACTTTCACTACCTTTAAGGAAATACAGTAATTGTTAACAAAGTGTATCAATAAAGGTCCCATTTGAGAGAAGAGCCCTGTCCCATTCACAGTGCTGGCACACAGGATGGTCCAGAAAAGCACTTATTGAATAAATGGGAATGCTTAAATGTATAATGTACATATAATTTGCAACATTCTGTTTGTAATGTTTTAATGATGCTGCTAGATTACTTCAAAACTACTTCAAGTAGCTTGAATAGTTCTGAAATTTGGGCTGTATGACTATTCACTAGACTTAGGGTAGTAAATCAACTCAGCTGATCAAAACAAAAATATTAATTTACTAGAAAATTGAAAATTTGCTTCAATAAAATGTACAGAACTTAAAACACACAAAGAAAGAAATCCTCCAGGAATGGTGGCTGTGGCACGATGGATAGAGCAGAAGCATAGAGTGACATTCCAGCTCTAATGCTTGCTAGTTGAGTAAACTCAACTTCTAGGTCATCTACCAAAATGAAGTTAATATAAAAACTGAAGTAAATAAAAAAGCATTTAATAAACAGAAGCTTCCTCTAATCTACTGAAACCATATGATTATTAAGTCCAGATCTTTTACTTGTGAGAATAGAAAAAAATTAAAATCTACCAAATCAAGACACAAAGAAGTCTGGGCAGGTCCTTTCTAGAAGGAAGTCTCTCAAGGAATGACAGGCCATAGGACCCTGTCCCGACCAAAATTTCTGATGAATGACTTAGATGAAAACTAGATGAGATGCTTATCAAATGTACAAAATACACAAAGCTAGGAAGAATACCTAACATATCAGATGAGATACTAAGCACCTAAAATGAAAACAGATCTAATCCCTTTTCTACAGATAAGGAAATTACGGCCCTGAAAAATAATGAGTTGTCCTGGATTTCACAGTTAACAGGGGATACAGGAACATAGGTGCTAAAACAAACAAAACTGAATAATTTAATCGAGTAAGAATTTATTTAGATTCAAAATATTAGCTGCACAAGAAGCAGAAGGATTATATGTGTTTTAATAACAATGTATGTGAGAAAGAACTGTTTTTTTTTTTTCAGTACGACTCATATAATGAAAGCCACTCCACAAAACAAGAATAGGGGACTAAACTGTGCTAATAGCAGTGTGAGGCCCAAAATAAGAGATATAATAGTTCTACTCTGCCTGATCAGATCACACTTATATTCAAGTCTCAGCACTTTAAGAAAAATGTAGACACATTCAAACAAGTCCTTAAAAATGTTTCAAAATTATGTCACATGAGGAACAGATGGAGAAACTGGACACGTTTAACTTAAGGAAGGTTAAGATTTGGAAAGCAAGGATGGCTAGGATAGATTAAGACATTAATCATACTCAAATGTTTGCAGAGACTCAAAGGAACAGAAAGGGGGCCAGATAACAGAAATAAAGAGAAAGAGATTCAGGGTTCTAAGAAATAGCTTTCTAACCATTGAAGCTGCCCCAATTATGAGAGTATATATATATACTTCAAGCACTTTATGAAGAAAAATGAGGTTTCCTTCTTTATATCCTAGGGTCTGGAACATAAGTTGTTTCAAAAATGTTTGTTTTTCTCGGAACCAGAGTGAGATACCTTACGAAGTAGTGGGTGAGTTGTCCCTAAAAGTGTTCAAGATGCTAAAAACTCAGATCAGGAATTTTGAAAGCCAGGTAGGGAATGCTTTCATCACTGAGAGGCCAAGGACCATAGCAGAATCCAGAAATGCCTCGATGTTGCAAAATAAAATGGCATTACAGTCTAGAAACAGAAGAGGTCTCCCAGAAGCATAGCCCAGCTAGCCCATATTAAAAAGCCAGATTTAACATTCAAATCATAAAGGGCAATGAAATATTTCTCAAGTCAGAGCTGGAACTCCAGTGAGAACATCTATGTATATTCAGAAAGAGAAGCAGCAGAGTACACTAACCTCCCCCTCATAGGCCCCCCTCAGAATTTACCTTTTAATGAAGACTAGTACTAATTATAGCTTTAAAAAATCTTAGATTTTATTGTTATGCTTATTAATACCTATCAATATCCCTTTATATAATAAATTAAAAACAACCTCCCACAAAAAACAAATAAGGAAACAAAAGGGTCCCTATGTTTGTTTAATAAAGAGCAGGATAAAAAACAAGTTGGACAAGGCTATTCCACTTGGTAAGCAACCTAGAAAGAACCTCCCCAAGAGAGCAAGCAGTAATAACCAGAATTAGGTCACACCCCTTTGAGAAGGAATGAAAAAAACAGGGAAAACATGCTCTGAAACAAATCTCTCAACCTCTGCATCCCTAAGTGACCACAACCGTGTTATGCAGATTTTTAATAGTTAAGATCACCTGATTTCACAATAAGATAAAACATCTTACTTGTTGCACCAAGGCGACGTGTGTCTCTGGCAATATAATTTGCAAAGATAATAGACCTCATGCTGGTCTTACCAGACCCACTTTTACCCATTAACAGCACCTAAGGACAAAGTGAAAAAAAAAAACACAACAAAGTCAGAAATCTAGAGCAAATCAAGTCTAAAAGGATCTATTTCTCTCTTGTACTTGATGTTTTACTGACAGTATCAACAACCTATTGCAGATACTTGTAACTAACCAGTTCCCTGACCAATGGTAAATGCAGAGATACCTAAAATTCCAGGAGCCAGGCATTTACCTGTCATGCGTTACACATCCTCTTGGCGATAAAATCACAGGAATTTATTATGCTACCACTATACACTATCATAAATTCAGAACTATATTAGAGAAATAACAACTTGAGGAAATGGAACCCTGATCTCTCATAATCTAATGCTTTATGCACTGAACTACCTGGCAGGGGATTTCATTATAACTCAAAGTTCTTCTCCCTGCTCAAGGTCAACCTTTCCACCTCTGCCCTTTATCTAATCCCTTCTACTTACTCTATGATTTTATTCATTAATTACTCTGGATCTTTTTTTTTTTTAAGTGTCCCACGGCCTACAAGCTCAAGTCCTTAAACTACATATAACATAAGATCTGGCTTATCTATTCCTCTGCCCTTACCTCTTGGCCTAGAACTTTTAGAGTCCAGCCATTAATGAACTGAGCTAAACATCTTACAGTCCCCCTGACTGCTCCCAGAATTCCAGGGAGCTCAGCTCTATGTCTTTGTTTCATGCTGTACACTCTGCCAGTAACTTTCCATTCCTTTTTTTTTTCCTTCAGCTAAGCTCCACTTATCCCTCAAGACTTGATTCAGTAACCATCTCCCCAAGAAGCTTCCCTGACCCCAATGCCCTAGGTTGGCTTAGGTGTGTCTCACCTCTTTCCTCCCATGGCACTCCTATAGCACGGCAAAGACCAAAATGCACTGCAGTTATCTGGGTTTATTTTTTGGTCTGCTTCTCACAAGACTGTAAGTTCTTGAATGGCAGGGAGAATCCCCTTTGTATCTCCAGTGCCTAACATATAACAGGTGCTTAAAATATGTTCATCAAAAGAATGAGCAAGCTATCTAAACAAACATATAAAACAAGTGAGTTTTTAATGAAGAGAACTGTCCAATGGAAAAGGTGACCTTATGAAGATGAACAGCCTTTATGTCAATGTCAGCACCTAACAAAGACAGAAAAACACCTATCAAAGATAGTGTTGATTCTTGCACAAGGAGGGTTTTGGGTAAGGTGACTTTCAAGAATTTTCTCAAACTAACATTTATGGACTATAGTTCCAATTACCTTGCTTTTCAAATGGAGGGGTTACAGGTTTTATCTTTAATCCCAAGAAATTTTGTTTTAAATTATAATTACGAATACAGGAAATATTAATGAAAGTATACTGCACTCAGGTTCAATTTAATCTAGCTATTTAGCTACATAACTTTATCTCACTAAGGAAACGTTACTGACAAGCCAGTCTAAAGTAGTTATAAATAATTTTTGTTTTATTCTTAATCATGTAGAAATTTCTGGTATTTTTAGCCGTCCTTGTTGATAGCAGCTTTAGGCAGGCTCATCAAGAACATTCCTTCAGGAAATTGAGTTATAAAACTGAATTGTTAGATGAAATTAAGGGTAAATATGGTATATTTATTGTGTTTTTATTTAAGAAATCTTCGACTGCTTATGAAAGACTAACCGAAGATAACTGTGTTAGGTAATGACCCTATGAGAGAGGTAATATTATTATGACCATTTTACAAATGAAGAAACTAAAAGCCCCAAAGGTTCAGAAATTTACTCCAAAACTGTGCCCTTACTGATTCTCCCTAAATGCCAAGGTGGGGCACAGTACCATAAGAGCACAAGGGAAGGAATGCTCAATTCCACCTAGAAAACACATATAAAGACCTTATATAGGTGACATTTAATTTGGGTTCCACATAAATGTGCAGGAAGAGGTCTGTGTAGTGTTTGTGTATGGCTTGCACAAAATGCAAATTAATTTGTAAATTTGGAGAAAAACAGATTCTGTATGGCTGTAATGGGTGGCACAGGTGTGGCAGATCAGTTTAGTCAGGAATAGATTTTTAAAGGGCATTGTATACGGTGAAATCATTTGGATTTTATTCTATGGGTTTTGGGGAGGTATGAAAAGGTCTTAAGTATGTGAATGACCCAGTTAGATTTAAATATTAGAAAAATTAAATCTGATAGCAAAGAAGAGGACAAGAGTCGAAGAGAACACATAGAAGATTCTTGCAATGGTCCAGGAAAGATGGTATATATACACTACAAATATATTTCCTGAATCGTAACTTCTTACCTTTACTTTCATGTATTTGATGTACCTAATATGTCTTACCTTTTTCTTCATGGCTGTATTTGGTAGCACCCACCTGCAGATATAAACCAAAAGATAGTTTCCAGGATCCATTGCCTTAGAAATTGGAATTTAAAAAATACAAATAAATGTGGAGGTGCAAAAGAACATGTTTAGCACAAAAGCTGAGTACAGCTGTGTGTAGGAACTCAGTTAAAGTGGCCCTTGTTTTCTTAAATTATAAAACTGGGTTCAAGCTACCTTGCTCCTAATTATAGTACTCAGGAGATGGGTCCTAAGAAGACTGACTTAGTAATATAAATGAGCAATAAAATTCAAGATTCAATTTTTTTATCATCTTAAAAAATGCATCAAAGCAACATATACAAGTGCTTTAATAAATCAAACAATATTGTCTTATTTGAACGTCCACTATTATTTTTAAGTTGGGCTATTTTTAAAATCTGGAAGTATGTTTAGCCAGCTGTCCTTCCAAGTCAGAGTTCACTCATCACAGGTACAAAGTATATATAATACAAATCTCAAATTCAGGTACAAAAAGGCACTGAAAGAACTTTTTAAGCCACTGCTCTCTGCCCCAGAAATACCAACCTTCTCCCTAATCTTCTTATCCTCAACATGATGTTAAATCTCCTTTACTGATAATTCAAAGCAACTCGGAACTACCTTCTCAATTAGAACACCCAACCCCAAACCTCAGGACTGATATCAGGCCCATCCCAAGGGCTGTTTCTACCCAGTTAACAACCAACCAGTCCTCTTGCCAGTTTATCCCGTCACCAAAATCATGATACCAATCAACCTTACGGTAAATCAAAACAATTTATCAAAGGTGGGGTGTTCTAATTCACAATATTTTCTAAGTTGGAACCCCACCACCACCTTCCAGGTTTGACGTAATAAACTTCACCCACCCAAGCGATCCTTCCGGTTCCCCTATGGGAGGATCCATTCTTGGCCCCAGATTCTCTTTCTCCATCTTTCTCTCAGAGTCAGATTCTTCCATCGTGCAACAAGTCCTTTCCAGTCTTTTCTAAACCGCAGTACTCTTTTCCTTTTTTTTTTTTTTTCTTTTTCCTTGTTCACACCCTCAGTTGCCTATTTTTACTGCCTGTGGCCGCTAGGCCTGCTCTATTCTTGCCTCCGCCTTTGTCCACTGGGGGGCTGTTTTCCCCACGGTTACCTTAACCACCTCAAACTTGGCCTCACGACACAGCCGAGTTGGCCAGCTCAAAGGCTAAATGATGTGGTGGTGGAAAGGAAGAGACGGAGGGTGAGTGGGGAAGGGGGAGTGGTGGGGGTTCGTGTCGAGTCTGGGCCTCAGGCCCCAAAGTCTCGAAACGCAAAGGTGACTTCACCCGCAAAGAGGTGGGGACGGCGGAGGTGGAAGAAAGAGCAGACCCCTGCGGTAGGCACTAAGTGGCAAACGCTTTCGCCGGCTTATTGTTACCGAGCCTGGTCGCCCGAGAGCGTCAGCCTTTAGCAGCAGTTACGACCTAACCGCCCGCCCTCCAGGAGCCCAGGTACCTCACCGCAGGCACAGACTGCAGGCCAGGATCACGTGGGCACCTGCCGTAAACCCGGAGCCCGTCACGTGACTGCTGCTACCCAAGGGGCGGGTGGACTGGGAAGAATACCATAGAGACTGCGCCGAGAAAGACAGAGTGCCGCCAGTCGCCGTCACGTGTCCCCGGCTCTCCCTCTTCCTTGAGCCCGGTGGGGAGCTACAGTCTGCAGACGCTTCTCTTGTGCCGCCCCCCCCCCGCCCCCCCCCCGGCCGACCTGTCTGGCACACAGAATTAAAGGAGACGTTTTCAATTTCAGTGCTTCAACACTAGCCCCTTTGTGTGTATATGTGGTGTTGTTTTAAACTGCTATTTCACCCTTACCGTTTTTTGGTGAGGAAGACCAAGCATTGTTTTTGTCTTCCTGTTTTTTTATATTTTAATGTATTTTTATTATATTATGTTAGTCACCATACAGTGCATCCCTGGTTTCTGATGTAAAGTTTGATGATTCATTAATTGCTTATAACACCCAGTGCACCATGCAATACATGCCCTCTTTACTACCCATCACCAGTCTATTCCATTCCCCTGTCTTCCTGTTTAAGTCTTTCTCTTCTGTTTTTTATTACTAGTCCCTGTAACTGGTATTGTAATGAAATGAGTTAATACATCCACAGTGACTACAACTATGTCTTCCACATAGTAAGCACACAACGAAAGTTACTACTGCTGGGACCAGGGATTCATTGGGAATTTTAGGACACACACTCATCTCCCCACTTGTTTAAAACTGAAAGTAAGGGAAATAAATTCTCATAGACCATAGTAGGAAGTCAATAAAGTCTAGAATTGATAACTGAAGGGCTATTGATATGTATTTACATACTATTTTTAGATACAGAGACTTCCAGATAAAATGGCCAAAAGAGTTCAAAGGGGTTGCTTCTGGTAATGAGGCAGCAGATAGAAAGTGAGAGGACTGATACTTTTCATCTTAAGCCCCTTTGCACTCTATCTATCTATCTATCTATCTATCTATCTATCTATCATCTATCTATCATCTGTTTATCTGTAGGTAGATAGATAGATCACATGTATATGTTACTTAATAAGAAAGGAAAGGAAGGAAAGAATGATGGGAGGGAGGGAGGAAGAAAGTTAGGAAGGGAAGGGAAACTGTATAGAACCAGGGTGCTATCTGTTTCCAAATTTCCGCAACTGCTGTTCTATATGATCCCTTCTCATCACAACTGCCATGCCTCAAGAAAAATTTATTTTATTCTGATCACAGCTTCCTTAGCCCTATCACTCCCTAGTCTCTTCTCTCCTCCCACCAACTCCCCCACAAAAAAACACTTGTTCTAGTTTTTCTTGTGTAGTGAAAGGTTCTGAGCCCCAAACCAGGAAGTCACTTTAGATTCATCACTTTCCATACCAGACAGTGATAAACACATTGAGTTAAAGCAGTGAAAACAGACTTTATTCAATAAATACTGACAGTAGTGGGGAAAGCTGAGCTCCATTCCAATATGTGCTGAGGTAATTAGGCCTTTTATTATTTTTTTTAAAGATTTTATTTATTTATTTATCTTAGAGATAGAGTGAGTGAGTGTGTGTGTGTGTGTGTGTGTGTGTGCGCGCGCGCGCAGGGGGAGGAGCAGAGGGAGAGAGGGACAAGGAGACTCTGTGCTGAGCACAGAAACCCCACACCACACTCCCATCTCATGACCCCAAGATCAGGATCTGAGACAAAATCAAGAGTTGGACGATTGACTCAGTCACCCAGGAGCCCCACTTGGGCCTTTTAAAGGGGCAATGAGGGAGGGGGAAGAACTAGGCTTCATTTGAGTCAGAGAAGTGAAAAATTATAAAAGGTTGGTAAATATAAATGTAGTTAAGCTGTTTGTTAGCTGGCATTTATCAAAGTTAGGAATCTATCTTCCCACAGAGACTTGAAAACAAAAGCCCTATCCTTCCTGATGATTACATTTCAGTGGGATGGCTCTCAAGGCCCTGAAAAAGACTTCTGAGTTGTAAGAGATACATATTCACAATTTCAAGAGTTTATAGTAAATGATCTGAGAAAAGTTGGTCAGGGGCCTACCATCAGGCTAGAACAAACAGTAAATTATCTTTGCTGTGTTGTGCTTTCTCAACAGAGAACTGGGGGCCATCCTAGGGGCATGGTAAGTCTCTTGTGCAGGGGTTTGGACTGAGTTATGTAGTGAGAGGTCTGCTGTACTCATTAGTGCACTTTCTACAACCTATCTGCTCCTCTCTACACTTCTGCTATTTTTGTTCCAGCTGTTGTAATATTTGGTCTGGATAATTGTAATAGACTGCTAAATAATTTTCCTATAGCGACAGCTCCAAAGTTGTTAGGAGTGGGTGAAATAATCTTCATCAGTCGTTTCAGCCTCTAAAAGCATTCAATAAAAGTAATATGTGCATGTTATGTAAAGGCAGCTTTCAAACATATCCTCCAACCTCCATTACCAGGAGGCATCACCAGCCAAATTGTTTCCTTACACTCTTCTATTATAGAAATTCATTTTCTCCCTGTTGCCAGTCTCCCTTTCCACTTCTCCAAACTGTCACATCTATCTACCCAATGTGATTACTTCCCTCAAGGTCCATGAAGAACAGATGAAGACAGGGAGGAGAAGGAGTGAAGAAGAAAACCGGGGGTTGGGGGGGGTGGCCGAGTGGCTCAGTCAGTTAAGTGTCTGCCTTTGGCTCAGGCCATGATCCCAGGGTCCTGGGATGGAGCCCCACATTGGGCTCCCTGCTCAGCAAGGAGCCTGCTTGTCCCTCTCCTCCTGGCTTGTGCTCTCTCTCCCTATCTCTGTCTCTCTCTCTGTCTCTCTCAAATAAATAAATAAATAAAATGTAAAAAAAATGGAGGGGAGAAGTGAGGAAATGAGAAGAGGGAAGAGAAAGAGGAGAAAGGAGAAGAAAGAGGAGAAAAAGGAGTAGGAGGATGGGAGTGGAAGAAAGGGATTTGAAAAAAAAGACTGAAGAAATAAGCCAAATTAAGAGTTCATCCCGAAGAAGTTGAGTAAGACTATTGATACAATGCATTCCCACATAGTCTAGAGGTTGAGATTCTGATTTCCACCCAGGCATCCTGGGCTGCTTATTTTTACATTTTCACTGAAGAATCTTACATATATAAAAGATAACCTTTTCTTGTCAAATTAATTTTTAACTTTTAATTATACATACTTTTCAAAAAGTGTTGATTAAGCTCTGCAGAGTTATTCATGCAACCATTTGGCAAATATTTATTGAGCAGCCATTCAATTCCAGAAACTACATTAGACACTAGATATGCAAACATGTCTCTATTTCTGGTCCTATTGCATGTAAGGTGCTTCTGTCTGACACCTCAGCTCCACTATACTCACACACACATATACACACACATACAAACACATTAGCATTCTCTCTATCCAGATCCCACATCGTATTTTTTTACAACCATCCATCTCAGCAAGAAAAAGTAATAGACCCTTAAGATCATTCTAGTCACTTTTATCCTCAACCACATCCATGGGTCTCCAATTCCTAAACTGTCCTTCATAACTTCCTGCCTTTCTTTTTCTCCACCCCCTCTTCTTCCTCTGTTCCCACAGCTCACTGATTTTTCCAGAGCCCCATGAGCTTATTCTTACAGCTTTCTGGCAGCTCTTTCTTTTCCATTCCCACCACTTTGTTTGAAATATCAGGAAATAATCTTCAGTTAATGAGACTTAAGGATTCCATGAATGAAATTCTAATGCAGTGACTTCTGGTTTCATACCCAACGTGCAAGGACTTTAGGAGTTGCTACTCAATACTAACAACAAGCAAAAGGCTGAACAAGCTGGAAAATAAACAAATCTTAGATTTATAAGAGAAGTGAAGTCACAGGACAAATTGCTGTCCCTAAAACTGGAGAGAAAAACAGGTGGATACAGAGAATAATAACGCTCTAGAACAGAACCCACCCCCCCGCTGAAACACCTATAGGAACCATTATCAGGGTAGAAAAACCTAAAGTGTAGTTGACAGTTTGTTGGAAGCTCAATGTGGAAAGTCTGAGAGTTAAAAACTCCAGGGTGGCCCAGAGAGGTCTCCACACTTTTGTGAATTTTACCTCCAGGAACTCAACTAGGTCTTCACAGTAAATATCAGAGAAAATTATCTTCCTACTACTGAAAGTGAGAGGTGAAAAGTAACCAAATTGAAATAAATGAGAACTTTTTGTTCTTCTTAACAAGGCTGGCCCTCAAGAGAAACTCCTTTATTAGAGCCTAACTTGTTAGGGTTTTATCAGTGCATAGCTTACCTGAGGAAAGGGAAATACTCAACTCCAGCCCACTTTAGACATCCTGTCCCACCCAGAGGAATAAAAACCTGAGAAGCACTGGGGAGGATCATAGTCTAGAGACAGAGGTTCAGCAAAGATAGACATAACCATGGAAATATAGATTATAGCCCCTCAAATGCACACATATATTCATACCACCACACTACTAAAAACCAATTTGCCAAAGTTCCTTTAACTTCTCCATTATGTCCACATTTCAACAAAAAATTATAAGTCATACAAAAGGCAAAAAAACCCCACAAATTGAAGAGACAAAAAAAGGACCATAACCAGAGTCAGATAATGGCAGAAATGTTAGAAAATCCAACTGTGAATTTTAAATGATTAATATGCTAAGGACTCTGATGGGAAAATGAAGATAATATGCAATAACTGATAAGTGATGTAAGCAGAGAAATGGAAATTCTTTTTTTTATTTTAATGTTTTTTATTATATTATGATAGTCACCATACAGTACATCCCCGGTTTCTGATGTAAAGTTCGATGATTCATTAGTTGCATATAACACCCACTACACCATGCAACACGTGCCCTCCTTACTACCCATCACCAGCCTATACCATTCCCCCACCCCCTCCCCTCTGAGGCCCTCAGTTTGTTTTTCATAGTCCATAGTCTCTCATGCTTCATTCCCCCTTCTGATTACCCCCCTTTCTTTAACCCTTTCTTCCCCTAATGATCTTCCTAGTTCTTATGTTCCATTGATGAGAGAAATCATATGATAATTGTCTTTCTCTGCTTGACTTATTTCACTTAGCATTATCTCCTCCAGTGCCGTCCATGTTCAAGCAAATGTTGAGAACTCGTTCTTTCTGATGGCTGAGTAATATTCCATTGTATATATGGACCACAACTTCTTAATCCAGTCATCTGTTGAAGGGCATCTCGGTTCCTTCCATGATTTGGCTACTGTGGACAATGCTACTATGAACATTGCGGCGCATATGGCCCTTCTCTTCACTGTGTCTGTATCTTTGGGGTAAATACCCAGTAGTGTAATGGCTGGGTTTTAGGGTACATCAATTTTTAACTTTTTAAGGGACCTGCACACTGTCTTCCAGAGTGGCTGTACCAACTTGCATTCCCACCAACAATGTAGGAGGGATTTCCCTTTCTCCACATCCTCTCGAACAATTGTTGTTTCTTGCCCTGTCAATTTTTGCCACTCTAACTAGCGTAAGGTGGTATCTTAGTGTGGTTTTGATTTGAATTTCCCTGATGGCTAATGATTTTGAACATTTTTTTCAAGTGTCTGTTAGCCATTTGTATGTCTTCATTGGAAAACTCTCTGTTCATATCTTCTGCCCATTTTTTGATTTGTTTATTTGTTTCTCATGTATGGAGTTTGAGAAGTTCTTTGTAGATCTTGGATACCAGTCTTTTATCTGTAGTGTCATTTGCAAATATATTCTCCCATTCCGTGGGCTGCCTCTTAGTTTTTTTGACTGTTTCCTTGGCTGTGCAGAAGATTTTTATCTAGATGAAGTCCCACAAGTTCTTTTTTTCTTTTGTTTCTCTTGCCTTTGGAGATGTGTCATGAAAAAGGTTGCTTTGGCCGATGTCGTAGAGGTTGCTGCCTATGTTCTCCTCTAGGATTTTGATGGATTCCTGTCTCACATCGAGGTCTTTCATCCATTTGGAGTTTATTTTTGTGTATGGTGTGAGAGTGCTCAAGTTTCCTTCTTTTGCATGTGGCTGTCCAATTTTCCCAGCACCATTTATTGAAGAGACTGTCTTTTTTCCACTGGATGTTTTTACCTGCTTTATCAAATATTAGTTGCCCAAAGAGCCGAGGGTCCATTTCTGGGTTCTCTATTCTGTTCCATTGGTCTACATGTCTGTTTTTGTGCCAGTACCATGCTGTCTTTGTGATCACAGCTTTGTAGTACAGCTCGAAATCCGGCATTGTGATGCCCTCAGCTTTGTTTTTCCTTTTCAACAGTTCCTTGGCAATTCGGGGCCTTTTCTGTTTCCATACAAATTTAAGTCTATTTGTTCCAGTTCTTTGAAAAATGTCCTCGGTATTTTGATTGGGATAGCCATGAAAGTGTACATTGCTCTGGGTAGCATGGACATTTTAACTATGTTAATTCTTCTGATCCATGAGCATGGAACATCTTTCCATCTTTTTATGTCTTCCTCAATGTCTTTTAAGAGTGATTTATAGTTTCTAGAGTATAGGTCCTTTACGTCTCTGGTTAAGTTAATTCCAAGATAACGTATGGTTAATGGTGCTATTGTAGATGGGATGGATTCCCTAATTTCTCTTTCTTCATTCTCGTTATTCGTGTACAGAAATGCAACTGATTTCTGAGCATTGATTTTGTATCCCGCCACATTACTGAATTGCTCTATAACTTCTAATAGTTTGGGCGTGGATTCTTTTGGGTTTTCCATATAGAGGATCATGTCATCTGCAAAGAGAGACATTTTGACTTCTTCTCTGCCGATTTGGATACCTTTGACCCTTTTTGTTGTCTGATTGCTGTTGCAAGGACTTCTAGTAGTATGTTGAATAATAGTGGCAAGAGTGGGCATCCTTGTCGTGTTCCTGATCTTAAGGGAAAGGCTTCCAGCTTTTCCCCATTGAGAATAATATTTGCTGTAGGCTTTTCATAGATGGCTTTTAAGAGATTGAGAAATGTACCCTCTATTCCTACACTCTGAAGGGTTTTAACCAGGAAAGGATGCTGTATTTTGTCAAATGCTTTTTCTGCATCAATTGAGAGGATCATATGGTTCCTGAGTCTTTTCTTGTTGATATGATGTATCACACTGATCGATGTGCGCATGTTGAACCACGCTTGCATCCCAGGGATGAATCCCACTTGGTCATGATGGATAATCTTTTTAATGTACTGTTGGATTCTATTAGCAAGTATCTTGTTGAGGATTTTGGCGTCCATATTCATTAGGGAAATCGGTCTGTAATTCTCCTTTTTGAGGGGGTCTTTGCCTGGTTTGGGGATCAAGGTAATATTGGCCTCATAGAATGAGTTTGGTAGCTTTCCTTCTGTTTCTAGTTTTTGAAATAGCTTTAGGAGAATAGATATTATTTCTTCTTTGAATGTTTGGTAGAATTCCCCAGAAAAACCATCCGGGACTGGAGTTTTGTTATTTGGAAGGTTGTTTATCACTGACTCAATCTCTTCATAATTAATTGGCCTGTTTAAGAAATCAATTTCTTCCTGTTTCAGTCTTGTTAGTTTATAGGTTTCCAGGAAGGCCTCCATCTCTTCCAGATTGCTTAGTTTTTTGGCATATAGCTGTTGATAAAAATTTCTAATAATCCTTCCAATTTCAATGGTGTTGGTCATGACCTCTCCTTTTTCATTCATAATTTTAATAATCTGGGTCCTTTCTCTTTTCTCTTGGATAAGTCTTGCCAGTGGTCCTTCAGTTCTATTGATTCTCTCAAAGAACCAGCTTCTAGTCCTGTTGATCTGCTCTACTGTGCTTCTGGTTTCTAATTCATTGATTTGTGCTCTCATCTTGGTCAACTGCTTCCTCGTGAGTGGATTAGGCCTGTCCCTCTGTTGCTGTTCCAGCTTCTTGAGGTGAGAATATAAAAACTGCATTTTAGATTTTTCTATTCTTTTGAGTGAGGCTTGGATGGCTATGTATTTCCCCCTTAGGACTGCCTTTGCAGTATCCCATAGGTATTGGACCGTTGTGTTTTCATTCTCCTTGGTCTCCAGAAATTGTTTAAATTGATTTTTGATTTCCTGGTTTATTGAGTCATTCCTGAGCAGGATGGTTCTTAGTCTCCAAGTGATTGAGTTTCTTCCAAATTTTTCCTTGTGGTTGAGTTCCAATTTCAGAGCGTTGTGGTCTGAGATTATGCAGGGGAAAATTTCAATCTTTTGGTATCGGTTGAGACCTGTTTTGTGTCCCAGAACATGGTCTATTCTTGAGAATGTTCCATGGGCATTAGAATGGAATGAGTATTCTTTGGTTCTGGGGTGTAGTGTTCTACATATATCTATGAGGTCCGACTCGTCGAGTATGGCATTCACCGCCTTTGATTCTTTGGTTAGTCTTTGCCAGGGTGTTCTGTCTATTTCTGATAGTGGAGTGTTGAGGTCCCCTACTATTAACATATTTTTATCTATATGTCTCTTTATTCTGGTTAAGAGTTGGCTTGTGTATCTTGCTGCTCCCCTGTTGGGGGCATATATATTTATAATTGTCATATCCACTTGTTGAATACTTCCCTTAAGAATAATATAGTGCCCTTCTGTGTCTCTAACTATAGTCTCTAGTTTAAAACCAATCTATCTGACATGAGAATTGCTACCCCAGCTTTCTTTTGAGGTCCATTTGCGTGAAAGATGATACTCCATCCCCTTACTCTCAGTCTGAATGTATCTTTGGATCGAAATGAGTCTCTTGTAGACAGCAAATGGATGGGTCATTTCTTTTTATCCAATCTGCAACCCTCTGACATTTTATGGGAGCGTTTAAACCATTTACATTGACACTAAGAACTGAGAGATAGAATTTTAATGATGCCATGTTGCCAGTAAAGTCTTTGTTTGTATTGGTTGTGACTTTCTGTTCTGTATCACTCTTGGGTCCTTTTTACCTTTATAGAAGCCCCGTTAATATCTCCTGTAGGGCTGGTTTCGTGGTTACGAAATTGGTTAATGATTGGCGATTCTGGAATGTCTTTATTTCTCCATCAATTCTGAATGACAGCCTTGCTGGATAAAAGATCCTTGGCTGCATGTTTTTCTCTGAAAGAGCTTTAAAAATGCCCCCCCCAACCCTTTCTCTCATTCCAGGTCTGTGTAGACAGGTCTGACGTAATTCTGATGTCTTTGCCTTGGTATGTGAGAAATTTCTTTGCCTTGGCCACTTTCAATACGGTATCCTTGGATCTGATATTTGCGAAATGCACTATGACGTGACGTGGAGTAGGTTTGTCGTGGTTGAGCTTGGGAGGGGTCCTCTCTGCCTCTTGGACACGAATGTTTGTTTCCCTTGCTAGATTAGGGAAGTTTTCAGCTACAATTTGTTCAAATATCTCTTCTAGACCTCCGTTTTTCTGCACCCCCTCTGGGATGCTGATGATTCTAACATTGGATCGTTTCATTGAGTCAGTAATCTCCCGTAACCTACGTTCGTGGGTGTGGATTTTTTTAAGACCAGCCTCTATTTTTGTTTTTTCCTCTATTAACCCATCCTCCAATTCACTAATACGTCCTCTGCTTCTGTGACCCTGGCCGTCAGAGCATCTAGTTTTGCCTGCATTTGGCTCATAGAATTTTTAATTTCTGTCAGATTCACTCTCATTTCTGTCCTTAGGGATTCTATATTCTCAGTAACCTTTTCGTTAATAGTTTTTTCAATTCTACTCATCATTTTGACCATCATTACTCTGAATTCCATTTCTGATAATTTGGTTACATCCATATCCATTATTTCTGTGGCAGAGGCCACAGACACACTGTCTTTTCTTTGCTGGGTGGATCTTCTCCTTCTTGTTATTCTGATGAAGAGAGGTTGCGGGGTTGTCCAGAGCCCAAATTATTGACTGGGTCCCAGGCCGTGCCCCTTGTTTTAGAGGGATCTTAGGGATGTGGGCTTCTTCTTTAAAGATTTTATTTATTTATTTATCTGAGAGAGAGAGACAGACAGTCATCAAGAACGGGAACAGAAGCAGGGGAGTGGGAGAGGAAGAAGCAGGCTCCCAGCAGAGGAGCCTGATGAGGGACTCCTTTCCGGAACGCCGGGATCACGCCCTAAACTGAAGACAGGTGCTCAATGACTGGGCCACCCAGGCGCCCCGGTTGTGGGCTTCTTGATTTTTCAGCCTGCCTTCTGTGTTCTGGGGCGGGGCCTGCCGCCCGGATACTCAGGCAATCCTGTTTGGGTAGTGTCTCCGTGTCCCCTGCAAGGGGAGATGGGGATGGGCACCCTGTGAGCTGGTACTTCCAGGCTTTTGTTCTCTGGCAGCTTTCCCTGGTGGTTTGCTGTGCCTCTTCTGAGAGTCAGAGCAGCAGCGGCCGAATTTCAGCCTCTGTCACAGAACAGAGGGATTGCGGCCCGTTCTCCACTAATGTTCTGGCCACTTTAACTCTGTTTCTGTTGGTGTTGCTCAACCCTGCAACGTCCGGGGATGTGCGCCCCACACCCGGCATCCCAGCCCTCACTTCCAGGGCCGGTGTGTCTCTGTCCTTTGTGTTTCTAACACCGCCAGCCACCAGCTGCCAGTTGCCCCACGCGCTCCTGGAGCTCCCGGTCTCAGTCTATTTCCGGTGAGCACACTGGGATTCCGGAGTTCCGTGAGAAGCCTGGTGGTGTGCGCTCCCGGCTCACGGTCTCAGTCTGCTTTTTTGAGGGTGCCATCCACAAGCCCGCCCACTCCCCTGTGCAGGTGGTTACCGCTTCCCGGTGCCCGAACGCGGCGGCTCCCTCCCCCTTCCGTTTATCTTCCGATATCTGTGCGCGGTTTCATGGCTCCCCACTTTGTACCTCAATACTCAGCACTGGAGATGTTCATTTGTAGAGATCCAGATGCATCTTCCTGCATCTCAGGCTGGTTCCGTGGTTTTTTAGGCTGGTCTGGTTCATATCCAGCTCGACTCGGGGGACCGGCTGAAAAAGGTGTCTCCTACTCCTCTGCCATCTTAACTCCCTCAATTCTTTTTATTTTTTAAATTTTTATATATACTTTATGTATACATATTTTATTTTTTTATTTACTTCCATTTCATTTCATTTTTATGTATCTCTTCCTTTCTTATTTGGGGATCTATATTCTTTTTTTTTATGTTATGTTAGTCACCATACAGTACTTAATTAGTTTTTGGTGCAGTGTCCTATGATTCATTGTTTGCCTATAACACCCAGTGCTCCTTGCAGTATGTGCCCTCCTTAATGCCCGGGGATCTAGATTCTTTAAGTAAGCAGAACAAAACACACTCAGGATCTAGTTTTTGTTGTTGTTTTTGTTGTTGTTATTGTTGGTGGTGGGTTTTTTTTTTTTCTCTTCCATTCTTCTTTTCTCTTCTGGACATAATGATTAGCAGGAGAAATATACCTGAAGAGAAAGTATGCGAGGTAGTACTCACAGCCAGAGATTTAATCAATACAGATGTAAGATGTCGGAACTGAAATTATAAAACAATGATTATAAAAGAAGACACTAGAGAATCCCTTACTGCAGAGATAAAAGAACTAAAACCTAGTCAGGACAAAATTAAAAATTTTGTTAATGAAATGCAGTCCCAAGTAGAGGACATAAAAATAAAGATGGATGGAACAGAGGGGTTAATCAGTGATATTGAAGATAAAATTATGGAAAATAGTGAAGCCAGAAGGAAGAGGGAAAGAAAGGTAATGGACCATGAAGGTAGACTTAGGGAACTCAGAGACTTATTAAAATGGAATAACATTCGTATCATAGGAGTCCCAAAGATGAACAGAAAGAAAAAGGGGCAGGTTTATTCAAACAAATTATAAATGAAAACTTCCTAATCTGGGGAAAGATACAGACATCAATATCTAAGAAGCACAGACAACTCCCATTAAATTAAACAAAAGCCAACCATCACCAAGGCATATCATAGTCAAATTCACAAAATACACAGACATGTAAAGAATCCTGAAAGCAGCAAGGGAAAAAAAGTCCTTAAAATACAAGAGAAGACAGATCACATTTGCAGCAAATCTGTCTACAAAAACCTGGCAGGCCAGAAAGGAGTGAAAGGAAATATTCAATATGCTGAATGAGAAAAATGTGTAGCCAAGAATTCTTTATCCAGCATGGCTTTCATTCAGAATAGAAGGAGAGATAAAGAGTTTCCCAGACAAACAAAAACTAAAGGAGTTTTTGGCCACTAAACCAGCCCTACAGGAAATCTTAAGGGGGACTCTTTGAATGGTGGGACAAAAGACCAAAAGTAACAAAGACCAGAAAGGAACAGAGACAATCTACATAAACAGCAACTTTACAGGTAAGACAATAGCAATAAATTCATATCTTTCAATAGTCACTCTGAATGTAAATGGATTAAATGCTCCAATCAGAAGATACAGTGTATCAGAATGGGGGGGGGGAACAAGATCCATTTATATGCTGGTACAAAGTCTCATTTTAGACCAAAAGAAACCTGTGATGAGGGAACAGAAGGCTGGTTGAAGACAAAGCAGAAGCTGACATCCTGCAACCACACCTCCCCCCCGATGTATGTGACATTCCTTGGCACTCCTGGCTGCCCTAAAACTAAGGAAAGGAAAAAACAAATGATTAACTGACAAAGATCACAATCCTGGGAGGCTTGGGTCTCCCTCAGTTTACACATGTCCTAGTGATTTACAAGGAAGAAGCTTTCTTATCAAAAGCCTAACTTCCAGAGGCCCATAATTCAGTTTCCTGAAGCCCTAACATTACCATCCCCTCCATAAAATTGAGGGAAGCTGAGGCAGAAGGAAATGTAAATAAAACAGAATTTCTTTCCAGACCTGCAGCCCATTCATAAGGACACGTGATAGGAGGAAAGTAACATTCTCCAGAGAAGCTCCCAACTATCTTACTATTAACACCTTCTAGAGGGGTCAATGACATTAACTTGACAATAGCAAGGCCTCCAGTGTCCTGCGAGTCTTCTTTGACATATGAAAGTGCTTTCTCAGCCTTCCTTTTTCCTCACCTCTCCCAGCCCCATGGTATATAATCAGCCACCCCTCACAACCCAGGGCAGCAGCTCTTTCTGCCCACGGGTCCTGTCCCCGTGCTTTAATAAACCACCAACTTTGCACCACAGGTGCCTCAAGAATTCATTCTTGGTCGTCAGCTCCGGACTGCACCCCACTGAACCTCACACATGTTCTACGACCTCATCACCTGCATATTGAAATTGAGGGGATGAAGAACCATCTATACGATAAGGATGACACAAGAAAGCCAGAGTAGTCATACTTATATCACACAAACTAGATTTTTAAACCAAAGATTGTAATAAGAGTTGAAGAAGGGGGTGGAGGAGCAGGAGACCTAAAGTTCATCTGGTCCCAGGAATTCAGCGAGAGAGCTACCAAACCATTCTGAATACCTATGAACGCAACTGGAGAATGAAGAAAAGAGTAGCAGAAACTCTATGAACAGAAAAGCGACCACGTTCTGATAAGAGGAGAAAAGATGGAGGAGGAGTAGGAGACCCTTTCTCAGTTGGTCCTGAGTCAAGCTGGGTAGCCACTAGACCATCCTGAAAATCTACCGAATCAGCCTGAAATGCAGGAAGATACACCTGGATCTCTACAAACAAACACCTCCAGCGCTGAGTATTGAGGTACGAAACAGAGAGCTGTGAATCCCTGCACAAATATAGGAAGATAAACGGAAGGGGGAGGGAGCATCCATGCTCAGGCACTGGGAACCAATAGCCACTTGTGCTGGGGAGCAGGCCGGACTCGCGGACCGGCACCTGCGAGAGAGCAGACTGAGACCGTGAGCCCAGGAATGTGCGTGCGACCAAACTGAAAACAGGAGCTCCAGACCACACACGCGAACTAGACTGAAACTGAGAGCTCAGGAGTGCGCACACGAACCATACTGAAACAGGGAGCTCAGGAGCTCGGGAGCATGAGTGGGAACCTGGGGCGGCTGGAGGTGTTAGAAGCACAAAGGACAGAGACGCGCTGGCCCTGGAAGTGAGGGCTGGGACACTGGCTGTGGGGCGCACAGCCCGGGTTGCTGCAGGGTTTTTAGCAGCATCGATAGAAACAGAGTTAAAGTGGCCAAGAGAGCTCAGTGGAGAGTGAACTACGATCTCTCTGTTCTGAGACAGAGGCTATGATACAGCCACTGCTGCTCTGACTCTCAGAAGAGGCACAGAAAACCATCAGGGAAAGCGGCCAGAGAACAAAAGCCCAGAAATACTGGCTCATATTGTGCCCATCCCCATCCCCCATTGCAGGGGACTGGGCAACTCTACTCAAACAGGGTTTCTTGAATATCAGCGCTGCAGGACCCTCGCCCAGAAGGCAGGCTGAAAAATCAGGAAGCCAGCATCCCTAAGGTCCCTATAAAACAAATGCACACTGCCTGGGTCCTGGTCAATAACTTGGGCTCTGGGCATCCCCACAACCTCTCCTCATCAGAATGATGAGAAGGAGAAATCCCCCCCAGCAAAGAAAAGATAATGAGTCTGTGGCCTCTGCCACAGAACTAATGGATATAGATATAACCAAATTGTCAGAAATGGAGTTCAGAGTAACAATGGTCAAGATGATGTGTAGGCTTGAAAAAACTATTAATGAAAATATTAACAAGAATATAGAATCTCTAAGGGCAGAAATGAGAGCGAGTCTGGCAGAAATTAAAAATTCTATGAATCAAATGCAGTCTAAACTAGACGCTCTGACAGCCAGGGTAAATGAGGCAGAAGATGAATTAGTGAATTGGAGGATGGGATGGTAGAAGAGAAAGTTAAAACAGAAACTTCCCTCAAAAAAAATCCAATCTCAACAATGTAGATTATGGGAGATTACTGACTCAATGAAATGTTCCAATGTCAGAATCATCGGCATCCCTGAGGGGGTGGAGAAAAACAGAGGTCTAGAACTTTCATTCATTTAGAGTTTATCTTTGTGTATGGTGTGAGAAAATGGTCAAGTTTCATTCTTTTGCATGTAGCTGTCCAATTTTCCCAGCACCATTTATTGAAGGGGCTTTATTCCACTGGATGTTTTTTCCTGCTTTGTCAAAAATTAGTTGCTCAAAGAGCCGAGGGTCCATTTCTGGGTTCTCTATTCTGTTCCATTGCTCTATGTGTCTGTTTATGTGCCAGTACCATGCTGTCTTTGTGAACACAGCTTTGTAGTACAGCTTGAAATCCGGCATTTGTGATGCCCTCAGCCTTGTTTTTCCTTTTCAACAATTCCTTGCCGATTCGGGGCCTTTTCTGGTTCCACACAAATTTAAGGGCTGTTTGTTCCAGTTCTTTGAAAAATGTCATCAGTATTTTGATCGGGATGGCATTGGAAGTGTAGTTTGCTCTGGGTAGCATGGACATTTTAACTATGTTAATTCTTCCAATCCATGAGCATGGAATATTTTTCCATCTTTTTGTGTCTTCTTCAATGTCTTTCAAGAGTGATTTGCAGTTTCTAGAATATGGATCCTTTATGTCTCTGGTTCACTTAATTCCAAGGTAATGTATGATTTTTGGTGCTATTGTAAATGGAATGGATTCCCTAATTTCTCTTTCTTCAGTCTCATTGTTCGTGTATAGAAATGCAGCTGATTTCTGACCATTGATTTTGTATCCCACCACATTACTGAATTGCTCTATAACTTCTAGTAGTTTGGGGGTGGATTCTTTTGGGTTTTCCATATAAAGTATCATCTCATCTGCCAAGAGAGACAGTTTGACCTCTTCTTTGCCAATCTGGATACCTTTTATCCCTTTTTGTTGTCTGATTGGTCAGGCAAGGACTTCTAGTACTATGTTGAATAATAATGGAGAGAGTGGGCATCTTGTTGTGTTCCTGATCTTAAGGGAAAGGCTTCCAGCTTTTCCGCATTGAGAATGATATTTGATGTAGGCTTTTCATAGATGGTTTTTATGAGGTTGAGGAATGTCCCCTCTATCCCTACACTCTTAAGGGTTTTAATCAAGAAAGGATGCTGTATTTTATCAAATGCTTTTTCTGCATCTATTGAGTAGATCATATGATTTTTGGCTTTTCTGTTGTTGATAAAATCTATGACTCTGATAGATTTGCTAATGTTGAACGCCTTGCATCCCAGGGATGAATCCCACTTGGTCATGATGGATAATCCTTTTAATGTACTGTTGGATTCTATTAGCAAGGATCTTGTTGAGAATTTTGGCATCCATATTCATTAGGGAATTTGGTCTGTAATTCTCCTTTTTGATGGGGTCTTTGCCTGGTTTGGGGATGAAGGTAGAATGAGTTTGGTAGCTTTCCTTCTGTTTCTATTTTTTTGAAATAGCTTTAGGAGAATAGGTATTATTTCTTCTTTGAATGTTTGGTAGAATTCCCCAGGAAAACCATCCGGGCCTGGAGTTTTGTTATTTGGAAGGTTGTTTATCACTGACTCAATCTCTTCATAATTAATTGGCCTGTTTAAGAAATCAGTTTCTTCCTGTTTCAGTCTTGGTAGTTTATATGTTTCCAGGAAGTCCTCCATCTCTTCCAGATTGCTTAATTTATTTGCATAAAGCTGTTGATAAAAGTTTCTAATATCCTTCCAATTTCATAGGTGTTGGTTGTGATCTCTCCCTTTTCATTCATAATTTTATTACTTTGGGCCCTTTCTCTATTCTTTTGGATGCATCTTGCCAGTGACTTATCTATTTTATTTTATCTTCTCCCATTCTGTGGGTTTCCTCTTAGTTCTGTTGACTGCTTCTTTTGCTGTGCAAGAATTTTTATCTTGATGAAGTCTCACTAGTTCATTTTTTTCTTTTGTTTCTCTTGCCTTTGGAGATGTGTCATGAAAAAAGTTCCTGTGGCCGATGTCAAAGTGGTTGCTGCCTATGTTCTCCTCTAGGATTTTGATGGATTCCTGTCTCACACCGAGGTCTGTCATCCATTCGGAGTTTATCTTTGTGTATGGTGTGAGAAAGTGGTCAAGTTTCATTCTTTTGCATATAGCTGTCCTATTTTCCCAGAACCATATATTGAAGAGACTGTCCTTTTTCCACTGGATGTTTTTCCCTCCTTTGTCAAAGATTAGTTACCCAAAGAACTCAGTGTCCATTTCTGGGTTCTCTATTCTGTTCCATTGGTCTATGTGTCTGTTTTTGTGCCAGTACTATGCTGTCTTTGTGATCACAGCTTTGTAGATTAAAAGCTTCTTCACAGCCAAGGAAACAGTCAAAAAAATTAAGAGGCAGCCCATGGAATGGGAGAAGATTTTGCAAATTACACTACAGATAAATGACTGGTATCCAAGATCTACAAAGAACTTCTCAAACTCAATACACGAGAAACAATCAAATCAAAAAATGGGCATAAGATATGAACAGAGAGTTTTCCAATGAAGACATACAAATGGCTAACAGACACATGAAAAATGTTCAAAACCGTTAGCCATCAGGGAAATTCAAATCAAAACCACACTAAGATACCACCTTATGCCAGTTAGAATGGCAAAAATTGACAAGGCAAGAAACAACAATTGCTGGAGAGGATGTGAAGAAAGGGCATCCCTCCTATATTATTGGTGGGAATGCAAGTTGGTACAACCACTTTAGAAAACAGTGTGGTGGTCCCTTAAAAAGTTAAAAATTGAGCTACCCTATGATCCAGCCAGTGCACTACTGGGTATTTACCTCAAGGATACAGACGTAGTGAAAAGAAGGGCCATATGCACCCCAATGTTCATAGCGGCATTGTCCACAATAGCTAAATCGTGGAAGGAGCTGAGATGCCCTTCAACAGAAGACTGGATTAAGAAGTTGTGGTCCATAAATACAATGGAATATTACTCAGCCATCAAAAAGAACGATTTCTCAACATTTGCTGCAACATGGATGGGACTGGAGGAGATAATGCTAAGTGAAATAAGTCAAGCAGAGAAAGACAATTATCATATGATTTCTCTCATCTATGGAACATAAGAACTAGGAAGATTGGTAGGGGAAGAAAGGGATAAAGAA
Organism: Ursus americanus; assembly: GCF_024610735.1. Lineage (NCBI taxonomy): Eukaryota > Metazoa > Chordata > Mammalia > Carnivora > Ursidae > Ursus > Ursus americanus. The sequence goes on from NC_142164.1 coordinate 76,088,609, forward strand.
AGGGGGGTAATCAGAAGGCGGAATGAAGCATGAGAGACTCTGGACTCTGAGAAACAAACTGAGGGCTTCAGAGGGGAGGGGAGTGGGGAAATGGGATAGACCGGTGATGGGTAGTAAGGAGGGCACGTATTGCATGGTGCACTGGGTGTTTTACGCAACTAATGAATCATCGAACTTTACATCAGAAACCAGGGATGTACTGTATGGTGACTACCATAATATAACAAAAAAATATTAAAAAAATAAAAAATAAAATAAAATAAATTTAATTTAATTTAATTTAAAAAATAATTTAAAAATTAATACTAGCTTTTCTACTTGCTGGCTGGTGACTACAGGCAAGTTGTCTAACCTGTCTGTATCTCAGGTCCTTATCTATAAAAAAATGTTAATTATAGTATTAACTTACATATGTCCACAATTTAGTGCAGTGTTAAACACAAAGTTAATTTAATCAATTTTGGCTGTAATGGTACATGCCTTAATTATTTTCATATAATAAAGAAAATGATAAATATAAATTAAAAACAATTCAAAAATTTGAAATACATATATGTGTGTGTTTGTGCCATATCTAGGTAGATAGATAGATAGATAGATGATGGACAAAAGGTCAGTTTTAAAAATAAGAATGATAGCGCTAGCTTCAACAGCATGCATACTAAAATTAGGACAATAAAAATAAGATAAATATATGAAGGATAAATAAGTCTTGAATAATATATTAATGAAAATATCAATGATCATTAATAAACTAATAATCAAATAAAAGTTAATTAGCCTTGAATGTCATTTTAATATATTGATTACTGAAAAAAATTAAAAAATTAATAATTTACTACAGCATTGTAAAATACTCTTTAGGGAGATAAATTGTTACAAGCATTCTACGGGGCTATTTGGAAATGCTTGTGAAGAATTTTCATGTGTCATTGTCTTTTGACCTTGCAATGTTGCTTTTTATAATTATTCCAAAGATGTTATCAGATACTTGAATATGTAAACACACACACACACATGTTCTTCATAGCATTTTTCATAATACTGAAAACTTATATTCAAAAATATGTGATCTGATTGTTCAAACATATTTTATTAGACCCATAAAAATTACATTGTAGAAGACTAGTTAATAACAATTTTATCTTATGATGCAAATTTTTAAAATTCTGTTCACAAAACAATATTTATAGTTTTATCTTGGTTTATATAATAGTGGCTATTCCTAGCTAGGACTTTATGAGGGATTTCTAGTTTTTTCTCCATGCTTTTATGTATTTTCCAATTTTTTTTCTTAGAGAGAGAGTGAGAGCATGCATGTTAGTTGGGGAGAGGTATAGAAGGAGAGAATCTCAAGCAGACTCCTCACCTAGTATGGAGCCAAACATTACACTTGATCTTGAGATCATTATATGAGCAGAAATCAAGAGTAGAATGCTCAACTGACTGAGCCACCCAGGTGCCCCATTTTCCAATTTTTTATGGTGAATATACGTGTACTTTGTAATTAAAAAAATTGTAAAATAGGGGGGAAAAAGTGGTGCTCATGCTATGCTGCTACCTTAAGCACATGCTTAATCTTCTTGTTGAAAAACCCAGCACATTTGCTGCAACATGGACGGGACCGGAGGAGATTATCCTAAGCGAAATAAGTCAAGCAGAGAAGGACAATTATCATATGGTTTCACTCATTTATGGAACATAAGAAGTAGGAAGATCGGTAGGAGAAGAAAGGGAAGAAGAAAGGGGGGGTAAACAAAAGGGGGAATGAACCGTGAGAGACTATGGATTCTCTGAAACAAACAGAGGGCTTCAGAGGAGAGGTGGTGGGGGAATGGGATAGGGTGGTGATGGGTATTAAGGAGGGCACGAATTGCATGGCGCACTGGGTGTTATACGGAAGTAATGAATCATGGAACTTTACATTAAAAACTACTGATGTACTGTACGATGACTAATATAATATATAATATAATATAATATAATATAATATAATATAATATAATATAATATAAAAAAAGGACCTTCAGATGTAATCCACCACTACCTCTTGAGCTCCTGGCAGTTAGAGATGGTCAAGGGTAGAGGACTGGTGTTAGAGCCCTATCTTCGGAGAGTGAGCCCCTCAGATGACCCATGGCACCCAAAGGGCAGCATGGAATTTCACGAATAAAGGGAGCAGAGCAAAGTTAGGTGTTGATGGACAAATAAATAAAGTGCTCAGAGCTGAAAATGTGTACTTTTTTTTTTTAGTGAATTCATCTAAACTCAAACTATTTGTCAAGGAGAAGTGATTAGGACTATGTAAACTTGTAATCATATATGATTTGAATATCTTTTGCTATTAAAATATATTAAATCATGGATTTATGGTTTTTACAGAAAAAAAAATGTTCATGGCCTATCTTTAACTCATAAAAAACAGCACATACAGTTAATTAAATGATATTTTGAATGTATTCTTCTTTATAGGGAATGCGTCTTACTCATTTGTAACCATTAAAACCTATAGGGCCATCAAAAAAAAAAAAAAGAAAGAAAGAAGGAAGGAAGGAAAAACACAGCACAGCACCTCTTCCACCCCAACCCCTTCAGTATCTCCAACAACTTTGATTTTGATTTTATGTTTAGATAAAGTGTGCTGGGAGAGACTCGGACTCTTATGGTTACACCTATTTTTGATTTAGTGTATCGCAAAGGCAGTTCAGTACAGTGGTTAAAGATATAATTTTGCATCCATATTGCATGGAATTAAATCCTGGCTCCTTCACTTGCTAGATATGTGATTTTGGTGTGATTACTTAATTTTTCTATTCTTCATTTTTCTCTTTTATAAAATCAAGTTACCTAACTTTTTGAGTTGTCATGAGAATTAAATGAGTTAATTTGTATTAAGCACTTCATAGCTTCTAACATATGGTAAGGACTCTATAAACATTAGAAACTTGTATTCACTTGGTCGCATGGAGCATTTCAAATAAATATTACACTTCTACAGTTTTATCCACATCTCAGCTTTACCTTCTGAACCCCTTCTTTCAGCTTTCTGGAAAAACTCAGAATATTGTTTGGCATAATCATCTCAGGATGACATATCACATTGTTTCAAATTGATTTCATAGTAATTTTGGGATGTAGTGTCCTCTAAAACACAGAACAAAATACACCCAGGAACAACTGAAATTCCTTGTATTGTCCACACTGAGATATTATAGCCCTTTTTGCTTCCCCCTCTTCTTTTCCCCTTAATTTTTTAAATTATATGTACATATTTTTCAATTTTTCAAATTTATTCCTGTGTTTCATTATGACTTTTTTTCAGTGGTGATGTCTAAACAGCCTGGATTTTGCTGGGGTGCATCTAGCTTCGGTCATGGTTGATATTTTGGTCTCTGTCCATTTGCTCAACCATCCATTGACAGAATGACTAGGAGGAGGAACTCCCAAAAAAGAAAAGAACCAGAGAAAATGTCTTCTGCTGCAGAACTAATGTATATGGATATAAGCAAGATGTCAGAAACAGATTTCAGGATAGCAATCATGAAGTCAATAGCTAGGCTTGAAAAAAGCATTAGTGAGAATATAAAAACTCTAAGGGCAGAAATGAGATCTAATCAGGCCAAACTTAAAAATGTTATGAATGAAATGCCATCTAAACTGGACACTCTAACAGCTAGGGTAAATGAGGGAGAAGAATGAATTAGTGACCTAGAAGATAAGCTGATCGAAAGGAAGGAAAATGAAGAAGAAAGGGAGATTAGACTTAGAAAGATCAAAGACACCATGAAATGCTCCAACGTCAGAATTATTGGCATCCCCGAGGAAGTGGAGAGAGAGAGAGGACTAGAAGGTATATTTGAACCAATCATAGCTGAGAACTTCCCTAATCTGGAGAAGAAAACAAGCATTCCTGTCCAAGACGCAAAAAGGACCCCTCACAAAATCAATAAAAATAAATCAACACCCCAATACTTAATAGTGAACCTTGCAAATTTTAGAGCCAAGGAAGCCATCCTTAGAGCAGCTAGGGGAAAGAGATTTCTTACATAGGAAGGGAGAAACATCAGAATAACATCAGACTTGTCCAGAGAGACCCGGAAAACCAGAAAGGGCTGGCAGGACATATTCAGGGTACTAAATGAAAAGAACATGCAAATAAGAATACTTTACCCAGCAAGACTGTCATTCACAATGGACAGAGAGTTAAAGAGATTTCAGGACAGGCAGAAACTGAAAGAATATGTGACAAAAAAGCCATCCCTGAAAGAAATATTAAAAGGCATTCTGTAAACAAAGAGAAACCCCAAGAGTCACATAGACCAGAAAGAAACAGAAAACCTACAGAAACAGGGACCTTACAGGCAATACAATGGCACTAAATTCATATATGTCAATAGTTACTCTCAATTTGAACGAGTTGAATGCGCCCATCAAGAGACACAGGGTGTCAGATTGGATAAAAAAGCAGAACCCATCCATATGCTGTTTACAAGAGACTAATTTTGAACCTAAAGACACCTCCAGATTGAAGGTGTCCAGATTGAACAATTAACCATGCCAACGGACCTCAAAAGAAAGCTGGGGTAGCAATTCTCATATTACACAAATTAGATTTTAAACCAAAGACCAAAGTAAGAGATGTAGAGGGACATTATGTCATAACTAAAGTGTCTATACAACAAGAAGAGCTAACAATTATAAATATTTATGACCCCAACATGGGAGCAGCCAATTATATAAACCAATTAATAAACAAAGTTTTAAAAAAACCATATAGGTAGTAACACATTAATAGTAGGAGACCTCAACACTCCACTCACAGCAATGGACAGATCATCTAAGCAGAAGATCAACAGAGAAACAGGAGCTTTGAATGACACATTGGATAAGATGGACTTTGTACATATATACAGAACATTCCATCCTAAAACAACAGAATACTCATTCTTTTTGAGTGCACTTGGAACTTTCGCCAGAATAGACCACATACTGGGTCACAAATCAGGTCTCAACTGATACCAAAAGATTGAGATTATCCCTTGCATATTTTCAGATCACAATGCTGTGAAACTGGAACTCAAGCACAAGAAGAAATGTGGAAGGAACTCAAACACTTGGAAGTTAAAAAGAATCTTGCTAGAAGATGGCGGAGGAGTAGGAGACACCTTTTTCCGCCGATCCCCCGAGTCGAGCTGGATAGGAACCAGACCAGCCTAAACAACCACGGAACCAGCCTGAGACGCAGGAAGATGCATCTGGATCTCTACAAATGAACATCTCCAGCGCTGAGTATTGAGGTACGAAGCGGGGAGCCATGAAACCGTGCACAGATATCGGAAGATAAACGGAAGGGGAGGGAATCGCCGGTTCGGGAGCCGGAGAGTGGTAGCCACTTGCACGGGAGAGCGGGCGGGGCTCGTGGACGGCACCCGCAAAAACAGCAGACTGAGACCGTGAGCCGAGTGCGTGCGCAACCAGGCATCTCGCGGAACACCGGAATCCCGGTGCGCTCACTGGATCCAGACTGAGACCGGGAGCTTCCGGAGCGCGCGGGGTGGCCGGCGGCTGCCGGCTGGCAGCGTTAGAAACATAAAGGACAGAGACGCGCCGGCCCTGGAAGTGAGGGCTGGGACGCTGGGTGTGGGGTGCACATCCCAGGACGCTGCAGGGTTGAGCAGCACCAACAGTAACAGAGTTAAAGGGGCCAGAACACTAGTAGAGAAGGGGCCGCAATCCCTCTGTTCTGTGACAGAGGCTGAAATTCGGCTGCTGCTGCTCTGACTCTCAGAAGAGGCACAACAAACCACCAGGGAAAGCCACCAGAGAATAAAAGCCTGGAAATACAGGCTCAGAGAGTGCCCATCCCCATCCCCCTCACAGGGGACACGGAGACTCTACCCAAACAGGGTTGCCTGAGTATCGGCGCGGCAGGCCCCTCCCCCAGAAGGCAGGCTGAAAAATCAAGAAGCCCACAACCCGGGTGCCTGGGTGGTGCAGTCATTGAGCGCCTGTCTTCGGCTTAGGGCGTGATCCCGGCATTCCGGAAAGGAGTCCCTCATCGGGCTCCTCCGCTGGGAGCCTGCTTCTTCCTCTCCCACTCCACTGCCTCTTTTCCCTCTCTAGCTGGTTGGCTGCCACATAAATAAATAAATAAAATCTTTAAAGAAGAAGCCCACATCCCTAAGATCCCTCTAAAACAAGGGGCACGGCCTGGGACCCAGTCAATAAATTGGGCTCTGGACAACCCCGCAACCTCTCCTCATCAGAATGACAAGAAGGAGAAGCCCCCCCAGCAAAGAAAAGACAGTGAGTCTGTGGCCTCTGCCACAGAAATAATGGATATGGATGTAACCAAATTATCAGAAATGGAATTCAGAGTAATGATGGTCAAAATGATGAGTAGAATTGAAAAAACTATTAACGAAAAGGTTACTGAGAATATAGAATCACTAAGGACAGAAATGAGAGTGAATCTGACAGAAATTAAAAATTCTATGAGCCAAATGCAGGCAAAACTAGAGGCTCTGACGGCCAGGGTCACAGAAGCAGAGGAACGGGTTAGTGATGGGGAGGATGGGTTAATAGAGGAAAAAACAAAATAGAAGGTGCTCTTAAAAAAATGCACACCCACGAATGTAGGTAACAGGAGATTACTGACTCAATGAAACGATCCAATGTTAGAATCATCGGCATCCCCGAGGGGGTGGAGAAAAACAGAAGTCTAGAAGAGATATTTGAACAAATTGTAGCTGAAAACTTCCCTAATCTAGTGAGGGAAACAAACATTCGTGTCCAAGAGGCAGAGAGGACCCCTCCCAAGCTCAACCATGACAAACCTTCGCCACGTCACGTCATAGTGCATTTCGCAAATATTAGATCCAAGGATACAGTATTGAAAGTGTCCAGGGTAAAGAAATTTCTCACGTACCAAGGCAAAGGCATCAGAATTACGTCCAACCTCTCTACACAGACCTGGAATGAGAGAAAGGGTTGGGGGAGCATATTTAAAGCTCTTTCAGAGAAAAACATGCAGCCAAGGATCCTTTATCCAGCAAGGTTGTCATTCAGAATTGATGGAAAAATAAAGACATTTCAGAATCGACCACTCACTAACCAATTTCATAACCACGAAACCAGCCCTACAGGAGATATTACGGGGGGTTCTATAAAAGTAAAAAGGCCCCAAGAGTGATACAAAACAGAAAGTCACAGCCAATACAAACAAAGAATTTACTGGCAACATGGCATCATTAAAATCTTATCTCTCGGTATTCAGTCTTAATGTTAATGGCTTAAATGCCCCAATAACATGCCACAGGGTTGCCGACTGGCTAAAAAGAAATGACCCATCCATTTGCTGTCTACAACAGACTCATTTCGAACCCAAAGATGCATGCAGACTGAGAGTAAGGGGATGGAGTACCATCTTTCACGCAAATGGACCTCAAAAGAAAGCTGGGGTAGCAATTCTCATATCAGATAAATTGGATTTTAAAATACAGACTATAGTTAGAGACGCAGAAGGGCACTATATTATTCTTAAAGGAAGTATTCAACAAGGGGTTATGACAATTATAAATATATATGCCCCCAACAGGGGAGCAGCAAGATACACAAGCCAACTCTTAACCTGAATAAAGAGACATATAGATAAAAATACATTAATAGTAGGGGACCTCAACACTCCACTATCAGAAATAGACAGAACACCCTGGCAAAAACTAAGCAAAGAAACAAAGGCTTTGAATGCCATACTCGACGAGTTGGACCTCATAGATATATATAGAACACTACACCCCAGAACCAAAGAATACTCATTCCATTCTAATGCCCGTGGAACATTCTCAAGAATAGACCATGTTCTGGGACACAAAACAGGTCTCAACCGATACCAAAAGATTGAAATTATCCCCTGCATATTCTCAGACCACAACGCTCTGAAATTGGAACTCAACCACGGGGAAAAATTTGGAAGAAACTCAAACACTTGGAGACTAAGAACCATCCTGCTGAGGGATGACTCGATAAGCCAGGAAATCAAAAATCAAATTAAACAATTTATGGAGACCAAGGAGAATGAAAATACAACAGTCCAAAACCTATGGGATACTGCAAAGGCAGTCCTAAGGGGGAAATACATAGCCATCCAAGCCTCACTCAAAAGAATAGAAAAATCTAAAATGCAGTTTTTATATTCTCACCTCAAGAAGCTGGAACAGCAACAGAGGGACAGGCCTAATCTACTCACGAGGAAGCAGTTGACCAAAATTAGAGCTGAAATCAATCAAGCAGAAACCAGAAGTACAATAGAGCAGATCAACAGGACTAGAAGCTGGTTCTTTGAGAGAATCAATAAAATTGACAGACCACAGGCAACACTTATACAAAAGAAAAGAGAAAGGACCCAGATTATTAAAATTATGAATGAAAAAGGAGAGGTCACAACAAATACCATTGAAATTGGAAGGATTATTAGAAATTTTTATCAACAACTATATGCCAATAAACTAAGCAATCTGGAAGAGATGGAATCCTTCCTGGAAACCTATAAACTACCAAGTTTGAAACCGGAAGAAATTGATTTCTTAAACAGGCCAATTAATTATGAAGAGATTGAGTCAGTGATAAACAACTGTCTAAATAACAAAACTCCAGGCCCGGATGGTTTTCCTGGGGAATTCTACCAAACATTCAAAGAAGAAATAATACCTATTCTCCTAAAGCTATTTCAAAAAATAGAAACAGAAGGAAAGCTACCAAACTCATTCTATGAGGCCAATAATACCTTGATCCCCAAACCAGGCAAAGACCCCATCAAAAAGGAGAATTACAGACCGATCTCCCTAATGAATATGGACACCAAAATCCTCAACAAGATACTTGCTAAAAGAATCCAACAGTACATTAAAAGGATTATCCATCACGATCAAGTGGGATTCATACCTGGGATGCAAGCGTGGTTCAATATTCGCAAATCAATCAGCGTGATACATCATATCAACAAGAAAAGATTCAGGAACCATATGATCCTCTCAATTGATGCCGAAAAAGCATTGGACAAAATAGAGCATCCTTTCCTGATTAAAACCCTCAGAGTGTAGGAATAGAAGGTATATTTCTCAACCTCATAAAAGCCATCTATGAAAAGCCTACTGCAAATATTATTCTCAATGGGGAAAAGCTGGAAGCCTTTCCCTTAAGATCAGGAACTCGACAAGGATGCCCACTCTCGCCACTATTATTCAACATAGTACTAGAAGTCCTTGCAACAGCAATCAGACGACAAAAAGGGATCAAAGGTATTCAAATCAGCAAAGAAGAAGCCAAAATGTCTCTCCTCGCAGATGACATGATCCTCTAAATGGAAAACCCAAAAGAAGCCACTCCCAAACTATTAGAAGTTACAGAGCAATTCAGTAACGTGGCGGGATACAAAATCAATGCTCAGAAATCAGTCGCATTTCTATACACAAATAACGAGACCGAAGAAAGAGAAATTAGGGAATCCATCCCATTTACAATAGCACCAAAAACCATACGTTACCTTGGAATTAACTTAACCAGAGATGTAAAGGACCTATATTCTAGAAACTATAAATCACTCTTGAAAGACATTGAGGAAGACATAAAAAGATGGAAAGATATTCCATGCTCATGGATCGGAAGAATTAACATAGTTAAAATGTCCATGCTACCCAGAGCAATCTACACTTTCAATGCTATCCCGATCAAAATACCGAGGACTTTTTTCAAAGAACTGGAACAAGCAGTCCTTAAATTTGTATGGAAACAGAAAAGGCCCCGAATCTCCAAGGAACTGTTGAAAAGGAAAAACAAAGCTGGGGGCATCACAATGCCGGATTTCGAGCTGTACTACAAAGCTGTGATCACAAAGACAGCATGGTACTGGCACAAAAACAGACACATAGACCAATGGAACAGAATATAGAACCCAAAAATGGACCCTCGGCTCTTTGGGCAGCTAATATTTGATAAAGCAGGAAAAAACATCTGGTGGGAAAAAGACAGTCTCTTCAATAAATGGTGCTGGGAATATTGGACAGCTACATGCAAAAGAATGAAACTTGACCACTCTCTCACACCATACACAAAAATAAACTCCAAATGAATGAAAGACCTCGATGTGAGACAGGAATCCATCAAAATTCTAGAGGAGAACATAGGCAGTAACCTCTACAACATCGGCCAAAGCAACCTTTTTCATGATACATCCCCAAAGAAAAGAGAAACAAAAAATAAAATGAATTTATGGGAGTTCATCAAGATTAAAAGTTTCTGCACAGCCAAGGAAACAGTCAGAAAAACTAAGAGACAGCCCACGGAATGGGAGAATATATTTGCAAATGACACTACAGATAAAGGACTGGTATCCAAGATCTACAAAGAACTTCTCAAACTCAATACACGAGAAACAAATAAACAAATCAAAAAATGGGCAGAAGAAATGAACAGACACTTTTCCAATGAAGACATACAAATGGCTAACAGACACATGAAAAAATGTTCAAAATCATTAGCCATCAAGGAAATTCACATCAAAACCACACTGAGATACCACCTTACGCCAGTTAGAATGGCAAAAATAGACAAGGCAAGAAAGAACAATTGTTGGAGAGGATGTGGAGAAATGGGATCCCTCCTACATTGTTGGTGGGAATGGAAGTTGGTAGAGCCACTCTGGAAAACAGTGTGGAGGTCCCTTAAAAAGTTAAAAATTGAGCTACCCTATGATCCAGCCATTGCACTACTGGGTGTTTACCCCAAAGATACAGACATAGTGAAGAGAAGGGCCATATGCACCCCAATGTTCATAGCAGCAATGTCCACAATAGCTAAATTGTGGAAGGAGCCGAGATGCCTTTCAACAGATGACTGGACTAAGAACTTGTGGTCCATATATACAATGGAATATTACTCAGCAATCAGAAAGAACGAGTTCTCAACATTTGCTGTAACATGGACAGCACTGGAGGAGATAATGCTAAGTGAAATAAGTCAAGCAGAGAAAGAGAACTATCATATGATTTCTCTCATCTATGGAACATAAGAACTAGGATGATCCATAGGGGAAGAATGGGATAAAGGAAGGGGGTTAATCAGAAGGGGGAATGAAACATGAGAGACTATGGACTATGAGAAACAAACTGAGGGCCTCAGAGGGGAGGTGGGTGGGGGAATGTGATAGGCTGGTGATGGGTAGTAAGGAGGGCACATATTGCATTGTGCACTGGGTGTTATACACAACTAATGAATCATCGAGCCTTACATCGGAAACCGGGGATGTACTGTATGGTGACTAACATAATATAATAAAAAATCATTTAAAAAAAAGCATCTTGCTGAAGAATGATTGGGTCAATCAGGAAGTTAATGAAGAACTTAAACAATTCATGGAAATGTATGAGAATGAAAACAATAGGATCAAAACCTATGGGATACTGCAAAGGCGGTCCTAAGAGGGAAATATACAGCCATCCAAACCTCTCTCAAAAAATTAGAAAAATTCCAAATGCACAAGCTTATCTTACTCCTAAATGACCTGGAGAAAGAACAGCAAATAACACCTAAACCACGCAGGAGAAGAGAAATAATAAAATATTAGAACAGAAATCAATGAAATAGAAACCAGAAAAACAGTAGAACAGATCAATGAAACTAGATGCTGGTTCTTTGAAAGAATTAATAAGACTGATAAAGCGCTGGCCAGACTTATTCAAAAGAAAAGGGAAAGGACCCAAATTAATAAAATCATGAGTGAAAGGGGAAAGATCATGACTAACACCAAGGAAACAGAAACAAGTATTAGAAATTATTACCAGCAAGTATACACCAACAATTTAACCAATCTAGAAGAAATGGATGTATTCCTGGAAACTAATAAACTACCACGACTGAAAAAGGATGAAATAGACAATCTGACTAAAACAATTACCAGTAGCAAAATTGAAGCAGTAATCAAAAACCTCCCAAAAAACAAGAGTCCATGGCCAGATGGTTTCCCAGTGGAATTCTAGCAAAGATTTAAAGAAGAATTAATACCTATTCTACTGAAGCTCTTTCAAAAGTAGAAACAGAAGGACAACTTCTAAACTCATTCTATGAGGCAAGCATTACCCTGATCCAAAAATCAGGCAAAGACCCCATCAAAAAGGGGAATTACAGAACAATATCCCTGATAAACATTGATGCCAAAATACTCAACAAGATCCTAGCCAATAGGATCCAACAGTATATTAAAAGAATTATTTACCATGACCAGGTGGGATTTATTCCTGGGATGCAAGGGTGGTTCAACATTCACAAATCAATCAACATGATAGAGCACATTAATAAAAGAGAAGACAAGAAATATATGATTCTCTCATTTGATACAGAGAAAGCCTTTCACAAAATACAGTGTCCTTTCCTGATTAAAACTCTTCGAAGTACAGGGGTAGAGGGAACATACCTCAATATCACAAAAGCCATCTATGAAAAACCCACAGAGAATATCATTCTCAATGGGGGAATAACTGAGAATTTTCCCTTAAGGTCAGGAACATGACAAGGATACCCACCCTCACCATTATTGTTCAATGTAGTGCTAGAAGTTCCTAGTCTCAGCAATCAGACAACAAAAAGAAGTAAAAGGCATACAAATTGGCAAAGAAGTGAAACTCTCTCTCTTCACAGATGACATGATATTTTATGCAGAAAACCCAAAAGACTCCACCCCCAAATAACTAGAACTCATGCAGCAATTCAGCAACATGGCAGGATACAAAATCAACGGACAGAAATCAGTTGCATTTCTATAGACTAACAATGTAACTGAAGGAAAAGAAATTAAGAAATCAATTCCATTTACGATAGTGCCAAAACCCATAAGATACCTAGGAGTAAACCTAACAAAAGAGGTAAAGGATCTCTACTCTAGAAACTATAGAACACTTATGAAAGAAATTGAGGAAGACACAGAGATGGAAAAACATTCCATGATCACGGATTGGAAGAGTAAACATTGTTAAAGTGTCTATGCTGCCCAGAACATGTGAATCTACATATTCAATACAATCTCTATCAAAATACTATTGACATTTTTCACAGAACTGGAACAAATATTCCTAAAATTTGTATGGAACATGAAAAGACCCTGAATCCCTGGGGGAATGTTGAAAAAGAAAACCAAAGCTGGGGGCATCACAATGCCTGACTTCAAGCTATATTACAAAGCTGTGATCATCAAGACAGCATGGTATTGACACAAAAACAGATACATAGACCAACATAACAGAATAGAGACCCCAGAAAAGGACCCTTAACTCTATGGTCAACTAATCTTTGATAAAGTAGGAAAGAACATTCAATGGAAAAAAAACCATTCTCTTCAATAAATGGTGCTGGGAAAACTGGACAGCCACATTCAGAAGAGTGAAACTAGACTATTCTCTTATTCATAATGTAACTGGACCATTCCCTTACACTATACACAAAGATAAACTCAAAATGGATGAAAGACCTCAATGTGAGACAGGAATCCATCAAAATCCTAGAGGAGAACATAGGCAATAACCTCTTCGACATTGTCCACAGAAACTTATTTCAAGACATGTCTCTAAAGGCAAGGGAAACAAAAGCAAAAATGAACTTTTGGGACTTCATCAAGATAAAAAGCTTTTGCACAGCAAAGGAAATAGTCAAGAAAAGTAAGAGGCATTTCACAGAATAGGTGAAGACATATGCAAATGACACTACAGATAAAAGGCTGGTATCCAAGATCTATAAAGAACTTCTCAAACTCAACACTCAAAAAACAAATAATCCAGTCAAAAAAATGGGCAGAAGACATAAAGACACTTTTCCAATGAAGACATATGAATGGCTAACAGACACATGAAAAAATGTTCAACATCACTTGGCATCAGGGAAATAATAACCAAAACTACAATGAGATACAACCTTACACCAGTTAGAATGGCAAAAATTAACAAGACAGGAAACAATAAATGTTGGTGAAGATGTGGAGAAAGAGGAATCCTCTTACACTGTTGCTGGGAACACAAGCTGGTACAGCCACTCTGGAAAATAGTATGGAAGTTCCTCAACATGTTAAAAATAGAAGCTACCTTATGACCCAGCAATTGCAATAGTAGATATTTCCCACAAAGATACAGATGTAGTGAAAAGAAGGGGCACATGCACCCCAATGTACATAGCAGCAATGTCCACTATAGCCAAACTGTGGAAGGAGCTGAGATGTCCTTCAACAGATGAATGGATAAAGAAGACGTGGTCCATATATACAATGGAATATTACTCAGCCATCAGAAAGGATGAATACCCACCATTTGCATTGACATGGATGGAACCAGAGGAGATTATGCTAAGTGAAATAAGTCAATCAGAGAAAGACAATTTTCGTATGATTCCACTCATATGTGGAACATTAGGGATAGAGAAGAGGACCACAGGGGAAGGGAGGGAAAAGTGAATGGGAAGAAATCTGAGATGGGGACTAACCATGAGAGACTGTGGACTCCTGGAATCAAACTGAGGGTTACAGAAGAGAGGGGTGGCAATATTCATAGCAGCATTGTCCACAATAGCTAAATCATGGAAGGAACCAAGATGCCCTTCAACAGATGACTGGATTAAGAAGTTGTGGTCCATATATACAATGGAATATTACTCAGCTATCAAAAAGAAATAGTTCTCAACATTTGCTGCAACATGGACGGCACTGGAGGAAATAATGCTAAGTGAAATAAGTCAGGCAGAGAAAGACAATTATCATATGATTTCTCTCATCTATGGAACATAAGAACTAGGAAGATTGGTAAGAGAAGAAAGGGATAAAGAAAGGGGGTCAATCAGAAGGGGGAATGAAGCATGAGAGACTATGGACTATGAGAAACAAACTGAGGGCTTCAGAGGGGAGGGGGTGGGGGAATGGGATAGACTGGTGATGGGTAGTAAGGAGGGCACATATTGCATGGTGCACTGGGTGTTATACACAACTAATGAATCATCGAACTTTACATCAAAAACCAGGGATGTACTGTATGGTGACTAACATAATATAATAAAAAAACCAAAAACCAAAAAACAAACAAACAAACAAAAAAAGAGGGGTGGGGGATGGGGTAACGGGGTGATAGGTATTAAGGAGGGCATGTGTTGGGATGAGCACTGGGTATCACAGGCAACTAATGCATCATTGAATACTACAATAAAAACTTAAGACGGAGTGTATGTTGGCTAACTGAAGAGAATAAAAAAATTAAAAATAAAGAAATTGAGATGTGCATGTGTCTTTTCTTTACTACACTGTGAGTAGGAATGATGTCACACGCACCTTCACACTCCTAGTATCTAGCACAGCCTGCCCATTAACACCAATAAATAGTTTTAACTGACAATTTTGAGTATTTTATTTCAATATAGTTCTATAGAGAATGTTTAAAAATGTTGACTTTGCACAAGGTATTTTTCATCAGAAGATAAAATGATAAATGATGCATAATTCTGGGTCTCAAAAATATAAAGTCTATTAAATTGCTGGAGAATGGGAGGAGGACAATACCACAAATGACTAAAATGCAAGGTGCTATAAAATTAGTAACATAAGTACTAGAAGAGTCAAAGGAAGGAAAAGTCATTACCACTTGAGGGATCAATACAGATTCCTTGAAAAGCTAACCTCATATGGTTTATGAGTCAGAGTCCAGTCAAGAAAGATAGTTCAATAGTGGAAATTCAATATTACCCTGATATCCCTGAAAAGAGAGAATGGTGAAAGGGCCAACAGATTGATAACTGTGGGTAACAACTACCACTCCTATTCTTAATGGAACAAGGGAAGGAAAGGTCTTATTAGAGTACAAGAGGTGGGGCTACCTGTTGCAAGCTAAGAGTATTGGTCAGTCACTGGGAGCCACCCCAGTGGAAAATGAAGGGAGGGGCTGTCTCCTGGAAGATTGAACCACAGATAAGACACAGCTGCTGACAAAGTGTCTGCACAAAGCAGAGAGAGAGAATACATGCCCTGGCTTTACTTTTCCTCTTATCCTCTAGCCTCTTACCAGTACTTTCTATTGGACAAACCTAATCACAATCCAGTGAGTAAAAGAGAGCATGGAAATATAATTTTTCATGGTTATCCCCTTGCAGCACAGAGAAGAGCAGAAGAAGACAGGAAAATAGATCTGTGACCAGACAAGCAAATGACTAAAATAAGAGATGGTGGGTATTGTTGGCTACTTACTCATCATCTTTTCTCTCCTTTATCTGTCTCCCTTTTTAAGAGTAATATGGCTTTTGTTCAGGTGTTCACTATCTCTCCACAAAGTCCATGTACTTCAAGTGAAGCTGATCTTACCTCCCCCACCTTCCCTGTTGAGTCCCTCATAAGCTTAAGCCAATTGGCATATATTCCATTTTCATTGCCTTGTTCAGGGATAGGCATGTGATACAAATGGGCCAATCAGGGTAAATCTTAGGTCTCTGACTTGGAAGGTAGGCAAAGCTACTTTCTTGTCTTCTGGATATTATGGTATTTGGATGTGAAATCAGAAACAGCCATATTATATTTGGGTGTCACCATTAGGGAAGTAGCCTAATGATGCAGCTAATGTATACCTGAGAACACAGCCAAAGAAACCACAGAAAAATAGAGCCAAAGCCACTGATTTAAGCTCATTTCACTATTACTGAAGCCAAAAACAATCTTATTGTTTAAGAAATTTTAAGCCATATTTTTTGTTCTTTATATCCAAGGACATTCTCACTGATATCTAGAGTGATTAGGGTTAGAGAGTCAGTCTGTGATAACGGTTGACATTATTATAATAGTCTCCTAATTCCCTGCTTTTAGGCTTATACCTTGTTAACCTATCATATTATACACCACTACTAGAAGGATTTTTGTAGTGAGAATTTGTCATTATTTTTACCATTTGCTCTCTCAGCCCACACCTCTGTCTGGGGAGTCACTGTCTTACAAGGCAAGGATTGGCTCATTGTCTGATGAGATATAGGTAATACAAACTTGTGAAAGTTTTACAAGATAAAGAGTTGAACCTGAAGCAGAGTTAAGGTTATATTTGCTTGAGATTAAGAGTCGAGTGGTTTAGTATACTAGTAGAGCTAAAGGTCGTTCTGTGTCTTGGAATGAGTCAGTTGACCAGAGTTATGGAGTTAGTCTGGGCCTAGCTTTGGCATCACTTTTTGGCTGTGATCAAAGGTTCATTGGAAAGACAGGTTTAAGCATCAATCTGAGGGTTCTGGGGCAAGAGTTTCATCTGGTTCTGTTCTAAGTGGTCAGAGTATCTCCATGATAAGGATATTTCTCAGTAATAGTTAAGGGTCACAGGAAAACAGGGATTCAAGCATTAGTCCATGACTAAATTTAGGAATCAATCAGTCTGTCACCAGGAGTTATGGCCACTCACTGACTGTAGCTAATTTTTGACAGGAGTTAGTTAGAATTTTAGTCTGGAGCTAACAATAATGTTCAGTCTATTGTAATGTGTAGAGTTAGACTGTAGTATAGATTGACTATTTTGTGTGTGGTGTTAGAGATTGGTTTGTGCTCAGTAGTAGGCATATTTCTTAGATAGAAATAAAGAGATCACCTAGTTGCGTGACCTTAAATCCTCAAAAAAGTCATTTATCACTACCATGTAATAGGTTTCCAGGAATGTTACATTTACAGAGAAGAATGCCAGGCAAATAATAAAGTAAATAGTCCTATTTACTAGCTGGAAATTTAGTTTCAAATTCCAGTGTGGTGTCCTGTTAAATGGGATTAGATCATGAGTGAAAGTGAAGGTTTTTATTTTGTTTTATTTTTTTTACCTCTTTTATTTTATTTTTATTTTACCTAGAACAGATCTAAGCTAAATGTAGAAAAACTTCCTTGACAATGTTTTTTTTCCCTTCTAGGCCTAGCCTGAATATGGTACCTGGGATTTAGCACCTTGATCATTAAAAGGGGCAACCACAACCACCTGAGGCCAGCGTGCAATCCAGTGAAATCTCAGCACTCTTAGAAGACAGAAATGTCTCCATAGTTCATGGTTCCATTTGTGTTCCCACTGAATCAGTGGAGGAGGACATTTCAGAGCATGGATCTAGATTGTATAGCCATAGGTCCTGGTCTTAAGTCACCACTCATTACTGAACATGTAGTGATATCGCTTACATTCTCTTAGGCTCTATATCCTTCACTGTAAAAAAACACAGATATACCTCAGAGATAGCTTGTGTTTGGTCCCAGACTATCACAATAAAGCAAATGTCACAACAAAAACAAGAGGCAAGAAAATACAAACACAAAGAAAACCAAGTTCTTCCCTAAAACGTATAAAACAAGCCTTTGTTCCCTGAATGCCCCCTTTGATTTTGCAATACTTCTCTTAGCTTCTATGACATTGAGCTATTACGGTTTTACTTCCTTTGTAGCTCATCTTTCTGTCTGATTTCTGAATGTAAGAATTTGATAGGGAAATTCTTGGATCTTTTCTCTTTCTTACCTACACTGCTTCCCTAGTTGATATCATCTAGGCACATAGCATTACATAACATTAATTTGCTGATGAGTCCAAATATGTATCAAGAGTTCCAATCTCACTTTTGAGCTCCAGACCCACATCTCCACTTAAATTTTTTAAAACTCAACATTTCCAAAACATAGTTCTTATTTTCTCCTTAAGACATTTTTTCTTTTCTAGTCTTCCCCACCCAGGAAAGGGTACCATCATTCAATCAGGTGCTTCAGAAAAAAACACAATAGTTATCCTCAATTCCCTTACTCTCTATGTATAGTCCCAAAGTCTATCAATAGTTTCATGAGCTTTACTTGTAATATACATCTGAATATGTCCACTTCTTCCATTTTCTCTAACACCACCATAATCTAAGCTAACAAAATCTCTTGCTTGGGTCATTACAACACCATCCTATCTGGTATTTTAGCTTTCACTTTTGTCTCTTATAGCAGCTATAGTAAAAAGCATAAATCACATTATATTACTTGTCTGGTCAAAATTATCTAGTGATTTTTGATTTAACCTGAATAAAATTCAAACTCTTTACTATGGCTTATAAGGTGATTTTCAACCCTAATCAACCCAGCCCTCTGTTTTACAACAAACATATATTTTAAGGTTTTATTTTAATTCCAGTTAACATATAGCATTATATTAGTTTCAAATGTACAATATAGTATTTGAACAGTTACATACATCACCCTGTGCTCATCACAACAAGTACACTCTTTAATTATCATCACTTATTTAACCCATTCCCTCACCAAGCTCCCCTCTGGTAACCATCATATTGTTCTCCATAATTAAAGTCTGTTTGTTGCTTTGACTCACTCTCTTTCTCATATTTTTTCTTTGCTTGTTTTTTTTCCTTAAATTTGATGTTTCTGAAATCATGGTACTTGTCTTTCTATTACTTATTTCACTTAGCATTGTACTCTATAGCTCCATCCATGTCCTTGCAAATGGCAAGACTTCATTCATTTTTATGGCTGAGTAATATTCTACTATATATATTCTATTACAATTCTATTATAATATTCTATTATATATAATCTATATCTGTATCTATCTATCTATCTATCTATCTATCTATCTAATCACTTCTTCTTTACCCATTCATTAGTCAATATGGGCTGCTTCCATATCTTGGCTATTGTTAATACTGCTGCTATAAACATTGGGGTTCATGTATCCCTTTGAATTATAGTTTTGTATTCTTTGTTTGAATACCCAGTAAAGAGAATACTGGATCTTAAGGTAGCTCTATTTTTAACATTTTGAGGAATCTCCATACTGTTTCCCAGAGTGGCTGCACCAGTTTGCATTCCCACCAACTATGCAAGAGAGTTACCCTTTAAATTCAAATCAAAACCACACTGAGATACCACCTTACGCCAGTTAGAATGGCAAAAATAGACAAGGCAAGAAACAACAATTGTTGGAGAGGATGTGGAGAAAGGGGATCCCTCCTACATTGTTGGTGGGAATGCAAGTTGGTACAGCCACTCTGGAAGACAGTGTGGAGGTCCCTTAAAAAGTTAAAAATTGAGCTACCCTATGATCCAGCCATTGCACTACTGGGTGTTTACCCCAAAGATACAGACGTAGTGAAGAGAAGGGCCATATGCACCCCAATGTTCATAGCAGCAATGTCCACAATAGCTAAATCGTGGAAGGAGCTGAGATGCCCTTCAACAGATGACTGGATTAAGAAGTTGTGGTCCATATATACAATGGAATAATACTCAGGTATCAGAAAGAACGATTTCTCAACATTTGCTGCAACATGGACGGCACTGGAGGAGATAATGCTAAGTGAAATAAGTCAAGCAGAGAAAGACAATTATCATATGATACCTCTCATCTATGGAACATAAGAACTAGGATGATCGGTAGGGGAAGAAAGGGACAAAGAAAGGGGGGTAATCGGAAGGGGGAATGAAACATGACAGACTATGGACTCTGAGAAACAAACTGAGGGCCTCACAGGGGAGGGGGGTGGAGGAATGGGATAGACCGGTGATGGGTAGTAAGGAGGGCACGTATTGCATGGTGCACTGTGTGTTATACGCAACTAATGAATCATTGAACTTTACATCAGAAACCGGGGATGTACTGTATGGTGACTAACATAATATAATAAAAAAATAATTAAAAAAAAAAAAGAGAGAGTTCCCCTTTCTCCATATCCTCGCCAACAACTGTTTCTTGTGTTTTTGGTTTTAGCCATTCTGACAGGTGTGAGGTGATATCTCATTGTAGTTCTGATTTGCATTTCCCTGATGAAAAGTGTTGATGAGTATATTTTCATGTGTATATTGACCATCTGGATGTCATTTTCAAAGAAATGTCTGTTCATGTCTTCTGCCCATTTTTACTTGGGTTATTTGTTTTTAGGTGCTGAGTCTTATAAGTTCCTTATATATTTTGGATACTAGCCCTTTGCCAGATATGTCATTTCCAAATATCTTCTCCTATTTCATAGGTTGCCTATTAGTTTTGTTGACTGTTTTCTTCACTGTGCAGAACTTTTAATTTTGATGTGTTCACAATAATTTATTTTTGTTTTTGCTTCCTTTGCCTCAGGAGACATATTTAGAAAATAGCTGCTATGGCTAATGTCAAATAAGTTACTGCCTGTATTCCTTTCTAGGATTTTGATGGCTTCCTTTCCCACATTTAGGTCTTTAATTCATTTTGACTTTATTTTTATTCATGGTGTAAGAAAACGGTCCATTTTCATTTTTTTATATGTTGCCGTCCAGCTTTCCCAACACCATTTGTTGAGACTGCCTTTTTTCCATTGGCTATTCTTTCCTGCTTTGTTGAAGATTAATCAATCATATAATAGTGGGTTTATTTCTAGATTTTCTATTCTGTTCCATTGATCTAGATGTCTGTTTTTGTGCCAGTACCATACTGTTTTGTTTACTACAGCTTTGTAATATAACTTAATGTCCAGAATTGTGATGCCTCCAGCTTTGCTTTTCTTTTTCAAGATTGCTTTGATTATTCATGGTCTTTTGTGGTTCCATAAAAATTTTAGGATTGTTTGTTCCTGTTCTGTGGAAGATGCTATTGGTATTTTGATAGGGATTGCATTAAATGTGTAGATTGCTTTGGGTGTATAGACATTTTAACAATATTTGTTCTTCCAATCCATGAGCATGGAAAGTTGTTCTATTTCTTTGTGTTTTCTTGAAATTTTCTCATCAGTTTTTAATTTTTTATTTTATTTTGTTTTTTTAAAGATTTATTTCCTTTAGAGAGAGAAAGAGTGTGAGAATGGGAGGAGGGGCATTGAGAGAGAATCTTCAAGCAGACTCCCTGCTGACTGTGGAGCCCAACCCATGAGATCATGATCTGATCCAAAATCCAAGAGTCAGATGCTTAAGCAACTAAGCCACCAAGGTGCCCACTCATCAGGTTTTTATACATTTCAGAGCACAGGTCTTTTACTTCTTTGGTTAGTTTTATGCCTAGGTATCTTGTTATTTTGGGTGCAATTGTAAATGAAATAGTTTTCTTAATTTCTCTTTACTGATTTTTTATCAGTTCTAGCAGTGTTTTGGAGGAGTCTTTCAGATTTTCTATATATAGTTCATGTTATTTGCAAATAGTGAAAGTTTTGCTTCCTTTTTACCTATTTGAATCCATTTTATTTCTTTTTGTTGTCTAATTTCTGTGTCTAGGACTTCTAGTACTATGTTAAATAAAAGTGATGAAAATGGACATGTCTGTTTTGTTCCTGACCTTAGGGGAAAAGCTGTCAGTTTTTCCCCATTCAGGATGATATTACCTGTGAATTTTTCATCTATGGCCTTTATTATGTTGAAGTATGTTCCTTCTAAACCTACTTTCTTGAGGGTTTTAATCATGAATGGATGTTGACTTTGTTAAATGCTTTTTCTGTATCTATTTAAATTATTGTATAGTCCTTATCCTTTCTCTTAATAATGTGGTATATTACATTGATTGATTTGTGAATATTGAACCACCCTAACAGCACAGGAATAAATACCACTGGATTGTGGTGAATGAGGTTTTTTTTTTTTAATGTATTGTTGGATTTGGTTTGCTTGTATTTTTTAGAGGATTTTTGCACCTGTGGTCATCAGGGATAGTGGCCTGTAGTTCTCTTTTTTTAGTGGAGTCTTTATCTGGTTTTGGTATCAGGGTAATGCTGGCTTCACAGAATGAATTTGGAAGTTTGCTTTCCTTTTCTATTTTTTCGAATAATTTGAGAAGAATAGGTATTGACTCTTCTTTAAATGTTAGGTAGAATTCCACTGACAAGCCATCTGGCCATGGACTTTTGTTTTTTGGTCTTTTTTGATTGGTGGATCAAGCTCCTCAATCGGAAGTAATATGTTCAAAATTTCTATTTCTTCTTGGTTCAGTTTTGGTAGATTATATGTTTCTAGGAATTTATTCTTATCTTTTATATTGTCTTGTTTGTTGGCATGTAGTTTTTCATAATATTATCTTACAATTATTTTTATTTCGGTCATGATGGTTGCTATTTTTCCACTTTCATTTGCAATTTGGTTTATTTGATACCTCTCTCTCTCTCTCTCTCTCTCTCTCTCTCTCTCTCTCTCTCCATGAGTCTGGCTAGAGGTTTATAAATTTCGTTGATCTTTTAAAAGAACCAACTCCGGGTCTCCTTGATCTCTTATATTATTATTCTAGTTTCTATGTCATGTATTTCTCCTCTAATCTTTATTATTACATTCCTTCTACTGGGTTTTGTTTTTGTTTTTGTTTTTCTAACTCCTTTAGGTGTAAGGTTAGGTTGATTATTTGAGATTTTTCTTGCTTCTTGAGGTAGGCCTATATCGTCATAACCTTCCCTCTTAGAACAGCCTCATCTGCATCCCAAAGATTTTGGACTGTTGTGTTTTCATTTTCCTTTGTTTCCATGTACTTTTTGATTTCTTCTTTGATTTCATGGTTGACCCTTTCACTGTAGTATGTTATTTAACCTCTATGTATTTGTGTTCTTTTCAGATTTTTTCTTGTGGCTGATTTCCACTTTCATAGTGATGCGGTCAGAAAAGATGCATGGTATGATGGTGATCATTTTGAATTTTTTGAGGCTTGTTTTGTGGCCTAATATGTTATCTATTCTGGAAAATGTTCCATGTGCAGTTGAAAAGAATGTGTATTCTGTTGTTTGGGAATGGAATATTCTGAAAATATCTGTTAAATACATCTGGCTCAGTGTGTCCTTCAGAGACACTCTTTCATTGTTGATTTTCTGTTTGGATGATCAGTCCAATGATGTAAGTGAGGAGTTAAAGTACCCTACTATTATTTTATTACAATTAGTTATTCCCTTTATGGTTGTTTAACCATTTTAAGTATTTGGGTTTTCCCATGTTGGGTGCATTAATGTTTACAATTGTTATATCTTCTTGCTGGATTGTCCCCTTTATTATTATACAGTGTTTCTCTTTGTCTCTTTTTACAGACTTTATCTTAAAGTCTACTTGTTCTGGTAAAAGTATTGCTACTCTCACTTTCTTTTGACACCAATTTGGATGATAGACTATTCTCCATCCCCTCACTTGAACCTGAAGGTGTCTTTAGGTCTGAAATGCATCTCTTGTAGGCAGCATATTGATGAGTATTGTTTTTCTCTCCATTTTGACCTTCTATGTCTTTCAATGGGAGTGTTTAGTCCATTTACATTCAAGGTAATTTTATTTTATTTTTATTTTTATTATGTTAGTCACCATACAGTACATCATTAGTTTTTGATGTAGTGTTCCATGATTAATTGTTTTCTTGTAACACCCAGTGCTCCGTGTAATACCTGCCCTCCTTAATACCCATCACTGGGCTAAGCTATCCCCCCACCCCCTCGGAAACTCTCAGTTTATTTCCTGGTGTCCATAGTGTCTCATGGTTTGGCTTCCTTTCTGATTTCTCCCCCTTCATTTTCCCCTCCCTTCTCCTAATGTCCTCCATGCTATTCCTTATGTTCCACATATGAGT
Organism: Ursus americanus; assembly: GCF_024610735.1. Lineage (NCBI taxonomy): Eukaryota > Metazoa > Chordata > Mammalia > Carnivora > Ursidae > Ursus > Ursus americanus. Next base: position 76,113,157 of record NC_142164.1, read on the forward strand.
GAAACCATATGGTAACTGTCTTTCTCTGCTTGACTTATTTCATTTCACATAATCTCTTCCAGTTCCATCCATGTCGATGCAAATTGTGGGTATTCATCCTTTCTGATGGCTCAGTAATATTCCATTGTGTATATGGACCACATCTTCTTTATCCATTCGTCTGTTGAAGGGCATCTCAGCTCCTTCCATAGTTTGGCTATGGTGGACATTGCTGCTATGAAGACTGGGGTGCATATAGCCCTTCTTTTCAGTACATCTGTATCTTTGGGGTAAATACCTAGTAGCGCAATTGCTGGGTCATAGGGTAGTTCTATTTTTAACATCTTGAAGAACCTCCATTCTGATTTCCAGAGTGACTGTACCAGCTTGCATTCCCACCAAAAGTGTAAGAGGCCCTTTTCTCCACACCCTCACCAATATTTCTTGTTTCCTGTTTTGTTAATTTTTGCCATTCTAATTGGTGTAAGGTGGTATCTCACTGTGGTTTTGATGTATTTCCCTGATGGCTAGTGATGTTGAACATTTTTTCATGTGTCTGTTAGCCATTTGTATGTGTTTTTTGGAGAAGTGGCTGTTCATGTCTTCTGCCCACTTTTTGACTGGGTTATTAGTTTTTTGAGTGTTGAGCTTGAGAAGTTCTTTATAGATCTTGGATACCAGCCCTTTATCTGTAGTGTCATTTGCAAATATCTACTCCCATTCCATGGGCTGCCTCTTAGTTTTGCTGTTTCCTTTGCTGTACAGAAGCTTTTTATCTTGATGAAGTCCCAAAAGTTCATTTTTCTTTTTGTTTCCCTTGCCTTTGGATACATGTCTTGAAAGAAATTACTGTGGGTGATGTCAAAGATGCTGCTGCCTATGTTCTCCTCTAGGATTTTGATGGATTCCTATCTCACATTGTGGTCTTTCATCCATTTTGAGTTTATCTTTGTGTATGGTGTAAGGGAATGGTCCAGTTTCATTTTTCTGTATGTAGCTGCCCAATTTTCCCAGCACCACTTATTGAAGAGACTGTCTTTTTTCCATTTGATATTTTTTCCTGCTTTGTCAAAGATTAATTGCTCATAGAGTTGAGGGTCCATTTCTGGAGTCTCTATTCCATTCCATTGTTCTATGTGTCTGTTTTTGGGCCAGTACCATGTTGTCTTGGTGATGACAGCTTTGTAGTATAGCTTGAGGTCAGGTAATATGATGCCCTCAGCTTTGAAGGTAATTTTAGATAGATACATATTTATTTTCATTTTTGTTACAAGTTTCCATAGTTTTTCTTCTGATCCTTTTGTTCTGTAGATTTTCTTCTGATCCTTTTGTTGCTTTCTCTTTCTTGGCTTTGATGGCTTTGTTTTGTGATATATTTAGATACATTACTTTTAAGTTTTGGATATATATTACTAGTTTTTGAATTGTGGTTACCAATCAGTTCATACATAACATCTTCTGCATATAAAAGTTTATGTTGGGGAGGAGGGAAGATGTCAGAGGAGTAGGGGACCAGTGTTTCATCTGGTCCCTTGAATTCAGCTAGTTATCTATCAAGTCATTCTGAATACCTGTGAATTCAACCTGAGATCTAAGAAAAGAATTGGTACAATTCTACAAATAGCATGGCAACAACTTTTCTCAAGGTAGGAGGTATGGAGACATAAATCTGTTGTGATATATTGGAAGATAAACTGTGGAGGGTGGTGTAGGGAGAGGATTTGTAAGCCAGCTACTAGAAAGTGATATAGCTGCAGAGTGCAAAATTGGAACTTTTAGAAGTCTGCTCCAGTGAGGGACATCCTTGTCTGAAAGGTTCTCAGGTGGCAAAGTGGGGCAGAATCCTAGGTGGGACAGTGTGGTCTCAGGATCCCCAGGGTGACAGAAAGGACAAGGATACCTGAGTTGGCAGAGTTCCCAAGCATTGCAGTGGGGGTCCGGCTATAATTAGCAAGACCCAGAGTGGCCTCTCAACTAGGTGTTGCCATAAACTGTGAACCACAGCACAATCAGGCAAGTGCTCTCCAAGCAGGAGCCCAGCAAGTGAGAAATGCTGAGAGACCCTGTTCCTTCTCCCAGGAGGAGCGGTGTGGGTGTGTGCATGATCTGGCAACTACTCCCTGAGCAGGGGCCCAGCAAAAGGTGACCACGGTAAGAGCCTCCCCCTCCCTCCCCTGGGAGGATTGGTGCAGGTGTGCACTGCATGAGTCTGCAGAGATTGGTAAAAACAAAAGGGATTGACTGCTTTTCCATGGGGGTGCACTGGAGAGTGGGGGCAGCAATCGTTCAGCTCCAGGGCTGGAGATTGGGGAGCAGCCATTTTTTTTCCATCCTCTAAAGTGGCATGAAAAGCCTTCAGGGAACAAAAGTCACATAGAGCAACCCGAAGCAGTTTACACTGAGTCTGGCCCCTGGGAAGGGGTGGTGCAACTTCACCCAGGCAGAGACCCTTGAGTATCAGTGCAACAGGCCCTTCCCCCAGAAGACCAGCAAGAATATCAGGTGAATATCAAATTTATGGATCACTCAGAACTGAAAAACTCCTGCATTAGGAGAATATAGCATATAGAATTTGAGGTTTTTTGTGTTTATTTTTCTCATGAGTCTTTAGTCTTTCAGTTTAAAATTTTCTTCCTTCTACTTTTTTTTTCCTTTTCAACTAGTTTCTTATTTTATCAACTCTTTGTTTTTAAGGCTTTTTAAAAATTTTTCATTTTTACATTTACATTTTACAGGTATATTCTTCATTTTTGGCTTCCTTTACTGTATCCAATTTAATTCTTGTGTATATAGGTTTTCGCTTTCTTTACAATTTTGGGATTTAGTGTTTTCTAAACAAACAGACCAAAATACACCTAGGATCAAGAGGATCACCCTGTTTTGGCCACCTGTGAAATTATATTCTTTTTTCCCTTTTCTTTTCTTTTTTGGTTTCTGATCTCTTTGGATTTGTCTAGTGTGTATTTCACTGGGGTCATGGTTGTTATTTTTTATTTTGTTCTCTCATTCATCTATTCTTCTTAGGACAAAATGAGTAGAAGGAGAAAATCACAACAAAAGAAGGAACCAGAGGTAATACTCTCTGCCAGTGATCTAAATGACATGTATATAAGTAAAATGACAGACCTAGAATTCAGAATAATGATTACAAAGTTACTAGCTGGACCTGAGAAAAAGCATAGAAGACACTAGATAACCTCTCAGTGAAGAAATAAAATCTAATCAGGACAAAATTAAAAATTCTTTCACTGAGACGCAGTCTAAAATTGATGCTCTAACAGATAGGGTAAATGAGGCAGAAAGTCAGTGACATAGAAGAGAAAATGATGGAAAGGAAAGAAGCTGAGGACAAAAGACAAAAACAACTAATGGAAATCAGTTGCATTTCTATACACGAATAATGAGATAGAGGAAAGAGAAATTAGGGAATCCATCCCATTTACAATAGCATCAAAACCCATACATTACCTTGGAATTAACTTAACCAGAGACGTAAAGGATCTATATTCTAGAAACTATAAATCACTCTTGAAAGACATTGAGGAAGGCAAAAAAAGATGGAAGAATATTCCATGCTCATGGGTTGGAAGAATTAACATAGTTAAAATGTCCATGCTACCCAGAGCAATCTACACTTCCAATGCTATCCCAGTCAAAATACTGATGACATTTTTCAAAGAACTGGAACAAATAGTCCTTAAATTTGTATGGAACCAGAAAAGGCCCCGAATTGCCAAGGAACTGTTGAAAAGGAAAAACAAAACTGGGGGCATCACAATGCCGGATTTCAAGCTGTACTACAAAGCTGTGATCACAAAGACAACATGGTACTGGCACAAAAACAGACATGTAGACCAATGGAACAGAATAGAGAACCCAGAAATGGACCCTCGGCTCTTTGGGTAACTAATCTGTGATAAAGCAGGAAAAAACATCTGGTGGAAAAAAGACAGTCTCTTCAATAAATGGTGCTGGGAAAATTGGACAGCTACATGCAAAAGAATGAAACTTGACCACTCTCTCACACCATACACAAAGATAAACTCCAAATGGATGAAAGACCTTGATGTGAGACAGGAATCCATCAAAATCCTAGAGGAGAACATAGGCAGCAACCTTTACGACATCAACCAAAGCAACCTTTTTCATGACACATCCCCAAAGGCAAGAGAAACAAAAGATAAAATGAACTTGTGGGACTTCATCAAGCTAAAAATCTTCTGCACAGCCAAGGAAACAGTCAAAAAAAACTAAGAGGCAGCCCCTCGGAATGGGAGAAGATATTGGCAAATGATGCTACAGATAAAAGACTGGTATCCAAGATCTACAAAGAACTTCTCAAACTCAATACACGAGAAACAAATAAACAAATGAATAAATGGGCAGAAGATATGAACAGACACTTTTCCAATGATGACATACAAATGGCTAACAGACACATGAAGAAATGTTCAAAATCATTAGCCATCAGGGAAATTCAAATCAAAACCACACTGAGATACCACCTTACGCCAGTTAGAATGACAAAAATAGACAAGGCAAGAGACAACAATTGTTGGAGAGGATGTGGAGAAAGGGGATCCCTCCTACATTATTGGTGGGAAAGCAAGTTGGTACAGCCACTCTGGAAAACAGTGTGGAGGTCCCTTAAAAAGTTAAAAATTGAGCTACCCTATGATCCAGCCATTGCGCTACAGGGTATTTACCCCAAAGATACAGACGTAGTGAAGAGAAGGCCATATGCACCCCAATGTTCATAGCAGCATTATCCACAATAGCCAAATCGTGGAAAGAACCGAGATGCCCTTCAACAGATGACTGGATTAAGAAGTTGTGGTCCATAAAAACAATGGAATGTTACTCAGGTATCAGAAAGAACGATTTCTCAACATTTGCTTCAACATGGATGGCACTGGGGGAGATAATGCTAAGTGAAATAAGTCAAGCAGAGAAAGACAATTATCATATGATACCTCTCATTTATGGAACATAAGAACTAGGAAGATCAGTAGGGGAAGAAAGGGATAAATAAAGGGGAGCTAATCAGAAGGGGGAATGACGCATGAGAGATTACGGACTCTGAGAAACAAACTGAGGGCCTCAGAGGGGAGGGGGGTGGGGGAATGGGATAGGCTGGTGATGGGTAGTGAGGATGGCACGTATTGCATGGTGCACTGGGTGTTATACACAACTAATGAATCATCGAGCCTTACTTCGGAAACTGGGGATGTACTGTATGGTGACTAACATAATATAATAAAAAATCATTATAAATAAAAAAAAGAGAAAGGACACAAATTAATAAAATCATGAATGAAAGAGGGGAGATCACGACCAACACCAAGGAAACAGAATCAACTTTAAGGACATATTATGAACAACAATATACCAACAAATTATGAAATCTGGAAGAAATGGATGCATTCCTAGAAACTTTTAAACTATCAAAAATGAAACAGGAAGAAAGAGAAAAACTGAACAGACCCATAACCAGCAAGGAAACTGAAGCAGTAATCAAAAAGTCTCCCAACAAACAGGAGTTCAGGGCTGTATGGCTTTCCAGGGGAATTCTACCAAACATTTATTTTTAAAATTTTTTTTGTGCATAAAATTATTTTTATTGATTTGAAAATTATTATTTTTTTACTTTTATTTATTTTATTTTTTTTAATAATTTTTATTATGTTATGTTAGTCACCATACAGTATATGCTTAGTTTTTGATGTAGTGTTCCATGATTCATTATTTGCGTATAACACCCAGTGCACCATGCAATATGTGCCCTCCTTACTACCCATCACTGGCGTATCCCAATCCCCCCCCACCGCCGAAGCCCTCAGTTTGTTTCCCAGAGTCCTTAGTCTCTCATGGTTCATTCCCTCTTCTGTTTACCCCCCTTCATTTTTCCCTTCATTCTTCTACCAATTCCCCTGCTATTTCTTATGTTCCATAAATGAGTGAAACCATATGATAATTGTCTTTCTCTGCTTGACTTATTTCACTTAGCATAATCTCCTCCACCAAACATTTAAAGAAAAACTAATACCTGTTCTACTGAAGTTGTTTCAAAAAAAAAAAAAAGAAATGGGTGGAAAACTACCAAACTTGTTCTATAAGGCCAGCATTACCTTGATCCCAAAACCACCAAAAGGAGAATAACAGACCAATATCCGTGATGAACATGGAGGCCAAAATTCTCACCAAGATAGTAGCTAATAGGATCCAACAGTCCATTAAAAGGATTATTCACCATGACCAAGTGGGATTTATTCCTGGGCTGTGAGCGTGGTTCAACATTCACAAATCAGTCAGCGTGATACATCCCATTAATAAAAGAAAGATAAAGAACCATATGATCTTCAATTGATGCAGAAAAAAACATTTGACAAAATACAGCATCCTTTCTTGATTAAAACTCTCCACAGTGTAGAAATCGAGGGAAAATATCTCAAGATCATAAAAGCCATATATGAAAAACCCACAGCAAATGTCATTCTCAATGGGTAAAAACCAGGAGCTTCTCCTCTAAGGTCAGGAACTGGACATGGATGTCCACTTTCACCACTGTTATTCAACACAGTACTAGAAGTCCTAGCCTCAGCAAGTAGACAACAAAAGGAAATAGAAGCCATCCATATCAGCAAGGAAGAAGTAAAACTGTCACTCTTCACAGATGACATAATACACTATGTGGAAAACCCAAAAGAATCCACTTCAAAATTGCTAGATCTCATACAGGAATTCTGCAAAGTTGCAGGATATAAAATCAATGCACAGAAATAGGTTGCATTTCTATACACTAACAATGAAACAGAAGAAGGAGAAGTTAAGGAAACGATCCCATTTACAGTTGCACCAAAAACCATAAGATACTAGGAGTAAACCTTACCAAAGAGGAAAGGATCTCTACTATAAAAACTACAGACCAAAGAAATTGAGGAAGACACAAAGAAATAGAAAAACATTCCAGGCTTATGGATTGGAAGAAGAAATATTTTTAAAATGTCTATGCTACCCAGAGCAATCTACACATTCAATGCAATCCCTAACAAAATACCATCAACATTTTTCACAGCGCCAGAACAAATAATTCTAAAATTTGTATGGAACCAGAAATGACCCCAAATAGCCAGAGAAATGTTGAAAAAGAAAACCAAAGTTGTTGACATCACAATTCTGGACTTCAAGCTTTATTACAAAACTGTAATCATCCAGAAAGTATGGTACTGGCACTATAACAGACACATAGGTCAATGGAACAGAACAGAGAACCCAGAAATAGACCCTCAACTCTATGGTCAACTAATATTCAACAAAGCAGGAAAGAGTATCCAATGGAAAAAGACAATCTCTTCAACAAATGGTACTGGGAAAATTGGAATACCACGTGTAGAAGAATGAAACTGGACCATTTTCTTATACCTGACACACTAATAAACTCAAAAGGAATGAAAGACCTAAGTGTGAGACAGGAATACATCAAAATCCTATAGAAGAACACAGGCATCAACCTCTTCGACCTTGGCTGCAGAAAATTCTTGCTAGATACATCTCCGTAGGCAAGGGAAACAAGAGCAAAAATAAACAATTGGGACTTTATCAAGATAAAAAGCTTCTGCACAACAAAGGAAATAGTCAACAAAACCAAAAGTCAACCCACTGAATGGGAGAAGATATTTTCAAATGACATATCAGATACAGGGCTAGTATCCAAGATCTATAAAGAATTTATCAAACTCAACACTAAAAAACCATGAAAAATCCAGTCAAGAAATGGGCAGAAGACATGAATAGACATTTCTCCAAAGAAGACATACAAATGGCCACTAGACATATGAAAAAATGTTCCACATCACTTGCCATCAGGGAAATACAAATCAAAACCACAATGGGACACCACCTCATACTAGTCAGAATGGCTAAAATTAACAAGACAAGCATGAGAGACTATGGACTCTGAGAAACAAACTGAGGGCTTCAGAGTGGAGGGGGTGGGGGAATGAGATAGGCTGGTGATGGGTGGTAGGGAGGGCACGTATTACATGGTGCACTGGGTGTTATACGCAACTAATGAATCATGGAACTTTACATCAAAAACCAGGGATGTACTGTATGGTGACTAACATAATATAATAAAAAAATATTTAAAAAATTAACAAGACAGGAAACAACAAGTATTGGTGAGGATCCAGAGAATGGGAAACCCTCTTGCACTGTTGGTTTGAAATGCAAACATCCCAGAGCGGTACATCCGCTCTGGAAAACAGTATGGAGGTTCCTTAATTAGTTAACAATAGAGCTCCCCTGCTACCCAGAAATTGCAATACTAGGTATTTACCTAGTAAATACAAATGTAGTGAGCCAAAGGGGCATTTCCAACCCAAAGTTTATAGCAGCAATGTCCACAATAGCCAAATTGTGGAAAGAGCCAAGATGTACAACAGATGAGAGGACAAAGAAGATGTGGTATATATGGAATATTACACAGCCATCAGAAAGGATGAATACTTACCATTTGCATTGATATGGATGGAATTGGAAGGTATTTTCTGAGCCAAATGAGTCAATCAGAGAAGGACAATTATCATTTGGTTCACTCACGTGTGGAATATAAGAAATGGTGCAGAGCCTGGGTGGCTCAGCCATTAAGCGTCTGCCTTTGGCTCAGGGCGGGGTTCCGGCATTCTGGGATCGAGCCCCACATCAGGCTCCTCCGCTGGGAAACTGGGAAGTCATGAGAAAAACCATGAGAGACTCTTAAACATAGGAAGCAAACTGAGTAGTAAGGAGGGCACGTGTTGCATGGTGCACTGGGTGTTATACGCAATTAATGAATCATGGAACTTTACATCAAAAACTAGGGATGTACTGTATGGTGACTAACATAATATAATAAAAAATATTATTATAAAAAAAGGAAGCAAACTGAGGGTTGATGGAGGGGATGGGTTAAATGGGTGATGAGCGTTAAGGGGGGCACATCATGTGATCAGCACTGGGTGTTATCCACAAATGATTAGTTATTGAACTCTACATTTGAAATTTAAAAAACTTTCTATGTTAAACTGATGGTCACTTCATGTTGAACTCTTTCTTTACTTCACTCCTCGTTTCAGGTATTTGGTATCATATTTTATATCCTCTTATTTTGTGAATTCCTTGACTGATTTTTTACAGAAATACTTATTTTTTCTACTGCTTTTATGCTTTTTTATTTTTTATACTCTCACATATTGTCCTTACTTTCCACTCAGAATCTCCTTTAATATTTTTGTCGTGCTGGTTAGCAGTCATGAAATCCTTTAGTGTTTGCTTTTGGTTTATATGAGAAACTCTTTATGTCTCCTTTTATTGGTAGCCTTGTGGATTAGAGTATTTTTGGCTGAAGATTTTTCCCTTTCAGCACTTTGAATATATTATGCCATTTTGTTCTAGTCTGCAAAGTTACTGTTCAAAAAGCAGCTGGTAGCTTTATGAGGTTTCCTTTTATATAACTGTCTTCTTTTTCTTTTGCAATCTTTAACATTCTCTGCTTCCTGTAACTTACTATTTATTCCATCTATTGTTTTTTTGTTTTTCATGAAAATATAATAGTACAAAACTTTTGAGATGTAGCAACAGTGATCCTAAGGGGGAAGTATATAGCAATACAGGCCTACCTCAAGAAGCAAGAAAAAACTCAAATAAACAACATAACCTCACACCTAAATGAGCTAGAAAAACAACAACAGCAGCAGCAGCAGAAGGAAGGGAAAAAATAAAATTTAGAGGAGAAATAAATGATATAGAAACTAAAATAACAATAGAAAACAAGGAGAGCAGCAGCTGGTTCTTTCAAAAATCAACCAAATTGATAAACTTCTAGCCAGACTCATCATTTGTTTCCTTGGATTGTTTTTTATTTCTTCTTTACTTTCCTTTAACAACCTTTTTTTTTTAAATCACTATTATTTTGCCATTTTAATTTGTATGTGTCTTGGTGTGGAATCCTTGGGTTGAATTTGTTGGGGGGTCTCTGTGCCTCCTAAATCTGAACCTCTGTTTCCCTCCACAGATTCAGTACCTTTTGAGCTATTATTTCTTGAAATATGTTTTTCTGCCCCCTTTCTCTTCTCCTTCTGGGATCCCTATAATGTGAATATTATTATACTTAATGGGGGTCACTGAATTCTCTAAGTCTAATCTCATTATGCTGTATTTTTTCCTCATATGTTCAGCTTGTTTTCCTTTTTAAAATTTTATTTCAATTCAATTAGCCAACATATAGTGTATCATTAGCTTTAGATGTAGTGTTCAATTTATCAGTTGCATATAACACCCAGTGCTCATCACATCATGTGCCCTCTTTAATGCCCATCACTCAGTTGCCCCATCCCCTCACCCACCTCCCCTTCCACAACCCTGCTTTTTTCTCAGAGTTGAGAGTCTCTTCTTGTTTCTCCCTCTCTGGTTTCTTCCTATTCAGTTTTCCCTCCCCTCCCCTGTGATCTTCTGCATGATTTCTTACATTCCACATATGAGTGAAACCACGTGATGACTGTCTTTTTCTGATTGACTTATTTCACTTGATTGTTTTCCATTATTCTATTCTCCACGTCACTGATATGTTCCTCTGTTTCCTGCAGCCTACTATTTACTCCATTTATTATATTTTAATATTTTCTTCATCTCTCATATGTGTGTTAGGAGTTTCACTGATGTCCCCCACTCTTTTCTGAAGTCCAGTGAGTATCTTTATGATGATTACTTTAAATTCTCCATCAAACACTGATTTCAGTTTTGCCTAGATCTCCTGTTGTTATTTTGTACTGTTATTTCATTGGTCACAAACTCCTCTTTCTCATCATTTTGTCTACCTCTCATTATCTGTTCGTCATGTTAGGAAACTCAGCTATGTACTCTGCTCTTGAAAGTAGTGGCTTATCCCTATCCCATAGTCCATAGTCTCTCATGGTTCATTCCCCCTTCTGTTTACCCCCCTTCATTCTTCCCTTCCTTCTCCTACGGATCTTCCTGCTATTTCTTATGTTCCATAAATGAGTGAAACCATATGATAATTGTCTTTCTCTGCTTGACTTATTTCACTTAGCATTATCTCCTCCAGTCCCGTCCATGTTGCTGCAAATGTGGGGTAATCATTCTTTCTGATGGCTGAGTAATATTCCATTGTATACATGGACCACATCTTCTTAATCCAGTCATCTGTTGAAGGGCATCTCAGCTCCTTCCCCAAGTTAGCTATTGGGGACAATGCTGCTATGAACATTGGGGTGCATATGGCCCTTATCTTCACTACATCTGCATCTTTGGGGTAAATACCCAGTAGTGCAATTGCTAGATCACAGGGTAGCTCAATTTTTAACTTTTTGAGGGACCTCCACACTGTTTTCCAGAGTGGCTCTACCAATTTGCATTCCCACCAACAGTGTAAGAGGGATCCCCTTTCTCCACATCCTCTACAACATTCGTTGTTTCTTGCCTTGTCAATTTTTGCCATTCTAACTCACGTAAGGTGGTATCTCAATGTGGTTTTGATTTGAATTTCCCTGATGGCTAATGATGTTGAACATTTTTTCATGTGTCTGTTAGCCGTTTGTATGTCTTCATTGGAAAAGTGTCTGTTCATAACTTCTGCCCATTTTTTGATTTGTATATTTGTTTCTTACATATTGAGTTTGAGAAGTTCTTTGTAGATCTTGGATACCAGTCTTTTATCTGTAGTGTCATTTGCAAATATCTACTCCCATTCCGTGGGCTGCCTCTTAGTTTTTTTGACTGTTTCCTCGACTGTGCAGAAGCTTTTTTTTTTTTTAAAGATTTTATTTATTTATTTGACAGAGATAGAGACAGCCAACGAGAGAGGGAACACAAGCAGGGGGAGTGGGAGAGGAAGAAGCAGGCTCATAGCAGAGGAGCCTGATGTGGGGCTCGATCCCATAACACCAGGATCACGCCCTGAGCCGAAGGCAGATGCTTAAGCACTGTGCCACTCAGGTGCCCCTGTGCAGAAGCTTTTTTATCTTGAAGTCCCACAAGTTCTTTTTTTTTGTTTGTTTGTTTCTCTTGCCTTTGGAGATGTGTCATGAAAAAATTTCCTGTGGCTGATGTCAAAGAGGTTGTAGCCTATGTTCTCCTTTAGGATTTTGATGGATTCCTGTCTCACACCAAAGTCTTTCATCCATTTGGAGTTTATCTTTGTGTATGGTGTGAGAGAGTGGTCAAGTTTCATTCTTTTGCATATAGCTGTCCAATTTTCCCAGCACCATTTATTGAAGAGACTGTCTTTTTTTCCACTGGATGTTTCTTTCGGCTTTTTCGAAGATTAGTTGCCCAAAGAGCCGAGGGTCCATTTCTGGGTTCTCTATTCTGTTCCATTGGTCTATGTGTCTGTTTTTGTGCCAGTACCATACTGTCTTTGTGATCATAACTTTGTAGTATAGCTTGAAATCTGGCAACGTGATGCCCCCAGCTTTGTTTTTCCTTTTCAACAATTCCTTGGCGATTCAGGGCCTTTTCTGGTTCCACACAAATTTAAGGGCTGTTTGTTCCAGCTCTTTGAAAAATGTCATTGGTGTTTTGATCGGGATGGCATTGAAAATGTAGATTGCTCTGGGTAGCGTAGACATTTTAACTATGTTTATTCTTCTGATCCATGAGCATGGAATATTTTCCCATCTTTTTGTGTCTTCTTCAATGTGTTTCAAGAGTGATCTGTAGTTTCTAGAATATAGATCCTTTACGTCTCTGGATAAGTTAATTGCAAGATAACATATGATTTTTGGTGCTATTGTAAATGGAATCGATTCCCTAATTTCTCTTTCTTCAGTCTCATTGTTCGTGTATAGAAATGCAACTGATTTCTGAGCATTGATTTTTTATCCCGCCACATTACCGAATTGCTGTTTGAGTTTTAGTAATTTGGGGGTGGAGCCTTTTGGGTTTTCCATATAGAGTATCATGTCATCTGCGAAGAGAGACAGTTTGACTTCTTCTTTGCTGATTTGAATACCTTCTACCTTTTTTTGTTGTCTGATTGGTGTTGCAAGGACTTCTAGTACTATGTTGAATAATAATGGCGAGAGTGGGCATCCTTGTCATGTTCCTGATCTTAAGGGAAAGGCTTTCAGCTTTTCCCCATTGAGAATGATATTTGATGTAGGCTTTTCATAGATGGTTTTTATGAAACTGAGGGATAGGGCAGTGATGGGTATTAAGGAGGGCACATATTGCATGGAGCACTGGGTGTTGTATGCAAATAATGAATCATGGAACACTACGTCAAAAACTAAGGATGTACTGTATGGTGACGAACATAACATAATAAAAATTATTATTAAAAAATAAAGAAAGAAAGAAAATAGTGGCTTTATGAAGAACAGTTCCTGTAGTGTTCTGCTGTTCAGTGTCCTCTGTTCACCAGAACCTGGTACTTCATGGGAGTCTTCTATGTATGTTGCTCGCATCCTGCTATAGTGTCTGAGTAGCCCTCCCTTTTGGTCCAGACTTCTGCACTGACTTTATGCCTGTGTGGGTTATGCTTGCTTTTTTTAGTTTAGTGCAACCCAAGCAGGCTGGCTTTGATGGGGCATGACTTCTGGAGGGCTTGGGGTGTGGTAGTGGCATTAGCAATATTTGCCCTGAGTTACTAGTCCTAGTCTGGATTCCCTGAAGAGAGGTGGCAGCCAGAGGTGAGGCACACATTAGTGGCAGAAGGTGGAGGCAAGGCACATGGCTGATGTGGCAGTAAGGGGTGCATGGAGTCTTTGTGCACAGCAGTTGAGCTGAATGCACACAGCTTGAGTAAAATTTGTACTGAGCCTCTATTCCTAGGTGGATCCCCCAAAGCACAGTGGCAGCTAGAGGTGTGGTGTGCAGCAGCAGCAGTTGCCCAGGGTGTATGCCTTCTGTGTGTGCTGCAACTAGGTACAGCATGTGGTGTCTGTAAGTGCAGAGGTTGGGCATGTTACATGACATCTGTGTGTGTGGTAGCTCGGGTGCAGAACTTCTGTGCATGTGGCCGGCTGGGCAGGGCACATATGGTGTTAGTAAAATGTGCACTGAGCTACTAGTCCTAATCTATATACCCCAAAGCAGGGCGGCTGCAGGCACGAGGCACATAGAGGCAGTGGCTGTGTGGGGTGAGGGGTACAAACAATGTTAACAAAATTTGCCCTAAGCCCAGGGCCAAGGCCTACAGTCTTGGAGTGGGTGAGTCCCCAGGAGAATTCATGCGTGGGGCACACTGCTAGTAGGTTAGGTAGCAAGCATCTGTGTAGCACATCCTTTTGCAGGTGGCTCTGTGATTATGCTGGAGGGGAGGGGAGGAAAATGGCACCTGCCAACTCCTTTGTTCCCAGAGAAGTCCCCCAACACACCCCAAAATCAGTATAAACAGATCTGTCTCCAGTTGTGCAAGGTGTGGCTCCTTTGTTGTCTCTCCTTGGGCTATTTAGTCTTTAAGGGCAGGGACTGGGTTATCACTTGCCCTCCTGGCTCCCTCATGGATGAGTCAGCTGACTTTTAATGATCCAGGTTCCAAGTCTCACTGCTTTTACAAACTCATGGAATTTGGCCCCTTGGGTTTTCATGGCCAGATGTTATCTGGATTTGTTTTCCCTGTGTGGCCTCCCTGGTGTTCTCCCTTCTCCTCACCTGTGGCTCACTCCCTCCTGTAGGCAGCTCCCTACCATCATTTCTGCCCTTCCTAAACCCTCTGATGTGGCTTTCTCTCTACATTTAGTTGTGGAGTTGGTTCCTCTGCTCTTCAGATTGCTCTCTGGTTTACTGACTCGGATGTGAGTGAAATCTAGTTGTAAATGTGGGATGGGACGAGCATAGGGTCCTAGTCTGCTGACTCGCACCCTCTCTGGAAGCTGGACTTCTCATACCCCTTTCATACCGATTTACTTAAGTCTGTGTGTGCTTTAAATCTGAAGTGAGACTATGGACTCTGGGAAACAAACTGAGGGCTTCAGAGGGGAGGGGGTGGGGGATTGGGATAGGCCGGTGATGGGTATTAAGGAGGGCACGTATCGCATGGTGCACTGGGTGTTATATGCAAGTAATGAATCATGGAACGTCACATCAAAAACTAGGGATGTACTGTATGGTGACTAACATAACATAATAAAAATTATTATAAAAAAAGGAAAAAATAAATCTGAAGTGAGTCTCTTGTAGATAGCATATAACTAGATCTTGCTTTTTTTTAAATCCATTTAGTGACTCAATATCTTTTTATAAAATTCTAGTACAATTAACATACCATGTTTTTATTTTATTTTATTTTATTTTAATTATTTATTTATTAGACAAAGAGAGCATGAGAGGGGGGAGGAGCAGAGGGAGAGGGACAAGCAGACTCTCTGCTGAGCAGAGAGCCTGACACAGGGCTTGATTCCAGGATCCTGGGATCATGACCTGAGCCAAAGCAGACACTTAACTGACTGAGCCACCCAGGCACCCTTGTAGTGTATTATTTTAGTTTCAAGTGCACAATATAGTGATTCCACAATTTTTTTTTTGATCTTTCTTTTTTTTTTTTTATTAATAATGATTTTTTATTATATTATGTTAGTCACCATACAGTACATCCCCGGTTTTCGATGTAAGGCTCGATGATTCATTACACAATTTTATACATTACTAAGTGCTCATCATGATAAATGTACTGTTAATCCTCTTCATCTATTTTACCCATTCACCCACCCACCTCCCCTCTGTTAACCACCAGTTTGTTCTCCATAGTTAAAAGTCTGGGTTTTGTTTGTTTGTCTTTTTTTCCCCTTTGTTGTGTTTCTTTCTTTCTTTTTTTTTTTGAGGTTTTCTTTCTCTTTCTTTTTTTTATTTTAATTTTTTTTATTATATTATGTTAGTCACCATACAGTACATCCCCAGTTTCTGATATAAAGTTCGATGATTCATTAGTTGCGTATAACACCCAGTGCCCTCCCTACTACCCATAACCAGTCTATCCCATTGCCCCAACCCCTCCCCTCCGAAGCCCTCAGTTTGTTTCTCATAGTCCATAGTCTCTCATGCTTCATTCCCCCTTCTGATTACCCCCCTTTCTTTATCCCTTTCTTCCCCTACTGATCTTCCTAGTTCTTATGTTCCATAGATGAGAGAAATCATATGATAGTTGTCTTTCTCTGCTTGACTTATTTCACTTAGTATTATCTCCTCCAGTGCCGTCCATGTTGTAGCAAATGTTGAGAACTCGTTCTTTCTGATAGCTGAGTAATATTCCATTGTATATATGGACCACAACTTCTCAAGCCAGTCATCTGTTGAAGGGCATCTCGGCTCCTTCAACGATTTAGCTATTGTGGACATTGCTGCTATGAACATTGGGTGCATAGGGCCCTTCTCTTCACTACATCTGTATCTTTGGTGTAAATACCCAGTAGTGCAATGGCTGGATCATAGGGTAGCTCAATTTTTAACTTTTTAAGGGACCTCCACACTGTTAATTCCACATTTGGTTTGCAATCTTTTGACTGGGGAGTTTATTTAGTTTTAAAATGATTTTTGTGAGATAAGGACTTGCTTTTGCCATTTTATTGTTTTCTGTCTGCTTTATAGTGCTTTTGTTTGTTTCTTTTCTTTTGTCTGTTGGTTTGTTGACTTTTGTAGTGGAATGCTTTGATTCTTTCCACTTTATATTTTGTGTATCTACTGTACTTTTTGCCGTGTGGTCACCAAGGGGTTTTCATCAATCGTTTTATAGTTATAGGGGTCTCTTTTAAGGTGGTAAAAAATGTAACTTCAATCTTATACAGAAACACTATACTTTACTTCTTTCGCTCATTTTTTATGTAATTGAGGTCAGACTACATCTTTCAATATTGTTTCCATTAACAAATTTCTGTGGTTATACTTATTCCTACTGTTTTTTCTTCCTCTTAATGTATATAGTAGTGTTAAAAGTGATTTATATGCCACCATTACAGTATTACAAATACTATGTGTGTCTTTAAATTTACCTGTAGCTATAAAAGTTATACTTTCATAGGCTTTCATGTTGTTTAGCAGTTTTCCACTTTGAATTGAAAAACTGCCGTTAACACTTCATGTAAGGCAGGTCTAGTGGTGATGAAGTCCCTTGGTTTAGCTTGCCTGGAGAATTCTTTATCTCTCCATTTTCTTTTTTTTTTTTTTTAGTTTTTATTTAAATTTTAGTTTGTTAAAATACAGTGAATATTATTTTCAGGTGTACAATTTAGTGATTCAGGACTTACATATAACACCGGGTGCTCATCAAAAGCGCAATCCTTAATCACCAACACCTATTTAACCCATCCCCCACCCACCTCCCCTCTGGTAATCAACAATTTGTTCTCTATAGTTAAGAGTCTATTTCTTGGTTTGCCTCCCTCTCTCTTTTTTTCCCTTTGCTCATTTGTTCTATTTCTTAGATTCCATATATGAGTGAAATCATGTGGTATTTGTCTTTATCTGACTTATTTTCCTTAGCATAATACTCTAGCTCCATTGACATCCTTGCAAATGGCAAATTTTCATTTTTTATGGCTGAGTAATATTCCCGTGTGTGTGTGTGTGTGTGTGTGTGTGTGTGTGTGTGTGTGTGTGTAAAGATTTTATTTATTTGAGAGGGAGACATCACAGGAGATGGCACAAGAGCAGGGGAAGAAAGAAGCAGACTTCTGGCCGAGCAGGGAGCCCAATGGAGGGCTTGATCCCAGAATGCTGGGATCATGATCTGAGTTGAACGCAGCTGCTTAAGCCACTGAGCCACCCAGGCTCCCCATATTCCATTGTGTGTGTGTGTGTGTGTGTGTGTGTGTGTGTGTAATTTCCTTATCCATCTATCAGTTGATGGGCACTTAGGCTGTTTCCATAATTTGGCAATTGTAGATAATGCTGCTATAAGCATTGGAGTACATGTATCATTTTGAATTAGTATTTTGTATCATTTGGGTAAATATCTAGTAGTGTAATTGTTGGATTGTAGGGTGGTGCTATTTTTAACTATTTGAGGAATTTCCATACTGTTTTCAAGAGTGGCTGCACCAGTTTTCATTCCCACCAACAGTGCAGGAACGTTCACCTTTCTCTACATCTTCATCAATACTTGTTTCTTGTGTTGTTGATTTCAGCCATTCTGAAAGGTGTGAGGTGATATCTCATTGTAGTTTTGATTTGTATTTCCTTGATGGTCGGTGATGTTGTGCATCTTTCCATGTGTCTGTTGGCTATCTGTATGTCTTCTTTTGAAAACTGTCTATTCATGTCTCCTGCCCATTTATAACTGGATTATTCACTTTTCCGGAGTTGAGATTTATAAGTTGTTTATATATTTTGGATACTAACCCTTTATCAGATAATGTCATTCACAGATATCTTCTCCCATTCTGTAAGTTGACTTTTAGTTTTGTTGATTGTTTCCTTCACTGTGCAGAAGCATTTTATCTTGAGTAGTCCTAATAGTTTATTTTTGCTTTTAGTTTTTCTTACCCCAGGAGATGTATGTAAAAAGAAGTTTCTATGGACTATGTCAAAGAGGTTACTGCCTATGTTCTCCTCTAGGATTTTAATGGTTTCTTGTCTCACATTGAGATCTTTAGTCCATTTTGAATTTGCTTTTGTGCATGGTGTAGAACATGGTCTAGTTTCATTCTGCATGTTTCTGTCTAGTTTTCCCAACACCAACACCATTTGTTGAAGAGACTTTTTTCCATTGGATATTCTTTCCTACTTTATAAAAGATTAATTGACCATATAGTTGTGGGTTCATTTCTGGGTCCTCCATTCTGTTCCATTATCTATGTGTCTGTTTTGGGCCAGTACCATACTGTATTGATTGGTAAAATTTTGTATTATAACTTGATGTCTGGAATTGTGATGCTTCCAGCTTTACTTTTCTTTTTCAAAGTTGCTTTGGCTATGAGGGGTCTTTTGTGGTTCCATACACATTTTAGGATTGTTCTAGCTCTGTGAAAAATGCTGGTGGTAGTTTGATAGAAATTGCATTAAATTTGTAAATTGCTTTGGGTAATATAAACATAAGAAATATTTGTTCTTCCAATCCATGTGCATGGAATGTCTTTCCATTTCTTTATGTCATCTTCAATTTCTTTCATCAGTATTTTATAGTTTTCAGAATACAGATCTTTTACCTCATTGGTTATATTTATTCTTAGGTATCTTCTCTGTTTTGGTGTAATTTAAAATAGGATTGATTCTTTGATTTCTTTTTCTGCTGTTTCATTATTGGTGTATAGAAATGCAAGGGATTTCTCTATGTTGATTTCATATCCTGTGAATTTACTGAATTTGTGTATCAGTTTTAACAATTTTTTGGTAGTTTTTTTTTGGGTGTTCTGTATAGAGTATCATGTCATTTGCAAATAGTGAAAGTTTGACTTCTTCCTTGTCAATTTGGATGCCTTTTTAAAAAGATGTATTAATTTATTTTAAAGAGGTAGAGAGAAAGAGAGACAAAGAAAGAGATAACAAGAGAGAGTGCTCGAGTGGGAGGAAGGGCAAAGGAAGATAATCTTCGAGATTCCCCACTGAGTGCAGAGCCTGAAGTGGGGCTTGATCTCATGACCCATGAGATCATGACCTGAATGGAAAACAAGAGCTGGATGCTCAAGTGAATGAGCCATCCAGGCACCCCAGATGTTTTTCATTTCTTTTTGCTGTCTAATTGCTGTGGCTAGGGCTTCCACTATTATGTGAAATATCAATGGTGAGAGTGGACATCCCTGTCTTTTACCTAACGTTAGAGAAAAAGCTCTCAATGTTTCCCTATTGAGGATGATGTTAGCTGTGAGTTTTTCGTATGTGGCCTTTCTTATGTTGGAGTATGGTCCCTCTAAACATACTTTGTTGAGGGCTTTTATCATGAGTGGATGTTGTACTTTGCCAAATGCTTTTTCTGTATCTATTGAGAGGACATATGGTTCTTATCTTTTCTTTTATTAAAAGAATGGTGTATCACAATGATTGATTTATGAATATTGAAACACCTTAGCAGTCCAGGAATAAATCCCACTTGCTCACGGTGAATAATTCTTTTAATTTACTGTTAGATTTGGTTTGCTAGTATTTTATAGAGAATTTTTGCATCTATGTTCATCAGGGATATTAGCCTGTAGTTCTGTTTTTTAGCGGAGTCTTTGGTTTTGGTTCTCAGGTTAATGCTGGCCTCATAGAATGAAATTGGAAGTTTCCCTTACATTTCTAATTTTTAGAATAGGTTGAGTAGAATAGGTATTAACTCTTCTTTAATTTATGGTAGAATTCTCTTGTGGAGCCATCTGACCCTGGACTTTTGTTTGTTGGGAGTTTTTATTATTATTATTATTGATTCAATTTCTTTGTTAGTTATTGGTCTGTTCAAGTTTTCTATTTCTTCCTGTTTCAGGTTTGGTGGTTTCTATGTTCTTAGGAATTTATCGATTTCTTCCAGGTTGTTCAATTTGTTGGCATATAGTTTTTCCATAAAATTCTTTTATAGTGTTTGTATTTATGTGGCATTGGTTGCTATTTCTCCTCTTTCATTTGTGATTTTATTTCTTTGGGACCTTTCTCTTTTCTTTTTAATAAGTCTGGGTAGGGGTTTATCTTTTTTTTTTAAATTCTTTCAATGAATCACCATTTTGTTTCATTGATCTATTCTATTTTTTAAAGTTTCTATATCATTTATTTCTGCTCTAATCCTTATTATTTCCCTTCTGCTGTCTTTAGGATTCATTTATCATTCTTTTTCTAGAACTTTTAGGTGTAAGGTTAGGTTGTATATTTGAGATTTTTCTTGCTTCTTAAGGTAGGCCTGTATTGCTTTATACTTCCATCTTAGGACCACTTCTGCTGCACCCCAATGGTTTTGGACTGTTTTGTTTTCATTTTCATTTGTTTCCATGTATTTTTAAATTTCTTTGATTTCTTGGCTACCCATTCACTGTTTAGTAGCATGTGGTTTAGCCTCCATGTATTTGTGGTCTTTCCAACATTTTCTTGTGGTAAAGTTCAAGTTTCGTAGTGTTTTGGTCAGTAAAAATGCATGGTATGACCTCAATCTTATTGTACTTTTTGAGTCCTGATTTTTGACCTAGTATGTGAGCTATTCCAGACATTCTCCTTTATGCATTTGAAAAGAATGTGTATTCTGCTGCTAATTAAAGATGGACTGTTCTAACTGTATCTGTTAAGTCCATCTGCTACAGTGTGTCATTCAAAGTCATTGTTTCCTTGTTGATTTTCTACTTAAATCTGTTCTTTGATGTAAGTGGGGATGTCAAAGTCCCCTATATTATCCTGTATGTTTGTTATTAATTATTTTATATATTTGGGTCCTTCCAGATGGGGACATAAATATTTATAATTGTTAGATCTTCTTGTTGTATTGTCCCCTTTGTTATAATAGAGTACCTTTCATCTCTCTTTTTTTAAATTTTAAATTATTTTCTTTTATTTTTTTTCTTTTTAATAATAACATTTTTATTATATCATGTTAGTCACCATACAGTATATCCCTAGTTTTTGATGTAAAGTTCCATGATTCATTACTTGCGTATAACACTCAGGGCACCATGCAATATGTGCCCTCCTTAATACCCGTCACCAGCCTATCCCATCCTCTGCCCCAAAGCCCTCAGTTTGTTTCCCAGACTCCATAGTCTCTCGTGGATCATTGTCCCTTCTGTTTACCCCCCTTTCTTATTCCCTTTCTTCTCCTACCGATCTTCCTAATTCTTATGTTCCAAAAATGAGTGAAACCATATGATAATTGTCTTGCTCTGCTTGACTTATTTCACTTAGCATAATCTCCTCCAGTCCTGTACATGTTGCTGCAAATGTCGTGCAATTGTTCTTTCTGATGGCTGAGTAATATTCCACTGTATAAACGGACCACGTCTTCTTAAACCAGTCATCTGTTGTGGGGCATCTCGGCTCCTTCCACAATTAAGCTATTGTGGACAATGCTGCTATAAACATTGGGGTGCATATGGCCTTTCTCTTCACTACGTCTGTATCTTTGGGGTAAATACCCAGTAGTGCAATGGCTGGATCACAGGGTAGCTCAATATTTAACTTTTGAAGGGACCTACACACTGTTTTCCAGAGTGGCTGTACCAACTTGCATTCCCACCAACCGTGTAAGAGGGATCCCCTTTCTCCACATCCTTTCAACAATTGTTATTTCCTGCCTAGTCAATTTTGGCCATTCTAACTGGCGTAAGGTGGTATCTCACTGTGGTTTTCATTTGAATATCCCTGATGGTCAATGATTTTGAACATTATTTCATGTGTCTGATAGCCATTTCTATGTCTTCATTAGAAAAGTTTCTGTTCATACCTTCTCACCATTTTATGATTTGTTTATTTGTTTCTCGTGTATTGAGTTTGAGGAGTTCTTTGTAGATCTTGGATACCAGTCATTTATCTGTAGTATCTTTTGCAAACATATTCTCCCATTCCCTGGGCTGCCTCCTAGTTTTTTTGACTGCTTCCTTGGCTGTGCAGAAGCTTTTTATCTTGGTGAAGTACCACAAGTTCTTTTTTTCTTTTGTTTCTCTTGCCTTTGGAGATGTGTGATGAAAAAAAGTTCCGGTGACCGATGTCAGAGGTTGCAGCGTATGTTCTCCTCTAGGATTTTGATGGATTCCGGTCTCACATCAAGGTCTTTCATCCATTTGGAGTTTATCTTTGTGTATGGTGTGAGAGAGTGGTCAAGTTTCATTCCTTTGCATATAGCTGTCCAATTTTCCCAGCACCATTTATTGAAGAGACTGTCTTTTTTCCACCAGATGTTTTTTCCTGCTTTGTCAAAGATTAGTTGCCCAAAGAGCCGAGGATCCATTTCTGGGTTCTCTATTCTGTTCCATTGGTCTATGTGTCTTTTTTTGTGCCAGTACCATGCTGTCTTTGTGATGACAGCTTTGTAGTACAGCTCAAAATCTGGCATTGTGATGCCCCCAGCTTTGTTTTTCCTTTTCAACAATTCCTTGGAGATTCGGGGCCTTTTCTGGTTCCACACAAATTTAAGGGCTGTTTGTTCCAGTTCTTTGAAAAATGTCATCAGTATTTTGATCGGGATGGCATTGGAAGTGTAGATTGCTCTGGGTAGCATGGACATTTTAACTGTGTTAATTCTTCCAACCCATGAGCATGGAATATTTTTCCATCTTTTTTTGTCTTCTTCAATGTCTTTCAAGAGTGATTTGTAGTTTCTAGAATATAGAACCTTTACATCTGTGGTTAAGTTAATTCCGATATAACGTATGATTTTTGGTGCTATTGTAAATGGAGTGGATTCCCTAATTTCTCTTTCTTCAGTCTCATTGTTTGTGTATAGAAATGCAACTGATTTCTGAGCATTGATTTTGTATCCCGCCACATTACTGAATTGCTCTATAACTTCTAGTAGTTTGGGGATGGAGCCTTTTGCGTTTTCCATATAGGGTATCATGTCATCTGAGAAGAGAGACAGTTTGAATTCTTCTTTGCAGATTTGGATACCTTCTATCCCTTTTTGTTCTCTGATTGCTCTTGCAAGGACTTCTAGTACTATGTTGAATAATAATGGAGAGAGTGGGCATTCTTGTCATGTTCCTGATCTTAAGGGAAAGGATTTCAGCTTTTCCCCATTGAGAATGATATTCACTGTAGGCTTTTCATAGATGGTTTTTTATTAAATTGAGGAATGTACCCTCTAAGCAGGAAAGGATGCTGTAGTTTGTCAAATGCTCTTTCTGCATCTATTGAGAGGATCATATGGTTCTTGACTTTTTACTTGTTGATATGATGTATCACACTGATCAATTCGCGAATGTTGAACCACGCTTGCATCCCAGGGATGAACACCACTTGGTCATGATGGATAATCCTTTTAATGTACTGTTGTATCCTATTAGCTAGGATGTTGTTGAGAATTTTGGTGTCCATATTCATCAGGGAAATCAGTCTGTAATTCTCCTTTTGGATGAGTCTTTGCCTGGTTTGGGGATCAAGGTAATACTGGCCTCATGGAATGAGTTTGGTATTTTTCCTTCTGTTTCTATTTTCTGAAATAGCTTCAGGAGAATAGGTATTATTTCTTCTTTGAATGTTTGGTACAATTCCCCAGGGAATCCATCAGGCCCTGGACTCTTGTTTATGGGGAGGTATTTGATCACTGCTTCAATCTCTTCATAATTAATCAGTTTGTTTAAAAAATCAATTTCTTCCTGTTTCAGTCTTGGTAGTTTATAGGTTTCTAGGAAGGCATCCATTTCTTCTAGGTTCATTAATTTATTGCCATAAAGCTGTTGATAAAAGTTTCTAATGATCTTTCCTATTTCATTGGTGTTAGTTGTGATATCTTCCTTTTCATTCATAATTTTATTAATTTGAGTCCTTTCTGTATTCTTTTGAATAAGTCTGGCCAGCGGCCTATCGATCTTATTTATTCTTTCAAAGAACCGGCTTCTAGTTCTTTGGATCTGTTCTACTGTGGTCCTGTTTTCTAATTAATTGATCTCTGCTCTAATCTTGATCAACTGCTTTCTCGTGCATGGGTTTGGCCTGTTCTTCTGTTGCTGTTCCAGCTTTTTGAGGGGAGAATATAAAAACTGCATTTTAGATTTTTCTATTCTTTTGAGTGAGGCTTGGATGGCTATGTATTTTCCCCTTAGCACTGCCTTTGCAGTGTCCCATAGGTTTTGAACCATTGTGTTTTCATTCTCGTTGGTCTCCATAAATTGTTTAAATTGATTTTTGATTTCCTGGTTTATCGAGTCATTCCAGAGCAGGATGGTTCTTAGTCTCCAAGTGTTTGAGTTTCTTCCAAATTTTTCCTTGTGGTTGAGTTCCAATTTCAGAGCGTTGTGGTCTGAGAATATGCAGGGAATAATTTCACTCTTTCGGTGTTGGTTGAGACCTGTTTTGTGTCCCAGAACATGGTCTATTCTTGAGAATGTTCCATGGGCATTAGAATAAAATGAGTATTCTTTGGTTCTGGGGTGTAGTGTTCTATATATATCTATGAGGTCCATCTGGTCTAGTATGGCATTCAAAGCTCTTGTTTCTTTGTTGATTTTTCTGCTTAGGTGCTCTGTCTATTGCTGATAGTGGAATATTGAGGTCCCCTACTATTAACGTATTTTTATCTGTATGTCTCCTTATTCCGGTTAAAAGTTGGCTTGTGTCGCTTGCTGCTCCCCTGTTGGGGGCATAGATATTTATAATTGTCATGTCCACTTGTTGGATACATCCTTTAAGAATAATATAGTGTCCTTCTGTATCTCTGACTGGAGGCTTCAGTTTAAAATCCAATCTGTCTGCTATGAGAATTGCTACCCCAGCTTTCTTTTGAGGTCTATTGGCATGAAAAATGGTTTTCCATCCATTCACTTTCAGTCTGGATGTAACTTTGGGTTCAAATGAGACTCTTGTAGACAGCAAATGGATGGGTCATGTCTTTTTATCCAAACTGAAACACTGTGGCGTTTATGGGAGCATGTAGGCCATTCACATTGAGAGTAATTATTGAAAGATATGATTTTTTAAATGATTTTTTATTATATTATGTTAGTCACCATACAGTACATCCCCAGTTTCTGATGTAAGGCTCGATGATTCACTAGTTGTGTATAACACCCAGTGCACCATGCAATATGTGCCCTCCTTACTACCCATCACCAGTCTATCCCGTTCCCCCACCCACTTCCCCTCTGAGGCCCTCAGTTTGTTTCTCATAGTCCATATTCTCTCATGTTTCATTCCCCCTTCTGATTACCCCCCCCCCTTTCTTTATCCCTTTCTTCCCCTACGGATCATCCTAGTTCTTATGTTCCATAGATGAGAGAAATCATATGATAGTTGTCTTTCTCTGCTTGACTTATTTCACTTAGCATTATCTCCTCCAGTGCCGTCCATGTTGTAGCAAATGTTGAGAACTCGTTCTTTCTGATAGCTGAGTAATATTCCATTGTATATATGGACCACAACTTAATCCAGTCATCTGTTGAAGGGCATCTTGGCTCCTTCCACGATTTAGCTATTGTGGACATTGCTGCTATGAACATTGGGGTGTATATGGCCCTTCTCTTCACTACGTCTGTATCTTTGGGGTAAATACCCAGTAGTGCAATGGCTGGATCATAGGGTAGCTCAATTTTTAACTTTTTAAGGGACCTCCACACTGTTTTCCAGAGTGGCTGTACCAACTTGCATTCCTACCAACAATGTAGGAGGGATCCCATTTCTCCACATCCTCTCCAACAATTGTTCTTTCTTGCCTTGTCTATTTTTGCCATTCTAACTGGCGTAAGGTGGTATCTCAGTGTGGTTTTGATTTGAATTTCCTTGATGGCTAATGATTTTGAACATTTTCTCATGTGTCTGTTAGCCATTTGTATGTCTTCATTGGAAAAGTGTCTGTTCATATCTTCTGCCCATTTTTTCATTTGTTTATTTGTTTCTCGTGTATTCAGTTTGAGAAGTTCTTTGTAGATCTTGGATACCAGTCCTTTGTCTGTAGTGTCATTTGCAAATATATTCTCCCATTCCATGGGCTGCCTCTTAGTTTTTCTGACTGTTTCCTTGGCTGTGCAGAAACTTTTAATCTTCATGAAGTCCCATAAATTCATTTTATCTTTTGTTTCTCTTTTCTTTGGGGATGTATCATGAAAAAGGTTGCTTTGGCCGATGTCATAGAGGTTGCTGCCTATGTTCTCCTCTAGAATTTTGATGGATTCCTGTCTCACATCGAGGTCTTTCATCCATTTGGAGTTTATTTTTGTGTATGGTGTTAGAGAGTGGTCAAGTTTCATTCTTTTGCATGTAGCTGTCCAATTTTCCCAGCACCATTTATTGAAGAGACTGTCTTTTTCCCACTGGATGTTTTTTCCTGCTTTATCAAATATTAGTTGCCCAAAGAGCCGAGGGTCCATTTCTGGGTTTTCTATTCTGTTCCATTGGTCTATGTGTCTGTTTTTGTGCCAGTACCATGCTGTCTTTGTGATCACAGCTTTGTAGTACAGCTCAAAATCTGGCATTGTGATGCCCCCAGCTTTGTTTTTCTTTTTCAACAGTTCCTTGGAGATTCGGGGCCTTTTCTGTTTCCATACAAATTTAAGGACTATTTGTTCCAGTTCTTTGAAAAATGTCCTCGGTATTTTGATCGGGATAGCATTGAAAGTGTAGATTGCTCTGGGCAGCATGGACATTTTAACTATGTTAATTCTTCTGATCCATGAGCATGGAATATCTTTCCATCTTTTTATGTCTTCCTCAATGTCTTTCAAGAGTGGTTTGTAGTATCTAGAATATAGGGCCATACGTCTCTGGTTAAGTTAATTCCAAGGTAACGTATGGTTTTTGGTGCTATTATAAATGGGATGGATTCCCTAATTTCTCTTTCTTTGGTCTCCTTAATCGTGTATAGAAATGTAACTGATTTCTGAGCATTGATTTTGTATCCTGCCACGTTACTGAATTGCTCTATAACTTCTAATAGTTTGGGAATGGCTTCTTTTGGCTTTTCCATATAGAGTATCATGTCAACTGTGAAGAGAGACATTTTGACTCCTCTTTGTGATTTGAATACCTTTGATCCCTTTTTTCGTCTGATTGCTATTGCAAGGACTTCTAGTACTATGTTGAATAATAGTGGCGAGAGTGGGCATCCTTGTCGAGTTCCTGATCTTAAGGGAAAGGCTTCCAGCTTTTCCTCATTGAGAATAATATTTGCAGTACGCTTTTCATAGATGGCTTTTTTGAGATTGAGAAATGTACCTTATATTCCTACACTCTGAAGGGTTTTAATCAGGAAAGGATGCTGTATTTTGTCAAATGCTTTTTCGGCATCGATTGAGAGGATCATATGGTTCCTGAGTCTTTTCTTGTTGATATGATGTATCATGGTGATTGATTTGTGAATATTGAACCAAGCTTGCATCCCAGGAATGAATCCCACTTGATCGTGATGGATAATCTTTTTAATGTACTGTTGGATTCTATTAGCAAGTATCTTGTTGAGGATTTTGGGGTCCATATTCATTAGGGAAATCGGTCTGTAATTCTCCTTTTTGAGGGGGTCTTTGCCTGGTTTGGGGATCAAGGTAATATTAGCCTCATAGAATGAGTTTGGTAGCTTTCCTTCTGTTTCTATTTTTTGACATAGTTTAGGAGAATAGCTATTATTTCTTTTTTGAATGTGTGGTAGAATTCCCCAGGAAAACGGTCCGGGCCTGGAGTTTTGTTATTTGGAAGGTTGTTTATCACTGACTTAATCTCTTCATAATTAATTGGCCTGTTTAAGAAATCAATTTCTTCCGGTTTCAATCATGGTAGTTTATAGGTTCCCAGGAAAGATTCCATCTCTTCCAGATTGCTTAGTTTATTGACATATAGCTGTTGATAAAAATTTCTAATAATCCTTCCAATTTCAATGGTGTTCGTCATGACCTCTCCTTTTTCATTCATAATTTTAATAATCTGGGTCCTTTCTCTTTTCTTTTGGATAAGTGTTGCCTGTGGTCTGTCAATTTTATTGATTCTCTCAAAGAACCAGCTTCTAGTCCTGTTGATCTGCTCTATTTTACTTCTGGTTTCTGCTTGATTGATTTCAGCTCTAATTTTGGTCAACTGCTTCCTCGTGAGTGGATTAGGCCTGTCCCTCTGTTGCTGTTCCAGCTTCTTGAGGTGAGAATATAAAAACTGCATTTTAGATTTTTCTATTCTTTTGAGTGAGGCTTGGATGGCTATGTATTTCCCCCTTAGGACTGCCTTTGCAGTATCCCATAGGTTTTGGACTGTTGTATTTTCATTCTCCTTGGTCTCCATAAATTGTTTAATTTGATTTTTGATTTCCTGGTTTATCGAGTCATTCCTGAGCAGGATGGTTCTTAGTCTCCAAGTGTTTGAGTTTCTTCCAAATTGTTCCTTGTGGTTGAGTTCCAATTTCAGAGCCTTGTGGTCTGAGAATATGCAGGGGATAATTTCAATCTTTGGTATCTGTTGAGACCTGTTTTGTGTCCCAGAACATGGTCTATTCTTGAGAATGTTCCATGAGCATTAGAATAGAATGAGTATTCTTTGGTTCTGGGGTGTAGTGTTCTATATATATATCTATGAGGTCCAACTCGTCGAGTATGGCATTCAAAGCCTTTGTTTCTTTGCTTAGTTTTTGCCAGGGTGTTCTGTCTATTTCTGAGAGTGGAGTGTTGAGGTCCCCTACTAATAATGTATTTTTATTTATATGTCTCTTTATTCAGGTTAAGAGTTGGCTTGTGTATCTTGCTGCTTCCCTGTTGGGGGCATATATACTTATAATTGTCATATCCACTTGTTGAATACTTCCTTTTATGAATAATATAGTGCCCTTCTGCGTCTCTAACTATAGTCTGTATTTTAAAATCCAATTTATCTGATATGATAATTGCTACCCCAGCTTTCTTTTGAGGTCCATTTGCATGAAAGATGGTACTCCATCCCCTTACTCTCAGTCTGCATGCATCTTTGGGTTCGAAATGAGTCTCTTGTAGACAGCAAATGGATGGGTCATTTCTTTGGAGCCAATCGGCAACCCTGTGGTGTGTTATGGGAGCATTTAAGCCATTAACATTAAGACTGAATACTGAGAGATATGATTTTAATGATGCCATGCTGCCAGTAAAGTCTTTGTTTGTATTGGCTGTGACTTTCTGTTCTGTGTCACTCTTGGGGCCTTTTTACTTTTATAGAACCCCCCGTAATATCTCCTGTAGGGCTGGTTTCGTGGTTATGAAATTGGTTAGTGAGTGGGTGATTCTGAAATGTCTTTATTTCTCCATCAATTCTGAATGACAGCCTTGCTGGATAAAGGATCCTTGGCTGCATGTTTTTCTCTGAAAGAGGTTTAAATATGCTCCCCCACCCTTTCTCTCATTCCAGGTCTGTGTAGACAGGTCTGACGTAATTCTGATGCCTTTGCCTTGGTACGTGAGAAATTTCTTTACCCTGGACGCTTTCAATACTGTATCCTTGGATCTAATATTTGCGAAATGCACTATGTCGTGACGTGGCGTACGTTTGTCGTGGTTGAGCTTGGGAGGGGTCCTCTCTGCCTCTTGGACACGAATGTTTGTTTCCCTCGCTATTTTAGGGAAGTTTTCACCTACAATTTGTTCAAATATCTCTTCTAGACCTCCGTTTTTCTCCACCCCCTTGGGGATGCCGATGATTCTAACATTGGATCGTTTCAATGAGTCAGTAATCTCCTGTAACCTACATTCGTTGGCTTGGATTTTTTTAAGACCAGCTTCTATTTTGGTTTTTTCCTCTATTAACCCATCCTCCCCTTCACTAACCTGTTCCTCTGCTTCTGTGACCCTGGCCGTTAGAGCCTCTAGTTTTGCCTGCATTTGGCTCATACAATTTTTAATTTCTGTCAGATTCACTCTCATTTCTGTCCTTAGGGATTCTATATTCTCGGTATCCTTTTCGTTAATACTTTTTTCAGTTCTACTCATCATTTTGACCATCATTACTCTGAATTCCATTTCTGATAATTTGGTTACATCCATATCCATTATTTCTGTGGCAGAGGCCACAGACTCACTGTCTTTTCTTTGCTGGGGGGGCTTCTCCTTCTTGTCATTCTGATGAGGAGAGTTTGTGGGGTTGCCCAGAGGCCAAATTATTGACCAGGAACGGGGCAGCATGCTCTTGTTTTATAGGGACCTTAGGAATGTGGGCTTCTTGATTTTAGCCTGCCTTCTGGGGGAGGGGCCTGCCATGTGGATACTCAGGGAACCCTGTTTGGATAGAATCTTCCTGTCCTCTCTTAGGGGGGATGGGGATGGGCACAATGTGAGCGGGTATTTCCAGGCTTTTGTTCTCTGTCGTCTTTCCCTGGCAATTTTCTATGGCTCTTCTGAGAGTCAGAGCAGCAGTGGCCAAATCCTAGCCTCTGTCTCAGAACAGAGAGATCGCAGTCTGTTCTCCACTGAGCTCTCCTGGCCTCTTTAACCCTGTTTCTGTTGGTGCTGCTAAAAACCCTGCAGCGTCCTGGGTTGTGTGCTCCACAGCCGGTGTCCCAGCCCTCACTTCCAAGGCCAGCACGTTCTGTCCTTTGTGTTTCTACCACCGCCAACCGCCAGTCGCCCCCGCTTGTGCTCCCGAGCTCTCTGTTTCAGTATAGTTCAGGGGCACTCCGGAGCGCCAGTTTTCATTCTGTTTGCATGCACATTCCCAGGCTCACAGTCTGAGTCTGCTCTCTCGAGGGTGCCGGTCGAGAGTCCGGCTGCCTCCCCAGTGCAGGGGGCTACAGCTTCCTGGCGCCTGAGCGCTGAGGCTCCCTCCCCCTTCCATCTATATTCGGATATCTGTGCGTGGATTCACAGCTCCCCGCTTCGTACCTCAATACTCGGTGCTGGAGGTGTTCATTTGTAGAGATCCAGATGTATTTTCCCACATCTCAGGCTATTCCGTGGGTTTTCAGGATGGTCTGGTGCCTATCCAGCTCGACTCAGGGGAACAGCTGAATAAGGGGACCCCTACTCCTCTGCCATCTTAACTCCCTCGAGTTCCCTTCATCTCTTGTTGCAGTCTTTGGTTTAAAGTCTATTTTTTTGTGATACATGTATTGCTAGTCTGGCTTTCTTTTAATGTCCATTTGCATGATAAATATTTCACCACCCTTTTACTTTCAGCCTCAGGTGTCTTTAGATTTAAAATGAGTCTCTTGTAAGCAGCATATAAATGGGCCTTGTTTTTATATCCATTCTGACACCCTACATCATTTGATTATTTATTCCATTTACATTTGGAGTAATTATTGACAGATATTTATTTAATGCCATGTAATAACTTCTTTTGTCATTGTTTCTGGAGATTTTCTCTTTTCTTTTCTTGTCTCTGTCTCTTTTGGTCTTTCCTTTCCACTTAGAGAGGCCCCTTTAATATTTCTTGCAGAGCTGGTTTAGTGATCACAAACTCCTTTAGTTTTCGTTTGGGAAATTCTTTATGTCTCTTTCTATTCCAAATGATAGCCTTGCGGTATAGAGTATTCTTGGCTATAGATTTTTCTCATTCAACATGTTGAATATACCATGCCACTGGCTTCTGGCCTGCCACGTTTCTGTTAAGTGATCTGCAGCTAGCCTTATTGGGCTTCCCTTTTAAGTTAAAGACTTCTTTTGTCTTGATGCTTTTGGGGTTTTTTCTTTATTGCTATATTTTGCAAATTTAATTACAATATATCTCTGTGTTGACCTGCTTTTGTTGATTTTGATGGGATTTCTCTGTGCCTTCTGGATCTGGATATCTGTTTCCTTCCCCATATTAGGGAAGTATTCAGCTATTATTTCCTCAATGAAATTTCTGCCCCCTTTTCTCTTTTCTTCTGGAACTCCTGTAATACTGGTGTTTTTATATTTAATGGAGTCACTGAGTTCACTGTGTCTATGAGTTCCATACTTCTTTCTCTCTTTTGTTCAGCTTCATTATTTTCCATTATTTTATCTTCTATAGCACTTATTCATTCTTCTGCTTCTTCTGTCCTTGCATTCATTGCATGAACTCATTTTGAATCTCAGTTATTGCATTTTTCATTTCTGACTGATTGTTGTATAACACTTTTACCTCTGTGGTGAGGACCTCCCTGAAATCTTCCATTTTTTTCTCAATCCCAGCATGTATCCTTATGATTGCTGCCTTAAATTCTCCATCAGCCATGTTACTTATATCTGTTTTGCTTAGATCTCTTGCCATGGCTTTATGTTGTTCTTTCATTTGGAAAGATTTTCTCCATCTTGGCTCTTTGTCTAAGTCTCTGCCTTCTTCTCTGTGTTAGAAAATCCCATTATGTTTCCTGTTCCTGAGAGTAATGGCTTTATGAAGAACAGGTTATATAGTGTCTAGGGCCTGGCATTTCAGAGAGTGGTGTGTGCAGCAAGCACTCTGCTGCTGATATTTGGCTGTCCTAGCCTTCAAGCCAGTCACCTGCAGAGGCTCTTCTTGCCTGCTATAGTCAGTGTTTGGTCCTTGGCCAGAATGTAGTTTTACCTAGGTGTACTCTGGTCTTCTTCTTAAATGAGACCTGATACTACCTCCACTAGAACTGTAGCCCTGCAGAACTCTCTGGTCAGGAGTAGTGGTGTGGGCAGGGTTTTTTTCCTGGTCTGCTGGGTAAGGGGTCCATTGTTTTGGTCCTGAGGCAAGCTTGACAGAGATGGGTAATTGTATCAGAGCACAGAGGTGTAGGGCTTGGTTTAATCAAGTTAGGCAGCCAATGAGGGGGCTGAGCTGCTTTCTGTAAGTGGGTCTGTGTTATGATGAGGGGCATAGTAAGGAAATGATACCAGCTAGCTCCTTTGTCACTGGAAAGGCATCTCCGTGAATGCTACCTCTCCAGGAAGAGAGAATAATCTTCCCCCTGAGCCCCCAAGCATTCTTCAAATTGCTGTTTCTGCTATCTGCCCCTGAGTTGTTTGCTTGTCTTCTGTACAGGAGTAGGGCAGCACCCTCAGTGCTCTATCCTAGCCAAGCCCACCGACCTTTAAAACTCCAGGCTTTAAGCCCCACTGTTTGCAAGAACTCATGACATCAGTCCCTCTCATTTTCCAAGCCAATGGCTTTGGGGACACATTCTCCCTGTGAGTTCCCCTGTGTTTTTTTCTCTCTCTTGCTTTTCTCCGCAACCACTGCTCCCTCATCTCCATGGCACCTACAATTCATTTCCCTCCAAACCACATCTCCGCACTTCCCACCTTCTTTGATGTGGCTTCTTCTCTCCCTTTAGTTGTGGAGTTTGTTCTGTCAGTCTTCATGTTGATTTCTGGGATGTTCAGAATGATTTGGTAATTATCTAGTTGTGTTTGAGGGACAAGGTAAGCCTAGGGTCCTCCTTCTATTCTGCCATGTTCTCCCCCCGTCTCTCATTCAATCTTTTTTTAAAAAAATATCATAGTTGAGAAAGAAAGAAAGAGGGAGGGAGAGAGAGAAGGAGCAGGGGTAGGGGCAGAGGGAGAAGGAGAAGCAGACTCCCTGATGATCAGGAAGCCTGACAAAGGGCTCAATTCCTGGGCTCTGAGATCATGACCTGAGTTGAAGGCAGACACTTAACCCACCGAGCCATCCAGGTGCCCCTCTCATTCATTGTTACAGTACAGTTTTTCCAGGTAAGTTATTCTTGGTTGACATTGTTTTTCTGTCAATACTTTAGATATACCATCTCTCTCTTCTGGTCTGCAAGGTTTTTTGCTGAGAAATCTGCTGATAGTCTTTCAGGGTGCCACTCTTTGTGACTAGTCACTTTTTTTTCTCTTTTCATAATTCTGTCTTTGACTTTGACTTTTAATAATTTAATTAGAATGTGTGTAGGTGTAGACACCTACAGTTTCCACCTATTTAAAGAATTTGGGGCTTCTTGAATCAAGATGCCCATTTTCCTCCCTAGACTTGGGGAGTTTTCAGGCATTATTTTTAAAATAATCTTTCTGGCCCTTTTTCTCATTTCTCCTTTCTGGGACTCCCATACTGTGTATATTATTTCCCTTAATAGAAATGAAAAAATTCCCATGAATCCCATATGCTTTCTTCATTCTTCTTTATTATTTTTCTAACTGGATAATTTCAAATTTTATATCTTTGAGTTTACTGATTCTTTCTTGTGTGTAACTGACAGTATAGTTAAGACTCTATTGATTTTGTTTACTCATTGTTTTCTTCAGCTCCAGTATTGTCTTTTAGTAATTTCTATTTCTGTACCAAATTTCTCATTTTGATGATGCTTTGTTTTCCTGATTTTGTTTAGTTGTTTGAGTTCTCTTTTAGCTCATTGAACATCTTCACAATGCTTATTTTGAATTCTTTGTTGAATAGTTCATGAATCTCTATTTCCTTATAGTCAGTTGCTGAAACTTTATTGGTTTCTTTTGGTGATATCATGTTTGCCTGATTCTTCATGAGCCATGTAACCTTGTGTTAGTTTCTGTGCATTTGAAGGAACAAATGACTTCCAGTATTTACAGACAAGTATCCTCAAGTAAAGACTTTCTCATGCTGGGTACCTAGACTGATGAAACTGTCTCTGGGATAAACGTCAGGTGAGGCTGGACCCTGGTCCCAGGGCCACTTCTGGTTCTTCAGTCAGGATTCATAGATAGTGCGTCTATTACAAAGGCATGTGGTTGTCACTGGGTTTGTAGGTAGGTCTTTGAGTGGGCTAGATTGCTTGCAGAACTGAAGCCAGGTCACAGGACTGTTTCAGTATCTGCAGTCACATCCAAGATCAATTAGCCTGTTATTGGGGTGGCCACAGGCATGTCTTCCTCTGGTCTTTGGGTGGGCAAGACTGCCTCTGGACCAAAATAGCATAAGGAAGGAGCCAGATCACAGGATTGTTTCAGGGTCTACAGTCAAGTCCAGAGTCAACAGGCCTGTTACTGAGGGCACAGAAGGGCGTATCTCCTGCTGGGACCCTGGGTGGGCAGAACTGCCCCCTGACCACTATAGAATTAGGCTGGAGCTGAGTAACAGGGCCATTTCAGTAGCCAGACCCAGGACCAAGATCGGTAGCCCAGAAACCAGAGACACAAATGTATGTGTCCCTTGCTGGATCCCTGGGCCAACAAGACCAACCCCAGACTTTGACTGAAGAAGGCTGGAACTAGGTGGCAGGACCAACTTGGTGTCCACAGCCAGTAATGTGGTTTGACAGTCCTGTTACTAAGGACTTGGGCAGGTGTGTCTTTAGCTGGGTGACCGGTTGGTAAGGACTTCCCCTGGACCGAGACAGAATGGGGCTAGAGCCAAGTAACAGGGTTATTTCAGGTTCTTCATTTGAGTAAAATCTTAGTTTTCTCTGCTGTTCCACCTGAATCATTTCTTTTTTTAAAAGAATTTATTTATTTATTTATTTATTTATTTATTTATTTATTTATTTATTTGAGAGAGAGAGCAGAGAGAGAGAGAGAGCACACGAGTGGAGGGGAGGAGCAGAGAGAGAGGGAGAAGAAGGCTCCCCACTTGAACAGGGAGCCCAATACGGGGCTTGATTCTAGGACCCTGGGATCATGACCTGAGCCAAGGCAGACACTTAACCAACTGACCCACCCCCCAACCTGAATCATTTCTGTTTCTATCCTTTAACTTGCATATCTTTCTTCCATCATATCTTTATTTCCAATGATTTCTAATGCACCCTTTATCTCATTTATTGAGTTCTTCAGCTCCAGAATTTCTGTTTGGTTCTTCTTTAGAATTTTAATTTCTTTTTGAAAGTAATCTTTCTTTTCATTAATTCATTCTTGAGTTAATTGAATTACCTTTTTGAGTTTTCTTATAGCTTGTTGCATTTGTTCATAATAGCCATTTTGAAATTTTTACCTATTAGATCACAATATTCCATGTCTTTGTGTTTGGATGATGGAGAATAGTCATTTTCTTTTTGTGATGCTGTACTACTGTGATTATTCATAAAGTTTGATGAACTGTGCCTCTTCTGCTACATTTCAAGTAGCAAACACCTTTCTTATTTAGGTAAGGCTTTGTTTTCTTACAGTTCAACTGTTCAACAGTTCAATAGCTCAGCAATTAGAAGCCTTGTTTTTGTTTTGCAGAAGGTGGTGATATAGCACATTTTTGGTTTCTCCTACCAGACCTGACTCTCCACTAAAGTTAGTAGCACACATAAAAAAGACTTACACAAAAAGAAAAACGTGCTGGTCATAGAGTATAGAGAGTCATGTGCTTAGCACTTGAGGCCCCATGGGGGGATCTTCATGTGGAGGAGTCCCAGAGATCTGTGAGTGGACCTCTTGCTGGAATCCTGGAACAGCAGGAAATACATTCTTTTAGTCATCTTGGTCTTCCTTCTTCCCCTTCCTTTCCCTCTTCCAAGTTGTTGATGTCTCTGCTAAGAAATCCAGTTTTGTTGAAGAGCAATAAGACCCTCTAGCTGCAACCCATGTGGAATGCTAGACTTTTGCTTACCTTTACACTTTGCACTTCCTCCGCTAAGTGATGTTGCCCCTGCCACCATTATTGTTATCACTGGTGGCACCACTACCAGTGCTTTGACTGCTGCAACTTTGCTGGCTCTGCAGAAGTCCAATCTTTCCACCTTTGTAGGCACAGATGGATAAATCCCTCTGTGTCCTGGTAAGCTGTGCATAGATGCTTCTGTTTGTTTAGCTGTAAATGTCTGATTAGTTGTAAATCAAAGGGGGCAGAAAAAAGGAGTGACTCATGCCACCATGATGCTGACATCATCAATCTAGGGAAGGTCTTTTTGCATTAATAATAAGGTGATCTGTTAGATTTGTGGACTTGTATTTCCATTTTTTCATCAGATCTTGGAAGTTCTCAGCTATTATTTCTCTAAATACACTCTCTGATTCCTTCTTTTTCCGAGAGATCAATTATTCTTATATTTGGTTTTCTTATCATATAAGATAGGTCTCGTAGTTTTTTTTCTTTTCACTTTTAAAAATCTTAACTCTCAGGGCACCTAGTTGGCTCAGTTGGTTAAGCATTTGGCTTTGGCTCAGGTCATGATCTCAGGGTCCTGAGATCGAACCCCACATCAGGCTCTCTGCTCAGTGGGGAGTCTGCTACTCCCTCTCACTCTCTGCTCTCCCTCTCAAATAAATAAAATCTTAAAAAATCAAATCTTAGCTCTCTTTCCTTTTCTTTTTTTAAAATGTTTTTTTTATTATATTATGTTAGTCACCATACAGTACATCCCTGGTTTCTGATGCAAAGCTCGATGATTCATTAGTTGCGTATTCTCTTTCCTCTTCTGAGTCATTTCTAAATTCCTATCCTCCAAGTTGCTAATTTTTTCTTTGATTTGATCTACCCTATTTCCTAAGCCCTCTAATGCATTCCGTATCTCATTCATGGAATTCTTTACTGCCAGAATTTTTTCATTCTTTTAAAAATTTTTAATCACTTTGGTAAATGATTCTTCTCTTTATTAATTTTGTTCTGAAGTCCACTGAATTGCTTTTTTGATATTTTTTATTGCTTTCTGAATCTCTTTGCAACAGTTATTTTAAATTCTTTATCAGTTAGAACACAATAATCTGTACCTTTGTGTTCAATTACTAAAAAAATATTAATTTCCTTTTTGTGATACTGTAGTACTGTAATTTATCATAGTGTTTAATAAAATTTGTTTTTACCTTTGCATTTGAAGTAACACACACCTTTTTTTATTTGCTTACTTTGTTACAGTTCGACAGGCAGGCAATTAGAAACCCTTCCTCTTTTTCCATAAGGTGACAATATAGCTCATATTTTTTTGTTTCTTTTTCTCTGGGGGACACAAGAGCTGTGCATAAAAGTTGGATAGAAAAAACTAGTAGCAGAGTTGGACTTAGCACCTGTGGCTCTGTGGGTGCCCACACTATGGAAAAGGATACTTGAGTGGCAATGCTCCCAGAGGTCTGTAGGTCTGTGGGTGGATCTTTTACTAAAATCCCAAAGCAGACAGCAGGGAACATGTCCCTTCAATGATCTTTGATATTCCTGGCTGCCTGCTTTCCTTTCCTCCCTACTACCCCCTAATCACAGTGGTCTTTCCCCAGAAGTCAGTGCTGCTGGAGAGAAAGTTTCCTTTAGCTCTGACCTATGCAGGCAGGTGTTCAACTATCACTTTTCACTTTCCATTTTCTCTGTGACAGAGGTCACAGTTGTTGCTGTTTGTGATAACCCTGCACTTTTTAGTGTCACCCTGGGAAGGTGGACTGACCCCTAAAGCTTTTCCTTCTCTTCTGCCTCTATGTTTGTCTGTATCCTGCTCTCATGGTATGTCTCGCTCTCCCATCAAGCTGTCTGGACATCCACAAATTCTCTCTTGCATATCTGACCTGATGTGCACTCTCTCATTTTGCTTTCTCTGCATCATGGTATGGGGGAAGGTAAGATAGCCTAACTGCCTCTCCTGTATCCACAGCCCCATCTGAGGACTTATCTACCTACTTTGTGAAGCACAAGTAGGTAGAAATCTCCTTGGTGTTCTGGTGTAATGCACAGGGACACTTTTGTTTGGTTATGAATGACCATTAAGTTGTAAATGAAAAGGGAGAGGAAAAAAAGAGCAACTCATGCTGCAATAATACACCTCTCTGATCTTTATAACTTTAGATTGTTTTATGTAATGTTCATGGTAGCAAAGAAAGTCCATAGAATATACACAGAGGAAGATAAGAAGGAAATCAAAACATGCCATTACAAAAAAAAATCAACTAAAGATGAAGAAAAACAGTAAGAAAGAAAATGAAGCACAAAAGCTTGTAAGATATTTGTAAACCAAATAAGTAAATAACAAAGGTAAGTCTTTCCTTATCAGTAATTACCTTAAGTTTCTAATAGATTAAACTTCCAAATCAAAGCACATGTATTGGCATGAAAGAAAAAAAAAGGATCCAAATATATGTTGTTTTTTAGGTGACTCACTTTAGATTTAAGGACACATGTAGGTTGAAAATGAAAAGATGAAAAAATATATTCCATACTATAGTAACCAAAAGAAAGCTAGGTGGTTGTAATAATAACAGACAAATAGTCTTTAAGTCAAGCTTACAAGAGACAATGAAGAATATTACATAATATTGGAAGGGTTAATCCATCAAAAATGTTATCTTAATCTGTTTGGGCTGCTATAACAAAATATTACAGACTGTGTAGCTTATATACAACAGAAATTTATTTGTCATAGTTGTAGAGGCTGAAAGCTTAAGCTGAAGGTTCCAAAATGGTTACGTTCCTTTTTGAGGATTTCTTTCCTCATTCATAGATAGCGTCCTCCAACTGTGTACTTACATGGTACAAGGTGGAACAGGCTAGGGAGTTCGATGGGGTTTTCATAAAAGAATTAATTCCATTCATTAGGACTCTATGCTCATGACTTATCACTTCCTAAAGACCCCACCTCCTGTCATCATCATCTTTGGGAGTTAATATTTCAACATATGAATTTGCAAGAGGTACAATGTTCAGACTATGGCAAATATAAACATATACATCAATGTCAGAGTCCTTATGATATGAGGCAAACATTAATAGATTAAAGGGGTAATGAGAAAGCTCAAATAATAGTAGGAGATTTCATATTCTATTTTTTAAAAATTTTATTTATTTGCCAGAGAGAGAGAGCACAAGCAGGGGGAGTGGCAGGCAGAGAGAGAACTAGGCTCCTCATTGAGCAAGGAGCCTGATGCAGGACTCAACCCCAGGACCCTGGGATCATGACCTGAGCCAAAGGCAGATGCTTAACCAACTGAGCGACTCAGGCGTTCCAGGAGATTTCATATTTTACCATCAATAATAGATGGAAAAAACACACAGAAAATCAATTATGAAATGAGAATTTGAAACTACACTATAATATGCCATTTGGACATAGAAGATGTGTACAAAGCACTCCACTAAAAAGAGCAGAATGCACATTTTAATCAAGTGCATATGGAACATTCTCGAGGAAAGACCATATATTCAGCAACAACAAAAAAGAATTTTAATAAATTTTAAAATATTAAAACCATAAAAGAATATTTTTCAATCAATGGAATGAAATAGAAATCAATAGCGCAAGGAACACTAGAAAACATACAAATAAATGAACATATCCTTAAAGAAATCACAAGGGATATTAGAAAATATCATGAGTCTGGAAGGAGTCAAGATGGAGGAGTGGTTGGGGGACCCTGAACTTGCCTGGTCCTTCAAATACAGCTAGATCAACATTCAACTATTTTGAACAACTAGGAAGAACAGCTAGAAAGATTTTGAACAACTAGAAAGCAATCTACATAATTGGAGTGAGAGAACATGGTAGATGCGAGGTTTGGAGCCCTCAACTGGGGGAGAGGAAGGCACAGCTGCAAAGGGGAGGGGACCCTTTTCTCAGAACAAAATCAGGAAGAGAGAGAAAGTGGAAAGAGCACAATGGGTAGGGATCTCACAATAAGCCCTGGTGAGGAGATCCCCTGGGTCACATAGGGAAAGATCTTTCTCCCTTTGTTGGGCTTTTGGAAGAACATATTTTGCTTCTCCAAGGACAAAAGGCCAGCCTGGGAGCCAGTGAGTGGTGCTCAGCAGCAGGGTCAGAGGAGCGCACAGAGGGCAGAAAACCTCTTAACAATTATTTGATGTGAGCCACAATAGGCTTAAACCTCTGTGTGCACTGAGTGGCTGTTTCCTTCAGCAGAAATAAGCAGAAAGCAGAGACTGGAGCAGATTGCGAATAACCTGGCTGCCACTTTGGCCATCTGCCCCAGTAGATTCAAGCCTCTGCTATGGCTTTTCTGGGAAAGAAAGGAGTAGGGGGACTGACTCGAGGGCAGACAGCTGGTAACTTGGTTCCAGATTTTTGCTGAGCATTACAATAAGCTCTAGCCTCTGCTCAAACACTCTCTGATGGCTTTTCAGGGATGGGATGGTTCTGGGCATGCCCTGAATCTCTTTGCCAGGGGAAACGGAATAGGCCCGCATCTTACAGGCCCTTTAAACTTGGAGTTTTGAATCACAGACACCAGCCAGAGATAAAATACAGGAGATCGGTGGCTCTGGGCATGCCAATGGCCCAGGCACAGACAGGTTAAGGGCAGGGAACTGATGAAAGCCCAGGACAAAGGAGATTATTAGCTTTTCTTTCGTTCTTTTTCTTTCTTTCTCTTTCTTTCTTTCTTTCTTTCTTTCTTTCTTTCTTTCTTTCTTTCCTTTCTTTAAGATTTTATATATTTATTTGAGAAAGAGAGTGAGAGAGAGAGAGAGAGAGCACAAGCAGGGGGGAGAGCAGAAGGAGAGTGTGAACCAGACTCCTTACAGAGAGGGAAGCCTCATGCTGGGCTTGAACCTGGGGCTCTGCAACAATGATGTGAGCCAAAAGCAGAAGCTTAACCGACTGGGGCACCCAGGAACCCCAGATTTTTCACTTTTCTTTTTAATTATGTTCAGTTAACCAGCAATATATGACATCATTACTTTTTGATGTATTGTTCAACGAATCATTAGTTGCCTATAAAACCCAGTGTTCATCACAACATGTGCCCTCGTTAATACCCACCACCCAGTTACCCCCCCCAACCTCCTCCCTTCTGTAGCCCTCAGTTTGTTTCCAGGAGTTTAGGGTCTCTCATGGTTTGTCTCCCTCTGTGATTTCTTCCCATTCAGTTTTCCCTCCCTTCCCCTGTGGTCCTCCACGCTATTCCTTAAGTTCCACATATGAGTGAAACCATACGATAATTGCATTTCTCTGCTTGACTTACTTCACTTAGCATAATCCCCTCCAGTTCCATCCATGTTGATGCAAATGATGGGTATTCATCCTTTCTGATGGCTGAATAATATTCCATTATGTATATGAATCACATCTTCTTTATCCATTCATCTGTTGAAGGACAGCTCCTTCCAGTTTGGCTATTGTGGACATCGTTGCTATGAAAATTGGGGTGCATGTGTCCCTTCTTTCCCTACATCTGTATCTTGGCAGTAAATAATTAGTAGTGCAATTGCTGGGTCGTAGGATAGTCTTATTCTTAACATCTTAAGGAAGCTCCATACTGTTTTCCAGAGTGGCTGTACCAGCTTGCTTTCCCACCAACAGTGTAAGAGGGTTTCCCTTTTTCCACATCCTTGCCAAGACTTGTGGTTTCCTGTTTTGTTAATTTTTGCCATTCTAACTGGTGTAAGGTGTTATCTCATTGTGGTTTTGATTTGTATTTCCCTGGTGGCTAGTGATGTTGAACATTTTTTTATGTCTGTTAGCCATTTGGATGTCTTCTTTGGAGAAGTTTCTGTTCATGCCTTCTGCCCAATTCTTGACTGGATTATTTGTTTTATGGGTGTTGAGCTTGAGAAGTTCTTTTTATATCTTGAATACTAGCCCTTTATCTGAAATGT
This sequence comes from Ursus americanus, assembly GCF_024610735.1. Lineage (NCBI taxonomy): Eukaryota > Metazoa > Chordata > Mammalia > Carnivora > Ursidae > Ursus > Ursus americanus. The sequence goes on from NC_142164.1 coordinate 76,155,982, forward strand.
CATTTACAAATATCTTCTCCCATTCTGTGGGTTGCCTCTTAGTTCTGTTGACTGCTTCTTTTGCTGTGCAAGAATTTTTATCTTGATGAAGTCCCAAAAGTTCATTTTTTCTTTTGTTTCCCTTGCCTTTAGAGATGTGTCTTGAAAGAAGTTTCTGGGGCCAGTGTCGAATAGGTTACTGCCTATGTTCTCCTCTAGGATTTTGATGGATTCCTGTCTCATATATTTTCTTTTATATATTTTCATATATTTTGAGTTTATTTTTGTGTATGGTGTAAGAGAATGGTCTAGTTTCATTCTTCTTCATGTGGTTCTCTAGTTTTCCCAGCACCATTTATTGAAGAGACTCTTTTTTTCCGTTGGACGTTCTTTCCGGCTTTGTCAAAGATTATTTGACCATAGAGTTGAGGTTCAACTTCTGGGGTCTCTATTCTGTTCCATTGATCTATGTGTCTGGTTTTGTGCCAATAACATCTGTCTTGATGATGATGGCTTTGTAATATAGCTTGAAGAAAGGCATTGTAGTGCCTCCAGCTTTGGTTTTCTTTTTCAACATTCCCTTGGCATTGGGGTCTTTTCTGGTTCCACACAAATTTTAAGATTATTTGTTCCAAATCTGTGAAAAATGCCTGTGCTGTTTTGATAGGGATTGCATTAAAAGTGTAAATTGCTCTGGACAGCATAAATATTTTAAAGATGTTTATTCTTCCAATCCATGAGCATGGGATGTTTTTCCATCTCTAGGTGTCTTCCTCAATTTCTTTCATAAGTTTTCTGTAGTTTCTACAGTATAGATCTTTACCTCTTTGGCTAGGTTTATTCCTAGATATCTTATGGTTTTTGGAGCTGTTGTAAATGGAATTGATTCCTTAATTTCTCTTTCTTCAGTTACATTGTTAACATATAGAAATACGACTGATTTCTGTACATTGGTGTTTTATCCTCCCACGTTGCTGAATTGCTATATGAGTTCTAATAACTTGGGTGTGGAGTCTTTTGGGTTTTCCACATAAGGTATCATGTCATCTTCGAAGAGAGAGAGTTTGACTTCTTCTTTGCCAATTTGAATGCCTTTTATTTCTTTTTGTCTGATTGCTGTTTCTAGGACATCTAGTACTACGTTGAATAATAATGGCGAAAGTGGGAATCCTTGTCGTGTTCCTGATCTTAAGAGAAAGGCTCTCAACTTTTCCCCATTGAGAATGATATTCTCTGTGGGCTTTTCATAGATGGTTTTTATGAAATTGAGGAAGGTACTCTCTATCCCTACACTCTGAAGGGTTTTAATCAGGAAAGGGTGCTGTATTTTGTCAAATGCTTTTTCTGCATCAATTGAGAGGACCATAGGATTCTTGTCTCTTCTCTTATTAATGTGTTCTATCACACTGATTGATTTGTGAATGTTGAATGTGAATGTGAATGCAATCACCCTTGCATCCCTGGGATGAATCCCACTTGGTCGTGATGGATAATCCTTTTAATGTACTGTTGGATCCTATTAGCTAGGATCTTGTTGAGAGTTTTGGGATCCATATTCATCAGGGATATCGGTCTGTAATTCTCCTTTTTGATGGGGTCTTTGCCTGGTTTGGGGATCAAAGTAATGCTGGCCTCATAGAATGAGTTTGGAAGTTTTTCTTGTGTTTCTGTGTTTTGAAACAGGTTTAGGAGAATAGGTATTATTTCTTCTTTGACTATTTGGTAGGATTCCCCAGGGAATCCTTCAGGCCCTGGACTCTGGTTTTCTGGAGGTTTTTGATCACTGCTTCAATCTCATAATGAGTTATCAGTCTTTTTAGGTTGTGAATTTCTTCCTGTTTCAGTCCTGGTAGCATATAGGTTTCAAGGAAGGCATCCAATTCTTCCAAGTTGCTTAATTTATTGGCATATAGTTGTTGATAATAGTTTCTAATAATTTTTTTCTATTTCCTTGGCATTGGTCATGATCTCTCCCCTTTCATTCATAATTTTACTAAGTTGGGTCCTTTCTCTTTTCTTTGGATGAGTCTGGCCAGTGATTTATTGATCTTATTAAGTCTTTCAAAGAACCAGCTTCTAGGTTCATTGATTTGTGGTACTGTATTTCTGGTTTCTAATTCATTGATCTCTGCTCTGATCTTAATCAATTCTCTTTTCATGTGTGGCTTAGACCTATTTTGTTGTTCTATCTGCAGTTGTTTAAAATGTGATTAGAAGATCTGTATTTTACACTTTTCTATTTTTTTGAGTGAGGCTTGGATGACTATGTATTTTCCTCTTAGGATTGCCTTTGCAGTATCCCATAGGTTTAGGACCAATGTGTTTTCATTCTCATTGGTTTCCATTAGTTGCTTAAGTTGTTCTTTAATTTTGTGGTTTACCCAAACATTCTTAAGCAGGATGGTTCTTAGTTTCCAAGTGTTTGAGTTTCTTCCAAATTTTTTCTTGTGATTGAGTTCCAGTTTCAAAGCACTGTGGTCTGAGAGTATTCAGGGAATAATCTCAATCTTTTGGCATTGGTGGAGACCTGATTTGTGACCTAGTATGTGGTCTATTCTGGAGAAAGTTCCACGTGGGTTTGAGAAGAATGAGTATTCTGTTTTAGGGTGGAATGTTCTGTATATATGAGGTCCATCTGGTTCAGGGTGTCATTGAAAACTCTTGTTTCTCTGTTGATTTTCTGCTTAAATAACCTGTCTGTTGCTGAGAGTGGAGTGTAGAGGTCCCCTACTATTCATGTATTATTATCTGTATGTCTCTTTATTTTGGTTAACAGTTGGCTTATGTAGTTGGCTGCTCCCATGTTGGGGACATAGATATTTATAATTATTAGATCCTCTTGTTGGATAGACCCTTTAAGAGTAATATTGTGTTCTTCTGCATCTCTAACTACAGTCTTTAACTTAAAGTCTAATTTGTCTGATATGGTAATTGCTACCCCACCTTTCTTTTGAGGTCCACTTGCATGAAAAATAGCTCTCCATCCCCTCACTTTCTGTCTGGAGGCATCTTTAGGTTCAAAATTAGTTTCTTGTAGACTGCATATGGAGGTGTCATGTCTTTTTATCCAATCTGCAACACTGTGGCATTTATGTGAACATTTGGGCCATTCACATTGAGAGTGATTATTGAGAGATATGAGTTTAATGTCTTCATGTTGCCTGTGAAGTCCTTGTTTCTCTAGATTGTCTCTCTAAATTTCTGTTCTGTATCACTCTTGGGGTCTTTTTCCTTTTATAGAAACCCCCTTAATATATCTTGCAGGGATGGCTTGATGATCACATATTCTTTCAGTTTGTGCCAGTCTTGGAAGCTCCTTGTCTCTCCTTTCATTCTGAATGACAGCCTTGCTGGATACAGTATCCTTGGCTGCATGTTCTTCTCATTTAGTACACTGAATATGTCTTCCCAGCCCTTTCTGCCTTGCTAGGTCTCTGTGGACAGGTCTGATGTTATTCTGATATTCCTCCTTCTGTATGTAAGAAATCTCTTCCCCCTCGCTGCTTTCAAGATTGTTTCCCTGGATCTAAGATTTGCAAATTGTGTTATTATATGTTGTGATATCAGTGTTCTCATTTATCTTGAGGGGGGGGGTTCTTCTCTGCCTCTTGGACACAAATGCTTGTTTCCTTCCCCAGATTAGGGAAGTTCTCAGCTACAATTTGCTCAAATATATTTTCTAGAGCTCTCTCTTTTGCCACCCCCTTGGGGATCCTGATAATTCTGATATTGGAACGTTTCACTGAGTCAGTAATCTGTCTCAGCTTAATTTCTTGAAATTGGAATCATTTTTTCCACACCCCCTCATTTTCCTTCTTTTCTATCATCTCATTCTATAACTCAGTAATTCGTTCTTCTGCCTCATTTATCCTTGCAGTCAGAGTATCCAGTTTAGACTGCATTTCATTCATAGCATTTTTAATTTCGGCCAGATCAGATCCCATTTCAGCCCTTAGAAATTCTACAATTTCATTAATATTTTTCTCAAGCCTAGATATCATCTTGATAATTGTAACTCTGCAATCCATTTCTGACATCGTGGTTATATCCATATCCATTAGTTCTGTGGCAGAGGCCACAGTCTCTGTTTCTTTCCTTTGTTGGGGGTTCTTCCTCTTTGCTCACTTTTTAATTGAGTTTCTTGTTGCTGAGTTCTAGGAGTTACTTAGATATTCTTGATACTAATCCCTTATCAGATGGAATTTTCAGACCTTTCTCCCACTCTATAGATTGCCTTTTCAGTCTGTTGATTGTGTCATTTGATACACCAAGGTTTCGAATTTTTTTAAAAAGATTTTATTTATTTATTTGACAGAGATAGAGACAGCCAATGAGAGAGGGAACACAAGCAGGGGGAGTGGGAGAGGAAGAAGCAGGCTCATAGCAGAGGAGCCTAATGTGGGGCTCGATCCCATAACGCTAGGATCACGCCCTGAGCCGAAGGCAGACGCTTAACCGCTGTGCCACCCAGGAGCCCCCAAGGTTTTGAATTTTAATGTAGTATAATTTATCTACTTTTTTGTTGCCTTTACTTTTGGTGTCAGAGCCAAGAAATTCTTAAATTTAATGCATTTATTTTATGTAAAATAATTTTTTATTTTTTTTTATTTTTTTATTTTTTTAAAGATTTTATTTATTTATGTGACAGAGAGACAGCCAGCGAGAGAGGGAACACAAGCAGGGGGAGTGGGAGAGGAAGAAGCAGGCTCCCAGCGGAGGAGCCTGATGTGGGACTCGATCCCGGAACGCCGGGATCACGCCCTGAGCCAAAGGCAGCCGCCTAACGACTGCGCTACCCAGGCGCCCCGTAAAATAATTTTTTAAATTAAATTACAAATTCAGTATCATGAAGCATATACCTAAGTTTTCTTCTAGGAGTTTTATAATTTTAGGTCTTATGTTCAGGATTTTTGAATAAATTTTTGCATAAGGTATAAGGTAGGTGTTCAATTTCTTTTTGCATATGGATATCCAGTTTTTCCTCGCCATTTGTTGAGAAGACAGTTCTTTTCACCTTGAATGGTCTTGTCCTCGTCGTCAAAAATCATTATACCATGTACGTCAGGGGTTATTTCTGGACTCTATTCTATTACATTGGTCTATATGTCTCTTTTTATGCCAACTAAACTGTTTTGATTTTTAGATTTGTAGGGAATTGAAATCAGGAAGTGTGACATCTCAACTTTGGTTTTTTTTCAAGATTGTTTTGGTGATTTAGGTGATTTTGGGATTTTCTATTTCCAGAAATAACACTATTGTGATTTTGACAGAGATTGTAACGAATTAATAGATTGATTTAGATACTGTTGACATTTTTACAGTATTAAGTCTTCCAATCCATAAAAGAAAATAGCTTTCCACGTATTGACGTTTTCTTTAATTTCTTTCAGCAATGTTTTGTAGTTTTCAGTGTATGTCTTTTTAAAAAATTTTTTTTATTATACTGTTAGTTACCATACAGTACATCCCTGGTTTCTTTTTTTTCCCTGTCACTAATAATTTTATTTTGAAGCATCTTCTCAACAATTTTTAAAAATGTTTATCCTAATGATTTGGTGCCCTATTGATGGTACCGAATATTTTTTAAGCTATTATGTTACATATTCTTTTTTTTAATGTTTTTTTATTACGTTAGTCACCATACAGTACATACCTGATTTCTGATGCAAGGTTCGATGATTCATTAGTTGCGTATAACACCCAGTGCACCATGCAATGTGGGCCCTCCTTACTATCCATCACCAGTCTATCCCATTCCCCCACCCCCTCCCATCTGAAGCGCTCAGTTTGTTTCTCAGAGTCCATAGTCTCCCATGCTTCACTCCCCCTTCTGATTACCCACCTTTCTTTATCCCTTTCTTCCCCTACCCATCTTCCTAGTTTTTATGTTACATAGATGAGAGAAATCATATGATAATTGTCTTTCTCTGCTTGACTTATTTCACTTAGCATTATCTCCTCCAGTGCTGTCCATGTTGCAGCAAATGTTGACAACTCGTTCTTTCTGATAGCTGAGTAATATTCCATTGTATATATGGACCACAGCTTCTTAATCCAGTCATCTCTTGAAGGGCATCTCGGTTTCTTCCACGATTTAGCTATTGTGGACAATGCTGCTATGGACACTGGGGTGCATATGGCCCTTCTCTTCACTACGTCTGTATCTTTGGGGTAAATACCCAGTATTGCAAAGGCTGGGTCATAGGGTAGCTCAATTTTTAACTTTTTAAGGGACCTCCACACTGTTTTCCAGAGTGGCTCTACCAACTTCCATTCCCACCAACAATGTAGGAGGGATCCCCTTTCTCCACATCCTCTCCAGCAATTGCTTTTTCCTGTCTTGTTGATTTTTGCCATTCTATTTGGCATAAGGTGGTATCTTAGTGTGGTTTTGATTTGAATTTCCCTGATGGCTAATGATTTTGAACATTTTTTCATGTATCTGTTAGCCATTTGTAGGTCTTCATTGGAAAAGTGTCTGTTCATATCTTCTGCCCATTTTATGATTTGTTTATTTGTTTCTCACGTATTGAGTTTGAGAAGTTCTTTGTAGATCTTGGATACCAGTCTTTTCTCTGTAGTATCATTTGCAAATATATTCTCCCATTCCGTGGGCTGCCTCTTAGTTTTTTTTGACTGTTTCCTTGGCTGTGTAGAAGCTTTTTATCTTGATGAAGTTCCACAAGTTCATTTTATCTTTTTTGTTTCTCTTGCCTTTGGAGATGTGTCATGAAAAAGGTTGCTTTGGCCAATGTCATAGAGGTTGTTGCCTATGTTTTCCTCTATGATTTGATGGATTCCTGTCTCACATCGAGGTATTTGATCCATTTGGAGAAAGCAGTTGATCAAGATTAGAGCAGAAATCAATGAATTAGAAACCATGAGTACAGTAGAGCAGATCAACAGAACTAGAAGCGGGTTCTTTGAAAGAATAAATAAAATTGATGGACAACTGGCAAGACTTATCCAAAAGAATAGAGAAAGGACCCAAATTAATAAAATTATGAATAAAAAGGGAGAGGTCAAAACCAACACCAATGAGATTGAAACAGGAAGAAATTGATTCCTTAAACAGGCCAATTAATTATGAAGAAATTGAGTCAGTGATAAACAACCTTCCAAATAACAAAACTCCAGGCCCGGACGGTTTTCCTGGGGAATTCTACCAAACATTCAAGGAAGAAATAATACCTATTCTCCTAAAGCTATTTCAAAAAATAGAAACAGAAGGAAAGCTACCAAACTCATTCTATGAGGCCAATATTACCTTGATCCCCAAACCAGGCAAAGACCCCCTCAAAAAGGAGAATTACAGAACGATCTCCCTAATGAATATGGACGCCAAAATCCTCAACAAGATACTTGCTAATAGAATCCAACAGTACATTAAAAGGATTATCCATCACGATCAAGTGGGATTCATACCTGGGATGCAAGCGTGGTTCAATATTCGCAAATCAATCAGTGTGATACATCATATCAACAAGAAAAGACTCAGGAACCATATGATCCTCTCAATCGATGCTGAAAAAGCATTTGACAAAATACAGCATCCTTTCCTGATTAAAACCCTTCAGAGTGTAGGAATAGAAGGTACATTTCTCAATCTCATAAAAGCCATCTATGAAAAGCCTACTGCAAATATTATTCTCAATGGAGAAAAGCTGGAAGCCTTTCCCTTAAGATCAGGAACTCGACAAGGATGCCCACTCTCGCCACTATTATTCAACATAGTACTAGAAGTCCTTGCAACAGCAATCAGACGACAAAAAGGGATCAAAGGTATTCAAATTGGCAAAGAAGAAGTCAAAATGTCTCTCTTTGCAGATGACATGATACTCTATATGGAAAACCCAAAAGAAGCCACTCCCAAATTATTAGAAGTTATAGAGCAATTCAGTAACGTGGCAGGATACAAAATAAATGCTCAGAAATCAGTTGCATTTCTATACACGAATAACAAGACCGAAGAAAGAGAAATTAGGGAATCCATCCCATTTACAATAGCACCAAAAACCATACGTTACCTTGGAATTAACCTAACCAGAGACGTAAAGGACCTATATTCTAGAAACTATAAATCACTCTTGAAAGACATTGAGGAAGACATAAAAAGATGGAAAGATATTCCATGCTCATGGATCGGAAGAATTAACATAGTTAAAATGTCCATGCTACCCAGAGCAATCTACACTTTCAATGCTATCCCGATCAAAATACCGAGAACGTTTTTCAAAGAACTGGAACAAACAGTCCTTAAATTTGTATGGAAACAGAAAAGGCCCCGAATCTCCAAGGAACTGTTGAAAAGGAAAAACAAAGCTGGGGGCATCACAATGCCGGATTTCGAGCTGTACTACAAAGCTGTGATCACAAAGACAGCATGGTACTGGCACAAAAACAGACACATAGACCAATGGAACAGAATAGAGAGCCCAGAAATGGACCCTCGGCTCTTTGGGCAACTAATATTTGATAAAGCAGGAAAAAACATCCGGTGGGAAAAAGACAGTCTCTTCAATAAATGGTGCTGGGAAAATTGGACAGCTACATGCAAAAGAATGAAACTTGACCACTCTCTCACACCATACACAAAAATAAACTCCAAATGGATGAAAGACCTCAATGTGAGACAGGAATCTATCAAAATTCTAGAGGAGAACATAGGCAACAACCTCTACGACATCGGCCAAAGCAACCTTTTTCATGACACATCCCCAAAGGCAAGAGAAACAAAAGATAAAATGAATTTATGGGACTTCATCAAGATTAAAAGTTTCTGCACAGCCAAGGAAACAGTCAGAAAAACTAAGAGGCAGCCCACGGAATGGGAGAATATATTTGCAAATGACACTACAGATAAAGGACTGGTATCCAAGATCTACAAAGAACTTCTCAAACTCAATACACGAGAAACAAATAAACAAATCAAAAAATGGGCAGAAGATATGAACAGACACTTTTCCAATGAAGACATACAAATGGCTAACAGACACATGAAAAAATGTTCAAAATCATTAGCCATCAAGGAAATTCAAATCAAAACCACACTGAGATACCACCTTACGCCAGTTAGAATGGCAAAAATAGACAAGGCAAGAAACAACAATTGTTGGAGAGGATGTGGAGAAAGGGGATCCCTCCTACATTGTTGGTGGGAATGCAAGTTGGTACAGCCACTCTGGAAAACAGTGTGGAGGTCCCTTAAAAAGTTAAAAATTGAGCTACCCTATGATCCAGCCATTGCACTACTGGGTATTTACCCCAAAGATACAGACGTAGTGAAGAGAAGGGCCATATGCACCCCAATGTTCATAGCAGCAATGTCCACAATAGCTAAATCGTGGAAGGAGCCGAGATGCCCTTCAACAGATGACTGGATTAAGAAGTTGTGGTCCATATATACAATGGAATATTACTCAGCTATCAGAAAGAACGAGTTCTCAACATTTGCTACAACATGGACAGCACTGGAGGAGATAATGCTAAGTGAAATAAGTCAAGCAGAGAAAGACAACTATCATATGATTTCTCTCATCTATGGAACATAAGAACTAGGATGATCAGTAGGGGAAGAAAGGGATAAAGAAAGGGGGGGGGTAATCAGAAGGGGGAAGGAAGCATGAGAGACTATGGACTATGAGAAACAAACTGAGGACTTCAGAGGGGAGGGGGTGGGGGAATGGGATAGACCGGTGATGGGTAGTAAGGAGGGCACGTATTGCATGGTGCACTGGGTGTTATACACAACTAATGAATCATCGAGCCTTACATCGGAAACCGGGGATGTACTGTATGGTGACTAACATAATATAATAAAAAATTATTAAAAAAAAAAAAAACCAACACCAATGAAATTGGAAGGATTATTAGAAACTTTTATCAACAGCTTTATGCCAATAAATTAAGCAATCTGGAAGAGATGGAGGTCTTCCTGGAAACCTATAAACTACCAAGACTGAAACAGGAAGAAATTGATTTTTTAAAATAGGACAATTAATTATGAAGAGATTGAAACAGTGATAAACAACTTTCCAAAAAACAGAACTCCAGGACCAGATGGTTTTCTGGGGAATTCTACCAAACATTCAAAGAAGAAATAATACCTATTCTCCTAAAGCTATTTCAAAAAATAGAAACGGAAGGAAAGCTACCAAACTCATTCTATGAGACCAATATTACCTTGATCCCCAAACCAGGCAAAGACCCAATCAAATTGTAGAATCACAGACCGATTTCCCTAATGAATATGGAAGCCAAAGTTCTCAACAAGATCCTGGCTAATAGAATCCAACTGTACATTAAAAGGATTATCCATCATGCCCAAGTGGGATTCATCCCTGGGACGCAAGGGTGGTTCAACATTCACAAATCGATCAGTGTCATAGATCTTATCCAGAAAGAAAAAGCCAAAAATTATATGATTCTCTCAATAGACCCAGAAAAAGCATTTGACAAAATAGAGCATCCTTTCCTGATTAAAACCCTTCAGAGTGTAGGGATAGAGGGTACATTCCTCAATCTCATAAAAACCATCTATGAAAAGCCTACAGCAAATAACATTCTCAATGGGGAAAAGCTGGAAGTCTTTCCCTTAAGATCAGGAACATGACAAGGATGCCCACTATCACCACTATTATTCAACATAGTACTAGAAGTCCTTGCGACAGCAATCAAACAACAAAAAGGGATAAGAGGTATCCAAATCTGCAAAGAAGAAGTCAAACTGTCTCTCTTCACAGATGACATGATACTCTATATGGAAAACCCAAAAGAATCCACTCCCAAACTATTAGAAGTTATAGAGCAATTCAGTAATGTGGCGGGATACAAAATCAATGCTCAGAAATCAGTTGCATTTCTATACATGAATAATGAGTCTGAAGAAAGAGAAATTAGGGTATCCATCCCATCTACAATAGCACCAAAAACCATACGTTACCATGGAATTAACTTAACCAGAGACGTAAAGGACCTATATTCTAGAAACTGCAAATCACTCTTGAAAGACATTGAAGAAGACACAAAAAGATGGAAAAATATTCCATGTTCATGGATCAGAAGAATTAACATAGTTAAAATGTCCATGCTGCCCAGAGCAATCTACACTTTCAATGCTATCCCGATCAAAATACCGAGGACATTTTTCAAAGAACTGGAACAAATAGTCCTTAAATTTGTATGGAACCAGAAAAGGCCCTGAATTGCCAAGGAACTGTTGAAAAGGAAAAACAAAGCTGGGGGCATCACAATGACGGATTTCAAGCTGTACTACAAAGCTGTGATCATAAAGACAGCACGGTACTGGCACAAAAACAGACACATAGACCAATGGAACAGAATAGAGAACCCAGAAATGGACCCTCGGCTCTTTGGGTAACTAATCTGTGATAAAGCAGGAAAAAACATCTGGTGGAAAAAAGACAGTCTCTTCAATAAATGGTGCTGGGAAAATTGGACAGCGACATGCAAAAGAATGAAACTTGACCACTCTCTCACACCATACACAAAGATAAACTCAGTGTACGTCTTTTGTATCCTTGGTTTAGTTTATTCTTAAGTATTTTATTCCTTTTAATGCTTTTGTAAAAAAATTTTCTCAAATTTTTCACATTATTTATTGTTAATGTATATAGATGCAATGATTTTTGTGTGTTGATTTTGTAGCCTGTAGTTTTCATGAATCCATTTGGTAGTTTTAACTGTGTGGTGTGTGTGTGTGTGTGTGTGTGTGTGTGGTGTTGGGCTGTTAGATTTTTCCACATATAAGAAATACATGCTGTCTATGAAGAGAGAAAATTTTACTTCTTTCTTTCAAATTTGGATTTTTTTTTCTTTTTGCTTAATTTCTCTAGCTAAGTCTTCCAGTACTATGCTGAGTAGAAGTGATGAAAGCAGACATTCTTGTTTTGCTCCTGATGATAGAGGAAAATTTCAGTCTATTATCATTAAGTAAGATGTGTGGTCTTTTTGTATATGGTCTTTATTATGTTGAGACAGTCTCCTATTTCTAATTTAAGTATTTTGATTATGAAAGGATGTTCAGTTTTGTCAAATGCTTTATTTTCCTGCATCATTTGAGATGATCATGTGTTTTGTTATTCATGTCATTGTTAATGCGGTGTATTATAGTGATTGATATTTTTATGTTTAACCCTTTCCATTCCACTTGGGCATGATGTATAATCTTTTTAATGTGCTGTTGAATTTTTTTACTTTTCTAAGCAAGTTTTAAGAAACATTCAAGGAACAAGTAATTTCAATCTTATACAAACTCTCTGAGAAAAGAAAAATTAGGAAACAGTACTTAACTCATTTATGCAGGTAGCCTAATAAAGACATCAAAAACCAAAGGGACCATGATAAGTTATACACTAAAGTGACTCATAAACATAGATCAAAAATATTAAATAAAATACTAGCAAATTTAATCCTGCAGTGAATTAAGAAAGTAGCACACAATTACCAACATGGGTCAACCGAAGGAAGACAATGCTGATTTAACATTAAGGAATCTATTAGTATAATTTGGCATATTAACAAACTAAGGGAGAAAAACTATAATATAATCTTTTTTGTGTGTGCTGTTTTTTTTGTTTCCTATTGTGCTGTTGAGGATTTCTGCATCAATGTTCATCAAGGAGATTGTAATTTTCTTACAGTGTCTTTGGCTATGGTGTTAGGGTAATGTTGGCTTCATAGAATGAATCTGGAAGGTTTCCCTCTTCTGAAATTTTCGGAAGAATTTGAAGAAGATTGGCATTCATTTTTCTTTACATGTTTGTTAGTATTCACCAGTAAAGCCATATGGTTCTGGGCTTTTCTTTGTTGGGAGGTTAAATTACTGATTGGATCTCATTAGTTATAGGTCTGTTTATATTTTCTACTTCTTCATGACTAACTCTAGGTAAGTTGCATGTTCCTAAGCATTTATTCATTTCATCTAATTTATCCAATTTTTGGCATATGGTTGTTCATAATACTCTACTTTTTAGTTATGTAAAGTCAGTTGTAGTGTACACTCCTAATTTCAGATTTTAGTTATTTGGGTCTTTCCTTTTTTTCTTAGTCAATATAGCTAATGGTTGTCAATTTTGTTGATTTTTTTCAAAGAACCAACTCTTGGTTTCATCGATTTTTCTCTAATTTTTTTCTTTATTTTGTGTATCTCTTCTCTCATCTATTATTTCTCTCCATATAGCTTTGGGTTTAGTTATTTTCTTTTTTTTCTTCTAATTCCTTAAGGTATAAATTTAGATTGTTTATTTTAGATCACCAGTCTTTTTTTAATGTAAGGACTTGCAGCTTTAAATTACCCTCTGAGCACTACATTTGCTGCATCCCATGCATGAGTTTTGTTATGTTGTGCTCTTGTTTTAATTTGTTTCAAGATATTTTCAAATTCCCTTATGACTTCTTCTTTGGACCACTGATGGAGGATGTGTTAATTTCCACATATTGTAAATTTTCTACCTTTCTTTCTGTTTATTTATTGATTTATTTGTTGATTTCTAGTTTCAATTCATTTTGATTAAAAAATAACTTTGTACAATTTCAATCTTTTAAGACTCATTTTGTGGCCTAACATAGTCTATTTTGAAGAATGTTTCATACACTTGAAAAAAAGTGTATACTATCCTATTGTTTGATGGAGTATTCTGTGTTATCCATCTATCTTTATAAGTTAAATACAATGTTCATTGCCATCTTCCTGAAAAGTTAATTCATTTTGTTTTTAGATATTTTAAAATTGTTTGGATTGACTTTATTATCTTGTTTTGCATTCCACAAAACCCATCAAATTGCCATTTTAGTTTCATTATTCTTTTATTTTATTTTTATTATTATGTTCAATTAGCCAAAATATAATACATTATTAGTTTTTGATGTAGTGTTCAATGATTCATTAGTTTTGTTATGAACACTCATCAGATCTTTCGCTTTTGAAAATTATCAGTAATAAATTAGCCACAGCCATTTTATCTTGTTATCTACAATATTTTTTCTTTTTGTTTTATTCTGTTGCTTCACTGAAAATGCCTGCAATCAGCCACAGACCTGAGTTCTTTATCTTCAACAAAGAAAATCTGTCTCAGGGCCCTGTGGAAAAAGGTACTCCTGAGCAAAGGCATCTGATAGCTGTGCTTATGCAACTTTGAGATTATAACAGAGGATAAGTCAGGATTTCCAGAATTTTAGTTAAAAAACAGATGGGGTCATAAGACTGCTAGCTCAAGATCAAGCAGAGGAAGAATTAAATGTATAATACTTTACATTAAAAGAACACACTAATGTGGAACACTTGTGGATTTTGTTTTGAATATTATGGATGTTTAATGTTCTATCTTCTGGATATAAAAGGAACTCACTTTTCTTTCATAGAACTCATAACAATTTAGTAGACTATGCTTTTGTAAACAGAAGTGAAGCATTTGTAACTGATATTTTTTTCTCCCTGCCTGATCCCTCTACAACTCAGAAATTTTTACTGAGTATTTTTATTTTTATGACAGTATAATTATTTGCATAGATTCAATAAGAATCATCTATATTACCAGGATAAAATTGAAAACAGTGATTATGCAACCAAGGCTTCCAATATAATGTCATATTTGAGACTAATGCTCATTTAATCAGATATGATCAGACACTTTGAGGGATCTAAGGTTGATGTTATTGAGCCAATGCTTACAAATTTCTCTTGAAAAAACTAGCCTGGCATCTGGTTTACACAGTTCCCAACCTTTCAGGTAAGAAAGAGCACTTCCTGGCAGGCCAAGGAAACTTAGAATATTTTGAGTACTATGAGAAGAAAACAGTTTCCCCAAATTTCTAGGCAGGATAGTTGAAATCTGGCGGTGAGTTTTGGTTTGGTGTTCTAGCCTCAAGAGACTTTTTTTTTTAAATGCCAATCTGACATCCCATCAAAGGAAATAAAGGAAAATATATATGGTATATTACCAATTCTTGCTGTAGCTATGTAAATAAACAAAATTTAATGAGATCAACCTTACTTTTTAAGCAAGAATAACATCTTTGAAACTATTTTTGATCAAAAGAAGAGGGGTGACTCCCTTTCAGAGACATTTTGTGTTTTAATGGAAAATTATTCCTTGTCTATGGTAGGCCCTTGAGGTTGTCATAATCTAGACATGTTTATTGGCTTTCAGCTATTTTGCAGCTCTTTGTAAATTGTAGGTAACTGATAGATATGTGAATTAAATGCCTTCAGGTTCAGATTTAATTAAGGTTTCTTCCCCAGTTGGAAAATCACTTTTGCCTCTTTTTGCAGTTCATTTCAACTTTCGTTTAATTCATATAAATCTCTGATGTTTTGACTTTTCCTTGAACAGATTATAACATCTGTCATGTTTCCTCATTGCATGATTTACTAAAATAAAATCTTTAACACTTGCTCAGTTTTATATTTGCTAGAGAATCTTGATTTTACCTTTTGCTAAAAAAAATCTTTTAAGAAACTGAATAAATTTTGGAAATATTACTACCAAAACTAGTTCAAAACTAACTTTTCATTAATATGCCTTTCCAGATCTTTTAAATTTTTATACCATATATGCTTATTTACTATTCAAATGACAGAATTCCAGAGTATATATCAAAAGATTGTTCCTAATAAAATAAATCTTCATATATACAATTTAATAAAATAAATATAAATTAAAATATAAAGACATACCTTGGTGAAGCTCATTAATTTGTGAGCAAGTTGCATTGTGGCACTTTACCCCTACATACTTAGTAAGTAGCTGAAGAAGCAAGAGTTGAAGTTAACCTAGTAAGGGCTTTTCTACAAGCATATCTTGGAAATATTGCAGTTTTGGTTTAAGACCACCATAGCAAAATAAATATTGCAATAAAGTGAGTTAAATGAATTTTTGGTTTCCCAGTGCATGTAAAAATTATGTTTACACTACCTTGTAGTCTATTAAGTATGCAATAGCATTATGTCTAAAAAAACAAATACAAACCTTAATTAAAAATATTTTATTGCTAGAAACTATTTACTCTCATCTGGGCTTTCAGCGAATCATAATATTCTTGTTGGTGTAGTGTTTTTTCTCCGTGTTGGTGGTTGCTGAAGGTTGGGGTAGCTGTGACAATTTCTTAAGACAACAATGAAGTTTGCCACATCAATTGACTCTTTCATGAACAATTTCTCTGTCACATGTGATGCTATTTCATAATCTGCACACAGTAAAACTTCTTTCAAAAATTTAGTCAATCCTCTCAAACTCTGCAACTGCTTTACCAACTAAATTTATGTAATATTCTGAATCATTTACTATCATTTCAACAATCTTCATGGCATCTTTACCAGAAGTAGATTCCATCTTAAGAGACCACTTTCTTTGCTCATCCATAAAAAATGACTCCTCACACATTAATTTTATCATGAAATTGCAGAAATTAAGTCACATCTTTAGGTTCCACTTCTAATTCTAGTTCTCTTGCTATTTTTACCACATCTGCAGTTACTTCTTCCACTGAAGTTTTGAACCCTTCAAAGTCATCCATGAGAGTTCCATGAAGTTGGAATAAACTTCTTCCAAACTCCTGTTCGTGTTGACATTTGGACCTCTTCCAATGAGTTACAGTCATTCTTAATAGCATCTAGAATGGTAAACCCTTTCCAGAAAGTTTTCAATTTACTTTGCTCAGATCCATCAGAAGAATCACTATGGCAGCAATAGCCTTATAAAATGTATTTTTTTAAAGATTTATTTATTTATTTGAGAGAAAGACACACAGAGAGAGAGAGGTCACAAGCTGGGGGAGGAGCAGAAGGAGAGGGAGAAGGATTTGAGAAGCAGACTTCCAGGTGAGTGTGGAGCCTGATGCAGGGCTTGATCTCACAACCCTGAGATCATGACCTGAGCTGAAATCAAAAGTCAGACACTCATCTGACTAAGCCACCCAGGCACCCCATGAAATATATTTATTAAAATAATAAGACTTGAAAGTCAAAATTACTCTTTGATCAATGGGCTGTAGAGTGACTGTTAGCAAGCATGAAAATAGCATTAATTTCATTGTACATCTCCATCAGAGCTCTTGGGTGACCAGCTGCATCGTCAGTGAGCAGTAACATTTTGAAAAGAATCTTTTTTTATTTTTTTTTCTGAACAGTAGGTCTCAACAGTGGGCTTAAAATAGTAAACCATGTTGTTAACAGATGTGCTGCCAACCAGGCTTTGTTGTTCCATTTACAGAGCGCAGGCAGAGTAGATATAGCATAATTCTTAAGGGCCCTAGCATTATCATAATGGTAACTGAGCCCTGGCTTCAATTTAATGCATTAGCCTCTAACAAGAGAGTCAGCCTGTCCTTTGAAGTTTTGAAGCCAGACATCCAGCTATGAAAGTTCTAGACGGCATCTTCTTCCACTAGAAGACAGTTTTGTCTTCACTGAAAATCTTTTGTTTACTGTTGCCACCTCCATTGTCCTAGCTAAATGTTCTGTATAACTTGCAGCTTCTACATCAACATTTGCTTCTTCACCTTGCACTTTTATGTTATGGAGAAGGTTTCTTTCTTTAAACCTCACGAATCAACCTTTCCTATCTTCGGACTTTTCTTCTGCAGCCTCCTCACCTCTCTCAGCCTTCACAGAGTTGAAGAGAATTAGGGCCTTGTTCTGGATTAGGCTTTGGCTTAAAAGAATGTTGTGGTTGGTTTGATCCTCCATCCAGACCACTAACACTTTCTCCATATCAGTAATAAGGTTGTTTCACTTTCTTATCATTCATGTGTTCACTGGAGTAGCACTTTTCATTTCCTTCAAGAACTTTTCCTTTGCATTCACAACTTCGCTATGTGGCACAAAAGGCCTAATTTTCTGCTTATCTTGTTTTTTTTTTAAGATTTTATTTATTTATTCAACAGAGATAGAGACAGCCAGCGAGAGAGGGAACACAAGCAGGGGGAGTGGGAGAGGAAGAAGCAGGCTCATAGCAGAGGAGCCTGATGTGGGGCTCGATCCCAGAACGCCGGGATCACGCCCTGAGCCGAAGGCAGACGCTCAACCGCTATGCCACCCAGGCGCCCCTTATCTTGGTTTTTGACATGACTTCCTCACAAAGCTTAATCAGTTCTAGCTTTTGATTTAAAGTAAAAGATATGTTACTCTTCCTTTCACTTGAACACTTAGAAATCACTGTAGGTTAATTGGTCTAATTTCAATATTTTTGTGTCTCAGGGAATAGGGAGGCCCAAGGAGAGGTGGGGGACAACCTTTGGTGGAGCAGTCAGAACAAACACATCATTTATAGATCAAGTTCACCACCTTATATGGGTACGTCCATCACAGCCCAAAACAATTACAATAGTAACTAGTAACATCAAAGATCACCGATCACTGTACCAAATATAATAATAATGAAAATGTTTGAAATATTGAAAAGATTGTCAAAATGAGAAACAGATGGGAAGTGAGCAAATATTGTTGGAAAAAATGGCCCAAATAGACTTGCTCAATGCAGGGCTGTCACAAACCTTCAATTGGTAAAACACAAAACAAAACAAAACCCCACAATGTCTGTAAGGTGCAATTAAAGGAGGTATCCCTGTATTTATTTGGTCTTCTTAGGGTTCTTCATCTTAAAGTGGGATGGCCATCTGCTTGCTGTCTTTATGATCATGGAAGAAAATGAAGCTGGGTTTAGGGGGCAACATGGTGGATAAGTGGCTGAATAACTGAGTTCCAAGTTTTAAATGCACATTTGTTACTCCCTCTTTTCAAAAGCTCCTTCATGAGTGTGCACTGACCAGTGTTGCTGTTGATGGTGGCACACTTGCAACTTTTATTGCCAGTGTTAGTTTTGACAGCTAGCAACATATACAAAAGCTACCTCAGCTCATTCTGAGTATTGCACTGAGTGAAGCCATAGGTTTGGGGAGATTGGAAGGCAGCCAAATCATCTCCTAGAAAGCTTTAGTTAATGAATGTCACTGCCCCAGGTACCACCTGGTGGCCCAGCAGCCACACCCTGTCCTCTTTTCTCAGTCTTTAGTATGGAAACCCAGCTGGAGACCAGTGAAGCTGTCCCCATCACTGTCAAGGATGAGGAAGCTGGAGCCTCAGATCCAGAATCTGTCCCCCTTCCCCTCACCCTTCCCTGTCCCTGCCATCCCTCTTGAACTTTGCATTCTTGCCACTCCCCTCAACCTCATCCTGTTATGGAAGACCCAGAATTCCACCTGGTTGTCATTTCTGAACCTGGACTTTTAGCCCCAGCACCCACTGCCATCAGCATATTGTTCCCATCAGCTGTTGTTGGTGCTTCACTTGCCTTCTTAGTGAAATTAGTATTCAAAGACCTGGAAAGCAAATCCCTCAAATCCTTAGGAAAAATCCAGCTTTAGCAAAATGTCCTACTAGGTAATTTGATGTCGTTCAAAAAATAAAAAACTACCTTTACAATGCTAT
Organism: Ursus americanus; assembly: GCF_024610735.1. NCBI lineage: Eukaryota > Metazoa > Chordata > Mammalia > Carnivora > Ursidae > Ursus > Ursus americanus. The sequence goes on from NC_142164.1 coordinate 76,175,408, forward strand.
GGTACCATTTGGTCTTTTTGTCTTCCTGGCAGGAAGATGTGTCTGTACTAGTGAAGTAACCTGTGCTCTACAAAGCAGGCTATAGGTTTGATTTACTACAGGAAGGAAAAAAAAAGTGCCAGGCAGCAAAAGCTAGATTTCAAGAAAACATAAACTTATAAAAACAAAACAAAAAAAACCCTTAAAACGTAAAAGTAATGAAAGAAAAGTGTCTGGAATAAGCACCCATCAGATGAAACATTGATATCTATATCTATATCTATATAAAAAATATATATAATACATAATATATACATAATATATAATATATACATAATACATACACAATACATACATTATATATATATATAATATATATATATATGAAGGGCGAGTATATATATATATATATGTATATATACTGAAAGTGACACAGAAATTGGAGAAAATTAATTACTAGTCTCCTTCACAGTGCTCCACCCTCCCCATCAAGTGCATGATTTTGAAGCATATTTAGCAGGAGGGAAAACAAATCAATGACAGTTTGCCTACAGGTACAAAACTGTGGCTTCTTGAAGAATTAGAGAAAGAAGAAGATTTGCTAGATGAGTTTGACAAAAGTACTCAGTGTATTTACAGATGAAGAAAAGGATGAAATCTCTTTGAAGAAAGACCAAAAAAAGGTATGTAAACATTACCTGAAATAACTGACTTTCTCATTCAGGGCAGTTCTCAAATTGAGGTTACAAATGCAGATCCTGACCTGCATTTGTAACCTCAATTTGGAATCAGAGGGTGATCACATTAGCTTAAATGAACATAACCCTGTACCATCCATATATTTTCCCATTCTGCTCAGTATGAAAGTCTTTGTCCAAATAAATACAGGAGAAAATATCACAAATTTAGTGAGAAGAAAGCAAGCAGCAAGCATAAAGGAAAGAATGTCTGCATCAACTGTACACCAGGTCAGACAAACAATAAGCACCTACTGACGTTTACAAAGTTTCAGTTAATGTGGAGAATGGTGAATATCACTTGCTCCCCCAAAACTGATTTTGAATTCCCCCAAAGGGAAGATGAATAATATCAGTGAAAGAACTTCTGGTGACATCAATGAAAAGAAAGAGTTCAGGAGAGCAGCAGCCATGAAGATGTCACTTGAGGTACCAGAATACTGGTGAAGAGGAAAAGTAGGAGCAAGAAATTACCCTGAAGATCTGCCTTTATCTGAATCATCTGAGGCAACTGAAGAAGGCCCATGCCTCATCACTGCTTTTTACCAACCAGAGCAGAAAGAAAGTTCAGAAAAAATCAAATAGAGAGTTTCAAAGCTCAAAAGTGCCAAGTTGCAGCAGAAAATTCAGGTTCAGTACTGTGGAGGAGGTAGAGGAAGATGACAGTGGAGTGGGAGGACCCTAGCCTCACCTTGCCCCACAAACACAACTAGATAATTATCAAGTCATCCTAAAAACCCCAGAAATATACCTGAAGCTTGACAGAACAACCTCCACAACTAAAGGGAGGGGCCACTTGAAGAAGATAAGAAGTGCATAGATGTGGTTTAGGGGAGAAATGGATTGCAGCTGCTGTGAAAGGGAAGGAGCCGTGGATGTGGAGAAGGGCGAGAGAGAGAGAGAGAGAGAGACTGAGAGAGAGAGGGAGAGGGAGGAGCACATGTACAAGACACTGCAATGTTCCTGGAGGGAAAGCAGGTAAACAACCCGTGAGTACACAGCTTGGAAACAGTGACCTAAAGAATGCCTGGGACACACAACGGGGAAATTATAAGCTCTTCTCAGAGTGCCTCCCTGAGAGGCAGAATTCACAAAGACACCTCTCCAGGAACAAAGGAGTAGGCTGGTGCCGTTTTCATCCCCTTCCCCTCAGCATAAACACAGAGCAACCTGCGGGAAGCAGCACAGCTCTGATATGGCTGCCTAACTTGCATACACCAAGTCCCAACACCTGCACTCTGGTGGGACTGCCTTTTTCAGTCAAACTTCCCTCAGTTCCAGTGTGGTAGGCCCCTCCCCCAGAAGAGCAACACAAACCCCTGCCCACATCATGTCTCCAGACCAGAGAGTTCTGCAGAGCTTCAGTTCTGGTGAAGGCGGTGACAGGTCTTATCTCACAAGCAGATCAGACCACACCAAGGTGAAACTCAACACATTCAGGCTAGGGACCAAACACTGCACATAGCAGACAAGGAGAGCTTCTACAGATGACTGGCCTGAAGGACAAAACAACCAAAATACAATAGCAGAGCACATGCAACACACGCCAGAGATACTCTCTGAAGCACTAGACTCTGGGCACTACATGACCTTTTCTTTAGAAGGCCATTACTTTCAAGAGCAGGAGATATAACTGGCTTTTCTAACACAGAGAAAATGGCTGAGACTTAGACAAACTTCTAAGAGAGAGGAATGTACCCAAAATAACAATAAGATAAGAGCACTGCCAGAAATCTAAGCAAAACAAATATAAGTAACATGCCTAATGGAGAATTAAAAGCAACAATCATTAAGGATGGTCACTGGGCCTGAGAAAAGAATGGAAGATTTCAGGGATACCCTTACCACAGAGATAAAAGAGTTAAAAGAGACTCTATCAGAGATGAAGAGTGCAATACATGATATTGGAAACAGACTTGAGGCAATGAACAACAGGCTGGAAGAAGCAGAGGGACCAACTAGTGACCTAGAAAAGAAAATAATGGAGCTCAACAAAAGAGAGAAAGAAGTATTATGCATGATGTGAATAGACTAAGGGTATTCAGTGACTACATCAACATAGTAACATTCATATTATAGGAGTCCGTGAAGAATAAGAGAGAGAAAAGGAAGAAAATTTATTTGAGGAAAATATAGCTGAAAACTTCCCTAATATGGAGAAGGAAACAGACATACAGATCCAGAAGGCACAAAGAACTCCCACAAAATCAAAACAGTCCAAGACGAAGACATATCATAATTAAATTTGCAAAATATACTGACAAAGAAAATATCTTAAGAGCAAGACAGAAGAAGTCTTTATTTTTTTTTATTATTTTCTTATGGTTCTTTATTTTTTTTTATTTTTTACTTTTTTTGATGTAGTGTTCCATGATTCATTGTTTGCATATAACACCCAGTGCTCCATGCAGTACGTGCCCTCCTTAATACCCATCACCAGCCTATCCCAATCCCCCAGCCCCCTTCCCTCTGAAACCCTCAGTTTGTTTCCCAGAGTCCATAGTCTTTCATGGTTCATTCCCCCTTCTGTTTACCCCCCCTTCATTCTTCCCTTCCTTCTCCTACCGATCTCTTTGCTATCTCTTATGTTCTATAAATTAGTGAAATCATATAATTGCCTTTCTCTGCTTGACTTATTTCACTTAGCATAATCTTCTCCAGTCCCATCCAAGTTGCTGCAAATGTTGTGTAATCGTTCTTTCTGAGTAATATTCTATTGCTTATATGGACCACATCTTATACATAAAGCCAGCTGGAGATTTTTCAACAGAAACTTGGCAAGCCAGATGGGAGTGGGTTGATATATTCAAAGTGCAGAAAGGAAAAATATGCAGCTAAGAATACCCTATGAAGATGGGGGAAAAAGATGGCAGGAGAGTAGGGGACCCTTTTTTAGCTGGTCCATTGAATCGAGCTGGATATATACCAGACCATCCCGAACACCCACGAAATCAGCCTGAGAAGTAAGAAGATACATCTGGATCTCTACAAATGAACATCTCCAGCGCTGGGTATTGAGGTATGAAGCGGGGAGCTGTGAATCCGCCCACAGATATCTGAAGATAAACAGAAGGGGGAAGGAGCTGCCAGCCTCAGGCACCAGGAAACAGTAGGCTCAGGCACCAGGAAGCAGTAGCCTCCTGCACTGGAGAGTGGGCCAGACTCAAGGACCGGTAGCCACCGGGAAACCAGACTAAACCCAGGAGTTCAGGGGTGTGTGCAAATGAGACCAAAACCGGGAGCTTGGGAGCATGCACGTGACCAGACTGAAAACCGGAGCTCCTGAGAGTGTGCAGGAACTGGGGGTGCCTGGCGGTGTTAGAAGTACAAAGGGCAGAGACATGCTGGCTCTGGGAGCAAGGACTGGGAAAATGGCTGTATGGCGCACAAACCAGGACGCGGCGGGGTTTTTAGCAGCAAAGACAGAAAGAAAGTCAGTGTGGACTGGAGAGCTCAGTGAAGAGCAGACTGCTATCTCTCTGTTCTGAGACAGAGTCTTGGATATGGTCACTGCTGCTCTGACCCTCTGAAGAGTCACAGAAAGCTGCCAGGGAAAGTCGCCAGAGAACAAGAACCTAGAAAAAGCGGTTCTCACTGTGCCCATCCCCCGCTCCGGCCACCCCCACAGGGGATAGGGCAATTCTACCCAAAAAGGGTTGCTTGAGTATCAGCAGGGCAGGCCCCTCTCCCAGAAAGCAGGCTGTAAAAACAAGACGCCCACATCCCAAGATCCCAAGTGGATTTGCTTGGGTCCTGGTCAATAATTTCGGCTCTGAACATCCCCACAACCACACCTCATCAGAATGACAAGGAGAAGGAACCCCTAATAAAGGAAAGAAACAGAGACTGCGGCCTCTGCCACAGAACTAATGGATATGGATATAACCAAATGGTTAGAAATGGACTTCAGAGTAACAATGGTCAAGATGATGTGTAGGCTTGAAAAAAATATTAAAGAAAATATTAACGAAAATATAGAATCTCAAAGGGCAGAAATGAGAGCGAACCTGGCAGAAATTAGGAATGCTATGAATCAAATGAAGTCTAAACTGGATGCTCTGATGGCTAGGGTAAACAAGGCAGAAGAACAAATTAGTGAGTTAGAGAATGATATGATAGAAAAGAAAGAGAAAAAGCATGGCTTAAGAAACTCCACCTTCAAGAAATAAGACTACAGGAAATTACTGACTAAATGAAAAGTTCCAATGTCAGAATCATCAGCATCCCTGAGGGTGGAGAAAGACAGAGGTCAAGAAGAGATATTTGAACAAACTGTAGCTGGGAACTTCCCTAACCTGGTGAAGGAGACAAGCATTTGTGTCCAAGAGGCAGAGAGGATCCCTCCCAAGATAAATGAGAACAGACCAACACCTCATCACATAATAGTACAATTCACAAATCTTAGTTCCAAGGATAAAATCCTGAAAGTGGTGAGGGGGAAGAGATTCCTCACATACAGTGGGAGGAATATCAGAATAACATCAGACTTGTCTACAGAGACCTGGCAAGCCAGAAAAAGGTGGCAAGACATATTCAGAGTACTAAGTGAGAAGAACATGCAGCCATGGATTCTTTATCCAGCAAGACTGTCATTCAGAATGGATGGAGAGACAAGGACCTTACAAGACCAGCAGAAACTGAATATGTGACCACCAGTACAGCCTTACAAGAAATACTAAGGGGGGTTCTATAAAAGTAAAAAGCCCCCAAGAGTGATACAGAACAGAAATTTACAATCTATAGAAACAAAGACTTCACAGGCAGCATGACATCATTAAAATAATATGTCTCAATAATCACTCTCAATGTGAATGGACTAAATGAACCCATAAAATACCACAGGGATGCAGATTAGATAAAAAGACATGACCCATCCATATGCTGTCTATAAGAGACTCGTTTTGAACCTGAAGATAAATCCAGACTGAAAGTGAAGGGATAGAGAAGCATTTTTCATGCCAATGGACATCAAAAGGAATCTGGGGTAGCAATTCTCATTTCAGACACTTTAGATTTCAAGCTAAAGACTGTAGTTAAAGATACAGAAGGACACTATATTATTCTTAACGGATGTATCCAACAAGTGGATATGACAATTATAAATATCTATGCCCCCAACAAGGGAATAGCTAGATACACAAGCCAACTCTTAACCAGAATAAAGAGACATATAGATAATAATATGGTAATAGTAGGGGACCTCAACACTCTGCTCTCAGCAATGGACAGATCACCTAAGCAGAAAATCAACAAAGAAACAAAGGCTTTGAAAGACATATTGGGCCAGATGGACCTCATAGATATATACAGAACACTACACCCCAGAACAACAGAATACTCATTCTTTTCGAAGGCACATGGAACTTTTCCCAGAATAGACCATATACTGGGTCACAAAACAGATCTCAACTGATACCAAAAGACTGAGATTATTTCCTGCATAGTCTCAGACCACAGTGCTGTGAAACCGGAACTCAATCACAAGGAAAATTTTGGAAGAAACTCGAACACTTGGAAACTAAGAACCATCCTGCTTAAGAATGATTGGGAAAATCATGAAATTAAAGAAGACTTAAGCAATTTATAGAACCAATGAGAACAAAAACACATCAGTCCAAAACATATGGGACACAGCAAAGGCGGTCCTAAGGGTGAAATACATGGCCATCCAAGCCTCACTCAAAAGAATAGAACAATCTAAAACGCAGTCCTTATATTCTCACTCTTAAGAAGCAGGAGATGGAACAGAAGAACAGGACTAACCCATGCAGAAGAAGACAATTGATTAAGATTAGACAGAGATCAATGAATTAGAAACCAGGAGCACAGTAGAGCAGATCAACAAAACTAGAAGCTGAATCTTTGAAAGAATTAATAAGATTGATAAGCCACTGGCCAGACTTATTCAAAAGAATAGAGAAAGGACCCAAATTAATAAAATTATGAATGAAAGAGGAGAGATCATGACCAGCACCAAGGAAATAGAAACAATTATTAGAAACTATTATCAACAGCAATATGCCAATAATTTAAACAACCTGGGGGGGGCGCCTGGGAGGCTCAGTCATTAACCGTCTGCCTTCGGCTCAGGGCGTGATCCCAGGGTCCTGGGATCGAGCCCCGTGTTGGGCTCCCTCCTCTACTGGGAGCCTGCTTCTTCCTTTCCCACTTCTCCTGCTTGTGTGTACCCTTTCTCGCTGGCTGTCTTTCTCTCTGTCAAGTAAATGAATAAAAAAAAAATCTAAAAAAAATACCTGGAAGAAATGGATGCCTTCCTGGAAACCTATAAACTACCAAGACTGAAACAGGAAGAGATTGACAGTCTAAATAGAACAATAACCAGTGACGAGACTGAAGCAGTGATCAAAAACCTCCCCAAAAACAAGAGTCAAGGGCCAGATGGATTCCTTGGGGAATTCTACCAAACATTCAAAGAAGAAATAATACCTATTCTCCTGAAGCTGTTTCAAAAAAATAGAAACAGAAGGAAAACTACAAAACTTATTCTATAAGGCCAGTATTACCTTGACCCAAAACCAGGCAAAGACCCCATCGAAAAGGAGAATTACAGACTGATATCCCTGATGAATATGGATGCCAAAATTCTCAACAAGATCCTAGGTAACAGGATCCAACGGTACATTAAAAGGATTATCCATCATGACCAAGTGGGATTCATCCCTGGGATCCAAGGTGGTTCAACATTCGCAAATCAATCAGTGTAACAGAACACATTAATAATAGAAGAGACACGAATCCTATGGTCCTCTCAATTGATGCAGAAAAAGCGTTTGACAAAACAAAGCATCCTTTCCTGATTAAAACCCTTCAGAGCATAGGGATAGAGGGCACATTCTTCAATTTCAAAAAAACCATCTATGAAAAGCCCACAGAAAATATCATTCTCAATGGGGAAAAGGTGAGAGCCTTTCCCTTAAGATCAGGAACATGACAAGGATGCCCACTCTTGACATAATAGTTCAACATAGCACTAGAATTCTTAGCAAAGCAATCAGAAAACAAAAAAGAAAAAAAAGGCATTCAAATTGACAAAGAAGAAGTCAAACTCTCTCTCTTCAGAGATGACATGATACTTTATGTGGAAAACCTAAAAGACCGCACCCCCAAATTACTAGAACTGAAACAGCAATTCAGTAATGTGGCAGGATACAAAATCAATGCTCAGAAATCACTTGCATTTCTATACACGAACAATGAGACTGAAGAAAGAGAACTTAGGGAATCCATTCCATTTACAATAGCACCAAAACTCAAGATATCGTAGATAAACTTAATCAGAGAGGTAAAAGATCTATACTCTAGAAACCACAGAACACTGATGAAAGACACTGAAGAAGATACAAAAAGATGGAAAAACATTCCATGCTCATGTAACGGAAGAATAAACTTAGTTAAAATGTCTATGCTACCCACAGCAATCTATACTTTCAACACCATCCTGATCAAAATACCAATGACATTTTTCAAGGAGCTGGAACAAACAATCTTAAAATTTGTGTGGAACCAGAAAAGACCTTGAATCACCAAGGAAATGTTGAAAAAGAAAAACAAAGCTGGGGACATCATCTTGCCTGATTTCAAGCTATACTACAAAGCTGTGATCACCAAGACAGCAGGGTACTGACAGAAAAACAGACACATTGACCAGTGGAACAGAATACAGGCTTCAGAAATGGACCCTCGACTTTATGGTCAACTAATCTTTGACAAAGCAGGGAAAAGCATCCACTCGAAAAAAGACAGTATCTTCAATAAATGGTGCAGGGATAATTGGACAGCTTCATTCAAAAGAATGAAACTTGACCTCTCTCTCACACCACACACAAAGATAAGCTCCAAATGGATGAAATACCTCGATGTGAGACAGGAATCCATCAACATCATAGAGGAGAACACAGGTTGTAAACTCTTCAACATCAGCTACAGCAACTTCTTTCATGAACATCTCCAAAGGCAAGGGAAACAAGAGCAAAAATGAAGTTGTGGGACTTAATCAAGACAAAAAGTTTCTTTTTTTTTTTAGTTTTATTTTTAAAATTCCTTGATTCATTACTTGCTTTTAACAGCCAGTGCACCATGCAATACATGCCCTCCTTGCTACCCATCACCAGCCTATGGGTAGTAAGCCCTCTGAAGCCCTCAGTTTGTTTCCCAGAGTCCATAGTCTCTCATGGTTCACAAACTTTCTGCACAGCAAAGGAAATAGTCATCAAAACATAGAGGCAACCCATAGAATGGGAGAAGATATTTGTAAATGACACTACAGATAAAAGGCTGGTGTCCAGGATCTATAAAGAACTTCTCAAACTCAATACATGAGAAACAAATAATCAAATCAAAAAATGGGCAGAAGATATTAACAGACACTTTTCCAATGAAGATACACAAATGGGTAACAGACACATGAAAAAAGGTTCAAAATCAGTAGCCATAAGGGAAATTCAAATCAAAACCACATTGAAATACCACCTTACGCCAGTTAGAATGGTAAAAATTGACAAGGCAGGAAACAACAAATGTTGGAGAGGATGTGGAGAAGGGACTCCCTCTTACACTGTTGGTGGGAATGAAGTTGGTAGAGCCACTATGGAAAACACTGTGGAGGTCCCTTCAAAAGTAAAAAATAGAGCTACCCTATGACCTAGCAATTGCACTACTGGGTATTTACACCAAAGATACAGATGTAGTGAAGAGAAGGGCCATATGCACCCCAAAGTTCATAGCACCATTGTCCACAATAGCTAAATCGTGGAAGGAGCTGAGATGCTCTTCAACAGATGACTGGATTAAGAAGATGGGGTCCATATATACAATGGAATATTACTCAGCTATCAAAAAGAACGATTTCTGAACATTTGCTGCAACATGGATGGCACTAGAGGAGATAATGCTAAGTGAAATAAGTCAAGCAAAGAAAGACAATTATCATATGGTTTCACTCATTTATGGAACATAAGAAGAAGATAGGTAGGAGAAGAAAGGGATAAAGAAAGGGGGGTAATCAGAAGGGGGAATGAAGCATGAGAGACTTGGACTCTGCGAAACAAACTGAGAGCTTCAGAGGGGTGGGGTGTGGGGGAATGGGATAGGCTGGTGATGGGTAGTAAGGAGGGCATGTATTGCATGGTGCACTGGGTGTTATACGCAACTAATGAATCATGGAACTTTACACCAAAAACCAGGGATGTACTGTATGTTGACTAACATAATATAATAAAAATATTATTATTAAAAAAAGAATAATGGAAAATAAATAAAAATGAAAAATCAATCAATCAATCAACAACAACAACCAAAAAAGAAAGATTACCCAACATTTGCCACAACATGTATGGGTCTGGAGGAGAGATTATGTTAAGTGAAATAAGTCAAGCAGAGAAAGGCAATTATCATATGGTTTTACTCATTTGTGGAAAATAAAGAATAGTAGGGAGATCGCTAGGAAAAGGAAGGGAAGAACGAAGGGGGCGGTAAACAGAGGGGGGAATGAACCACGAGAGACTATGGACTCTGGGAAACAATCTGAGGGTTTCAGAGGGGAAAGGGCTGGGGGATTGGGATAGGCTGGTGATGGGTATTGGGGGGGCACGTATTGCATGGAGCACTGGGTGTTATACGCAAACAATGAATCATGGAACAGTACATCAAAAACCAATGATGTACTGTATGGTGAGTAACATAACATGATAAAAATTTTATTTATTTATTTATTTGGACCAATATTTTTTTTATTATTATTATTGTTTCATAATAATATTTTTTATTATATTATGTTAGTCACCATACAGTACATCCCTGGTTTTTCATGTAAAGTTCCATGACTCATTAGTTGCATATAACACCCAGTTCACCATGCAATACGTGCCCTCCTTACTATCCATCACCAGCATATCCCATTCCCCCACCTCCCTCCCCTCTGAAGCCCTCAGTTTGTTTCCCAGAGTCCATAGTCTCTCATGGTTCATTCCCCCTTCTGTTTACACCCCCTTTTTTCTTCCCTTTCTTCTCCTACTGATCTTCCTACTTCTTACGTTCCATAACATGATAAAAATTTTAAAAAAAGAATACCCTTTCAAGCAAGACAATCACTCAAAATAGAAGTAGAGGGGAATGAAGCATGAGAGACTATGGACTATGAGAAACAAACTGAGGGCTTCAGAGGGTAGGGGGGTGGGGGAATGGGATATACTGGTGATGGGTAGTAAGGAGGGCACATATTGCATGGTGCACTGGGTGTTATACGCAACCAATGAATCATCGAACTTTACATCAGAAACCAGGGATGTACTGTATGGTGACTAACATAATATAATAAAAAAAAACATTAATATAAAAAAAGTTTCCCAAACAAACACAAAAAATAAGGTGTTTGTGACTGCTAAACCAGCAAATACTAAAAGGGACCTTTCACTGCAAAATAGAGACCAAAAGTGACAAAGACAGGAAAGGATCAGATAAAATTTCCTGAACCAATGACAAAACTAGTAATAAAATGACACTAAATACATATCTATCCATAATTGCTTTGGATGCAAATGGACTAAACATTCCAATCAAAAGTCATAGGGTGTCAGAATGGATTTTAAAAAGACCCATCTATATGCTGCTTATAAGAGACTCATCTTAAACTTAAGACACTGGCAGATTGAAAGTAGGGGAAAGAGAAATATTATGTGAAAGGATGTCAAAAGAAAACTGTAGCAGCAATACTTATATGTGACAGACTAGACAAAAGGGTGTAACTATATAAGGGCACTGTATAATAATAAAGGGTACAACCCAACAAGAAGATATAACAATTATAAATACTAATTCATCCAACATGGCAACACCCAAATACATGAAACAACAATAAACATGAAGGAACTAATCGATAATAATGCTATAACATTAGGGGACTTTACACCCTTTTACATGAATGAACTTATCTTCCAAACAGAAAATCAACAAGGAAATAATGGTTTTCAATGACACACTGGATCAGATGGACTTAACAGATATATTCAGAAAATTCCATCCTAAAACAGCAGAATACACATTCTTTTCAAGTGTACATAAAACATTCCCCAGAGCAGATAAATTAGATCACAAAACAGGCCTCAACAAATACAAAAAGAATGAGATCATACCATGCATCTTTTTGGACCACAATGCTATGAAACCAGAAAGTCAACCAGAAGAAAAAATTCTGGAAAACCACAAATACATGCAGGTTAAATAACATGCTACTAAAAATAGAATCAGATCATACCATGCATCTTTTTGGACCACAATGCTATGAAACCAGAAAGTCAACCAGAAGAAAAAATTCTGGAAAACCACAAATACATGCAGGTTAAATAACATGCTACTAAAAATAGAATCAGGCAATCACAAAATCAAAGAGGGAACCAAAAGTCACATGGATACAAATAAAAATGAAAAAACAATGATCCAAAATCTCTGGAATGCAGGAAAAGTGGTCCTAAGAGGGAAGTATGTGGCAATACAATCCTATTGGAAGACGCAAGAAAAATCTCAAATAAATTACCAATCTACACCTAAAGGAGAGAGAAAAAGAACAAAAAATGAGGTTTAAAACCACCAGAAGGAAGGAAACTGTAATGATTAGAGCAGAAATCAATGGTACAGAAACTAAAAAAAAAAAAAAAAAAAAAAGAAGAAGAAGACATAAATGAAACCAGGAACTGGTTTTTTGAAAAAATTAATAAAATTGGTAAAACTCTAGGCAGACTTATCAAAAGGAAAAAAAAGGATCAAAATACACAAATTCACAAATGAGAGAGGAGAAATAACAACACTAGAGAAACACAAACGATGATAAGAGAATATAATGAACAACTATATGCCAACAAATTGGACAACCTGGAAGAAATGAATAAATTCATATAAACATATAAACAACCAAAACTGAAACAAGAGAAAAATTGAATATGCTGATAACCAGTGAAGAAATTGACTTTTTTTCATAATAATATTTTTATTATATTATGTTATTCACCATAGAGTACATCCCCGGTTTTTGATGTAAAGTTCGATGATTCATTAGTTGCGTATAACACCCAGTAATCCATGCAATACGTGCCCTCCTTACTACCCATCACCGGTCTATCCCATTCCCCCACCCCCTCTGAGGCCCTCAGTTTGTTTCTCAGAGTCCATAGTCTATCATGCTTCATTCCCCCTTCTAATTACCCCCCCTTTCTTTATCCCTTTCTTCTCCTACCGATCTTCCTAGTTCTTATGTTCCATAGATGAAAGAAACCATATGATAATTGTCTTTCTCTGCTTGACTTATTTCACTTAGCATTATCTCCTCCAGTGCTGTCCATGTTGCAGCAAATGTGGAGAAATCATTCTTTTTGATAGCAGAGTAATATTCCATTGTATATATGGACCACAGCTTCTTTTTTTTTTTTTAAAGATTTTATTTATTTATTCGACAGAGATAGAGACAGCCAGCGAGAGAGGGAACACAAGCAGGGGGAGTGGGAGAGGAAGAAGCAGGCTCCTAATGGAGGAGCCTGATGTGGGGCTCGATCCCAGAACGCCAGGATCACGCCCTGAGCTGAAGGCAGACGCTTAACCGCTGTGCCACCCAGGTGCCCCTGGACCACAGCTTCTTAATCCAGTCATCTGTTGAAGAGCATCTCGGTTCCTTCCACGATTTAGCTACTGTGGACAATGTTGCTATGAACATTGGGGTGCATATGGCCCTTCTCTTCACTCTGTCTGTATCTTTGGGGTAAATACCCAGTAGTGCAATGACTGGATCATAGGGTAGCTCAATTTTTAACTTTTTAAGGGACCTCCACAGTGTTTTCCAGAGGGGCTGTACAAACTTGCATTCCCAGCAACAATGTAGGAGGGATCCTTTTCTCCACATCCTCTCCAACAATTGTTGTTTCTTGCCTTGTCAATTTTTGCCATTCTAACTGGCGTAAGGTGGTATCTCAGTGTGGTTTTGTTTTGAATTTCCCTGATGGCTAATGATGTTGAACATTTTTTCATGTGTGTGTTAGCCATTTGTATGTCTTCATTGGAAAAGTGTCTGTTCATATCTTCTGCCCATTTTTTGATTTGTTTATTTGTTTCTCGTGTATTGAGTTTGAGAAGTTCTTTGTAGATCTTGGATACCAGTCTTTTACCTGTAGTATCATTTGCAAATATATTCTCCCATTCTGTGGGCTGCCTCTTAGTTTTTTTGACTGTTTCCTTGGCTGTGCAGAAGATTTTATCTTGATGATGTCCCACAAGTTCATTTTATCTTTTGTTTCTCTTGCCTTTGGGGATGTGTCATGAAAGAGGTGATGTGGCCGATGTCGTAGAGGTTGCTGCCTATGTTCTCCTCTAGGATTTTGATGGATTCCTGTCTCACATCGAGGTCTTTCATCCATTTAGAGTTTATCTTTGTGTATGGTGTGAGAGAGTGGTCAAGTTTCATTCTTTTGCATGTAACTGTCCAATTCCATGCTTATGGATCGGAAGAATTAGCATAGTTAAAATGTCCATGCTACCCAGAGCAATCTATACTTTCAATGCTATCCTGATCAAAATACCAATGACATTTTTCAAAGAACTGGGACAAATAGCCCTTAAATTTTTGTGGGGCCAGAAAAGGCCCCGAATTGCCAAGGAATTGTTGAAAAACAGAAACAAAACTGGGGGCATCACAGTGCTGGATTTCGAGCTGTACTACAAAGCTGTGATAACCAAGACAGCATGGTACTGGCACAAAAACAGACACATAGACCAATGGAACAGAATAGAGAACCCAGAAATGGACCCTCGGCTCTTTGGGCAACTAAACTTTGATAAAGCAGGAAAAAACATCCAGTGGGAAAAAGACAGTCTCTTCAATAAATGGTCCTGGGAAAACTGGACAGCTACATGCAAAAGAAATTAACTTTTAATTTAAAAAAAAGTCCCAAGAAAAAAAGTCCAGTAATGGATGACTTCAAAGGCAAATTCTACGAAACATTCAATAAAGAGTTAATACCTATTCTCACCAATATGTTCCAAAAAAAAAAAAAAACCCAAAAAACAAAAAGGGAAGGAAAACTTCCAAACTTATTCTATGAGGTCAGCATTATCCTGATATCAAAGCCAGATAAAGACTCCATTAAAAAAGAGAACAGGCCAATATCCCTCATGAACATGGTTACAAAAATTCTCAATAAATTACTAGCAAATTAAATCCAACAATACATTAAAAACCTTTCACCACAGTCGGGTCGGAATGATTCCTGGGTTTTATGAATGGTTCAAAATTTGCAAATTAATTAACATGATATGCCACATTAATAACGGAAAGGATAAGAATCATATGATCATTTCAGTTGATGCAGGGAAAGCATTTGACATCCATTCATGATAAAAACCCTCCACAAAGTAGCTCCAGAGGGAACATACCTGAACATAATAAAGGCCATATATGAAAAAACCCACAGCTAATATCATCCTCAATGGATAACAAATGAGAGTTTTTCCTCTCTTGTCAGAAACATATGAGAGTTGGCACAAAGCTCATGTCCACTCTCACCACTGTTATCTTACATAGTGCTGGAAGTCCTAGCCACAGCAATCAGACAACAAAAAGAAAAATCAGCACTGAAGATGTAAAACGTTCATTATTTGCAGATCACATGATAGACTATATAAAAAACCTGAATGACTCCACCAACAAATTGCTAGAACTGATACATGAATTCAGTAAAATCTCAGGATAAAAAAAATTTGTATACAGAAATCTGTTGCATTTTTATACACCAACAAAGAAGCAGGGGAGAGAGAGAAATTAAGGAATCTATTCCATTTACAATTGCACCAAAACCAAGAAAATACCTAGGAATAAACCTAACAAAAGAAATAAAAGACTTGTACTTTGAAAGGCATAAAGCACTGATGAAAGAATTTGAAGATGACACAAAGAAATGGAAAGACATTCCATGTTCATGGATTGGAAGAACAAATATTGTTAAAATGTCTATACTACCTAAAGCAATCTACACATTTAAAACAATCCCTATCAAAATCCCAACAGCATTTTTCAGAAAGCTAGAACAAACAGTCCTAATATTTGTGTATGGAAACACAGAAGATGTCAAATAGCCAAAACAACCTTGAGAAAGAAAAGCAAACTGGAGACATCACAATTCCAGACTTCAATTTATATTACAAAGCTGTTGTAATCAAAACAGTATGGTATCTGCATAAAAATAGAGACATAAATCAATGGAAAACAATAGAAAACCCATAAATGAGCCCAAAACTATATGGTCAATTAATCTTTGACAAAGCACAAAAGAATATCCAATGGGAAAAAAATTTTTTTCAACAAATAGTGTTGGGAAAACTGGACAGCAATATGCAGAAGAATAAACTGGACCACTTTCTTACACCATACACAAAAATAAATTCAAAATGCATTAAAGACCCAAATGTGTGACATGAAACCATAAAAATCCTAGAGGAAAATACAGGCAGTAACCTCTTTGATATCAACCGTAGCAATTTCTTTCTAGATATGTCTCCTGAGGCAAGAGGAACAAAAGCAAAAATTAAGTATTGGGATTACATCTAATTAAAAAAGTTTCTCCACAGTGAAGGAAATAATCAACAAAAGTAAAAAGGAACCTATGGAATGAGAGGAGATACTTGCAAATGGCATATCTAATAAAGGGTAATTATCGAAAATTTATAAAGAACTTATCAAACTCAACATCCAAAAAAAAATATTTCAATTAAAAATGGGCAGAAGACATGAATAGACATTTTTCCAAAGAAGACATCCAGATGGCTAACAGACGCTTGGAAAGATACTCAACATCACTGACCATCAGGGAAATACAAATTAAAACTACAATGAGGTATCACTTCACACCTGTCAGAATGGCTAAAATTATCAACACAGAAAACAAGAGATATCGGCGAGGATGTGGAGAAAGGGCAACGCTCTTGCACTGTTGGTGGGAATGCAAACTGGTGTGGCCACTCTGGAAAACAGTATTGAGGTCCCTCAAAATATTAAAAATAGAACTACCTTATGATCCAGCAATTTCACTGCTAGGTATTTACCCACAGGATACAAAAACACTAATTAATTACAAAGGTTTACATGCACCCCAATGTTTAAGGCAACCTTATCTACAATAGTCAAGTTATGGAAATAACCAAGTGTCCATGGATTGATGAATGGATAAAGAAGAGGTGGTATATATAAAAAATGGAATATTATTCAGCCATAGAAAATAAAATCTCGCCAGTTGCCAGGACATGAATGGAACTAGAGAGTATTATGATAAGCAAAATATGTCAGTCAGAGAAAGTCAAATACCATATGATTTCACTAATTTTTGCAATTTTGGAAACCAAACAAATGAATAAAGGGGAAAAGAGAGAGAGACAAACCAAGAAACATACTCTTAACTATACAGAACATACTGATGGTTACCAGAGGGGAGGTGGGTGGGGTGATGGGTTAAACAGGTAATGGAGATTAAGGTGTGCATTTGTTATGAGCACTGGGTGATGTATGGAAGTGTTGAATCAGTATATAGTACAGCTGAAACTAATATTACACTGTAACTGGAATTTAAATAAAAACTTAAATATAGAAAGTCTGAACTGTGCAAAATTTGCAGAATAGGTTTTGTATACACTAGAAATGTAGTTTGTGATAAGTCTTTTTGCTTACAAGTGTTATTTGTGAAAAACATGAAAACCCAATGCTGAGTACTTATAGCCAGAATATTTTATTAATTCCAAGGTACGTTTTCAACTTTGTTTGCCTTGTGATACAGAAGTAGTATCTACAATTACTTTTTCAAAGAATACTCTTTAAATGTTTCTTTTGGAATTCAACTTAAATATACAGTTTTGTATGTGGTGTAATATACAACAACCAAAAAATGTAAACTTTTCAAATGATTTACAATATATTGAATTCATTGCTTTTGCATTTTACAAGGCATTTTTGTATCCCTATTATTGAAGGTTTTGCAATTAAATATATCCTTAATAATCTATTTTATCGTGGATATATCTTTAATAGTATGTTAACATGAAAGGCAGAAAAGTATGCTTAAATCTGATAACAGAAAGTTTATCTGTATAGAAAAGTGTTAAAGAGAATTTTGAAATTGGAAAACCAAATGCTTAGATTTTCATTGTTGTTTGTTTTTATTTTTTAGTAAAACACCAGTGATACCTTTTGGTTCACAACAGATCACAGGGTAAATTCCAAACACCTAAGTAGTACCAGAAAAGCCTTTTGCCTACATTTCTCATCACTCTTGGCCCTAATATAGCTAAACTGCACTGAAATTCCTACCACTCCTCCAAGCACTGCAATTACTTTGTTTATACAGTTGCCTCTGTACACTCTTTTCTTCAGTTTACATGCCCAGCAAATCCCTATTTATTCTTCAAAACTACCTCAAAAATACTTCCTTTTCAGTGCCTTTCCCAGGAAAAATATTTCCCCTTTTCCATGGCAAAGTTGCACATCTGTTTCCTTATATTTGTATTACAAATATCTGGTTATATGTCTGTCTCCAACTAAACTATTGACTTTTTTTTAAAGATTTATTTATTTATTTGACAGAAAGAGAGACAGCCAGCGAGAGAGGGAACACAAGCAGAGGGAGTGGGAGAGGAAGAAGCAGGCTCCTAGTGGAGGAGCCTGATGTGGGGCTCGATCCTGGAACGCCAGGATCACGCCCTGAGCCGAAGGCAGACGCTTAACGACTGTGCCGCCCAGGCACCCCTAAACTATTGACTTTTTATATTCAGCACCTAAGATGGACCTTTTGCACTTTGGCATTTCCTCAATAAAGTTTTGATGAATGAAAGAATGGAAAGTAAAACTTTTGTCATCAAAAGGCTTGGGGTTGATACAAACTCAATTCAAGGGATTTCAATATACAAACTACAAATAACTGCTTGGAATTATTTGTCGGTACTGGAATTGGTTAGCAACTTAACAAGGCTGAGAAGTCGAGGATCAGAAAGAGAAAAGTGAAGCCCTGAAGGGTAAAATCACTTATTAAAAAAAGATATATCTGATGAATTGTAGAAGGGAGATACATGAACCTCTGGGCTTCAAACATCATGCCTAGCTCTTTATACTTGGATACCTTCACATGGCATTTGAGGCTCTTCAAGGCCTGGTTCAATCTTGCATTTTATGTTTTGTACTCCACCATTTGCTTTCATATGTGAGTATACATGCCAGTAAACAAAATTCCTTTTCTTGTGAAATATGTCCTCTCTCCTTAACTTCCATGCTATTATTCCTAGGATTTCCTGCCTCTGCTTAAAATGCGTAACAACTGCCACTGTCTTCATGCAACTTTCCATGATTCTCCACATGGATATAAGCTCTGCCTCCTCTGTACCCACCTCTCAGTTTATTTAATACTATTCTTGTAGCTGTAGTTAAACACAGTCTTGTCACCTATCAGGCAGGGTAGGTTTAGGGATTAATGAAGGCCAATCAGGGCAATGGTGGGCCCAGTAAGGAGGGCAGTTTTCCAAAAAGGGAGAAGTGGTAGTTCAAAGGCCAAAGAGGGCGGCCATCACATCTGGCTGGCTCATGCACTGTTGGATGCTCTCCCTCCGAGCAGAGGCTAAGGCACGAGTCTCCTCCTGAAAGCGGCGATGTCCCTCCTCAGTAAGCCTCCAGAGGCCAGACCGTGGTTTTGCATTGGTCCCATCCTGAAGGTTGACTGGTGCCTTCTCAAAGCTGCCCAGGAAGCAGAGGTTGTGGCGGATGGTGTTTTTCCAGCCATTTGGAGCTGTCCAAAAAAAGGGGAAATGCTGTCGGGTGAAATTGTAGATCTCTTGCACATTGAGGCCACAGGGGGGGCTGTTTCTTAATGCCAGGGCAATTAGGTGACTGTAATTGAGGGGCGGCCGGGGCCAGGACCTCCTCTCCTGGCTGTTGCCTTGCCATAGCTTCTGGTTCTGGAAGCACTCCCCTTTGTTAGGGGATTGAAGGGACACAGAGCAGTTGTCATCTTGTTCCTCAGTTTTTTCTTCTGTGAGCTCCCAGTCACTGGGGGAATAAGTGCACTGCTTCTGTGGGGAAGATTTCTTGTTGGAGGAAATTGGCAGGGACTCCATCACTGTAGCCTTTGAGCAGTTAGATTCTTCATCCTTTGGAAGTGGCTGAGGGTAAGGAAGCATTCTTGTCAGATTCTTTTCCTTACTGGGCTTTAGGGTCTCCTGGCTGCCAAGGGGGCACATGATATTTGGATTTACCCACATCCACAGGTTAGGTTCACAGTCAGGACCATCTTTGTCTGGACTGGGTCTGCTCTCTTGAGGCACCTTTGGGGGCTCCGTTACTCGGAGTCTATATTTGGCAAGGTTCTGCTCAGCTAAGTGGCATTGGTCTGTAGTGCAGGGCAAGAAGAACTCATTCCCCATGTCCCAGTCCAGCAGCCCTGGGACCTGGCCATGGAGACTGTACCAGAATTCAGGATTTTTTAGTTTTATATCCATCTTTAGTGGAGAGGTAGATAGAGAGAGAGCTCTAAAAGGACAGAAGCACTTTTTCTGAGGCACTTTTCAAAGCCGTTGTTAGGGCACTGTTTCTGATCCAGTATATCTCATCTGGGGAGCTTATCAGGAGGCCTGTTAGAAGTACTAGAAAAAGGGGCACGGATAACTCATTGATAGGCAATCAAAATGGAGAAGTCAGTGTTCTACAACAGAGCTCAAAACAGAGAAGTAACTAAACAGAGCTTTTTAGCAGGAAAAAAGATCAAAGTAGAATTCCTGAGCTTTTGTTGGAAGCAGGAAGTCCCCACAAGAAGACCTACATATTCTGAATTATGTGCCAGCTAAGGTGATTTTCATAACCAGTTGATTGGCATATCTTTCAATTCTTTCTAGGTTCATTTAATGAATGAACAAACAGGTATACAGATCACATTATATTTCTGAGTTGTTCTTAAATGGTTTAAAAAATCATTCCATTTTTAAATTGCCTTTTGCAAGAGCTTTCATATAGATGATCGCAACTGATTTTCATGACAGCCCTGCAAGAAAACAATGGGTATCATTAACCCCATGTTACAGATAAGGCAACTAAGATCTACAAGATATTTAAGACTACATATCTAAGTAGGTGGCAGAACTAGGTCCACAGTCCAGGTCCTCTGATCCTTTCATTATACCTACTGCCTCTTGATCACATTCAACATACTTTACAAATGAGGCAGCGATATGTGTAACCAAAGTTTTAGAGTAAAGTGGTAACTATTAGAAGATAATCTCCATTAGTCTCAATCCCATGCCAGAACTCAATCATGTTATTATTTTCAATCTTACTTTGGAAAACAGCTGGCTTCCCTCTCTCCAGGTCACCTTCTCAGGAACTGAGCTCTGAATTATACTCTGAAGACAATAGGACCAAAGAAGCTATGATGTGCAAGTTCCTGAAAACTCCAGAGTTTGACTCTCCAGTAAGGTAATCCCAAAACTGTTCTTAGGAAAAAGCAGAATGGGAAGGTATCACTTGAGTCTGCACAAAATCCATCTATAAGGTATGTGATTTTTGTTAAAACCATTACATAGGAATATACCTCAAAAATATCCAGCAAATGTCAACAAGAGCTACTGGGGGGACATACTAATCCCCCTATTGTTTTCCCACTCTCTTGTCCTACTCTATTCAAAAGAATCCTCCATACAGACTACCAGAGTGATCTTTTACTCTGTGTGTGTGTATAAAGTTTAATAATAGCATCAAGTTAATATTTATTGACAGTTCTAAGCACTATATATGATTTAACTCATTAATACTCAAAACAGTCCTATGAAATAGGTGCTTTTATTTTTCTCTCTTTACAAAGGAAACAATGTAAGGAACAAAAACCCTAAGTCACACAGCTAGTGGAAGTCAGAACTGAGTTTCAAATCTAGGCAACCTGTCTGCAGAGCACAAGTTTTTATTCACTATACTCTTCTGTTTCTCTACTCTGAGATAAAATGTTATGAATTAATGCAGCATAAAAGGCCCTCCTGAATTCTACTCCTGTTTACCTTTCTAAACTAATTTATCACTTCAGCTTCCTTGCTTCATACTTTGCATCCCAGAAATAGTGAATTTCTGGGATTTTCACACTCTGCCCCCATCATTTGTCTATGTGCTTTTGCTCAAGTTGTCACTTCTACCTGGAATGACCTACTCCCAATTGCCTTGGTTTGGCTAACTTCTACTCATCTTTTAAGACTCAAGAAACCAAACAAGGAATCATGGAACACTACATCAAAAACTAATGATGTACTGTATGGTGACTAACATAACAATTAAAAAAAAAGACTCAAGAAACTTTCTCTAATAAAAAATGCTGCTTCTACCTCCCCATAGGGAGGGAATTAATGGATCCCTTTCCCAGTGGGGCACTGACCTGAGCAAAGCAGAGGACTAGCCCTGAAATAATCAGCTTATTATGACAATCCCAAGAGAGTCTGGCATCATTTTAGCTCTCACTCGGCCCTTATTCCATAAATGGGAGCTCTAGTGCTACAAAATTTCTATTTTCACCAGGGGAACACAATCCAATCTTTAGGGACTGGCTAGTAAAACCAGGTTATCATTTTGTATTTTATTTCTTTGAGCCTCATTAAAGCATTTAATCTAATTGAGCATCTACTGTTTTCCAAGCATTTGTAACAGGTCTCACAGATCAGTAAGACACACCCCGAGAGAGTATCACGGCTTATAGAGGAAGACAGACAAGTAAACAGAAAATTAAAGTACAGTGTAATGAGTGCTAGACACTACTAGGAGAGCGTAAAGAAGGAAAATCTAACCCAAATAACAGAAATCAGAAGTGTCCCCCATAGGAGTTGCTTGAGCTAAGGTTTAAAAACATGTAACCCAAGAGCAGAGACATGGGGAACAGGTTAGCACATGGCAACCAAAAGCTTGGTAACTTGTTTCTTAAGTGTGCTCTAAAAAAGGAGGCCAGAGCATTTTGCATATGCTTAGGAAAAATATTTAAACCTAGGTTTGTGGGTGAGTATCTTGATTTCTAGGCTTCCATCCATTCCAAGTGTTAATACAGGCAAAAGTGTTAGTGATTGATAAAATCAATTAATAAGCAAAGCAGGTACACCAACATAATAAGTTGGAAAAAGTGGAGGGAACTCATAATGATTTTAGAAATATATTTTCCAGTATGTGTATGCTCATGCTTATTCTCTCTTTCTCTTACACATAGACACACAAACTAATGACACAACAGCAGCAGCAGAAGTAGCACTTTCTCATGCCATCAATTTCCAAAAGCATTCCTATGCCCAGACTGGTCTCTACTAAAAGAACTGGTAAGGAGAGTAATTGATACATGTTTGGTGACAGGAAAAAAAAAATCAGATAAATCTAATAAATAAATCCTCTTGTTACAAATAAAAATGCCTTCAAGAATGTCATAATAAAAAATTATTATTAAAAAAAAGAATGTCAGGGCCAGTGTTAACAGGATGGAGAGTCAACTTCAAGGGGCTCCTGCTACCAAACTGTGACTTTTTAACACATATATTATGATTAATTGATACTGGTTTAGTCTGTAAAGTGCTGTGAGTACATAATGGTAACTCAAATTCTTTTAAAAGGTAATTTTAACAAAAAAGAGCAAATACCATAGGATATTTAAGTTTTCTTGTTTTTACATAGGAAAGTCTCAAATGCGCATAGGTATTTTTTTCATTTTAAGTCAATGTTTATTTATAAAATATAGATACTTACTTATTTCTGTTGGAAGGTCAGCAGGAAAGAATGCATGAGAAACAACGTGTAAGCCATATGTGTTTCCAGAAAAACAGGTACCACACCAATGGGTACTGCATATAGTTGTATGCTGCCTGAGCTGTTTTCCAAACCATGTGCCCTGGTCCTGGGGATATACCAATCCATAGGAAGTGCCTCTCTCTAATTTGTACAGAGGAGCCACCCAGTTGTGTGTGACCACAATTCACATTTTCTTAGAGAGGGCATTTTTTTTTTTCTAATTCACACATAGACCAACAGCCATGTATATCAAGAACTGGTAAACAGATTAGCACTGATGGTCAAACATAACAATCAGGCAGAAATAGGTCCAATAAGGTTTTGCAGGATGGTTAACAATATAGTGTAAAGAAGAGAACTACGTAGGAAGACTCAATTTCTCATCTTCTAGGAAATGAATTATTTAGAAAGCCCTACTAATTATAATAAAATACAAATAAAAAACCATAAACCTTAATAGTACTAACAAACTAGATAAATATAGCAAAAAGGATAATGGGTACTGCCAACGTGCAAAAATTAGTGTTCATTCTTCCTTTTTTAAAAAGATTTTATTTATTTATTTGATAGAGAGAGAGAGACAGCCAGCGAGAGAGGGAACACAAGCAGGGGGATGGGAGACGAAGAAGCACGCTCCCAGCAGGGAACCCCGGGATCCGAGAACCCTGGGATCAGGCCCTGAGCCAAAGGCAGATGCATAACGACTGAGCCACCCAGGCGCCCCTAGTGTTCATTCTTCTTAAACACAAGTTAACACCAAAAAATAATACTGCGTGACAAGAGAATCAGACCGGAGATGGGTAGTAAGGAGGGCACGTATTGCACGGTGCA
The DNA here is from genome assembly GCF_024610735.1 of Ursus americanus. Lineage (NCBI taxonomy): Eukaryota > Metazoa > Chordata > Mammalia > Carnivora > Ursidae > Ursus > Ursus americanus. The sequence goes on from NC_142164.1 coordinate 76,199,780, forward strand.
CTGGGTGTTATACGCAACTAATGAATCATCGAACTTTATATCGGAAACCGGGGATGTACTGTATGGTGACTAACATAATATAATAAAAAATCATTAAAACAAAAAGAAATGTAATGAAAGTACAAAGATGCTAAAATTACCTTACTTGTGAGTAATTGTTTAACATCTTGTAAATACAAATGAGATTACTAAAAAAAAAAAAGAAAGAAATGTCATGAAATAACAAATAAAACATTATTATTAAAAGGATTTTAGCCAATGTCTCAGGTTAAGATTGAATTATGTCCTATGAGCCCCCAAAGAATCAATTATTGATAACCCATACTGTTACCTCAACTTATCTGAGATGGTATTTCTCTTTTTCTCTCAATTGTGTGAGATTATCAAAATCCTAAGAAATTATAAAAATAATAAAATTACTGAAATTGTAGTAACATATCAAAAGAAGTGTAACAACTTAAAAAGGAAAAAAAATGTTAGGGTAGAAATAAAGAAGAAATAAATCAAACCCTGGTGTTCATATTTTAGAATAGGCTTAAATACAAGATGATGACTGTATCTGTAATCATTGCATTGTGTAGGCTTCAAATGTTATTCAAGCTGTCTGAAGTGTTTACAAAGAGAGCCATGTTTAAAACTTTTAGGAAATTTAATTCATCAAATTGGTATTTAATATTCAGATGGTCAATAAAAATTAATTTTAAAAGTTATGCTTATTAGCTATTTGAATTTAATAAAACTGAGCAGTAAACAAAGCACAAATAGTAGCAAATATTTCTCTATATACACAAAAGCCATTGGATGCTAAAGAATCTATGAAAGATTTCACTATTTTAACATTATTTTCATTAGCTTCTCTTTCCAGCAATTAGATTGACTTTTCAAGCTCCTGGAGACTTCACTTTTCTCACATGAATCAAAAACAAGAGTTCAATTTTGGACATTTTAAGTTTAAAGTAGCTGGGCTTGTTCAAACAGCAAACTGTAGCAGGCTATTGAAATAAAGCATGGCCATTTGACCTACCAACTTATCTCTGCTACACCTTACTTCAGTTTCTTCATGTATAAAATTGGCTATTGAAATAAAGCATTGCCATTTGACCTACCAACTTATCTCTGCTACACCTTACTTCAGTTTCTTCATGTATAAAATTGGATAATAATTTTTAACTTACCTGAACAAGTTATTGAGAATATTAAATGAAACAATGTATATCATTAATGAATGTATAATGTACATGAAGACCTAGTTTTAATATCTGACACATAATAAATTCCGTAAATATATGCTTTTGTTTATGTTATTCTTTTTTTCCAATTTTATAATATTTTTATTATATTATGTTAGTCACCATACAGTACATCCCTAGTTTTTGATGTAAAGTTCCATGATTCATTACTTGCATACAACACCCAGTGCACCATGCAATACGTGCCCTCCTCAATGCCCATCACCAGTCCATCCCATTCCCCCACCCTCCTCCCCTCTGAAGCCCTCAGTTTGTATGTTATTCTTTTTAAGGGGAACATGGCTCCTAAACATGACTATATCACATAGAAATCATATTGGAAAACAAACAGGGTTTATTTTAATGACTGTTCATGGAATGCTTACTTAATTCAGCAATCGTGCGATTGGATTCTAACTCCTACTTTGGGAACTGAAATTTGAGCTCAAAAAAACCTCAATCCAACAAAACTTTGGGAGCTGCAATCTGAGCTCAAATAACTTCAATTCAACAAAACTTTGAGTCTTTATTTCAAAGCTTTGAGAGTTCTGAACTTGTGGGAGCAAAACACCTCTCTATTTGGAATACTTTTTTCAGAGTATTATTTCACTTACTGCTTGTTTTCCTTTCCAAGGTTTCAAGCTCAAGTGCCTGGGAAGGGGAAGAGAACTTTCTACAAGACAAAATAAAAAAGAAATGAAAACCTTGTCAAGACAGCTACATCCTCCTGTGAATTTCACACAGCTTAATGCAAAGAAGCCGTTCTTCTATAATAAGGATTAAGTGACTTGTCAAAAACATACAGACTACAGAGAGATGACCGTCAAGATCCTAGGTACAGTACATGGTTTACACATTCTCAGCTGTTTTTTGTTATTCTGAAGAGGACAAGTCACACCAACATATGTATATTTTTTAAACATATATTGTATCCAGATCAATACAGCACAATAACTCTTTGCTGCAAACATGTAAGAAAAAATGAATAGAATTACATAGAGAGACAGTTCATGAAATATAGTCAAGCTCAAATACAAGAAAAATATCTCACTAGACCAGAAATACAAAATAATGAGTGGGACTGAAGCCATTAGTTTGTTGGGCTCTGGATTATCAAGTGGGAAATGGAAGTCAGGCATTTGGTTTCTTTAGGGGAAATGAGACCTAAAGTCAAGGACTAGGGTGGGGCTAACTTTGCTTGTAAAAAGAAGTTAAAAAATACAGCTGCCAAACCCTGGCAAACTGCAGGTCTGAGAAAGAAAGTCACATAAAATCTTGCAACCAGACGATGAGTCCCACTGTTTACTAGCTATGGTAACTGGTTCTATTGGATCTCTTGGATTTGTGGTATCCTCAGTAACATCACAAGGTAGGAACTCAAAACTGCCGTTCTGAGATTTAATAGTGGGTTAAAGACTGGAGGCCTGGGAGGAGGCAACTAAAAAACTTCTAGATAGGGATGGGTAAACATAGACTAATGAATATAGAGGTAGATGAGATGCAGAGAACAGAAACCTTTCATTCAAATTAAGCTGAAAACTAAAATCTTAAAAGACATGAAGAAATTTAGTAACAAGAACAATTAACAACCAAATCATTAATTCATTCCAGATAGTTATAATATTATGGAACCACCTGGAAAATAAGTATGTTTAGGGTATTCAAACAGATAAAGAGCTAACATATTAAAAATGTACACAATGAGGGGCACCTGGGTGGCTCAGTCAGTTGAGCATCGACTCTTAATGGTGGCTTAGGTCATGATCTCAGGGTCATGAGATGGAGCCCTGTGTCGGGCTCCATGCTTGGGGTGGAGCATGCTTAAGATTCTCTTCCTCTGTCTCCCTCTGTTCCTCCTCACCATGCCTATCAAACATGCATGTGCACTCTCTCTTTCTCTCAAAAAAATATACACAATGAAAGGTACTGGTAGAGATGAAAAGGAAACAATACGCCACTGAGATGATCAAGTTTTGTTCCATAGCTAGACTTCAGAAGTTTGTGTGCCTAGCTGTAGAGAAAAGAATTTGTTCCCACTGCCCTGAAGCAGTGAGAAAGCCATAGATCTTGATGCTCATACAAGCTGTGTTGGAAGTAGGCTAATTGCTGAAGCTAAGACTAGCTTAGATAAAGCCACAGTGAAGACACAGAACCACTGGTTCACTTACAAAATAACAATGACAATAAAGAGTAGAGTTCAGTTTGAGTCAAACCTAAGTGTAAAATTTGAAGAAGAAGATGCAGATGCATATATGTTTCATTCTTTTGAAGTAATCCTAACTGTTCATTGTGATGTACGGTGTGATGGTTGAGCAATCAGCTCTGCCTCAGAGAGTGCTGAGAGCTCCTTGCAGGAAGTTTACCAAAACATTCTGAAGCATTCTCAAAGTGTTTTTTTTTAAATTAAGAAATAATTTACATATATTAGACGCATAGAACATATATATTCAATTTGATGAATTTTGACAATCATATACTTCCACATAACCACTATCCAAAGCAAGATGTGGAACATGTCTATCACCCCAGAGAGTCTTCTCATTTCCTTTCCAGTCCATCTTTACTCAACCTTGCAACTACTTTCTGTCTTCTATCATAAATTACTTGTGCTTGTACTTGTACTTTATGTAAAAGAATTATATAAAATAATAATAATAGTGAGGGCCCCTGTGTGGCTTAGTTAAGCATCTGCCTTTGGCTTAGGTCATGATTCCAGGGTCCTGGGATTGAGCCCCATGTCGGGCTCCCTGCTCAGTGGGTAGTCTCCTTGTCCCTCTCCCTCTGCCCCTCTGCTCCTCTGCCCCTCCGCCCCTCTGCTTGTGTGCTCTCTCTCCCTCAAAAAAATAATAAATAAGATAAATAATAATAATAATAATAAAGGAATAATCTTAAGAGCTACTATTAAAATGTTTCCAGCTTTTTTTAAGGATTTTATTTATTTGTCAGAGAAAAAGAGGGCACAAGCAGGGGGAGTGGCAGGCAGAGGGAGAAGCATGCTTCCAGCTGAGCAAGGAGCCCAATGCAGGACTCAATCCCAGGACCCTGGGATCATGACCTGAGCGGAAGGCAGATGTTTAACTGACTGAGCTACCCAGGCATCCCAAAAATGGTTCCTTCTAAGGGAAGGTCAACTAGACTGGAAGCCAGCAATAATGGATGCTAGAAATATTTACACATACTGAAGTTAAACTGTCAACCTGGATCTTTGTACCCAACTAATCAAGTATGAGGGCAAAATAAAGACATTTTCAGTCTTTACTCAGAGTTAATCACCTATATAATGTCATTACATGCACATGTAAGCCATGTATTTTAGCAATAAGGGAAGTGAAGCCAGAAAGAAAATATAGGGAAAAGAGGGAACCAATGATAAGCAAAGCAACTGATAAACTATGTTTAATATGACTATAAAATTTTAACTGATTTTTGTGTTTCAAAGGGCAAACTAAAATTTTATCCAAAAATAAGAAAGGGTATAGTGGGTAGTTCATGCATACTAAAGCATTTGCCATAGTTAAGAGGATAGAAATACTGAATGACTGCAGACTTTCTTTGAAAATTTTATAGTTATGTATATATCAAAAATATTTGACAAGCAGTAAGACTATAAATGTAATATATACATTCAAATCACCAGAAGTAATGTGACAAAGAAGCCAGAAAGCTGATGTTAACCGAAAACAAACAAAAAAAAGTAGAAATGAGTCAAAATATATCAACAAGCATTATTGTAAACAAATTAATCCCACCTAATGAAGATAAGATTGTCGTAATAGTTTTCTTTTGTAATCCAGTTATATACTATTTATAAGAACTATGCCCAAAAAAAGTTGGTCTGGCAAAATTAATATTAGAAAACAGAACTAAAGGAATAAAAAGCATCAATAATAGAGATACTCCATAATAATAAAAGAAACAATGCACACGGACTTGAATGCATGTCACAACATGATAGCAAAACACTGAAGCAAAAACTGACAGAATTACAAGGAAACATATATAAATACACAAACAAGACAGAGAATTACACCCCCCTCCATCACAAATAAATGAGGAAGAAAAAATAATAAGGACAAAAGCTTTGAGCAATACAAGCATAGAAGACAGACCTATATTTAGAGATATAACTCTCACCCCAAAATTAGAAAATCTACACTCAATTTAAGAATTTACAAAAATTTACCACACAGTAGGTCACTAAGAAGTCTCAAAAAGTGTCCTCTGATCACAATGCTATTAGCCATGAAATACAGGAAAATAATAATAAAGTAAAACATTGCTTAGATACTTCAAAAATCACTCCTTAAAATCTTTTTGGATAAATAAGAGTTCAAAATGAAAATTACAACATATTCAAACCCCAACAGCAACAGAAACATTATATTCTGCAAGTTTTGAGATACAGTAAAGCAGTATTTAGAATGGAATTTATAGCTGTAAATGAACAATTGTTGACAAGTAAAACATATTATAGATTGTGTTTTCCACAAATGAAAATAGAAAAACCAACAAAATGAATAAATCTTATTAAAAGACATAAGATAAAATCAAGAGAGATACCATATTTACATATTGGATGGCTTGTATTATAAAAATATTAATATTCTGCAATTTACTCTAAAAATCAGTGTCATTCCAGTCAAAATCCCCAAAGGACTGTTAAGAAAAAGCAACTTTTCAAGTTGATCTTCATATTAAAGGGAAGAGCAAAAGGCCTGGAATACCTAAGACACAGTAAAGAAAATATAGTGAGGAGATTTGCCTTACCAGACCTTATTATAAAGCTACAGTAAATTAAGACTGTTATTAAAAGAAGGAACACAAAAAGGCCAAAGAAACAAACTCCATCATTGTTACTCTCTATTCTTCTTTGTTTTTCTCCTTAGCACTTATCATTCCTTAACGTGTTATATAATTCTATTATTTATCTTATTTATTGTCTGTTTGCCTCCTCAGGTCAATAAAGACAGAGATTTGTTGTCTGTGTTTGCCTGTTTTCAATGAAGAGTGCCTGGAAGAGTGCTGGGCTTAAAATAAATGATCAATAAATATCAGTTGAATGAATAAAGAAAGACCTAAATGTGAAAATCAAAACTCAAAGTTTTAAAAAAGAAAATCCAGGGGGAATAAATATGTTTATGTACTTGGAGTGGGGAAGAATTACTTAGAAATACAAAAAAAAAGATTACATAAAAATTTTAAACTCACAGACACACACACACACACACATACCCTCCATTATAAATAAAAGTTAAGCTTCACTAGGAATCAGAGAAATGCAAATTAAAACAAAAATAAGATGATGTTACAAACCATTAGTTTAACAATATCTAGTAAATTTGAAGATAGTTGAAACTTACTAAGAATTCTCCTTTTTCTTTGAAAGGTAAAACAAATGAAAATTAGGTTACCACCTAAATTTCCATAGTAGATTAAAAATATATATATATAGATAGATATATAATATATTATATAATATGTAACATTATATATTATATAATTATAGTCGTTATAATAAATTATTCTAATATTAGAATAATGTACCAAAGCTACACAGCTCAATATGGCTTAATTTCAAAAGTATAATTTTAAATAAAAAAAGTTACAATTGAATATATACTATATGCCATCATTTAAATGAAGTTTTATTTTTTAATTTTTTAAAAGATTTTTAAAACTTATTTATTTGACAGAGAGAGAGACAGTCAGCGAGAGAGGGAACACAAGCAGGGGAAGTGGGAGAGAAAGAAGCAGGCTGCCAGCGGAGCAGGGAGCCTGATGTGGGGCTTGATCCCAAAGCCCTGGGATCAGGCCCTGAGCCGAAGGCACGCGCTTAAGGACTGAGCCACCCAGGCGCCCCTTAAATGAAGTTTTAAAAGCTGCAACACCATACCATTTTAAATATGTAGATTCAGAAACGTATAGAGAAAGTTTAAAACTATGCAAAAAGAAAATAGGATTATTTTCTAAGAGGGAGGAGTATATAGGGAGTTTCAAATGTGTTTGTAATGTGGGAAAAATGAACCAATTATGTGATACTAAGTCACACCCATCATTTTGGCAAAAAATGAAGGAACAATAACATCAAGCTTTGATAGGAAGGGTGGGAAACACTCTCATCCACTACTGGGAGTGTAAATTGGTGCAGCTGTTTTAAAGGGCAATTTGTCAGTGTTTATTAAAAGCTACAATCTGACTACCTTGAGATTCAGCAATTTTTACTTCTACATGTGCATCCTAGAAAATATTTGTAAGTGTCCTTAGGGAAACATGTAAGAGGGTTCTCATAATACCGCTTGGAACGCTGAAAAATAGCTAAATGCCTATCAATATGGAAATAAGTGAACTAAACACAGTTACAAAAAAAAAGGAATACCATGCAGCTTTCACAAAGAATAAATTATTTGTAAGAAGACCAGATGCAATCCAGAATTGTTGGTGAAAAAAAAATTAAGTTGTATAAAGTTATGGTAAACTACAGTTAATCGGAAGGATGACCATAGTGAGGAGAGGACTCAAGGGTAGGTAGTGATAACTAAAATCTTACCTGTAGTGATGAGGAGGACCGTGATGTGACAGAGCTGATCATAAGACTGCCAAAAGTACTTACTATGGCGGCACTAACTCGAAAGTCCGCCACTGCAAAAAACACATGTTCGTAAGGCAGAGCTCTCCATGCGTCTTCCTGTACGATGAAGAATGTGACGTGAACAAACCGACCCATGGAAAACAGAAACATCATGATGTGGGCAGGGCTAACTGGAGGCCTGCCAATAGGAATGAGACAGACACTAGGGTAGGCAGGCTACCCAGCAGCCTGCTTGTACGATAAAGAGGACCCTTATGTGGGGAAAGCTGTCCATAGACTGCCTATAAAAAGGAGAAACATCGTTGTTGCGGGCAGGCCTGGTGAGAAGACTCCTAATAGAAAAATAAGCCCCTGGTGTCAGCAAGAGTAAACATAGGACTGTCTGCATAATAAGGAAGGCCCTGGTACGTACTGAGATGAATAGAGAACATCTGGTAGAGAAGAATCCTGGTATAGGTATGCCAATAGAGGAGAACATTTGTGTGGGTGGAACTATCCAGATGTCTGCTTATACAAACCCTAGTTTGGAAGGGTATAATCAGAAGACTTCCAATAGAGAATAGAAGAAAACTTAGTGTGGGTGGGACTAACTAGAGGCTGCCTATGGTAATAGGAAGGACTCAGTGTAGGTGGAGCTGTCCAAAGACTTGCCTGTAATGATAACGAGGAGAACACTGTTGTGGTTGGAACTGGCAGAGGTGCTTGGATATATAGATGACCAGGATTCTGAAGTGGTAAAGTATTAGGGGCCTGTTTGAAAAAAATGAGGAAAACCCCTGTGTGGTGGGGGGGGGGAGAAGAAGAAGACTCACTGTAGTAATAAAGAAGATCAAAGAAGGGCATGACCATGTAGAAGATTGCAGATGGAAAGTTGTATGCTTCCTCTGGGGACTGGGTATTAATAATGGAGTGGCAGTTTGGATCTGGTTCTATGGAAAAAGCAGCTCTACAATGGACAACCCCAAGATCTGGTGGAGGAATTGTTTTCAGGTATACCGGGAAGTCTTTGATATCAGATCAATGCTGGTCTCATAGAATGAGTTAGGGACTGTGCTATTCCATTCATTTTTTGGTAAGAGTTTGAGAATGGTGTTAATTTTTCTTTAAATGTTTTTTAATAATATTTTTATTATATTATGTTAGTCACCATAAAGTACATCCCTAGTTTTTGATGTAAAGTTCCATGATTCATTACTTGTGTATAATTCTCCAGTGATCTGGTCCAAGGCTATTCTTGTTAGGGTGGTTTTTAAATTAATGATTCAATCTCCTTACTATTATAGGTATACTGAGATTTTTCCATTTCTCCTCAATCCATTCTTGTTAGGTTGTCTGTTTCTATATATTTGTCTGTTTAATCTAGATTATTCATTTTTTGGCATGAAATTGTTCATAGTACCCTTTTATAGTCCTTTAGTTCTATAAACACAGTAGTAATGTCCTCACATTTCTGATTTTAACAATGTGTTATCTGTTTTTTTAAGTTTTTATTTAAATTCTGGTTACTTCACTTGCAGTGTAATATTAGTTTCAGGTGTACAATATAGAGATTCGGCACTTCCATACAATAACTGGTGCTCATCATAAGTGAACTCCTTAATCCCCATCACTTATTTAACCTATCCGCCCACCCATCTCCTCTGATAAATATCAATTTCATCTCTTAAGAGTCTGTGTTGTGGATTGCCTCTCTCTCTCTCTTTTCCCCCTTTGTTTGTTTTGTTTCTTAAATTCCACATATGAATGAAATAATATGGTATTTGTCTTTCTCCTACTGACTGATTTTGCTTATCATAATACTTTCTAGTTCCATCCATGCCTTTGCAAAACATGGCTGATGAATATTCCATCCTATGCATATACCACATCTTCTTTATCCATTCATCAGTCAATGGACAGTTGGGCTGTTTCCATAAATTGGCTATTGTAGATAAGGCTGCTATAAACATTGGGGTGCATGTATCCCTTTGAATTAGTATTTTTGTATTCTTTGGGTAAATACCTAGTAGTGCAATTGCTGGATCATAAGGTAGTTCTATTTTTAACTTTTTGAGGACCTCCACACTGTTTTCCAGAGTGGCCACACCAGTTTGCATTCCCACCAACAGTGCAAGAGGGTTCCTGTTCTTTACATCCTCGCCAACACCTTTTGTTTCCTGAGTTGTTTTTACCCATTCTGACAGGTGTGAGGTAATATCTCATTGTAGTTTTGATTTGTATCTCCTCTATGATCAGTGGTGTTGGTATCTTTTCATGTGACTGTGGGCCATCTGAATGTCTTCTTTGGAAAAGTGTCTATTCGTGTCTTCTGCCCATGTTTTAATAGGATTATGTTTATTGGGGTGCTGAGTTTTATAAGTTCTTTATAGATTTCGAATATGAACCCTTTATCAGATATGTAATTTGCAAATATCTTCTCCAATGCCGTAGGGTGCTTTTTAGTTTTGTTGATTGTTTCCTTCACTGTACAGAAGCTTTTCATTTTGATGAAGCCTCAATAGTTTATTTTTGCTTTTGTTTCCCTTAACCTCAGGTGACATATCTAGAAAAAAGTTGGTATGGCTGATGTCAAAGAGTAAAATTAGTACCTGTGTTCTCTAGGATTTTGATGGTTTCCTGACTCATATTTGGGTCTTTCATCCATTTGAATTTATTTTTGTGTATCGTGTAAGAAAGTGGTCCACTTTCATTCTTTGCATCTAGCTGTACAGTTTTCCCAACACCATTTGTTGAAAACACTGTCTTTTTTCCACTAGATATTCTTTCATGCTTTGTTGAATATTAAGTGACCATATAGTTGTGAGTTTGTTTCTGGACTTTCTGTTCTGTTCCATTATCTATGTGTCTATTTTTGTGTAAGTATCCTACTGTTTTGATCACTAAACCTTTGTAGTATACCTCAAAGTCTGGAATTGTGATGCCTCCAGCTTTGCTATTCTTTTTCAAGGTTTCTTTGGCAATTCAGGGTCTGTGTGGTTTCATACAAACTTTAAGATTGTTTTTTTCTAGCTTTGTTAAAAATGTTGTTAAGTTGATAAGGATTGCTTTGGGTGGTGTGCACATTTTAAAAATATTTGTTCTTCAGATCCATGAGCATGGAATGTCTTTCCATTTCTTTGTGTCATCTTCATATTCTTTTTTTTTATTCTGTTATGTTAGTCACCATCCAGTACATCATTAGTTTTTGATGTAGTGTTCAATGATTCATTATTTATGTATAACACCCAGTGCTCATTGCAACACGTGCACTCCTTAATACCCATCACCAGGCTACACCATCCCCTCACCCCCACCCCTCTCTAAAACTCTCAGTTTGTTTCCCAGAGTCCGTAGTCTCGCATGTTTCATTTCCCTCTCTGATTCCCCCCCACTTCAGTTTTCCCTTCCTTCACCTAATGTCCTCTGTACCATTCCTTATGTTCCACATATGATTGGAACCATATGAAAATTGTCTTTCTCTACTTGACTTCTTTCACTTAGTATAATCCCATTTAAGAAACAAAACAAGCAAAAGGGTGAGAGAGAGAGAGGCAATCCATGGATGGCACAAACTCTTAAGAGGTGAAATTGATAGTTCCATCCATGTTGATGCAAATGGTGGGTATTCATCCTTTCTGATGGCTGAATAATATTCCATTGTATATATGAACCACATCTTCTTTATCCATTCATCTGTTGGAGGGCATCTCACCTCCTTCCACAGTTTGGCTATGGTAGATATTGCTGCTATGAACATTGGGGTGAATGTGCCCCTTCTTTTCACTACATCTGTATCTTTGGGGTAGATACCAAGTAGTGCAATTGCTGGGTCTTAAGGTAGCTCTATTTTTAACATCTTAAGGAACCTCCATACTGTTGTCCAAAGTGCTGTACCGGCTTCCATTCCCACCAAGAGTGTAAGAAGGTTCCCCTTCCACCATAACCTCACCAAAACATGTTGTTTCCTGTTTTGTTAATTTTTGCCATTCTAACTGGTGTAAGGTGGTATCTCCTTGTAGTTTTGGTTATTATTTCCCTGATGGCTAGTGATGTTGAACATTTTTTCATGTGTCTGTTAGCCATTTCTATGTCTTCCTTAGATAAGTGTCTGTTCATGTCTTCTACCCATTTTTGACTGGATTATTTGTTTTCTGCGTGTTGAGTTTGAGAAGTTCATTATAGATCTTGGATACCAACCCTTTATCTGATATGTCATTTGCAAATATCTTCTCCCATTTGGTGGATTGCCTCTTAGTTTGGTTGACTGTTTCCTTTACTGCGCAGAAGCTTTTTATATTGATGAAGTCCCAAAAGTTCATTTTTGCTTTTGTTTTGCTTGCTTTGGAGACATATCCTGAAAGAATTTACTGTGTCCAAGGTCAAAGCAGTTACAGCTTATGTTCTCTATGATTTTGATGTATTCCTGTCTCACACTGAGGTCTTTCATCCATTTTGAGTTTGTCATTGTGTATGGTATAAGAGAATGGTCCAGTTTCATTCTTCTGTATTTATCTGTCCAATATTCCCAGCACCATTTATTGAAGAGACTGTCTTCTTTTCCTTTGGATATTTTTTCCTGCTTTGTTGAAGGTTGGTTGACCACAGTGTTAGGGTCCATTTCTGGAGTCTCAATTCTGTTCCATTGATCTATGTGTCTGTTTTCATGCCAATACCACACTGTCTTTGTGACCACACCTTTGTAATAAAACCTGAAATCAGGCAACATGCCTGATGCCCCCAGCTTTTTTTTCTTTCTTTTTTTTTTAAATTATTCTGTTATGTTAGTCACCATACAGTACATACTTAGCTTTTGATGTAGTGTTCCATGACTCATTGTTTGCGTATAGCACCCAGTGCTCCATGCAATATGTGCCCTCCTTAATACCCATCACTGACCTATCCCAATCCCCCAACCCCCTCCCCTCTGAAGCCTCAGTTTGTTTCCCAGAGTCCATAGTCTCTCATGGTTCATTTCCCCTTCTGCTTACCCCCCCTTCATTCTTCCCTTCCTTCTCCTACCGATCTCCCCGCTATTTCTTATGTTCCTTAAATGAGTGCAACCATATGATAATTGTCTTTCTCTGCTTGATTTATTTCACTTAGCATAATCTCCTTCAGTCCCATCCATGTTGCTGTAAATGTTGGGTAATCATTCTTTCTGATGGCTGAGCAATATTCCATTGTATATATAGACCACATCTTCTTTATCCATTCATCTGTTGAAGGGTATCTCAGCTTCTTCCACAATTTAGCTATTGTGGACAATGCTGCTATGAACATTGGTGTACATATGGCCTTTCTCTTCACTACATCTGTATCTTTGGGGTAAATACCCAGTAGTGCAATGGCTGGGTCATAGGGTAGCTCAATTTTTAACTTTTTACGGGGCCTCCACATTGTTTTCCAAAGTGGCTGTGCCAACTTGAATTCCCACCAACAGTGTAAAAGGGTTCCCCTTCCTCCACATCCTCTCCAACATTTGTTGTTTCTTGCCTTGTCCATTTTTGCCATTCTAACTGGAATAAGGTGGTATCTCAAGGTGGTTTTGATTTGAATTTCCCTGATGGCTAATGATGTTGAACATTTTTTTATGTGTCTGTTAGCCATTTATATGTCTTTTTTTTTCTTTTTTCTTTTTCATCATTCCTTTAGTGATTCGGATCTTTTTTGCTTCCAGAAAAATTTTAGGATTGTTTCCCCCACTTCTTTGAAAAATGCCAATGGTATTTTAATAGAGGTGGTTTTGAAAGTGTAGATTGTTCTGGGCAGCATAGACATTCTAACAATGTTTATACTTCCAATCCATGAGCATGCAATGTTTTTCCATCTCTTTGTTCTTCCTCAATTTCTTTCATAAGTGTTCTGTAGTTTCTTGAGTATAGACACTTCACTTCTTTTGTTAGGTTTATTCCTAAGTATCTCATCGGTTTTGGTGCTATTGTAAATGGAATTGATTCCTTAATTTCTCTTTCTTCAGTTACATTCTTAGTGTATAGAAAAGCAACTGATTTCTGTGCACTGATATTGTATCCTGCCACATTACTGACGTGCTATATGAGTTCTAGTAATTTAGGGGTGGAGCCTTTTGGATTTTCAACATAAAATATCATGCGATCTGTGAAGAGAGAGTTTGACTTCTTTGCCAATTTGAGTACCTTTTATTTCTCTTTGTTGTCTAATTGCTGAGGCTAGGAATTCTAGTACTATGTTGAACAATAGTGGGCATCCCTGTGTTATTCCTGACCTTAAGGGAAAAGTGCTCTGATTGTCCCCATTGAGAATGATATTTACTTTGGGGTTTTCATAGATGGCCTCTATGAAATTGTGGAATGTAGCCTCTATCCCTATTCTTTGAAGAGTTTCAATCAGGAAAGGATGCTGTATTTTGTCAAATGCTTTTTCTGCATCAATTGAGATAATATGGTTCTTGTCTTTTATTAATGTGCTCTGTCACATTGATTGATTCGCAAATGTTGAACCACCCTTGCATCCCAGGAATAAACCCCACCTTGTCCTGGTGGATAAACCCTTTAATGTACTGTTGGATTCTATTGGCTAGGATCTTGTTGAGTATTTTGGCATCCGTGGTCATCACGGACATTGGTCTGTAATTTTTCCTTTTGATGGGATCTTTGACTGGTTTTGGGAACAAGGTAATGCTGGCCTCATAGAACAAGTTTGGAAAATGTTGTCTCTTTCTGTTTTTTGAAGCAGCTTCAGAAGAATAGGTATGATTTCTTCTTTAATGTTTGGTAGAATTGCCCTGGGAAGCCATGTGGCCCTGGGCTCTTGGTTTTTGGGAGGTTTTTGATTACTGCTTCAATTTTGTTATTGGTTATTGGTCTATTCAGATTGTCAATTTCTTCCTGTCTCAGTTTTGGTAGTTTATAAGTTTCCAGGAAGGCATCCATTTCTTCCAGGTTACTTAATTTATTGGCGTATAATTGCTGATAATAATTTCTAATAATTCTATTTCCTTTATGTTCATCTTGATGTCTCCCCTATCATTCATAATTTTATTAATTTGGGTTTTTTCCCTTTTCTTTTGGATAAGTCTGGTGAGAGTATTATCGATCTTATTAATTATTTCAGAGAACCAGCTGCTAGTTTTGTTGATGTGCTCTACTGTATTTCTGGTTTCTAGTTCATTGATCTCTGCTCTAATCTTTGTTATTTCTCTTCTCCTACTCAGTTTAGGTTTTATTTGCTGTTCTTTCTCCCATTCCTTTAGGTGTAAGGTTACCTTGTGCATTTGAGATTTTTCTACTTTTTTGAGTGGCCATGTATTTCCCCCTTAGGACAGTCTTTGCAGGATCCTATAGGTTTTGGACTGATGTCATTTCATTCTCATTGGTTTCCATGAAAATTTTAAGTTCTTCTTTAATTTCCTGGTTGACCCAAATATTCTTTACCAGAATGGTTTTTAACTTCCAAGTGTTTGAATTCCTTCCAAATTTTTTCCTGTGATTGGTTCTAGTTTCAAAGCACTGTGGTCTGAGAATATACAGGGAATAATCTCAATCTTTTGGTATCAGTTGAGACCTGATTTGTGATCCAATATGTGTTCTATTCTGGAGAAAGTTCCATGTGCATTCAAGAAGAATGAGTATTCTGTTGTTTTAGGGTGGAATGTTCTGTATATATCTATGAGGTCCATCGTATCCCATGTGTCATTCAAAGCTCTTGTTTCTTTGTTGATCTGCTTAGATTATCTGTCCGTTGCTGAGAGTGGAGTGTTAAGGTCTCCTACTATTAATGTATTATTACCCATATGTTTCTCTTTTTCACAATTGAAAATCTTCCTTTTATTTTTATTTTTTTTAATTAAAAAAAAATTTTTTAATTATATTCTGTTAGTCACCATACAGTACATCCCTGGTTTCTGATGTAAAGTTCGATGATTCATTAGTTGCGTATAACACCCAGTGCACCATGCAATACATGCCCTCCTTACTACCCATCACCAGCTTATCCCATTCCCCCATCCCCCTCCCCTCTGATACCCTCAGTTTGTTTCTCAGAGTCCATAGTCTCTCATGCTTCATTCCCCCTTCTGATTACCCCCCTTTCTTTATCCCTTAAATCTCATGTTAAGCTACTACATATTATCCTTTCCAAGCATTTTTCTTTTCTTTTTTTTTATAATAATTTTTTATTATGTTATTTAGTCTCCATACAGTATATCCTTAGTTTTTGATGTAATTTTCCATGATTCATTATTTGCATATAACACCCAGTGCACCATGCAATATGTTTCTTTATTTTGGTTAACAGTGGGCTTATGTAGTTGGCTGCTCCCATGTTGGGATATAGATATTAACAACTGTTAGATCCTCTTGTTGGATAAACCCTTTAAGAATGATATAGTGTTCTTTTGCATCTCTAAGTACAGTCTTTAGCTTAAAATCTAATTTGTCTGATGTGAGAATTGCTAGCCCAGCTTTCTTTTGAGGTCCATTGGCATAAAAAATTGTTCTCCATCCCCTCACTTTCAGTCGGGGGGTATCTTTAGTTTCAAAATGAGACTCTTGTAGACAGCATATGGATGGGTCATGTCTTTTTATCCAATCTGCAACCCTATGCCTTTTCATGGGAACATTTAAGCCATTCATATTGAGAGTGACTATTGAAAGACATGATTTTAGTGGCAACATATTGCCTGTGATATCCCTGATTCTATATTGTCTCTGTAAATTTCTAGTCTATATTACTCTTGGGGTCTTTCTTCTTTTATAGTATCCCCCTTAATATTTATTGCAGGGCCGGTTTGGTGGTCACATATTCTTTCAGTTTCTCCTGGTTCTGGAAGCTCCTTGTCTCTCCATCCATTCTGAATGATAGCCTTCCAGGATACAGTATCCTTGGCTGCATGTTGTTCTCATGGAGTACCCTGAATATGTTTTGCCAGCCTTTTCTGGCTTTCCAGGTCTCTTTGGACAGGTCTGATGTTATTCTGATGTTCCTCCCTCTGTATGTATGAAATCGCTTCTGCCTAGCTGCTCTCAAGATGGCTTCCTTGGTTATAAGCTTTGCCAGTTTTATTATTATATGTTGGAGCATTGGTCTGTTCTCATTGATCTGGGAGGAGTCCTCTCTGCCTCTTGGACACAAATGCTTGTTTACTTCCCCAGATTAGGGAAGTTCTCAGCGATGATTTGCTCAGATATACCTTCTAGTCCTCTCTCTCTCTCCACCTTTTTAGGTATCCCAATAATTCTGATGTTGGAATGTTTCATGGTTTCATTAATTTCTCTCATGTGGTCTCTTGGGCTTTAAGCTGTTTCTCCCAGGCCTCCTCAGCTTCCTTCTTTTCTATCATTTTATCTTCCAGCTCACTAATTCATTCTTCTGTCTCATTAGCCCTGGCTGTCAGGGTATCCAGTTTAGACTGCATTTCATTCATAGCATTTTTAAGTTCAGCCTGATTAGATCTCATTTCTGCCCTTAGAGTTTATATTGTTGCTAATATTTTTCTCAAGCTTAGATATTGACTTCATAATTGCTACTCTGAATTCTATCTCTGACATCTTGCTTATACCCATATCCATTAGATCTGTGGCAGAGGCCATAGTCTCTGGTTCTTTTCTTTGTTGGGGGTTCCTCCTCTCAGTCATTCTATTGAGGGGTGGTTGAGGGAATGTACAGAGCCCAACATATTAACCACTACCCAAACAAGATGCACCTATTTTATGGGGACCCTAGGGTTGTTATCTTCTTGTTCTTCCAGCCTGTCTTCTGGGGGAGGGGCCTGCTATGCTGTTACTCAGGCAACCCTGCTTGGGCAGAGTTGCCCTGCCCCTGTTGGAGGGGTGGTCTCAGTGGAAACTGGTTTTTTGAGCTTTTGTTCTGTGGCAGCTTTCCATGTCTCTTCCATCTCTTCCAAGAATCAGAGCAGAAATGATCACACACAAACATCTAACCCAGAGCAGAGAAATAGTAGTCTGCTCTTCACTGAGCCCTCCAGGACACATAGTTACTGTTTCTGTCTGTGCTGCTAAAAACCACGGCCTCCCACAATGATGCATGGCCACAGCAACTCTCCCAGAGGTTGATCCCAGGGCTAGGGTGTGTCTGCCCTTTGTGCTTCTAAAACCACGAGCCACTCCAGGTTTGCATGCATGCACCTGCAGCTCCTGAATCCTGTCTGGGGCTGCTCTAAAGCCGTTTCACTGCTGCTACTTGTCTGCGAGTCTATGCCTGGTCCCCAGCGTGGGATGCTTTTGTGCTCTGATTTATATCACTTTCCCGGTGCCAGCTTGTGGTGGCTCCTTCTGCCTTCTGTTTATCATCTGATATCTGCCCGTAGAATCAAGACTCCACCCTTCATACCTTGAGACCACCAGAGAGTTTCTGCTTGTAGAGATCCAGATATATATTCTTACATCTCAAGCTGATTTTGTGGCTGTTCATAATGGTTTGGTAGATATCCAGCTAAATTCAGGGGACTGGTTGAAATAGTGTCCCCTGCTCCTCCACCATCTTACCTCTCTGCCCCATCTTCATATTCTTTCATCGGGGTTTTAAATTTTTCACAGTACTGTTGTTTTAACTCTTTGGCTATGTTTATGCCTATGTATCTTATGGTTTTTGGTGGAATTATAAATGAGATTCCTTACTTTCTCTTTCTGCTGCTTCATTATTGGTATATAGAGATACAACAAGTGTCTGTACATTGATTTTTGTATCCTGCAAATTTAATGAATTCCTGTATCAGTTCTAACACTTTTTTGGTGGTATCCTTTGGGGTTTTGCATACACTATCATGTCCTCTGCAAATAGTGAAGGTTTTCCCTCCCTCTTCCTTGCTGATTTGGATGCCTTTTATTTCTTTTTGTTGTCTAATTACTGTGGCTAATACTTCCAGTACTTTGTTAAAGAACGGTGGTTACAGGGGACATCCCTGTCTTGTTTCTGACCAGAGAGGAAAAGCTTTCAGGTTTTCTCCACTGGTAATGAGATTAGCTGTAGGATTTTCGTATATGGCCTTTATTGAGGGTTTGTTGAGGGTTTTATCATTGAGCATATATTGTACTTTGTCAAATGCTTTTTCTGCATCTATTGAAAGGATCCTTTTTTTTATTAATGTGGTGTATCATGCTGATTAATTTGGGAATATTGAACCACCATCACTATCCAGGAATAATTCCCATTTGATTGTGGTGAATTTTATTTTATTTTATTTTTAAATTATCTTCACATCACTAATGTATTGTTATATTTGGTGTGCTAGTAATTTTTCGAGAATTTTTGCATTCATGTTCATCAGGGATATTGGCCCATAGTTCTTTTCTTTTGGTAGTGTTTTTATTTGGTTTTGGTATCAGTGTAATGCTGGCATCATAGAATCAATGTGAAAGTTTTCCTTCTTTTTCTATTTATTGGAATGGTTTGAGAAGAATAGGTATTAACTCTTCTTTCAATGTTTAGTAGAATATGCCAGTGAAGCCACCTATTCCTGGACTTTTGTTTGTTGGGGGTTTTTTGATTAGTGATTCAATTTCTTTGCTGGTTATCAATCTATTCAAGTTTTCTATTACTTTCTGTTTCAGTTTTGATAGTTCACATGTTTCTAGGAATTTATTAATTTCTTCTAATTTGTTGGCATATAGTTTTTCATAATATTCTCTTATAATTGTTTGTATATTTGTGGTATTGGTTGTTATTTCTCCTCATTTGTGATCTTATTTATTTGGGCTCCTTTTCTTCTTGAAAAGTCTGGCTAGAGGTTTTATCAATTTTTTTTTCAAAGAACCACCTCCTGGTTTCATTGATATGTTCAATTGCTTTTTTAATTTCTGTATCATCTAGAAGTTCTGCTCGAATATTTATTATTTCCCTCATTCTGTTGGTTTTACATTTAATTTGTTTTTCATTTTCTGGTTCCTTTTAGTTGTAAGGTTAGATCATTAATCTGAGATTTTTCTTCTTTTTTGAGCTAGACCTTTATTGCTGTATATTTCCCTTGCAGGACCACTTTTTCTGCATCCCAAAGGTTTTGCTGTGGTCAGAGTTTTGTTCTGGTCTTCTGGGGGAAGGGCTTACTCCACTTGGACTGAGTCAGGCTTGACCCCATTTTCCCATTTTTTAAAAATAATTGAATTGTTTTCTTGTTGAGTTTTGGGAGTTCTTTATATATTCTGTATATTAAATCATTTTCAGATATATGACATGCAAAGATTTTCTCCTATTATGTGGCTTATATTTTAAATTTATTGACAAGATCTGTTCTTGTACAAGAGTTTTAAAATTTGAAGAAGCCCAGTTGTTCCATTTTTTTCTTTTGTAGCTTATGCTTTAGTGTCATATCTAAGAATACACTGCTAAATCCAAAGCCACAAATATTTACATTATATATACATATTTATATTTGTATTTATTTAAGAGTTATATAATTTCTGGGAGGAGATAGTGGAGTATTAGGAGAAGACTAGGCTTGTCTCATCCCATGAACACAACTAAAGAACTATGAAATCATTTTACATATCCCAGAAATCAACCTCAAGACCGAAAGAACAAACTCCACAACTAAAGGGAGAGAAGAAGCCACATCAAAGAAGGTAGGAAGTGCAGAGGCATGGTTTGGGGGGGGGAATGGATTGCAGCTTCTGTGGGGGGAAAGAGTGAAGGATGCAGATAAGGAAGAGACAGAGAGGAGCACACAAGGGAATGCACAAGGACAATGTTTCCCTAAGCCATTGCTTGGGAAAATGAGAGGGGCTGATTTTCATGTGTTCTTGCAACTAGTGGGACTTAAAACCAGGAGTTTTAAAGGTTGAAAGGCTTGGCTGGGATAAAGTCCTGTGGGCACGGCCTTACTCCTGGAGATAAGGCAGGCAAACAACTCAAGGGCATATGGAGTAGAAACAGCAATGTGAAGAATGCCTGGGGCATACAGGAGGGAGATTATTTACACTTTGAGAGAGTACCTGAGAGGTAGCTTTCATGGAGATGCCTCTCCAGGAACAAAGGAGCTGGCTTGTGCCATTTCCCTCCCCCCCAGCCACCTGTGGGAAGCAGCACAGAGCCCACACTAGCTCCCTAACTTGCTTACACTAATTCTCACACCACTGTGCTCTGGTGGGACTGCCCTTCTCAATCAAGCTTCCCTCATGCTCAGCACAATGGGTGCCTTCCCCAGAGGACCAGCAGAAACCCCTGCCCACACCACATCCCTCAACCAGAGAGTTCTGCAGGGCTTCAGTTCTAGTGGAAGTAGCATCGGGTCTCATTTAACAAACCAGAGCACAACTAGTTAAAAACCGCCACGGTCTGCCCAAGGACCAAACAGTGCCCACTGCAGACAAGTAGAGCCTCTGCAGACAACTAGCCTGAAGGATAGAATAGCCAAAACACAACAGCAAAGTGCACACAGTGTATACTAGAGACATTGCCTGAAATGTCAGTCTCTGGACACTTCATGACCTCTTCTTCTTCATAAAGCCCTTACTCTCAGGGGCAGGAAACATAACTGGATTTTCTAACACAGAGAAGAAGGCAGAGACTTTGACAAAATGACAAGATAGAGGAATTCATCCTAAATGAAAGAACAGATAAAGTCACAGCCAGAGATCTAAGTGAATCAGATATAAGTAACATGCCTAATGGAGAATTTACAGCAACAACGATAAGGACACTCACTGGGCTTGAGAAAAGAGTGGAAGACTTCAGGGAGACCCTTACTACAGAGATTAAAGAGTTAAAAAGGTATCAGAAATGAAGACTGCAATAACTGAGATTGTAAACAGCTTGATGCAATGAATACAAGGATGGAAAAAGCAGAGGAATAAATAAGTGATATAGAAGAGAAGATGGAAAATAATGAGGCTGAACAAAAGAGAGAAAGAAGAATTATGGTACATAAGAATAGACGTAGGGAACTCAGTGACACCATCAAACATAATAACATTTGAATTACAAGAGTTCCAAAAGAAGAGAGAGAAAAGGGGGCAGAAAATTTATTGAGGAAATAATAGCTAAATACTTCCCTAATCTGGGGAAGGAAACAGATATCCAGATATAGGAGGTAGAGAGAAATCCCATCAAAATCAACAAAAGCAGGCCAACACCAAGATATATTGTAATTAAATTTGCAAAATATACTGATAAAGAAAAACCCTTAAAAGCAGCAAGACAAAAGAAGTCCTTAACTTAAAAGGGAAGACCAATAAGGCTAGCTGCAGATCACTTAACACAAATGTGGCAGGCCAGAAGAAAGTGGCAAGATGTATTCAACATGTTGAATGCAAAAAATCTATAGCCAAGAATACCCTATACTGCAACAAAGCTATCATTCAGAATAGAAAGAGAGATAGTTTCCCAGACAAACAAAAACTAAGGAGTTTGTGACCATTAAACCAGCCTTGCAAGAAATATTAAAGGGGACTCTTTGGAAAGGAAAGACTAAAAGGGACAAAGACAAGAAAGGAACAGAGAAGATCTCCAGAAAAAAATGACAAAACAAGTTAAAAATGGCAATTGCACTATGGGTATTTACCCCAAAGATACAGACGTAGTGAAGAGAAGGGCCATATGCATCCCAATGTTCATAGCAGCATTGTTCACAATAGCTAAATTGTGGAAAGAGCCGAGACGCCCTTCCACAGATGACTAGATTAAGAAGATGTGGTCCATTTATACAATGGAATATTACTCAGCCATCAGAAAGAACAATTACACAACATTTGCAGCAACATGGACGGGACTGGAGGAGATTATGCTAAGTGAAATAAGTCAAGCAGAGAAAGACAATTATCATATGGTTTCACTCATTTATGGAACATAAGAAATAGCAGGGAGATTGGTAGGAGAAGGAAGGGAAGAATGAAGGCGGGGTAAACAGAAGGGGGAATGAACCATGAGAGACTGTGGACTCTGGGAATCAAACTGAGGGCTTCAGAGGGGAGGGGGATTGGGATAAGCCAGTGATGGGTATTAAGGAGGGCACATATTGCATGGTGCCCTGGGTGTTATATGCAAACAATGAATCATGGAACACTACATCAGAAACTAAGGATATACTGTATGGTGACTAACATGACATAATAAAAAATTATTATAAAAAATGGCAATAAATACACATCTATTGATACTTACTCTGAATGTAAACAGACTAAACGCTCCCATCAATAGACATTGGGTGACAGAAAGGATAAGAAAACAAGACTCATCAGGGCACCTGGGTGGCTCAGTCATTAAGTGTCTGCCTTTGGCTCAGGTCATGATCCCAGCGTTCTGGGATTGAGCCCCACTTCAGGCGCCCTGCTCAACGGGAAGCCTGCTTCTCCCTTTCCCACTCCTCCTGCTTGTGTTCCCTCTCTTGCTACCTCTCTCTCTCTGTCAAGTAAATAAATAAAATCTTTAAAAAAGAAAAGAAAACAAGACTCATTTATATGCTGCCTATAAGAGACTCATTTTAGACCTAAAGACACCTGTGGGTTGAAAGTGAGGGGATGGAGAAACATTTATCATACAAATACATATCAAAAGAAACCGAAGTGGTCCATATATACAATGGAATATTACTCAGCTATCAAAAAGAACGATTTTTCAACATTTGCTGCAACATGGATGGCACTGGAGGAGATAATGCTAAGTGAAATAAGTCAAGCAGAGAAAGACAATTATCATATGGTTTCTCTCATCTATGGAACATAAGAACTAGGAAGATTGGTAGGAGAAGAAAGGGATAAAGAAAGGGGGGGTAATCAGAAGGGGGAATGAAGCATGAGAAACTATGGACTCTGAGAAACAAACTGAGGGCTTCAGGGGGGAGGGGTGTGGGGGAATGGGATAGGCTGGTGATGGGTAGTAAGGAGGGCACATATTGCATGGTCCACTGGGTGTTATATGCAATTAATGAATCATTGAACTTTACATCAGAAACCAGGAATGTACTGTATGGTGACTAACATAATATAATAAAAAAATATATTATTAAAAAATGAAAAAAAAAAAGAAACCCAGGGTAACAATACTTCTATTGGAAAATATAGACTGTATAACAAAGACTGTAACAAGAGACAAAAAAAGGGCACTGTATCATGATAAACGGGACAATCCTACAAGATGATCTAACAACTGTAAGTATACATGCACCCAACATGGGAGCACCCAAATATATGAAACAATTAATAACAAACCTAAAGGAACTCATTGATAATAATACAATAATAGTAGGGGACTTTAATACCCTACTTACATCAATGAACAGATCATCTAAACAGAAAATCAACAAGGAAACAATGGCTTTGTATGACACACAGCGCCAGATGTACTTAACAGATATATTCAGATATATTCCATCCTGAAACAGCAGAATACACATTCTTTTCATGTGCACATGGACATTCTCTTGAATAGATCACATAATAGGTCAGGCCTCAACAAGTACAAAAGATTGAGATCATACCATGCATATGTTCTGACCAAAATGCTACAAAACTACAATTCAACCATAAAAGAAAATTTGGAAAGACCACAAATGAAGAGTAAACAACATGCTACTTGAATGGGTCAACCAGGAGATGAAAGATGAAATTTAAAAAAAATACATGGAAGAAAATGAAAATGAAAACACAATGGTCCAAAACCTTTGTGATGCAGCAAAAGTGGTTCTAAGAGAGAAGTGGATAGGAATACAGACTACCTTAAGCACCAAGAAAAAGCTAGAAAACAGGACTCTGAGAAACAAACTGCGGGCTTCAGAGGGGAGGGCTGTGGGGGAATGGGATAGGCTGGTGATGGGTAGTAAGGAGCGCACATATTGCATGGTGCACTGGGTGTTATATGCAACTAATGAATCATCGAACTTTACATCAAAAACCAGGGATGTACTGTATGGTGACTAGCATAATATAGTAAAAAATATTTTAAAAAAAGAAAAAGCTAGAAAACAAACGAATGAACAGACAAAAACAACAGCCCCCTCCCCCCAAAAAAACCCTAACCTTTATTACTAAAGGAGCTGGTAAAAGAACAACAAATGAAGACTGAAACATAGGAAGGAAATAATAAAAATGAGAGCAGGAATAAATGATATAGAAACCAAAAAACAAACAAACAAACAAAAAAGATCAATGAAATCAGGAGATGGTTCTTTGAGAAAAATAATAACAATGATAAATTGCTAGCCATACTTATCAAAAAGAAAAAAGAAAGGACTCAAATAAAAAAAAATCACAAATGAGAGAAGAGAAATAACAACCAACACCAGAGGAATAGAAATATTTATGAGAGAATATTATGAAAGACTGTGTGCCTAAAATTGGACAAACTGGAAGAAATGGACAAATTCCTAGAAACATATAAACTACTAAAACTGAAACAGGAAGAAATAGAAAAGTTTAACAGACCAATAATCAGCAAAGAAATTGAATCGGTAATAAAAAAATCTCCCAACAATCAAAAGTCCAGGGCCAGATTGCTTCATAGTCAAATTCTACAAAACATTTAAGGAAGATTTAATACCTATTATTCTCAAGCTATTGTAAAAACTAGGAAGAAAGGACAATTCTGAATTCATACTATGAGTCTAGCATTATCTTGGTTCCAAAACTAAATTAAGACTCTGCTAAAAAGAGAGCTACAGGCCAATATCCCTGATGAACATGGATGTAAAAATTCTCAAAAAAATTCTAGCAAACTGAATCCAATAGTACATTAAAAGAATCATTCACCATGATCAAGTGGGATTGATTTCTGGGTTGCAAGTATAGTTCAATATTCACAAATCAATCAATGTGATACACCATATTAATAAAGGAAAGTATAAGAACCACATTATTCTTTCAATAGTTGTGGGAAAAGCATTTGACAAAGTATAACATCTATTCATTATAAAAACCCTCAACAAAGTTGGGTTAGAAGGAATGTACTTCAACATAATAAAGACTGTATACTCAAAACCCTAATATCATCTTCAATGGAGAACAACAGAGCTTTTCCTACATGGTCAGGAACAAGACAGGGATAACCACTTTCACCATTGTTATTTAAAACAGTACAGGAAGTCCTAGCCACAGCAATCAGACAACACAAAGAAAGAAAAGGCAACCATATCAGCAAAGAAGAAGTCAAACCTTCACCGTTTGCAGATGACATGAGAGTTTATATAGAAAACCTGAAAGACTCTACCAAAAAATTGCTAGAACTGATACATGAATTCAGTAAATTTGCAGGATACAAAATAAGTATACAGAAATCTGTTGTATTTCTGTACACTGATAATGAAACACCAGAAAGAGAAAGCGAGGAATCAATCCCAAGTACACCTGCACAAAATAACATAAGATACCTAGGCGTAATCTTAATCGAAGAGGTGAAAACTCTAAAACACTGATGAAAAAATTGAAGATGGCACAAAGAAATGGAAAGGCAATCCATGTTCATGGATCAGAAGAAATATTGTTTAAATGTGTGTATAACCCAAAGCAATTTACATATTTAATATAATCACTATCAAAATATCAGCACCATTTTTTCACAGAGAAAAAAAATTCCTACAATGAGATATCACCTCACATCTGTCAGAATGGCTAACATCAACAATAGGTGATGACAGGGTTGTGGAGAAAAAAGGAACACTCATGCACCATTTTTGGGAATTCAAGCTGGTGTGGCCACTGTGGGAAACAGTGTAGGGATTTCTCAGACATTAAAAATAAAACTATCCTATGATCCTAGAATCACACTACTGATTATTTACCCATAGAATACGAAAACACGATCGGGAGTTAAGATGGCGGAGGAATAGGGGACCCCTTTTTCAGCCGGTCCCCTGAGTCGAGCTGGATAGGTACCAGACCAGCCTATATAACCACGGAATCAGCCTGAGACGCAGGATGATGCATCTGGATCTCTACAAATGAACATCTCCAGCGCTGAGTATTGAGGTACCAAGAGGGGAGCTGTAAACCGTGCACGGATATCGGAAGATAAACGGAAGGGGGAGGGAGCCGCCGCGTTTGGGCGCCGGGAAGCGGCAGCCACCTGCACGGGGGAGCGGGCGGACTCACAGAGGGCACCCGCGAGAGAGCGGACTGAGACCGGTGAGCCGTGAACGCGCGCGCCACCAGGCATCTCCCAGAACACCGGAATCCCGGTGTGCTCACGGGATCCAGACTGAGACCGGGAACTCCCGGAGCGCGCGCGGGGCGGCTGGGAGCTGGCGGGCCACCTGCACGGGGGAGCGGGCGGACTCGCGGTCGGCACCCGCGAAACAGCAGACTGAGACCCTGAACCGGGTGCGCGCGCCACCAGGCTTCTCACGAAACTCCGGAATCGAGGTGTGCTCACCGGGCATAGACTGAGACCGGGAGACCCGGGAGCCTGCGGGGCAGCCGGTGGCTGGCGGCATTAGAAACACAAAGGACAGAGACGCAGCCGGTGGCTGGCGGCATTAGAAACACAAAGGACAGAGACGCGCCGGCCCTGGAAGTGAGGGCAGGGACGCTGGGTTGGTGCGCACATCCCGGGACGCTGCAGGGTTGAGCAGCACCAACAGTAACAGAGTTAAAGTAGCCAGAACATCAGTGGAGAACGGGCCGCAATCCCTCTGTTCTGTGACAATGCAGCCTCTGCTGCTCTGACTCTCAGAAGAGGCATAGCCGGCCGCCAGGGAAAGCCGCCAGAGAACAAAAGCCTGGAAATACCGGCTCAGAGAGTGCCCATCCCCATCCTCCCTCGCAGGGGACACGGAGACTCTAACCAAACAGGGCTGCCTGAGTATCGGCGCGGCAGGCCCCTCCCCCAGAACACAGAAGGCAGACTGAGAAATCAAGAAGCCCACAACCGGAGGCACCTGGGTGGCTCAGTCATTGAGCGCCTGTCTCCGGCTTAGGGCGTGATCCCGGCGTTCCGGAAAGGAGTCCCTCATCGGGCTCCTCCACTGGGAGCCTGCTTCTTCCTCTCTCACTCCCCTGCTTCTGTTTCGTTCTTGCTGACTGTCTGTTTCCCTCTCTCAGATAAGTAAATAAATAAAATCTTTAAAGAAGAAGCCCACATCTCTAAGATCCCTATAAAACAAGGGGCACGGCCTGGGACCCAGTCAATAATTTTGGGCTCTGGAAAGCCCGCAACCTCTCTTCATCAGATTGACAAGAAGGAGAAGCCCCCCCCAGCAAAGAAAAGACGGTGAATCAGTGGCCTCTGCCACAGAAGTAACGGATATGGATGTAACCAAATTATCAGAAATGGAATTCAGAGTAACAATGGTCAAGATAATGAGTAGACTTGAAAAAAGTATTCAGGAAAATATTACTGAGAATATACAATCCCTAAGGGCGGAAATGAGAGCGAATTTGACAGAAATTAAAAATTCTATGAGCCAAATGCAGGCAAAACTAGAGGCTCTGACGGCCAGGGTCACGGAAGCGGAGGAAAGGGTTAGTGAATTGGAGGATGGGTTAATAGAGGAAAAAATAAAAATAGAAGATGGTCTTAAAAAAATCCACGCCCACGAATGTTGGCTACGGGAGATTACTGACTCAACGAAACGATCCAATGTTAGAATCATCGGCATCCCCGAGGGGGTGGAGAAAAACAGAGGTCTAGAAGAGATATTTGAACAAATTGTAGCTGAAAACTTCCCTAATCTAGCAAGGGAAACAAAAATTCGTGTCCAAGAGGCAGAGAGGACCCCTCCCAAGCTCAACCATGACAGACCTACACCACGTCACGTCATAGTGCAATTCGCAAATATGAGATCCAAGGAAACAGTATTGAAAGCGGCCAGGGCAAAGAAATTTCTCACGTACCAAGGCAAAGGCATCAGAATTACATCAGACCTGTCTACACAGACCTGGAATGAGAGAAAGGGTTGGGGGAGCATTTTTAAAGCTCTTTCAGAGAAAAACATGCAGCCAAGGATCCTTTATCCAGCAAGGCTGTCATTCAGAATTGATGGAGAAATAAAGACATTTCAGAATCGACAGTCACTAGCTAATTTCGTAACCACGAAACCAGCCCTACAGGAGGTATTACGGGGGGTTCTATAAAAGTAAAAAGGCCCCAAGAGTGATACAAAACAGAAAGTCACAGCCAATACAAACAAAGACTTTACTGACAACATGGCAGAATTAAAAGCATATCTCTCAGTACTCAGCCTGAACATTAATGGTTTAAATTCTGGTTTCAAACGCCACAGGGTTGCAGATTGGATAAAAAGAAATGACCCATCCATTTGCTGTCTACAAGAGACTCATTTCGAACCCAAAGATGCATTCAGACTGAGAGTAAGGGGATGGAGTACCATCTTTCACGCAAATGGACCTCAAAAGAAAGCTGGGGTAGCAATTCTCATATCAGATAAATTGGATTTTAAACTACAGACTATAGTTAGAGATGCAGAAGGGCACTATATTATTCTTAAAGGAAGTATTCAACAAGTGGATATGACAATTATAAATATATATGCCCCCAACAGGGGAGCAGCAAGATACACAAGCCAACTCTTAACCAGAATAAAGAGACATATAGATAAAAATACATTAATAGTAGGGGACCTCAACACTCCACTCTCAGAAATAGACAGAACACCCTGGCAAAAACTAAGCAAAGAATCAAAGGCTTTGAATGCCATACTCGACGAGTTGGACCTCTTAGATATATATAGAACACTGCACCCCAGAACCAAAGAATACTCATTCTATTCTAATGCCCATGGAACATTTTCAAGAATAGACCATGTTCTGGGACACAAAACAGGTCTCAGCCGATACCAAAAGATTGAAATTATCCCCTGCATATTCTCAGACCACAACGCTCTGAAATTGGAACTCAACCACAAGGAAAAATTTGGAAGAAACTCAAACACTTGGAGACTAAGAACCATCCTGCTCAGGAATGACTCGATAAACCAGGAAATCAAAAATCAAATTAAACAATTTATGGAGACCAATGAGAATGAAAATACAACAGTCCAAAACCTATGGGATACTGCAAAGGCAGTCCTAAGGGGGAAATACATAGCCATCCAAGCCTCACTCAAAAGAATAGAAAAATCTAAAATGCAGTTTTTATATTCTCACCTCAAGAAGCTGGAACAGCAACAGAGGGACAGGCCTAATCCACGCACAAGGAAGCAGTTGACCAAAATTAAAGCTGAAATCAATCAAGCAGAAACCAGAAGTACAGTAGAGCAGATCAACAGGACTAGAAGCTGGTTCTTGGAGAGAATCAATAAAATTGACAGACCACTGGCAAGACTTATCCAAAAGAAAAAAGAAAGGACCCAGATTATTAAAATTATGAATGAAAAAGGAGAGGTCACGACGAACACCATTGAAATTGGAAGGATTATTAGAAATTTTTATCAACAGCTATATGCCAATAAACTAAGCAATCTGGAAGAGATGGAATCCTTCCTCGAAACCTATAAACTACCAAGATTGAAAAAGGAAGAAATTGATTTCTTAAACAGGCCAATTAATTATGAAGAAATTGAGTCAGTGATAAACAACCTTCCAAATAACAAAACTCCAGGCCCGGACGGTTTTCCTGGGGAATTCTACCAAACATTCAAAGAAGAAATAATACCTATTCTCCTAAAGCTATTTCAAAAAATAGAAACAGAAGGAAAGCTACCAAACTCATTCTATGAGGCCAATATTACCTTGATCCCCAAACCAGGCAAAGACCCCCTCAAAAAGGAGAATTACAGACCGATTTCCCTAATGAATATGGACGCCAAAATCCTCAATAAGATACTTGCTAATAGAATCCAACAGTTCATTAAAAGGATTATCCACCACGATCAAGTGGGATTCATACCTGGGATGCAAGCGTGGTTCAATATTCGCAAATCAATCAGCGTGATACATCATATCAACAAGAAAAGACTCAAGAACCATATGATCCTCTCAATCGATGCCGAAAAAGCATTTGACAAAATACAGCATCCTTTCCTGATTAAAACCCTTCAGAGTGTAGGAATAGAAGGTACATTTCTCAATCTCATAAAAGCCATCTATGAAAAGCCTACTGCAAATATTATTCTCAATGGGGAAAAGCTGGAAGCCTTTCCCTTAAGATCAGGAACACGACAAGGATGCCCACTCTCGCCACTATTATTCAACATAGTACTAGAAGTCCTTGCAACAGCAATCAGACAACAAAAAGGGATCAAAGGTATTCAAATCGGCAAAGAAGAAGTCAAAATGTCTCTCTTCGCAGACGACATGATACTCTATATGGAAAACCCAAAAGAAGCCACTCCCAAACTATTAGAAGTTATAGAGCAATTCAGTAACGTGGCGGGATACAAAATCAATGCTCAGAAATCAGTCGCATTTCTGTACACGAATAACGAGAACGAAGAAAGAGAAATCAGGGAATCCATCCCATTTACAATAGCACCAAAAACCATACGTTACCTTGGAATTAACTTAACCAGAGACGTAAAGGACCTTTATTCTAGAAACTATAAATCAGTCTTAAAAGACATTGAGGAAGACATAAAAAGATGGAAAGATATTCCATGCTCATGGATCGGAAGAATTAACATAGTTAAAATGTCCATGCTACCCAGAGCAATCTACACTTTCAATGCTATCCCGATCAAAATACCGAGAACGTTTTTCAAAGAACTGGAACAAATAGTCCTTAAATTTGTATGGAACCAGAAAAGACCCCGAATCTCCAAGGAACTGTTGAAAAGGAAAAACAAAGCTGGGGGCATCACAATGCCGGATTTCGAGCTGTACTACAAAGCTGTGATCACAAAGACAGCATGGTACTGGCACAAAAACAGACACATAGACCAATGGAACAGAATAGAGAGCCCAGAAATGGACCCTCAGCTCTTTGGGCAACTAATATTTGATAAAGCAGGAAAAAACATCCGGTGGGAAAAAGACAGTCTCTTCAATAAATGGTGCTGGGAAAATTGGACAGCTACATGCAAAAGAATGAAACTTGACCACTATCTCACACCATACACAAAAATAAACTCCAAATGGATGAAAGACCTCGATGTGAGACAGGAATCCATCAAAATTCTAGAGGAGAACATAGGCAGCAACCTCTACGACATCGGCCAAAGCAACCTTTTTCATGACACATCCCCAAAGGCAAGAGAAACAAAAGATAAAATGAATTTATGGGACTTCATCAAGATTAAAAGTTTCTGCACATCCAAGGAAACAGTCAGAAAAACTAAGAGGCAGCCCACGGAATGGGAGAATATATTTGCAAATGACACTACAGATAAAGGACTGGTATCCAAGATCTACAAAGAACTTCTCAAACTCAATACACGAGAAACAAATAAACAAATCAAAAAATGGGCAGAAGATATGAACAGACACTTTTCCAATGAAGACATACAAATGGCTAACAGACACATGAAAAAATGTTCAAAATCATTAGCCATCAAGGAAATTCAAATCAAAACCACACTGAGATACCACCTTACGCCAGTTAGAATGGCAAAAATAGACAAGGCAAGAAACAACAATTGTTGGAGAGGATGTGGAGAAAGGGGATCCCTCCTACATTGTTGGTGGGAATGCAAGTTGGTACAGCCACTCTGGAAAACCGTGTGGAGGTCCCTTAAAAAGTTAAAAATTGAGCTACCCTATGATCCAGCCATTGCACTACTGGGTGTTTACCCCAAAGATACAGACGTAGTGAAGAGAAGGGCCATATGCACCCCAATGTTCATAGCAGCAATGTCCACAATAGCTAAATCGTGGAAGGAGCCGAGATGCCCTGCAACAGATGACTGGATTAAGAAGTTGTGGTCCATATATACAATGGAATATTACTCAGCAATCAGAAAGAATGAGTTCTCAACATTTGCTACAACATGGACGGCACTGGAGGAGATAATGCTTAGTGAAATAAGTCAAGCAGAGAAAGACAACTATCATATGATTTCTCTCATCTATGGAACATAAGAACTAGAATGATCAGTAGGGGAAGAAAGGGATAAAGAAAGGGGGGGTAATCAGAAGGGGGAATGAAACATGAGAGACTATGGACTATGAGAAACAAACTGAGGGCTACAGAGGGGAGGGGGGTGGGGGAATGGGATAGACCGGTGATGGGTAGTAAGGAGGGCACATATTGCATGGTGCACTGGGTGTTATACACAACTAATGAATCATCGAGCCTTACATCGAAAACCGGGGATGTACTGTATGGTGACTAACATAATATAATAAAAAATCATTATTAATAAAAAATAAACAGAAAAAAAAAAGAATACGAAAACACTAATTCAAAGAGATGCATGCACCCTGATGTTTATAGCAGCATTATTTACAATAGCCAAATTATGGAAGCAGCCAAAGTGTCCATCGATTGATGAATCGATAAAGAAGAAGTGGTATATATACACAATGGAATATTACTCAGCCATAGAAAAAAATGGACTCTTGCCATTTGCAAGGACAAGGATAGAACTAGAGATATAATGCTAACTGAAATATGTCAGTCACAGAAAGACAGATACCATACGATTTCACTCATATGTGGAATTTAAGAATCAAATGAGCAAAGGAAAAAAGAGAGAAACAAACCAAGGAACAGACTCAATTATAGAGAAGAAACAGATGGTTATCAAAGGAGAGGTCAGTGGGGGAGTTGGGTTAAATAGGTAATGGGGATTAAGGATTGCACTTGTCCTGATGAGTACTGGGTGATGAATGGAATTGTTGAATAACTATACTGTACACCTGAAATCAATATACCACTGTATGTTCACTAACTGGAATGAAAGTAAAAATTTAAAAATAATGAACACATGAACAGTAGTATATATACATAATTGAATAATGTATAATATGTAAGAGAGAACATATTCAATATATAGTTTAAAGGCATTTTTATAACATAGGAGAAAGAATGCCATGTCATGTGAGAATATTTATTTGAAATTATTTAAGGTATATGTTTGGAGATAGAGTTTTATTGGTTTGGGTGGGTACACTAACTAGAAGAGGAGCTCTCATTCAAGGCAGTAAAAGTTCTGAGGGCAAGAGAGGTTAGCTACATTGTAGTTCCATATTTGTTAGATACGCAAACACCAAGAAAGCCTATTCAACAGAATAAAATCCAAAGACCTAGAGCAATCTCAAACTCTCTAGTGCAGAGAGATCCAAGAGTTTGGAATCAGTAAGAGACGGTAGTGTGAGTAAGAGAAGGTCAATTAAAAGTGAGAATGGCCTGAGGCAGTTGCTGAGAAGAAATTTGGTGTGTATAGTGCACCTTTACCAGTTTCTGGATTAGCAAATGTGTCTTTGTCTTGCAAAGCTATCTTATAGGGACTGAGGAAGGGCCAAGGGTAAACTGCCACATGTCCCATTTATCTGTAGTCTCTATTTAGGGACTGTGTGTTATGTTCCAATTTCATTCCTTCAAAGTCCCCTATGTATTCTGGGATGCAGTTCAGCAGGAGGCAGGATTTCCAGATTGTTTTTCTCTTTGCTTTCCCCAGGCATCAGGTATAGAGTCTCCTTGGTGCCAGGACCAGTTTTTTTTCCATGCATAATTCAGGACTTGGCCTAAGATTTCCCTCCACAAAATTTTGAATTGGTTACATAAAATATTTATAGATCATTGTCATTGTAAAGATAAGGGACTCTGTGCTAGCCTCCCTTGCCTATTACACATAGGCAGTGTATTATGCAGAAATAGCCTCACTTCTCTATGCTACTTTGGGAGCCACAACTGTGATTAATGTCTCAGCTGAGCATAGCCAAGTGTATAAATCAAATTGTTTCTCTTCACACCTCAATTACTTCTAACTAAGGCTGAATGTGCAATTTCTAGGCTAAAGAACTTCTGAGGCAGAGTGATCTCTGCACAGGATCCCCATAGGCAAGTAAACTATTTTAAAATGAAAATAACAAGCTTTTTATCTTGATGAAGTCCCAAAAGTTCATTTTTGCTTTTGTTGCTCTTGCCTTTGGAGGTGTGTCTTGAAAGAAGTTACTGTGACCAGTGTCAAAGAGGTTAGTGCCTATGTTCTCCTCTAGGATTTTAATGTATTCCTGTCTCACATTGAGGTCTTTCATCCATTTTGAGTTTATCTTTGTGTATGGAGTAAGGGAAAGGTCCCATTTCATTCTTCTATATGTAGCTGTCCAATTTTCCCAGCATCATTTATTGAAGAGAATGTCTTTTTTTTTCCATTGGATGTTTTTTTCTGAATTGTCAAAGATTAGTTGACCATAGAGTTGAGGGTCCATTTCTGGAGTCTCTGTTCTGTTCTATTGATCTATGTGTCTGTTTTTGTGCCAATACCATGTGGTCTTGATGATCACAGCTTTGTAATATAGTTTGAAGTCAGGCAATGTGATGCCCCCAGCTTTGTTTTTCTTTTTCATCACTCCCTTGGCGATTTGGGGTCCTTTTTGGTTCCATACAAATTCTAGGATTGTTTTTTTCCAGCTCTTTCAAAAATGCCAACGGCATTTTAATAGGGATAGTATTGAAAGTATAAATTGCTCTGGGCAGGATAGACATTTTAACAAAGTTTATTCTTCCAATCCATGAGCGTGGAATGTTTTTCCATCTTTTTGTGTCTTCCTCAACTTCTTTGATAAGTGTTCTGTAGTTTCTAGAGTTTAGATCCTTTACCTCTTTGGTTAGGTTTATTCCTAGGTATCTTATGGTTTTTGTTGCTATTGTGAATGGAATCAATTCCTCAATTTCTCTTTCTACAGTTACAGTGTTAGCCTATGGAAAAGCAACAGATTTCTGTGCATTCATTTTATATCCGGCCACTTAACTGAATTCCTGTATGAGTTCTAGTAATTTGGGGGTGGAGTCTTTTGGGTTTTCCACATAAAGTATCTTGTCATCTGCAAAGAGAGAGCCTTTGACTTCTTCTTTGCCAATTTGAATACCTTTGATCCCTTTTTGTTGTCTGATTGCTGAGGCTAGGAATTCTAGTACTATGTTGAACAATAGTGGTGAGACTGGGCATCCCTGTCATGTTACTGACCTTAAGGGAAAAGCTCTGAGCTTTAACCCATTGATAATGATATTCACTGTGGGCTTTTCATAGATGGTTTTTATGATATTAAGGAATGTTCCCTCTATCCCTATACTCTGAAGAGTTTCTTCACAAAACAGTCAACAAAACTAAGAGTGAACCCACGGAATGGGAGAAGATATTTGCAAATGACATATCAAATAAAGGGCTGGTGTCCAAGATCTATAAAGAACTTCTCAAACTCGACACTTAAAAAACAAATAACCCAGTCAAAAAATGGGCAGAAGACATGATCAGACACTTCTCCAAAGAAGACATACAAATGGCTAACAGACACATGAAAAAATGCACAATATCATTAGCCATCAGGGAAATACAAATCAAAATCACAATGAGATATCATCTTATACTAGTTAGAATGGCAAAAATTAACAAAACAGGAAACAATTGTTGGCGAGGATGTGGAGAAAGGGGAACCCTCTTACACTGTTGGAGGGAATGCAAGCTGATACAGCACTTTGGACAACAGTATGGAGATTCCTCAAGATGTTAAAAATAGAGCTACCCTAAGACCCAGCAATTGCACTACTTGGTATTTACCCCAAAGATACAGATGTAGTGAAAAGAAGGGGCACATTCACCCCAATGTTCATAGCAGCAATGTCTACCATAGCCAAACTCTGGAGGGAGCTGAGATGCCCTCCAACAGATGAATGGATAAAGAAGATGTGATTCATATATACAATGGAATATTATTCAGCTATCAGGAAGGATGAATACCCATCATTTGCATTGACATGGATGGAATTGGAGGGGATTATGCTAAGTGAAGTAAGTCAAGCAGAGAAAGGCAAATATCATATGGTTTCACTCATATGTGGAATATAAGCAAGAGCATGGAGGACCATAGGGGAAGGGAGGGAAATCTGAAGGGGAGAAATCAAAGAGGGAGAGGAACCATGAGGGACTATGGACTCCAGGAAGCAAACTGAGGGTTTCAGAGGGGAGGGGGTAGGGAGAGGGGGTCACAGGGTGATGGGTATTAAGGAGGGCACGTGTTGTGATGTGCACCGGGTGTTCTACATAACTAATGGATCATTGAACACTACAAAAGACTAAGGATGTACAATACAGTGGCTAACTGAACATAATAAAAAATAAAATGGAATAACAAGATTAAAAATATGCACATCACCTAGTGTGAGCTGAATTTTGATTTCCCTAAATTCCCCCAGGATACATTGATCAAAGCCTTGGTCAACATGTGCTGAACTATTTCAAATTTGGAAGTGTATATATAATCTGAAATCTGAAATATAATCTTGCCCTGACAAAAGTAGACACTGTGGATAAAAAATGGAGAAGTAGAAATTGTTACCAACCCTAGGATTACCCCTATGATAAGGAAGGTCAATACTTCTATTTTGAAGATGTTTGTTGATTTATATTTCTGGTGGCGTTCAGGCAGTTTGGGGCATGGTAGACCAGGTGAGTAGGATTGTAAGCACACATAATTGCATTGTCACTGTCAGAGTTCAGCTAAATAGCATTTTTGGAAAGAAAAATCTAAGTTTGTAAAGCAGGCATTTCAAATGCAATTATGGTGGCTGAAGCATTCAGCCCTGACAAAACCAAGGGAGGTTATGCAAGCATCGAATAGATGAAACCCCAATCTTCAAATTGGCCCACCTATGTCTGGAAGGCTGCTTTCTCTTCATTATCCTACTGGAATTGGAACAACTTTGTGAGTATCCCTCATCACAAGGGCCCTGTTTCCTTTGAACTATTGTAGAAAGTTAAGGATTGGAGGATGAGAGGAGGGATCCCACATGGCTACTAGGTAAGGCTTTGTCTCCTGGCAGAGTTGGAATGCTTGGTTTCTGTTTGACAAAGAGCACTGCATCTCTGCAAAGCAGATGGAAAGTTTATCCTTCAGGCAATTGCTGAAAAGGACTTGGAAAGAAAAGGTAGTAGGAAGGATCAACAGAAAGACTCCAGGGTGTAAGTGTTCCAGCTTATTTGACACCTACAAAGGTAGGAGTAAGGTGGATGATCAGTTATACTTCCAGCTATCTCTGTTTCCTTCTAGGAAATAGAATATCCTAGCTTTCCCCCAAATCAAGACACTACTGGGTTTGCCAGGTGATTTCTAGAAAAATGGAGGTCATGCACTATAGCCAACAATTTCCCCATTAGTGACACGGCCATGAGATCCCCTGAGAGCACAGGTGACACTTTTCAGACCTTCAAAGGTAAATAAAATGCCCATGCCACACTGATGGATTCACAGAACTATCTGATCTGGAACCAGTAGTATATAGTAATCACAAAAGCCATATGCACGACTATGTTTACTGCAGCATTATTTACAACAGCCAAGACATGAAAGCAACCAAAGTGTCCATCAATACACAATGGAATATTACTCAACCATCAGAAAGGATGAATACCCACCATTTGCATTGAAATAGAAGGGACTGGAGGGGATTATGCTATGTGAAGTAAGTCAAGCAGAGAAAGACAATTATCATATGGTTTTACTTACATATGGAACATATGGAATAGCATGGAAGACACTACGAGAAGGAAGGGAAAAATGAAGGGAGAGAATCAGAGGGGGCGTCAAACCATGAGAGACTATGGACTCCAGGAAACAAACTGAGGGTTCACAGAGGCAGGGGTGGAGGGATAGGTTAGCCTGGTGGTAGGTATTAAGGAGGGCACATATTGCATGGAGCACTGGTTGTTATATGCAAACAATGAATCATGGAACACTAC
This sequence comes from Ursus americanus, assembly GCF_024610735.1. Classification (NCBI taxonomy): domain Eukaryota; kingdom Metazoa; phylum Chordata; class Mammalia; order Carnivora; family Ursidae; genus Ursus; species Ursus americanus. The sequence goes on from NC_142164.1 coordinate 76,238,292, forward strand.
ATCAAAAACTAATGATGTACTGTATGGTGACTAGCATAACATAATAAAAAATAAAACAAAAAATAGATACATCACTCATCATCAGGGAATTTAAAATCAAAACCACACTGAGAAATCACCTCATATTTGTCAGAATAGGTGAAATCAACAACTCAGGAGACAACAGGTGTTGGTGAGGATGTGAAGGAAGGGAACCCTCTTTGCACTGTTGGTGAGAATGCAAACTGGTGCAACCACTTTGAAAAACAGTATGGAGGTCCTCAGAAAGTTAAAAATAGAACTACCCTATGACCCAGCAATTGCACTACTAGGTATTTATCCAAAGGATAAAAAATAGTGACTCAAAGGGGCACATGCACCCCTATGATTATAGTGGCACTATGCACAATAGCCAAAACATGGAAAGAGCCCCCAATTGTCCCTCAACTGATAGGTGGATAAAGATGTGGTATATATCTATATCTACATATTTATATTATATTTATTTATATATACACACACAGTGTAGTATTACTCAGCCATTATAAATAATGTAATCTTGTCATTTGCAATCATGTGGATGTAACTGGAGTGTATTATACTAAGAGAAATAAGTCAGTCAGAGAAAGACAAATACCATATGATTTCACTCGTATGTGGAATTTAAAAAGCAAAACAGATGAAGATAAGGGAAGGGAAGGAAAAATAGGATAAAGACAGAGAGGGAGGCAAACCATAAGAGACTCTTAGGTATAGGGAACAAACTGAGGGTTGCCAGAGGGGAGGTGGGTGGGGGGTTGTGGTAATTGGGTGATGAGCATTAAGGAGGACAATTGATGTGATAAACGCTGGGTGTTATATGTAACCAATGAATCACTAAATTCTACCCCTGAAACTAATACTGTACTATATGTGAACTAACTTGAATTTAAAGAAAATTTGAAAGAAGACAAATAAAAAATAGGGGTGCCTGGGTGGCACAGTTGGTTGAGTTTCTGCCTTCAGCTCAGATCACGATCCCAGGGTCCTAGGATCGAGCCCTGGATAGGGCTCCCTGCTCAGCGGAGAGCCTGTTTCTCTCTCTTGCTCTGCTGCTCCCCCTGCTTGTGTGCTCATGCTTTGTCATGTGCTCATGTCAAATAAATAAATAAATAAATAAATAAATAAATAAATAAATAAATAAATAAATAAAAACTTTTTAAAAATAAAAAATAAATAAAAAATAAAACCAAAAACTGGTTCTTTGAAAAGATAAGCAAAATTGATAAATGCTTAGCCAAACTTAACATGAAAATAAAAGAACCCTATTAAATAAGGTAAAAAATGAAAATAATAACTAACCACAAAAATACAAAGGATATAAGAGATTACTATAAAAAATTGTATCCTAACAAGTTGAAAAGCCTAGAAGAAATGGATAAATTTCAAGAAACATACAATCTTACAAAGCTGACTCAGGAAAAAAAGGAGTATCTGAACAAAGTAATCACTAGTGACAAAATTTAATTGGTAATCAAAAAACTACCAAAAAAAAAAAAGTCCATTACCATATGGATTCGTGAGTGAATTCTACCAAACATTTATTTTTATTTACTTATTTTTCTTTTTTCTTTTCTTTATGTTCAATTAGCCAACATATAGTACATCATTAGTTTTTGATATAGTGTTCAGTGATTCATTAGTTGTGTATAACACCCAGTGCTCATCACCACATGTACCCTCCTTAATACCCATCACACGATTACCCAATCCCCTCCCCTTCTGTAACCTTCAGTTTGGTTCCCGGAGTCCAGAGTCTCTCATGGTTTGTCTCCCTCTCTGATTTCTTCCCATTAAGCTTTCCTTCCCTTCCCCTGTGGTCCTCCTCGCTATTCCTTATGTTCCACATATGAGTGAAACCATATGATAATTGTCTTTCTATGCTTGACTTATTTCACTTAGCATAATCTCCTCCAGTGACATCCATGTCGATGCAAATAGTAGGTATACGCTCTTTCTGATGGTTGAGTAATATTTCACTGTATATATGAAACACATATTCTGCATCCATTCATCTCTTAGAGGACATCTTGGCTCCTTCCACAGTATGGTTATTGTGGACATTTCTGCTAGAACATTGGGGTGCAGGTGCCCCTTCTATTCACTACATCTATATTTTTGGGGTAAATACCTAGTAGTGCAATTGCTGGGTCTTAGAGTAGCTCTATTTTAACATCTTAAGGAACCTCCATACTTTTTTCCAGAATGGCTGTATCAGCTTGCATTCTCACCAACAGTGTAAGAGGGTTCCCCTTTCTCTCTCCACATCCTTGCCAACAATTGTTGTTTCCTGTTTTGTTAATTTTTGCCATTCTAACTGATGTAAGGTGGTATCTCATTGTTGTTTTGGTTATTATTTCCCTGATGGCTAGTGATGTTGAACATTTTTTCATGTGTCTGTTAGCCATTTGTATGTCTTCTTTGGAAAAGTGTCTGATCATGCCTTCTGCCCATTTTTTGACAGGGTTATTTGTTTTTTGAGTGTTTGAGAAGTTCTTTATAGATCTCGGACACCAGCCCTTTATCTGAAATGTCATTTACAAATATCTTCTGTGATTCCCTGTGTTGCCTCTTAGTTTTTTTGACTGTTTCCTTTGCTTTGCAAAAGCTTTATGTCTTGATGAAGTCCCATAAGTTCATTTTTGGTTTTGTTTCCCTTGCCTTTAGAGACATGTCTTGAAAGAAGTTGCTGTGGCCAAGGTTGAAGGAGGCTACTGCCTATGTTCTCTTCTAGGATTTTAATGTATTCCTGTCTCACATTGAGGTCTTTCATCCATTCTGAGTTTATCTTTGTGAATGGTGTAAGAAATAGTCTAGTTTCATTCTTCCGAATGTGGCTGTCCAATTTTCCCAGCACCATTTATTGAAGAGAATGTCTTTTTTTCCATTGGATATTCATTTCTGTTTTGTCAAAGATTAATTGACCATAGAGTTGAGGGTCCATTTCTGGAGTCTCTATTCTGTTCCATTGGTCTATGTGTCTGTTTTTGTGCCAGTACCATGCTGTCTTGATGATCACAGCTTTGTAATATAGCTTGAAGTCAGGCATGGTGATGCCCTCAGCATTGGTTTTATTTTTATTTTTATTTTTTTTCAACGTTCCCTTGGTGATTCAGGGTCTTTTCAGGTTCCATACAAATTTTAGGGTTGTTTTTTCCAGCTCTGTGAAAAATGCCCATGGTATTTTGATAGGGATTGTATTGAAAGTGTAGATTGCTCTGGGCAGCACAGATATTTTAACAAAATTTATTCTTCCAATCCATGAGCATGGACTGTTTTTCCATCTCTTTGTGTCTTCCTCAACTTCTTTCATAAGTTTTCTGTAGTTTCTTGAGTATATATCCTTTACCTCTTTATTCCTCAGTATCTTATGGTTTTTGGAGCTTTTGTAAATGAAATTGATTCCTTAATTTATCTTTCTTCAGTTAACATTGTTAGTGTATAGAACAGCAACTGAATTCTGTGATTTGATTTTGTAACTTGCCACATTGCTAAATTGCTATATGAGGTCTAGTAATTTGGGGATGGTGTCTTTTGGGTTTTCCACATAAAGTATCATGTCATCTGCAAAGAGGGATTTTTTATTTCTTCTTTGCCAATTTGAATGCTTTTTATTTCTTTTTGTTGTCCAATTGCTGAGGCTAGGACTTCTAGTACAATGTTGAACAATAGTGATGAGAGTGGGCATCACTGTATTATTCCTGACCTTAAGGGAAAAGCTCTCAGTTTTTTTCCATTGAGAATGATATTCACTGTGTGCTTTTCATAGATGGCGTCTATGACATTGAGGTACGTTCCCTCTATCCCTATATTTTGAAGAGTTTTAATCAGGAAGGTTAGTAGAAGACAAAGCTAAAATAGAATCTGGACTTAAATTAATCCACGCTCAAGAGTGTAGGATATGGGAGATTACTGACTCAATGAAATGGTCCAATGTCAGAATCATCAGTATCCCTGAGGGGGTGGAGAAAAACAGAGGTCTAGAAGAGATATTTGATCAAACTGTAGCTGAAAACTTCCCCAATCTTGCAAAGGAAACAAGCATTAGTGTCCAAGAAGCAGAGAGGACACCTCCCAAGCTCAACCACAACAAACCTATGCCACATCACATCATAGCGCAATTTGCAAATATTAGATGCAAGGATACAGTATTGAAAGTGGTCGGGGCAAAGAAATTTCTCACGTACCAAGGCAAAGGTATCAGAATTACGTCAGACCTGTCTACACAGACCTGGAATGAGAGAAAGGGTTGGGGGAGCATGTTTAAAGCTCTTTCAGAGAAAAACATGCAGCCAAGGATCCTTTATCCAGCAAGGCTGTCATTCAGATGTGATGGAGAGATAAAGACCTTCCAGAATCACCAGTCATTGACCAATTTCGTAAACATGAAACTAGCCCTACAGGAGATATTAAGGGGGGTTCTATGAAGGTAAAAAGGCCCCAAGAGTGACACAGAACAGAAAGTCACAATCGATAGAAACAAAGACTTTACTGGCAACATGGCATCATTAAAATCATATCTCTCAATATTCAGTCTCAATGTAAATGGCCTAAATGCTCCCATAAACGCCACAGGGTTGCAGATTGGATTAAAAGACATGACCCATCCATTTGCTGTCTACAAGAGACTCATTTTTAACCTAAATATACATGCAGACTGAAAGTAAAGGGATGGAATACCATCTTTCACGCCAATGGACCTCAAAAGAAAGCTGGGTAGCAATTCTCATATCAGACAGACTGGATTTTAAACTAAAGACTATAGTTAGAGATACAGAAGGGCACTATATTATACTTAAAGGATGTATCCAACAAGTGGATATAACAATTATAAATATCTATGCCCCCAACAGGGGAGCAGCAAGAGACACAAGCCAACTCTTAACCAGAATAAAGAGACATACAGATAAAAATACGTAAATAGTAGGGGACCTCAACACTCCACTATCAGCAATAGACAGATCACCTAAGCAAGAAATCAGCCAAGAAACAAAAGCTTTGAATGCCATACTCGACGAGTTGGACCTCATAGATATATATAGAACACTACACCCCAGAACCAAAGATTATTCATTCTATTCTAATGCCCATGGAACATTCTCAAGAATAGACCATGTTCTGGGACACAAAGCAGGTCTCAACTGATACCAAAAGACTGAAATTATACCCTGCATATTTTCAGACCACAATGCTCTGAAATTGGAACTCAACCACAAAGAAAAATTTGGAAGAAACTCAAAAACATGGAGTCTAAGAACCATCCTTCTAAGGAAATCAAAAATCAATTTAAGCAATTTATGGAGACCAACGAGAATGAAAACACAATGGTCCAAAACCTATGGCATACTGCAAAGGCAGTCTTATAGGGGAAATACATAGCCATCCAAGCCTCACTCAAAAGAATAGAAAAATCTAAAATGCAGTTTTTATATTCTCACCTCAAGAAGCTGGAACAGCAACAAAGGGACAGACCCAATCCACGCACGAGGAAGCAGTTCATCAACATTAGAGCAGAAATCAATGAATTAGAAACCAGGAGAACAGTAGAGCAGATCAACAGAACTAGAAGCTGGTTCTTTGGGAGAATCAATAAAATTGACAGACCACTGGCAAGACTTATCCAAAAGAATAGAGAAAGGACCCAAATTAATAAAATTATGAATGAAAAAGGAGAGGTCAAAACCAACACCAATGAAATTGGAAGGATTATTAGAAACTTTTATCAACAGCTATATGCCAATAAATTAAGCAATCTGGAAGAAATGGAGGCCTTCCTGGAAACCTATAAACTACCAAAACTGAAACAGGAAGAAAGTGATTTTTTAAACAGGCCAATTAATTATGAAGAGATTGAGTCAGTGATAAACAACCTTCCAAATAACAAAACTCCAGACACGGATGGTTTTCCTGGGGAATTCTACCAAACATTCAAAGAAGAAATAATACCTATTGTCCTAAAGCTATTTCAAAAAATAGAAACAGAAGGAAAGCTACCAAACTCATTCTATGAGGCCACTATTACCTTGATCCTCAAACCAGGCAAAGACCCCATCAAAAAGGAGAATTACAGACCGATTTCCCTGATGAATATTGACGCCAAAATCCTCAACAAGATCCTGGTTAATAGAATCCAACAGTACACTAAAAGGATTATCCATCATGACCAAGTGGGATTCATCCCTGGGATGCAAGGGTGGTTCAACATTCAGAAGTCGATCGGGGTCTTAGATTTTATCCAGAAAGAAAAATTCAAAAATCATGATTCTATTAATTGACGCAGTAAAAGCATTTGACAAAATACAGCATCCTTTCCTGATTAAAACCCTTAAGAGTGTAGGGATAGAGGGTACATTCCTCAATCTCATAAAAGCCATCTATGAAAAGCCTACAGCAAATATCATTCTCAATGGGGAAAAACTGGAAGCCTTTCCCTTAAGATCAGGAACACGACAAGGATGCCCACTCTTGCCACTATTATTCAACATAGTACTATAAGTCCTCGCAACATCAATCAGACAACAAAAAGGGGTAAAAGGTACCCAAAGCAGCAAAGAAGAAGTCATACTGTCTCTTCGCAGATGACATGACACTCTATATGGAAAACCCAAAAGAATCCACACCCAATCAACTAGAAGTTATAGAGCAATTCAGTAATGTGGAGGGATAAAAAATCAGTGCTCAGAAATCAGTTGCATTTCTATACAGGAACAATGAGAGTGAAGAAAGAAAAATTAAGGAATCCATTCCATTTACTATAGCACCAAAAATCCTACGTTATCTCAGAATTAACTTAACCAGAGACGTAAACGATCTATGTTCTAGAAACTATAAATCTTTCGTTGTGAGCCTGCTTCTTCCTCTCCCACTCCCCCTGCTTGTGTTCCCTCTCTCGCTGGCTGTCTCTGTCTCTGTCAATTAAATAAATAAAATCTTTAAAAAAAAAAAGACAGTCTCTTCAATAAATGGTGCTGGGAAAATTGGACAGCTACATGCAAAAGAATGAAACTTGACCACTCTCTCACACCATACACAAAGATAAACTCCAAATGGATGAAAGACCTTGATGTGAGACAGGAATCCATCAAAATCCTAGAGGAGAACATAGGCAGCACCCTCTACGACATTGGCCAAAGCAACCGTTTTCATGACACATCTCCAAAGGCAAGAGAAACAAAAGATAAAATGAACTTGTGGGACTTCATCAAGATAAAAAGCTTCTGCACAGCCAAGGAAACAGTCAAAAAAACTAAGAGGCAGCCCAGGGAATGGGAGAAGATATTTGCAAATGATGCTACAGAAAACAGAGAGTATCCAAGATCTACAAAGAACTTCTCAAACTCAATACACGAGAAACAAACAAATCATAAAATGGGCAGAAGATATGAATAGACACTTTTCCAATGATGACATACAACTGGCTAACAGACACATGAAAAAATGTTCAAAATCATTAGCCATTAGGGAAATTTAAATCAAAACCACACTGAGATACCACCATACGCTAGTTAGAATGGCAAAAATAGACAAGGCAAGAAACAACAATTGCTGGAGAGGATGTGGAGAACGGGGATCCCTCCTACATTGTTGGTGGGAATGCAAGTTGGTACAGCCACTCTGGAAAACACTGTGGAGGTCCCTTAAAAAGTTAAAATTGAGCTACCCCATTACCCAGCCATTGCATTACTGGGTATTTATTCCAAAGATACAGACGGAGTGAAGAGAAGGGCTATATGCACCCCAATGTTCATAGCAGCATTGTCCACGATAGCTAAATCGTGGAAGGAACCAAGATGCCCTTCAACAGATGACTGGATTAAGAAGTTGTTGTCCATATATACAATGGAATATTACTCATCTATCAGAAAGAACGAGTTCTCAATATTTGCTGCAACATGGACGGCACTGGAGGAGATAATGCTAAGTGAAATAAGTCAAGCAGAGAAAGACAATTATCATATGATTTCTCTCATCTATGGAACATAAGAACTAGGAAGATCAGTAGGGGAAGAAAGCGATAAAGAAAGGGGGAGTAATCAGAAGGGGGAATGAAGCATGAGAGACTATGGACTCTGAGAAACAAACTGAGGGCTACAGAGGGGAGGGGGTGGGGGAATGGGATAGACTGGTGATGGGTAGTAAGGAAGGCACGTATTGCATGGTGCACTGGGTGTTATAAGCAACTAATGAATCATCGAACTTTACATCAGAAACTGGGGATGTACTGTATGGTGACTAATATAATATAATAAAAAAACATTAAAATAAAATTTAAAAAGTAAATGAAACACTTATTAGAAAGGAAATATACATCCTTACATTTATTGCAGCACTCTTTAGAATAGCGAAGATATAGAAGTAACCTGTGTCCTTTGATAGATAAATAGATAAGGAAGGTGTGTGTTATATTACATATAACATTGGTTGGTATATATATATGTCATATGTATATATTACAGAGACATAAAAAAGATGAAATCTTGCCATTTGTGACAATATGGATGTATCTAAAGACTGTTATGCTAGGTGAAATAAGTCAGAGAAAGACAAATACTGTATGATTACACTTATTTGTGGAATCTAAAAAACAAAACAAATGAAAAAATAAAACAAAATCACAGATACAGAGAGCAGATTGGCAGTTACCAGAGTGTTGGTGTGTTGTGGGTGGACAAAATGTTTTCAAGTGTCAATTGTATGGTGATTAGGTATACTTATTGTAGTGATCACTTTGTAGTTTATACAAATATCAAATTATTATGTTCTATTCCTAAAACTGATGTAATGCAATTTATTAAATGTACCTTGAATAAAAAAATAATAGAAGTTAAAAGAAAACCCTCCATTGTTGCTGGGACTTGAAATGTCAAGGTGGATTTGGGCTTCCTGAAGTCATATGCATATATTGTACATAATATATTATATATACATACATATGTATATTATGTACATATATGGACTGAATTGTGTTCCTGAAATTCATATGTTGAAGCCCTAATTTTCAATGTGACTATATTTGAAAATAGGATAGGTAATTAAGGTTATATGTGATCATAAATGCTTATGAGATCATACGCAAAATATTGTATATAACATATACAATAGTGCTTGGTGTCTTTGCATGAGAAAAAGATAATATGAGTATAGCTTCACAGAGTAAAAGGCTATGTGAAGGCATAGTAAGAAGGTGGTCATTTGCAGTTCTTTTCTGTGCTATTTTGTTTTAGCATCCCTAGTAGACTAATATATTTTCTCTGGAGAGAAGAACTATTGCTTTGGGCAAAGTCTCAGTGAGATCTGTGAAATGTAAAGTGATAAAATGTTCATTAGCTTTCCTTCTACATTTGCCAGAACCCATAGAATATAGCGAACTCTAATATAAATTAGGGGCTTTAGTTAATGGTGTATCAATATTGGCTCATGAATTGTAGCAAATGTACCAAACTTTTGCAAGATGTTAACAGGGGAAACGGTGGGTGGGGTGAGGGGAGGGGTTGAGAGGTTATATGGAAACTCTAACTTTCCCACAATTTTTCTGTGAATCTACAACTTATCTAAAATACAAAGACTTCCAAAATGTTGTTGCTGAAATAATAATTTAAAAAATGTTCATTAGCCTTATAAGATCAGTGTAGGAGTCCTAAATTTGCCAGTTACCCTGAACCCTTGAATAAGTCACTTAAGGTCGCTAAACCTCAGTTTCACTGCATGTGACATGAGAAATAGAATACCTCCTTCACAGAATTATTGTGACTTAGCTAGAGTAATATGTTTAGAAATGAAACTGTGTCATTCATCTCTGTGCCAAACTATGTGGTAGCTCTCCATTTCACTCTAAGTATATCCCAAAATTTATGCAAGGTCAAAGAGATCCTACATGATGTGTTCCTCATACCATTTGACCATATCTACCATTCTTTCCTTGGCTCCTACTGCTCCTTCCACACCAGCTTCCTTCTTTTCTCCCTGAGGTGTCACAGGCATATTCCTGCCTTAGGGCTTATTCTTATTTACTGTAGGTCCCACCCGCCCCATCCCTGGGCTCAGAATGTCACTCACTGAGTCTTTGCTTTAATTTCACTTTTTCAATGAAGTCTACTCTGATTATCCTATTTAACACTGGATCTTTTCATCCATCCAATGTATCACATATTCCCATCAGTCATTCTATATTTCCTTTTTTTCCTAATACCATGAGTCATTATTAACATACCATATAACTTACTATTTATAATGTTTATTACATGTTCATCTTTGCATTTTGTCAAGATTTTGTACATTAAAATAGTTATACTTTCAGCATATAAAACTAATAGCTTGTTATACCTATTAGATATTATTTCCATGTGTATATTTAACAGCATGAAAACTGATTAGGATGAAGATGACTCTCAAGGGTAACAGAAATTATTTTAAGCAAGTCTTGGCATACTGTAAACACTCCTGTCTCTCTCCATTGTCCAACATTACAAAAGTTACATAGTTCCAATTTAACTTTTTATTTTGCAATAACTGTAAATTAACATACAAGTCTAAGAAATAATTCAAAGTTATCCCATGTACTCTATACATAACTCCCTCAATGATAAGCTCTTGCAAAACTATAGTATAAAATCACCCTTCTGGAAATACTAGCAAACTAAATTTAACAATACCTTAAAAGGATCATATCCCGCGATTGAGGGGGATTTATTCCAGGAATGCAAGGATGTTTCAACATCCACAAATCAATGTGATACACCACATTAACAAAATTAAGGGCTAAAATTATATAATCATCTCAATAGTTGCAGAAAAAGCATTTGACAAAATATAATATCCATTCATGATAAAAAGGAAAAAAGGCTTTTGACAACATGGCTATAGAGAAACATAGTTCAACAAAATAAAGGCCACATATGACAAGCCCACAGCTAATACCAACTCAATGGTGAAAAACTGAAACTTTTCCTCTACGATCAGGAACTAGATGTGGAGCCCACTTTCACCACTTTTATTCAACACAGTACTACTGGAAGTGCTAGCTGAAGCTATCATGCAAGAAAAAGATATAAAAGACATCCAAATTAGAAAGGAAGAAATAAAGCACTGTATTTTCAGATGACATATTATAAAGAATCCTTAAGACTCCACCAAAAAAATTAACTGTTAGAACTAATCAATGAATTCAGTAATATTGTAGGATACAAAATTAATATACAATTTTTTCTTCTTCTGGTGAGGACTCTTAAGATCTCTTTTAGCAACTTTCAAATACACAAGACAGTATTGTTAACTATAATCACCATGCTGTACGTGATAACTATAGAAATTATTTATCTTATAACTGGAAGTTTGTAACTTTTACCCATGCTTACTCATTTTGCTTACCCCCTCAACCTCCTCAACTCTGGCAACCACCAATCCATTCTCAGTAGCTATGAGGTTATTTCATTTCTTCTTCCTGGTCTTCTTTTTCCTCTCCCATCTTCTTCATCTACTGATTCCACATATAAGTGAGGTCATACAAATACAGTATTTGTCTTCATCTGACTTGTTTTGCTTAACATAATGCCCTCAAGGTCCATCCATGTTGTTTCCAATGGCAGGGTTTCCTTATTTTTTATGAGGTGAATAGTCTATTTTATCTGCATACCACATTTAATTATTTCATTCATCTGTCAGTGGACGCTGAGGTTGTTTCCATGTCTTGGCTATTGTGTATAATGCTGCAGTGTACATGGAGGTGCAGATATCTTTTTGATATAGTGAGTTTGTTGCCTTCAGATAAATACCCATAGGTAAAATTACTGGATCATATGGTAGTTCTTTTTTGTCCTCTCCTCAAATCTGTATTTTATTTTATTTTTTAAATATTTTCATTTAAATTCAATTAGCCAACATATAGTACATCATTAGTTTTTGATGTAGTGTTCAGTGATTCATTAGTTGCGTATAACACCTGGTGTTCATCCCCTCCTTAATGCTCATCACCCAGTTACCCCAACACCCCACCCTCTCCCTTCTGCAACCCTCAGTTTGTTTCCTGGAGTCCAGAGTCTCTCATGGTTTGTCTCCCTCTTGTTTCTTCCCATTCAGTTTTCCCTCCCTTCCCCTATGGTCCTCTGTGCTATTCCTTATATTCTACATCTGAGTGAAACCATATGACAATTGTCTTTCTCCGATTGACCTTTTTCACTTAGCATAATCCTCTCTAGTTCCATCCATGTCAAGGCAAATGGTAGGTATTCATCCTTTTGGATGGCTGAGTAATATTCCATTGTATATATGAACCACATCTTCTTTATCCATTTATCTGTTGAAGGGCATCTTGGATCCTTCCATGCAATGTCATATGGTAGTTCTATTTTTTTTTTTAAGAAACTCCTATACTCTTTTCCATAGTGACTGTACCAATGTACATTCCCCACTAACAGTGCACAGTGGTGGCTTTTTCTCCATATCCTCGCTAATACTTGTTATTTCTTCTCTTTTTAATAATAGTTATTCTGGATAAAGAAGATGTGGTATATGTATACAGTGGAATATTACTCAAACATCAAAAAGAATAAAATCTTGCCATTTGCAATGATGTGGATGGAACTAGAGGGTCTTATGCTAAGTGAAATAAGTCAGTCAGAGAAAGACAATTATCATATGATCTCACTCATATGTGGAATTTAAGAAACAAAATAGATGAACATAGGGGAAAGAAAGAAAAAATAAAATAAGACAAAATCAGAGAGGGAGACAACCCATAAGAGACTCTTAACTATAGGAAACAGAGAGTTGTTCGAGGGAAAGTGTGGGGGGGGATGGTGTAAATGGGTGATGGGCGTTAAGGAAAGGACTTGATGTGATGAGCACTGGGTGTTATATGCAACTGATGAATCACTGAACTCTACTTCTGAAACTAATAATACACTAAATATTAATTGAATTGATTTTAAATTTTAAAAAACAGTTATTCTAACAGGTGTGAGGTGATATCTCATCATGGTCTTGATTTTCCCTGATGATTAGTGGATGTTGAGCACCTTTTCATGCACCCATTGGCCATTTGTATGTCTTATTTGGAAAAATGTCTATTCAGATCCTCTAACCACTTTTTAACATGAGTGCTTGTTTCTGTTGAATTGCAGGAATTATTTATATATTTTGGATACTAACCCCTTATCAAATATGAGATCTTCAAATATTTTCTCTGAGGTTGCCTTTTCATTTTGTTGATGGTTTCCTTTGCTGTACAGAAGCTTTTTCATTTGATGTAGTCCCACTTGGTTAGTTTTGCTATTAGTATCAAATCCAAAAAGCCATCACCAAGACAGCTGTCAAGGAGCTAACTCCCTATATGTTCTTCTAGGAGTTTTATGGTTTCAGATTTTATGTTAAAGTTGTTATTCCATTATAAGTTGATTTTTGTGTATTGTGTAAGATACTGATCCAGTTTTGTTCTTTTGCATGTGACTGTCCAGTTTTCCCAGAATCATTTATTGAGGAGACTGTCCTTCCACCATTGTATATTCTTGGCTCCTTTGTTATAAATTAATGTGTGGGTTTATTTCTGGGCTCTCTATTCTGTTTCATTGATCTATATATTTGTTTGTTTTTGCCAATGACACTGTTTATTATAGCTTTCTAATTTGTAATATAGTTTGAAATCAGGAAGTGTGATGCCTTCAGCTTTGTTCTTTCTCAGTATTTTTTTAAATTTGGAATTGTGATACCCCCAACTTTGTTTTTCTTTTTCAAGACAGCTTTGGTTATCACAGGTCTTTTGTGGTTCCTTACCAATTTTAAGATTGTTCATTTTGGTTCTGTGAATGTTCCTTCTATTTTTATGCATAAATAAATTTTATTTGATTATGGTGTGAATTTGCTATTTTTATTTTTATTTATTTATTTTTAAAGATTTTATTTATTTATTTGAAGGAGAGAGAGACAGCCAGCGAGAGAGGGAACACAAGCAGGGGGAGTGGGAGAGGAAGAAGCAGGCTCATAGCAGAAGAGCCTGATGTGGGGCTCGATCCCATAACGCCGGGATCACGCCCTGAGCCGAAGGCAGACGCTTAACCGCTGTGCCACCCAGGCGCCCCTGAATTTGCTATTTTTAAAAATAAATTTCCATCCAAGTTCATAAACAGTAGAGGACTGTAATTTTACTTTTGTTTTGCTTGTTTTTATTTTTCTTTGTCTGGTTTTGGCATCAGAAATAATACTAGCCTTATAAAATGGGTTGGTAAGATTTTCCTCTTCTTCTATGTTTGGGAAGATATTGTATAGAACTTAACATATTTTTTTCTTTAAATATATGGTAGAATTCTCCAGTAGAATCATCTGAACACAGAGGTTTTATTTTCATTTCATTAAAATTTTAATTAGTTTATTTTATGGCTATAGAACTATTCATTTAGTCTATTTCATTTCACTTGAGTTTTATTATTTTGTGGCCTTGAGGGAATCACATTTATTCTATGTTGTTGAATTCTTGAACATAATATTTGTAGTATTCTCTTACCTTTTTTATATCTGTAAGTTCTGTAATGATATTCCCTAGTCTCTCTCTCTTTCTCTGGATATGGATCTATATATATATATATATATATATATATATATATATATATATATATATATATATATATATATAAAGATATATGTATATATCTTTCCTAATCTGGATAGGAGTTTATCAGTTTTGTTTGTCTTTTCAAAAATAAGCTTTTGGGGGACACCCGGGTAGCTCAGTTGGTTGAGCATCTGCCTTCAGCTCAGGTCATGATTCCCAGGGTCCTGGGATGGAGCTCCATGTTGGGTTCCCTGCTCAGTGAAGAGTTTGCCTCTCCTTCTCCCTCTGCTCCTCCCCCCACTCATGCTCTCTCTTGCTCTCTCTCTCTTTCAAATGAATAAAATCTTTTAAAAGTAAGCTTTTGGTTTCATTGTTACTCTCTATGCTTTTTCTGTTTCCAATTTCATTGATTTATGATCCAGTCATATTATCATATTATTATGTTCCTATTGCTTGCTTTGAGTTTATTTTGCTCTTCCTTTTCCAAATTCTTAGGATGGAAGCCTACATTATTAACTTGGGGACTTTTATTTTCTTTTTTTTTATTTTAATGTTTTTTTATTATATTATGTTAGTCACTATACAGTACATCCCTGGTTTCCGATGTAAAGCTCGATGCTTCATTAGTTGCGTATAACACCCAGTGCACCATGCAACATGTGCCCTCCTCACTACCCATCACCAGTCCATCCCTTTCCCCCACCCCCCTCCCCTCTGAAGCCCTCAGTTTGTTTTCTAATAGAAGCATTTATTGCTAAAAAAGAAATTCCTTCTCAGCACTGCTTTAGCAGCATCCCATAAAATTTGTTATGATATGTTTTCATGTTCACTCAATTTTATAGATTTTTGGATTTCCCTTGATTTTCTTTCTTGATCAGTGGATTATTTAGATGTGTTTTGTTTAATGTCCAAGTGACAAGATTTTCCTGTTATCTTTCTGTTATTGATTGCTAGTTTGATTTCACTGTGGTCAGAGAACATACTTGGGGTGGTTTTCATTTTTTTAAGATTTGCTTGTGGCCCAAGAAATGGTCTATCTTTGTAAATGTCCCATGGGTACTTGAAAAATGGGTAATGTGATTCTGTTGAGTAGTGTGTTCTACAGATGTCAATTAGATCCTGTTAGCTGATTGTGTTATTCAATTTTTCTATATCCTTGCTGATTTTCTGTCTAGTAGTTCTATCAATTTCTGAAAGTAAGGTGATGAAGTCCCTAACTGTAATTTTGTATTTTTCTGTTTCTCATTTCAGCTCTTCCAGGTTTTGCTTCACGTATTTTGCAACTCTGTGGATTTTTGCATACACACTTAGATTGCTATATCCTCTTGGTGTAATAACCCTTTGATAATTAGATAATGTCCCTTCTTGTCTACAGTCATTTTCCTAGATCTGAAATCTATTTTCTGTGATATTAATATAGCCACTCCTGCTTTTTAAAATTATATATATATATATATATATATATACACTTTTTTTTGTTTTTAGTATAAGTTCCTTTCCTGTAGGTTTCTTATACTTGGGTGCTGTTGTTAAACTCAGTTTGACAAAATCATCTTTCAATTCTAGTGTTTATACTTCCTGACTGTGAGTATATATATACATTTTACTACTATTCTGCCTATGTCCCTGTATTTGAAATGATTATTTTGTAGACAGCAAATTACTGGATCATGTTTGCAATCCATTCTGTCAATGTCAGTCTTTTGCTTGATGTATTTTGTCCATTTATCCTTAATATAATTGTTGATACATTTTGGCCTTTTTTTTTTTTTTTGCTTTCTGTTTGATCTCTCTATTTTTTATTTCCCTTTCCTCTTTTTCCTGCTTTTCTGGGGTTGCGGATATATATATATATCTATATATATATAAATAGATATATATATAAATTCCATTGATTCATCTACTGTTTTTACGTGTATCTCTTTTTATAATTTTACAATTTTGTTAGTAGTTTTTCTGGGTATTTCATTATATATACATAACTTTACAGAGTCTACCGGTGTCATTTAATCAGTTCAACTGCAAGATAAAAATCTTACCACCCTTTACATCCTTTACCTTTCCCTGATTAGAAAATAGTGACCTTAAATATTTTTTCTACATACATGTGGAAGCACATCAGACAGCATTATAATTTTTGCTCCAACTTATCAAACATAATTTATAAAGCTCAGGAAGAGAAGGAAAGTATATTGTATTTACCCATATCTTTGTTTACTATGTAATTTTCCCCTTCTTTTGATTTTTTAAAAATTTAAATTCAATTAGCCAACATGTAGCACATCATTAGTTTCAGACGTAGAGTTCAGTAACTCATCAGCTGCATATAACACCCAGTGCTCATCCTTCTTTTATCATTCACTTGCTGTGTAAGAACTTCCTTCAGCCTTTATTTTTAGGGCAGATATGCTGGTGAACAATTTTCTGTTTTCCTTCAACTGAGAAGGTCTTCATTTTCCTCTATTCCCGAATTTTTTTTAAGATGAAGGATTCTGGCTTCATATTTCCTTTTTTTTTTTTCAGCACTTGAAAAGTCACAAGTGGCTTTCAGCCACTTAATTCTTTTTTTAAAAATAATTTTTTATTATGTTATGTTATTCACCATACAGTACATCTCAAGTTTTTGATGTAAAGTTCCATGATTGATTACTTGCATATAACAATCAGTGCACCATGCAATACATGCCCTCCTTAATACCCATCACCAGCCTATCCCAATCCCCCCTCCCCTCTGAAGCCCTCAGTTTGTTTCCCAGAGTCCATAGTCTCTCATGGTTCATTCCCCCTTCTGTTTACCCCCCCTTCCTTCTTCCCTTTCTTCTACCAATCTTCCTACTTCTTATGTTCCATAAATGAGTGAAACCATATGATAATTGTCCTTCTCTACTTGACTTATTTCGCTTAACATTATCTCCTCCAGTCCCGTCCATGTTGCAGCAAATGTTGAGAAATGGTTCTTTTTGATGGCTGAGTAATATTCCATTGTATATATGGACCACGTCTTCTTAATCCAGTCATCTGTTGAAGGGCATCTCGGCTCCTTCCACTATTTAGCTATTGTGGACAATGCTACTATGAACATTGGGGTGCATAAGGCCCTTCTCTTCACTATGTCTGTATCTTTGGGGTAAATACCCAGAAGTGCAATTGCCGGATCATAGGGGAGCTCAATTTTTAACTTTTTAAGGGACCTTCACACTGTTTTGCAAAGTGGCTGTAACAACTTGCATTCCCACCAACAGTGTAAGAGGGATCCCCTTTCTCCACACCTTCTCCAACATTTGTTGTTTCCTGCCTTGTCAATTTTTGCCATTCTAACTGGCATAAGGTGGTATCTCAATGTGGTTTTGATTTGAATTTCCCTGATGGCTAATGATGTTGAACATTTTTTCATGTGTCTGTTAGTCATTTGTATGTCTTCAGAAGGGGGAATGAAACATGAGAGACTATGGACTCTGAGAAACAAACTGAGGGCTTCAGAGGGGAGGGGGGTGGGGGAATAGGATAGGCTGGTGATGGGTATTATGGAGGGCACCTATTGCATGGTGCACTGGGTGTTATACGCAACTAATGAATCATGGAACTTTACATCAAAAACCAGGGATGTACTGTATGGTGACTAACATAATATAATAAAAAATATTATTAAAAAAAAGACTGGTATCCAAGATCTTCAGCCACTTAATTCTATCCTCCATGGCTTTTTTTTTTTAAAGATTTTATTTATTTACTTGAGAGAGAGAGAGAGAGTGCACGAGTGAAGGAACACAAGCAGGGGGAGCCGCAGAGGGAGAGGGAGAAGCAGACTCCTCACTGAGCTGGGAGCCCAATGCGGGACTCAATCTCAGAACCCCAATATCATGACCCGAGCCAAAGCAGCCACTTAACCAACCGAGCCACCCAGGCGCCTGTATCCTCTATGATTGCTGATGAAAAAACCACTGTCATTAACTTGTTTTTCCGTATAGATAAAGTAACCTTCCTTTCTCAGTACTTTGAAGATTTTTTTCCCCCTTGGTCTAGTTTTCAGATATTTGACTATGATGTGTTTTCGGGTGGATTTCTTTGGGTTTAATCTCATATGGCATTATCTCAGCTTCTTTTATAAAATGTTTTATTTAAATTCAATTTAGTTAACATATAGTGTATTATTAGTTTCAGGGGTAGAATTTAGTGATTCATCAGTTGCATATAAAACACAGTGCTCATTTAAATCAAGTGCTCTCCTTAATGCCCATCACCCGATTATGACATCCACCCCCCACCTCCCCTCCAGCAACCCTCAGTTTGTTTCTTCTAGTTAAGAGTCTCTTATGGTTTGCCTCCCTCTCTGTTTCCATCTTATTTATAAGATAAAATATGTAAGATATATTATATATCTTATAAGATAAAATTAGCTTCTTCTATGTGTAGCTTTATGTCCTTTGCCAAATTTGGGGAATTTCAAACACTATGTTTTCAAATACCTTTAAGCTCTACTCTTTTTCTTTTCTCCTACGGGATACTAATAAGACAAATGTTACATTTTCTGTTAGTGTCTTATAGGTCCTTGAAATTTCTTTTGTTTTTTTAGTCTATTTACTTTCTGTTGTTCCGATAGAATAATTTCTATCATTTTTTAAAGATTTTATTTATTTATTTTTCAGAGAAAGGAGAGCACAAGCAGGGGGAGTGGCAGGCAGAGGGAGAAACAGGCTCCCTGAAGAGCAAGGAGCCCAATGTGGGACTCGATCCCAGGACCTTAGGATCATGACCTGAGCCAAAGGCAGCCACTTAACCAACTGAGCTACCCAGACATCCCTAATTTCTATCATTTTATCTTCAATTTCAGTGATTATTGCTTCTGTCCTCTCCACTCTGCTGTTCAACCCATTCACTGAGTTTATATTTTTGGTTATTGTATTTTTCATCTCTTTTTAAAATTATCTTTTGTTTTTTCGATGAGACATTCTACCTCATTGCTGACAGTTTCTATTTTTTCTTCTTTTTTTCTTGTATGTGTTCATAATTCTTCACTGAAGCATTTTTAGAATGATTGGCTTAAAATCTTTGCAAGGTAATTTTGACATTTCTTTATGTTGGTGTTGGTATGTATTATCTTTTTTTTCATTCATGTTGAGATATGACTGGTTCTAATTCTGATAATAACTTTTTTAAAGATTTTATTTATTTATTTTAGAGAGGGGGAGGGGCTGAGGGGGAGGGAGAGCAGTGCCCCATGTGGGGCTTGATCTCATGACCCTGAGATCATGACCTGAGCCAAAACCAAGAGTCAGACACTTAAACGACTAAGCCACCCAGGTGCCCCTGAAAATAACATTTGATCAAACTTGGACATTTGGGGTTTTATGTTATGAGATTCTGGATTTAATTTAAATCTTGTGTTTTATATAGCTTTCTTTCACATTGCTCTAACAGGGAATGATATGATGTCTCCTTGTTACTGCCAGGTCAGGGTAGAAGTTCAAGTTTCCTTGGCCTAGTTTGGCCTCCATTCACACTTGGTGGGAGCTTCTCGTTACTGCTGATTGGGATTGGGGGTTCAACTCTCCATTAAACCTCAATTTAATATCTCACTAGCTGGGAGAGTCAGGAATGCCTCATTACTACTCATCTGGTGACCTCCACTATGGTGGTTGTGACAGTTCCAATTCTCCACTGGACCTCCAGTGGTACAATAGAAATGGGGAGGGAAAGAGGTAACTTGGTACTGCTGGGTAGGGGTAGAAATCCAGATTCCCCATGTGGTCTTCACTGACACCATGGGAGGGGAGCTGTTATTATGGTGTAGGGATGAAAGTCCTAGATCCTTACTCTGACTTTTCTGAAATCACCATGGTTTTAGAGAGGGAATTTGAGCTCCTGTTACAGCCTGCTGAAGGTGGAAGTCTAGGATCACATTCTTCCTTTGTTGGTGGGGTTGGGGTGGGGGCAGAGTTTTCCTGTGGCGTTTGACTGCAGATGAACAAATACGTCTAAAAATTTGCTGTGTCAGCATTCTCCTTTCCAGGCCCCATTGACTAAGGTGAGCAGGATTTTCTTGGGACTCTTTTTGTGTGCATAGTTTGAATTTTCTAGGCTGCCACCTTTTCCAGTACCCAGTCTGGGATATATTAGACAAAAAGAAAACCCATGAAACTCACCATGATGTTGTGCCTCAGGACCTGAGATCCATAATTCCTTTTCCTTATTTTCTCCACCTTTCAATGTCTTCTTATTTCTGTTTTGTGCATAATGGCCAGGATTTTAGTTTTACTTACCAGGAAGAGTAGAGAAATGTATGTCTATATCATCTTCCTAGAAATAAAAGTCCAGTAAATGATTTTTATCCTTAAATTTCTTAAAAATACTTAATAGATCTGGGGAAAATGACACAGAATGCAAAACTGTTATACACTTTAAATGTCAAGATAAAAATATACAAATAAATAAGTATGTCAATTATATATACCTGTTTGCTATTTTCATGGAATTGTTTTGACCATGGTTAATTTAACATCTTCATCCATGTTCTTCTCACCTTGAGGAAGACAGGACTGCAGCCTCTTCTGTAAAGATAAACAATCAGAAACAGTTAAGAACAAGGCAATTTCTTTTTTTTTTAAAGATTTTATTTATTTATTAGACAGAGACAGAGACAGCCAGCGAGAGAGGGAACACAAGCAGGGGGAGTGGGAGAGGAAGAAGCAGGCTCATAGCGGAGGAGCCTGATGTGGGACTCGATCCCGGAACGCCGGGATCACGCCCTGGGCCGAAGGCAGACGCTCAACTGCTGTGCCACCCAGGCGCCCCAAGAACAAGGCAATTTCTTAATCCCATCCATGAGGTAGTCCTTCCCCATAGCAGGACCTTCATTACCACCACACACACTTCAAGTCATCTTTGCTTAGATTGGGACTTTCATTTTTGACCCTCACAAAACATCAGACTAAGACCATATCTCACCATCTCAATGCTGTCTGTCTCAACACTCAACATTCAACAATACCAAGATGTAGCTACTGAACTTGTGGTTTGTGTTTTAAATACTAGGTGGAATATATAAGAATTTTTTAAAAATTTTTATCTATTTGTCAGAAAGAGAGCAAGAGCACAAGCAGGGGGAGTGGCAGAGGCAGAGGGAGAAGCAGGCTCCCCACTGAGCAAGGAGCCTGATGAGGGATTCAATCTCAGGACCCTGGGATCATGACCTGAGCCAAGGCAGATGCTTAACTGACTAAGCCACCCAGGCATCCCTGAATATATAAGAATTGAGAGAGAAACTACGTGAAAATTAAGCATTTCCACACAAAAACAAATGAGAAATACTGAATGGATCCTGGAAATATCTGAGGGGGGAGATAAAATCCACTGAGTTCAGAAGTTTAGTGAAAAGGTGGAAAGAGAAGAAAGACCTGGTGCTTGAAAGCTGAAAGTACTTCAGAGAAGAGTTATGTCTATAGGGGCTTCTGCTGTATAAATATGTGGGAGTAAACCCACTGACACTGGGAGATGGCCCTTGTGGGTTATATGCAGTCTAATAAAATCACTCTATATGACTGAAATAATGCATTCTCATGAAAATATCTCATATTGCCAGGTTAGGCAAGCAGCCCATTTTTGTCCAGGAGAGAGCCCTCACCCTTGGTCCTCACACAAGGAACTAGATCCAGCTCAGATCAGGGGATAACACTTTAGTTCTTAGAACAAAAAATAAAAACATTTGTGTCATAGTATGATAATTCTTTTGACTAGAATCCTTTTAAATACGAAAGGAATGAAAAATTACAAAAGTAGGCTAAAATGTTAAGTAAAGATTACTGGATGGAAAGGAGTTGAAATAAATAAAGGATTTAAAAAAAGATGCCCTTAAGTAGATGAATGTATAAAGAAGATATGGTTCATATATACAATGAAATATTACTCAGCCATCAGAAAGGATGAATACCCACCATTTGCATTGACATGGGTGGAACTGGAGGGGATTATGCTAAGTGAAGTAAGTCAAGCAGAGAAAGACAATTATTATATGGTTTCACTTATTGGTGGAAAATAAGGAATTGCACAGAAGACCACCGGGGAAGGGAGGGAAAAAAGAATGGGAAGAAACTAGAGAGGAAGACAAACCGTGAGAGACTGTTGAGTCTGGGAACCAAACTGAAGGTTACAGAAGGGATGGGGGTGGAGGAATGGGATAACCAGGGGATGGGTATTAACGAGGGCACATGTGGAGGTGAGCACTGGGTGTTATATGAAACTAATGAATCATTGAACACTACAGCAAAAACTATTGATGTACTATATGTTGACTAATTGAACATAAGTAAAAAAGAAAAAATAAATAAAATGACTTGCAAAATGTCTAACATAGGTGTAATCTCAACAAACAGCATGTAAGATGTAAAAATATAAACTAGTGCTTCTCAACCAATTTGTAAAAATGACTTTTTTTCTCAGAAAGATATAGGCCAAACAGACAGAAACAACTAGAACTAGGGCAAACCCTCATCCTTTTATATACAAAATATTCCTTCCCCATAGTAGGGCCCTGAGTGCCACTACACACATCTCTAGTAACCTCTGCTCAGACTCAGACACATATCACTGTCCATTGCACCAAGGCATAACATCATCTCACAGTAGGATTTTTGACCATTCTTTAGATCCATTCCATCAACTAGTATGCTGTCAAGAGTAAATACTACTGAATTTGTGGCAGAACAAGATGCTCCAGACTTGATGAAATAGCAATTTCAATTCTTCTCAAACCTAGCTGATATCTCTTGCTGCAGAAATCTCATCATAAATGGCCATTTCCTTTCCTTTGTGATTGGAGGTCATCTGTATATCCTATACTTTAGCACAAAGTTCCACTAAAGAAAGGCCCAAAAAAGGAGGTCAAGAAAGAGAAGAGGAGGGGGTGCCTGGGTGGCTCAGTCAGTTAAGTGGCTGCCTTCTGTTCAGGTAATGATCTCAGGGTCCTGGGATAGATAGAGCCCCGCATCAGCCTCCCTGCTCAGTGGGGAGTCTTCTCCCTCTCCTTCGGCCCCTCCCCCTGCTTGTACATTCTCTCTCTTTCTCTCTTTCTCTCTCCCTCTTAAATAAATAAATAAAATATTTAAAAAAAGAAAAAGAGGGGGATTGCTGTGAGCAATAAATGGAGTAAGGATGGAAAATATTATTGCTGAGGTTAAAGGGGCATTATGAAAGGATGGTGAAAAGTGTGAGTGATTATATTTTACAGTTGGGAAGCAGATTGCACTGGCTTTGTGGGAAGGCTTTCCCTATAACAAGTTTGCTATATTTACCCTCTGTGTGACTACTGAACAATGGACAAAGAGGTTGTAGTGGAACTGACTAAAAAAAGGTCCTCCAGAATCAGTCCATGTTGTATGGAGAAGAGAGCCTAGGTCTGAAAGGCTATAGTTAGGAATCAGTCTAATAAATGATGAAATTTTCCACAAAATATGGCCACATCCTTGGATGAGAAATTGCTGAAGGTAAAAAATTAAGCTTCTGGTAAACAGGCCATCCAGAATTTATCCTCTGACAGAGAAAACCTCCTCAAGTTCTTGCCATATTTCTGACATGCTCTATCCATACTAGGGTCATTATAGCTATTCCAGGCAGCTCTATATAATCTCAAAGCCTACCCAGTATACATTCTCAGTTCGTGCAACTTTAATAAATTCTGCATAAAGATCCTCACTAACATGCTCCACATCTTCATCATTGTCCTACTATGCCAAAGGACCCACATTTAATTCTTTTAGAACTAGGCCTTGTATTACATAGGTCTCTCCCATGAGGTCTTCAGCTCAAGACCCAAGCTCTAAGACCCAAGTACTGTTTACATACTGGAGTATGTCCTGGTCTAGGAGGGGGCCATAGCAACACTAGTCATTTTGCCCATCTGCCAGCCATAGCTTATATTACCAAGGCTTTCACTACTCTACTAAAATTCTAGTGAGCCCACTGTACTATGGCATATAGGTCCAGTTCCAAAACTTTAGGTTGTGCTCAATATGGTACAGGTCTTCACTTCTACTATATTACCTAGGCCTGCTCTACTCTTGAATACCACACATAGACATACTACTCTGTCCCCTTACTCAATGAAATCATCACAGTTCAGCCCCATCACATTTCAGGATGCCATTTTGTATACTTTATGCGTGCACCAGCCCAACCCCCCCCCCAGTTTGAAAGACCATCTCCTTCATGTAAAAGAGAGAAATCTTACTTGCTCCCTCCTCTGGATGATACCCATTGTTCATGTTTGTTAGGGACGGTCTTTCCCCTACCCTGGCCTGTTGATCCTGCAGTGCAGCCCATAGTTCCTCCCTGGACAGGCCCACTACCACAGTGCTGGGATGAAGATATGACTTAAATATGGGCTCATTTAGCAGTAGACTAGGATGAGGATAAATACTGGAAGAGATTTCCTGTGCTTGGAAAAGCTCACGCATATATCAGGAAATCTAGATGTGTAACCTCAAGTTTTCTTAACTGATGTGGGGTCTCTGAAAAGATGTGGTCAGGAAGTCAGTCTGAATGGAAAGGTTTCAACTAGAAATAAGGCCTCAGGTTTTTATGGGCTGAGGGGTTTCTGCTGGAGAAAGGCAGCCAAGTAGGACATTAGAGGTTCCCTGCCTACCGTAGAATCCTCACCACAGCTCCACAGTCATTTTTATAGCCCATAACCTAATCCTCATTTCTAAAGCTTCCACCATTAATAGACCAAACAGAATATGGTATAAGGTCTGAGAATATGGTATAAATTCTGCGAGCAGAAGTATGTGCTATGGAAAAGCATATTAAGGTTTGATACTTTTTTTTAAAATTAAGAGCTGGATAAGATATCCACGAAATACACAACTTAAAAATATCATTGTTTGACTGCAATGCAAATGGTAAAGTAGGGAACTCTAAACGCTATGTCTCCACTAAAACGAGGGTTAATCTGACAAAACAACAACAACAACAACAACAACAACAACAACAACAACAACCTGTCAGAACCAATGTTTTTAGAACTCTGGAATCTAATTAAAAACTTACAAATTAAATTTCTGTAAGAGGACATAGTGGCATTTTAATCTTTTTTTTTTCAAGATTTTGTTTAAATTCAAGGTAGTTTACATATAATGTAGTATGAGTTTTGGGGGTAGAATTTAGTGATTTATCAATTGTATATAACACCCAGTGCTCATTATATCAAGTGCCCTCCTTAATGCTCATCACCCAATTACCACATCCCCCCCACCTCCCCTCCAGCAACCCTCAGTCTCTTCCCAATATTTAAGAGTCTCTTAGGGTTTGCCTCCCTCTCTGTCGTTTTTTTTTTAAATTAAGATTTTATTTATTAATTTGCCAGAGAGAGAGAGTACAAACAGGGTGAGCAGCAGGCAGAGGAAGGAGCAGACTCCCTGCTGAGCAAGAAGCCCAATGAAAGACTCGATCCCAGGACCCTGGGATCATAACCTGAGCTGAAGGCAGACACTTAACTGACTGAGCCACCCAGGCATCCCTCCCTCTCTGTCTTTATCTTATTTTATTTTACCTTCCCTTCCCCTATGTCCATCTGTTTTCCTTCTTAAATTCCACAAATGAGTGAAATCATATGGTATTTGTCTTTCTCTGACTATTTCATCCAGCATAATACACTCTAGGCATTTTTACTTACCCATTTACCATCTCTCACCTCCCAGCGCAGTGTAGCTGTGAGGATGGTAACATGTGCACCTGGTGAAGCTTGCTGATGTCAGAGGAGGCAATATAGAACTTGTTCTCAAAGAACTGTGGTTGTGTTTTTACCTATCTCGTGGTTCCCTGAGAGACTGGTTCAAGAATGTTCTCAAGGCTGAAGGAGCCTCCAAGGCAACATTTGTTGAAGACATTTAAATGCAGATATACTAGCTGCAGCTGCCTGGGTCACAGAATAACAGAGGAGGCAAATGGCGGATAGACTGAAAAGCCTGGGAGGGAAGAAGTTGCAGAAGAAGATAAATGGGGGGAAAGTGCTAAGAAAAGCTCATGCATATACCAGGAAATCTAGATATTTGTGCACATGCCCAGGACTGACATGTTTTCAGGAAAGACATGGGGTGACCCTAAGCTTTCATCTCTGGTTGATCTTTAGGCTTTACACAAACAAGAAATGAAGACTAAGGTAGAATTATGAATGACCTGATTAATCTTTATAAAGTACTACTATACAGAGCCAAACAGCAAGCAACAGGAAAGCATCTTGTTTTCCTCAAGGGATTTAAAGAAATCTGTATCAAACCACTAGCTGACCATTAAGCCAAATGGAACAGACTTCAGTGACCACACATGACATAAAAGAATACAGACTTTACAAAATAGTTTAAAAAGTCACTAAATGACAAACAGCAACAACCCAAAACAAACAGCAACAACAAACCTTGGGAAGAGGGAGGAAATCTTGATTTCTAGAGTTATCACATAATAACATTTGCAATGTCCAGTTTTCAACAAAAATTTTAAAAGCATTGCAAAGAGACAGAAAGTGTGATCCATTCAAAAGAAAAGAGAAATTGATGGAAAATATCCCTTAAGAAGCTCAGATAATCAGTGAATTTGAAAATAGGTCATTTGAAATTATTGTCTGAGGAGCAGAAAGAAAAGAGAATGAAGAAAAAATGAACAGAACCTAAGAGACCTGTGGAAAACATCAAGTGTATGAACATATGTTTAATGGGAATCCCAAAAGGAGAAGAGAGAGAAAAGGGGGCAGAAAGAATATTTTGAAAAAATAATGGTCAAAACTTTCCCAATTTTGATGAAAGTTGTGAATCTGTGCATCCAAGAAACCCAAAAATCTCCAAGTGGATAAACTCAAAAAGATCCATACTGAGACACATTATAATGTTCTTGGACACCGCCATTTTTTCCAGCTTTGAAACCACACAAAGTATTTAAAAATCTTATCCAAGCCACCCATTTCTCCTCAGTTCCAGCTATATATCTCTAACTACTATTCCAGGCACAGCACCCCAGATCCTCACATATTTGCAAGAGGAGGCTGAACAGGTTAAATGGGAAGGAATGATGACTAGGATGCTGTAGACAAGGCAGCAAACGTTCTGAAAATCTCTATTCTCTTTGGCTTCCAGGACCACAAACATGCTCTTTCATTTGCCTGGAATGTTTTTCTTCTATTCTTCACCAAGTAATTCCTAATCATCCTATGGTTCTCATTTTATAGGCTGCTTATTTTCCCTGGGATGTTTTCCCTGACCATACTAAACTAGGTTATATTTTTCTGGTCCATGCTGAAGAGCACATGAATCAATAGGAGGTCCTATTCCTTCTTGTAACTGAACATTTAATGTTCTTCCTTCATTACTCAACTCTGAGTTCACTATTTTAAGCCCAATGTCTTGCCCAATGCTTAAAATATAGTAACTCAGTAACTATTTCTGATTTAAATAAATAAAATACCTGGGCCAGAGTAGGTGACAATAATGTAGCCATTGCTATGGCTGCTAAAATTCTAGTTTGGAACAAGGGTTGTTGGAGGAGAAGAGATAAGGAGGTATAGAGAGAACATGGCAAATTTCTGGACACTCAAGAAGGATTGGTTTTGAGGGAAGAAATTGCTGGTTATTTGTACCAACACTGACCTAGAAGTAGCCTGGGCATAATTCCAAATATTTTTCTTTCAATCTCCAAATACCAGCAGTTACCAACTGGAATTTACATCCATGTTTCATCTCTCTCCCTGTTCCTAATCTCAGCTCAGCCACACTGAACTGTATGCATATCCTCTCAGACTCCAAATCCTTACTTCTGTGCTATTACCCTTGCCTAAAATGTCAATCATACTCCATGTGGAACACTCCATATCATTCATTAAGTTTCAATTCATTTTACTGATATCAGTATTTGTAGGATTACTAAAAAATGTATAGACTTGTTGAATCATTATTTCTGTTTACATGAAACTAATATAACACTATGTTAAATATACCTGAATAAAAGCAAATATTTGGGGGATCCTATATTCTTTTCCTTAAAGTTTAAGTTAGAATAATAACAATAGTGATTATTGAGGACTACTATATATGGGACACATCAACCCTGTAATGAGAATTATTTGCTAAAGTTTTCAGATAAGAAAAATGAGGCTTGGAAAGGTAAAGAAACAGGTTCAAAGTTAAAATGAGTAAAAGAGTTTAGTGAAAGAGTACAGACTTAAATCATAGCATGTGTATCTTCATGGACTGTGTCTTATGCACCACACCTTTCAAATCACAAATTGATAGTTCTAAAAGCATCTTCAGCCTAACTGGAGTCCAGGTATTGAGATGGAGGTAGTAGACAGGTATGGAAATTAGGCAGTTTCATATTCATCATGAAAATGTATCAGTATGAAATAAGAAAGCTTACTGGAATGAATATGATGGAAGTTCGTGTTTATAATCTTTAATATACCAATATCTTATTTAAACTCGGAAAAATGTGAATGGAAATGGAATTTATTTAATATAGTAGATATCTGTGGTTCAGAAAATAAGTTCAACTTTATCCCTTTTCTCTTTAATAGATATTAATGATGATGCACAGAATATAGTTATAAAGTTGGTTTTATGAACTGCTAGTTTGTTTCCATGATTTTATGTTATTATTTCATTATATTTTCCATTTATCATAAAAGTAAAACATTTTTAGAGAAGATAAAAATATATAGAATAGAAATGATAAATCCCACAAACATGTCATTACTGCATTCCACACTTTCTGAGAGAATTACACAGTCAGATATACCTAAGGCTTTGGCATACATCTGCCCCCCCTTTTTTTTACTCTGCATATGTTTTTTTGGATATATAAAATATATTTTACATTATTAAGATGACATTCTATAAGTAATTTTGCATTCAATATATGCAAAGTCTTTATTAAGGCTTTATTTTTCATATTTCATATTATTCAAAAGCAAAATAAAACACAAGCAAAAGTGATATGAAATACAAGAGTAATAAAAAATATATTCATATTAAGAACCCAAACATTCTATAAACACTGCACTGAATAAAATCTGGAACTGGTTAAAAATTAAATCATGGCTTGTAAACAAGATGATACTATATCAAAAATCGAAGAGTATTATTGAAAATTACATGAGTTGACAACTATGATGACAAAGGCCTACAGGTTAATGATGGTAGAGTAAAAAGATGTAAAGAATATTGTTGACTTGCCAGAGCAGAAATGGATGACCTGATATAGTATTGTGATAAATAAACACATATCCATTACATTTCTTGAAGCTCAATGAAATCTTACCTAACGTGAAAGCAATAGTACTTCAGAGATAAGAGTTAAGATGGCAGAGAAGTAGGGGAATCCTAAACTTGTCTCATCCAAAACACAGGTAGATCATTATCAAATCATTCTGAACACCCAAGAAATCAATCAGAGGTCTGAGAGAACAAAAACTGATAGTTTACAAGTAGAAAAGTGACCACCTTTTGTAAAGTAGGAGATGCAGAGAGTTGACCTGGGGGAGATAGCTGCGGGTACAGTGGCAGGGAGGGCGCTCTGCTTACAGAAGCCACTATAAAGTATTATAAGCAGCAGAGAACAAAATCTGAACTTTTAGAGTCCACTATCATGGGGGACGTGTCTGGCTTAAAGGCGCAAAGCAGGGTGGAATCTCATGAGTGACAGCATGGTTTAAGGATCCCCTGGGTCATAAGAAAAATGGGGGGGGGGCACCGACATGCCGCATTGTTCTGAGGAACAGAAATGGGGAAGCCATCTGAGAACAGTGAGTCTTGGTGCTGGCTTTCTGCTCTGTTTTGCCATAAACAGTGAACTGCAGCATGGTCGTGTGACTGCTTTCCTGGGATGGGATGGCAAGTGGCAAAAGCATGGTAGGACCATCCCCCAGAAGAACAACATGGGTCCACACCACGGGAGTCCCTTAAATTCGGAGTTTTGAAACTCAGTCATGCACCTTAGATCAAAACAAAACAAAACAACAACAACAACAACAACAACAAAAACCTTGGACACAGGTGAGGTGAATGCAGGATTCTAACAGAATCCAGGGTCACAGGAAAGGTGATTGCTCTTCTGTGAGGGCTCACTGAAGGATGGGGGGGTAGAACTTTCAGCTCCAGAGCAGCGCACCACCATATTCACCCAGCCCATCATCAGTGTGGAAAGCCTTCAGGAAGCAAAAGAGCATCACCTAGTGGAGGATAGAGCCATGTACACCAAGCCCCACCCACCTGCACCCTGGAGACATGGCTCCCCTAGGGCAGGTCCACCTGAGAATTAGCTCAACAGGCCCCTCCCCCAGAAGACCAGCACTAACAACTTGCTCACAACAAGTCTACTGTTCATAGGGTGCTGCAAAGGTTCAGCTCTAGGGGAAATAGGATCTAGCTTCCTCTTTCTTTTTATTCTTTATTTTTTATTATTATTTTTCATTAATTTTCTTATTTTTAATTCCATTTTATTTATTATTATTTTTAATTTTTATTTATATATATTTATTTTATTTTATTTTTAGATCTAGATTCTTTTAACAAGCAGACCAAAACACACCCAACATCTAGGTTTCTTTTTTTTCTTTTTCCTTTTCCTTTTGGACAAAATGACATGACAGAGAAATTCATCCCAAAAGAAAGAAAAAGTAGTAGAAATCATGGCCAGGGATTTATTCAATACAGATATAAGTAAGATGTCTAAACTAGAATTTAAAACAACAATTATAAGGATACTAGCTGGGCTTAAAAAAGCATAGAAGACACTAGAGAATCCCTTACTGCAGATATAAAGAACTAAAATTTAGTCAAGCCAAAATTAAAAATGCAAACTCAAATGAAGACCATAAAAATGAGGATGAATGAAGCAGAGGAGCAAACCAGTGATATAAAAAATAAAATTAAGGAAAATAATGAAGCTGAAAAAGAGAGGGAAAGAAAAGTAATAGACCATGAAGGTAGCCTTAGGGAACTAAGGGACACCTTAAAGCATAATAACATTCATATCATAGAGGTCCAGAAGATGAAGAGAAAGAAAAGGGGGCAGAAGGTTTATTTGAGCAATTATAACTGAAAACTTTCCTAATCTGGGGAAGGATGCAGACATAAAAATCCAAGAAGCACAAAGAACTCCCATTAAATTCAACAAAAGCCAACCATGGCCAAGGCATATCATATTCAAAATCACAAAATACACAGACAAGGAAAGAATCCTGAAAGCAAAAAGGGAAAAAAATGTCCTTGCTACAAGGGAAGACAGATTAGTTTTGCACCAGATCTGTCCACCAAAACCTGGCAGGTCAGAAAGGAGTAGAAAGAAATATTCAATGTGCTGAGTGGGAAAAATGTACAGCCAAGAATTCTTTATCCAGCAAAGCTGTCATTCAGAATAGAAGGAGAGATAAAGAGTTTCCCAGACAAAAACTAAAGCCATGGGGGACCAAGGATGGGGCAAGATGGTGGAGGAGTAGGGAACCCCATTTCAACCAGTCCCCTGAATTCTAGCTGAATATCTACCAAACCATTCTGAAAACCCATGAAATCAACCTGAGATGTAAGAATATATATCTGAATCTCTACAAGCAGAAAAACACTGCCTGTTGTGAGGTACGAAGGGCAGAGTCATGAATCTGTGGGCAGATATCAGAAGATAAGCAGAAGGAGGAGGGAGCCACCATAAGCTGGCTCCTGGAAAGTGATATAACACCTGAGCACAAAAGCGTCCTGTGCCAGAAAAGGCAAAAACTCCAGAGCAGTAGCAGCTGGGAAAGAGCTTTAGAGCAGTGCTCAAACAGGATCCAGGAGCTGTGGGGGCCTGTGTGTAAACCTGGGACTATTCACGGTTTTAGAAGGACAAAGGGCAGAGACCAGCCTGGGCCCCTGGGTCAAACTTTGACAGTGTCACTGTGGGTGCACAACGCCAGAGGCTGTGGTTTTCAGCAGGGCATACAGAAATGGAGACAGTGTGTCCTGGAGGGTTCAGTGAAGAGAGTACACAGCAATTTCTCTGCTCTGGGACAGAGGTTTGGGTGTGACCATTTTTGCTCTGACCCTCAGAATAGGCACATACAGTCGCCAGAGAACAAAACCTCAAAAAACGAATTTCCAAGGAAACCCAGCCCTTCAACGGGGGAGGAGCAGAGCAACTCTGCCCAAGCAGGGTTGCCTGAGAAACAGCATGGCAGGTCCCTCCCCCAAAAGACAGGCTGGAAGAACAAGAGGACGACAACCCTAGGGTCCCCATAAAACTGTAAAACCCCAACACCAGGGGAAAATAGTATATTGAGCTCAAGGTATTGCCTCACGGCTTGTGTATTTTTCAGATACAACTCTCTTGTTCTTTTTATTCTTTCTCTTATGCTTCTTCTCTGTTTTTACTTTTTACTTTTTTCTCATTTCAGCTTGTTACTCAATGTATAAACTTATATAGCATAGTAGCTTTTTAACTTGTACTATTTCACACTTATATTTTTTATATACATATATGCTTTAGTGTAGTCCTTTTTTCCCTATTCAATATTACCTTTATCTATATACAAGTTTACTTTCCCTGTAGTTTTGAGAAGTAGTGTCCTCTAACAAACAGGACAAAATACACCCAGGAAGAACTGAAACACCGTACTTTGCCCACACTGAGGGATTATACCCTCCCTACACCTCACCCCCTACTTTTTTAAATTTTAAATTTTAATTTTTTAAAAAATTTATTACTTTTACTCTTGGGTTTCATTTTGGCTTTGATTTTTTCAGTGGTGGTTTCCAACCACTCTGAATTTTCCTAGGGCTCATCTTGCTTGAGTTGTGGTTGATATTTTGGAC
This sequence comes from Ursus americanus, assembly GCF_024610735.1. NCBI lineage: Eukaryota > Metazoa > Chordata > Mammalia > Carnivora > Ursidae > Ursus > Ursus americanus. Next base: position 76,271,673 of record NC_142164.1, read on the forward strand.
TTTGTACATTCCCTCAACTATCCCTAAACAGAAGGACTAGGAGAAGGAATTCACAACAAAGAAAAGAACCAGAGACAATGGCCTCTGATGCAGACCTAATGGATATGGATATAAGCAAGATGTCAGAGACAGACTTCAGGGTGACAACTATAAAGTCAATAGCTAGGCTTGAGAAAACCATTAGCAACAATGTAGAATCTCTAAGGGCAGAAATGGGAGATAATCAGACCGAACTTAAAAATGCTATGAATGAGATGCAATCTAAACTGGATAATCTAACAGCCAGTATAAATGAGGTAGAAGAATGAATTAGTGATCTAGAAGATAAGCTGATAGAAAGGAAGAAAGTCCGGTAGGATAGAGATAATCAACTAGAAGCCCATGAGATCAGACTTAGAGAGATCAATGAAGCCATGAAATGTTCCAATGTCAGAATTATTGGGATGCCTAAAAGGTTGGAGAGAGAGAGAGGACTAGAAGATATATTTGAGCAAATCATAGCTGAGAACTTCCCTAATCTGGGGAAGCAAACAAGCATTCGTGTCCAAGAGGCAGAGAGGAGCCCTCCCAAGATCAATAAAAATAGACCAACACCCCAGCATATAACAGTAAATTTTGCTAATCTTAGAGCCAAGAAAGCAATCCTGAGAGCAGCTAGGGGGAAGAGATTTACATAAAGAGGGAGGAACATCAGAATAACATCAGACCTGTCCACAGAGACCTGGCAAATCAGAAAGGGATGGCAAGACATATTCAGGGGACTAAATGAAAAGAACATGCAGCCAAGAATACTTTATCCAGCAGGGCTGGAGGGAGAGACAAAGAGCTTTCAGGACCAGAATAAGCTAAAAGAATATGTGACCACCAAGTCAGCCCTGCAATAAATATTAAGGGGGATTCTATAAAAGAAGAAAGATCACAAGAGTAATATAGACCAGGAATTTACAGAGCCAATTTATAGAAACAGGGACTTTACAGGCAATATGATGGCACTAAATTAATATCTTTCAGTAGTTATTCTTAATGTAAATGGCCTAAATTCCCCATGAATGGCACAGGGTTGCAGATTGGATACAACGATAAGACCCATCTATATGCTGTCTATAAGAGACTCAATTAGAAATTAAATACACCTCCATATTGAAAGTGAAGGGATGGAGAACCATTTATCATGCCAATGGACCTCAAAAGAAAGCTGGGGTAACAATTGCCATATCAGAAAAATTAGATTTTAAAGCAAAGACTGTAGGAAGAGATGTAGAGGGACACTGTGTAATACTTAAATGGTTTATCCTACAAGAAAATCTAACAATTTTAAATATCTATGCCTCCAACATGGGAGCAGCCAACTACATAAGCCAGCTGTTAACCAAAATAAAGAATCATATTGATAATAATACATTAATAGTAGGAGACCTTAACACTCCACTCTCAGAAGTAGACAGATCATCTAAGCAGAAGATCAACAAAGAAACAAGAGCTTTGAATGATACATTGGACCAGATGGACTTCACAGATATATACAGAACATTCCACCCTAAAACAACAAAATACTCATTCTTCTTGAATGCACATGGAACTTTCTCCAGAATAGACCACATACTGGGTCACAAATCAGGTCTCCACCAATACCAAAAGATTGAGATTATTCCCTGCTTGTTATCAGACCACAGTGCTTTGAAAAAAAATTGGAAGGAATTCAAACACTTGGAAGTTAAAGAGCAACCTGCTAAAAATGATTAGTTCAACCAGGAAATTAAAGAAGAACTTAAAGAATTCATGGAAAATAATAAGAATGAAAACATCAGTCCAAACTCTATGGGATACTGCAAAGGTGGTCCTAAAGGGGAAATAAAAAGCCATCCAAACCCCACTCAAAAAAGTAGAAAAATCCTGAATGCACAAGCCAAACTTACCCCTCAAGGAGCTAGAGAAAGAACAGAAAATAAAACCGAAACCAAGAAGAAGAGAAATAATATAGATTAGAGCACAGATCAATGAAATAGAAATCAGAAAAACAGTAGAACCGATAAACAAAACTAGAAGCTGTTTCCTTGAAAGAATTAACAAGATCGATAAACACTTGGCCAGACTTATCCAAAAGAAAAAAGAAAGGGCCCAAATTATTAAAACCATGAATGAAAGGGGAGTGGTCAACACTAACACCAAGGAAATAGAAACATTTATTAGAACTTATTACCAACAATTATATAGGAAAAAATTAAGCAACCTGGAAGAAATGGATGCCTTTTTGGAAACTTACAAACTACCAAAACTGAAAAAGGACGAAATAGACAACCTGAATGGACTAATAACCAGTAACGAAATTGAAGCAATAATCAAAAACCTCCCAAAAAACAAGAGTCCAGGGTCAGATGGATTCCCTCCCAGGGGAATTCCACCAAACATCTATAGAAGAAATTATACCTATTCTAAGGAAGCTGTTTCCAAAAACAGAAACAGAAGGAAAACTTCCAAAATCGTTCTATGAGGCCAGCATTACACTGATCCCAAAACCAGGCCAAGACCCCATCAAAAAGGAGAATTACAGACCAATATCCCTGATGAACATGGATGACAAAATCTTCAAAAGATCCTAGCCAACAGGATCCAAGAGTACATTAAAAGGATTATTCATCACGACCAGGTGAAATTTATTCCTGGGTGGTTCAACACTCACGAATCAACCAACATGATAGAGCAGATTAATAGAAGAATAGACAAGAACCATATGATCTTCTCAATTGATGCAGAAAAAAATAGACAAAATACAGCATCCTTTCCTGATTAAAACCTTCAAAGTATAGGGATAGAAGGATCATGAATCAATATCATAAAAGCCATCTATGGAAAGCCCACAGCTAATATCATTCTCAAAGGTGAAAAGCTCTCAGCTTTTCCCTTAAGGCAGGAATAAGACAGGGATGCCCACTCTCACCACTATTGTTCAACACGGTACTAGAATTCCTAGCATCAGCAATCAGACAACAAAAATAAATAAAAGGCATTCAAATTAGCAAAGAAGAAGTCAAACTCTCTCTCTCTTTGCAGATGACATGGTACTTCATGTGGAAAAGCCAAAAGACTTCACCGCCAAATGACCAGACTTCACACAGCAATTCAGCAATGTGGCAGGATACAAAATCAAATCACAGAAATCAGTTGCTTTTCCATACACTAAAAATGTGAATGAAGAAAGAGAAATTAAAGAATTGATTCCATTTACAATAGCAGCAAAAACCATAAGATACCTAGGAATAAACCTAACCAAAGTGGTAAAGGATTTACACTCAGAAACTACAAAACACATATGAAAGAAATCGAGGAAGACACAAAGAGATGGAAAAACATTCCATGATCATGGATTGGAAGAATAAACATTGTTGAAGTGTCTATGTAATCTACATTTTCAATACCATCCCTATTAAAATACCATCGGCACTTTTCAAGGACCTGGAATAAGCAATCCTAAAATTTGTATGGAACAAGAAAAGACCCTGAATTGCCAAGGGAATAATGAAAAAGAAAAACAAAGCTGGGGGCATCACGTTGCCTGACTTCAAGCTATATTACAAAGCTGTGATCACCAAGACAGCATGGTATTGGCACAAAAACAGACACATAGACAAATGGAACAGAATAGAGACTCCAGAAATGGACCCTCAACTCTATGGTCAACTAATCTTCAACAAATCAGGAAAAAGATATCCAATGGGAAAAAAGATAGTCTCATCAATAAATGGTGCTGGGCGAATTGGACAACCACGTGCAGAAGAGTGAAACTGGACCATTCTCCTACACCATACACAAATATAAACTCAAAATGGATGAAAGACATCAATGTGAGACACAATCCATCAAAATCCTAGAGGAGAACATAGGCAGTAATCTCTTTGACATAGGCCACAGCAACTTCTTTTTTTTATATAATTTTTTGTTATATTATGTTAGTCACCATACAGTACATCCCTAGTTTTTGATGTAAAGTTCCATGATTCATTACTTGCGTATAACACCCAGTGCACCATGCAATATGTGCACAGCAATTTCTCTGAAGACATGTCAACAAAGGCAAGGGAAACAAAAGCAAAAATGAACTTTTGGGACTTCATCAAGATATAAAGCTTCTGCACAGCAAAGGAATCAGTCAACAAAACTAAGAGGCAACCCATGGAATGGGAGAAGATATTTGCAAATGACATTACAGTTAAAGGGCTGGTATCTAATATTTATAAAGAACTCCTCAAACTCAACACTCAAAAAGCAAATAATCCTGTCAAAAAATGGGCAAAAGACATGAACAAACTCTTCCCCAAAGAAGACATACAAATGGCTAACAGACACATGAAAAAAATGTTCAACATCAGTAGCCATTAGGGAAATAGAAATCAAAACCACAATGAGATACCATGTTACACCAGTTAGAACATCAAAAATTAAGAAAACAGGAAACAACAAGTTTTGGCGGGATGTGGAGAAAGAGGAGCCCTCTTACACTGTTGGTGGGAATGCAAGCTGGTACAGCCACTCTGGAAAACAGTATGGAGTCTCCTCAAGATGTCAAAAATAGAACTACCCTATGACCCAGCAATTGCACTACTAGGTATTTACCCCAAAGACACAGATGTAATGAAAAGAAGGGGCACCTGCACCCCAGTGTTCATAGCAGCAATGTCCAGAATAGCCAAACTGTGGAAGGAGCTGAGATATCCGTCTACAGATGAATGGATAAAGATGTGGTCCATATATACAATGGAATATTACTCAGCCATCAGAAAGGATGGATACCCACTATTTGCATTGACATGGATGGAACTTGAGGGGATTATGTGAAGTGAAAGAAGTCAAGCATAGAAAGACAATTACCATATGGTTTCACTCATATGTAGAACATAAAGAATAGCAAGGAGGACAATAGGGCATGGGAGGGAAAACTGATGGGAGAAAAATCAGAGATGGAGATGAACCATGAGAGACTCTGGACTCCAGGAAACAAACTGAGGGTTTCAGTGGGCATGAGGGTGGGAGGATGGGTTCAGGTGATGGGTATTAAGGAGGGCACATGTTGTGATGAGCACTGAGTGTTATATGCAACTAATGAATCATCGAACACTACATCAAAAACTATGATGTACTCTACAGTGGCTAACTGAACATAACAAAAAAAATAAAAAATAAAGAACCCAGTGGGCATGGCAAATGCACCAGAGAAATTTCAAACCGTATATGCGATCCTGGGAACACATTAACTACGTTAGAAATTTAATTAGAAAAATTAAAGGGAAGTTACAAAAAGACCTTGTCTATACCAAGCAAAAATGTTAAATATAAAGAAATGTGTATTACTGGGAAAATATTTGGAAAATTTTATAAACAAATGTTTATTACTATCATATGTAATTAAATCCAATTACCTAGAAAAAATTATTACCTATTCTTATCAAACTGTTCCAAAATTCAAATGGAAGGAACATTTCCAACCTCCTTCTACAAGGCTAGCATTACCTTGATTCCAAAACCAGACAAAGACCTCATAAAAGCAGAATTAGAGGCCAGTATCCCTGATGAACATGGATGAAAAATTTCTCGATACTAGCAAATCAAATCCAACAATGCATTAAAAGAATTATTCACTATGATCAAGTGAGATTAATTCCTGGGCTGCAGGGTTGGTTCAATATTCACAAATCAATCAACATGACACACAAAAATAAAAGGAAGGATAAGAACCATAAGATCTTGAAGCAAAAAAAAAAAAAAGCATTTGACAAAATACACCATCCATTCTTGATAAAAACCTACAACAAAGTACTTATAGATGGAACATACCTCAAACTCATAAAAGCCATATATGAAAGCCCCACAGGTAATATCATCCTCAACAGGGAAAAGCTGAGAGGTTTTCCTCTATGGTCAGGAATAAGACAAGGATGTCCACTCTCACCATATCTATTTAATATACTACTGGTAGTCTTAGCTTAAGCAATCAAACAACAAAAAGAAATAAAAGGCATCCAAATAGGCAAGGAAGAAGTTAAACTTTTACTATGTGCAGATGACATGATACTCTATGTAGAAAACCTGAAGGACTCCACCAAAAAATAGCTGGAACTAGTATATGAATTCTGAACTGTTGCAGGATATAAAATCAATGTACAGAAATTTGTTGTTTTTCTATACACCAATAATGAAGAAGCAGAAAAATCAATGACTCTATTCCATTTACAACTGCACCAAAAACAATAAGATAACTAGGAATAAACCTAACTAAAGAGTTGAAAGATCTGTACTCTGAGAACTATAGAACACTTACGAAAGAAATTGAAGAGGACACAAGGAAATAGAACAACATTACTTGACCATGGATTGGAAAAAATATTGTTAAAGTATCTATACTACAAAAAACAATCTACACGTTGAAAGTAACCCATATCAAAACACCACCAGCACTTTTCCAAGAGCTAGAGCAAACCATTCTAAAATTTGTAGGGAACTACAGAAGACTCTTAATAGACAAAGCAACACTGAAAAAGAAAAACAAGGCTGGAGGCATCATGATTCCAGACGTCAAGCTATATTGCAAAGCTGTAGTAATCAAGACAGTATGGTACTGGCACAAAAACACATATATAGGTTAATGGAATGCAATAGAGAACCCAGAAATGGACCCTCAACTCCATGGTGAACTAATCTTCGAAAAAGCAGGAAAGGATATACAATGGAAAAAAGTCTCTTCAACAAATGGTGATGGGGAAAACTGTACAACAACAAGCAGAAAAATGGAAGTGGATCACTTTCTTATACCGTACACAAAAATAAATTTAAAATGGATTAAGACCTTAATTTGAGACAGGAAACTATCAAAATCCTACAGAAGAAGACAGGCATAAACCTCTTTGACCTCAGTCATAGCAACTTCTTACTAGACACATCTCCAGAGGCAAGGGAAATAAAAGCAAAAATGAAGTACCAGAAATTCACCAGGATAAAAAACTTCTGCACAATGAAGGAAAAAATCAAGAAATCTAAAAGGCAGTCTAAAAATTGGGAGGAGATAATTGCAAATGACATATCTGATAAAGGGCTACTATTCAAAATCTATAAAGAAATTACCAAACTCAAAACCCAAAAAATAAATAATCCAGTTAAGAAAAGGGCAGAAAACATGAAGAGACACTTTGCAAAGAAGACATACAGAGAGCTAACAGACACATGAAAACATTCACTCATCATCAGGGAAATACAAATCAAAATTGCACTGATTGTTCCAGCTCTATGAAAAGTGTTGATGGTATTTTGATAGGAATCACATTGCATGTGTAGATTGCTTTGGGTAGCATAGACATTTTAACAATATTTCGTCTTCCAATCCATGAGCATGGAATGTTTTTCCATTTCTTTGTGTCATCCTCAATTTCCTTCATAAGTGTTCTATAATTTTCAGAGTCTGGATCCTTTACCTCTTTGGTTAGGTTTATTCCTAGGTATCTTATGGTTTTTGGACCAATTGTAAATGGGATCCATTCATTCCTCCATCTCTTTCTTCTGCCTTATTGTTAGTGTATAGAAATGCAACTGATTTCTGTGCACTGATTTTATATCTTTCCAACGTTGTTGAATTCCTGTATGAGTTCTAGTAATTTGGGGGTGGAGTATTTGGGGTTTTCTACATAGAGTATCGTCTCATCTGCAAAGAGTGAGAATTTGACTGCCTTGCCGATTTGGATGCCTTTCATTTCTTTTTGTTGCCTGATTGCTGAGGTTAGGTCTTATAACACTATGTTGAACAACAGTGGTGAGAGTGGACATCCCTGTCGTGTTCCTGACCTTAGGGGAAAAGCTTGCAGTTTTTCCCCATTGGCTGTGGGTTTTTCATATATGGCTTTTATGAAATTGAGGTACATTCCTTCTATCCCTACACTGCAGAGAGTTTTTATCAAGAAAGGATATTTGTCAAATGCTTTTTCTGTCAAAAGCTGTATTTGTCAAATGCTTTTTCTGCATCTATTGAGAGGATATGGCTCTTGTCCTTTTTTATTATTATTAATGTGGTGTATCACATTGTTTGATCTGTGGATGTTGAACCACCCTTGTACACCAGGAATAAATCCCACCTGGTCGTGGTGAATGATCCTTTTAATGTACTGTTGGATTCTGTTAGCTAGTGTCTTCTTGAGAATATTTGCATCCATGTTCCTCGGGGATGTTGGTCTGTAATTTTCCTTTTTGGTGGGGTCTATATCTGGTTTTGGATGCAAACTGGTGCAGCCACTCTGGAAAACAGTATGAAGCCACCTCAAAAAAGTTAAAAATAGAGCTACCCTACAACACAGCAATTGCACAACTCGGTATGTATCCAAAGGATACAAACCTAGTGATTCCAAGGGGCTCACACACCGCAATGTTCTTAGCAGCAATGTCCACAATAACCAAACTAAGGAAAGAGCCCAGATGTCCATCGACAGATGAATGGATAAAGAAGACGTGATATATATATATATATACACACATTACTCAGCCATCTAAAAGAATGAAATCCTGCCATTTGCAACGATGTGGATGGAGCTAGAGTATATTACGCCATGCAAAATAAGTCAGTCAGAGAAACACAAATACCATATGATTTCACTCATATGTGTAATTTAAGAGACAAAACAAATGAACATAGAAGAAGGGAAGGAAAAAGAAAATAAGATGAAAATTGAGAGAGAGCCAAACTGTAAGAGACTCTTAACTCTAGGAAACAAATTGAGGGTTGGTGGAGGGGAGTCGGGGGAGGGGGATGAGGTAACTAGGTGATGGTCATTAAGGAGGGCACTTGATGTAATGAGCACTGGGTGTCATATGCAACTGATGAATCACTAAATTCTACCACTGAAACTAATAATGCACTATATGTTAACTAAATTGAATTTAAATAAAATTTTTTTAAAATTACACTAAGATATTACCTCACACCTGTCCAAATGGCTAAAATGAAGAAAAGGAAATGACAGATATTGGCTAGATGGTGAGAAAAAGGAACCCTCCTCCACTGTCAAAGGATACAAAAATACAGATTTGGAGGGATACGTGCACTACAATATTTACAGCAGCATTATCGACAATAGCCAAACTATGGAAAGAGCCCATATGTCCACTGACTGATGAATGGATACAGAAGAGGTGGTATACACAACGGAATATTGCTCAGCCATCAAAAAGAATGAAACGTTGCCATTTGCAAGATGTGGATGGAGCTAGAGTGTATTATGCCATGTGAAATAAGTCAGTCAGAGAAAGACAAATACCACATGATTTCACTCATATGTGGAATTTAAGAAACAAGACAGATGAACATGAGGGAAGGAAGGAAAAAGAGAGAGATGGAAGCAAACCATGATGAGACTTTTAAGGATAGAGAAGAAACTGAGGGTTGATGGATGTAGGTGGGAGGGGGATGGGCTAAATGAGTGAGGTGTATTAAGGAGGGCACTTGGGATGATTAGCACTGGGTGTTATATGTAAGTGATGAATCGCTAAATAGTACTCCTGAAACCAATATTACACTACATGTTAACTAACTTGAATTTAAGTAAAAATTTGAAGAAAAAAACTACTGAATTCATGATAGCAGGGCCCCACCGAGGAAGAAAAGAGGGGTGTGGGTCTGGGAAGAGGTAAACAGAGGGGTTTTTCCTTATCTGCAATGTAAAGGATAGGCCAAAGTAGGACCTAATTTTTAAAGTTGGGACAGCGGGGCAAGGGTAATACAGGTGTTTCTAACATTAATCTTTATTCTTGTCCCTATGCTTGAGATTAATTTGCAGTAAAGATATTTCTTCCTAAAACCCAGCAAATAAACCCAAAAGCAATCACACATGACTTTTGTTTTGCGATGGTAGGAGTATAGACCTCCCTGAAAGACCCTAATTCTTGAAATTGTAAAATAAGTCCGTACCCGCACTGTGAAAGGACTCAGAGGAATCGTTAGTAGGCCAGAAATAGCAAGGAGTCCCTGAATGAGGGATAGCAGATGGGGTCCAACTCACTCGTTTGAGTAAGCCATGGCCCACAATCTGTACAAGGGTCGTTGCAAAGGGGGGTACTGGCCCAAGAGTGCTCTATGCCCTGGGGAGGTGCTGGCTAGCATCAGAACAGGGCCCACAGGCAACTGAAAGGTGAATTAGTGTATGGCAACAAGAGTAGCGCGGACCTACTCCCTCATTTCCCTACCTATCTTGCTCCTAGCACTTAAACACCAGGAGGAGGCTATAGCAATGTCTGCCCAGGTGAAAGCAATGCCTATGGACACTTGGGCACAGAGCAGGGACAATGCTTGGGGTGGGTGGGTTAGTAGACAACCCCAGGGAAGAACAGGGTACAAGACCCACAAGAATTGCTGCCAATGTATCCAGCCCAGCATATCCCACCACAGTCCCTTCCAGTGCTTTCATTCACCTCAACAGCGGCTCTTATTCACTAGATATTCCCTATGAATGAGATACACATATGCCTTGTGTATGACTTTCCTTCTGCTGATGTAACAAGTTACCACAAATTTAGTGGCTGAAAACAACCAAATTCACAATTTTACAGTTCTGGAGGCCAGAAGTCTAAAATGTATCTGCAGGTCTGTGTTCCTCCTGGAGGTTCTAGGGAAGAATCCACTTGCTTGTCTTTTTCTAGCTTTTAGAGGCCTCCTACATCCCTTGGCTCACACTCGCTTCCTCTGTCTACAAAGCCAGCAGTGTAGCATCTTCTATTCTCTTTGATCTCTGCTTCCACCCTTAGATGTTTCGCTGGCTCTAACTCTAATGTCTCCCTCTTATAAAAGACTCTTGCATTTACCTTGGGCCCGTCCAGATATTCCAGGATAATCTCCCCATCCAAAAACCCTTAACTTAATCACATCTGCAGAATTCCCTTTTGCCATATAGGGTAACATATTCACAGGTTCTAGGGACAGGGATGTGGACACCTTTGGAGTCTGGGGGACAGCCTACCCCAGCCTACCCCATCTTGCATGAGTTATTTCCATTTAATCTTTACAACACCACTGTGCATACCCATTGGCAGATGGAGAAACTGAGGCTTAGAAAGGTTAAGTAACATGCTGGACTTGACACAGCTCGGAAGGGGGCAGGGCCAGGCATGGAAAACCTGGTAAGGTGACTAAGGATCTCTGCTTTGCTCTTCCCCACACCTGTCCCTTTTCTCATCTCTTTTTCTTCTGCTCCTATTCCAAGAGAGCAAGAATACTCCCTTCCATCCCAAGCCCTCTTGAACTACTAAATGTACGCTCAATTGGAGCAGCTGCAAGGTGTGTGATGGCAGAAGCCAGGGCTTGGAAGTCTGAAGACTTGGGCCCGAATATTGACATTCACCAGCAGCGCTATGATCTTGGGCAAGAGAGCTAACCTTTCTCTAGCTTCCTTGGTAATTGAAGGTTGTTGTAAAGATTTCAGTTTGGAGGTAGTTTAGGCACATAGCCTACCACAACAATATTAGTTTCCCTCCTCTCTTTGTACTCCTAGGGTTCTCACAAGTCAGTTGTCCTTCCTTTGTCACGTGCTTTTTACTCCAAACAAACCTGTGGTCCGCAATATCCCAAGGCATGGTTTAATTATTTCCTTCCGTTAAAACCGTGCCTGGTGATATTTTGGCTATTAAATACACTGTGTTTATTGACTAACAACTTCTGTGGCCTGTCTTACATAAATGTGATTTCTGTTAAGCTTTTGTGAATACTGAGTGTACCTCACAAACTAAACCCTGCTCCTGATTAGTCCTTTGAGGAAATTGGTTGGAAGCCACAGTTCTAGTTTGTGCATTGCTTCAGGTAGGCTCTGATCTCCCCAGGGTGCAATGGGGAGCAGCCCTGTCCTTGTTGTGGAGTGGAGCAAAGGTTCACTCAGATGAAGCCCAAGACAAAAATGCCCTCCCCCCGAGCCCAGCCAGCTGGTTGGTAGGCAGAAGGCAATGCAGCAGTAAACATACACTGCCCCCAAATTAGTTTATGGCCAGTCTTCCCCAACAGGAGACCTTGGTAGGCTCTGGGTATAAAGAAAATTTCAGTTAGAAGGTGACTGTTGGGAAGATAATTAGTTTGCTGGATTACATTCCCATAAAATCCCATCAGGATGGAGAAGCTATTTAAAAAAATACAGGTGATTTTGCAATCCTCTAGGCAGATTCATAAACAGCAAACATAAGACAAACAAAAGAGAAAAACAAACAAAAACAAAAACAAAAAAACCCTGAACTCAGAGGAACCTGCTTTCATCCAGAGTCACTGGTATGTACTGTTGGATATCCAGAGAGCCTGACAACAGGCCTGGCAGACAAGGCCGTAGAGATTAGCCTTTTCCTATTTGTTCAGAGAACAAATCAGAGGACAGAGATGGTAAGTGAACTCATTAAAGTCAAAGAGCTTGTAAGCAACACGGGGTGCACCAGAACTCAAGGTTTGAGTTCAATGCTTGTTACTCTATACCAGGCATCCCCTTTCTACACATGTACAGAGGACTGGGCCTTGTTGGGTGCAATTCAGCTGGCAATTCCGCTTTCCAAATGGGGCACACTGCCACACCCCGGCACTTATTCACTAGGGGTAGCCATACCCTGTTCCACAAACCCTATCGAGGCCTGGGAGACATCAAGAGGCTAGACAGGGCCCCTTCCCTCAATGGGATTACAATCTGAGGTTCTGTCAAGCAAGCACTTAATCTCTTTCAACCAAAAGGGTATAAAATATTCGCTTGCTTTTAAAATGTTCGGCTAAACACATGTGCAATATCTTTTCCATCCTGTATTCCTTCAACATGCATTTATTAAATGCCACTCTCACACACCGCTTGAAACACCTGAGAGGCGAAGGCTGTGCCTCCTGTGTGATAAGTGCTTTTCATGTTATCTCATTTAATTCTCACAACCCTATGAGGACAGCACTTAATTAACCACACACTATAGATGAGGAAACCGAGGCTCAGAGAGGTGAAGTGAGTTATGCAAAATAGTATGTTTGGAATGACATAAGAAAGATACAGAGTGTTTGCTATAGAGACTCCTCCCTCAGGGGAGTGAACATGGACTCAGTATTCATCCAGGAAGACAAGCTTCAGGGAGGAAGAGGCCTGTGAGTAGGCAGATGGAATTTAGATAGTTGGGGATGAGAGGAAAAGCAATTCACACAGAGGAATTAGTGAGCAAAGACCCATAGTGGATAAAGTTCAGAGTATGCTCTGAATTATATTTGGATTACCAAATGAATGAAGGAACCAAAATAAATCAGGCATTCAGGTGGACTGGAGCCTAGAAACCTCAGAGCCAACTTGCACTTCCACCACCCTCTCCCCATCCCCCTCTTCCACCCAGTCAGTCCCTAAATCTTGTCCATGATCACCCTTAAAATGCCTTTCTGCCTCTCCATCCCCATGGCAACTGCCTTAAGGCTCACTTTCTTTTCCTCTCACTGCATATTCAAATTGCTTCCTAAGTGACCTGCCAGACAACAGTCTGCACAGCCTCTGTGAAGCTCTGCAAATGCAAGTCTGATCTAGTCAGTGCCCTGCTTAATAATCCCGTGGATATAGAACATTTTAAAGCTTCTGCATCTCTTGCACAGTGTTCACTGCTTTTGCAGTCCCACCTCCCCTCATCACCCAGCAATTCAGCCATATGCATCTTATCTGGGTCCTAGATGGGTCCACGAATCAATTAGTATACACATAAACTATTTCTGAGAACAAAGATGGTGAATTAATGTGCTGTGTAAGCCAAGACAGGAAAGGAGAGCTGAGACTACGTGATTCCTTCCAGAACACACTCCCTCTTCACTCTGCCTCCATGCCACTCCAGACAGTCACACACACACACACACACACACACACACACACACACACACACACACACACAGAGAGAGAGAGAGAGAGAGAGAGCCACCTTCCATGGGAATGGATTTGAGGCACATTCCTTCCCAATACAAGCAAGGGGATAATTATAGAATCAATGACTGGTTGTCATCCATTTTCTCTTGGGTCAATAAGCCTCCCCATCTCTCTTTCTCCGACCTTCTCTCCTTACTGCCTGCCTCCCATTCCCTCTGCCCTGGTATGTTGGCAATAACAGCTCACTCCATTTCCTCTGCAGGAGGAGTAAGAATGGATGTGTTAGAACTGGGCTGGGTGGGAATGAACTCATTGGAGAGGAACTCCTACTGGGGATTTCAGGGAATCACATCAGGAAGCTAGGTGCAGCCATGTTTAGCCAGGATAGGCTTTGTAGGAACTAGCCACATAGCAGCTATAGATTGCTCTTTGTTGTGCTGTGACAAGAATAGCATTTTCAGTGGCAGTTAATCACATGGCAGCAATTGCAGTAGCAGTGGTTACAGAAGTAGGAAAAGTAGATGGTTATAGGCTAGTGGTAGTGAAGGTAGTCACAGTAGTGATAGAAGAGGCAGTGATATCAGTGAGAGCGGTTTCAGCCTCACAAACAAGTTTCTGAGGGTTTTCTATAGTAAACTATTCTCTCCTGCTCTCCAGGCTGCCATAATCTGTACACAGTCATCTCTAACTTGCTTGGGTGATCCCCATATCCTATCCTCCCACCTGGCTGGACACAAACTTCAACAACAGTATAGAGGGCCCCATTGCAGCTCACAGGGTGTGGGAGAGAACTAAGGTGCCCCAGTAATATACAGAGCCTGATGGCTTCACTAAGCCCATTGGTTTCTAGGACCTCTGTGGCCTTCCGTGGTGCAAGCACCTTGGAGATGTCATATAACCTGGAGACCCTGGGTCCTTATTCAATTTGTCCCAATACTTCTAAGAACGGAGGCTGGGGTCCTAACACCTTTTTAAGGTCGAGTTCTTTACTAGTATTGATGGATCCAAACCATCTGGAGTGGTCTAACAGCTTGGCAGAGACCAACCGCTTGGGGAACCTCAACCTCCTGGTCCAAGCACCTTGGTAAGCCTGAGCATTTGGCAAGGCCTTAGTATCTGACAAGGCTCTAATTCTTCAGAGATCTGGGGCTCCAAGCATGGCCCCAGCAACTAGCAGGCTCTCAACAACTGAGAGGGCCCAAGTGTCTGGTGGGTAGCACTTGATGAGGCCCTAGCACCCCAGAGTTCATGGTAACCTGTGGGGCCAGAGCACATTTGAGAATCCTAGCACCACGTGGGTCCCAAGACTATCTTGGGTCCCAAACATTCCTGGGGCCCAAGTTCTTCTAGGGGTTATGGAAACTCCCAAGGCTTCAGCAGCTCTCATGGCTGGAATAATTCTCAAAAACTGGAGCAGCTCTCTGAGCCAAATAACTCCTAGGAGCCCAAGTATCTCTGAGAGTCCTAATATTTTGCAAGGTTTGGGCACCTCAGATACTCCAAGCACTTCCTGGGGCCTGAGCAACTGGGATGCCCTAAAACTTCCAGTGGTTCAAACACATCTGTAGGCTCTAGCATCTCAAGGGACACAAGCATATGCAAACATCTAAGTGTATCAAGTGATTCCAGCACCTCAGGGGCTACAAGCACCTCTGAGATCCCAAGCATCTTGTCAGCTGAGATTACCTCAAAAGGTCCCAGTACTTTGAAAGCCCCAAGTTTCTAAGGACCCAAGGATCTCTAAGGCCCCCAAATCTCAAATTCCTGAGCATCTTTGTGTCCCCAAGGATCTTGAAGTCTCCCAGCATCTTTGAGGCTCCCACCAACTCAAAGGCCCCAGAATCTCTGAGACCTCAAGTCTCTTGAAGGCCTTTGGTATATTGAATGTTACAAACACCTCAGAGAGTCAGTATCTCAAAGGCACTAAGCACTTCAAAGGTCCTAAGTATCTCAGAGGCCCCAAGTACCTCAAAGATTACCCCCACCTTAGAAGACCCTGGTACATCAGAAGCCCTAAGGACATCTGAGGTCTTTGCCACCTAAAGACCCTCAGGAGCTCAGAGGCCACAAGCATGTTAAAGGCCTGAAGTACCTTGAAGTTTCCAAATACCTCTAAATCTCCCAATAACTTGAAATCCTTGATTATACGTGAGGCTCCAAGTACCTCAGAGGGTCCTGAAATCTCAGAGGAACCCGGACCATCAGAGAACCATAGCTCCTCAGAGTCCTCAAGCATCTATCAGAAACAAAGAATTTCAAAGGCTCAGAGTACCTGGAGGGATCAGAATTCTCAAGTTCCCCAAACATCACCAAACTGTGGAAGAACTTCAAAAACAGTCTCCTAACTGTGATGCTAGGCATCATTTTCATTGTAGGCACCTTTGCTATAGAAAGCCTCATCTGGGAGCTTCTGCAGAAGTTAGAGGTGCAGTTGAGGAATAAGTACACAGTATTTGGGAAACTGATAAAGGTAATCACTCAAGAGTTTATATGTCAGAGGTAACCTGGAATATAAACCAGTGAACCATTAAAGTCCACTAGCATATGCATTCTTCAGGGGACAACTGGGAAATGAGCAAAATGGAAATTTTAAAATTTGTAGCAAAAGTCTATGACAGAGATATCTAGAACTGGCCATCATAATGCAGTGTGGCTATGAAATGGATGGAGGCAAAGGCCAGGGTCAAAGGCAAAGCAATGACTGAGGTCCCAGACTGAACCCATGACAGAGTTAGACCTCTGAACTGGGTTTGAGCAAGTTCTAATTTTGCTTCCAGTTCCAATATTAGTACCATCAGGGGCACATCATGCAGGTATGAAAGTGTAACTCATATTCCATACTTAATGAGAAGGGGCAAACAAAAGAGCCAGTAATGGGTATTACTGGCATCAAAGGGAAAAAGAGAGAATGAGAAAAAATGTATGTGGTATTGATGTTTGGAGTTTTATGTGTTTGTTACCTTAGGATTTAATCTTACATGAATGTTGCAGCTTTATTACCTTTTAATTGCTGAAGGTTCACAGTCTATATTCATCAATAAGATTTTGGCTAAAGTGTAGAGTCTATTTTTATTAATAAGTTTTGGATATTGAATTTGCTTTTTCCTGTTAAAATTATCAATTAAAGTTTTACAGTTTGAAAAAAATAAGAATCTTTTCCACATATTCTATGACAAAAATAAAATCATAGGATGTAAAGAGACTTCTCTTTAAATGTTGAATGGACTTACCATGAAATTATCTGGCCTTACATGAGAAAAAAAGACAAAAAATAAAATCTTATCTACATAGGTTTTCCTAAATTCATAGCAATTAATGTATAAAAATTGAAATTTTCACTGCCAAATGTTGCACCCAGGCTCTGTGTGCATGGTGGCAGCTGTACTCTGTGCCCAACCTCTATGCAGAGCCCAACCACCACACCCCACCAAGCCATGCACCCCCAACCACCATCGCACCCCAGGCCACTGCAGGGCTTTGGGTATCTTACATAGGAATAGTGGCCCAGTGCAAATTTTGCTAAAACTTCCATACCACCCAAAGTTCCCTGGCAGGCATGCCCCCTCAGAGCTGACCTATCTGGGACCCACTAATACCACAGACAGCAAGCACAGCCATCAAAAAACACAGAGGCAGTGCAGACATCTGGACTGAAAGGAAAAGTGACACACATAGCAGCAGTGGATAAGCAACACACAGAGGATACTCTCCTCAAGTGCCAGATTCTGGTGAACAGGGGACACTGCACTGAAGGGCACTCCAGGACCTCCTCTTCATAATGTCACTATTTTCAAGAGTAGAAGTCATACCTGAATTTCCTAAACCACAGAAGTAGACACAGAGAGGCAGACAAAATGAGGAGACAGAAATTTATTCCAAATGAAAGAACAGGACAAGGCCATGGCCATAGATCTAACTGATACAGGTACAATTGACATGCCTGATAGAGAATTAAAGGCAATTATTGTAATATACTTACTGGACTTGAGAAAAAAGTGTAAGACATGAGTGAGACCCTGAATACAGAGATAAGGAATAACATAGCAGAGATAAAGAGCACAATAAATGAAATGAGAAACAAACTTGATGGAATAAACAGCAGATTGAAGATGCAGAGGAAAGAATTAGTGATCTGGAAGACAGTGCAATGGAAAGTAATCAAGCTGAAAAAAAGAGAGAGAAAAGAATTATGCAAAATGAGAATAGACTTAGGGAACTCGGTGACTCTATCTAATGTAACAACATTTGTGTTATGGGAATTCCAGAAGAAGAGAGAGAAAAGAGGGCAGAAACATTATTTGAAGAAATAATAGCTGAAAACTTCCTGAATCTGGGAAAAGAAACAGATATCCAGATCCAGAATGCACAGAGAGCCCTCCAAAAAATCAACAAAATCAGACCCACACCAAGACATACTGTAATCAAATTGGCAAAATACGGTGATAAAGAAAAAAATAATAAGGCAGCAAGACAAAAAGAAGACAGTAACATAAAAGGGAAAACCCACGAAGTAAGCAGGGGATTTTTTCAACAGCAACTTTCCAAGCCAGAAGGGACTGGCACTCGAGTGCCAAATAGGAAAAATGTACACCAAATAATACTCTATCCAACAAGGCTACAATTCAGAATAAGGGAGTTAAAGAGTTTTCCAGACAAACGAACACTAAAGGAGTTCATGAGGGCTAAATCAGCCCTGCAGAAATATTAAAAGGAGACTGTTTGAGTGAAAAGGAGAGATCAAAATGACAGTACAAAGGTAGGAAACACATATGCAGTAAAATGAATATTTCTGTAAAAAAATAAGTCCAGGAACTCACAAGATAAAAGGGTGTAAAATATAACAACCTATAACTAAACCCTGGGTGGGAAAGAAATAAAGAATAGGTTCAAATTTGAAAGACCATCAATTTAATATAGATGGCTATATGCAGAAGAGGTTATATACAAACTTAAAGATGACCATATGTCAAAAACTACTAATAAATATGCAAACAATAAAGAGAAAGAAACCAAATATATCACTAAAGAAAATCAACAAACTATGAAAGGGAGAAAGACAAGAAAGGAGAGGATAAAATCTTCATGAAAAACATAAAAAACAATGAAATGACAATAAATACACATCTGCCAATAATTACTTTGAATGTAAATGGACTAAATGCTCCAACCAAAGATATAGGGTGTCAGAATGGATAAAAAAAAGACCCATCTATATGCTGTCTACAAGAAACTCATTTTAGACCTAAAGACATCTGCAGATTAAAAGAGAGGGTATAAATATTTATCACACAAATGGAAGTCAAAGGAAAGCTGAAGTAGCAACACTTATATTGAACAAAACAAACATTAAAACAAAGACTATAACAAGAGACAAAGAAGGACATATACCATAATAAAGGGGACAATCCAACAGGAACATATAACAATTATAAATATTTATTCATCTAACATAGGAGCATGCAAATATATAAAATAACTAAAAATAAACATAAAGGACCTAATCAATAGCAATACAATAATAGTAAGGTACTTTAACACCCCACTTACATCAATGGACAGATCATCTAAACAAAAAAATCAACAAGGAAATAATGGTTATGAATGACATACTGGAACAGGTGGATTTAATAGGTATATTCAGAACATCCCATCCTAAAACAGCAGAATACACTATCTTTTCAAGTGCACGTGGAACATTCTCCAGAATAGATCACATATTAGCCAGAAAAACAAGTCTCAACAAATTCAAGAAGATTGAAATCATATGATGCATCTTTTTTGAACATACTCAATGAAACTACAAGCCAACTACAAAAATAAATATGAAAAGAACACAAATACTTGAAAGTTAAATAACATGCTATGAAACAATGAATGGGTCAACCAGTAAATCAAAGAAGAAATAAAAAACTACATGGAAAAATGAAAATGAAAACACAACAGTCTAAAACCTCTGGGATACAGTAAAAACAGTTATAAGATGGAAGTTTATAACAATACAGGTCTACCTAAAGAAGCAAGAAAAATCTCAAATAAACCACCTAACCTTACATCTAAAGGAGCTAGAAAAAGAAGACAAAAGACCTAAAACCAGGACAAGGAAGTAAATCATAAAGACTAGAGCAGAAATAAATGATATGCAAACTAAAAAACATTGAACAGATCAATGAAACCAGAAGTGGGTGCCTAGAAAATGTCAATAAAATTGATAAAACTTTAGCCAAACTTATCAAGAATAAAAGGACTCATGGGGCTGCTGGGTGTCTCAGTCTTTAAGCGTCTGCCTTCGGCTCAGGTCATGATCCTGACATTCTGGGATCAAGCCCCACATCGGGCTCCCTGATCAGCGGGAAGCCTGCTTCTCCCTCTCCCACTCCTCCTGCTTGTGTTCCCTCTCTCACTGCCTCTCTCTGTCAAATAAACAAATAAAATCTTTAAAAAAAGAAAAAAAAAGGACTCAAATACATGAAATCACAAATGAGAGGAGTAATAACTAACACAACAGAAATACAAACCCTTGAAAGAGAATATTATGAAAAATTATATGCCAACAAATTAGACAGCCTAAGTGAAATGGAGAAACTCCTAGAAACAGATAAACTCCCTAAACTGAAACAGGAAGGAATAGAAAAGTTGAACAGACTGATAACCAGCAAACAAATTAAATCAGTAATATAAAAAAAACTCCCTGGGGTTCCTGGGTGACTCAGTCAGTTAAGCATTTGACTTTAGCTCAGGTCATGATCTCAGGGTCCTGGGAGAGAGCACCACACCAGGCTCCACGCTCAGCGAGAGTCTGTTTCTCCCTCTCCGTCCACCCCTCCCCCACTCATGCTCTCTCTTTCTCTCTCTCAAACAAATAAATAAAATCTTAAAAAAAGAAAAAAACTAACTACAAACAAAAGCCCAGGACCAGATAGCTTCACAGGTGAATTGTACCACACACTTAAAGAAGAGTTAATACTTACTCTTCTCAAACTATTCCAAAAACTACAAAACAATGAAAACATCCAAATTCATTCTTTTTTTCCCTTTTATCATGCTTTGCTTTATTGAATTTCACAGATACTGCATTTTTTGTGGCAAACTGTGTTGAGCAAGTCTATCAGTACCATTTTCCCAAGAGCATTTGCTAACTTTGTGTGTCACATCTTGGTAAGCCTGCACTATTTCAAATTTTTGCATCATTCTATCATTATGGAGACCTGTGATCAGTGAATATAACTGCTAAAAACTGAGTTAATTGCTAGCATTTCTTTCTGGTAGAACTACCTTTTACTGAACATTTAATAAAAGGCTTAAATATCTAAAATATATTTCTTTACAAAACAAGTTCTAGGGGTGCCTGGGTGACATAGCGGTTAATCGTCTGCCTTCGGCTCAGGGCATGATCCCAGCATTGTGGGATCAAGCCCCACATCAGGCTCCTCCGCTATGAGCCTGCTTCTTCCTCTCCCACTCCCCCTGCTTGTGTTCCCTCTCTCGCTGGCTGTCTCTATCTCTGTCGAATAAATAAATAAAACCTTTAAAAAAAAGTTCTATATTATCTCTACAAATTCATTCTTTGAAGCCAGCATTACACCGATACCAAACCAGATAAAGACACCACTAAAGAAGAGAACTTCAGGCCAATACTTTCGATGAACATAGATGCAAAAATCCTCAACAAAATATTAGCAACCAAAAGCCAACTATACATTGAAAAAATCATTCACCACGATCAAGTGGGATTTATTCCTGGGATTCAAGGATGGTTCAATATTCAAAAAACAATCACTGTGATATATCAATAAGAGAAAGGATAAGAGTCATTTCAGTCAATGTGTAAAATTTATTTGACAAAGTACAACATCCATTCATGATAAAAGTCTTAAACAAAGTAAGTTTAGAGAGAATATACATAAACATAAAAGGACATTTATGAAAAACCCACAGCTAATATCATCCTAAGGTCAGGAACAAGACATGGATTCCACTCTTACCACTTTTATTCAACATAGTACTGGAAGTCCTAACCACAGCAATCAGACAACAAAAAGAAATAAACTGCATCCAAATCAGAAAGAAGTAAAACTTTCAGTATTTGCAGATGACATAATACTATATATAGGAAACCTGAAAGACTCCACAAAAAGGTGCTAGAATTGATAAATTAATTCAGTAAAGTTGCAGGATACAACATCAATGTACAGAAAAATTTTGCATTTGCATAAACTTACAATGAAGCAACATAAAGAGAAATTAAGAAAACTATCCCATTTACAATTGCACCCAAAATAATAAAAACCTAGAAATAAACCTCACCAAAGAGGAGAAAGATACATACTCTGGACACTATAAAAGACTGATGAAAGAAATTGAAGTTGATACAAAGAAATGGAAAAACATTCCATGCCCATGGACTGGAAGAACAAATATTATTAAAGTGTTTATACTACCCAAAGCAACCTACAAACTGAATGCAATCCCTATCAAAATATAAAAAGCATTATTCACAGAACTAGAACAAAAAATCCTAAAATTTGCATGGAACCACAAAAGACCTCGAATAGACAAAGCAATCTGGAAAAAGCAAAGCAAAGCTGTAGGTATCACAATTCTGGACTTCAAGTTATATTAAAAGCTGTAGTAATCAAGAGGTATGGTACTGGCAAAAAATAGACACATAGATTGAAGTAAGAGAACTGAAAACTCAGAAATAAACCCACAATTATATGGTCTATTAATCTTTGACAAACAGGAATGAACATCTAATGGTAAAAGAACAGTCTCCTCAACAAACTGTTTTGGGAAAACTGGACAGGAACATGCAAAAGAAAGAAACTTGACCACTTTCTTACAACATACACAAAAATAAATTCAAAAGATATTAAAAATGGGGCACCTGGCTGCCTCAGATGGTAGAGCACGTAACTCTTGATCCTGGGTTTGTAAGTTCAAGCTCCACATTGGGCATAGAGATTATGTAAAACTTCAATCTTTCTTTTAAGATTGTATTTATTTATTTATTTATTTGAGAGAGAGAGAGAGAGAGAGCACGAGAGGGGGGAGGGTCAGAGGGAGAAGCAGACTCCCTGCCAAGCAGGGAGACCTGATGCAGGACTCAATCCTGAGACTCCAGGATCGTGACCTGAGCCGAAGGCAGTCGCCTAACCAACTGAGCCACCCAGGTGCCCTAAAAATTCAATCTTAAAAAAGGGTTAAAGACCTAAATGTGAGACCTGGAAATATAAATATGGTGGAAGAGAACACAGGCAATAACCTCTTTGACGTGGAACTTAGCAACTTTTTTCTATATATGTCTCATGAGGCAAGAAAAAATAAACAATTGGGACTACATCAAAGTAAAAAGATTGTGCATTGTGAAGGAAACAATCAACAAAACTAAAAGGCATCCTACTGAATGGAAGATGATATGTGCAAATGACATATCTAATAAAGGGTTAGTATCCAAAATATATAAAGAAATTCTAAAACTCAACACCCAAAATACAAAGAATCCTATTAAAAATGGGCAGAAGATATGATGTATCACGCTGATTGATTTGCGAATATTGAACCACGCTTGCATCCCAGGTATGAATCCCACTTGATCGTGGTGGATAATCCTTTTAATGAACTGTTGGATTATATTAGCAAGTATCTTGTTGAGGATTTTGGCGTCCATATTCATTAGGGAAATTGGTCTGTAATTCTCCTTTTTGAGGGGGTCTTTGCCTGGTTTGGGGATCAAGGTAATATTGGCCTCATAGAATGAGTTTGGTAGCTTTCCTTCTGTTTCTATTTTTTGAAATAGCTTTAGGAGAATAGGTATTATTTCTTCTTTGAATGTTTGGTAGAATTCCCCAGGAAAACCGTCCGGGCCTGGAGTTTTGTTATTTGGAAGGTTGTTTATCACTGATTCAATTTCTTCATAATTAATTGGCCTGTTTAAGAAATCAATTTCTTCCTGTTTCAATCTTGGTAGTTTATAGGTTTCCAGGAAGGATTCCATCTCTTCCAGATTGCTTAGTTTATTGGCATATAGCTGTTGATAAAAATTTCTAATAATCCTTCCAATTTCAATGGTGTTCGTCGTGACCTCTCCTTTTTCATTCATAATTTTAATAATCTGGGTATCAACAAGAAAAGACTCAAGAACCATATGATCCTCTCAATCGATGCCGAAAAAGCATTTGACAAAATACAGCATCCTTTCCTGATTAAAACCCTTCAGAGTGTAGGAATAGAAGGTACATTTCTCAATATCATAAAAGCATTCTATGAAAAGCCTACTGCAAATATTATTCTCAATGGGGAAAAGCTGGAAGCCTTTCCCTTAAGATCAGGAACACGACAAGGATGCCCACTCTCGCCACTATTATTCAACATAGTACTAGAAGTCCTTGCAACAGCAATCAGACGACAAAAAGGGATCAAAGGTATTCAAATCGGCAAAGAAGAAGTCAAAATGTCTCTCTTCGCAGACGACATGATACTCTATATGGAAAACCCAAAAGAAGCCACTCCCAAACTATTAGAAGTTATAGAGCAATTCAGTAACGTGGCGGGATACAAAATCAATGCTCAGAAATCAGTTGCATTTCTGTACACGAATAACGAGAACAAAGAAAGAGAAATCAGGGAATCCATTCCATTTACAATAGCACCAAAAACCATATGTTACCTTGGAATTAACTTAACCAGAGACGTAAAGGACCTTTATTCTAGAAACTATAAATCACTCTTAAAAGACATTGAGGAAGACATAAAAAGATGGAAAGATATTCCATGCTCATGGATCGGAAGAATTAACATAGTTAAAATGTCCATGCTACCCAGAGCAATCTACACTTTCAATGCTATCCCGATCAAAATACCGAGACCGTTTTTCAAAGAACTGGAACAAATAGTCCTTAAATTAGTATGGAACCAGAAAAGACCCCGAATCTCCAAGGAACTGTTGAAAAGGAAAAACAAAGCTGGGGGCATCACAATGCCGGATTTCGAGCTGTACTACAAAGCTGTGATCACAAAGACAGCATGGTACTGGCACAAAAACAGACACATAGACCAATGGAACAGAATAGAGAGCCCAGAAATGGACCCTCAGCTCTTTGGGCAACTAATATTTGATAAAGCAGGAAAAAACATCCGGTGGGAAAAAGACAGTCTCTTCAATAAATGGTGCTGGGAAAATTGGACAGCTACATGCAAAAGAATGAAACTTGACCACTATCTCACACCATACACAAAAAGAAACTCCAAATGGATGAAAGACCTCGATGTGAGACAGGAATCCATCAAAATTCTAGAGGAGAACATACGCAGCAACCTCTACGACATCAGCCAAAGCAACCTTTTTCATGACACATCCCCAAAGGCAAGAGAAACAAAAGATAAAATGAATTTATGGGACTTCATCAAGATTAAAAGTTTCTGCACATCCAAGGAAACAGTCAGAAAAACTAAGAGGCAGCCCACGGAATGGGAGAATATATTTGCAAATGACACTACAGATAAAGGACTGGTATCCAAGATCTACAAAGAACTTCTCAAACTCAATACACGAGAAACAAATAAACAAATCAAAAAATGGGCAGAAGATATGAACAGACACTTTTCCAATGAAGACATACAAATGGCTAACAGACACATGAAAAAATGTTCAAAATCATTAGCCATCAAGGAAATTCAAATCAAAACCACACTGAGATACCATCTTATGCCAGTTAGAATGGCAAAAATAGACAAGGCAAGAAACAACAATTGTTGGAGAGGATGTGGAGAAAGGGGATCCCTCCTACATTGTTGGTGGGAATGCAAGTTGGTACAGCCACTCTGGAAAACCGTGTGGAGGTCCCTTAAAAAGTTAAAAATTGAGCTACCCTATGATCCAGCCATTGCACTACTGGGTGTTTACCCCAAAGATACAGACGTAGTGAAGAGAAGGGCCATATGCACCCCAATGTTCATAGCAGCAATGTCCACAATAGCTAAATCATGGAAGGAGCCGAGATGCCCTGCAACAGATGACTGGATTAAGAACTTGTGGTCCATATATACAATGGAATATTACTCAGCAATCAGAAAGAATGAGTTCTCAACATTTGCTACAACATGGACGGCACTGGAGGAGATAATGCTAAGTGAAATAAGTCAAGCAGAGAAAGACAACTATCATATGATTTCTCTCATCTATGGAACATAAGAACTAGAATGATCAGTAGGGGAAGAAAGGGATAAAGAAAGGGGGGGTAATCAGAAGGGGGAATGAAACATGAGAGACTATGGACTATGAGAAACAAACTGAGGGCTACAGAGGGGAGGGGGGTGGGGGAATGGGATAGACCGGTGATGGGTAGTAAGGAGGGCACATATTGCATGGTGCACTGGGTGTTATACACAACTAATGAATCATCGAACCTTACATCGAAAACCGGGGATGTACTGTATGGTGACTAACATAATATAATAAAAAATCATTATTAAAAAAAAAAGAAAAAAAAATAAAAAAATAAAACTTTTATTCAACTGAAAAAAAATAAATAAATAAAAAAATAAAAAAAATAAAAATGGGCAGAAGAAATGAACAGACATTTGCTCAAAAAGACATCCACATAGCCAACAGACACATGGAAATAGGTTCATTATCACTTATGATCAGGGAAATGCAAATCAAAACTACAATGAGAAATGATCTCACAGATGTCAGAATGGCTAAAAGCAGCAACACAAGAAACAAAAGGTGTTGATAAGGATATGAAAAAAAGAACCCTCTTGCACTATTGGTGGGAATGCAAACTGGTACAACCACTCTGGAAAACAGTATGGAGTTTCCTCAAAAAGTTAAAGATGGAATTACCCTATGATCCAGCAATTGCACTATTGGGTACTTACCCAAAGAATACAAAAATGCTAATTCAAAGGGATACATGGGGGTCTAAGTTTATAGCATTATTTATAATATCTATAATATGGAATATGGAAGCAACCCATGTATCCATTGACTGATGAATGGATAAAGATGAGATATGTATATAAAAGATCTGATGTATATATTTTATTCAGCCATAAAAAAGAATGAAATTTAGCCATTTGCAATGACATGGATAGAGCTAGAGAGAAGTATGCTAAGTGAAATAAATCACTCAGAAAAAGTCAAATACCACATAATTTAGCTCATATGTGGAATTCAAGAAATGAAAGAGATGAGCATAGGGGAACGGAAGGAAAAATAAAATAAGATTAAAAAAAAGAGAGGGAGACAAGCCATAAGAGACTCTTAATTACAGAGAACAAACTGAGGGTTGCTGGAGGGGAAGTGGGAATGGGGGAGGGGAAAAAGGGTGATGGCATTAAGGAGAACACGTGTAATGAGCACAAGGTGTTATATGCAACTAATGAATCACTAAATTCTACCATTGACACTAATGCTACACTATATATTAACTAACTTGAATTCAAATAAAATCTGGAGAGAAAAAAAGGAAATAAAGATTTTTCTTTACACTTAAGTTTGTAAGGCTAATAATCTACTACATACAGTATGTGATTTTTGATTAAATCATTTATGTCATCTAAAAAAACATGAGAAATGGGGGGGAAAAAGAAGAGAAAGAAATCAATGAACACTCTTAATTGTAGAGAGCAAACCAATGGTCACCAGCAGAGAGGGGGTAGGAGGATGGGTTAAATAGATGATAGGGATAAAGGGATTGCATTTGTCTTGGAGAGCACAAGGTGATACGTAGACTTGTTGAATATTTATACTGTACACGTAAAATTAAAAAAAAACTGGTATGCTAACAAACTGAAATTGATATAAAAAAGTTCAAAAACTAAAGTAAATATTGTAAATGTAAATTAAACAAATAAAAATTGAAAATTTTCATGAATGTCCTTATTGTGCAATATAGAACGAAATAAAAGCATAATGATGAGGACACCTTGTTCATTTATTGACCACCAGTTATGTGTGAGGCATCAGTTTAGGTTCTGGGGATACCCCATGGCACATAGCCCTCAGTTCTAAACAATGTTCTAGATTACACAGGAGAGACAAATATGTAAACTGGCAGTGTGGTAAACACTGTAATAGGGAGTATGGCATGCCATAAAAATGTAGAAATACTAATGTGACCTGTCTTGGGGGTGGGACAGGAAAGAGGGGGCATCCCAGGATTCTATGAGAACCCAAGAGATGCTTAAATAAGTTTGGGGGAATCGAAAGGGGCAGCAGAGCATTCTGTGAAAATACTGTGTATTAGGTATTTTTGGATACCTAGCCCAGCTTGGAGGGAGGGGGCATTGGCAAAGGGAAGGGAATATCATGGGGTACTGTGGAAATAGATAATACACTTAAATCAGCTTGAGAGGAGGGCAGTGGAGAGAGGGGTGGTTGCAGGGAAAGGGACAGTGTGGGGTACTACAGAAATTAAAAAGATGCAATTGTCAGAAAATTCTTGGTGAGATGACAACCTGAGGTCTGAAAATAATATTGAAGATGGGGAAGGGAGTACTTATGGAGGCACTAAAAGCAGCGTGGACACTAGGGAAAAAAACAATTTCTCCATTGAACGATTAAGGTTATGTCAAGGGGAAAATGGAGAAAAATAAGGTGGGGAAGAGGTGAGCAGAAGCTAGTGCCTCAAAGTGTGGGAGCTATGGCTGATTTTAATGAGAAAAAAAGATGGTTAATAATGATAGTCCTGGAATAATAATAATTTAAAAAAGCAAAAAAGCAGAGTCTCTTGGGTGAGTCAGAGAGAAGACTCGACCTATGGCGTCTCTGAAAGGTAACCTGGCACTTCTCTCAGAAACTACAGTTTGTTAAGGTATGCCAATTGTTTTAAAAGTGTGGGTGGGGAGCTATGCATTTTGGGGTGGGAGGGAAGCACAGTTAGCACTTTGACTCTCTCCTTCAGCCAGGGTAGGGAGTACAGAGGGCTACCTGGCATGGTAGCCCATGGTGCACTAAGCCTGTGGTATCAAGTTTCTTCCCACCTCCAGGAAATTTCACACTTTTCCACCTCATTGTACCAAGGAGCTCAATGCCCTTCCAATGTATTCTATCACCAGGGAGTTCTGAATCCTCTACCTCACCCTGCAGCAAATCTGGAGATGTAGGAGTCATTCTTCACATTCTTTTCAGCTACAGGCAAAGAACATGCATAGGATGTTCTGGCCACCCCCAAAGTCTACCACATCTACCCTTAGAGCTAAACACTGTGTGAATTAAGTCCTCTAATAGGGAACCCGAAGGAGAGGTGCCTCACCTAGCTTTGTGGGGCTCAGAGGGAGCAGCTATCACACATAAAAGAGTGGCCAGGGTACCTTTTTTCTTTTGCCTCCAGTCAGTCTTATCCTCTTTCCAGCTGTGTGCAAGGTAAAGTCACTAGAGCCAGAGTATGCGAGCAAATGATTTTCTGGCAAAGGCCTGGGGACCCGTAGACATCAGCCTGTAGACAAAGGAGGTTTCAAACAAAAGTAGGAACTATGACACCTCAGCAGCTCCAAAATCATTCAGCAAACAAGAAAAGAGTGAGAACCTTCTGCAATTCAGGCAGTGTGATAGAAACTGGGGCTGCAGAAAATGTAAAGGCATGTTTCTGGCCCCAGAGGAGCCCTATTTAAGAATGCCACCTCCAGGGCCGCCTGGGTAGCGCAGTCCTTAAGCATCTGCCTTCGGCTCAAGGCCTGATCCCGGTGTTCTGGGATCGAGCCCCACATCAGGCTCTTCTGGGAGCCTGCTTCTTCCTCTCCCACTCCCACTGCTTGTGTTCCCTCCCTCGCTGGCTGTCTCTATCTCTGTCAAATAAATAAATAAAACCTTAAAAAAAAAAGAATGCCACCTCAGAGGTAGATAAGGTATGAATCTGAGGTTCGGATTACTAAGTGACTTTCCTGTCTAGAGCCACAGGGGTGGCAAGTGACAAATCCTAGACACGACCCCACGTCTGGTCCCTGGAAATCCAGAGTGCTTTTCCATAGGCCACCCTGCTGTCCATGTCTGCCTGCCGATGCACTCACAAGGTCTCTGTCTTCAAAAGACACATGTAAAGTCCATGGGACAGGTCTCAGTAACCCCGACTGCAGCCTCGAATCCTTTTGGGGACAAGGCTGACTTTAAATTCTCTCCCTTTTATAGAAAAGGGGCCCATAGAAATCAGTCAGCACCAAGTCAGTCAGCTAGTAAGTGGGAGAGCCTGCAGAGCCAAGATTTATTGAGCACCTCCTCTGTACCAGGGACTTGCCACATATTATCTCTGCCAGGTCAGTAAGATTACCCCTGTTTTACAGGAAGCTCCAGCTAGCTCAGGGGAAGAAATAACATAATTCCAAAACCGGTGTGAATCTGTGTTTTCTTTGGCTCTGGTGGGGAATACTCATCCAATTGTCTAAAATGGTTATTTGCAAGTGTGGGCTAAGAAGCTTAATTCAGTCAGAGAACCAGTAGTACCCAGTATAAAGGGAGAAAGTGTGGGAGTATACTGCAAGCTGCACTGTAAAAGAGATGACTGCTGGAATCCTGAAGGCTTCAGGCAGGAGGCTCCACAGGGAGGCACAGAGGCTTAGGTGACCTGCCTTTGCCCAGCAAGGAAGCAGTTAATGACTCAGATGCACCCCCCCGCCTTGGCCTGGAGGTTTAGTGTGTCTCCCACCCCTTTCCACCCCCCAACAACACACTGCATTGGTACTGCAAAGAGTTAATCTTCATTTGATTAGGTAAAAGCTGAGCAAGGGTGGGATTTCCGGTGGCTGTGAAATGAATGACAGGGCCAGGGGAGAGGCAGGGGAAGGAGCCTCTGGAAGCTGGTGAGAAAAAGAGAATAGTCATCGTTTCATTTACACAAATCCTTTGAGCTTTGAGCAGTATGCAGAGGGGACACAAGCTGGAAAACCTCTTGCTGTGCCAGTCAGCAACCTAAGCTGGCCCTATCCCGGCAGAGTTTCCACACAGTGAGTGGAAAAGCTGCAGTTTTAGTTGCCAGAATGCCTCCGAAGTGGATGGAGTTTCTGGGTCCTAGAATACTCCAGTTGTTTAGGGGGCTCAGGGATAGAGAGCTCAAAAGTCCCCAGGATATAGCAAGAGTGGCAGCTGCCATTTCCTGAGTGCCTAAATCGTGCCATGCACTTTGATGGTTGTTTTCATACATTGTTTTTAATGTTTGCAACAGACCAGTAAGGTAGGCGCCACCAGGCCAAGTTTACAGAGGAGGAAACTCAGGGTCACAGATCAGAAGCAAGTTGCTAGGGTCACCTGGTTGGTCAGTGATAGCCTTGGACATGAACCTAGGGCCAGGGCCAAGCAAGTCTGAAGCCCACACTATTATAGTAAAACAACAGACTGCATCCCCAGGGCACCTGGGGCTCCACCCAGCCTTGGGGAAGTCCTCTGTCTTCAAATTCCACCACAACCCAGGGTAAAAGTGAGAAGGAGCATGCTGGGGTGGGGTGAGGAGGCATGGGAAAATTAGGTTAATAAACCATTTGGGGATTAGCTGTGGATGTTCCTTTATTCTGAATTACTGTGGCCCCAGTTGCTAGGCATCTTTTGGGGCATACTCTGTGTAGAATGACTATTTCCTTCCAAGACAAATGTATCTTCTCCATCACAACACATTGCTTAGAAACGTCACCACTGTGAACATTCCATCAATCCTCAAATCCCAGGTCCTGGCTATCACACAGTGAACCAACCAAACAGCAACCTTTCTGGGCCTGCAACGTTGCTGTCTGGTGCTGTTTCCAACCCAGAAGTTACGATGGGTCACCAGAACTCTACCTTGAGCAGAGTAGAGTGCTTGGGATAAGACACAAGCAGCAAGCAGTTGGCTATCTGCCCATGCAAGAAGACAGGCTGGCGGCGGGGGAGGGGGGGGGGGAGTTGTCTTCCTTGGGCCCAGTGTTGTGGCCATGGCCTCAGCAGTCAGGTACAGAGCAGACCATGGCCATGGTGAAAGACAGATATGGATTCTGCCTGGGTTCACACTCACCCCGTGAGGTGGGTAGGAGCCAGGATCCCTCTGTCTCCTTCCTTTGGCAGAAGCAAAGAATTCCAGTGTTCTGAAGGAAATGACTTTGAAAGCAGTGGTGGTGGTGGAGAAGGGTGATTGCTATGAAGATGTACTGAGGCCTATATACAGGTTACTCCAGGGCTTGTGAGCCATGAAACAGTTAAACATCAAAGAGCTAATGGAATTTCTTTGAAAATCTGTGTGAGGACGCTTGCACAAAGGAAGGTCTCCACTCAGTCAAAGCTATATAGAAGAATAGCTCTGGAGCAATCCAGGGCTTGCAGAATAGACTTTGGGAGGGAAAGTGGACTCTAGGTTTGTACTGCTCATCATTCGACAGACATAAAGCTCACACAGCGTGGTTTGGAGAGGAAGGTAGAGCCCATAAATAGCTGGTTTAAATCAGGCCCAGTTCTTAACTGGTCAACTTCTGCCTCAGTTCCTTGTGACAAATGACACCCTTGCGGATGTTATCTCAAAGTATGCAACGTATGAGAAGTGCCTGAAATCCCTCCAGTAACTATGACCAAGGAGGCCCTTGGATTCATTCTCAGCCTGTAAAGTTTCAAAAATAACCAGGCCTATGTTATTTTGGATGTTGTGATTATCTAACAATTCATCCATTCACTCGTTCGACACGCATTTACAAAGGTCTATTTGTGCTAGTCACGGTTCCAGTCACCTGGGATACATATATGAACAAATCACAAGCTCTTCTGCAGAAAAACAGAAAATAAAAGGTAAACATTTTAAATAACAAATTAGGCAGTACCTTAGAAGGTGATACTTACTCTGGTCGGCAGGGGTGTGGGGGGCAGTGGTAAACTCGCACAGAACAAGGTAAAGGTGCATTGGAAATGCCAGGAAAGAAAGGGATTATTAAATTCTACTAAAGGGTAGGCAGGGTAGAAAAAGATGGAAAAGGTGAGGGTGTTTGCCTTGCCGATACATAAAGGAAGTATTGTTCCTCACAGAAGGACCAGTTAGTTCAAAGGCTCCAAAGCTCAGGAGTGTCTAAGCACATTTGAGGAAGGGTGGACAGGCCAGTGTGGCTGCTGTGGAGTGAGCAAAAAGGACAAGAGTTAGAGATGAGGTCAGAGATTAAGAGAATCCCACATTATGTGGGGGCTAGTAGGCCATTTTAAGGAACTTGGCTCTTGTTTGCAGTAGAATGTGAGGGGGGATGGAGAGGAGGGAGGTAGTAAGGGACTGAGCAGAGGAGTGGCACAATCTGACTTATCTTTTGACCACTTCCTATGTTAAGAACAGAGTGGAAAAAGGCGAGGGTGGGAGCAAGAACACCAGGTTAGAAGCTATTGCTGTAAGTCAGGCTAGAGATGAAGATGGTTCGGATCATCTACAGGTAACAGTAGATATGATGAGAACTGCTCAGTTTCTGGATACATTTTGAGGTTGATCTAACAGAATTCCTGATGGTTTGGATGTGGAGTTGTCAGAGAGAAGTCGACACTGACTCCAGGGTTTGGGGGGTGGGGAGGCTTGTTTTGTTTTGTTTTTGTTTTTCCTGAGGAACGAGTAGGATGGAATGGCTGCCAACTGATATGAGAACTGGCTGTAGTTGGAACAGGTTTTATAGGTGGGGGAGGGGATCAAGAACTCAGTTCTGGACATGTTGAATTAAGATGTCTCTTCGACACTCAATGTGAGTTGAGTGGGCTGTTGTATAGAATTCAGTTGTATAGAAGTCAGGAATTTGGCTAGAAGTTGTGCCTAAGATGTATAAAAGGCATTTAAAAGTCATGAGACTATATGGGATCAGTTAGGGAGTGAGTGCACATAAGGAAGAGCAGAAGATCATGGACAGAGACCTGTAGCATAAAGGGATCAGGGGGAAGAGGAGACGCCAACTGAGATGACTGAGAAGTTTCACCAGTGCTGTAGACCAAGAATGTAGTGTCCCAGGAGCCATGTGAAGCAAAGTGTATGAAGGGAGAGTCAGTGGTCAACTATGCTCAAAGTGCTGACACCAAGTGACATAAGAGGAGGAGTGAGAATTGACCATTGGATTTAGCAACGCATAGGCCTCTGGTGACCTTGATGAGAGCAGCTTCACTGAAGGGTTGGGTGATAGGGCCAACCTGCTTTGGACAGGTTTAAGGGAGAATGGGAGGTGAGGAGTCAGTGAATATAGACAGGCCTTAAAAAGGAGTTATGCTGCAAGGGGGAGCAAAGAAATTGGCCAGCATCTGCTGGGGGAAGAGAGAATCAAGAAAAGACTTACTTCAGATGGAAGAAATAGCATCGTGCTGAAGGGAAGTATGCAGCAGGGAGAAGTGAAATCAACAGCAAAAGGGAGGCAGACAGAATTGCTGGAGCAGTAACTTTGAGTAGGCAGGAGAGCACTTGGACCTTGCAAAAAGAGCAGGACTGGAGCATGCACAAGGAGTTGCAAATCATGTAGTTACCAGATTGGGCAGAGGTCAGCTAGGCTTTCTGTCCCTGCTGAACTCCTCTAGCTGAGGTCAGGCACCTGCTTATTTGTTGAGCCTCCATGTCTGCTGAGTGCCTATTATGTACCAGGCACACTTCAGAGCACCTTAGTAACATTTAATACTCCAAACAACTCAATAATGCGGGTTATATTGTGATCCCCATTTTGTAAGTTAGAGATGTGCTGCACAAGCTGTTCAGATGGATTGGCCAAGGGTACTCAGCAAACAACTGGAGGAATAAAGTTTTGAACCTGAACAGTCTGACTCTCAAGGGAGTTTTATAACCATAGGCCCAAACCTGCTGGCAAGTCAGAGTGTGGAAGTACTCTTGCTTCCTCTTACATTGTTATGAAGCCTCCCCGCTGAACCACAGCTACTTGGAATGGCCACATGAGAGCTACAGTCTGTATGTGTGAGCACTTACCTCAGTTTCCTACATGACACAGCTGGTGTTCTATTCAGGGCTGGAGCTACATTCTAAGTCTGAGCCTGAGTGGCAGAGCCCCTGTGATCTTGACTTGCTTAAAACAGACCCCTCCTCTGAAGGCTGGCCCAGCTCCAAGTGGAACAGACATCCCAGAGCCACAGAACTGACCTCTCCTTGATTTTTAGAACATCCTTACTACCTGAAGGTCTGCTTTCTGACCAAGCCAGGACAGTAGCTCCCTGGGGACATTAACAACTCTGATCAAACTAAAAGGCCACTGTGCCATTCAGAACACTATCCTCTAGGCTGTTGGTCACACACACGCATGTACGCACACACAATCTCTTTGTTCTTGGTTGGGCTTTCTTCAGTTGGCTTCATTCTGAAGTCTTCCTAACCCCTACTAAACTTGTCTAGTAAACAATCCCATCTGATATGACCCCAAGGAATGAGCTTCACAGCGAGGTGAAACCCTATCTGCAGAGTAAGCCTGAGACTAGATAAAGCTTTCACAGGATTGGGTCTCAGGTCACAGGATCTAAGCCTATCCCAGGAAAAGAATAATCACATGACTAATCTAAGCCATTGAGAATGAATTCAGACTCCATGAGAAAAAAAGAACAGAGGAAGAAGAGAGGGCTCTGGGGCCACCAGAGACCCAAATGTGGAGGACATCTTATTTTATAGATGAGTTCCTTCAGGGCACACACACACACACACACACACACACACACACACACACACACGCACTCCAATAGCCCTGACTCAGAAATGGCAATCAAGGCCCTTAAGCACCCACTTCTCTGCAAACAGACATTTAGTATTGTTTTATGCTGTTTTCCCTTCAAACAGTGCTTCAGTTAACATGCTTTAAACTGTATCCCTCTTTTCAGAGACAAGCTCCTCCAAGATTCCCCCCATCTCTGCTGCAGGGATTGCAATAAAGCTGGTCCTCAGGCACCATTGGCCCATGTTGGGGGGCGGGGGAGCAGCCACCAGGATTAGGTAATCAGCATTTCTGAAGTCCTAGTAAGATAAACAAGTGCCGGACACCAATAGATCAACAGTTGAGGTAAACTGTGCAAGGTGAATGGAAACATGCTAGCCCCAAACCCAAGGCTTCTACTTGGGCACCTAGTTGAAGTTCTCTAACTTGTATCTGCTTCCACGTACACCACCAAAAACATGAACAATGCCTCTTGCTTTATAGACATGCTGTGGAAAATAAATCACCCGATCCTCACAAAGTGCCTAGAGTGCTGCTTCTCAAACTGTCTGTGGTGAAGGATGAGTATTTTGTTTTACCCCAAGTCAGTCACTCACAGATCAATACATTTGTATAACACAAGGAAAATAAGTTAATAGAAGGAAGAAAAATAGCAAAGACACACAAAATACAAGCCCTGATTTTTGTTAACATCGTAGAGACTCTCGCCATCATAAAATACAATGATGCTATAAGAACTTTCTAAACATGTACTCTCAAATTATGTACTTACCACAGATTGGTAACACACTTTTGCAAAGCAGCAAGTGTCCACGGACTGCACATTTATCCCTTCAGCTCTGGCACAGTGCCTGGCCCATCAGAGACATTCAATCGGTGGTTGCTATTGCAAGGGAATTATTACAAAATATGGTCCTTATTATGAAGGAGATTAAATAACAAGAAATCACAAGTAAAAAGAAGAAGAAATACCAAGTGATTCGACTGCTGACAGAGTATCAAGAGAGTTGTGTGCCCAAGAAGGAGTACAGGAGTTCAAAAAGAAGATATCACAGTGGTCAGGACTTCCGCTGGGCCTTGAAGGTCAAGGAAGGATAGAACTTACTTTGTAGCTTTTTGTATTTTATGATTGTAGGAAAGCTTCATGCTCATTGCACACATTTCTGCCAGTCCTGAAAGTATAAAGAGTTTGGGAAATATTTAGCCTTAATCCCACCATCCAGAAGTTACCTGCGCTAACATTTGTGGGTATACTTTCAATGCATAGTCGGGAAGATGATACTGATGATAATAATACTGAATATGATAAAAATGATAATACTACAGATATTACACACACACACACACACACACACACACATCTAATGCTATACACACATATTTATAAACATTTACACCAGTTTTCTGTATATCAATACAAACAAGTACCATGACTCAGAGCTCCCTCTGTTATCACTGTTGACCCCATCGGCCCTCTTGGCGAAGATTCCCACAGTTGTTGTGCCTGGGAGGCCCAGAAGGGTGACACGAAGACCTATCTGTTCACTATAGTCTCCAGTAAGCAATCTTGAAGTCCTCCGAGAGAACTTCAGTGTAGCCTCCAGGTAAGATGATGCCCCCTCATGATGTCAACATTGCTCCCAGGCAGTTCACATAGCTGCCAGGGTGCAGGGCTGGGAGCTGAGCTGCATTCTGTGTGGAGGTGCATGATGTGGTCCTGTTCCCAACTCTGTATCAAATGTGGACTCTGAAGCAGCTCTGCCAAACCCACAAGGCCCTTCTCAGAATAACAGGCCCCCTCACCTCCTACCCTCCAATCAAGGTTATCTGAAACAAGTCCCCAGTCTCCAACACAATGCACCTAGCAGTTGGAAACTCTAAAACACTGATCTGGACAATTTACAGCATACACACACACACACACACACACACACACACATGCACGTGCATGTACTCTCACACATACATAATTAATGCATTGCTGAGGAGGAACTGCCTAGCTGGGGAGTGAACAGTTATCACAGCTGCCCTCTCTTTGTGCACTGAGGCAGTTCAGAGGAGCTGGCTGTTCCAGAACTCTGGTCTCCCCACCCTTGTTGTGTAGGAATGAATCCCCTTGCTCCCTTGGTCATACAGGACAAAATTAGTATTTTCCTTGAAGAATTGTACTAAGACCAAGCAATAAGCAAAATAATACCCTCAGACATCAGGATAGAACTGCTCTTTGTCCCATGGCTGATCATCAAACTCAGTCCACATATCACCTTAGCCTGTCATCAGCCATCATCTGTGTCATCGCAGCCACACAGATCCGGAGCTTGGCTTGGTGCTAGTCCATGCCAAGAGTGACCCTCAGGCTGAGGTAAGTGGAAAGAGGCACCACAGCCCAACCTGCCAGGGGGTCTCCTTTCTCTGAGAACCTGTTTCCTTTTCTGCTGTCTCGCAGGGCCCACCCTCCCCCCACGCTCCTCTGTACCTTGGCTACATACAGCACATCTTCCTGCTGTTTACTGCCCATGTCTGATCTTTCGTCTGGGCTGTGCCCCTCACCCCTGTCCCTGAGACAGTTCACAGAAGCCAGGATACGATGGGCTGTTCTGCCACCCTCAAGTTTACTCCTGACATGGTTGCTCTGTGCTCCCAGTCCTTGAAGTCTGTCTGACTACTCTTGTTTCTATATGCTCCTCTGACCCTCCTGACCTCTCTTCTGTCCCTTCCTGTATTCAGCAGCCTCAGCTCTCATTCTCAGCTCATTGACTGAGGAGTTCTGACAGACATGTCCTGGGCCCCAAAAATGATAAAATAAGCCTCCTTTCCCCCCAGCAGGTGACGACTCCATCTTCCCTCCCAAGTCATACAGAAACACAACAACCTCTTCCTAAAAGTACGCTCACATACTCGCATACCCACAGACAGCTGCCTCACACATGTTCAGACTCTCCTAGATGGGACATCATCCCAATCTTCACTTCTGAGTGGGTGCTCGTAGGCTTACATTCCCAGGCAGGCAGACACACACCCAGGTATACAGACACAATCAGGTGCCATAGGCACATACTCGCCATATGCACAATCCATAAACACACCACATATACTTCCACACACACAAACATATTTAAAAAATGCACAGGCACCTTACAGTCACACACGCCACATGCAAGTACAGAAGCATATACATGTGCACATACAAGGAGAGAGAAAATCTCAGAGTGGGGTATGATGCCCAGAAATACACATAAATGTGCATGCGCATGCACACACACACACACACACACACACACACACACCTAGAAATTAACACACATTACAAAAGCAAGTATACTCACTAAGACAAACATACATGCACACACATGAGAAGAAGCCACTTATGTCTACTAAAACTGTCCAAATTTCAAGAAAGAAAGTAAGTTAAAGATGGATTTCTAAGCTTCTGGTTCTTCCCTCATCCCAGGCCTAGAATGCATAGATGTGAAGCTAATGATCTGACAGTGTCTGTCTTTCTCTGTTTCTCTCTCTTTCTCTCTGTCTCTCTGTCTCTCTCTCACACACACAAGCACACGCAGAGACATGCAAGTGGGCTCTCTCACACACAAACACGTACACACACACATGCTCTCTCACATTCTCTCTCTCTCTCTCTCTCTCTCTCTCTCACACACACACACACACACACACACACACACACACACACACACACACATCTTCACAGAAATGGTAGGGGGGGAAGTTGAGGGTGGGCAGGTCCCGAGCAATGGTTACTGTGAGTAGGTAGCACCTACATCCTCCCTGGAGCCCTGGGTCACAGAAGAACCCAGTTCTTGGCACCCAGCCCAGACAGATCCAAAGGGCAGAGCCATGCCAGCCTGCTTCTCAGCTCCTTCTGTTCACTGTTCCCTGCTTCTTCTCCCTGGTGTGAGGCCTCCCTTCCTGCTGGCATGACCCTCTTGGAATGTAGCTGCGAAGAGAAAGCAGATATACCTGCTGTTCTCTCCAGTCACTAGTCTCAAGAATCTTGCCTCGGAAAGAAGAAGACAGAGTGCACGTGTGCAGAGGGTGATGAAGGAGTACAAACAACCTGCATGCCAAGTCAGGGAATAGGAGATCAGCAGGCAAAGCAGCAGACAAGTATCTGGGAGGAAAAAGAGGAGTGAGTGGGGCATGGCAGTGGAATCCTACCCTGTGACCTAGAGCTGCCAACACAGCAAAGATTTCCTCAGGACTCCCAAGGGGTCCCCCAGCACCCCCTTTTACCCTCCAGCTCTGTGAAATCAGACTGATTCCCTGAGAAAGCCTCAGCCCATGGCATGATGACCTTTGACATGAGGCTTGGGACATGTAAGTAACAGCTACATAGACTGAAAACTCTTGAAGAACGTCAACAGCAGAGGGCCTCAACACAGGGCCCTGGTCATTGAGGTCATGCTACCTTTCACTCCCCTCACCATGTGGCTTGATGCCCCCAAAGCCCTCCACCCTCAGTCAGTAGACGCCCACACAGCAGGGTACAAGAGCTCCAGCAGGCAGGAGTGGGACTGCTCAGGCCAGACCCTGAGTTCCAAGGACCAGGAAAACTGTGACACCCAATAGTCTCCAGGCAGGCTTGTATGTGCCTCTCCAGTCCTGGCAAAAAGCGTGTGGATCAGTGATGAGATTGTGTGAGAATAAAATCAGCAATTAGATTTCGAAGGGAATAAAAGCCTCTGAATTATCAGTTTTACAAAAATTGTCAGAAGTGGGCATGCCAGGAGAGTAGAAGAATCTGTGTACCTAGAGCAAGAACCCAGTTAGACCACGAAGCTAGGGTTTTCCTCAAGGTAGCTCACAGTCTATCTACATCAGCATCCATGTTCCCACATGTATACTGAAAGCAGTTCCATGAGTGCAGTTGGTGCCAAAGTGGATCTAGGAAGGTGATGCGGGGACTAGTGGGATGTGACATATTTACCACTCCAAGAACCCATGGACTGCAGTAGCCTTTCTCTTCCACGGCAACTTACTGTGTCCTGCTTTGTTGCAGGCAGGGATCACCAGCCAGAAGTCATGTCCATGGCTTTTGGACACCAACAGCGGTAGCAAACCCAGGGGCTGTTGTGTCTCTCTGCTAAGGCAGAGAAGTCAAGAGTGGACTGGTTGCTGTGAGCTCCTTCTTCATATCTACCTCCCAACCCCACCCCAGTTCCGGCAGACTATAGAGGATACTTATCTCTTAATAAAGATGAGGTTAGGAAATCACTACCTGTCCCTGTGCCAGGTGATCAAGAGTGTGGACCTCGCTGCCAGTGAGGTCTCTGCACAGCAAAAGTAAGCCTTTGATGGGTCAGATGTTGTGATGTTTGGGAAGGGAGGATGTGGGCCATTCATCCTTGGACTGGTGGAGTTAACAAGCAGGCCATCAGGCATGGTACTAACTCCTTGGTTATGGGTAGGAGCCCCCAAGGCTGTGGAAACATGACTCATGGCACTGAGGCAACTGCTTTTCATTCTTCGATAAACACTCTCTCTCTTTTGGTGATGCCCCCCCAGCTCACACCTCCCCCCCCCCACACCCCACCCTGCACATCCCGGTGTATGATCATCTATTTCCTCAGTCCTCGAGGGTTGGGGCTGCTTGTACTACATACACCCCTGGGGAAAGAATGAGATTTGGAATCAGAAGGTTTGACTTCCTCACTTTCACTGGGCTGTCTGACAGTGGACACAGACTTTTCATTTCTTTGAGTCTCAGCATCCTCAGTAGTAAAGTGGCTATTACAATGACAATACCTACTCAACAAGATGGTTAGGAAAATTAAATGAAGTACTGGGTACGCAACTGCTTTGTGTAGTGCAAGGAGGGACTAAGCAGATATTATTCTTATCATTGCTAAACATAATAATAGATAGCAATGTGTACTTACGAAGCCGGTCACATTCCCACTAATTGTGTGTGTGGGGGGGGGACCCTCCTCTGTCCTGTCTGACTTCTCTGGAAATTGCAGCAGTGTCTATGGCCAGAGGTTTAGTCCAATTTCCCACTGTCATTTTACTGGAATGCAAGCTCCGTGGGATCAGGATTATGTCTGTGTGTTTGCTCCATTTGTTGGTATATCCCAGGTGCCTGGAATGGTACCTTGTGCATATTAAACATTCAAAAAATATTAGTTGTGTGAGTGAATTAACCTTTTTGAGAATCTATCTAGTGGAAAATAATGTCAATAATAGTGTGACGAACACTTTCAAGTTAGTGAGGTACTCCCACAAAGAAATCAGCTGACAGCAGAATATTACATCACTCATCTTTATGTAGAAGAGAATTACTTTACAATATGGAGACCACTGAAGCTTAGGGGGCACGTGCAATGAATCATTAAGTTAAAGGTAAATCGTGCAACAGCAAAGCCAGAAAAGTTGTTAGGAAGCTCTGAAGATGGTACAGGATTTCCCCACCCCCCACCCCCGATCCTGGGGCAGATTTCTGAATGAGGAGGGAATATAATTCGTAGTTATAGCTCATGCTAATTGAGCATCTATTACATTCCGGGCATGTGTTTATATCACCTATATCATATAATTTCACCCTCACCACAACACTATGTGATAGGGTTTATAATCCTCCATTTTCCAAATGAGATATCTGGGATTCAGAGAGGTTAAGTAGCTTATACGGGGCCATGCAAGGTTTCTACCAAGTGGCAGAATGAAGATTTGAAACCAGGTCTCTCTAAGTCCAAAATATGCACTTTGCTCTCAAATATTAAATGGCACTGCCCTCCATCATCTGTGAGCCGTTTCAAAATATTCATATGGGATATGCCAGTTCTTGGGCGAAGTTTGAAACCACTAGAGGGATATAGGCACCATAAATGGACAGGGAGGCACGTTTACACAGACTGTCTGTTAACCGAATTTCAAAATTTAATACAGTATGCTCTGCTGTGCAAACACAAAGTGGCTTATTTGTTTCCCATAACTAATCCTGCTTTTCCAGTACACACTCCAATGGATACTAAAGGGGGACAGGTAGGCCACTTACATTTCACGATTAAAGACTCTTCAGGCTCTTCCAGTTTGGCTTCTTCATTTCGGGCAATTATTGAGTCAATTCTAACTTCTACTTACTTCTTCTCCTCTGTAAAATGATGTCGTGGATTGAAGGACAGAGTGTGGCTTAAGTGATGTCATGGTGGTGGCCATACAGAGGTGCCCTCTGTCTGAGTGCTATTCTTTGGATTCTGATTATGTGGCGATGTAACTTGAATACCGCTTCCTTACTGGACTTTCCTCTTGCCAGACTTATGGATCCCCTTGAGATTTGGTTGCAACTCAAAGTTGACTCCAATGTGGGCGCCCAGTATGACATTCACTACAACAATGGTCTCTGGTCGTTTGTCATTACACACTGTGCACTAGGTTGATTAGCGTGCCCCCAAGATTCATGTCTACTTCAGGGTGTGACTTTATTTGGAAACAGGGTCTTTGCAGATGAATTAGTTAAGATAAGGCCATATTGGATTAGGGTGGACCTTAAACCCAGTATGACTGATGTCTTCATAAAAAAAATAGAGAATACACAGAGACACAGACTCACACGGAGGAGCACACCATGCAAGGATGGAGGCAGAGATTGGAGTGACGCCAAGGAAGAGCCAGGATTGCTGCAACCCTTC
The DNA here is from genome assembly GCF_024610735.1 of Ursus americanus. Taxonomy (NCBI): domain Eukaryota; kingdom Metazoa; phylum Chordata; class Mammalia; order Carnivora; family Ursidae; genus Ursus; species Ursus americanus. The sequence goes on from NC_142164.1 coordinate 76,314,793, forward strand.
AGAGGCTAGGGAGAAGCAAGGAGGGATTCTTCCCTAGAGGCTTCAGAGGGAGCATGGCCCTGCTAACGCCTTGCCTGAGACTTGTACCTCCAGAACTGTGCAAGAATACATTTCTGTTGCTCTCAACTTCACAATTTGTGATACTTTGTTACAGCAGCCCCGAGAATCTAATACATGCACCAGTAATGAGACTTTGAGCACATACCTCCGACATATGTGTTGTTTATTAATTTACAGATTATATACTGGCAACACTATATAGTATGCAATGCTCATCATAAAACATACGTTAAAATTAGAAATTTAAAGAGATGTGATAAAAATAAATATGCTTAGAATTTCTAGTGTTTCCTTCCCGTACCTCAATGTTCTTCTTACCCACCTCATACGTGTACACACCCCACTTTGTAGACCAACGTGCTCCAAGATCCCTTCACCTCAGAGTCACTCTGATGCGTTCAACAACATTCAGCTGTCTTCCGTACCCTTCCAGAAGGCTGGTGAAATAGTCTTAATCTCTTCCAAAGCAAATGGGAGCTAAGGAAGTTTTAGAAGCGTCACATGGGTCTGATCTCTCCATATCCACCCTGAGTGAAGTGTCTTCACAGACTACAGTAAAGCTTTTGTCTTCCAACACTCATACTGGCTTCAGTGTTGTGGGCACATGCTGCCTCTATATCCAGCTATATCCACCCATCCCGACCTAATACCATCACCTACGGGATTTCTCGGAAGATGATGTTAGGACACACATATCTAACTAATATTATTATTCTTTCTCTCTCTCTCTCTCTCTCTCTCTCTCTCTCTCTCTCCCTCCCTCCCTCCCTCCCTCCCTCTCTCCTTCCCTCCATCTTTACTTCCCCCTCTCCCTCTTTCTTTCACTCACCTCTCCCTCCCTCACTTCTTCTGAGAAAGAAACACTTTCATTTGCCTCTTCTTTCTAAGAGTCAGTGACCTAATTCTTCTATATTATACCATCCTTCTTCTCAAGGGAACTTACACAATTTCCCCCACCCCAGGGCCATTGTGACTATTGGAAAGCAAAAGATCTATTGCAAAAAGGATGACAAATACTTACATTTATTGTTTCAAACTAGTATTGACATTACACAACTTTGCTTTGGGGAGCTTATTCAACCCCGTGAGCAAAAGATGGTGAGACCATCATGCACACTACCCCTGGCCTCTACTGATCCTACTTAGATGAAAAGTGTCAAGGTGGGACTGCTCCTTTCTTGAATATAAAACAAGAGGAAATGACAGTTCACCCAGAGGTGAACATGAGAGCTGATACACTAGTCTCCAATTTCTACTACTATTCCTTGGAGAACCTAGTAAGATCTGAATGGAGTGGGTCCAAGGGGTTTTTATTTCCTGGGAATATGCATGGACATGTTCAAGAATCTTCCCTTTTGAGTAGAGGAGAGCAGCGTTTCCAAGGGATCCTGCCAAGATTTACCACTCTTCTTCCAGTGTGCTAGTTGTAAGGATGGGAAGTAACTGACAGAGACAGTTCCCAGGACTGATGTGTATGTGTTTGTGGGTCAAAAATTGATGGGGAGAGATGAGCCCTAATTCCTATAAATGGAATGTGGAATATGTACCCATTCCACAATGACAGTAAAAACCAGGACACATGATCTGACTAAGGGTCTTTTGTTTCTAATTACATCTCTATTTTTCCACTATGAAAGTTATACCTATTAAGCACATTAAAGCAAATTTTCAAAATAGAAGAAAAGAAGAAAAGAATTACCCTAAACATGCCCATCTCCGACCCTCTGGCCCAAGGACCAGAAAAACTGCCAGTATGCCCCAGCTGGGCTTCTAGACCAGGACCCCTTTGTTTCTCCAGTCCTGGCAAGAAAGTGAGCAGATTATATTTTCTTCAACAAATAAATGGCATGGACAAGATGAGGGGGAAATGTAAAACATTAAAAGACTAAGCCACATATCAACCATATGCAAAGTGTGGGACTTTTCAGACCCTAAGTTGAGCAAACAAATTCTATAAATACATAAATCACGTATAAATACAAGTCTGATGAGGCAATTGGGGAAATGGAAAAGTCATTAGGTAAGAGATGATGCTAAGTCAGTCTTGGTCATTTTCTCAGGTATGATATTGTGCCGTGGTTCTGTTGAAACCGGTCCTTATCTATTAAAGTGTATTTCTGGATAAAATGAGTTGATGTCCACATTTTTCTTAACACTACTCCAGAGAAACAAAACAAAACAACATTTTTTTTTTAAAGTATGGTGGGGGTTAGATGAAACGAGAATTGAAGAAAGTTAATGATTGTTGAAGTTGATGACTCTTGAACCTAATGGGTACATGGAGTGCATTGTACTATTCTTTCTGCTTTTATGTGTTTGCAATTTTCCATAATAAAAAGTTAAAAATAAAAAAATGAAATGCTTGGATTACTGAGGGTAACGGGAGGGGGGTAAGAGATGAGGGACAGAAAAAATAAGAAACAGTCGGATTCGTGGGAAATGAAATATGAAAAATGCCCGTGAAATATCAGTCACTTATTTATAGACATTGTGGCAATTGCAGATCCTGGCAGATATAAGCCATCCTTAAACAAATGGTGCTGGGAATAGTTCTGCAATTTTAAACAATGTTCATTTACTCAGAGAAAGAACTTTGAAAGGAGGGCCTGCCTTCTTGATTTCTTAAACACATTTCAATTTAGGGAAATCACTTTTTTTTTTCCGGTTCTTGTTGAAGGACATGTAAAGAAATTTTGTATGCAATAATATGGACCTCTGGTAAGAATACTGAGGGTGGTGTGCTGGAAATTTTCTTGCCTGAAAGAAACCAGGTGACAGGAATTATTAGCTCTCTTATATGTAAGCCTGGTAGAGAAAATAGTTCAGGTGCAGAGAGGTTTTCAGGGGTTAGAACCAAGGGCACATCTCTTAACCAAAGTCAGCACCATCTGCAATGCAACAGCAATACAGCAAGGGAATCTTGCACTCTTTAGGAACTTCTGCCGAGGGGATCCTCTGTCCCGGGGGATCCATTACCCTGGGACAGAGGGTGGCAATCTTTCCATAGTTCTCCACCAAGTATCATACCTCTGTTCATTGCTGTGCTAGTGGTAGAACAGGGTGCTAACTGAGACAAGTTCCCAAATGTGTGTGTGTGTGTGTGTGTGTGTGTGTGTGTGTGTACCCCCCCACACACATATGCGTGGGCACGTGTGTAGATGGGATGGGTCCTCGCTGGAAAGGGGACGTGAGAAGCTACCCCATTCTACAGAAACTGTATCTTAAAAACAAAAATAGAGAAATGTGCTTTGAAAAAGGTGTGTTATTATTTTCTTTTCTTTTATTGAACATATAACATAGGCACATGACAATAATTTGTGGAAACAAAGAAAGAGGAAAGAAAGTCAAATGTTATCTCATCACCATAAACCGCCACTGCTTGTATCACAATATATTTGCTCCCCTCTTGTAGTCTGTGCATATGAATGTTTTAGATGGCTAACATCATACCATAAATAGGATTTTATGTCCTGATTTTTTTGACTTGACTTTGATTTGTGAATATAGGCATATGAATCCTCATAAAGGTATAAAAATTGAATCACATTTGCCCACACACTAATCAGACTGCAGTTTTCAAAATGACAAAATTAGATGTAATCAGACCTGTCCTTGAAAATCCAGAGCGTTTGATCTCTGTAGGTCTGATTTTCTCTGAAGGCAGACAGAAGGAGCCCCAAGTCTCAATCACTGGCAAACTGTGAGATGGGGGCTGGCAGGAGGAAAGGAAAAGAGGATGCTCTAGGGTCACCACTTACTGCTGGAGTTACTTGCCCTTTTTACCATCCAGCTCATAGAGCGGGCCAACCCCTGCTCCTGGGCACCGAAGATCATAAAAAATGGAGCTGCAATAGGATAAATCCTAATGAAGAATCAGGGAAGCAACTGAGAGCTGAAGAGAATCTATCCTGATTTCCAGAACCCCTTTCACCTCTAAATGAAAGCCTGCATGGGAAAGAAAGCTTGAGACCACATACATGCAAAGATGATATTCGAAAACAATCTACAAGTGGTACAGTCATTTAAATCAATACATGCATCAGTATAGAAATTGAAATTTTAGATATATTCCTTTTTGTCCCTTGAATAAACTATTGATGATAAAACTTTTTAACACACGATAGAAGTTTTAGCTTGAGAGCCAACTTCTATTAAAGTGCATAGACACTGCTTGATATGATTTCTAAGTGTTTTTTTTTTTTTCAGCTCTGTCACTATAGGGAGCCTGCCAAGGCCCACATATTCTTCCTATTTTCATTATTTCAATGTCTAGTTCTGCAGAATGTTGATTCTCTCTGTTGGTTATTTGAAGTAAGGTGGTAAACATAAAGTTTATTGGGAAAAGACTTTCACATATTGACTTTACATCATTTTGTGGACCAGCCAGAGATCATTGAACATGATGACTTATCACCAAAGTAAAACATTTAGGAAATTATCTGACAGGTCAGCTAAAATCCCAGACTTTCTCCCTAGCTTTACCCTGGTAACATCTTTCCAAATTCCAATACATTGTCACCTGAGTATTTTCTCATTAACTCCATTCTCTCAAGCATGGATAGTAAAGTTTGGTAAATTATTTCATATGGTGTTCCTTCCAAATTTTATATTTTAAGTAAAATTTTACAGAGCTTCTCAGGTTGAAACAGTGGAAGGGTAGGGGCACCTGGTTGGCTCTATCAGTAGAGCATGTGACTCTTGATCTCAGGGTCCTGAGTTCAAGCTCCATGTTGGGTGTAGAGCTTACAGAAAGAAAGAAAGAAAGAAAGAAAGAAAGAAAGAAAGAAAGAAAGAAAGAAAGAAAGAAAGAAAGAAAGAAAGAAAGAAAGAAAGAAAGAAAGAAAGAAAGAAAGAAAGAAAGAAAGAAAGAAAGAAAGAAAGAAAGAAAGAAAGAAAGAAAGAAAGAAAAAAGGCCTGCTGAGAAACAGTGGAAGGGTGACCAACTGACTGGTTGGTTGGCTCAGGACTATCCCAATTTTAGCACTAAAAACCCTGTGTCCTGAAAACCTCTCTCCAGGACATAAAAGGTCCTGGTTTTCACAGATGGATGCAAAAGGTGTGGGGGGGGGAGCATATGACTCTTATGGTGGCCCCCACAATCGGGGCTGAAAGTGATAGTGCTTTTAGTGTCAAATGGATACCGCATGGATTACAGCCTTCCCTATTTGCTGTGACTCTTGTCCCCTGACTGTTGATATTGACAACCATAATTTGGGGGTTCACAATAATGATCATGAATTTTGCATCACCTTTTGTGATGTGACTTGGGAGTGCAACTTAAGCATGTTGTAATCCTGAGTGTTGAGTCCCTAGCCTGGCACTCAGCAGACACATAGGGAATGGCTATTGAATAAATTTCCAGGTATTTGTCCCACTGATAGACACAAAGATGTATGAAATGATGCTGTACACGTGTATTTGTGAAATGATGCTGTACAAGCGTATTCTCCGCAGCATGATTTCATTGACAGAAAAAAGGAAATAACCAAAGTAACATAAAGAAATTGGACAACTTACACATTTAAAAAATTATGAATGTTTACAGTCTGTGTTTATTTAGTGTTCACTAACTGTTGTTATTTGTATTGAGATAGCGTTCGTTTAACTTTCAATGTTGTGAATGTTGGGATCATGTTGTCTAAGAATGCAGATAATGAAAATGAGAATGATTACAATACCAATGCCAGAATGACCTGAAATAAGGCCTTTTGTATTATTTTAATGACAGATCGAAGATTGCTCAACACTGGATTAGAGAAGGAAATGACAGAAACTGAACAATATTACACATAATGGATAAAGGAATTTTATGTCAGCCATAGTGGACAAGGGTATGTGAAAGTAATCAAAATACTCCCCAAAATATAGTCAATAATATTGTAACAACTTTGGTATGGTGACAGATGGTAACTAGACTTATTGTTGTAACCATTTGATATTATATATGTGTGTGTGTGTGTGTATCTATATATATAATCACTGTGTTGTACACATGAAACTAATACAATATTGTATGTCAATTATTCTACAATATAAAGACTCTCCCAAAAGACAACCACGTCCACTTGTAAACAGAGACAGCTGAGCTAGCTTGGGTATACTATTCTGAATCAACACACACTATCGTATCCTTTCCATGATCTCTCTACAGATCTTTCTATAAAACTGAGTAAAGTTACATATTCAGATTCAAAGATTGTAATGAAAAGATAGATGAACAAAAGAGGAACGTTTGATCATAGATGTGTTGAGTCCTTACAATGGAGAGCTAATTCTGTCAGATCTTACCAATAATCATACTCTCTATACTATATCAAGTAATGTCTCAATTTACAGCAAGAACTAATAAAATGTTCTCCCTAGCTCTTATTTACTTTGATTTGAACAATGGAGTTTCACATAGTCTCCTTGAATCCTATGAAGATTTTACTAAAATCACAGACAGATGTACAATGATTATTGATATCTTGTCCAAATACAAACTAGATTTTCCTTACATATATGCATATTGCAAAGATAGGGAGAATGTAAAATTTCACAATTCTATTCAGTCTACTAAATTCTTACCAAAGAAGGTAAAATGATCTTACTTGCTAAATGTTTCTCACAATTTGTTCACAACAGTGATTTTTAAAAAAGTGTGATTTGCTTACATGCAATTTTGAAGCTTACAGAATAAAATTTGTGGTCACTTTTTAATTTTCTCAAATCATGCAGAAGCACATAATGGGATTTTAATAAGACACAGTTCTATAAGATGACTGTTACTGATGCCAACCATAGGAAAGATGCCAAAATGTCTATCTGCCCATAAAATCATATTTTCAAAGTGTGGAAAAAGAAGAATGTCCTTATATTTGGAAATACATTGAGGATGAGAATGGAGAAAGGATTGCAGTAAAGCAGAAATATGTTGATTCTTTAAAAAAGTTTGAAGAGGTCATAAGGACCCTAGAAAAGTATTGAGTGATTGCACCTGATTTGTTCAATGTTATGTGTACTTTGCAACAAAAACTCAATTGGTCGTAAAAATGACTCTTTTTTTTTTTTTTAGAAATAAGACTGCTTAAGAAGTCAAGAAATTAAAAAAAAAAAAAGTCACCAGGGAGGGGCAGCCAACTTTAACAGAATTTTCTTGACTTCTTTACTAAAAATGTAATTTATATGGAATCCAAATTCAAATCTAAAAGTTCAAAATTTCTTCAGAGCTTTAAAACATCTTTCCTGAGCAAAAATAATTTTACTTATGAAGACTTTTAATGCATTTCAGAACGTTTGGAAATTCGGAACATTTTAGACATGGAAAGCCGATAGGATGAACTTCTTTATGTGAAAAACATAATTAACAGACAAAACAAGTCTAAAATGTAAATTAGATGCACATTATTGGATAGAAAAACCAATTTCTACAAATCAAAAATCTGCTCTTACTAGTAAGTAAAATCCTTGTTTAAATGGTTTTGTTGAGAGGATATTGATGCCATGACACTGGACTGACACACTAGGAATCAGTTTAATGGGGGCTTGCTAACAGCAGAGTTGCAAGTCAAAGTAAATTTTAAGTTTCATTGTATGTTGTTTAACCACTACATGAAAGAGGAAAAAAGAAAAGGATGTTCTGAAGGCTGCAGGCAGTTTAGGGAAAAATCAATTGAAAAGGAAACAGAATAAAAATACCATATTGTGGGACAGATTGAAGCAAGTTAATTGTTTGTTTTCATTAAATTTAGGTAATATCTGTATAATTAGTCCTGCTTTATTTGCATTCTATTGTAATACAATCTAACACTTATGCATGGTAAGAATAAACAGTATAGGCAACAAAATCTAAAAATTCAATAGCTTTTATTTTTTATTTATTATTTTTGTTTGTTTCAAATTTTTATTTAAATTCTAGTTAGTTAACATATAGTATAATATTGGTTTTAGGAGTAGAATTTAGTGATTCATCACTTACATAACACACAGTGCTCATCACAAAAAGCGCCCTCCTTAATACTCATCACCCATATAGCCTATGCCCCACCCACCACCCCTCCAGCAACCTCAGTTTGTTCTCTATAATTAAGAGTCTTTTACGGCTTGCTTCCCTCTCTCTTTTTTTCCTTTCCTCTATGTTCATCTGTTTTGTTTCTTAAATTCCACATATGAGTGAAATCATATGTTATCTGTCTTTCTCTGACTTAATTTGCTTAGCATAATACACTCTAGCTCCATCCACATCACTGCAAATGGCAAGATTTCATTCTTTTTGATGGCTGAGTAATATTCCAGTACATACATGCACACACACACACACACACACACACCCCACATCTTCTTTATCCATTCATCAGTCGATGGACATTTGGGCTCTTTCCATAATTTGGCTATTGTTGATAATGTTGATGTAAACATCAGGGTGCATGTGCCCATTTGAATCAGTATTTTTGTATCATTTGGGTAAATACCTAGCAGTGCAATTGCTGAATTATAGGGTAGTTTTATTTTTAACTTTTTAAGAAACCTCCATACTGTTTTCTAGAGTGGTTGTACCAGTTTGCAATAAAGTTTTTTTTTAAGAGTTTAAAAATATTGCTGTATTAGAGGAAAGAAGCATTATAAAAGTATCATTATATTTTTTACATATACTATGTAATTTGCCCTAGTATTAATTACTACTACTTTTGCCATTGTTAACTAGTCCTTTGTTGTTCTGTTTAAACAATAGCATTTCTGAAACAGAAAAAAAGCCCAATAATATGCCATTGAAAGTAAACATCTATCTTTTATACCTTGTGTTAAAGTAATATCATGCATGCGTATCATTATTTATTAAATTGTGATTTCATGTCTCCTATGGTTGTGTTCAAGGTTAGCAATCTAGGAAAACTGGTCACCCAAAAGTTTATTTTGTGATTTGTAAGATTTTTTTAAAGTTGCCTTTTCATTTCAGAAGACAAGTTTTACAAGACTATGAGTCTAAATTGTAAAGATATACACATCAATGTTGTTTGAAGTTTCATTAATATTTCATGGCTGAAAATTATTATTTGTTATTATAGAGTAGATATTCTTCAAAATTCTGATATTTTCTGAGTATTTTTTCATCTATTCTTTGAACACTCAGATGAAGTATTTTTGAATTTTCTATTATTTCAAATGCATGATTGTACAGAACTCATACAAGATTAATTTTTTCATGATTGATGACTGTATATTTTACTTATCTGATCCACTAACGTAACAGAACATGACTATGAAATGTGAAATGTGTGTGTTTAGCAATTTCAACTTTTAGCTATAATTTCTGAGTACCATTTGCATCTAACATTTACATCATGTGCAAAAAGAAAATAATTCTGGCTTGAGAGTGGTTTCTTGTGTCAGATGGCTCCATTATCTATTATCTTGTGACATTAGCAAATGACTTCACCTCGCTTGTAAAATGGGGAAGATAATAGTAACCACTTTGTCAAGCTATTTTTTCATTTAGTCAACAGATGATTTTGAAGATTTGATATGTGTCAGGCTTTCTTCTAGACACCAAAGATCTGGCAGTAAGCAAAAAGAAAACCTCCCTTTCCTTGGACCACTTCAATTCTACTGAAGGAGACATGACATAAATACATATTATAAAGTGGGTAATAAAGAAAAGAGGAATATAAAAAAAAAATCCAGGAAACGGAAACTAGATTAAAAGGGTTTTGCTACCTTAGATGGATGCTTAGGGAAGGCCTCTCTGAGTGATATTTGAGCAGAAATATGAATGAAGAAAAGGCAAAATATGGGGGAAGATAACTCCAGGGAGAGTAACATGCACAAAGACCCTGAGATAAAAATAAACTTATGTTTTGAAAGGAGAACAGAGCTTACATATATTTAGCTTTTAGTATATAGCAGGCTCTGCTCTGAGCACTTAATACTTATTAATCATTGAATTCTCTCCATAACTCTAAAAGTGAGGTGCTACTATGATTATCAGCATCATTTTATAGAGAAGGAATTCAAGACAGAGTGTGTTTAAGTCACTTGTTGAGTGTCACACAGCCAGTGATGGATAATCAGAATAAAACCCAGGTTTGAATCCAGAGCCTGTGGTGTTTACCACCAAGCTACTCTTTTATGCCTATGGTACCTTCCATGTAACTGATGAGGGAAGAAATGTCCAGAAATGGGCCCTCATTTATGTGATGTGCCCACATTCACACAGCAAGTCAGGAGAGATTTTGGGACCAGCATCCAATCTCAGTGCTAGAACTGAAGGCCTAGTCATTCCTTCCCAAAATTCTCACTGAGCCTCCTGTTATGCCAGACCCTATGCCAGACACCAGAGACAGAGGAATAAGAGTGACCCAGAGAGAAGAATTCCCTGAAAATCATGTCAGAAATGAAGTGATTTATGCATTACTCTATTTTTGTGGTTAGTGTCTCTGCCCTGCTATGTCCTGTCTTTCCCCATATTATTCCTGTCCTTTCCTGGCTATCTCTGTCTGGTGACAAATCTGTCTCCACTGCTGAACTGTCTCCCTTGATGGTAGGGAGCAGGATTGTCTCACTTAATCCTCAGCCTAGCATCCAGCAGACATAAAGGGAATAGCTTCTGAATAAATTTCCAGGTATTTGTTCCACTGATAGACATATAGATGTGTGAAATGATGCTGTTCAAGTATATTCTTTGCAGCGTTGATTACAATGACAAAAAATAAGAAGTAACTGAAATATTTAAGGAAAAACTATCAAGGCCAGAAATCTTAGGCAGCCGTTAAAATATTAGACAATTTTTGTTATTTTTAAATAATCATTATGCTGTATTTTCTTTTTTCTTAGAATTCTTGCTAATTTGCCATGAGTTTATAGGTAAGAACTGCTAATAGCTCATAGTGTTTTAAAGCTTGTAAGGAACTTTGAGGACAATCCAAACAAACCACCTCTTTTCTTACTTGGGCAAAGTGAGTCAAAGATTATGTCTAATTTGCATAAGAACACCTCTCTTTGTCCTCCCAGGCCGTTATAATATGCCCCATATTATGAGGACAAGGAAGTGCTGGTGATAGGGGAGCAGGTAAACACGTAGGTGAGACCTTGGCTGCATTTGAGAGGCTTTTTTTTCTCATTTTTCTCCGCAAACTGTGCCTCTTCCGCAAATAAGTTTGCTTGTTTGATCCAGGCACTGATGCAATTCTTCAATTGTGGGGGTGATCCAGGCTTCAGGGCTAAATATCATTCTTTGAAGTCCTGGGTCTGCAGTGTGGGGATGAGCTGGAAGGTGTCTCCAGCTTACAAGCTTAAGAAGAGCCCTGTAAGACAAGCATCTTCCCCAAAAGCTGTATTTCATTATAGATAAAGAATCAAGACTCCAAAAACAGGTAAATTAACAGATTTCTCATATCTCAAAAAAGGCAATTATCAAGAATTACTCAACTTTCCCTGTTCCATCGACCTATCTAGGACTGGATGTTGCCCTGTATATCTGGTCATTCACCCAGTACCAACCATATAGCTCCACTCATTGCCAGGTCCAGTCACAATTTCTCTGCTGCCTGCTGCCTTCCTGAGACCAGAATTATGGGCAGGTTTCCAATGCCCTTGTTACACTTTTGTCTTTGAAAACGATTCTGTTGGTAACAGAGTCACCTATTTACTGATCTGTCTGGGCACTGTTGTCTTTAGGGACCTAACCCAGCACAGGAAAATGTAGATTCTGAGATGGGATAGGCAATGGAGATAGAATATTTACAGAGAAACTTGGCAGTCAGAAGGCCTGGCATGGAATAAGAAAATCCCAGGACCCCAGTTCCGCTCCTGGTTCTGCCACTAATCTCCTGTATGACCTTGAACAAGTCATTCCATCTCTCTCTGAGCCAGTGTATCCTTAAAACAGTGAGAAACCTGAGAGCCAAAAGCTCTTTAGGGATCCTCCCAACTCTCAGATTCTAGATGTCCATAAATTTCATGGATTCAGAGTATTGCCTGGCTGTTATTCCAGTATAAGTAGAGGAATCAAATAGTTCCTGGATTGCAGCAAAACCTGATGGTTAAGGGTCTAAACTCAGTACTCTGTGCCCCAGTTCTCCTTCTTAATTATTATGTAATTTTGGGAAAGACATCTGAATTCTCATCTTCCTTTGCCAAGTACAGCTGAAAATAAGACAGACCCCATTGGAGTGACTATAGCACAGAAGAAAAATGCAGTGATGTAAGGAGAGATCTGGCCAAGGAGGATTTATATAAAGAAGTCTACTTAGGAGATGCCCTTGTTATCTGTGTGAAAATGGACTTCCAGAGAGATAGCAGTTACCATTTTCTAAAAATACCTTAGGGACAAAGGGAATATTTGGACACTGAAAAGCAGGGCAAAAAATTTATTTTTATCCAACTATGTGTCCTGCTTTGTGCTAAATGCCTTGTAAACAACACTGCATTGTAAACAACACCCAACAGAGGGCTGAGTACAAGGTTCTGTTACTGGCTCAGTGTCACCTGTTAGTAAGTGGTAGATCTGGGATGTGATTTCAGTTTAAGTCTGTCTGGTCCCAAAGTTATTTTCTCCTCCTGCCTAGGCCTACTTCATCACACCTTCCCCATCACAGAGAAGTGGAAATTGCAGGTCAGTCCGTTTAATTCTGTATCAGACGTGTGGCAAGAAAAAAGCTTTAAATGATAAGTTTGCAAGTAGAATACAAGTGTGTCTCTTTTTAAGTATACCATTCTGAAAACAGATCAATTAGGGCACAATTAGATTCTTTATAAGGCATACAAAAAGGATTCTTTACATGTGTCCTTAAAAACACCAACTCCTCTGGTACATTTAAAATACAATTCTGTTTTCTAAAATTGTATTTTCTCTGCCTCAGCTTCACTTGCTCCACCCCTAGCCTGAGTTCCTTTTTCAAATTTGCTATACCCTCTTGGTATAAGAAAAAGGGAACTTACCCTGAATGGTCGCCAACATGACAAAATCATGACCTGGATTTGAAAGGAAATTTTTAACATCAAATATTCTGTGTTTGTTGTTCCACTCTCTTTAATTATCATATATCTCTTTAACAAATGGGATAAAATAGGAAAATAAAGAATTTTGAAAAAATAAGTCACTTTGTATTTAACCAAGAGTCATTTTAATAGAGTGGTACAGGCAGAAGCTATGTGGGGAACTAAAAGTGATGTAGGAGGTGAGTAAGTGGCAATGATGTGAGATAAACACATGTAGAAGAGCTTGGCAGTGAAAGGAAGGACAAAAACAATACCACAAACAGCAGCATCATGTGGAGGTTATGAATTTTTGTTTTAAACATGAACCCCAAGTCAGGACCTTACAACAGTCTGTTTGGTGTCTTCTGGTAACAATATACACTCTAGGAGGAAGCACTGGGAATTGAGGAACACTCCTTATGTCTTATAAGAATGATGGGGAAAAGGTTTTGAAGAACCATTGTAGAAAATCTAGGATGTCTAGATGGTGAATATTATGTCTAGAGAAAACATGACAGTTGCTGGAATACAGGGGAAAGTGTGGGAGTAACGCCTCTTGGCTGTCAGGAATGGGTCAGAGAAGGCTAGTGGTATAGCATCCAAAAGAAAGCAGGATTCCTTCTCTAAAACTAGAATGAAGGTATGGAGGGTAGGTGAAGATAGAAGTGTGTTGATGTGGATGGTGTAGGTAAATCAGACACTCTTATGAGTATTTTGACCTCAGAAAAAATAAGATATAAAATCAACTACTAAGGCTGAGTGTAGGATGGAATTCATTTTGTTTATTAATTCATGCATTCATTCAGCCAGCATATTAAGAACCTACCAGATAGTGTGATTAGCCTGAGGGATTACAGACACATAGTTCCAGCCCTGGCCCAGAGTAAATACAACTGTATGTTTGGAAGGAATCAAGATAAGGAACTGAAAATAGTGTAAAAAAAACAGAATTGGACATTGCAGATCAGTATTGGACCACCTAGGAACCAGATCCTAATAGGCAAGCCCCTCTGCAATAGGCAGGCAGGAGGGATCTATGGTTGAGGAGCTGGCACATTGTGGGCACTCTGGAAAGACCAGGGGGAAGGAAGGTCAGTGGTGAAGGTGATTCACAAAGTATTGGTCAGAATATTGAAGCTAGAAAGGAAACCTGGTGTAACTAGGGAGAGCTGATGATTTCACAGACAGTAAAAAGGCAAGCATATGGCATTGAGTGAAGCTATATGTCTAGTAATGGAGTAGGATTTTGCCTCATCCATTCCGGGTATCCTTAGGAAAATCATTTAGCCTGATGTGACTATCCTAATCAGCTATTGCCATAGAAACATATTCACCTGTAGTATGGGCAATTTTGTGTTATTAGTTGATAGATTACGCTTCAGGTTCCAGGTTATCTGCATCCAGGTTTGTCAAAGGCTGTCTGCCTTCTGCATCATTTTGGTCTGTTGTGTCTTCCATAGCAACATCAGGAAAAGCAAAACAAAACAAAACAAAAATCTCTGAATTACCTGTACTGAATTATAATGGAATATGTACAAGCTTTGGGGATCTGGGTTTGAACACTGGGCCCACTACTTGAAACAGTGAAATGAACTTAAGCAAACCACTTTTCCATTCTGAGTCTCACTTTCCCAATCTGTAAAATATGTTCAGTAATGATTGTCTTCCAGGATTGCTGTGCCAATTCAGTGAGATAATAGAGGTAAAGCAGTCACCATAGTGCCTGGCCTATCTATTCATGGTACTCATGAAACATGATTGCCTTATTCTCTCTTTAATTGGGAATAGCCACATCATTGATGTGAGTAAGGTGTGCAGCCTAGCACAGGTCAGTAGATGAGCTAAAGACATGCAGGGACCCACTCTGGTTTCTCAATCTTCTATGACAGAGTTCATTTAAGGTCACCATTCTCTTCCTTCTCTCTGTTTGTGGCCCTAGGAACAAGATACCTCCAACTAACCATATAGCATATCTAATGTGTTCAAAACACTTGGCTACGAGTGACAGGATCCCAACTCAAACTAGCTTAAGCAAAACAAAGGACTTTATTGGCTCAGACAGCTAGGAACTTTGGGACTTCAGGCACAGCTGGATCCAAAAGTTTCAAAAGATGCTCTCCAGGCTCTTTCTCCCTATCTCTAATTCTATTTTTCTCCTCACTGTATGAATATAAACCCCTAAGAGTTTTAGATTAACATCATCTTAGTCTACAGACTTCACCATGGAGGAGGAGCAGGACACTTCTTTCTCCCAGTGTCTACATATATTCAATTTAGCAATGGACTCTAATTGGACCTGCCTGGGTCCTACAGCCATCTTCAGAATTGCTCTTGTGGTATGGGTGTAGGTGGAGTGGAGAAATTGAAAACTCTAATCTGGCCTAGCCTGTGGGACATGCTCACTCTGGAGAGGGTTGAGAGGAACACTGCAAGGTGGTCAATAGCCCCAGCAGAACCACAAGGAATGGGGGAAGGCCTAGAGTGCTAAGCAGGCAACTACAGCTCCCCCACTAAATACAGCCACCAGACATCACTCCCCTGTCACAGTCATGGTGTGCCATATGATATAAAACAGTGTGGAATGGTGAGGTACAGTCTCCTGGGAAGGTAAACTAGTACAATATACCATGGAGAGAAGTGGTACACAATCATAAGGTAAGAGACACTGTGGGGAGCTCAGGGACACTGGTGAGGAACAGTGTTGCCACATGCATGCCAGAAAGCCCAACCTCATCTTCAGCTTCTGCTCCCCCTCACCACCCAGTTTTTCATGACTACCAACTCTCACACTTTGCTCTTTTCCTTGCATTGTACTTTGTAGTCTCTCCACACAACCTGGCTATTTCCTCACTGAGCACCTCCTTTCTTAAGGCATCCCCTGCAGCTGAGTAGCATTTCATACACTGTCTTTGGGGAAGATAAAACCCTGATCACACTGTTATAGCACAGGGCATTTAATGTGGGCTTGATGGATAAAATAGGTGAGATCATATTAGTGAGAGGGTGAATAGAGCAAATAACTGAACTCATCCTCACATTCAACAAACATTTATTAACACAGAAATGAATAAGTCTTGGCCCCCTGTTCTCAGAATGCTTGGTGCAGAGGGGCAGACAATCACAGAGCTCCAGTAGAATCACAGAATATTACCAAGGTACAGACAAGTACTTTGAGGCACAGTGACAGGGATATAAGCATGAGGAAGGAACAATTTTCCAATTCATACTTGCCTAGAGCATTCAGAAAAGGCTCCAGAGAAATCATCTGTGAGTTGGGTCTTGAAGGAGGAATAGAAGCCACCAGGTAAATAGTCAAAGAAGGAGCTGTACAGGCTGGGACTCAGAGATGGAGGTAAGTAAGCAGTTCAGGGAACCAGGCATGAATGATGGAACAAGGAAAAAAGAGAGGGAGTAAGGGATAAGTAGGACTGTCAAGCACAAACCCAAAGCTTTACTATAGAAATTTAAAGGTCTTGTTTCTTCATGGAGAGGGAAGTGGGAGAGAGGGTGGGATGTCCTCAAATATGGGTCCCTGCCACTTCCTCAATCAGGCCATGGGGCTTGAACATCAAAGCCAGAACTTAAGCTGTGATCTAATATCCCTAAGCCACTAAATCATCAAGAACCACTTTTCATTAGCAAAGAATTTATATGAATAATGCAGTTCTAAATGGGAGAGAGCCCCTTCTATTTTCAGCTTTCTCAGATGCAGTTGATTCTTCCTAAGAAACCGCTCTATTTCCTTTAGGAAATCAGATGGGGTGTGGAACCTGAAAAGGGAAGGTAGGCTAGAGTTCAGGCCTTGCAGTGATCTCACAACTGAGTAGTAAAATGATGGTTAAGACTCTATTTTTTTTCAAATTCTATTTATTATCAACATAAAACTCAAACAAAAATATTAACAAGCCTTTTTGTTGTTATTCCGATCTCTTTTTAGTTTTCATACCTGTATGCATTTTAATATGCTTAATATAAAAATAAACCATTTTTAAAATTTAGTATTTTTCTATGAAATGTTTTTAATTTAATTTTTATTTAAATGTTTTCTTTTAAAGTTTTTAATTTTCTTTTTATTCTTTTTAAGTATTTAGTTTTTATTTAAATCTCTCAAATTGGACTTCCTTAATTATTTATGTATCTTAAAATTCTCTATTTTTGTCTTAACTTCTTTTTAAATTTTTTAAATTAAATTAAAAAAATTAAACAAATTTTGTCTTGAATCGTTCTAAATTTTTTTCTTTAAAACTTTTCCGTAAACTTAATTTGAATTTTCATTCCATTCTGTATTTTTGGAAATTTTATTTCTTAAACTATTCATGAATTTTGCTAACCTCTCATTTTTCAATACACGTACTTTATGGTCTAATTTTAAAAGTTATTTATATTAACATTTTATTTAAACTTTTAAGAGCTCCCTTCCCCTTTAACTTTTTACTTTTAAAACTTTCTTTCACTTTAACTTTTTTGTAACCTTTCATTTTTAGCTTTGTCCTTCTTTTGTTCTTTTCACCTTTTGTAAACTAAGAATTTCTAAAATTTTTAAGTTTTATTTTATTAATCATTTTGGAATTTTAAATTTATAAAACTTTTACATTTTAAAACATTTCTTTCAAAATATTTAACTTAAAATTTTTCAACATTTAAAAACATTTTCTTTTAAAATTAAAAAAAGGGTTTTTTTTCTTTTTTAAATGTTTTCTTTCAAGGCTTTTTAAAATCTCTTTTACAATATTCTTTTTTCAAGCTATTTGACTAACCAACCACAGCTAGAACACCAATTGTGAAGCTTTTTGTTAATGTAGGAATATTCCCTGATTTCCCATGGTATTTTTGTAGAAACAAATGACATATAGCACTGGCAGAACAGCTCCATTCCCACTCTTCCTACCTAAAGGATTCTGTTCATTTAATTATGCTTTATGTGACCGTTTTCAACCTCTTCTCCTTCCTCCCATTTCTTAAGGCTGAATGGTTACTAATTAGTATTTTTTTCCCCTCTTACAGATCCATAAGCCATGGTAAAATAGGTTCTTCATATCAAGGTGCTACTTGTCATACAGGTGCTGTTGTCATTGTCCATGCCAGGTAGGTTTTTGTGAAATTTCAAGAGGTGCTTGTTGTTTAATGGGCATTACCATTGTCTATTCCAGGTAGGTTTGTGTGTCACTTCAGGATCCTTGCACACTCCTTTCTTTCACTTTTTTCTGATAAGTGGTCTTGCAAGACTAATCTTTCTCTGGACCCTGTTTGTGATAAAACAGTAAATACCCTTCGCTGTAGAGTAAGTCCTCAATGGTAGCCTTGGTGATGATGGCATCATCACAGCTAAACCATTGGTCCTTTTGTTGCCGGATAAAGCTGGTGTAGTGTCCACTTTCCAAAGTTCCATGGTGATTAATCACTGCAAACAAGGAATACTTATTCTCGTTGGATGTACAATCTGTTTGTGGCTGGCCTTCTTTCATTCTGCTCTCCTTAGTGGAGGCCAAAAATGGCGTCATGTCCAGCTCCAAGGGAAAGGAGATAAAAGTATTAATCTTCCGCCTCTGTTTACCTACATGCTCAAATCGCTTGAGATGAAAACAGGCCACAATAGGTAATTTCTTCATTGTGAGTTGTTTGGTAGATTCCTGATAGCTTTGGCAACTACTGCATTTGATTTTGGAATTGCTTCCTAGGTACTCTGGCCTTGTAAACCACTGTAGGCAGTCTGTGAGTGAGGGGATTCCTGGTATGTGGTCATCCCTACTCACTGTGCTGTCAGCTCTCTCTGGACTCTGGGAACTGAATGTGGCACAAGAGCCAGGCAAGTCCAAACTGATGTCCCAGCATGGGTCTATTGTGGTAGAGACACTATGACAAGCTTGACATGTGACATCTGATTGCAAGCCACCTGTAAAGATTTGGTCTATGATGCAGTTACAGCAGTTGGGGTTATTGGCCTCCTGCCCAACGCTATCGTCTTTGCTGTGTCTATGCAGCACATCTAATATTGCAATGAGGAACTCATGGGCATCCTGCTGCCTGTACCCTGCTAAGTGTTCTGCATGAATCCATATTAGATGCAATAACTTATAGGGAATGTGAGGAGTTCGGCTCCCAGAGTACATAGCATGAAAAAGAGAAGACATTTCACAGACAAGACACAAGCTGGGGCTTGTCATTATACATTTATGCTTGTCAGAGAGAAAGAAATCTTTCAGTAGAGGAATATGGGTAAGTGCCTGGATAATACAATTCATAAAGCATGTGTTCCCAAGATTGATTAGCCCTCTCAGGCCTATGGTATAGACTGACTTTTTTCTCCTCTTTTTCTTGGGTTTCACCAATTTTGGCTCCTGTTCCTTTGACTCACAGGTTGAATGCCCCTCTTCAACACCTGATGTCATGCACTGTTGTTGAGAAACATCTGTTGAGGTGGAAGTTAATAATTTCAAATTTTTCTCTTTTGTTTCTTTGGCAATTCGTTCCATGTCTTTGTCATATACATAATCCTTACACATAAAGCAATATATAACCCCATGGTAGAGGTCTACAGCTAAATTGTGCTGTTTTGTTTCTGCATGTTTATGAATATGTTTCTCAGTAAAGCAGCCAAAAAAGACACAGGCGAGACAAGAGTGGAGTCTGTTCATATGGGTGCTACATACATGACAGATGCACGACTTTGCTTTACGTTTCCTAGTTTCTGGGGTCCCACTCCATACGAAACGCTGGTAAATCAACCTCAGGTTCTTCCGCCAGTTCTTAGCCACTTTAAAGCTCTCCACGTGAGTGCAGCCTGTAGGACCCTGATCAAACTCCACCTCCGGCAACCAGTCCCCTAAACCACCTCGATCCCCAGAGCCACCTAGGTCACTAGAACAGCTGTGCAGCATCTGGGGCCTAGACGTCGGCCTGGATCTACGCCGCTGTCTGCGCCAGGGCTGGGGTCGGGTCAGAGGCGGAGGGGAAGGATGGGATGGAGGCAGGGGTGGGGCGGAGAGACCAGGCGGCCCTCGCAAGCGGGCCCGGGGCTGAGGCCGAGGGCGGGGCTTGCGGCGCGGGCAAAGGGGCGAGGAGCTGCTGTAACAGCGAGGAGGGGTTGAAGGGAGCACCTTCTTATCGCCGCCGCTGTCACTCCACGTCAAGTTCTCAGGAGCAGGCTTACGCTCTTGTAACGGCTCCAGCTTCATCTCCTCAGCTCCCAGGCCTGAACACGCCTTTGCCGCCCCCACCGCCTCCTTCTCCATTTCCCCCGCCTTTTTAGCCGCGTCCTCGGGAGAGGCTCCTCCCCCACTTCCCGAGCTCCTGCGGACCAAAGAGCTGGAGGGCAAGGAAGTTTCCCGAACTTGGGCCATCAGCTCACCGCCCCGCCTGAGGAGAAGGGCGTCAGGAATGGAGCTGCGACTGTAGATGGAATGAGACAGGGATTTCTGTGAATGATCTGGCCAGCGTCATGGCCGCTGTGCGCCATTAGCGCCCCCGGGACCCCTCCCACCATGAGCTCAGCCAGCGGCCCTGCGGGCTCCACCCCCCCCCCCCCTATTCTGGAGCTGCCGGAGCTGCTGTGGAGACCAAGGCTGTTACCTGGTTTAAAGGCGATCCGATCTGCCAGGAGTGGGGGGCTGGGGAGGGGGAATGGGAGGCGGACAGGGGGAGGAAAACGTGGGGGTGGGGTGTGGTATGGCCTGAGCTTTAGGGTGGAGAGGGAATCTTCTTTAAAAAAGGCGCCACCCTCTGACTGCTTTTCCTGCGCCCTGCGCAGCCTCGCTTTGGTACAGCTTCCTCTGACGTTCTTTCCTTATATTCTAAAACAAAACAGAACAACAACAACAACAAAAACATAAAAAAAAAACAAAACAAGCAAACAAAAACTGGGGCCAACATTTTACCTTAAAAATGGCTCAAAGGGCACCACCTATGGAAAATGGGCTCAGGGAAAGAAAGTGTCCTCCTACTTCCACCTTACCCATGCTGCTGGGACTGGGTGTGTTCCACCCTTTTCCCTACCTCCAAGCGCACTTTTGGTCAGCCAAGCTCTTGCGCCCTCTCACGCTCTTTTCGCGCGCTTGTGTTCCTTCTCACACTTCGTTTCTTGCTTCAATACCTTCATTCCCTAGTCCTCCGAGAATTCGGACTCCTCACGCGCTCCACGCGTTCATCGCGCCTGTCTTCAGTGTGCGACCCCCAAAGTCCCCGCCCTTTCCCGCCTCCGTCCCACAAAAGCCCCCGTCCCCGCTGTTCGTTTAAAGGTCTGGGTTACCTTGGGCCACAGGCGCGTGATACAGAACGTCAGCAGCTGCCGCTGTACAGACGCTCCTCAGCCAACGTTCTCTCCTGACCTCTCCTCAGGGCTGGTCACAAGGGGGCCGCCCCCTGGCCCCTCCCCTCTCGACGTGTGGCCCCCAGCCCCGGATTCTGCTCTCCTGCAGTGATGAATGTCACCGCTGACCTGCTTGGTCAGACCTCTTCCTGAAACAGATTCTACTGGAGGTAACCACAGCGACCGATTCTAGAGAAAGCCCCTGAAATGGAGGTTCTGGTCTCACCTGGCTCCAGGCCAGCACTCCGCAGAAAAGATTCATTGGCGTGGGGGTTGGGTGGTTGCAAGGATGGCAACTCTCTGGCACAAATCCCTCAGGGACCCATCAAAATCTGATCTCTGGGAGTTAGGTGGAAGGAGGAATATTATTCTGGAGTGTGGTGAGAGGAAGCATTAGTAAGGGCTTTAGACTCGGATAGGAGAGCCCAGGCACTCACTAGCTGTGTGAGCTCAGATAAAACACCTAACCTCCCTGAGCCTTAGTTGTGCTGTTAAACAAAAGTAGGAATAATAATCCTAACCTGTTATGAACACTAAATCATAGTATATGTAAAGGATCTTTGTGGCACCTGTTTCTTTCACATCTGTTTCTCAGTCCCCATTTTAAAATCTGCCTATAGCACAATGCCTGGTACTTAGAGTAGAGAAAAAGAGAACACTTCTGTCTTTCCAAATTTTCTCAAAGTTACTGCTCAGTTCACCAGATTCTCTCTCCTAAGCAGGTCATGTATGGGAACACCCACTCAACAAGTGTACATGGATCCTATAAGTGTCTTACTGTGGTAGGTTGTGCTGTGAGAAATACAGAATAAAATGATTTGTGTCCTCCAGGAGTTCATAGCCCAGGAGATTTTTCCTTCCATTTAACAGACACAGCATTCAAGGCCACAACCCCCATTAAAGCTGCTATCTCTAGGGCTTCTTGCCCTTCCTGTCCAACCCCAAGGATATTCCTGCTCATCATTGAAGGTGTTTAATGCTACATTTAATCTCTCTGAAACAGTCAGGCACCTCCTTTCTAAACCTCAGGATTAGGATTCAGTTCTCTCAGGCTCAGGGGTGGTATTGCAGGTGTCTTTCTAAAATAAATATCAGCGATTTTAGAACATCAAAGAGATTCAGTAATCTATATGAATTGTCAGAGTGAGCACAGACCATCATGATCTTGGAGGGAAAAACCACCATAACTGTCCTGTAGCCCAGAGTGACTATAGGTTGAGAGGTTCAAATATTCAGATGTTTGCAGGAACATTTGCCTGGGAGACAAGAGAGCAATGCTCTTAAATACTTTCCCACCATTATTAGTTGTGTTTGTAAATTTAAGCAAGCTACATATCATTTTTACAATTCCGTTTCCCCAAGTAAGAAAAGGGTTGGTTTGACCTGTTAGCAGTTCTTACCATAAACTTAGCAGAAATCCTAATGCGGTTTCCAATTCACAGATACTTGGCCCCCAAGTCAGTTAATGACCATGTGGCTGACTGGAAAGGCCACTGCCACTCTCATGGCTTTAACTGCCATAACTTCACACCAGAGAGGGAAGGCTTACTGTTTTCAGGGTAGAATTTTCAGTTTCGCTGGATGCGACTGAGCTTTCATTAGAGGAGCCTCAGGAGTTGGGGTGACCTATTTAAACCAATGTGCCTTTTGGCATATTGGTTTGTCTTCTTCTGGAATTTACCAAGGACTTTAGTAAGTAATAATAATAGCAAGGATAGCAGGGTTTTCCAATACCATGGAACTTGGCTTTGTGTAATATTGGAGATTTTTGACTTGGGATTTAGACAGATTGCACCAGAGTATGGAAGAGCACACATACAAGGAGGCAGTAGGTGAAAGAAGCAGAAACAGAGTCACCACTGAAAACCCAGGAGGACTTTGGGGGAAGGCAGGGTCAGAGAGGGGAAATGGCATGCCCTATTGCTGGTAAGTGGTTGAATGACACAGGAGAAGGTGAAGGCCTCTGGTGGCTTGAGGGGAAGTCCCTCCTATCTCCCTTACTTCCCTCCATCTGAATTACCTTTTGTCTTGTGTGTCCTCCTTTGGCAGAAATCTGGAGTGGGGTAAGGAGAGAGCTTAGTGGCCCTGTAAGTCCCAGAAGTGCCACCCTTACCTGGAAAACAGCCAGTTATCACTCCTACAAACTAGCCTATTCTACCTAGACCAAACCTTGTGATTCTAATCCACTTCTTGAAAATAGAGGCCTGAGGGTTACAACAGGGAGAGGGGACAGGTCATCAGGATTCCATGAAGTAACCCCAGAGGTTCTGCCCCAGTTCCATCCCCAGAGTTGACTTTGGTCTGGGCCCATCTTCAAGGATCTGGTCTCCCTTCTGATTTCCCCGTTTTATACCTAGCTCAAGTGTTCCCTCCTCAAGGAGGCCTTCTCTGATCCCCCAGATCAGGAGGGTGTCCCTCAGAATACAGCAGCACTATACAGACAGGGTGCTGTTGGACCCAGCCTCTTATTTATTTATTTATTTATTTATTTATTTATTTATTTATTTATTTATTTATAGCATGAGAGAGCATGGAGAGGAGGAGGGGTGGAAGGGGAGGGGCAGAGGGAGAGGGAGAGAGATTCTTAAGTGGGCTCCACACACTGGGCTTAGAGACCAATGTGGGGCAATGCTGGGCTGGATCTCACGACCGTGGGATCATGACCTGAGCTGAAATTAAGAGTTGGATGCTTGGGGCGCCTAGGTGGCACAGCGGCTAAGCATCTGCCTTCGGCTCAGGGTGTGATCCTGGCGTTGTGGGATCGAGCCCCACATCAGGCTCCTCTGCTATGAGCCTGCTTCTTCCTCTCCCACTCCCCCTGCTTGTGTTCCCTCTCTCGCTGGCTGTCTCTATCTCTGTCAAATAAATAAATAAAATCTTTAAAAAAAAAAAAAAGAGTTGGATGCTTAACCAACTGAGCCACCCAGGCGCCCCTGGACCCAGTCTCTCTCTCTCTCTCTGTTTTAAAGATTTTATTTATTTATTAGAGAAAGTGATCATGAGATGGGGGAGGGTCAGAGGGAGAAGCAGAGGGAGAAGCCCAATGTGGGCTTGATCCTGGGACTCCGGGATCATGACCTGAGCTGAAGGCAGATGCTTAACTGACTGAGCCACTCAGGTGCCTGGACCCAGCCTCTCTTAAGGAGGGTCCTTTTGGGTCCCTCAGTTTGGACACTGCCCCAGCCCCTCACCCTCTCCTAAACCTGCCCCTTTTTTATGAAGAGACCACCTAAAAAGAAAGAAAGTGTCCTGTGGAAGTGTAGCTGGAAAGCATGTTCAAATCTCAGTCATGTAGGAGTACCTGAGGGAAACCTCTTTGGAACTATTGACTAATTTATGAAGAAAAATTTTTCCCCTAGATTATTTCTGGGTTAGCAGACATAGATGGAAATGCTGACTGCTAGCTTTGTAACTACATTAAGGCCCAATAGTTTGTTTTCTAACAATTAACTAGCTAATGCTGGTGCTGAATGTTGATGTTGCTGGTACAGGGACCAGACTTTGAGAACCACTGTTGTGGGTTAATGTATAAAGAACCACAGGTCAAGGCCATCTGGCCTTAGTAGAAGGAACATAACTATCATAATTTCAAAATAGTGATGAGCATAAAGGATATTTTGAGAAATGTGAAACAAATGTAATGTGATATGAAAATCTTTATTGGTGACATTGTCACATGTACTAATCATATTATTGTGATTTCTTGCCTAGGGTAATAATTGAAGGACATGTTCAAATTAAGTTAAAGGTAAGTGAAAATAAAGGCATAGGTCTTTTCCATGTTCATATGCACAGACCTCTCTGAATTCCATATCCTGACTGCTCTTGCTTCATAATGCCCTGAGTACTTTGTTTGCTTAGTGGGCAAATTTGTTACAAACTAGTTATTAAGTGCATATTATGTGCTCTTCTCTCTATACCCATTAGAATGTATCCTATCACTTGTGGTACAAAATAGATATTGTTATCCACACCTTACAGATAGGAAAATGGAGGGATCATTTCACATTGACCCAAGATCACACAGATGAGAATGGGGTCAGCTAGCCCTGAAGCCTCCAGAAATTTTGACAGAGGGCTATATTTTCTCTCCTTATCATTTATTTGCTTCAGCTCCTTTTTTTTTTAGTTTTTATTTAAATTCCAGTTAGTTAACATACAGTGTAATATTGGGTTTAAGTGTATAATTTAGTGATTTGACACTTACATACAACTCCAGTGCTCATCACGTTAAGTGCACTCCTTAATCCCTAAGACCCATTTAACCCATCCCCCCCACACCTCCCCCTCTAATAACCATCAGTTTGTTCTTTATAATTAAGAGTCTGTTTCTTGGTTTGCCTCTCTCTTTTTTAAACCTATAATCATTCGTTTCGTTTCTTAAATTCTACATATGAGTGAAATCATATGGTATTTGCTCTTTGGATGGTAGAATATATTGGAGCATGTATCTCAGTTCACTGTCTTTGCACATAATTCTTAGTAAATTACTGAGCATCTGTGTGAGGGAGTAAGGAAACCTCATTCACTTAAGCCGCCAACAGACTATATGTTCCAGTAGGATAGTGACAAGGATGCTAGAGCTATAACTGGAGAGCCCCTCAGGTCTGATTATGGAAAGGCTCTTAAACAGAGGCTTGCCTGAGGGCTCAGCAGAAGGGCATGAATGTGGAGTTGATATTCAGACAGTACACAGATTAGATGTCATGCAAAACCCTGCTAAATGGGCATCCTATTGCAGTGATGTCTGAGAAACATTCATGGAGTTTATTGACTACAGATTTGACCTGTCTCCTGGTAGCCAGCTTAGTTGTGCTTTCCGTTTTCTATGAAGTTCTCAGTGCTTTAGAACAAGTCGTTACTTCCCCATTATCCCCAAATTACATAATTGATACTACCACTGAATACATTAGCTTTTACGTTGATTCTTCTTTCTTCTAACTTCTTAGTTATTTTCGAAGCGGTCAATGGGCACAGTGTTTTGGTATCTAAAATGCTAAGATTTTTAAATTAAAAAATCAAAAATATGCAGAATCAAGAGACCACCAATTTTGGATAAAATTCCAGCTTTGATGTTAAATAGAAGAGTCGTGAATCTTCTGAATCTCTGGGATAATAAAAGAGATATAAAAATGAACTGCTAAAAAATGAACTGCTAATGGCCCATCTCATAGCAATATAAAAAAGATAAGGTAGTCTATATCATCTTTGAACAATACAAGAATCTGTAAAACATATGACTATGTATCTGACATTAAAATCCACCAATTATATAATTTTAGGAAGGATTGATTTATTTTATGTTTTTAAATTAATATTTTGAATAGACAATACACATAAGGAAGAAAATTCAAAAAGTACAAAACCGTATATAATGAATGTTTCCCTCCTTCTCCTGACCTCAGCCTTAACCTTCATCCTGCCAGATGTTAACTACTATTCCTAGATTCATTTGTATCCTTAGAGAAATATTCTGTGGAAATACAAACCTAAATGGGTGCTGTCTAGTTCATTTTTAACACAAATGGTAGCAATAACATAAATATTGTACTTCCCAGTGTTCCTTAAGCTAACAATACATCCTAGAAAGCATATGAATCACAAACTTGCAGCTCTATAGGATGTAAAAGTCTTGAGACCAAATGTACATGAAAAATATAGTTAATATTACCATATAAAATACTAAAATATTGCTAACAGTAGATTTAAGGTATTCCCATCACACACAAAAAATGGTAGCTTTGTGAGGGAATAATGTGTTAATAAGTTTGTTTGTAATAATCATCTCAATATGTATATGTATATCAAACAGTTATGTTCTACATATTATATACAATATTTAACAATATATTTTAATAGTGCAGAACTAAAAATTAGAGATTTATTATTTAATTATTTTTATGTTTTTTGAAAGGGAGGGGTAAGGGCAGAGGGAGGGACAGTGAGAATATTAAGCAGCCTTCACAGACAGCATGGAGCCCAATGCAGGGCTCAGTCCCACCACTATGAGATCATGCCCTGAGCTGAAATCAAGAGTTGGACACCTAACCGACTGAGCCACACAGGCACCCTGAAAATTAGAGTTTTAAAAATAAGAACATCAAGAGAAGACTTATGGGGCTCCTGGGTGGATCATTCATTAAGCTTCCATTCCTGATTTTGACTCAGGTCATTCTTATGGTCATGTGATCGAAGCCTGTTGGGGGCTCTGCTTTCCTCTGGAAGTCTGCTTGAGATTCTTTCCCTCTCGCACTCTTTCTGCCCCTCTTCCCACTCACAGCTCTTGCTCTCTCAAATAAATAAATAAAATCACAAGAAACAGAGATGACTTATAGTCTCATGGCTGCATAAAATTTCTGACCTTGATCATTTTAACCAGTTACATTATGTTAGATTTGTTGGTTATTTCCTTCTTTCTGTCATTGCAATCATGCTGCAGAGAATACACGTGTACAGCATCATTTCACACATCTTTGTGTCTATCAGTGGGACAAATACCTGGAAATTTATTCAATAGCCATTCCCTATGTGTCTGCTGAGTGCCAGGCTAGGGACTCAACACTCAGGATTACAACATGCTTAAGTTGCACTCTCAAGTCACATCACAAAAGGTGATGCAAAATTCATGATCATTATTGTGAACCCCCAAATTATGGTTGTCAATATCAACAGTCAGGGGACAAGAGTCACAGCAAATAGGGAAGGCTGTAATCCATGCGGTATCCATTTGACACTAAAAGCACTATCACTTTCAGCCCCGATTGTGGGGGCCACCATAAGAGTCATATGTTCCCCCCCACACACCTTTTGCATCCATCTGTGAAAACCAGGACCTTTTATGTCCTGGAGAGAGGTTTTCAGGACACAGGGTTTTTAGTGCTAAAATTGGGATAGTCCTGAGCCAACCAACCAGTCAGTTGGTCACCCTTCCACTGTTTCTCAGCAGGCCTTTTTTCTTTCTTTCTTTCTTTCTTTCTTTCTTTCTTTCTTTCTTTCTTTCTTTCTTTCTTTCTTTTCTTTCTTTCTTTCTTTCTTTCTTTCTTTCTTTCTTTCTTTCTTTCTTTCTTTCTTTCTTTCTTTCTTTCTTTCTTTCTGTAAGCTCTACACCCAACATGGAGCTTGAACTCAGGACCCTGAGATCAAGAGTCACATGCTCTACTGATAGAGCCAACCAGGTGCCCCTACCCTTCCACTGTTTCAACCTGAGAAGCTCTGTAAAATTTTACTTAAAATATAAAATTTGGAAGGAACACCATATGAAATAATTTACCAAACTTTACTATCCATGCTTGAGAGAATGGAGTTAATGAGAAAATACTCAGGTGACAATGTATTGGAATTTGGAAAGATGTTACCAGGGTAAAGCTAGGGAGAAAGTCTGGGATTTTAGCTGACCTGTCAGATAATTTCCTAAATGTTTTACTTTGGTGATAAGTCATCATGTTCAATGATCTCTGGCTGGTCCACAAAATGATGTAAAGTCAATATGTGAAAGTCTTTTCCCAATAAACTTTATGTTTACCACCTTACTTCAAATAACCAACAGAGAGAATCAACATTCTGCAGAACTAGACATTGAAATAATGAAAATAGGAAGAATATGTGGGCCTTGGCAGGCTCCCTATAGTGACAGAGCTGAAAAAAAAAAAACACTTAGAAATCATATCAAGCAGTGTCTATGCACTTTAATAGAAGTTGGCTCTCAAGCTAAAACTTCTATCGTGTGTTAAAAAGTTTTATCATCAATAGTTTATTCAAGGGACAAAAAGGAATATATCTAAAATTTCAATTTCTATACTGATGCATGTATTGATTTAAATGACTGTACCACTTGTAGATTGTTTTCGAATATCATCTTTGCATGTATGTGGTCTCAAGCTTTCTTTCCCATGCAGGCTTTCATTTAGAGGTGAAAGGGGTTCTGGAAATCAGGATAGATTCTCTTCAGCTCTCAGTTGCTTCCCTGATTCTTCATTAGGATTTATCCTATTGCAGCTCCATTTTTTATGATCTTCGGTGCCCAGGAGCAGGGGTTGGCCCGCTCTATGAGCTGGATGGTAAAAAGGGCAAGTAACTCCAGCAGTAAGTGGTGACCCTAGAGCATCCTCTTTTCCTTTCCTCCTGCCAGCCCCCATCTCACAGTTTGCCAGTGATTGAGACTTGGGGCTCCTTCTGTCTGCCTTCAGAGAAAATCAGACCTACAGAGATCAAACGCTCTGGATTTTCAAGGACAGGTCTGATTACATCTAATTTTGTCATTTTGAAAACTGCAGTCTGATTAGTGTGTGGGCAAATGTGATTCAATTTTTATACCTTTATGAGGATTCATATGCCTATATTCACAAATCAAAGTCAAGTCAAAAAAATCAGGACATAAAATCCTATTTATGGTATGATGTTAGCCATCTAAAACATTCATATGCACAGACTACAAGAGGGGAGCAAATATATTGTGATACAAGCAGTGGCGGTTTATGGTGATGAGATAACATTTGACTTTCTTTCCTCTTTCTTTGTTTCCACAAATTATTGTCATGTGCCTATGTTATATGTTCAATAAAAGAAAAGAAAATAATAACACACCTTTTTCAAAGCACATTTCTCTATTTTTGTTTTTAAGATACAGTTTCTGTAGAATGGGGTAGCTTCTCACGTCCCCTTTCCAGCGAGGACCCATCCCATCTACACACGTGCCCACGCATATGTGTGTGGGGGGGTACACACACACACACACACACACACACACACACACACACACATTTGGGAACTTGTCTCAGTTAGCACCCTGTTCTACCACTAGCACAGCAATGAACAGAGGTATGATACTTGGTGGAGAACTATGGAAAGATTGCCACCCTCTGTCCCAGGGTAATGGATCCCCCGGGACAGAGGATCCCCTCGGCAGAAGTTCCTAAAGAGTGCAAGATTCCCTTGCTGTATTGCTGTTGCATTGCAGATGGTGCTGACTTTGGTTAAGAGATGTGCCCTTGGTTCTAACCCCTGAAAACCTCTCTGCACCTGAACTATTTTCTCTACCAGGCTTACATATAAGAGAGCTAATAATTCCTGTCACCTGGTTTCTTTCAGGCAAGAAAATTTCCAGCACACCACCCTCAGTATTCTTACCAGAGGTCCATATTATTGCATACAAAATTTCTTTACATGTCCTTCAACAAGAACCGGAAAAAAAAAAGTGATTTCCCTAAATTGAAATGTGTTTAAGAAATCAAGAAGGCAGGCCCTCCTTTCAAAGTTCTTTCTCTGAGTAAATGAACATTGTTTAAAATTGCAGAACTATTCCCAGCACCATTTGTTTAAGGATGGCTTATATCTGCCAGGATCTGCAATTGCCACAATGTCTATAAATAAGTGACTGATATTTCACGGGCATTTTTCATATTTCATTTCCCACGAATCCGACTGTTTCTTATTTTTTCTGTCCCTCATCTCTTACCCCCCTCCCGTTACCCTCAGTAATCCAAGCATTTCATTTTTTTATTTTTAACTTTTTATTATGGAAAATTGCAAACACATAAAAGCAGAAAGAATAGTACAATGCACTCCATGTACCCATTAGGTTCAAGAGTCATCAACTTCAACAATCATTAACTTTCTTCAATTCTCGTTTCATCTAACCCCCACCATACTTTAAAAAAAAAATGTTGTTTTGTTTTGTTTCTCTGGAGTAGTGTTAAGAAAAATGTGGACATCAACTCATTTTATCCAGAAATACACTTTAATAGATAAGGACCGGTTTCAACAGAACCACGGCACAATATCATACCTGAGAAAATGACCAAGACTGACTTAGCATCATCTCTTACCTAATGACTTTTCCATTTCCCCAATTGCCTCATCAGACTTGTATTTATACGTGATTTATGTATTTATAGAATTTGTTTGCTCAACTTAGGGTCTGAAAAGTCCCACACTTTGCATATGGTTGATATGTGGCTTAGTCTTTTAATGTTTTACATTTCCCCCTCATCTTGTCCATGCCATTTATTTGTTGAAGAAAATATAATCTGCTCACTTTCTTGCCAGGACTGGAGAAACAAAGGGGTCCTGGTCTAGAAGCCCAGCTGGGGCATACTGGCAGTTTTTCTGGTCCTTGGGCCAGAGGGTCGGAGATGGGCATGTTTAGGGTAATTCTTTTCTTCTTTTCTTCTATTTTGAAAATTTGCTTTAATGTGCTTAATAGGTATAACTTTCATAGTGGAAAAATAGAGATGTAATTAGAAACAAAAGACCCTTAGTCAGATCATGTGTCCTGGTTTTTACTGTCATTGTGGAATGGGTACATATTCCACATTCCATTTATAGGAATTAGGGCTCATCTCTCCCCATCAATTTTTGACCCACAAACACATACACATCAGTCCTGGGAACTGTCTCTGTCAGTTACTTCCCATCCTTACAACTAGCACACTGGAAGAAGAGTGGTAAATCTTGGCAGGATCCCTTGGAAACGCTGCTCTCCTCTACTCAAAAGGGAAGATTCTTGAACATGTCCATGCATATTCCCAGGAAATAAAAACCCCTTGGACCCACTCCATTCAGATCTTACTAGGTTCTCCAAGGAATAGTAGTAGAAATTGGAGACTAGTGTATCAGCTCTCATGTTCACCTCTGGGTGAACTGTCATTTCCTCTTGTTTTATATTCAAGAAAGGAGCAGTCCCACCTTGACACTTTTCATCTAAGTAGGATCAGTAGAGGCCAGGGGTAGTGTGCATGATGGTCTCACCATCTTTTGCTCACGGGGTTGAATAAGCTCCCCAAAGCAAAGTTGTGTAATGTCAATACTAGTTTGAAACAATAAATGTAAGTATTTGTCATCCTTTTTGCAATAGATCTTTTGCTTTCCAATAGTCACAATGGCCCTGGGGTGGGGGAAATTGTGTAAGTTCCCTTGAGAAGAAGGATGGTATAATATAGAAGAATTAGGTCACTGACTCTTAGAAAGAAGAGGCAAATGAAAGTGTTTCTTTCTCAGAAGAAGTGAGGGAGGGAGAGGTGAGTGAAAGAAAGAGGGAGAGGGGGAAGTAAAGATGGAGGGAAGGAGAGAGGGAGGGAGGGAGGGAGGGAGGGAGGGAGAGAGAGAGAGAGAGAGAGAGAGAGAGAGAGAGAGAGAAAGAATAATAATATTAGTTAGATATGTGTGTCCTAACATCATCTTCCGAGAAATCCCGTAGGTGATGGTATTAGGTCGGGATGGGTGGATATAGCTGGATATAGAGGCAGCATGTGCCCACAACACTGAAGCCAGTATGAGTGTTGGAAGACAAAAGCTTTACTGTAGTCTGTGAAGACACTTCACTCAGGGTGGATATGGAGAGATCAGACCCATGTGACGCTTCTAAAACTTCCTTAGCTCCCATTTGCTTTGGAAGAGATTAAGACTATTTCACCAGCCTTCTGGAAGGGTACGGAAGACAGCTGAATGTTGTTGAACGCATCAGAGTGACTCTGAGGTGAAGGGATCTTGGAGCACGTTGGTCTACAAAGTGGGGTGTGTACACGTATGAGGTGGGTAAGAAGAACATTGAGGTACGGGAAGGAAACACTAGAAATTCTAAGCATATTTATTTTTATCACATCTCTTTAAATTTCTAATTTTAACGTATGTTTTATGATGAGCATTGCATACTATATAGTGTTGCCAGTATATAATCTGTAAATTAATAAACAACACATATGTCGGAGGTATGTGCTCAAAGTCTCATTACTGGTGCATGTATTAGATTCTCGGGGCTGCTGTAACAAAGTATCACAAATTGTGAAGTTGAGAGCAACAGAAATGTATTCTTGCACAGTTCTGGAGGTACAAGTCTCAGGCAAGGCGTTAGCAGGGCCATGCTCCCTCTGAAGCCTCTAGGGAAGAATCCCTCCTTGCTTCTCCCTAGCCTCTGAAGGGTTGCAGCAATCCTGGCTCTTCCTTGGCGTCACTCCAATCTCTGCCTCCATCCTTGCATGGTGTGCTCCTCCGTGTGAGTCTGTGTCTCTGTGTATTCTCTATTTTTTTTATGAAGACATCAGTCATACTGGGTTTAAGGTCCACCCTAATCCAATATGGCCTTATCTTAACTAATTCATCTGCAAAGACCCTGTTTCCAAATAAAGTCACACCCTGAAGTAGACATGAATCTTGGGGGCACGCTAATCAACCTAGTGCACAGTGTGTAATGACAAACGACCAGAGACCATTGTTGTAGTGAATGTCATACTGGGCGCCCACATTGGAGTCAACTTTGAGTTGCAACCAAATCTCAAGGGGATCCATAAGTCTGGCAAGAGGAAAGTCCAGTAAGGAAGCGGTATTCAAGTTACATCGCCACATAATCAGAATCCAAAGAATAGCACTCAGACAGAGGGCACCTCTGTATGGCCACCACCATGACATCACTTAAGCCACACTCTGTCCTTCAATCCACGACATCATTTTACAGAGGAGAAGAAGTAAGTAGAAGTTAGAATTGACTCAATAATTGCCCGAAATGAAGAAGCCAAACTGGAAGAGCCTGAAGAGTCTTTAATCGTGAAATGTAAGTGGCCTACCTGTCCCCCTTTAGTATCCATTGGAGTGTGTACTGGAAAAGCAGGATTAGTTATGGGAAACAAATAAGCCACTTTGTGTTTGCACAGCAGAGCATACTGTATTAAATTTTGAAATTCGGTTAACAGACAGTCTGTGTAAACGTGCCTCCCTGTCCATTTATGGTGCCTATATCCCTCTAGTGGTTTCAAACTTCGCCCAAGAACTGGCATATCCCATATGAATATTTTGAAACGGCTCACAGATGATGGAGGGCAGTGCCATTTAATATTTGAGAGCAAAGTGCATATTTTGGACTTAGAGAGACCTGGTTTCAAATCTTCATTCTGCCACTTGGTAGAAACCTTGCATGGCCCCGTATAAGCTACTTAACCTCTCTGAATCCCAGATATCTCATTTGGAAAATGGAGGATTATAAACCCTATCACATAGTGTTGTGGTGAGGGTGAAATTATATGATATAGGTGATATAAACACATGCCCGGAATGTAATAGATGCTCAATTAGCATGAGCTATAACTACGAATTATATTCCCTCCTCATTCAGAAATCTGCCCCAGGATCGGGGGTGGGGGGTGGGGAAATCCTGTACCATCTTCAGAGCTTCCTAACAACTTTTCTGGCTTTGCTGTTGCACGATTTACCTTTAACTTAATGATTCATTGCACGTGCCCCCTAAGCTTCAGTGGTCTCCATATTGTAAAGTAATTCTCTTCTACATAAAGATGAGTGATGTAATATTCTGCTGTCAGCTGATTTCTTTGTGGGAGTACCTCACTAACTTGAAAGTGTTCGTCACACTATTATTGACATTATTTTCCACTAGATAGATTCTCAAAAAGGTTAATTCACTCACACAACTAATATTTTTTGAATGTTTAATATGCACAAGGTACCATTCCAGGCACCTGGGATATACCAACAAATGGAGCAAACACACAGACATAATCCTGATCCCACGGAGCTTGCATTCCAGTAAAATGACAGTGGGAAATTGGACTAAACCTCTGGCCATAGACACTGCTGCAATTTCCAGAGAAGTCAGACAGGACAGAGGAGGGTCCCCCCCCCACACACACAATTAGTGGGAATGTGACCGGCTTCGTAAGTACACATTGCTATCTATTATTATGTTTAGCAATGATAAGAATAATATCTGCTTAGTCCCTCCTTGCACTACACAAAGCAGTTGCGTACCCAGTACTTCATTTAATTTTCCTAACCATCTTGTTGAGTAGGTATTGTCATTGTAATAGCCACTTTACTACTGAGGATGCTGAGACTCAAAGAAATGAAAAGTCTGTGTCCACTGTCAGACAGCCCAGTGAAAGTGAGGAAGTCAAACCTTCTGATTCCAAATCTCATTCTTTCCCCAGGGGTGTATGTAGTACAAGCAGCCCCAACCCTCGAGGACTGAGGAAATAGATGATCATACACCGGGATGTGCAGGGTGGGGTGTGGGGGGGGGGAGGTGTGAGCTGGGGGGGCATCACCAAAAGAGAGAGAGTGTTTATCGAAGAATGAAAAGCAGTTGCCTCAGTGCCATGAGTCATGTTTCCACAGCCTTGGGGGCTCCTACCCATAACCAAGGAGTTAGTACCATGCCTGATGGCCTGCTTGTTAACTCCACCAGTCCAAGGATGAATGGCCCACATCCTCCCTTCCCAAACATCACAACATC
Source organism: Ursus americanus (assembly GCF_024610735.1). Lineage (NCBI taxonomy): Eukaryota > Metazoa > Chordata > Mammalia > Carnivora > Ursidae > Ursus > Ursus americanus. The sequence goes on from NC_142164.1 coordinate 76,350,348, forward strand.
TGACCCATCAAAGGCTTACTTTTGCTGTGCAGAGACCTCACTGGCAGCGAGGTCCACACTCTTGATCACCTGGCACAGGGACAGGTAGTGATTTCCTAACCTCATCTTTATTAAGAGATAAGTATCCTCTATAGTCTGCCGGAACTGGGGTGGGGTTGGGAGGTAGATATGAAGAAGGAGCTCACAGCAACCAGTCCACTCTTGACTTCTCTGCCTTAGCAGAGAGACACAACAGCCCCTGGGTTTGCTACCGCTGTTGGTGTCCAAAAGCCATGGACATGACTTCTGGCTGGTGATCCCTGCCTGCAACAAAGCAGGACACAGTAAGTTGCCGTGGAAGAGAAAGGCTACTGCAGTCCATGGGTTCTTGGAGTGGTAAATATGTCACATCCCACTAGTCCCCGCATCACCTTCCTAGATCCACTTTGGCACCAACTGCACTCATGGAACTGCTTTCAGTATACATGTGGGAACATGGATGCTGATGTAGATAGACTGTGAGCTACCTTGAGGAAAACCCTAGCTTCGTGGTCTAACTGGGTTCTTGCTCTAGGTACACAGATTCTTCTACTCTCCTGGCATGCCCACTTCTGACAATTTTTGTAAAACTGATAATTCAGAGGCTTTTATTCCCTTCGAAATCTAATTGCTGATTTTATTCTCACACAATCTCATCACTGATCCACACGCTTTTTGCCAGGACTGGAGAGGCACATACAAGCCTGCCTGGAGACTATTGGGTGTCACAGTTTTCCTGGTCCTTGGAACTCAGGGTCTGGCCTGAGCAGTCCCACTCCTGCCTGCTGGAGCTCTTGTACCCTGCTGTGTGGGCGTCTACTGACTGAGGGTGGAGGGCTTTGGGGGCATCAAGCCACATGGTGAGGGGAGTGAAAGGTAGCATGACCTCAATGACCAGGGCCCTGTGTTGAGGCCCTCTGCTGTTGACGTTCTTCAAGAGTTTTCAGTCTATGTAGCTGTTACTTACATGTCCCAAGCCTCATGTCAAAGGTCATCATGCCATGGGCTGAGGCTTTCTCAGGGAATCAGTCTGATTTCACAGAGCTGGAGGGTAAAAGGGGGTGCTGGGGGACCCCTTGGGAGTCCTGAGGAAATCTTTGCTGTGTTGGCAGCTCTAGGTCACAGGGTAGGATTCCACTGCCATGCCCCACTCACTCCTCTTTTTCCTCCCAGATACTTGTCTGCTGCTTTGCCTGCTGATCTCCTATTCCCTGACTTGGCATGCAGGTTGTTTGTACTCCTTCATCACCCTCTGCACACGTGCACTCTGTCTTCTTCTTTCCGAGGCAAGATTCTTGAGACTAGTGACTGGAGAGAACAGCAGGTATATCTGCTTTCTCTTCGCAGCTACATTCCAAGAGGGTCATGCCAGCAGGAAGGGAGGCCTCACACCAGGGAGAAGAAGCAGGGAACAGTGAACAGAAGGAGCTGAGAAGCAGGCTGGCATGGCTCTGCCCTTTGGATCTGTCTGGGCTGGGTGCCAAGAACTGGGTTCTTCTGTGACCCAGGGCTCCAGGGAGGATGTAGGTGCTACCTACTCACAGTAACCATTGCTCGGGACCTGCCCACCCTCAACTTCCCCCCCTACCATTTCTGTGAAGATGTGTGTGTGTGTGTGTGTGTGTGTGTGTGTGTGTGTGTGTGAGAGAGAGAGAGAGAGAGAGAATGTGAGAGAGCATGTGTGTGTGTACGTGTTTGTGTGTGAGAGAGCCCACTTGCATGTCTCTGCGTGTGCTTGTGTGTGTGAGAGAGAGACAGAGAGACAGAGAGAAAGAGAGAGAAACAGAGAAAGACAGACACTGTCAGATCATTAGCTTCACATCTATGCATTCTAGGCCTGGGATGAGGGAAGAACCAGAAGCTTAGAAATCCATCTTTAACTTACTTTCTTTCTTGAAATTTGGACAGTTTTAGTAGACATAAGTGGCTTCTTCTCATGTGTGTGCATGTATGTTTGTCTTAGTGAGTATACTTGCTTTTGTAATGTGTGTTAATTTCTAGGTGTGTGTGTGTGTGTGTGTGTGTGTGTGCATGCGCATGCACATTTATGTGTATTTCTGGGCATCATACCCCACTCTGAGATTTTCTCTCTCCTTGTATGTGCACATGTATATGCTTCTGTACTTGCATGTGGCGTGTGTGACTGTAAGGTGCCTGTGCATTTTTTAAATATGTTTGTGTGTGTGGAAGTATATGTGGTGTGTTTATGGATTGTGCATATGGCGAGTATGTGCCTATGGCACCTGATTGTGTCTGTATACCTGGGTGTGTGTCTGCCTGCCTGGGAATGTAAGCCTACGAGCACCCACTCAGAAGTGAAGATTGGGATGATGTCCCATCTAGGAGAGTCTGAACATGTGTGAGGCAGCTGTCTGTGGGTATGCGAGTATGTGAGCGTACTTTTAGGAAGAGGTTGTTGTGTTTCTGTATGACTTGGGAGGGAAGATGGAGTCGTCACCTGCTGGGGGGAAAGGAGGCTTATTTTATCATTTTTGGGGCCCAGGACATGTCTGTCAGAACTCCTCAGTCAATGAGCTGAGAATGAGAGCTGAGGCTGCTGAATACAGGAAGGGACAGAAGAGAGGTCAGGAGGGTCAGAGGAGCATATAGAAACAAGAGTAGTCAGACAGACTTCAAGGACTGGGAGCACAGAGCAACCATGTCAGGAGTAAACTTGAGGGTGGCAGAACAGCCCATCGTATCCTGGCTTCTGTGAACTGTCTCAGGGACAGGGGTGAGGGGCACAGCCCAGACGAAAGATCAGACATGGGCAGTAAACAGCAGGAAGATGTGCTGTATGTAGCCAAGGTACAGAGGAGCGTGGGGGGAGGGCGGGCCCTGCGAGACAGCAGAAAAGGAAACAGGTTCTCAGAGAAAGGAGACCCCCTGGCAGGTTGGGCTGTGGTGCCTCTTTCCACTTACCTCAGCCTGAGGGTCACTCTTGGCATGGACTAGCACCAAGCCAAGCTCCGGATCTGTGTGGCTGCGATGACACAGATGATGGCTGATGACAGGCTAAGGTGATATGTGGACTGAGTTTGATGATCAGCCATGGGACAAAGAGCAGTTCTATCCTGATGTCTGAGGGTATTATTTTGCTTATTGCTTGGTCTTAGTACAATTCTTCAAGGAAAATACTAATTTTGTCCTGTATGACCAAGGGAGCAAGGGGATTCATTCCTACACAACAAGGGTGGGGAGACCAGAGTTCTGGAACAGCCAGCTCCTCTGAACTGCCTCAGTGCACAAAGAGAGGGCAGCTGTGATAACTGTTCACTCCCCAGCTAGGCAGTTCCTCCTCAGCAATGCATTAATTATGTATGTGTGAGAGTACATGCACGTGCATGTGTGTGTGTGTGTGTGTGTGTGTGTGTGTGTGTGTGTGTGTGTGTGTATGCTGTAAATTGTCCAGATCAGTGTTTTAGAGTTTCCAACTGCTAGGTGCATTGTGTTGGAGACTGGGGACTTGTTTCAGATAACCTTGATTGGAGGGTAGGAGGTGAGGGGGCCTGTTATTCTGAGAAGGGCCTTGTGGGTTTGGCAGAGCTGCTTCAGAGTCCACATTTGATACAGAGTTGGGAACAGGACCACATCATGCACCTCCACACAGAATGCAGCTCAGCTCCCAGCCCTGCACCCTGGCAGCTATGTGAACTGCCTGGGAGCAATGTTGACATCATGAGGGGGCATCATCTTACCTGGAGGCTACACTGAAGTTCTCTCGGAGGACTTCAAGATTGCTTACTGGAGACTATAGTGAACAGATAGGTCTTCGTGTCACCCTTCTGGGCCTCCCAGGCACAACAACTGTGGGAATCTTCGCCAAGAGGGCCGATGGGGTCAACAGTGATAACAGAGGGAGCTCTGAGTCATGGTACTTGTTTGTATTGATATACAGAAAACTGGTGTAAATGTTTATAAATATGTGTGTATAGCATTAGATGTGTGTGTGTGTGTGTGTGTGTGTGTGTAATATCTGTAGTATTATCATTTTTATCATATTCAGTATTATTATCATCAGTATCATCTTCCCGACTATGCATTGAAAGTATACCCACAAATGTTAGCGCAGGTAACTTCTGGATGGTGGGATTAAGGCTAAATATTTCCCAAACTCTTTATACTTTCAGGACTGGCAGAAATGTGTGCAATGAGCATGAAGCTTTCCTACAATCATAAAATACAAAAAGCTACAAAGTAAGTTCTATCCTTCCTTGACCTTCAAGGCCCAGCGGAAGTCCTGACCACTGTGATATCTTCTTTTTGAACTCCTGTACTCCTTCTTGGGCACACAACTCTCTTGATACTCTGTCAGCAGTCGAATCACTTGGTATTTCTTCTTCTTTTTACTTGTGATTTCTTGTTATTTAATCTCCTTCATAATAAGGACCATATTTTGTAATAATTCCCTTGCAATAGCAACCACCGATTGAATGTCTCTGATGGGCCAGGCACTGTGCCAGAGCTGAAGGGATAAATGTGCAGTCCGTGGACACTTGCTGCTTTGCAAAAGTGTGTTACCAATCTGTGGTAAGTACATAATTTGAGAGTACATGTTTAGAAAGTTCTTATAGCATCATTGTATTTTATGATGGCGAGAGTCTCTACGATGTTAACAAAAATCAGGGCTTGTATTTTGTGTGTCTTTGCTATTTTTCTTCCTTCTATTAACTTATTTTCCTTGTGTTATACAAATGTATTGATCTGTGAGTGACTGACTTGGGGTAAAACAAAATACTCATCCTTCACCACAGACAGTTTGAGAAGCAGCACTCTAGGCACTTTGTGAGGATCGGGTGATTTATTTTCCACAGCATGTCTATAAAGCAAGAGGCATTGTTCATGTTTTTGGTGGTGTACGTGGAAGCAGATACAAGTTAGAGAACTTCAACTAGGTGCCCAAGTAGAAGCCTTGGGTTTGGGGCTAGCATGTTTCCATTCACCTTGCACAGTTTACCTCAACTGTTGATCTATTGGTGTCCGGCACTTGTTTATCTTACTAGGACTTCAGAAATGCTGATTACCTAATCCTGGTGGCTGCTCCCCCGCCCCCCAACATGGGCCAATGGTGCCTGAGGACCAGCTTTATTGCAATCCCTGCAGCAGAGATGGGGGGAATCTTGGAGGAGCTTGTCTCTGAAAAGAGGGATACAGTTTAAAGCATGTTAACTGAAGCACTGTTTGAAGGGAAAACAGCATAAAACAATACTAAATGTCTGTTTGCAGAGAAGTGGGTGCTTAAGGGCCTTGATTGCCATTTCTGAGTCAGGGCTATTGGAGTGCGTGTGTGTGTGTGTGTGTGTGTGTGTGTGTGTGTGTGTGTGTGCCCTGAAGGAACTCATCTATAAAATAAGATGTCCTCCACATTTGGGTCTCTGGTGGCCCCAGAGCCCTCTCTTCTTCCTCTGTTCTTTTTTTCTCATGGAGTCTGAATTCATTCTCAATGGCTTAGATTAGTCATGTGATTATTCTTTTCCTGGGATAGGCTTAGATCCTGTGACCTGAGACCCAATCCTGTGAAAGCTTTATCTAGTCTCAGGCTTACTCTGCAGATAGGGTTTCACCTCGCTGTGAAGCTCATTCCTTGGGGTCATATCAGATGGGATTGTTTACTAGACAAGTTTAGTAGGGGTTAGGAAGACTTCAGAATGAAGCCAACTGAAGAAAGCCCAACCAAGAACAAAGAGATTGTGTGTGCGTACATGCGTGTGTGTGACCAACAGCCTAGAGGATAGTGTTCTGAATGGCACAGTGGCCTTTTAGTTTGATCAGAGTTGTTAATGTCCCCAGGGAGCTACTGTCCTGGCTTGGTCAGAAAGCAGACCTTCAGGTAGTAAGGATGTTCTAAAAATCAAGGAGAGGTCAGTTCTGTGGCTCTGGGATGTCTGTTCCACTTGGAGCTGGGCCAGCCTTCAGAGGAGGGGTCTGTTTTAAGCAAGTCAAGATCACAGGGGCTCTGCCACTCAGGCTCAGACTTAGAATGTAGCTCCAGCCCTGAATAGAACACCAGCTGTGTCATGTAGGAAACTGAGGTAAGTGCTCACACATACAGACTGTAGCTCTCATGTGGCCATTCCAAGTAGCTGTGGTTCAGCGGGGAGGCTTCATAACAATGTAAGAGGAAGCAAGAGTACTTCCACACTCTGACTTGCCAGCAGGTTTGGGCCTATGGTTATAAAACTCCCTTGAGAGTCAGACTGTTCAGGTTCAAAACTTTATTCCTCCAGTTGTTTGCTGAGTACCCTTGGCCAATCCATCTGAACAGCTTGTGCAGCACATCTCTAACTTACAAAATGGGGATCACAATATAACCCGCATTATTGAGTTGTTTGGAGTATTAAATGTTACTAAGGTGCTCTGAAGTGTGCCTGGTACATAATAGGCACTCAGCAGACATGGAGGCTCAACAAATAAGCAGGTGCCTGACCTCAGCTAGAGGAGTTCAGCAGGGACAGAAAGCCTAGCTGACCTCTGCCCAATCTGGTAACTACATGATTTGCAACTCCTTGTGCATGCTCCAGTCCTGCTCTTTTTGCAAGGTCCAAGTGCTCTCCTGCCTACTCAAAGTTACTGCTCCAGCAATTCTGTCTGCCTCCCTTTTGCTGTTGATTTCACTTCTCCCTGCTGCATACTTCCCTTCAGCACGATGCTATTTCTTCCATCTGAAGTAAGTCTTTTCTTGATTCTCTCTTCCCCCAGCAGATGCTGGCCAATTTCTTTGCTCCCCCTTGCAGCATAACTCCTTTTTAAGGCCTGTCTATATTCACTGACTCCTCACCTCCCATTCTCCCTTAAACCTGTCCAAAGCAGGTTGGCCCTATCACCCAACCCTTCAGTGAAGCTGCTCTCATCAAGGTCACCAGAGGCCTATGCGTTGCTAAATCCAATGGTCAATTCTCACTCCTCCTCTTATGTCACTTGGTGTCAGCACTTTGAGCATAGTTGACCACTGACTCTCCCTTCATACACTTTGCTTCACATGGCTCCTGGGACACTACATTCTTGGTCTACAGCACTGGTGAAACTTCTCAGTCATCTCAGTTGGCGTCTCCTCTTCCCCCTGATCCCTTTATGCTACAGGTCTCTGTCCATGATCTTCTGCTCTTCCTTATGTGCACTCACTCCCTAACTGATCCCATATAGTCTCATGACTTTTAAATGCCTTTTATACATCTTAGGCACAACTTCTAGCCAAATTCCTGACTTCTATACAACTGAATTCTATACAACAGCCCACTCAACTCACATTGAGTGTCGAAGAGACATCTTAATTCAACATGTCCAGAACTGAGTTCTTGATCCCCTCCCCCACCTATAAAACCTGTTCCAACTACAGCCAGTTCTCATATCAGTTGGCAGCCATTCCATCCTACTCGTTCCTCAGGAAAAACAAAAACAAAACAAAACAAGCCTCCCCACCCCCCAAACCCTGGAGTCAGTGTCGACTTCTCTCTGACAACTCCACATCCAAACCATCAGGAATTCTGTTAGATCAACCTCAAAATGTATCCAGAAACTGAGCAGTTCTCATCATATCTACTGTTACCTGTAGATGATCCGAACCATCTTCATCTCTAGCCTGACTTACAGCAATAGCTTCTAACCTGGTGTTCTTGCTCCCACCCTCGCCTTTTTCCACTCTGTTCTTAACATAGGAAGTGGTCAAAAGATAAGTCAGATTGTGCCACTCCTCTGCTCAGTCCCTTACTACCTCCCTCCTCTCCATCCCCCCTCACATTCTACTGCAAACAAGAGCCAAGTTCCTTAAAATGGCCTACTAGCCCCCACATAATGTGGGATTCTCTTAATCTCTGACCTCATCTCTAACTCTTGTCCTTTTTGCTCACTCCACAGCAGCCACACTGGCCTGTCCACCCTTCCTCAAATGTGCTTAGACACTCCTGAGCTTTGGAGCCTTTGAACTAACTGGTCCTTCTGTGAGGAACAATACTTCCTTTATGTATCGGCAAGGCAAACACCCTCACCTTTTCCATCTTTTTCTACCCTGCCTACCCTTTAGTAGAATTTAATAATCCCTTTCTTTCCTGGCATTTCCAATGCACCTTTACCTTGTTCTGTGCGAGTTTACCACTGCCCCCCACACCCCTGCCGACCAGAGTAAGTATCACCTTCTAAGGTACTGCCTAATTTGTTATTTAAAATGTTTACCTTTTATTTTCTGTTTTTCTGCAGAAGAGCTTGTGATTTGTTCATATATGTATCCCAGGTGACTGGAACCGTGACTAGCACAAATAGACCTTTGTAAATGCGTGTCGAACGAGTGAATGGATGAATTGTTAGATAATCACAACATCCAAAATAACATAGGCCTGGTTATTTTTGAAACTTTACAGGCTGAGAATGAATCCAAGGGCCTCCTTGGTCATAGTTACTGGAGGGATTTCAGGCACTTCTCATACGTTGCATACTTTGAGATAACATCCGCAAGGGTGTCATTTGTCACAAGGAACTGAGGCAGAAGTTGACCAGTTAAGAACTGGGCCTGATTTAAACCAGCTATTTATGGGCTCTACCTTCCTCTCCAAACCACGCTGTGTGAGCTTTATGTCTGTCGAATGATGAGCAGTACAAACCTAGAGTCCACTTTCCCTCCCAAAGTCTATTCTGCAAGCCCTGGATTGCTCCAGAGCTATTCTTCTATATAGCTTTGACTGAGTGGAGACCTTCCTTTGTGCAAGCGTCCTCACACAGATTTTCAAAGAAATTCCATTAGCTCTTTGATGTTTAACTGTTTCATGGCTCACAAGCCCTGGAGTAACCTGTATATAGGCCTCAGTACATCTTCATAGCAATCACCCTTCTCCACCACCACCACTGCTTTCAAAGTCATTTCCTTCAGAACACTGGAATTCTTTGCTTCTGCCAAAGGAAGGAGACAGAGGGATCCTGGCTCCTACCCACCTCACGGGGTGAGTGTGAACCCAGGCAGAATCCATATCTGTCTTTCACCATGGCCATGGTCTGCTCTGTACCTGACTGCTGAGGCCATGGCCACAACACTGGGCCCAAGGAAGACAACTCCCCCCCCCTCCCCCGCCGCCAGCCTGTCTTCTTGCATGGGCAGATAGCCAACTGCTTGCTGCTTGTGTCTTATCCCAAGCACTCTACTCTGCTCAAGGTAGAGTTCTGGTGACCCATCGTAACTTCTGGGTTGGAAACAGCACCAGACAGCAACGTTGCAGGCCCAGAAAGGTTGCTGTTTGGTTGGTTCACTGTGTGATAGCCAGGACCTGGGATTTGAGGATTGATGGAATGTTCACAGTGGTGACGTTTCTAAGCAATGTGTTGTGATGGAGAAGATACATTTGTCTTGGAAGGAAATAGTCATTCTACACAGAGTATGCCCCAAAAGATGCCTAGCAACTGGGGCCACAGTAATTCAGAATAAAGGAACATCCACAGCTAATCCCCAAATGGTTTATTAACCTAATTTTCCCATGCCTCCTCACCCCACCCCAGCATGCTCCTTCTCACTTTTACCCTGGGTTGTGGTGGAATTTGAAGACAGAGGACTTCCCCAAGGCTGGGTGGAGCCCCAGGTGCCCTGGGGATGCAGTCTGTTGTTTTACTATAATAGTGTGGGCTTCAGACTTGCTTGGCCCTGGCCCTAGGTTCATGTCCAAGGCTATCACTGACCAACCAGGTGACCCTAGCAACTTGCTTCTGATCTGTGACCCTGAGTTTCCTCCTCTGTAAACTTGGCCTGGTGGCGCCTACCTTACTGGTCTGTTGCAAACATTAAAAACAATGTATGAAAACAACCATCAAAGTGCATGGCACGATTTAGGCACTCAGGAAATGGCAGCTGCCACTCTTGCTATATCCTGGGGACTTTTGAGCTCTCTATCCCTGAGCCCCCTAAACAACTGGAGTATTCTAGGACCCAGAAACTCCATCCACTTCGGAGGCATTCTGGCAACTAAAACTGCAGCTTTTCCACTCACTGTGTGGAAACTCTGCCGGGATAGGGCCAGCTTAGGTTGCTGACTGGCACAGCAAGAGGTTTTCCAGCTTGTGTCCCCTCTGCATACTGCTCAAAGCTCAAAGGATTTGTGTAAATGAAACGATGACTATTCTCTTTTTCTCACCAGCTTCCAGAGGCTCCTTCCCCTGCCTCTCCCCTGGCCCTGTCATTCATTTCACAGCCACCGGAAATCCCACCCTTGCTCAGCTTTTACCTAATCAAATGAAGATTAACTCTTTGCAGTACCAATGCAGTGTGTTGTTGGGGGGTGGAAAGGGGTGGGAGACACACTAAACCTCCAGGCCAAGGCGGGGGGGTGCATCTGAGTCATTAACTGCTTCCTTGCTGGGCAAAGGCAGGTCACCTAAGCCTCTGTGCCTCCCTGTGGAGCCTCCTGCCTGAAGCCTTCAGGATTCCAGCAGTCATCTCTTTTACAGTGCAGCTTGCAGTATACTCCCACACTTTCTCCCTTTATACTGGGTACTACTGGTTCTCTGACTGAATTAAGCTTCTTAGCCCACACTTGCAAATAACCATTTTAGACAATTGGATGAGTATTCCCCACCAGAGCCAAAGAAAACACAGATTCACACCGGTTTTGGAATTATGTTATTTCTTCCCCTGAGCTAGCTGGAGCTTCCTGTAAAACAGGGGTAATCTTACTGACCTGGCAGAGATAATATGTGGCAAGTCCCTGGTACAGAGGAGGTGCTCAATAAATCTTGGCTCTGCAGGCTCTCCCACTTACTAGCTGACTGACTTGGTGCTGACTGATTTCTATGGGCCCCTTTTCTATAAAAGGGAGAGAATTTAAAGTCAGCCTTGTCCCCAAAAGGATTCGAGGCTGCAGTAGGGGTTACTGAGACCTGTCCCATGGACTTTACATGTGTCTTTTGAAGACAGAGACCTTGTGAGTGCATCGGCAGGCAGACATGGACAGCAGGGTGGCCTATGGAAAAGCACTCTGGATTTCCAGGGACCAGACGTGGGGTCGTGTCTAGGATTTGTCACTTGCCACCCCTGTGGCTCTAGACAGGAAAGTCACTTAGTAATCCGAACCTCAGATTCATACCTTATCTACCTCTGAGGTGGCATTCTTTTTTTTTTAAGGTTTTATTTATTTATTTGACAGAGATAGAGACAGCCAGCGAGGGAGGGAACACAAGCAGTGGGAGTGGGAGAGGAAGAAGCAGGCTCCCAGAAGAGCCTGATGTGGGGCTCGATCCCAGAACACCGGGATCAGGCCTTGAGCCGAAGGCAGATGCTTAAGGACTGCGCTACCCAGGCGGCCCTGGAGGTGGCATTCTTAAATAGGGCTCCTCTGGGGCCAGAAACATGCCTTTACATTTTCTGCAGCCCCAGTTTCTATCACACTGCCTGAATTGTAGAAGGTTCTCACTCTTTTCTTGTTTGCTGAATGATTTTGGAGCTGCTGAGGTGTCATAGTTCCTACTTTTGTTTGAAACCTCCTTTGTCTACAGGCTGATGTCTACGGGTCCCCAGGCCTTTGCCAGAAAATCATTTGCTCGCATACTCTGGCTCTAGTGACTTTACCTTGCACACAGCTGGAAAGAGGATAAGACTGACTGGAGGCAAAAGAAAAAAGGTACCCTGGCCACTCTTTTATGTGTGATAGCTGCTCCCTCTGAGCCCCACAAAGCTAGGTGAGGCACCTCTCCTTCGGGTTCCCTATTAGAGGACTTAATTCACACAGTGTTTAGCTCTAAGGGTAGATGTGGTAGACTTTGGGGGTGGCCAGAACATCCTATGCATGTTCTTTGCCTGTAGCTGAAAAGAATGTGAAGAATGACTCCTACATCTCCAGATTTGCTGCAGGGTGAGGTAGAGGATTCAGAACTCCCTGGTGATAGAATACATTGGAAGGGCATTGAGCTCCTTGGTACAATGAGGTGGAAAAGTGTGAAATTTCCTGGAGGTGGGAAGAAACTTGATACCACAGGCTTAGTGCACCATGGGCTACCATGCCAGGTAGCCCTCTGTACTCCCTACCCTGGCTGAAGGAGAGAGTCAAAGTGCTAACTGTGCTTCCCTCCCACCCCAAAATGCATAGCTCCCCACCCACACTTTTAAAACAATTGGCATACCTTAACAAACTGTAGTTTCTGAGAGAAGTGCCAGGTTACCTTTCAGAGACGCCATAGGTCGAGTCTTCTCTCTGACTCACCCAAGAGACTCTGCTTTTTTGCTTTTTTAAATTATTATTATTCCAGGACTATCATTATTAACCATCTTTTTTTCTCATTAAAATCAGCCATAGCTCCCACACTTTGAGGCACTAGCTTCTGCTCACCTCTTCCCCACCTTATTTTTCTCCATTTTCCCCTTGACATAACCTTAATCGTTCAATGGAGAAATTGTTTTTTTCCCTAGTGTCCACGCTGCTTTTAGTGCCTCCATAAGTACTCCCTTCCCCATCTTCAATATTATTTTCAGACCTCAGGTTGTCATCTCACCAAGAATTTTCTGACAATTGCATCTTTTTAATTTCTGTAGTACCCCACACTGTCCCTTTCCCTGCAACCACCCCTCTCTCCACTGCCCTCCTCTCAAGCTGATTTAAGTGTATTATCTATTTCCACAGTACCCCATGATATTCCCTTCCCTTTGCCAATGCCCCCTCCCTCCAAGCTGGGCTAGGTATCCAAAAATACCTAATACACAGTATTTTCACAGAATGCTCTGCTGCCCCTTTCGATTCCCCCAAACTTATTTAAGCATCTCTTGGGTTCTCATAGAATCCTGGGATGCCCCCTCTTTCCTGCCCCACCCCCAAGACAGGTCACATTAGTATTTCTACATTTTTATGGCATGCCATACTCCCTATTACAGTGTTTACCACACTGCCAGTTTACATATTTGTCTCTCCTGTGTAATCTAGAACATTGTTTAGAACTGAGGGCTATGTGCCATGGGGTATCCCCAGAACCTAAACTGATGCCTCACACATAACTGGTGGTCAATAAATGAACAAGGTGTCCTCATCATTATGCTTTTATTTCGTTCTATATTGCACAGTAACTAGGTAAATTCATGGTAGTTGTCAGTTTTCTTTACACAACAGCAGAACCAAAGGTTTCATAAAGGTCAGACATAAAAGAATTCCCCTATCCTTCTCTCATACTACTGGTTATTTCAAACTTTCAGGAATAGCCTATTTCAATGGTATAAGATATGGATCAGATCACAGAATATGATGGACTCATTTTACAACGTTAGCAAAACTGTTATACTAAATCTCAATGACAGAAAAAAGAAAAAAAAATCTTTTCTGCAATCAGATCTTAATCATATTGTGACCTTAATCAGCACTATATTAAAATGTATACAATCATACAATATCCATAGCAAACGCTCTATATTGCAGTTAAACAATTAGCACTGATCACAAATACCAAATGCCCCCCCCCCCACTTTTCCCATCATATTCAACTCAGGACCCAGCTAATCTACGTCTTGGGGTACCCTTGATGTTGTTTCCAACCCCCCTCAAGGGTCTGTTGCAGATTTCCCTAAGGTGCGCTGTAACCCCTAGCACCTGAATTGAGGATAGCCTCAACTTCTGCATCATCCTCGGAATCCCAATCATAATTACATGGCCAGTCCTTGGAGCATCGGTTACGCACCCTTGCCACAAAATGCATGACTTTCAGCTTGCTGGATTCCACGTGTGCTCTAGGTCCCCAGAAGAACTCATACTCCACGGGACTGCTACGCGGCACTGGCTTATAAATCAGGTACCCTCTGCGCACAAACTCCTCTGTGACGACCTTCTTTGGATCTCCAAAGATGCTGTGCTGTCGGCCAGGCTGCATCCCCAACTTTCCAAGCACTTTCCAGACCAGGGCCTCCTTGGCGCTGTTGCCCATGATGAAGATGAGGGCTAATATGGACATCAGGAGACTTTTCTTGGTGCCCTGAAAATTGCTCCGGGCTACCGAAGGCTTTTGCACTTGAGCAGTGCTGGAGGCTTCCTCAGGAGTGGTGGAGGCCTCCTCCGGAGTGCTTGGGTCTTCCTCAGGGCCACTCAGGTCGTCCTCCGGGGTACTTGGGGCCAGAGAAGAGGCCATCGGGGTCTCAGAAGCCTCTGAGGCCTGGATCTTACGGTTGTTGCGGTTCTCTTCTGCGGCCCTTGCGTTACGGCGGCGCCGACTCTTCCGACCCCGAGGCATGTCTCCTACTATGGGCTCTCGAGCCTACTGCAAATTCTAGGGAAAGATGCCTGCAGCTTCTGCAGAAAGCAACTACCTCTACCTTAAGAAGCGGCCGCCGCGGAAGCCAGCAATGTCAATAGTCTTTGTAGCAACAAACCAGACGTTCTCAGCGAGAAAGCTCACTCCCAGGGAAGCTGAAATGCATGATCAACCGCCATCTGCACTCCCTGCCTCCGTAGGCGCGCGAGAATGCTCTGCAGAACTGACTCCGCCTTTTCTGCCACGCACTCCGAACTCCAAAAAGGAAGTGGGCGTCTCCTCAGCCAAATTTCCGCTGTCAGATAGGAAAAGAAGCTCCACAAGGCAGGGGTGGGACTAGAGCAGAGATGACAGCTAGAGATTGGCAAGGGCAGGGGAATACACCAGATAAATGAATACCATGGGATTTCTGTGTTTTTCAGTTTGGTACAAGACTTGCTCGCGGTTATTGGGAAGGAATGTGTCTCCAATACATTCTCACAGAATGCAGGATGTACATGTATGTGTGGCACGGGGTGCTAGTGGAGGGTGTGGGGAAATGGAGTTGAGGAGTGTATTCCGGAAGGAATCACGTAGTCTCAGCTCTCCTTTCCTGTCTTGGCTTACACAGCACATTAATTCACCATCTTTGTTCTCAGAAATAGTTTATGTGTATACTAATTGATTCGTGGACCCATCTAGGACCCAGATAAGATGCATATGGCTGAATTGCTGGGTGATGAGGGGAGGTGGGACTGCAAAAGCAGTGAACACTGTGCAAGAGATGCAGAAGCTTTAAAATGTTCTATATCCACGGGATTATTAAGCAGGGCACTGACTAGATCAGACTTGCATTTGCAGAGCTTCACAGAGGCTGTGCAGACTGTTGTCTGGCAGGTCACTTAGGAAGCAATTTGAATATGCAGTGAGAGGAAAAGAAAGTGAGCCTTAAGGCAGTTGCCATGGGGATGGAGAGGCAGAAAGGCATTTTAAGGGTGATCATGGACAAGATTTAGGGACTGATTGGGTGGAAGAGGGGGATGGGGAGAGGGTGGTGGAAGTGCAAGTTGGCTCTGAGGTTTCTAGGCTCCAGTCCACCTGAATGCCTGATTTATTTTGGTTCCTTCATTCATTTGGTAATCCAAATATAATTCAGAGCATACTCTGAACTTTATCCACTATGGGTCTTTGCTCACTAATTCCTCTGTGTGAATTGCTTTTCCTCTCATCCCCAACTATCTAAATTCCATCTGCCTACTCACAGGCCTCTTCCTCCCTGAAGCTTGTCTTCCTGGATGAATACTGAGTCCATGTTCACTCCCCTGAGGGAGGAGTCTCTATAGCAAACACTCTGTATCTTTCTTATGTCATTCCAAACATACTATTTTGCATAACTCACTTCACCTCTCTGAGCCTCGGTTTCCTCATCTATAGTGTGTGGTTAATTAAGTGCTGTCCTCATAGGGTTGTGAGAATTAAATGAGATAACATGAAAAGCACTTATCACACAGGAGGCACAGCCTTCGCCTCTCAGGTGTTTCAAGCGGTGTGTGAGAGTGGCATTTAATAAATGCATGTTGAAGGAATACAGGATGGAAAAGATATTGCACATGTGTTTAGCCGAACATTTTAAAAGCAAGCGAATATTTTATACCCTTTTGGTTGAAAGAGATTAAGTGCTTGCTTGACAGAACCTCAGATTGTAATCCCATTGAGGGAAGGGGCCCTGTCTAGCCTCTTGATGTCTCCCAGGCCTCGATAGGGTTTGTGGAACAGGGTATGGCTACCCCTAGTGAATAAGTGCCGGGGTGTGGCAGTGTGCCCCATTTGGAAAGCGGAATTGCCAGCTGAATTGCACCCAACAAGGCCCAGTCCTCTGTACATGTGTAGAAAGGGGATGCCTGGTATAGAGTAACAAGCATTGAACTCAAACCTTGAGTTCTGGTGCACCCCGTGTTGCTTACAAGCTCTTTGACTTTAATGAGTTCACTTACCATCTCTGTCCTCTGATTTGTTCTCTGAACAAATAGGAAAAGGCTAATCTCTACGGCCTTGTCTGCCAGGCCTGTTGTCAGGCTCTCTGGATATCCAACAGTACATACCAGTGACTCTGGATGAAAGCAGGTTCCTCTGAGTTCAGGGTTTTTTTGTTTTTGTTTTTGTTTGTTTTTCTCTTTTGTTTGTCTTATGTTTGCTGTTTATGAATCTGCCTAGAGGATTGCAAAATCACCTGTATTTTTTTAAATAGCTTCTCCATCCTGATGGGATTTTATGGGAATGTAATCCAGCAAACTAATTATCTTCCCAACAGTCACCTTCTAACTGAAATTTTCTTTATACCCAGAGCCTACCAAGGTCTCCTGTTGGGGAAGACTGGCCATAAACTAATTTGGGGGCAGTGTATGTTTACTGCTGCATTGCCTTCTGCCTACCAACCAGCTGGCTGGGCTCGGGGGGAGGGCATTTTTGTCTTGGGCTTCATCTGAGTGAACCTTTGCTCCACTCCACAACAAGGACAGGGCTGCTCCCCATTGCACCCTGGGGAGATCAGAGCCTACCTGAAGCAATGCACAAACTAGAACTGTGGCTTCCAACCAATTTCCTCAAAGGACTAATCAGGAGCAGGGTTTAGTTTGTGAGGTACACTCAGTATTCACAAAAGCTTAACAGAAATCACATTTATGTAAGACAGGCCACAGAAGTTGTTAGTCAATAAACACAGTGTATTTAATAGCCAAAATATCACCAGGCACGGTTTTAACGGAAGGAAATAATTAAACCATGCCTTGGGATATTGCGGACCACAGGTTTGTTTGGAGTAAAAAGCACGTGACAAAGGAAGGACAACTGACTTGTGAGAACCCTAGGAGTACAAAGAGAGGAGGGAAACTAACATTGTTGTGGTAGGCTATGTGCCTAAACTACCTCCAAACTGAAATCTTTACAACAACCTTCAATTACCAAGGAAGCTAGAGAAAGGTTAGCTCTCTTGCCCAAGATCATAGCGCTGCTGGTGAATGTCAATATTCGGGCCCAAGTCTTCAGACTTCCAAGCCCTGGCTTCTGCCATCACACACCTTGCAGCTGCTCCAATTGAGCGTACATTTAGTAGTTCAAGAGGGCTTGGGATGGAAGGGAGTATTCTTGCTCTCTTGGAATAGGAGCAGAAGAAAAAGAGATGAGAAAAGGGACAGGTGTGGGGAAGAGCAAAGCAGAGATCCTTAGTCACCTTACCAGGTTTTCCATGCCTGGCCCTGCCCCCTTCCGAGCTGTGTCAAGTCCAGCATGTTACTTAACCTTTCTAAGCCTCAGTTTCTCCATCTGCCAATGGGTATGCACAGTGGTGTTGTAAAGATTAAATGGAAATAACTCATGCAAGATGGGGTAGGCTGGGGTAGGCTGTCCCCCAGACTCCAAAGGTGTCCACATCCCTGTCCCTAGAACCTGTGAATATGTTACCCTATATGGCAAAAGGGAATTCTGCAGATGTGATTAAGTTAAGGGTTTTTGGATGGGGAGATTATCCTGGAATATCTGGACGGGCCCAAGGTAAATGCAAGAGTCTTTTATAAGAGGGAGACATTAGAGTTAGAGCCAGCGAAACATCTAAGGGTGGAAGCAGAGATCAAAGAGAATAGAAGATGCTACACTGCTGGCTTTGTAGACAGAGGAAGCGAGTGTGAGCCAAGGGATGTAGGAGGCCTCTAAAAGCTAGAAAAAGACAAGCAAGTGGATTCTTCCCTAGAACCTCCAGGAGGAACACAGACCTGCAGATACATTTTAGACTTCTGGCCTCCAGAACTGTAAAATTGTGAATTTGGTTGTTTTCAGCCACTAAATTTGTGGTAACTTGTTACATCAGCAGAAGGAAAGTCATACACAAGGCATATGTGTATCTCATTCATAGGGAATATCTAGTGAATAAGAGCCGCTGTTGAGGTGAATGAAAGCACTGGAAGGGACTGTGGTGGGATATGCTGGGCTGGATACATTGGCAGCAATTCTTGTGGGTCTTGTACCCTGTTCTTCCCTGGGGTTGTCTACTAACCCACCCACCCCAAGCATTGTCCCTGCTCTGTGCCCAAGTGTCCATAGGCATTGCTTTCACCTGGGCAGACATTGCTATAGCCTCCTCCTGGTGTTTAAGTGCTAGGAGCAAGATAGGTAGGGAAATGAGGGAGTAGGTCCGCGCTACTCTTGTTGCCATACACTAATTCACCTTTCAGTTGCCTGTGGGCCCTGTTCTGATGCTAGCCAGCACCTCCCCAGGGCATAGAGCACTCTTGGGCCAGTACCCCCCTTTGCAACGACCCTTGTACAGATTGTGGGCCATGGCTTACTCAAACGAGTGAGTTGGACCCCATCTGCTATCCCTCATTCAGGGACTCCTTGCTATTTCTGGCCTACTAACGATTCCTCTGAGTCCTTTCACAGTGCGGGTACGGACTTATTTTACAATTTCAAGAATTAGGGTCTTTCAGGGAGGTCTATACTCCTACCATCGCAAAACAAAAGTCATGTGTGATTGCTTTTGGGTTTATTTGCTGGGTTTTAGGAAGAAATATCTTTACTGCAAATTAATCTCAAGCATAGGGACAAGAATAAAGATTAATGTTAGAAACACCTGTATTACCCTTGCCCCGCTGTCCCAACTTTAAAAATTAGGTCCTACTTTGGCCTATCCTTTACATTGCAGATAAGGAAAAACCCCTCTGTTTACCTCTTCCCAGACCCACACCCCTCTTTTCTTCCTCGGTGGGGCCCTGCTATCATGAATTCAGTAGTTTTTTTCTTCAAATTTTTACTTAAATTCAAGTTAGTTAACATGTAGTGTAATATTGGTTTCAGGAGTACTATTTAGCGATTCATCACTTACATATAACACCCAGTGCTAATCATCCCAAGTGCCCTCCTTAATACACCTCACTCATTTAGCCCATCCCCCTCCCACCTACATCCATCAACCCTCAGTTTCTTCTCTATCCTTAAAAGTCTCATCATGGTTTGCTTCCATCTCTCTCTTTTTCCTTCCTTCCCTCATGTTCATCTGTCTTGTTTCTTAAATTCCACATATGAGTGAAATCATGTGGTATTTGTCTTTCTCTGACTGACTTATTTCACATGGCATAATACACTCTAGCTCCATCCACATCTTGCAAATGGCAACGTTTCATTCTTTTTGATGGCTGAGCAATATTCCGTTGTGTATACCACCTCTTCTGTATCCATTCATCAGTCAGTGGACATATGGGCTCTTTCCATAGTTTGGCTATTGTCGATAATGCTGCTGTAAATATTGTAGTGCACGTATCCCTCCAAATCTGTATTTTTGTATCCTTTGACAGTGGAGGAGGGTTCCTTTTTCTCACCATCTAGCCAATATCTGTCATTTCCTTTTCTTCATTTTAGCCATTTGGACAGGTGTGAGGTAATATCTTAGTGTAATTTTAAAAAAATTTTATTTAAATTCAATTTAGTTAACATATAGTGCATTATTAGTTTCAGTGGTAGAATTTAGTGATTCATCAGTTGCATATGACACCCAGTGCTCATTACATCAAGTGCCCTCCTTAATGACCATCACCTAGTTACCTCATCCCCCTCCCCCGACTCCCCTCCACCAACCCTCAATTTGTTTCCTAGAGTTAAGAGTCTCTTACAGTTTGGCTCTCTCTCAATTTTCATCTTATTTTCTTTTTCCTTCCCTTCTTCTATGTTCATTTGTTTTGTCTCTTAAATTACACATATGAGTGAAATCATATGGTATTTGTGTTTCTCTGACTGACTTATTTTGCATGGCGTAATATACTCTAGCTCCATCCACATCGTTGCAAATGGCAGGATTTCATTCTTTTAGATGGCTGAGTAATGTGTGTATATATATATATATCACGTCTTCTTTATCCATTCATCTGTCGATGGACATCTGGGCTCTTTCCTTAGTTTGGTTATTGTGGACATTGCTGCTAAGAACATTGCGGTGTGTGAGCCCCTTGGAATCACTAGGTTTGTATCCTTTGGATACATACCGAGTTGTGCAATTGCTGTGTTGTAGGGTAGCTCTATTTTTAACTTTTTTGAGGTGGCTTCATACTGTTTTCCAGAGTGGCTGCACCAGTTTGCATCCAAAACCAGATATAGACCCCACCAAAAAGGAAAATTACAGACCAACATCCCCGAGGAACATGGATGCAAATATTCTCAAGAAGACACTAGCTAACAGAATCCAACAGTACATTAAAAGGATCATTCACCACGACCAGGTGGGATTTATTCCTGGTGTACAAGGGTGGTTCAACATCCACAGATCAAACAATGTGATACACCACATTAATAATAATAAAAAAGGACAAGAGCCATATCCTCTCAATAGATGCAGAAAAAGCATTTGACAAATACAGCTTTTGACAGAAAAAGCATTTGACAAATATCCTTTCTTGATAAAAACTCTCTGCAGTGTAGGGATAGAAGGAATGTACCTCAATTTCATAAAAGCCATATATGAAAAACCCACAGCCAATGGGGAAAAACTGCAAGCTTTTCCCCTAAGGTCAGGAACACGACAGGGATGTCCACTCTCACCACTGTTGTTCAACATAGTGTTATAAGACCTAACCTCAGCAATCAGGCAACAAAAAGAAATGAAAGGCATCCAAATCGGCAAGGCAGTCAAATTCTCACTCTTTGCAGATGAGACGATACTCTATGTAGAAAACCCCAAATACTCCACCCCCAAATTACTAGAACTCATACAGGAATTCAACAACGTTGGAAAGATATAAAATCAGTGCACAGAAATCAGTTGCATTTCTATACACTAACAATAAGGCAGAAGAAAGAGATGGAGGAATGAATGGATCCCATTTACAATTGGTCCAAAAACCATAAGATACCTAGGAATAAACCTAACCAAAGAGGTAAAGGATCCAGACTCTGAAAATTATAGAACACTTATGAAGGAAATTGAGGATGACACAAAGAAATGGAAAAACATTCCATGCTCATGGATTGGAAGACGAAATATTGTTAAAATGTCTATGCTACCCAAAGCAATCTACACATGCAATGTGATTCCTATCAAAATACCATCAACACTTTTCATAGAGCTGGAACAATCAGTGCAATTTTTTTCAATTTTTTAAATAATTTTTATTTTGTTATTATTAGTCACTATACAGTACATCCTGAGTTTTTGATGTAGTGTTCCATGATTCATTGTGTGCATATAACACCCAGTGCTCCATGCAATACGGGCCTTCCTTAATACCCATCACAGGCCTATCCCAAGCCCCCACCCTCCTCCCCTCTGAAGCCCTCACTTTGTTTCCCAGAGTCCACAGTCTCTCTTGTTTATTTACGGAACATAAGAAATAGGAAGATCGGTAGGAGAAGTAAGGGAAGAATGAAGGCGGGGTAAACAGAAGGGGGAATCAGTGCGATTTTGATTTGTATTTCCCTGATGAGTGAATGTTTTCATGTGTCTGTTAGCTATCTGTATGTCTTCTTTGCAAAGTGTCTATTCATGTTTTCTGCCCTTTTCTTAACTGGATTATTTATTTTGTGGGTGTTGAGTTTGATAATTTCTTTATAGATTTTGGATACTAACCCTTTATCAGATATGTCATTTGCAAATATCTTCTCCCATTCATTTGGTTGCGTTTTGGTTCTGTTGATTGTTTCCTTTGCTGCACAGAAGGTTTTTGTCTTGATGAGGGCCAATATTTCATTTTTGCTTTTGTTTCCCTACCTTCCAGAGATTTGTATAGGAAGGACTTGCTGTGACTGAGGTTAAAGAGGTTGCTGCCTGCTTTCTTCTCTAAGATTTTCACGGTTTCCTGTCTTACATTTAGGTGTTTCATCCATTTTTAATTTAATTTTGTGTATGGTGTAAGAAGGTGGTCCACTTTCATTTTTGTGTATATCACTGTCTAGGTTCCCAACACTATTTGTTGAAGAGCCTGTCTTTTTCAATTGGATATTTTTTCCTGCTTTGATGAAGATTAGTTGGCCATACAACTGTGGCTCCATTCCTGGTCCCTTTTCTGTTCCATGGATCTATGTGTCTGTTTTTGTGCCAGTACATCACTCTCTTGATGAGTATAGCTTTTTAATACAGCTTGAAGCCCAGACCTGGGATGTCTAGTCCTTTGCCTTTCTTTTTCAACATTACTTTGGCTATTCAGGGTCTTTTCTGGTTTCATACAAATTTTAGAACTGTTTGTTCTAGCTCTGTGAAAAATGCTGGTGTTATTGTGATAGGGATTGCATTGAATGTATAGATTGCTTTGGATAATTTCTTTGGGGAAAAATATTTATTCTTCCAATCCAAGAGCATGGAATGCTGTTCCAATTTTTTGTATCTACTTCAATTTTTTTTTCATAAGTGTTCTATAGTTTTCAGAGTCCAGATCTTTCACCTCTATGGTTAGGGTTTTTTTTCCCTAGGTATCTTATGATTTTTTATTCAACTGTAAATGGGATCAATTCCTTGATTTCTCTTTCTTCTGCTTCATTGCTACTGTATAGAAATGCAACCAATTTCTGTATGCTGATTTTATATCCCATTTTCCGCTGAATTCATGTATCACTTCTAGTAATTTTTTGGTGGAGTCTTTCAGGTTTTCTACATAAAGAATCATGTCATTTACAAATACTAACAGTTTGAATTCTTCCTTCCCAATTTGGATGCCATTTATTTATTTTTCTCGTCTGATTGCTAAAGCTAGGATTTTTAGAACTATGTTGATCAACAGTGGTGAGCGCAAACATCCCTGTTGTGTTCCTGACCTTTGGGAAAAATCTATCAGTTTTCCCCATAAAGGATGTTATTAGCTGTGGGTCTTTCATATATGGCCTTTATGATGTTGAGGTATGTTCCTTCTATCCCTACTTTCTGAGGCTTTTTATCAAGAACTGATGCTGAATTTTGTCAAATGCTTTTTCTGCATCAATTAAGAGGATCATATGCTTCTTACCTTTTCTTTTATTAATGTGGTCTATCACGTTGATTTATTTGCAAATATTGAACCATCCATGCAGCCCAGGAAGAAATCCCACTTGATCATAGTGAGTAATCCTTTTAATGTATCTTTTTGAGAATTTTTGCATCCATGTTCATCAGGAATATTGAGCTATAATTCTCTCTTTTTAGTTGGGCCTTTGCCTGGTTTTGGAATCAAGGTGATTCCAGGTGATCACAGGAGTTTGGAAGATTTACTTCCATTTTTATTTTTTAGAACAGTTTCAGAAGAATGGGTATTACCTCTTCATTAAACGTTTGGTGGAATTTACCTGGGAAGCTCTCTGGCCCTGTACTTTGTTTGTTGGAGTTCACATTTGCAGCAACATGGAAGGGACTGGAGGAGATAATGTTGGGAAATTTTTGATTAGCAATTCAATACCTTTGCTGGTTATAGGTCTGTTCAAATTTTCTATGTCTTCCTCTTTCATTTTTTTTAATTTATATATTTGTAGGAATTTATCCATTTCTTCCAGATGGTCCAGTTTGTTGGCATGCAATTGATTGTAATATTCTTCTATAATTATTTATATTTCTGTGGTTGTGGTTGTAATCTCTCTTTCATTCATGATTTTATTTATTTGGGTTATTTTTCTTTTCTTTTTGATATGTATGGCTAGGGGTTTATCAATTTTCTTATTTCTTTCAAAGAACAAGCTGTTTCATTCTGTTCTACTGTTTTGTTACTATATCATTTATTTCTGTTCTAATCTTTATTATTTCCTTCTTCTGCTGCCTTTAGGCTTTATTTTCTGTTCCTTTTCTAGCTACTCTAGGTGTAAGATTAGGATATGTATTTGAAACTTTTCTTGCTTCATAAGGTAGGCCAGTATTGCAATATACTTCACTCTTTGGACTGCCTTTGGTACACTCCAAATGTTTTGGACTGTCATGTTTCCACTATCCTTTTTCTTCTACATATTTTTGTTTCTTTAATATCCTGGTTGACCCATTCATTCTTCAGAAGGATATTCTTTAACTTCCATATATTTGTGGTGTTCAAATTTTTGCTTGTGGTTGACTTTCATAGTTTTGTGGTTAGAAAGTATGCATGGTATAATTTCAATCTTTTTGTACTTGTTGAACTCTGATCTGTGACTTAGTGTGTAATCTATTCTGAAAAATGTTCCATGTACACTTGAAAAGAATGTGTATTCTGCTGCTTTAGGATGAAAAGTTCTGAATATATCTGTTAAGTTCATCTGGTCCAATGTGTCATTCAAAGCCATTGTTTCCTTATCGATCTTCCGCTTTGGTTATCTGTCTGTTGCTGTGAGTGGGGTGTTAAAGTTCCCTACAATTATTGTTTTATTATCAGTGGGCTTAAGTTTGTTATTAATTAATTTATATATTTGGCTGCTCTGAAGTTCCTGGCATCAATATTTACAATCGTTAGATCTTCATGTTGGACCAACCCCTTTATTAGTAGGTAGTGCCCTTCTTCATCCTTTATTATAGTCTTTGGTTTAAAATCTGGTTTGTCTGATATTAGTATGACTACTTCAGATTGCTTTTGATGTCCATTAGCATTATAGATTGTTCTCTACCCCCTCACTTTCAATCTGTGGTGTCTTTGTGTCTACAATGAGTCTTTTATAAGCAGCCTATCAATGGGTCTTGTTTTTTATCCACTCTGGTACCCTATATCTTTAGATTGGAGAATTGAGTCCATTTATATTCAGAGTAATTATTGATAAGTACGAATTTAGTGCCATTGTATTACCTTTAAAATCACTGTTCCTGTAGATTGTCTCTCTTCCTTTCCAGTCTTTGATGCTTTTGGTCTGTCTTTCCAGGTCAAAGGGCCATATTTCTTTTCTTTTTTTTTTTTTTTAGATTTCAAGGAAAATTTTATATATATAATATATGTATATATACTTTATTTTAATGTTTTTATTATATTATGTTAGTCACCATACAGCACATCCCTGGTTTCTGATGTAAAGTTCGATGATTCCTTAGTTGCGTATAACACCCAGTGCACCAAGGGCCATATTTCTTACAGGGTTGGCTTAGTTTCACCAACTCCTTTAGTTTTTGCTTGTCTTGGAAATTCTTTATCTTTCCTTCTATTCTGAATGACAACCTTGCTGGATAATAATTTCTTGGTTGCATATTTTCCCCATTTAGCATGTTGAATATATCACACCCCTCCTTTCTGGCCCCCCAAGTTTCTGTGGACAGATATGCTGCTAACCTGATATGTTTACCCTTGTAGGTTAAGGACATTTTGTCCTTAGCTGCTTTCAGAATTTTCTCTTTATCTTTTTATTTTGCAAGTTTCACTATGATATGTCTTAGTGTTGACCTTTTTTTGTTGATTTTGAGGAGTGATTTCTGTGCCTCTTGGACTTGAATGCCTGTTTCCTTCCCCAGATTAGGGGAGCTCTCAACTATAATTTGTTCAAATAAAACTTCTGCCCCCTTTTCTTGCTCTTCTTCTGGGACTTCTAGGATATGGATATTATTTTACTTTGTGGAATTGGTGAGTTCCCTGTCTGTATTTATGACCTAATAGTTTTCTTTCTCTTTTCTTTTCAGATTCATCATTTTCAGTAATTTTATCTTCACTATCACCTATTGGGTCCTCTGTTTCTTCCATCCTCATTGTGGCTACATTCACTCTGTTTTACATCTCAGTTACAGCATTTTAAATTTTTGCCTGACTAGTTTTAGGTCTTTTATCTCTGTAGGCAGGGTTTCTCTGGTGTCTTCAGTGCATCTATCAAGCTCAGCTAGTATTTTTTTTTAAAAAAGATTTCATTTATTTATTGAGAGTGCAAAAGTGGGGAGGAGCAGAGGGAATGGGAGAGAGAAGATCTCAAGCAGACTCCATGCCAAGTATAGAGCCTGATGTGGGGCTTGATCTCACGACCCTGTCGTCATGACCTGAGCTGAAATCAAGAGACAGACACTTAACATACTGAGACACCCAGGTGTCCCTCAGCTAGTATTCTTTTTTTTTTTAAAGATTTTTGTTTATTTATTTGACAGAGATAGAGACAGCCAGCGAGAGAGGGAACACAAGCAGGGGGAGTGGGAGAGGAAGAAGCAGGCTCATAGCGGAAGAGCCTGATGTGGGGCTCGATCCCGTAATGCCGGGATCACGCCCTGAGCCGAAGGCAGATGCTTAACCGCTGTGCCACCCAGGCGCCCCCCTCAGCTAGTATTCTTATTACTGTTGTTCTAAATTCTTGTTCAGATATATTGCTTATACATGTTTTGAGCAAATCTCCTTGATTTCTTCTTGATCTTTCTTTTGGGGAGAATTCCTCCATCTTGTCATTATGTCTAGGTTTCTTTTTTTTTTTTTTTTTGCATATTATGAAAGCTTGTTATGTTTCCTGCTCCTGAGAGTAACACTATATAAGAAGCGGTTGTACATTGTCCAGCACCTACCACTTCAGGAAGCACTTCTGGTGTATGCTGTGTACACTCTGCTGTTGTGTTTGGGTGCTCTTTCCAAGAGGTCAGTCCTATACAGAGTTCCTCCTTCTTTGCAGTGGGAAGTGTTTGGAACTTTAACTAGGTGTGCTTCAATTTATTTTTTACAGTAAGCTTGCACAAACAAAAAGACAAACAAAATCTATAAGGCTGATTCCAAAGAATAAGAAAGAAGGAAAAAAGGAAAAGAAAAGAAGCCTGATCCAAAAAACTAGAAAAGGAAATAAACAAACCAACAAATGAAAAAACAAAACAAAACACAACAACAAAAAACTATAAACTTGATACCAAAGAAAAAAAAGAAAAAAAGAAAAAAAATAAAAATATATATAAAAAAGAAAAAATAAGGAAATAAAAGAAAAAGTTGAAAAAATAAATAAATGAAAAACAAAAGTCTGGTTCTATTTCCACCAGAACTGAAGCTGACACTTTGGAGCACTCCATAATCAATAGACGTGGTATATAAGGGGGGGGGCTTGTGTTAGTCTTCTGAGGGAGAGGCCTAGTGTGCTGGCTCACAGTCAGGCATGCCCTGGTAAAGATGCCCCTGCCAGGCTCAGGGAGCAGGGTTTGGTGTAAGCAACTTCAGCCTCTGGTGGAGGTGCTGTGTTTCTCTCTGAAATCATACCATGCTGGTGGGCAAGGGAGTGGAAGATGGTGTCACTCCACCTTCTCATCCTTGGGGAGGGAACTCGTATCTGCCACTGTTCAGGAGTCCCTTAAAGAAAGGCAAACAATCCCCTCTGCTGTGTCTCAGGCTTTCCCCAAATCCCTGCCCTTAACCTGTCTGTGCCCAGCCATCAACATGCCTGGCACCACAGTTCTGTGTTTTATCTCTTGTCAGTGGCTGGGATTCAAAACTCCAAATCTTAAAGGGTCTGGCAAGGTGTGGACACACTCTCTTCTCCCAGAGTAGAGTCTCACGGTGCACCTAGCACCATTCTGTCCCAGAAAAACAGTTGTACAATGTGCACGTGGTGGCTGGAGTCTATTGTGGTGCATAGGGAAAAGCTGAGACCAGGTTATCTGCCCTCTGCCCATGTGCCTCTGTCCCTTGATGTGAACAGTGAGAGTTTTGTCTTTGGAGTGGCAAAATACCCTCTTCCAAATGTACTCCAGGAAGGGGAGTGATCTCTCCCAGTTTGAACCAGGAGCTCCCCTCACTGCGATGTGCTGTGCAAATGCTGCATGCTGCTCTCTTCCTCTCTCCCTGACTTTGATCCATGAAAAGGATTTCCTCCTCTTCATGGCACTGCAGCTTTTCTCTCCCCCATTTTGCAGCTTCAAACCTCGCATCTGCCATGTTCTCTCCCTCCAATTGTACGGATTGTTTTTTTAATCCTCAGATCAATTTCCTAGTTGTTAAAAAATGATTTGGTGTTGATCTGGTTGTATTTGAGGGACGGTTAAGCTCAGGGTCCCTCTGCCAATTCACCATCTTAACTCCAGAATTATAATTTTAAAAAAAGGACCATCTGGGCCAATCTGGTGCCCTTACTTCAGTACCCAAATAAGAAAAGCGTTGGTTGGTCAATTGCACAGTGTGTGACTACATAAAGTAGAGTAGGGAAAAATGAAAGTGTTTTAAAAATGGGGTGGATGGGGTGCCTGGGTGGATCAGTTGATTAAGCATCTGCCTTCAGCTTAGGTCACAATCCCAGGGTCCTGGGATAGAGTGCCTTGCAGGGCTTGCTCCTCAGGGGGGAGCCTGCTTCTCCCTCTGCCCCCCCCCCCCCCCGCTCGTGCTCTTTCTCTCTCTCTAATCAATAAAAATTTTTAAAAATTAAAAAAATTAAAATGGGATGAATAATTTAAAGTTGTGGGGTTGTGAACAGAAGAGTTAATCATATCTGACTAATATTTCTGTGTTCTTAAGTAGAGAATTGTTTGGATTAGGTGTGCCAAATAATAGGAAAGTATTAGAGATTTTTTATAGTAGTTCAAATTTATCAGGGTGTGCTAAGTTTTTCTGCTATAACAAATAACTCTGGACTCCGGGGAACAAACTGAGGGTTACAGAAGGAAGGGGGGTGAGAGGATGGGGTAACCAGGTGATGGATATTAAGGAGGGCACATGTTGTGATGAGTACTGGGTGTTATACACAACTAATAAATCATTGAACACTACATCAGAAACTAACGATGTACTGTATGTTGGCTAATTGAACATAATAACAAAAAATAAATGATATATTTTTAACAATTTCATGATACAGTATATGTTAAAATAAATACAGAGAGTACAACAAAAAATACCTTTCAACAAAGTGTATTTAAGCAATAAACAGGTATGTTTTTTGCTTATGTTATATGTGCTTTTTGGTGGGAAGAAGGCTATTTCTCACATTGTTCTCACTCAGGGTCCAATGCTGAGAGAACCTCCCTAGATGTAACTTTGGAGGGCACTATTTCAGGGGAAAAGGTAATGGGATACTTAATGTTCCTTCCTGAAAGGCTTCTCTCCAGAAATTACACAAATTACTTTTGCTTACGTTTCATTGGAATTCAGTTTGTGTGGTCATCTTTAAGTTATAGTGTCTATAAAGTATAATTCTATGAGGTTCAGGATATAGGAGAGACTGAAGTATTTGGTGGACAAAACTTTTGTCTACCAAACCATGCATCAAATGACACTAACTTGTGTGGCTGGTTATTTAGGAGCTATGACACCGTTGATTATATTTTCCTCCATGTATTGCTTTCAGATGTGCTCTATTCTATCCTGTTTTCAATCTCTGAATTACATCATTGGTGTTTTCATTTTTCTTAATTGACATACAACATTGTATAAGCTTAAGGTATACAACATTTGATGTGACACATTTATATATTGCAATATGATTACCACTGTTGTATTAACTAACACATTTATCATGTCACATAATTATTGTTTCTTTTTGTGGTGGAGACTATTAAGATCTAGTCTCATAGCAGCTTTGAAATTTATAATAAAACATTATCGACTATAAACATTATGCTGTGCATTAGATCTCTAGGATTTATTTATCTACTAGTTCCATGTTTACCCACATAAAGAACATGTACCCAATTCCTCTACCACACAGCCTCTGGTAACCACCATACTCTTTGTTTTTACAAGTTTGGCTTTTTTAGATTTCACATAAAAGTGGTATCATATGCTATTTATCTTTCTCTATGTGACTTTCTTCATGTAACACAATGCCCTTATGGTCCATTCACGTTGTCATAGATAGCAGAATTCCCTTTGTCAGAGAGAGGAGCTAAAATGGTGGAGTATTAGGAAGACCCTAGGTTTGTCTTGTGCCTCAAACACAGCTAAATAAGTATCGAATCATTCTGAAAACCCAAGAAATTGATATGAGGGCTGACAGAATAAACTACACAATGAGAGAAGATGCCACATTTTGGATGTTAGGAGGTACAGAGATGTGATTTGGGGGAGAAAAGGTTTGTAGGTGCTGCAGAGGGGAGGGAGCCCTGGTCACAGAGAAAGGGGGGGAGAGAGAGAGAGAGAGAGAGAGGAGACTGAGAGAGAGGAGCACCCAGGGTTTCTCACAAGGAAAACACATTCCTGAAGCCATTGACTGGGAAAATGAGAGGGGCTGATTTTCATGAGTTTTTACAATGAGTGGAGCTCCAAGACTGGAGTTTTAGAGGTCCACAGCATGGCTAGTGTGGAGGCTTGTGGGTGCTGTAGTGCTCCTGGGGAGAAGGAGGGCAGATAGCCCAAGAGCAAATGGTGTGAACTGAGGATCCCCTGGGATGCACTGGGAGTGATGGTTCCCTCTTCTTGAAGCACACATGGGAGACATGGTATTTCCCCTCTGGGGACAAAAGAGCTGGCAAGTGCCATTATCTTCCCCCACACCTCAGCATAGGTGTAGAGACACCTGCTGAGGTCAGTTAACCTGGATACTGGCTCTTTGCTGCACTTTACTCCAAACTCCATGCCCATGTGTTTTGACGTGACTGCCCTTCTGGGACAAATCTGCATCAGTCCCAGCACAGCAAGACCCTCCCCCAGAAGACCAGTGTGGGTCTGCACCATGCCAGGTCCCTAAAGTTTGGAGTTTTAAAGCTCAGCCGGTCTGCCAGGGATAGAAGACAAGTGCACTGTGCTGTCAAGCAGGCAGATGGCCAAGACACAGACAAGGTGAAGGCAGGGACCTGAGGGACACCTTGGAAACATGAGGGGATAGTTTCTTACACCATACACAAAAATGAATTCAAAATGGTGAAAGACCTAAATGTGAGACAGGAAACCATCAAATCCTAAAGGAGAACAGAGACAGCAACCTCTTCGACCTCAGTGACAGCAACTTCGTACTAGATATGCCTCAGGAGGCAAGAGTAACAAAAGGAAAAATAAACTAATGGAAGTTCATCAAGATAAAAAGTTTCTGCACAGGGGCGCCTGGGTGGCACAGCGGTTAAGCGTCTGCCTTCGGCTCAGGGCGTGATCCTGGCGTTATGGGATCGAGTCCCACATCAGGCTCCTCCGCTATGAGCCTGCTTCTTCCTCTCCCACTCCCCCTGCTTGTGTTCCCTCTCTCGATGGCTGTCTCTATCTCTGTCTAATAAATAAATAAAATCTTTAAAAAACAAAAACAACAAAAAAAAGTTTCTGCACAGCAAGGAAATAATCAAGAAAACTAAAAGGCAACTGATGGAATGGGAGAAGATATTTACAAATGACGTATCTGATAAAGGGTTAGTATCCAAAATCTACAAAGAGCTTATCAAACTCAACACCCAAAAAAACCCAAATAACCCTGTTAAGAATTGGGCAGAAGACACAAATAGACAGTGTTTGAAAGAAGACATCCAGATGGCTCACAGACACACGAAAAGATGCTCAACATCACTTAGCATCAAGAAAATACAAATCAAAAGTACAATGGGGTATCACCTCACACCTGTCAGAAAGGCTAAAATTAACAACACAGGAAATAACGGATGTTGGCAAGAATGCAGAGAAAGGAGAACCCTTTTACACTGTTGGTGGGAATACGAACTGATGCAGTCACTCTGGAAAACAGTATGGAGGTTCCTCAAAAAGTTAAACATGGAACTGCCATCCAATCCAGCAATTGGACTACTAGGTATTTCCACAAAGGATACAAAAATACTGATTTTAAGGGTAAATGCACCTTAATTTTATAGCACCATTATCAACAGTAGCCAAATTATGGAAAGAGCCAAATATCCATCCACTGATGGATGGATAAAGAAGAGGTGGTATACACACACATATGGAATATTACTCAGCCATCAAATAGAATGAAATCTTGCCATTTGCAACAACATGGTTGGAACTGGAGAGTATTATGCTAAATGAAATAAGTCAGTCAGAGAAAGACAAATACCATATGATTTCACTCATAGGTGGAATTTAAGAAACAAAGCAGAGGGACATAAGGAAAATAAAGAGAGAGGCAAACCATAGAACAACCTCTTAGCTATAGAGAGAAAACTGAGGGTTACTGGAAGAAAGGTGATCAGGGGAATGGGTTAAATGGGTGATGGTTATTAAGGAGGGCACTTGTGATGAACACTGGGTGTTATATGTAAATGATGAATCACTAAATTCTACTCCTGAAACTAATATTACATTGTATGTTAACTAACTGGAATCTAAATAAAAATTTAAAAGTAAAAAAAAAAAAGGGTATTTAACAACAGACTTCCAAAATACATGAGGCAAATAACTGAAAAAATAGAAGGCTAAAATAGATAAAGAAGAATTGTACTTCTGGACTCTAATATTCCACCTGGAATACTTGATAAAATAACTGGACAGAAAATCAATAAGGGGGGGGCACCTGGGTGGCACAGCGGTTAAGCATCTGCCTTCGGCTCAGGGCGTGATCCCGGCGTTATGGGATTGAGCCCCGCATCAGGATCCTCCGCTATGAGCCTGCTTCTTCCTCTCCCACTCCCCCTGCTTGTGTTCCCTCTCTCGCTGGCTGTCTTTATCTCTGTCAAATAAATAAATAAAATCTTTAAAAAAAAAAAGAAAATCAATAAGGAAAGAGTAAACTCGAACAACAGTATAAATCAACAAGACTTAAGCCACATCTTTAAAATAAGCTACCCAAGAACAGCAGGATATACACTCTTGTGAATACCAGGATTGATCATATATTAAACAGTAAAACAGCTCGATAAATTTAAAATAATTGAAATTATTCAAAATATGATATCTAATCACAATAGAATGAAATTAGAAATCAATAACAGAAGTAATTTTGGGAAATTCAGAAATACATGGGAATCAAACAACAAACACCTAAATAAAAAATGGGTCAAAACGATATCACAGGAAAATTAGAAAATTATTTGATATTAATGAAAATGAAAATACAGCATACAAAATTTAAAGGATGCAATGAAAACACTGCTTAGAGGAAAATTTATACATATAAATACCCACATTTAAAAAAAGAAATATCTAAAATCAATGGCTTAACTGTTCTCCTTAATAAACTAGGAAAGTAAGAGCAAACTAAACTCAAAGCAAGTAGAACAGAATAACAAAAATTAGAGTGAAAATAAATGACATAGAGATTGAAAAGCAATAGAAAAAAAATCAATGAAACAAAAGTTGGTTTTTTTTTTTAAGATCAGCAGAATTGACAAATCTTCAGTAGAACTGACCATGAAAACAAAAGGGGGGGGGGAGAAGATTCAACTCAAAAATCAGGAATTAAGGGAGGTTATTACTTCAGACCTTAAAGAAATAAAAATGAATAAAGAAGTAATAAAGGAACACTGAACAATTGTATGTCAACAAATTAAACTATAAAAAGTGTACAAAGTCTTAGAAAGTCACAAACTAACAAAACTGACCCAATAAAAACATGGAAAAAAATATTCCACTTATAACATGTAGAGATTGAATTAGGCATTAAAAAATATTTTTCCACAAAGATAAGCCCAGGATCACATGACTTCAGTGGTGAATTCTACCAAAGGATTAAAGAAGAATAAAAAGGGGGGGAAACAGCGGGAGAGATGAACCATGAGAGACTATGGACTCCGGGAAACAAACTGAGGGTTTTAGAGGGGAGGGTGTGGGGGATGGGCTAGCACCATGAAGGTATTAAGGAGGGCACATATTGCATGGTGCACTAGGTGTTCTACGCAATAAATGAATCATGGAACGCTACATCAAAAACTAATGATGTACTGTATGGTGACTAACATATCATAATAAAAAAAAGAATAATACCAGTTTTTCCCAAAGTCTTTCAGAAAAAAACATAATAAGAGGGAACATTTTTAAACTTAATATACGAGACAAGTATTACTCTAATACTAAAAGCAGATAAAGACATAAAAAAAACAAATAACAGACCATATATATCCACTATGAGTATAGACAAAAAATCTTCAACCAGACACAGCAAATCAAATCTAGGCAATATATTAAAGGGATTATATACCAAGATCAAGTGGGATATTATTCATGAATGCAAGGTTGAATTATCACATGAAAATCAACATGTTACTTTATATTAATATAAAAAAGGACAAAAACCACATGATTGCCTCAACTGATGCAGGAAAAAAACATTTGACAAAATCCAACACCCTTTTATGATAAAACCAGGCAACAAGTAGGAATAGAAAGGAGTTTCCTGAATCTGATAAAGTTCATATACAGAAAATCCACAGCTAACATCATATTTAATGGTAAAAGACTGAATGCATTCACCATAAGATCAAGAACAAAACAAGGATGTTCACTCTCATCACTTCTCCTAAACATTTCACTGGAAGTTCTGGCCAGAACATCCAGGCAAGAAAAAGAAATAAAGAACTTCAGACTGGAAGAAAAAATGAAACCAATTTTTTTGTTGTTGTTGGCTAATATGATCTTGCATATAGAAAATTGTAAGGAATTCACACATATAAACAAAATATTAGAGATAATGAACACACATGGTTGCCGGATACAAGACCAATACACATAAGCCAATTATATTTCTATTTGTTAATAACAAGCAAACTGAGAATAAAATTAAGTAAACTGTTCCAATTATGATAACATGAAAAAATAATAAAATGCACATGAATACATTTAAGAAAATAAGTAGAAGACTCTTACAGTTAAAACTATATGACATTGTTGAAAGAAATTAAGAGATTTAAATAAATAGAAAGAAGCTCCATTTTCATAGATCAGAAACTTATTGTTAAAAAGCAATAATCCATAAATTAATGTACAAATTAAACACAATTCTTATTAAAATCCCAAATTGTTTATCTACAGAAGTTGACAAGGCAACCTTAAAATTCGTATGAAAATGGAAGGGGCCCAGAATAGCCATAACAACCTTGAAAACACTTCGTATAAAGTTTTCAAGGTTCATCCATGTTGTAGAATATTTCTTTTCATGGTCAAATCATATTCCATTATTTGGAATAATATATTTGGAATAATAATATTTCCAATATATTCATATTTTGTTTACCCATTCATCAGTTGATAGACTTTTGAGTTGTTCTAACTTTGACTATTATGATTACTGCTGCTATGAGTATTCATGTACAAGTTTTTGTGAGGACTTGTTTTCATTTCTCTTGGAGTGGAATTTCTGGGTCATATGGTAACTCTATGTTTAACCTTTTGAAGAACTAACAGACTTTTCCAAAGTAGCTGCACTATTTTACGTCCCTACCAACCAACAGTGTGTGAGGGTTCCAATGTCTCCAGATCCTCACCAATACTTGTTACTCTCTGACTCTTTTTTTTTAAAGTTTTGTTTATTTATTTGACAGAGTGAGAGAGTAAAAGCAGAGGGAGTGGCAGGCAAATGGAGAAGCAGGCTCCCCACTGAGCAGAGAGCACCAGATGGGGCTCAATCCCAGGACCCTGATGTGGCTCGATCCCAGGACCTTGGGATCATGACCTGAGCTGAAGGCAGATGCTTAACCAACTAATCCACCCAGGAGCCCCTATCTGACTCTTTGATTATGACTATCTTATTGGGTATGAAATGGTGTCTCATTGCGGTTTTGATTTGTATTTCTCTGATGGCTAATGATGGGAACATCTTCTCATGTGCATATTGGCCATTTGTTTATCTTCATTAGAGAAATGTCTGATCAGATCCTTTGCTCATTTTTAAATTGTCTTTTATTTACATTCAATTAGCCAACTTTTAGTACATCATTAGTTTTTGATAAGTTGTCTTTTTATTATTGAGTTATTTAAATACTCTAGCTATAAGTCCCTTGTTAGATATATGCTTTACAAATTTTTCCCATTTAATATGGGTTGCCTTTTCACTTTATTGATGGTGTTCTTTGAAATACAAAAGTTAGAGAAAGATAAATACCATACGATTTCACTCATATGTGGAATTTAAGAAACAAAGCAAATGAGCAAAGGGGGAAAAACAGAGAGAGGCAAACCAATGAACAGACCCTTAACTATAGAGAACAAA
The DNA here is from genome assembly GCF_024610735.1 of Ursus americanus. NCBI lineage: Eukaryota > Metazoa > Chordata > Mammalia > Carnivora > Ursidae > Ursus > Ursus americanus. The sequence continues at coordinate 76,386,438 of NC_142164.1, forward strand.
GTGATGGTTGGTTACCAGAGGGAAGGGGGCTGGGGAGACGGGTGAAAAAGACGATGGGGATTAAGGAGTGGACTTATTTTTTTGAGCACTGAGTGTTGTATGCAAGTGTTGAATCACTATATTATACATCTGAAACTAATATTATGCTGTATGTTAACTGGCATTTAAATAAAAGTTTAAATTTTTGTTGGTGTACAAGTTTTTTGTTTTTCAACTCCCCTCTCTTTTTCTTAATATTTATTTATTTATTTTTGAGAAAAAGAGAGAGGGAAAGAAAGAGAGAGTGGGGGAGGGGCAGTGGGGGAGGGAGAGAGAAACTCAGGCAGACCCCTTACTGAGCGTGGAGCCCAATGAGGGGCTCAATCTCACCACCTTGAGATAACAACCTGAGCTGAAACCAAGAGTCAGACACTTACCAACTGTGCCATCCAGGCACCCCTAACTCCACTCTGTTTTTAAAAATAGAGTATACCTCATTTTGTTTGTATCTGAATTTCCCTTCTATTGAGATTGTGGCTTTGCATTCTTGGCCTGAGTACTGTATAGGTAATGTCATGTTCTTCTCAGTGTATGTGGAGCCACATGATGTCCTTGTGTCCTCTATTGGAGATGACAATTCTGATTTTTAAAAATATTTTGTTTATTTATTTGAAAGAGAAATAGAGAGTGCATGAGTGGGGGCAGGGCGAGAGAGAAGCAGGCTCCCTGCTGAGCCTGACATGGGGCCCAATCCCACGACCCTGGGATCATGACCTCAGCTGAAGGCAGATGCTTAACCAACCAAGTCACCCAGGTGCCCTGATAATTCTGATAATTTGATCAAGGTATTGCCTGATTTCCCTTCTGTATAATTATTAGATATTTCTTCCTCATTCATGATTTTTTAAAGTTTTTATTTTACTTCCACTTAGTTAACATACAGTGTTATATTAATTTCAGTTGTACAATATGGTGATTCAACAATTCCATGCATCACCTGGTGCTCATCAGAGGTGCACTCCTTAATCCCCACCCCTATTTAACCCATTCCCTCACTCCATCCCTTCTGGTAACCATCAGTTTGTTCTCTATAATTAAGAGTCTGTTTCTTACTTTGTCTCTTCACTTTTAACTTCACTTGATAGTGTCTTTTGAAGCAAAGAAGACTTTAATTACGACAATATCCAATTTACTCTTTTTTTTTCTGGTTGGTTGTACTTTAAAGTGAAAAGTGAAGTGAAAAGACAGAGAAAAGACAAACCACAGAATGGGAGAAAATATTTGAAAATCATATATGTGATGAGTCTAGAATTCATGATTAAAACCCTTCAGAGTGTAGGGATAGAGGGTACATTCCTCAATCTCATAAAAACCATCTATGAAAGGCCTACAGCAAATACCATTCTCAATGGGGAAAAGCTTGAAGCCTTTCCCTTAAGATCAGGAACATGACAAGGATGCCCACTCTTGCCACTGTTATTCAACATAGTACTAGAAGTCCTTGCAACAGCAATCAGACAACAAAAAGGGATAAAAGGTATCCAAATTGGCAAAGAAGAAGTCAAAATGTCTGTCTTCACAGATGACATGATACTCTATATGGAAAACCCAAAAGAATCCACTCCCAAAATATTAGAACTTATAGAGCAATTCAGTAATGTGGAGGGATACAAAATCAATGTTCAGAAATCAGTTGCATTTCTATACATGAATAATGAGACTGAAGAAAGAGAAATTAGGGAACCCATCCCATTTACAATAGCACCAAAAACCATACGTTACCTTGGAATTAACTTAACCAGAGATGTAAAGGACCTATATTCCATAAACTATAAATCACTCTTAAAAGACATTGAGGAAGACACAAAAAGATGGAAAAAGATTCCATGCTCATGGATCGGAAGAATTAACATAGTTAAAATGTCCATGCTACCCAGAGCAATCTACACTTTCAATGCTATCCCGATTAAAATACCGATGACATTTTTCAAAGAACTGGAACAAATAGTCCTTAAATTTGTATGGAACCAGAAAAGGCCCCAAATCGCCAAGGAACTGTTGAAAAGGAAAAACAAAGCTGGGGGCATCACAATGCCGGATTTTGAGCTGTACTACAAAGCTGTGATCACCAAGACAGCATGGTACTGACACAAAAACAGACACATAGACCAATGGAACAGAATAGAGAACCCAGAAATGGACCCTCAGCTCTTTGGGCAACTAATCTCTGACAAAGCAGGAAAAAATATCCAGTGGGAAAAAGACAGTCTCTTCAATAAATGGTGCTGGGAAATTGGACAGCTACATACAAAAGAATGAAACTTGACCACTCTCTCACACCATATACAAAGATAAACTCCAAATGGATGAAAGACCTGGATGTGAGACAGGAATCCATCAAAATCCTAGAGGAGAACATAGGCAGCAACCTCTACGACATCGGCCAAAGCAAACTTTTTCATGACCCACTTCCAAAGGCAAGAGAAATAAAAGATAAAATGAACTTATGGGACTTCATCAAGATAAAAAGCTTCTGCACAGCCAAGGAAACAGTCAAAAAAACTTAGAGGCAGCCCAGGGAATGGGAGGATATATTTACAAATGCTGCTACAGATAAAAGACTGGTATCCAAGATCTACAAAGAACTTCTCTCAAACTCAATATGTGAGAAACAAATAAAAAATCATAAAATGGGCAGAAGATATGAACAGACACTTTTCCAATGATGATATACAAATGGCTAACAGACACATGAAAAAATGTTCAAAATCATTAGCCATCAGGGAAATTCAAATCAAAACCACACTAAGATGCCACCTTACGCCAGTTAGAATGGCAAAAATTGACAAGGCAAGAAACAACAATATTTGGAGAGGATGTGGAGAAAGGGGATCCCTCCTACATTGTTGGTGGGAATGCAAGTTGGTACAGCCACTCTGGAAAACAGTGTGGAGGTCCCTTAAAAAGTTAAAAATTGAGCTACCCTATGACTCAGCCATTGCACTACTGGGTATTTACCCCAAAGATACAGACGTAGTGAAGAGAAGGCCATATGCACCCCAATGTTCATAGCAGCATTGTCCACAATAGCTAAATCGTGGAAGGAGCTGATCTGCCCTTCAACAGATGACTGGATTAAGAATTTGTGGTCCATATATACAGGTAACATTACTCAGCTATCAGAAAGAACGAGTTCTCAACATTTGGTGCAACATGGACGGCACTGGATGAGATAATGCTAAGTGAAATAAGTCAAGCAGAGAAACACAATTATCATATGATTTCTCTAATCTATGGAACATAAGAACTTGGAAGTTCGGTAGGGGAAGAAAGGGATAAAGAAGGGGGGTAATCAGAAGGGGGAATGAAGCATGCGAGACTATGGACTCTGAGAAACAAACTGAGGGCTTCAGAGGGGAGGGGATGGGGGAATGAGATAGACTGGTGATGGGTAGTAAGGAGGGCATGTATTGCATGGCGCACTGGGTGTTAAGCGCAACTAATGAATCATCGAACTTTACATCAGAAATTAGGGATGTACTGTATGGTGACTAACATAATATAATAAAAAGACATTAAAAAAAGAGGAGTGAATGATTTGAATAAACATTTATTCAAAGAAGATATACAAGTGCCCAATAAACATGAATAGATATTTAGGATCATTTGTCTTTGGGGGGAATTTTGGAATAAATTCAAAATTTAATTGCAATAAAATCACAATAAAATACTACTTCCAACCACTCAGTAGTATGATTATAATAAAAAAGACAGATAATGACAAAAGTTCAAAAGAATGTGAAGAAATCGGAACTTCTATACACTGAGTTTGGGAATGTAAATGATGCAGCTGCTTGGGAAGTTTGGAAGTTCCTCAAAAAATTAATAGTGTTACCGCATGGCTAGATATATACCCAAGGGAATTCAAAACACAAAATCTTCACATACAAATGCGTACATAAATGTTTATAGCACCATAAAACACAATTTATGAAATGTGAAAACAACCCAAATTTTGAATAGGTAACAATCAAGTGATAAATGGAAACACAAAAGGAATATTATTCATACAAAGTGATATTATTCAGCCATAAGAAGGAATGAAATACTAACACTAACTACAAAGTGAATGAACTTTGCAAACACCATGATCAGTGAAAGAAGCGAGACACCAAAGGCTATATATTGCCTGATTTCTTTTATAAGAATTATCCAGAATAAGCCAATCTATAGGTGCAGAAACAGATTCTCTTATTATGGGGAATGGGGAATCAATTGCTAATGAAAGTGTTTCCTTGTGGGGTGATAGAAATGTTTGTAAATTGGTTCGCAGTGATCATTGCATAATTCTCTGAAAACAGAAAAACAATTAATTTTGCACTTTAAAAAAGGCAAATTCTATGGTATGTTAATCACTTCTCAATAAAAAATAATAAGCTGGTTAGGAGTTTATTTTCTATTTTCTGTCCATCTTCATATGTGAAGTCCCTGTTCAATATCCTTTGCTGGTAGTCTGCAAAGCTCTGCTTGAAAACTCTAGCAATAGGAGCTCACTTGTATATTTTTTGGTCAACAGAAATACACCAAGATGATTGCAGTTTTATTTTTTAGTAGTTGAAAGACAAAAGGAAAATAATTCATTTTTTAAACTTTTTTCTGTACTGTTTGAATTTCATAACTATGTGAATGGCTTACCTTTTTGTCAACAGGAGTTATATGAGCCATTTCACTTGGTTTCTGGTACTTTTTGTATTAAAAAAAGATAATGCATGCTACTTTAAAATATTTATTTTTAAAGTTATGATAAAATGTACATAACATGAAATTTACCACTTTAACCATTTTTAAGTGTACAGTTCAGTGGCATTAAGTATAACCATATTGTTCTCATTTTAATTCCAGGATAACTAACATACAGTTTTGTATTAGGGTCGGGTGTACAATATAGTGATTCAACAAGTCTGTATATCACCTAGTGTTGCTCAGGACAAGTGGACTCCTTTATTCCCATCACCTACTTAAGCCATTCTCCCACCCATCTTCCCTCTGGTAACATCAGTTTGTTCTCAGTAGTTAAAAGTCTGTTTCTTGGCTTGTCTTCCTCTTTTTTTCTTTTTGGTCATTTGTTTTGCTTCTTAAATTCCACATATCAGTGAAATCTGACTGATTCGTTTCACTTAGAACTATACTCTCTAGCTCCATTGATGTCATTGCAAATGGCAAGATTTTATTCTTTTTTGTGGCTAATATTCCACTACACACACACACACACACACACACACACACACACACACACACACACATATATATATATATATATATATATATATATATATATATATATATATATATATACCACCTCTTCATTATCCATTCATCAATTGATGGACACTTGGGCTGCTTCCATAATTTGTTTATTATAAATAGTGTTGCAATAAACACAGGGGTGCATATATCTCTTTGAATTAGTGTTTTAGTATTTTTTGGGTAAATATCTATTAGCACAATTATTGATTCATAGGGTAGTTCTATTTTTAACTTTTTGAACCTCTATACTCTTTCCACAGTGGCTATACCAGTTTCCATTCCCACCAACAGTGCAAGAAGGTTCCCCTTTCTCCACATCCTTACCAACACCTGTTGTTTCTTGTGTTGCTGATTTTAGTTATTCTGACAGGTGTGAGGAAATATCTAATTGTTTTGATTTTCATTTCCCTGATGATGAGTGATATTGAGCATTTTTTCATGTCTGTTGGCCATCCATATGTCTTCTTTGGAAAGATGTCTATTCATGTCTTCTGCCCAATTTTTAGTTGGATTATTTGCTTTTGGATGTTGAGTTCTGTAAGTTCTTTCTATATTTTGAATATTAACCCTTTATAAGATATATCGTTTGCAATTATCTTCTCCCATTCAGTAGGTTGCCTTTAAGTTTTGTTGGTTTGTTTCCTTCACTGTGAAGACGCTTTTTATTTTGATGTACTCCCAATACTTTACTTTTGCTTTTTTCCCCCTTGCCTCAGGAGACATATCTATAAAGAAGTAGCTACAGTCAATGTCAAAGATGTTAATGCTTGTGTCCTTCTCTGGGATTTTAAGGTCTCACATTTAGGTCTTTAATTCATTTTCAATTTATTTTTCTGTGTGGTATAAGAAAGTGGTCTAGTTTCATTCTTTTGCATATAGTTGTCCAGTTTTCCCAACACCATTTGTTGAAAAGCCTGTCTTTTTTCCATCAGATATTCTTTCTTCCTTTTTTGAAAATTAATTGACCATATAGCTGTGGGTTAATTTCTTGGCTTTCTATTCTGGTCCTTTGATCTATGTGTCTGTTTTGGTACCAGTACCATATTGTTTTGATTACTACAGCTTTGTAATAGAACTTGAAGTCTGGAATTGTGATGTCTCCATCTTTGCTTTTGTTTTTCAAGGTTGCTTTGGCTATTTGGGGTGTTTTGTGGTTTTGGAAATTGTAAATTTTAAATTTTAGTATTGTTTGTTTTAGTTATGTGAAAAAATGCTATTGGTATATTGAGAGGGATTGCATTAAATGTGTAGACTGCTTTAGGTTGTGTAAACATTTTCACATTTGTTCTGCCAATTCATGAGCATGGAATGTCTTTCCATTTCTTTGTGTTGTCTTTAATTTCTTTCATCAGTGTTTTATAATTTTCAGAGTACAGTTCTTTCACCTTTTTGTTTAGGTTTATTCTTAGGTATCTTATTATTTTTGCTGCAATTGTAAATGGGATTATTTTCTCAGTTTCTCTTTCTGATGCTTCACTGCAATGCAACAGATTTCTGTACATTGATTTTGTATCCTGTGATTTTACTGACTTTGTTTATCAGTTCTAGCAGTGCCTTGATGGAGTCTTTCAGGTTTTCTATCTATAGCATGTCATCTACAATAGTGAAGATTTTATTTCTTCCAAAGGTATCCAATTTGGATACCTTTTGGTATACATTTAATTTTTAAGCTTTTCTTACACTAGTGAAAATTCAAGATATGGAGACTTCTGAAGATTTATGTTAATGATTTTTTATTTTCTTTTTCTTTTTGCCTTGTTTATTATTTTCATCCTCAGAAATTTAACAACTTGGGAGGAGGAGTTAAGATGGCGGAGGAGTAGGGGACCCCTTTTTCAGCCGGTCCCCTGAGTCGAGCTGGATAGGTACCAGACCAGCCTAAATAACCACGGAATCAGCCTGAGACACAGGATGATGCATCTGGATCTCTACAAATGAACATCTCCAGCGCTGAGTATTGAGGTACGAAGAGGGGAGCTGTAAACCGTGCACGGATATCGGAAGATAAAAGGAAGGGGGAGGGAGCCGCCGCGTTTGGGCTCTGGGAAGCGGCAGCCACCTGCACGAGGGAGCGGGCGGACTCACAGAGGGCACCCGCAAGAGAGCGGACTGAGACCGGTGAGCCGTGAACGCGCGCGCCACCAGGCATCTCCCGGAACACCTGAATCCCGGTGTGCTCACGGGATCCAGACTGAGACCGGGAACTCCCGGAGCGCGTGCGGGGTGGCTGGCGGCTGGCGGGCCACCTGCACGGGGGAGCGGGCGGACTCGCGGTCGGCACCCGCGAAACAGCAGACTGAGACCCTGAACCGGGTGCGCGCGCCACCAGGCTTCTCCCGAAACTCCGGAATCGAGGTGTGCTCACCGGGCATAGACTGAGACCAGGAGACCCGGGAGCGCGCGGGGCGGCCGGTGGCTGGCGGCATTAGAAACACAAAGGACAGAGACGCACAGGACTTGGAAGTGAGGGCAGGGACGCCGGGTTGGTGCGCACATCCCGGGACGCTGCAGGGTTGAGCAGCACCAACAGTAACAGAGTTAAAGTGGCCAGAACATCAGTGGAGAACGGGCCGCAATCCCTCTGTTCTGCGACAATGCAGCCTCTGCTGCTCTGACCCTCAGAAGAGGCATAGCCGGCTGCCAGGGAAAGCCGCCAGAGAACAAAAGCCTGGAAATACCTGCTCAGAGAGTGCCCATCCGCATCCTCCCTCGCAGGGGACACGGAGACTCTAACCAAACAGGGTTGCCTGAGTATCGGCGCGGCAGGCCCCTCCCCCAGAACACAGAAGGCGGGGTGAAAAATCAAGAAGCCCACAACCGGAGGCGCCTGGGTGGCGCCTTCATTGAGCACCTGTCTTCAGCTTAGGGCGTGATCCCAGCATTCCGGAAAGGAGTCCCTCATCGGGCTCCTCCGCTGGGAGCCTTCTTCTTCCTCTCTCACTCCCCTGCTTCTGTTTCGTTCTTGCTGACTGTCTGTCTCCCTCTCTCAGATAAGTAAATAAGTAAAATCTTTAAAGAAGAAGCCCACATCTCTAAGATCCCTATAAAACAAGGGGCACGGCCTGGGACCCAGTCAATAATTTTGGGCTCTGGAAACCCCGCAACCTCTCTTCATCAGATTGACAAGAAGGAGAAGCCCCCCCCCCCCCAGCAAAGAAAAGACAGTGAGTCAGTGGCCTCTGCCACAGAAGTAACGGATATGGATGTAACCAAATTATCAGAAATGGAATTCAGAGTAACAATGGTCAAGATAATGAGTAGACTTGAAAAAAGTATTCAGGAAAATATTACTGAGAATATACAATCCCTAAGGGCGGAAATGAGAGCGAATTTGACAGAAATTAAAAATTCTATGAGCCAAATGCAGGCAAAACTAGAGGCTCTGACGGCCAGGGTCATGGAAGCGGAGGAAAGGGTTAGTGAATTGGAGGATGGGTTAATAGAGGAAAAAATAAAAATATAAGATGGTCTTAAAAAAATCCACGCCCACGAATGTTTGCTACGGGAGATTACTGACTCAACGAAACGATCCAATGTTAGAATCATCGGCATCCCCGAGGGGGTGGAGAAAAACAGAGGTCTAGAAGAGATATTTGAACAAATTGTAGCTGAAAACTTCCCTAATCTAGCAAGGGAAACAAACATTCGTGTCCAAGAGGCAGAGAGGACCCCTCCCAAGCTCAACCATGACAGACCTACACCACGTCACGTCATAGTGCAATTCGCAAATATGAGATCCAAGGATACAGTATTGAAAGCGGCCAGGGCAAAGAAATTTCTCACGTACCAAGGCAAAGGCATCAGAATTACGTCAGACCTGTCTACACAGACCTGGAATGAGAGAAAGGGTTGGGGGAGCATTTTTAAAGCTCTTTCAGAGAAAAACATGCAGCCAAGGATCCTTTATCCAGCAAGGCTGTCATTCAGAATTGATGGAGAAATAAAGACATTTCAGAATCGACAGTCACTAGCCAATTTCGTAACCACGAAACCAGCCCTACAGGAGGTATTACAGGGGGTTCTATAAAAGTAAAAAGGCCCCAAGAGTGATACAAAACAGAAAGTCACAGCCAATACAAAGACGTTACTGACAACATGGCAGAATTAAAAGCATATCTCTCAGTACTCAGCCTGAACATTAATGGTTTAAATTCTGGCTTCAAACGCCACAGGGTTGCAGATTGGATAAAAAGAAATGACCCATCCATTTGCTGTCTACAAGAGACTCATTTCGAACCCAAAGATGCATTCAGACTGAGAGTAAGGGGATGGAGTACCATCTTTCACGCAAATGGACCTCAAAAGAAAGCTGGGGTAGCAATTTTCATATCAGATAAACTGGATTTTAAACTACAGACTATAGTTAGAGACACAGAAGGGCACTATATTATTCTTAAAGGAAGTATTCAACAAGTGGATATGACCATTATAAATAATATGCCCCCAACAGGGGAGCAGCAAGATACACAAGCCAACTCTTAACCAGAATAAAGAGACATATAGATAAAAATACATTAATAGTAGGGGACCTCAACACTCCACTCTCAGAAATAGACAGAACACCCTGGCAAAAACTAAGCAAAGAATCAAAGGCTTTGAATGCCATACTCGACGAGTTGGACCTCTTAGATATATATAGAACACTACACCCCAGAACCAAAGAACACTCATTCTATTCTAATGCCCATGGAACATTTTCAAGAATAGACCATGTTCTGGGACACAAAACAGGTCTCAGCCGATACCAAAAGATTGAAATTATCCCCTGCATATTCTCAGACCACAATGCTCTGAAATTGGAACTCAACCACAAGGAAAAATTTGGAAGAAACTCAAACACTTGGAGACTAAGAACCATCCTGCTCAGGAATGACTCGATAAACCAGGAAATCAAAAATCAAATTAAACAATTTATGGAGACCAATGAGAATGAAAATACAACAGTCCAAAACCTATGGGATACTGCAAAGGCAGTCCTAAGGGGGAAATACATAGCCATCCAAGCCTCACTCAAAAGAATAGAAAAATCTAAAATGCAGTTTTTATATTCTCACCTCAAGAAGCTGGAACAGCAACAGAGGGACAGGCCTAATCCACGCACAAGGAAGCAGTTGACCAAAATTAAAGCTGAAATCAATGAATCAGAAACCAGAAGTACAGTAGAGCAGATCAACAGGACTAGAAGCTGGTTCTTGGAGAGAATCAATAAAATTGACAGACCACTGGCAAGACTTATCCAAAAGAAAAGAGAAAGGACCCAGATTATTAAAATTATGAATGAAAAAGGAGAGGTCACGACGAACACCATTGAAATTGGAAGGATTATTAGAAATTTTTATCAACAGCTATATGCCAATAAACTAAGCAATCTGGAAGAGATGGAATCCTTCCTGGAAACCTATAAACTACCAAGATTGAAAAAGGAAGAAATTGATTTCTTAAACAGGCCAATTAATTATGAAGAAATTGAGTCAGTGATAAACAACCTTCCAAATCACAAAACTCCAGGCCCGGACGGTTTTCCTGGGGAATTCTACCAAACATTCAAAGAAGAAATCATACCTATTCTCCTAAAGCTATTTCAAAAAATAGAAACAGAAGGAAAGCTACCAAACTCATTCTATGAGGCCAATATTACCTTGATCCCCAAACCAGGCAAAGACCCCCTCAAAAAGGAGAATTACAGACCGATTTCCCTAATGAAGATGGACGCCAAAATCCTCAACAAGATACTTGCTAATAGAATCCAACAGTACATTAAAAGGATTATCCACCACGATCAAGTGGGATTCATACCTGGGATGCAAGCGTGGTTCAATATTCGCAAATCAATCAGCGTGATACATCATATCAACAAGAAAAGACTCAAGAACCATATGATCCTCTAAATCGATGCCGAAAAAGCATTTGACAAAATACAGCATCCTTTCCTGATTAAAACCCTTCAGAGTGTAGGAATAGAAGGTACATTTCTCAATCTCATAAAAGCCATCTATGAAAAGCCTACTGCAAATATTATTCTCAATGGGGAAAAGCTGGAAGCCTTTCCCTTAAGATCAGGAACACGACAAGGGTGCCCACTCTCGCCACTATTATTCAACATAGTACTAGAAGTCCTTGCAACAGCAATCAGACAACAAAAAGGGATCAAAGGTATTCAAATCGGCAAAGAAGAAGTCAAAATGTCTCTCTTCGCAGACGACATGATACTCTATATGGAAAACCCAAAAGAAGCCACTCCCAAACTATTAGAAGTCATAGAGCAATTCAGTAACGTGGTGGGATACAAAATCAATGCTCAGAAATCAGTTGCATTTCTGTACACGAATAACGAGAACGAAGAAAGAGAAATCAGGGAATCCATCCCATTTACAATAGCACCAAGAACCATATGTTACCTTGGAATTAACTTAACCAGAGACGTAAAGGTCCTTTATTCTAGAAACTATAAATCACTCTTAAAAGACATTGAGGAAGACATAAAAAGATGGAAAGATATTCCATGCTCATGGATCGGAAGAATTAACATAGTTAAAATGTCCATGCTACCCAGAGCAATCTACACTTTCAATGCTATCCCGATCAAAATACCGAGAACGTTTTTCAAAGAACTGGAATAGTCCTTAAATTTGTATGGAATCAGAAAAGACCCCGAATCTCCAAGGAACTGTTGAAAAGGAAAAACAAAGCTGGGGGCATCACAATGCCAGATTTCGAGCTGTACTACAAAGCTGTGATCACAAAGACAGCATGGTACTGACACAAAAACAGACACATAGACCAATGGAACAGAATAGAGAGCCCAGAAATGGACCCTCAGCTCTTTGGGCAACTAATATTTGATAAAGCAGGAAAAAACATCCGGTGGGAAAAAGACAGTCTCTTCAATAAATGGTGCTGGGAAAATTGGACAGCTACATGCAAAAGAATGAAACTTGACCACTATCTCACACCATACACAAAAATAAACTCCAAATGGATGAAAGACCTCGATGTGAGACAGGAATCCATCAAAATTCTAGAGGAGAACATAGGCAGCAACCTCTACGACATCAGCCAAAGCAACCTTTTTCATGACACATCCCCAAAGGCAAGAGAAACAAAAGATAAAATGAATTTATGGGACTTCATCAAGATTAAAAGTTTCTGCACATCCAAGGAAACAGTCAGAAAAACTAAGAGGCAGCCCACGGAATGGGAGAATATATTTGCAAATGACACTACAGATAAAGGACTGGTATCCAAGATCTACAAAGAACTTCTCAAACTCAATACACGAGAAACAAATAAACAAATCAAAAAATGGGCAGAAGATATGAACAGACACTTTTCCAATGAAGACATACAAATGGCTAACAGACACATGAAAAAATGTTCAAAATCATTAGCCATCAAGGAAATTCAAATCAAAACCACACTGAGATACCACCTTATGCCAGTTAGAATGGCAAAAATAGACAAGGCAAGAGACAACAATTGTTGGAGAGGATGTGGAGAAAGGGGATCCCTCCTACATTGTTGGTGGGAATGCAAGTTGGTACAGCCACTCTGGAAAACCGTGTGGAGGTCCCTTAAAAAGTTAAAAATTGAGCTACCCTATGATCCAGCCATTGCACTACTGGGTGTTTACCCCAAAGATACAGACGTAGTGAAGAGAAGGGCCATATGCACCCCAATGTTCATAGCAGCAATGTCCACAATAGCTAAATCGTGGAAGGAGCCGAGATGCCCTGCAACAGATGACTGGATTAAGAACTTGTGGTCCATATATACAATGGAATATTACTCAGCAATCAGAAAGAATGAGTTCTCAACATTTGCTACAACATGGACGGCACTGGAGGAGATAATGCTTAGTGAAATAAGTCAAGCAGAGAAAGACAACTATCATATGATTTCTCTCATCTATGGAACATAAGAACTAGAATGATCAGTAGGGGAAGAAAGGGATAAAGAAAGGGGGGGTAATCAGAAGGGGGAATGAAACATGAGAGACTATGGACTATGAGAAACAAACTGAGGGCTACAGAGGGGAGGGGGGTGGGGGAATGGGATAGACCGGTGATGGGTAGTAAGGAGGGCACATATTGCATGGTGCACTGGGTGTTATACACAACTAATGAATCATCGAGCCTTACATCGAAAACCGGGGATGTACTGTATGGTGACTAACATAATATAATAAAAAATCATTATTAATAAAAAAAAAGAAATTTAACAACTTTTAGAAGAATCAGGGTGTAATTTAGAAAATAAAGGCCGGGCGTGTAGATGGCGTCACTGGAGCGTGAGTTGCTGCACGAGGGTATTGAAGACAATGGCCAAGAACAAACTAAGAGGGCAGAAGTCCAGGAAAGTATTTCATATAGCCAGCCAAAAAAACCTTAAGTCTAAAAACAAAGCAAAACCAGTTACCACTAATCTTAAGAAGATAAACATTGTGAATGATGAAAAAGTTAACAGAGTGAATAAAGCTTTTGTAGATATACAAAAGGAACTTTCACATTTCTCAAAAGGCCTTTCCCTTGAACCTCTGCAGAAACAGGTGATTCCTCAGCAGTGTCATGTAAACGAACCAGTTAATGTTGATGAAGCAACAAGGTTATTGGCTCAGTTGTAATACGCTGGAGATACATCAAATACCCAAAAAAGACCAATAAATTAAATGTTTTACATAGTTTTATTTTTAAAAATCTTGTTAATGTACACGCATTGGCACATTTTTAAAGCAAACTACATAAACAGATCTTTCCTATAATCTAGGAAAATGGAATGTCAGAAGTCAACAAAATGTGATAAACAAAGTGCTAAAACAGAAGGCACTTCACAAAATCTGTTCACTGAAACAGTTAATATATCCTACTTACACCCTTCACTTTATAAGTGGCAGTGAATGTGTGTTTGAATTGGAGGACACACAGAAATACGGAGTTTCGTGGCAGTAAAAAAAATACAAGTGATGAGCCATTGGCCAACTTTTTTTGTTTTTGATAGCCTTAAGTCTACTTTAACTTTCCTCTCATAAGAGGAAAAAAAACAGAAGGATTCAGAATTGGAAGAAAAGCTGAAATCCCAGAATGTAATTACTTGAGGGTGAAGGGGATTTGTGGGTATTAAATCACCTTTTCCCCTGGAAAAAAGAAAAAAGAAAAAAAAGGCCTGCTAGATTTCTTCTTTCCCTTTTTTCTCCATCACAAACACTTTTTTAAATAAGTACTCATTTGCACTAAACAACTTTCCCTGTGTCTTTTTCTATATCCTTGTTCCAGTGTTTAGTCATTATTTTCTTAAAACTCAGTTACCTCCTTCATCATTCTTTTTCTTTCTTCATTGATTTTTTTAATGTTTTTTTTTATTATATTATGTTAGTCACCATACAGTACATCCCTGGTTTCTGATGTAAAGTTCGATGATTCATTAGTTACGTATAACACCCAGTGCACCATGCAATACATGCCATGCTTACTACCCATCACCAGTCTATCTCATTCCCCCACCCCTTCCCCTCTGAAGCCCTCAGTTTGTTTCTCAGAGTCCATAGTCTCTCATGCTTCATTCCCCATTCTGATTAAACCCCCCTTTCTTTATCCCTTTCTTCTCATACTGATCTTCCTAGATCTTATATTCCATAGATGAGAGAAATCATATGATAATTGTTTTTCTCTGCTTGACTTATTTCACTTAGCATTATCTCCTCCAGTGCCGTCCAAGTTGCAGCAAATGTTGAGAACTCGTTCTTTCTGATAGCTGAGTAATATTCTGTTGTATATATGGACCACAACTTCTTAATCCAGTCATCTGTTGAAGGGCATCTCGGTTCCTTCCACGATTTAGCTATTGTGGACAGAGCTGCTATGAACATTGGGGTGCGTATGGCCCTTCTCTTCACTACGTCTGTATCTTTGGGGTAAATACCCAGTAGTGCAATGGCGGGGTCATAGGGTAGCTCTATTTTTAACTTTTTAAGGGATCTACACACTGTTTTCCAAAGTGGGTGTACCAACTTGCATTCCCACCAGCAGTGTAAGAGGGATCCCCTTTCTCCACACCCTCTCCAACATTTGTTGTTTCCTGCCTTGTCAATTTTTGCCATTCTAACTGGCAAAAGGTGATACCTTAAGGTAGTTTTGATTTGAATTTCCCTGATGGCTAATGATTTTGAACATTTTTTCACTGTCTGTTCGCCATTTCTATGTCTTCATTGGAGAAGGGTCTGTTCATATCTTCTGCCCATTTTTAGATTTGATTATTTGTTTTTCATGTATTGAGGTTGAGTTCTTTATAGATCTTGGATACCAGTCTTTTATCTGTAGTGTCATTTGCAAATATCTTCTCCCATTCCGTGGGCTCCCTCCTAGTTTTTTTGACTGTTTCCTTGGCTGTGCAGAAGTTTTTATCTTGATGAAGACCCACAAGTTCATTTTTTCTTTTGTTTCTCTTGCCTTTGGAGAGGTGTCATGAAAGAAGTTGCTGTGGCTGATGTCAAAGAGGTTGCTGCCTATGTTCTCCTCTAGGATTTTGATGGATTCCTGTCTCACATCAAGGTCTTTCATCCATTTGGAGTTTATCTTTGTTTATGGTGTGAGAGAGTGGTCAAGTTTCATTCTTTTGCATATAGCTGTCCAATTTTCCCAGCACCATTTATTGAAGAGACTGTCTTTTTTCTACTGGATATTTTTTCCTGCTTTGTCAGAGATTAGTTGCCCATAGAGCCGAGGGTCCATTTCTTTTTTTTTTATTAAAGGTTTTATTCATTTATTTAACAGAGATAGAGACAGCCAGAGAGAGAGGGAACACAAGCAGGGGGAATGGGAGAGGAAGAAGCAGGCTCATAGCGGAGGAGCCTGATGTGGGTCTCGATCCCATAATGCCAGGATCACGCCTGAGCTAAAGCAGACGCTTAACGCCTTCGCCACCCAGGCGCCCCTGAGGGTCCATTTCTTGGTTCTCTAATCTATTCCATTGGTCTATGTGTCGTGGTTTTTGTACCAATACCATGCTGTCTTTGCGATCACACCTTTGTAGTACAGCTTGAAATCAGGCAGCGTGATGTCCCCAGCTTTGTTTTTCCTTTTCAACAATTCCTTGGTGATTCGGAGCCTTTTCTGGTTCCACACAAATTTAAGGGCTGTTCCATTTCTTTGAAAAATGTCATTGGTATTTTGATCGGGATAGCATTGAAAGTGTAGATTGCTCTGGGTAGCATGGACATTTTAACTATGTTAATTCTTCCGATCCATGAGCATGGAATATTTTTCTATCTTTTTGTGTCTTCTTCAGTGCGTTTCAAGAGTGATTTATAGTTTCTAGAATATAGGTACTTTACGTCTCTGGTTAAGTTAATTCCAAGATAACGTATGATTTTTGGTGTTAATGTAAATGGAATGGATTCCCTAATTTCTCTTTCTTCAGTCTCATTGTTAGTGTATAGAAATTCAATTGATTTCTGAGCATTTATTTTTTTATCCCACCGCATTACTGAATTGCTCTATAACTTCTAGTAGTTTGGGGGTGGATTCTTTTGGGTTTTCCATATAGAGTATCATGTCATTTATGAAGGGAGACAGTTTGACTTCTTCTTTGCTGATTTGGATACCTTTTATCCATTTTTGTTGTCTGATTGCTGTTGCAAGGACTTCTACTACTATGTTGAATATTAATAGTGAGAGTGGGCATCCTTGTCGTATTCCTGATCTTTAGGGAAAGGTTTCCAGCCTTTTGCCAATGAGAACCATATTCGCTGTAGGCTTTTCATTGATGGTTTTTATGAAATTGAGGAATGTACCCTTTATCCCTACACTCTGAAGGGTTTCAATCAGGAAAGGATGCTGTTTTTTGTCAAATGCTTTTTCTGCATCAATTGAGAGGATCATGTAGTTGTTGACTCTTTTCTTGTTGATATGATCTATCACAGTGATAAATTTGCAAATGTTGAACCACCCTTACATCACAGGGATGAATCTCACTTGGTCATGATGGATAATCCTTTGAATGTACTGTTGGATTCTATTAGCAAGGATCTTGTTGAGAATTTTGGCGTCCATATTCATCAGGGATATCAGTGTGTAATTTTCCTTTTTGATGGGGTCTTTGCCTGATTTCGGTATCAAGGTAATATTGGCCTCAGAGAATGAGATTGGTAGCTTTCCTTCTGTTTCTATTTTTTGAAATAGCTTTAGGAGAATGGGTATTTTTTCTTCTTTGAATGTTTGGTAGAATTCCACGGGAAATCCATCAGGCCCTGGCATGTTTTTTTTTTTTTTGGAAAGTTTTTAATCACCCTTTCAATCTCTTCAAAATTTATTGGCCTGTTTAAAAAATCACTTTCTTCCTGTTTCAGTTTTGGTAGTTTATAGGTTTCCAGGAAGGCCTCCATCTCTTCCAGAATGCTTAATTTATTGGCATATAGCTGTTGATAAAAGTTTCTAACAATCCTTCCAATTTCATTGGTGTTGGTGGTGACCTCTCCCTTTTCATTCATAATTTTATTAATTTGCGTCCATTCTCTATTCTTTTGGAAAAGTCTTGCCAGTGGTTTGTCAATTTTATTTATTCTTTCAAAGAACCAGCTTCTTGTTCTGTTGATCTGCTCTACTGTACTCCTGGTTTCTAATTCATTGACCTCTGCTCTAATCTTGATCAACTGCTTTCTCGTGCATGGATTAGGCCTGTTCCTCTGCTGCTGTTTCAGCTTCTTGAGGTGAGAATATAAAAACTGCATTTTAGATTTTTCTATTCTTTTGAGTGAGGTTTGGATGGCTATGTATTTCCCTCTTAGGAATGCCTTTGCTGTGTCCCGTAGGTTTTGGACCATTGTGTTTTCATTCTCGTTGGTCTCCATAAACTGTTTAAATTGATTTTTGATTTTGGTTTATTTAATCATTCTTTAGCAAGGTGGTTCTTAGTTTCCAAGTGTTTGAGTTTCTTCCAAATTTTTCCTTGTGATTGAGTTCCAATTTCAAAGCATTGTGTTCTGAGAATATGCAGGGAATAACCCTCAGACTTTTGGTATCAGTTGAGACCTGTTTTGTGACCTAGAACATCGTCTATTCTTGAGAATGTTCCATGTGCATTCCAATAGAATGAGTCTTCTTTTGTTCTGGTGTGTAGTGTTCTATATATATCTATGAGGTCCATCTTGACTAGTATGGCATTCAAAGCTCTTATTTCTTTGTTGATTTTCTGCTTAGGTGATCTATCTATTGCTGATAGTGGAGTGTTGAGATCCCCTACTATTATCGTATTTTTTACTATATGTCTTTTTATTCGGGTTAAGAGTTGGCTTGTGCATTTTGCTGCTACCCTGTTGGGGGCATAGATATTTATAATTGTCATATCCACTTGTTGGATACACCCTTTAGGAATAATATAGTGCCCTTCTGTATCTCTAACTATAGTCTTTAGTTTAAAATCCAATCTGTCTGATATGAGAATTGCTACCCCAGCTTTCTTTTGAGGTCCGTTGGCATGAAAGATGGTTTTCTATCTCTTTACTTTCAGTCTGGACGTATCTTTAAGTTCAAAATGAGTCTCTTGTAGACAGCAAATGGATGGGTTGTGTCTTTTTATAATCTGCAACCCTTTGGCTTCTTATGGGAGCATTTAGGCCATTCAAATTGAGAGTGATTACTGAGAGATATGATTTTAATGATGTCATGTTGTCTGTAAAATCTTTGTTTCTATAGATTGTAACTTTTGTTCTGTATCACTCTTGGGGCCTTTTTACTTTTATAGAAACCCCCCTTAATATCATTGGTCAGTGACTGGTGATTCTGGAAGGTCCTTCTCTCTCCATCCATTCTGAATGACAGCCTTGCTGGTTAAAGGATCCTTGGCTGCATGTTTTTCTCTGAGAGAGCTTTAAAAATGCCCACCCAACCCTTTCTCTCATTCCAGGTCTGTGTAGACAGGTCTGACGTAATCCTGATACTTTTGCCTTGGTACATGAGAAATTTCTTTGCCCTGGCAGCTTTCAATACTGTATCCTTGGATCTAATGTTTTCGAATTGCACTTTGATGTGACGTGGCATAGGTTTGTCATTGTGAGCTTGGGAGGGGTCCTCTCTGCCTCTTGGATATGAATGCTTGTTTCCTTTGCTAGATTAAGGAAGTTTTCAGCTACAATTTGTTCAAATATCTCTTCTAAACCTCTGTTTTTCTCCACCCCCTTAGGGATGTCGATGATTCTGACATTGGAACGTTTCATTGAGTCAGTAATCTTCCGTAACCTACATTTTTGAGGTTGGATTTTTTTTTGACCCAAGTTTCTGTTTTAGCTTTCTCTTCTACCAACTCATCCTCCAATTTGCTGATTTGTTCTTCTGCCTCATTTATCCTGGCTGTCAGAGCATCTCATTTTGACTGCATTTAATTCATAGAATTTTTAATTTCTGCCAGATTCGCTCTCATTTCCACCCTTAGAGATTCTATATTCTTGTTAATATTTTTGTTAATATTTTTTTCAAGTCTGCACATCATCTTGACTATTGTTACTCTGAACTCCATTTTTGATAATTTGGTTATATCCATATGCATCAGTTCTGTGGCAGAGGCCACAGACTCATTTTCTTTTTTGTGCAGGGGGGGAATTTCTCCTTCTCATCATTCTAATGAGGAGAGGTTGCGGGGTTGTCTAGAGCCAAAATTATTGACAAGGACCCATGCAGTGTGCACTTGTTTTTTAGGGACCTTAGGGATGTGGGCTTCTTGATTTTTCAGCCTGCCTTCTGGGGGAGGGGCCTGCCACGCTGATACTCAGGCAACCTTGTTTGGGTAGAGTCTCCCTATCCCCTGGAGGTGGGATGGGGATATGCACACTGTGAGCTGGTCTTTCCAGGCTTTTTTCCTCTGGTGGCTTTCCCTGATGGTTTGCCCTGCCTCTTCTGAGAGTCAGAGCAACAGTGGCTGAATCCCAGCCTCTGTCTCAGAACAGAGAGATCGCAGTCCGCTCTCCACTCAGCTCTTCTAGCCACTTTAACTCTGCTTCTGTTGGTGCTGCTCAACCCCACTGTGTCCCGGGATGTGTGCCCCACAGCCAGCGTCCCAGCCCTCACTTCCAGGGCTGGCACTTCTCTGTCCTTTGTATTTCTAATACCACCAGCTGCCAGCCACCAGCTGCCCCCGTGTGCTCCAGAACTCCATTTCAGTGTGGTTCATGGGCACTCTGGAGCTCCGGTTTTCAGACTGGTTGCACCCATTCCCAGGCTCCCAGGCTCAGTCTGCTCTGTTGCAGGTGCCGGTCCACCACTCAGCCTGCTCCCCAGTGCAGGTGGCTACCTCTTCCCAGCACCCAAGCCTGGCGGCTCCCTCCCCCTTCCATTTATCTTCCGATATCTGTGCAGGGATTCATGGCTCCCCACTTCGTACCTCAATAGTCAGTGTTGGAGATGTTCATTTGTAGAGATCCAGATGTATCTTCCTGTGTCTCAGGCTGATTCCATGAGTGTTCAGGTTGGTCTGGTACCTATCCAGCTCAACTCAGGGGATCAGCTGAAAAAGGGGACCCCTACTCATCCACCATCTTAAGTCCCAGGATGTAGTGTCTTCTAACACAGAGAACAAAATTCAATCAGGAACAAGGGGATCAGCCTGCATTGTCTACCCTGTGAGATTATAGTCTTCCCCTCGCCTTTTGTTTGTTTTTTTGTTTCATTCTTGTTCTGTTTGCTTTTCTATTGTGACCTCTGACCACTTCATATTTGTCTAGGTTGTATTTTGCTTGGGTGGTTGTTGACATTTTGGACTCTAATCATTTGTTCACCCATCCTTCTCTGGACAAAATGACTAAAAGGAGGAATTCACAACAAAATAAAGAACCAGAAGCAATGTTCTCTGCCACAGAGCTATTCGATATGGATATAAGTAAGATGTCAGAGATGGAATTCAGGATAGCAATTATAAAATGAATAGCTAGGCCTGAAAAAAGCATAAACAGCAGTACAAAATTTCTAAGGGCAGAAATGAGATCTAATCAAACTGAACTCAAAAATGCTATGAATGAGTTGCAGTCTAAATGCAGTGTAAGCTAAGGTTAATGAGACAGAAAAGAGAATAAGTGATCTAGAAGACATCCTGATGGACAGGAAGTTGAGGAAAAGAGAGAAAGACAACTAATAGCTCATGAAGAAAGGCTTCAAGAAATTAATGATGCCTTGAAATGAACCAATGTTTGAATTATTGGGGTTACTGAGGAGGTGGGAAAGAGAGAGGGTGAGAAGGTATATTTGAGTAAATCAAAGCTGAAAACTTCCCTAATCTGGGGAAGCATTCATGTCCAAGAGGCAGAGAGGAACTCTACCAAAATCAATAAACTAGATCAGCAACCTGATATATAATAGTGAAAATTGCAAATCTTGGAGAAAAAGAAGGTATACTGAGAGCTGCTGGGGAGAGGGTGTTCTGTACATATGGAGAGAGGAATATCAGAATAACATCAGACCAATCCACAGAAACCTGGCAGGCCAGAAGTTACTGGCAAGATATATTCAGCATACTAAATGAAAAGAACATGAAGCCAAGAATATTTTATCCAGCAAGACTGTCATTCAGAATAGAAGAAGAGAGAAAGAGCTTCCAGGAGAGACAGAAACAGAAAGAACATGTGACCACCAAGACAGCCCTTCAAGAAATATTAAGAGGGGGTCCTATAAATGAAGAAAGACCCCAAGAGTAACATACACAAGAAAGAAAAAGAGGCAATTTACAGAAACAGGGACTTGACAGGCAATACAATGGAACTAAATTCATATCTTTCAATAGGTACTCTGAATGTAAATGGGATGAATGCTCCAATAAAAAGACAAAGGAAATCTGATTGGATAAAAAAGCAAGAATCATCCGTATGCTGTCTACAAGAGACTCATGTTGAACCTAAAGACGCAACTAGATTGAAAGGGAAGGGGTGGAATACCACTTACCACACTAAAGGACTTCAAAAGAAAGCTGAGGTAGCAATCCTCTTATCACACAAATTAGATTTTAAACCAGAGACCATAGTAAGAGATGTAGAGGGACACTATATCATACTTAAAGTGTCTATCCAGCAAGAAGATATAAAAACAAGAAGATATGCCCCCAATGTGGGAGGAGCCAATTATATAAACCAATTAATAATCAAAGTAAAGAAACACATTGATAATGATAGATTAATAGTAGGGGACTTCAGGGGTGCCTGGGTGGCACAGCAGTTAAGCGTCTGCCTTCGGCTCAGGACATGATCCCGGCGTTGTGGGATCGAGCCCTGCATCAGGCTCCTCTGCTATGAGCCTGCTTCTTCCTCTCTCACTCCCCCTGCTTGTGTTCCCTCTCTCGCTGGCTGTCTCTATCTCTGTCAAATAAATAAGTAAAATCTTTAAAAAAAAATAGTAGGGGACTTCAACATCCCACTTACAGCAATGGACAGATCATCTAAGCAGAAGATCAACAAAGAAACAAGGGCTTTTGATGACACTCTGGACCAGATGGACCTCAGAGATATATATGGAACATTCCATCCTAAAACAACAGAATATTCATACTTCTCGAGTGCACATGGAACTTTATCAAGAATAGAAGACAAGCTGGGTCACAAATCGAGTCTCAACTGATACCAAAATATTGAGATTATCCCTTGCATATTTTCAGACCAAAGTGCTTTGAAATTTGGAAGGAACTCAAACACATGGAGTTTAAAGAGCACATTGTGAGAGGAGTTAAGATGGCGGAGGAGTGGGGGACCCCTTTTTCAGCTGGTCCCCTGAGTCGAGCTGGATAGGTACCAGAACAGCCTGAACATCCACGGAATCAGCCTGAGACGCAGGAAGATACATCTGGATCTCCACAAATGAACATCTCCAGGGCTGAGTATTGAGGTACAAAGCGGGGAGGCATGAAACCACGCACAGATATCGGAAGATAAACAGAAGGGGGAGGGAGCCGCTGCGTTCAGGCTCCAGGAAGCAGTAGCCACCTGCACGGTGGAGCAGGCAGACTCGAGGACCAGCACCCGCAAGAGAGCAGACTGAAAACGTGAGCTGGGAGCGCACGCTACCAGACTTCTCACAGAACGCTGGGACTCCGGTGTGCTCACTAGAAGCAGACTGAGACTGGGAGCTCCAGAGCACGCGGGGGCAGCTAGCGGCTGGCGGTGTTAGAAACACAAAGGACAGAGACACACCGGCCTTGGAAGTGAGTGCTGGGACGCCTGGTGTGGGGCGCATATCCTAAGACACTGCAGGGTTGAGCAGCACCAACAGAAACAGAGTTAAAGTGGTCAGAACATCAGTGGAGAACGGTCCACAATCCCTCTGTTCTAAGACAGAGGGTGAGATTCGGCCACTGCTGCTCTGACTCTCAGAAGAGGCATAGCAAGCTGCCCGGGAAAGCCGCCAGAGAACATAAGCCTGGAAATACCGGCTCACAGCGTGCCCATCCCCATCCCCCCTCGCAGGGGATGCGGAGACTCTACCCAAACAGGATTGCCTGAGTATCTGCGCGGCAGACCCCATCCCCAGAAGGCAGGCTGAAAAATCAAGAAGGCCACATCCCAGGGCACCTGGGTGGCGCAGTCATTAAGCGTCTGTCTTCAGTTCAGGGCGTGATCTCAACGTTCCAGAAAGGAGTCCCTCATTGGGCTCCTCCACTGGGAGCCTGCTTCTTCCTCTCCCACTCACCTGCTTCTGTTCCATCTCTCGCTGGTTGTCTCTCTGCCACATAAATAAATAAAATCTTTAAAGAAGAAGCCCACATCCCTAAGATCCCTATAAAACAAGGGTGCACGGCCTGGGTCCCGGTCAATAATTTGGGCTCTGGACAACCCTGCAACCTCTCCTCATCAGAATGGCGAGAAAGAGAAATCCCCCCCCAGCAAAGAAAAGAAAATGAGTCTGTGGCCTCTGCCAAAGAGCTAATGGATATGGATGCAACCAAATTATCAGAAATGGAATTCAGAGTAACAATGGTCAAGATGATGTGTACACTTGAAAAAAGTATTAACAAAAATGTTAATGAGAATATAGAATCTGTAAGGGCAGAAATGAGAGTGAATCTGGCAGAAATTAAAAATTCTATGAGCCACTGAGATACCACCTTACGCCAGTTAGAATGGCAAAAATAGACAAGGCAAGAGACAACAATTGTTGGAGAGGATGTGGAGAAAGGGGATCCCTCCTACATTGTTGGTGGGAATGCAAGTTGGTACAGCCACTCTGGAAGACAGTGTGGAGGTCCCTTAAAAAGTTAAAAATTGAGCTACCCTAGGATCCAGCCATTGCACTACTGGGTATTTACCCCAAAGATACAGACGTAGTAAAGAGAAGGGCCATATGCGCCTAAATGTTCATAGCAGCAATGTCCCCAATAGCTAAATCGTGGAAGGAGCCGAGATGCCCTTCAACAGATGACTGGATTAAGAACTTGTGGTCCATATATACAATGGAATATTACTCAGCTATCAGAAAGAACGAGTTCTCAACATTTGCTACAACATGGACGGCACTGGAGGAGATAATGCTAAGTGAAATAAGTCAAGCAGAGAAAGACAACTATCATATGATTTCTCTCATCTATGGAACATAAGAACTAGGATGATCAGTAGGGGAAGAAAGGGATAAAGAAAGGGGGGGTAATCAGAAGGGGGAATGAAACATGAGAGACTATGGACTCTGAGAAACAAACTGAGGGCCTCAGAGGGGAGGGGGGTGGGGGAATGGGATTGGCCGGTGATGGTTAGTAAGGAGGGCACGTATTGCATGGTGCACTGGGTGTTATACACAACTAATGAATCATCGAGTCTTACATCGAAAACCGGGGATGTACTGTATGGTGACTAACATAATATAATAAAAAATTATTATAAAGAAAAAAAAAAGAATTTGTGAGTTGAGACATGGAGTCTCAACAGTGTTCTTCTATAGAGTTAAGCAAAGCACTTTCTGTTGATGTGTTCACACAGACTTTTGCACATGCTTCCGTTTTCAGGACAGAATCCTGTGAGATGCAAGATGCTTTCTCTATGGTGTTCTTTCTTAGACTTCAGTCTATGGCACTTTCCTTATGTTTTCTTATACCTCTGTGCAAATGCTTTCATCTTCACGACCAAAGACGTGACCAGAAAGACGGCTTTGATACAATGTTCTGTCTTACAGATCGGTTAATGGCCCTTTCCTTATGCTTCCATTCACAATGTGAAACAGGCTTTCATCATCAAGACAGACGATGCCGTTTGGAAGACACTTTCCATACCCTGTTCTTACTGAGAGTTACGTCTATTTCAGTTTCCTTAAGATTCAATGCACTTATTTGGAACCACGTGTATATTCATGGGTCACGATGTTAGAATGATGTTGCTCTTCTATCAAAAGTCTCGGTTCTCTCCATTACTTAGATTCAACCTCTTTATGTTTTCTCTCACACTTCTGCAATTACTTCCATCTTCCGTCCCGAAGCTGTGAGTTGGAAGACCTTTCAAAAGGGTGTTCTTCTTTAAGCATACAGCACGTTCCTTATGTTTGCATACACACTACTGGAAATTATACCATCTTCATGAAGGTAGATGTGATTTGGAAAGTTGTCTCTAGATGGTGCTCTTTCTTACTCTTAAGTGTAAGGCACTTCTCTTTCAGTTCAACACTGATATTTGAAAAAGCTTCTCTCTTCATGCATCAGGATGTTTGAAGTGGCATTCTCTCTACAGAGGCTTGGTGCTCATAGTTTAGTAAACCGCACTTCTTTACACATTCCCTCACCCTGTAGCCCATGCCTCCATCTGCATGAGAGTAGATGTGAGTTTCAGATGCTTTTCGATGTAGTTCATAATGTTAAGTGCACCATAATTTCCTTATGCTGAAAAACGCTCTTTAATAATGCTTCCAACTTCATAAAAGAAGACGTGTGTTGAAGGATGGATCGGTACACTACTTTCTTGAAGCTACGTCTCTGCCACTTTCCTTTTGCTTTCAACACAACGTTGCAAATGTTTCCATCTTCATGACAGACGTTGTGGGTTGTAAGATGCTATCTATCCAGAATTCACATCTACTATTAAGTTGATGGCACTTTCCTTAAGGTTCAGCGCACAAGGAAGAAAACCCTGGTTGATTCATTCATCAGGAGGTGGGTTCGGTGTTGTATGCTCTCTGCACAGATTCGGTTGTCAGAATTTAGGAGACGGCACGTTCTTTACACGCTCCCCCGTCGCACTCTTGCCATAGCTTCCATCTTCATGACAGAAGTTGTGAGTTGAGAGAAGCCCCCCCCCCAGTAAAGAAAAGACAGTGAGTCTGTGGCCTCTGCCACAGAAATAACAGATATGGATGTAACCAAATTATCAGAAATGGAATTCAGAGTAACAATGGTCAAGATGATGAGTAGACTTGAAAAAAGTATTAAGGAAAATGTTACTGAGAATATAGAATCCCTAAGGGCGGAAATGAGAGCGAATTTGACAGAAATTAAAAATTCTATGAGCCAAATGCAGGCAAAACTAGAGGCTCTGACGGCCAGGGTCACAGAAGCAGAGGAAAGGGTTAGTGAATTGGAGGATGGGTTAATAGAGGAAAAAATGAAAATATAAGATGCTTTTAAAAAAATCCACACCCACGAATGTTGGCTACGGGAGATTACTGACTCAACGAAACGATCCAATGTTAGAATCATCGGCATCCCCGAGGGGGTGGAGAAAAACAGAGGTCTAGAAGAGATATTTGAACAAATTGTAGCTGAAAACTTCCCTGATCTAGCAAGGGAAACAAACATTCGTGTCCAAGAGGCAGAGAGGACCCCTCCCAAGCTCAACCACGACAAACCTATGCGACGTCACGTCATAGTGCAATTCGCAAATATTAGATCCAAGGATACAGTATTGAAAGCGGCCAGGGCAAAAAAAATTCTCACGTACCAAGGCAAAGGCATCAGAATTCCGTCAGACCTGTCTACACAGACGTGGAATGAGAGAAAGGGTTGGGGGAGCATTTTTAAAGCTCTTTCAGAGAAAAACATGCAGCCAAGGATCCTTTATCCAGCAAGGCTGTCATTCAGAATTGATGGAGAAATAAAGACATTTCAGAATCGCCAGTCACTAACCAATTTCGTAACCAAGAAACCAGCCCTACAGGAGGTATTATGGGGGGTTCTATAAAAGTAAAAAGGCCCCAAGAGTGATACAGAACAGAAAGTCACAGCCAATACAAACAAAGACTTTACTGACAACATGGCATCATTAAAAGCATATCTCTCAGTACTCAGTCTTAATATTAATGGCTTAAATTCTTCCTTAAAATGCCACAGGGTTGCAGATTGGATAAAAAGAAATGACCCATCCATTTGCTGTCTACAAGAAATTCATTTCAAACCCAAAGATGCATTCAGACTGAGAGTAAGGGGATGGAGTACCATCTTTCACGCAAATGGACCTCAAAAGAAAGCTGGGGTAGCAATTTTCATATCAGATAAACTGGATTTTAAACTACAGACTATAGTTAGAGACGCAGAAGGGCACTATATTATTCTTAAAGGAAGTATTCAACAAGTGGATATGACAATTATAAATATATATGCCCCCAACAGGGGAGCAGCAAGATACACAAGCCAACTCTTAACCAGAATAAAGAGACATATAAATAAAAATACATTAAAAGTAGGGGACCTCAACACTCCACTCTCAGAAATAGACAGAACACCCTGGCAAAAACTAAGCAAAGAATCAAAGGCTTTGAATGCCATACTCGACTAGTTGGACCTCATAGATATATATAGAACACTACACCCCAGAACCAAAGAATACTCATTCTATTCTAATGCCCATGGAACATTCTCAAGAATAGACCATGTTCTGGGACACAAAACAGGTCTCAGCCGATACCAAAGGATTGAAATTATCCCCTGCATATTCTCAGACCACAACACTCTGAAATTGAAACTCAACCACAAGGAAAAATTTGGAAGAAACTCAAACACTTGGAGACTAAGAACCAATCTGCTCAGGAATGACTTGATAAACCAGGAAATCAAAAATCAAATTAAACAATTTATGGAGACCAAGGAGAATGAAAATACAACTGTCCAAAATCTATGGGATACTGCAAAGGCAGTCCTAAGGGGGAAATACATAGCCATCCAAGCCTCACTCAAAAGAATAGAAAAATCTAAAATGCAGTTTTTATATTCTCACCTCAAGAAGCTGGAACAGCAACAAAGGGACAGGCCTAATCCACACACGAGGAAGCAGTTGACCAAAGTTAGAGCTGAAATCAATGAATCAGAAACCAGAAGTACAGTAGAGCAGATCAACAGGACTAGAAGCTGGTTCTTGGAGAGAATCAATAAAATTGACAGACCACTGGCAAGACTTATCCAAAAGAAAAGAGAAAGGACCCAGATTATTAAAATTATGAATGAAAAAGGAGAGGTCACAATGGATACCATTGAAATTGGAAGGATTATTAGAAATTTTTATCAACGGCTATATGCCAATAAACTAAGCAATCTGGAAGAGATGGAATCCTTCCTGGAAACCTATAAACCACCAAGATTGAAACAGGAAGAAATTGATTTCTTAAACAGGCCAATTAATTATGAAGAAATTGAGTCAGTGATAAACAACCTTCCAAATAACAAAACTCCAGGCCCGGACGGTTTTCCTGGGGAATTCTACCAAACATTCAAAGAAGAAATCATACCTATTCTCCTAAAGCTATTTCAAAAAATAGAAACAGAAGGAAAGCTACCAAACTCATTCTATGAGGCCAATATTACCTTGATCCCCAAACCAGGCAAAGACCCCCTCAAAAAGGAGAATTACAGACCGATTTCCCTAATGAATATGGACGCCAAAATCCTCAACAAGATACTTGCTAATAGAATCCAACAGTTCATTAAAAGGATTATCCACCACGATCAAGTGGGATTCATACCTGGGATGCAAGCGTGGTTCGATATTCGCAAATCAATCAGCGTGATACATCATATCAACAAGAAAAGACTCAGGAACCATATGATCCTCTCAATCGATGCCGAAAAACATTTGACAAAATACAGCATCCTTTCCTGATTAAAACCCTTCAGAGTGTAGGAATAGAAGGTACATTTCTCAATCTCATAAAAGCCATCTATGAAAAGCCTACCGCAAATATTATTCTCAATGGGGAAAAGCTGGAAGCCTTTCCCTTAAGATCAGGAACATGACAAGGATGCCCACTCTCGCCACTATTATTCAACATAGTACTAGAAGTCCTTGCAACAGCAATCAGACAACAAAAAGGGATCAAAGGTATTCAAATCGGCAAAGAAGAAGTCAAAATGTCTCTCTTCACAGATGACATGATACTCTATATGGAAAACCCAAAAGAAGCCACTCCCAAATTATTAGAAGTTATAGAGCAATTCAGTAACGTGGCGGGATACAAAATCAATGCTCAGAAATCAGTTGCATTTCTGTACACGAATAACGAGAACGAAGAAAGAGAAATTAGGGAATCCATCCCATTTACAATAGCACCAAAAACCATACGTTACCTTGGAATTAACTTAACCAGAGACGTAAAGGACCTATATTCTAGAAACTATAAATCACTCTTAAAAGACATTGAGGAAGACATAAAAAAGATGGAAAGATATTCCATGCTCATGGATCGGAAGAATTAACATAGTTAAAATGTCCATGCTACCCAGAGCAATCTACACTTTCAATGCTATCCCGATCAAAATACCGAGGACATTTTTCAAAGAACTGGAACAAATAGTCCTTAAATTTGTATGGAAACAGAAAAGGCCCCGAATCTCCAAGGAACTGTTGAAAAGGAAAAACAAAGCTGGGGGCATCACAATGCCGGATTTCGAGCTGTACTACAAAGCTGTGATCACAAAGACAGCATGGTACTGGCACAAAAACAGACACATAGACCAATGGAACAGAATAGAGAGCCCAGAAATTGACCCTTGGCTCTTTGGGCAACTAATATTTGATAAAGCAGGAAAAAACATCCGGTGGGAAAAAGACAGTCTCTTCAATAAATGGTGCTGGGAAAATTGGACAGCTACATGCAAAAGAATGAAATTTGACCACTATCTCACACCATACACAAAAATAAACTCCAAATGGATGAAAGACCTCGATGTGAGACAGGAATCCATCAAAATCCTAGAGGAGAACATAGGCAGCAACCTCTACGACATCGGCCAAAGCAACCTTTTTCATGACACATCCCCAAAGGCAAGAGAAACAAAAGACAAAATGAATTTATGGTACTTCATCGAGGTTGGGTGTTCTTATGACGCTTCTGCCTTTTGCTGATCCCCTGTCAGGAAAGCAGTTGCACTACCATGCAGTAGTTTGCAGTTTATGGCAACACAGAGCAGAAAGCCAACACCTAGACTCACTGTTTTCAGCTTGCCTCCCCCTTCTTGTGCCTGGGAACACTGCCACACTCAGGCACCCCCATTCTTCTTATGACCTGGGCATCCTGAGACCACACTGTCACACCTAGGATTCCATTTTGCTTTGCCACCCGAGCATCTTTAAGCCCGCTGTAGTAGACTTCCAGGAGTTTCCATTTTGCACTCTGCGGCTTATAATACTTTGTGGTAGACTCCTTAAGCAGGTTCCCTCCCCTCTGCCATATCAACAGATGCATTACCCCAGATTCAAATATCCGCACCACCTGCCTTCCAAAAAGGTGGCAGCTTTTCTACTTGTAGAGTTGTAACACTTCTTTCCTCAGATCTCCAATTGATTTCAGAGGTGTTCGGAATGATTTGATGACTATCTAGCTGTATTCAAAGGACCAG
This sequence comes from Ursus americanus, assembly GCF_024610735.1. Lineage (NCBI taxonomy): Eukaryota > Metazoa > Chordata > Mammalia > Carnivora > Ursidae > Ursus > Ursus americanus. The sequence goes on from NC_142164.1 coordinate 76,417,485, forward strand.
ACAAAGTTACAGTCCCCTATTCCTCTGCCATCTTAACTTCATATAGTGTTCTTTGTCTCTTGTTACAGTCTTTGTCTTAAAGTCCATTTTTTTTCTGATATAGGTATTGGTACCCTGGCTTTTTTCTTCACATCTGTTTGCATGACAATTTTAAAAATTTTTTAAATTTAAATTCAATTAGCCAACATATAGTACATCATTAGTTTCAGATGTAGTGTTCAATAATTTATCAGTTGTGTATAACATCCAGTGCTCATCAGATCAAGTGCCCTACTTAATGCCTATCCCATAGTTACCCCTTTCCCCCACACCTCCTATCCAGCAACCCTCAGTTTGTTTCCTAGAGTTAAAAGTCTTTAATGTTTTTTCTCCCTCTCTGATGACTTCCTCTTCAGTTTTCCCTCCCTTCCCCTATGATCCTCTGTGCTATTACTTATATTCCACATATGAATGAAACCATACGATAAATTTGACAAATATTTTTCAATCACTTACTTTTTAATCTGCCTGTGTCTTTGTATCTATAATGAGTCTCTTGTAGGCAGCATATAGACGGGTCTTTTTTATGCATTCTGTCATCCTATGTCTTCATTGGAGCATTTTGTTCATTTACCATTGAAAGTAATGATTGGTAGGTATGCATTTATTGTCATTTTGTTATTTGTTTTATGATTGTATTTGTAATTCTTCGCTGTTCCTTTCTTCTCTTGCTCTCTTCTTTCATGATTACTTGGATCTCTTTAGTGATATATTTGGATTCCATTCTCTTTATGCTTTGCATATCTATTACCGGTTTCTGCTTTGTGAATTCCATTAGGTTTGCAAACAACATCTTCTGCATATAGCAGTCTATCTGAAGCTCATGGTCTCTTAAATTTGAATGCCTCCTTTACTCTTTTCACTCCTACATTTTTGGTATATGGTGCCATACTTTACATTATTTTGCAAGTCGCATGATTGATTTTTACAGATACACTTACTTTTACTGCTGCTGTGCTCCCTAAGTTTCTTACTTTTAGTTATGGTAGTTCTTTTCCACTGAAAGAGTGCCCTTTAACATTTCTTGTAAGATTGGGTTAGTGGTTATAAATTCATTTAGCTTTTCTTTTCCCATGAAATTCTGTCTCCTTATGTTCTGAATGATAACCTTCCTGGATATAGTATTCTTAGTTTCACTTTTCTTTTTCTTTTAGTACTTCGAATATATCATGCCACCCCATTCTCTTCTGCAGTTTCTGCTGAAGAATCCACTGATAGCCTTGTTCGATTTCTCTTGTATGTAACTGTCTTATTTTCTCTTGCTGCTTTTAAAATTCTTTTTCACTTCTTTTTGTAATTTTAATTACTATGTGTCTTGGTGTGGACCTCTTGAGTTCGTTTTGTTGGGGGAATTCTGTGCTTCCTATATCTTAATTTCTGTTTCCTTCACCAGATTTGGGAAGGTTTCAGCTATTATTTTCTCAAATAAATTTTCTGACCCCTTTTCCCTCACTCTTCTTCTGGGATCCCTATAAAGCAAATACTTTTTACACTTGATTGGGTCACTGAATCCCCTAAGTCTGTTTTCATTTTGCAGATTTTTTTTCTCTCACTTGTCCAGTTTGATTATTTTCTATTACTCTGACCTCCAGGTTGGTGATTTATTTTTCTGTTTCTTCTAGTCTGCTATTTGTTCCATTTAGTGTGTGTGTGTGTGTGTGTGTGTGTGTGTGTGTGTTTTATTTCATTTATTGTGTTCTTCATCTCCCATTGGTTCTTTTTTTTATCTCTTTTTAAGGGTCTCATTTATGTCCTTCACTCTTTTTTTTAAGTCCAGTGAGTATCTTTTTTATCATTACTTTATTTTTTTCATTTCTCTCTTTTTTTATTATGTTATGCTAGTCGCCATACAGTACATCATACAGTGTTTGATGTAATGTTCCATGATTCATTGTTTGTGTATAACACGCAGTGCTCCATGCAATACATGCCCTCCTTAATACCCATCACTGGCCTATCCCAATCCCCCTACCCCCTCCCCTCTGAAGCCCTCAGTTTGTTTCCCAGAGTCCATAGTCTCTCATGATCAATACTTTAAATTCTCTATCAGTCATATTATTTAACTCCATTTTGCTTAGGTCTCTTACTGTGATTTTGTCCTGTTCTTTCATTTGGGATATATTCTTCTGTCTCCTCATTTTGTTTACTTCTCTGTGTCTGTTTCTCTGCATTAGGAAAGTCATACATGTTTTCTGCTCTTTAAAATAGAGGCCTTATGAAGAATAGGTTCTGTAGTGTTCTGCAGTGAGCTATCCTCTTTTTAGTGGAAACTGCTACTTCGGGGATGTCTTCAATGTGTGTTGTGTGTGCCCTGATATTGTGGTTGAGCCACTTTCTTTTGCTGTTCAGATGTCTGAAACGGCTCTCTTTACCTGTTGTGGGCAGTGTTTGGTCCCTGTGATGTTAGTGAGTCAGTCTGGGGCTGCCTTGGGCTTGAGTTGAGTCAGACCAGACATTTGCCAGTGATGCACTAGCACCAAAATTTGGGTCACTTTCCCTGTGTTTCTCCTAAGAAACTTTTGTTGGTGGCCAGGGCCTACAATCAGACTAGGTGTCTGCCACCAGTCCAACACTGAGGCCACAGTTTTATGGTGTGTGTGAGTGTGGTTATCTTTCTGTCTCTCCAGGATATGAGTCACTTTTGAGTTGTGCTGGCCCCTGTCTGGGCTGCTCACACAGTGTTAAGCTTGTGGTCCCAGTTTGAACAGGCTTAGGCCAAAAGGGTACAGAGGAGGAGGATCTTCAACATGCTTGGGTGCAGAGTACACAGTGCCTACAATATATGTGTGCACACAAGAGGAGACATGCCACTGCCACTAGGACCAGGGCAGGTGGGCCAATCCACAAAGCATGCAGGAGTGGGTGGTGTGGTTGTAACAAAGTGTGAATTGGTCTGAAAAAGAGACCTTCCGCTTCTGCTGTTGCCTGACTGGCTTATCAGCAAAACATGTGGGGTTGGGGAAGGCAGTTTTAACATGGTGTGTGCTGGTCCTCCTTGGAAGGCCTTCCCACTGCCACCACTGGAGCCAGGATGAAGACTTTGCAAAGTGTGGATTAGGAATAATGGTGTTGGCAATGATTGGGCTGGTCTTCTGGGGAAGGCACCAACAGTGTCAGGTTTGAGGCAAGCATGACTGGATAGGGCACATCCACTGAAGCCTCAGGGTATGGGTCACAGCATAACTTGGGTAATGAATGTCTGCACCAAGCTGGTTCCCAATGATGGTTGTGTGTTTATCCTGTCGGTGGGGAGGGTAAATGGCACCTGCTAGATCCTTTTTTTCCTAAAGAAGTCCTCCAACAATCTTTGTTCCACTGGAACACTCTCTGAGATTAGTAAATATCTTTCAATCCCATATGCCCCAAGAGTTTTTCAAACTGCTGCTTCTACCTAGTATCTTCACAGGCTGTTTGTTTTGCTGTCTCTTTAAGTGTGGGTACTCAATTTCCTCTGGCTCTACCAGCTCTCCCAAAACCGAACCTGCTGATTTTGTTTGTTGGTGTGTTTCAAGTTTTTATTTAAATTCCAGTTAGTTAACATATAGTGAAATATTGGTTTCAGAAGTAAAATTTAGTTATTCATAACTTACATATAACACCCAGTGCTCACCACAAGTGCCCTCTCTAATACTCATCACCCATTTAACACATCCATCCGCCCACTTCCCCTCCAGCAATCCTCAGTTTGTTCTCTATTGTTAAGAGTCTGTTTTATGGTTTGCCTCTTTTTCCCCCTATGTTCATTTGTTTTGTTTCTTAAATTCCATAGATGAGTGAAATCACATGATATTTGTCTTCCTCTGACATTTCATTTAGCATAATACACTCTAGCTCCATCCATGACATTGCAAATGGCAAGATTTCTTTTTTTAATGGATGAATAATATTCCATTATATACACCACAACACCTTTATCCATTCATCAGCCAATGGACATTTGGATTCTTTCCATAATTTGGCTATTGTTGGTAATGCTGCTTTATGTTTCATGGTTGTAAGAATCCTAAAAATTTGGCCTCTCTAGTTTTCAAATCCAGATGTTATGGGAATTTGTCTTCCCACTGCAGGCTTCCTGGTATAACAGTCTGTTTCTATCCCTCCTCTGCATCCACAGGTTTTTTCCCCTCATTGACAGTCACATGGTCTGTTTAGTTCCCCAGCATATCTCCATCCTTTCTACCTTCTCCAATGTGGCCTCTATTTTACATTTAATTGTGGAGGTTTTTCTGCCAGTCTTTGGGTCATTTTCTGTTTTGTTTGTGTTTTTACACTGATATGAGTGTTATCTAGTTGTACCCCTGGGACAAGGTGAGCTTAGCGTCCTACTTTGCTATCTTCCAACCACTCACTTCTTTTTCACTTTGGTTATATACTAGAAATGGCACTGTCATCCTGAAACCACATACTCAGTGATTTTATGATTTGTCTTTAGTTCATTTAAATGGATCATTAGGGGGTGCCTGGGTGGCACAGTCAGGTAAGTGTCCAACTCTTGACTTTGGCTCAGGTTATGATCTCAGGGTCATGAGATCAAGCCCCATGTTGGGCTCCATGCTCAGGATGGAGTCAGCTTGAGATTTTCTCTCCCTCTTCCCCTCCCACTCATGCTCTCTCTTTCTCTCAAATAAACAAATCTTTAAAATTTGTATCATTATTTGATTTAAATCACAACAAATATTAGATTGGTCAACATATTTTTAACAAGAATCACCATGGAAAATACTCGTGATGCAATCACATGACAAGTGTATAAAAGCAATGGGAATGCATTGCATGTGTGTGTATAAATAAAGTTTATATATATGTAATATTATATATGTGTGTGTATAGCACTATATATATAACATATATGTAATATACACAATTTGGATCATATTACACCTATTCTTTATCTATATGCACATGCACATGCACATGCACACACAACACACTGGAAGGAAATAACATAATGAAAATAGCAATTTATCTTAACACCAGCAACAATGTAGAAAATCAAACAAGTGTAGGGGTGAACTATCAACTGAGTTCTGTTGGTCCAAAGTTTTAGTCCATGACAGAAATTATATAAAAATATATAATGTGGGAGGGCTCAAAAAGATGGCAGAGGAGTAGGGGACCGTATTTCAGCTGGTGCCCTGAATTGAGCTGGATATCTACCAGACAATCCTGAACACCCATGAAATCATCCTGAGACGTAAGAAGATACATCTGGATCTCTACAAATGAACATTTCTGGGGCTGGGTATCAAGGTGCGAGGTAAGAAGCAGGGAGCCAAAGATACAGACATAGTGAAGAGAAGGGCCATATGCACCCCAATGTTCATAGCAGCATTGTCCACAATAGCTAAATCGTGGAGGGAGCCAAGATGCCCCTCAACAGATGACTGGATTAAGAAGATGTGGTCCATATATACAATAGAATATTACTCAGCCATCAAAAAGAATGATTTCTTAACATTTGCTGCAATATGGACGGGACTGGAGGAGATAATGCTAAGTGAAATAAGTCAAGCAGAGAAGGACAATTTTATCGTATGGTTTCATTCATTTATGGAACATAAGAAGTAGGAAGATCAGTAGGAGAAGAAAGGGAAGAAGAAAGGGGGGGTAAACAGAAGGGGGAATGAACATGAGAGACTATGGACTCTGGGAAACAAACTGAGGGCTTCAGAGGGGAGGGGGGTGGGGCAATGGGATAGGCTGGTGATGGGTGTTAAGGAGGACACGTATTGCATGGTGCACTGGGTGTTATACACAAGTAATGAATCATGGAACTTTACATCAAAAACTAGGGATGTACTGTATGGTGACTAACATAATATAATAAAAAAATATTATTAAAAAAGAAAAAGAAGCATGGAGCCGAGAGTCTGTGCACAGATATGGGAAGATAAACAGAACGGGGAGGGAGCTGCCACGCTCATGTACTGGGAAGTAGAAGCCTCCTGTGCAAGGGAGCAGGACTGGTAGCCTCCAGGAAACCAGACTGAAAGGAGGAGATCAGCAGGTGCGTGAACCTGGTAGGCTGGCGATTTTAGAAACACAAAAGGGCAGGTGTGCTGGCCCTGGGAGCAAGGACTGGGAGAAAGGCTGTAAAGTGCACAATCTGGGACACTGCGGGTTTTTAACAACACCAACAGAAACAGAGTCAGTGTGGCCTGGAGAGCTTGGTGAAGAGCAGACTGCGATCTCTCTGTTCTGAGACAGAGGTTTGAATACATTCACTGCTGCTCTGACTCTCAGAGGAGTCACAGAAAAGCACCAGAGATAGCCCCCAGAGAACAAAAGTCCACAAAAACCAGTTATCACTGTGCTCATCACCCCACACAGGGGGCAGGACAACTCTGCCAAAAAGGGTTGCCTGAGTATCAGCACAGCAGGCCCATCCCCCAGAAGGCAGACTGAAAGAACAAGAAGACCACATCCCTAAGGTCCCTATAAAACAGGTGCATCTTGCTTGGGTCCTGGTCAATAATTTGGGCTCTGTACATCCCTGCAACCACACCTCATCAGAATGATAAGGAGGAGGAACCCCCAACAAAGGAAAGACCCAGAGACTGTGGCCTCTGCCACAGAACTAATGGATATGGATATAACCAAATAGTCAGAAATGGAATTCAGGGTAACAATTGTCAAGATGATGTATAGGCTTGAAAAAAATATTAACAAAAATATAGAATCTCTAAGGGCTGAAATGAGAACAAATCTGGTGGAAATTAAGAATGCTATGAATCAAATACAGTATAAACTGGGTGCTCTGAAGGCCAGGGTAAATGAGGCAGAAGAACGAATTAGTGAATTAGAGGATGAGATGATAGTAAAGAAGGAAAGAAAAGAAACATGGCTAAAGAAATTCCATTTTAAAGAAAAAAGGCTACGGGAGATTACTGACTCAATGAAATGTTCCAATGTCAGAATCATCAGCATTCCGAGGGGGTGGAGAAAGAGAGAGCTCTAGAAGAGATATCTGAAAAAAATTGTAGCAGAGAACTTCCCTAATCTGGCAAAGGAAACAAGCATTCATGTCCAAGAGGCAGAGGACCCCTCCCAAGATCAATGTGAACAGACCTATGCTACAATATATAAATAGTACAATTCGCAAATCTTAGATACAAGGAAACAATCTTGAAAGTGGCAGGGGGAAGAGATTCCTCATGTACAGAGGGAGGAACACCAGAATAACATCAGACCTGTCTACAGAGACCTGGCAAGCCAGAAAAGGCTGGCAACATATATTTAGAGCACTAAGTGAGAAGAACATGCAGCCAAGGATACTTTACCAAGCAAGGTTGTCATTCAGAGTAGATGGAGAGACAAGGAGCTTCCAGGACTGGCACAAACTGAAAGAATATGTGACCACCCAGCCAGCCCTACAAGAAATATTAACGGGGGGGGGGTGTCTATAAAAGTAAAAACACCCAAAGAGTGATACATAACAGAAATTTACAGAGACAGTCTACAGAAACAAGGACTTCACAGGCAACATGACAACATTAAAACCATATCTCTCAATAATCATTCTCGATATGAATGGCCTAAATGCTCCCATAAAACGTCATGGGGTTGCAGATTGGATAAAAAGACATGACCCACCCACATGCTGTCTACAAGAGACTCATTTTGAACCTAAAGATACATCCAGACTGAACATGAAGGGATGGAGAAACATTTTTCATGCCAACGAACGTCAAAAGAAAGCTGGGGTAGCAATTCTCATAACAGACAGATTAAAATTTAAGATAAAACTATAGTTAGAGTTACAGAAGGACACTATATTATTCTTAAAGGGTGTATCCAACAGGGGGATCTAACAATTATACATATCTATGCCCCCAACAGGGGAGCAGCCAGCTACATAAGCCAACTCTTAATTAGAATAATGAGACATATAGATAATAATACATAAATAGTAAGGGACCTCAACACTCCACTCTCAGCAATAGACAGATCACCTAAGCAGAAAATCAACAAAGAAACAAAAGCTTTGAATGACACACTTGACCAGATGGACTTCATAGGTATATACAGAACACTACTCCCTAGAACAACAGAACACTCATTCTTTCCTAATGCATAAGGACTTTCTCCAGAATAGACCATATTCTGGGTCACAATACAGGTCTCAACTGATACCAAAAGACTGAGATTTTTCCCTGCATATTCTCAGACCACATTGCTTTGAAACTGGAACTCAAGCACAGGGAAAAATTTGGAAGAAACTCAAACACTTGGAAACTAAGAACTATTCTGCTTAAGAATGATTGGGTATACAAGATCTACAAAGAATTCTCAAACTCAATACACAAGAAACAAATGAACAAATCATAAAATGGCAGAAGATATGAATAGACACTTTTCCAATGAAGACATACAAATGGCTAACAGACACATGAAAAAATGTTCAAAATCATTAGCCATCAGGGAAATTCAAATCAAAACCACAGTGAGATGCCATGGGCATGGTTGAAGATCTGATGAGAGTTCATTGTACTGCAGTTGACAAGGAAATTCAGTTATTTCTGTGACCCTCAACATTTCAAAAATTAGAATTTCAAGTGATGACATTATACCAGGACATATCGAAACTTTAGGAATTTCATAAAATTTCTGGAACGATAATAGCATTTACCCACACAATATAACCTAAGAAGGTTTACCATCTTCTGTTTCACAAGGCTTACCATGTAATTTAACATACCAATTAAACATGTCTAATTAGTCAAAAAGACTTTATTTAAAAATTGGAGATATGGCAAGTTGGTTTAAAATATAAGAAGGTTTAAAACGTATGTTTAAATGGGATTATAGATCATTATATGCCTTAATATTTAATTATATATTTAACCAAGGTGGCAACAAGAGATTCGGAAAGCAAATACATAGGATTGCATAGCTGTTAGCCACACTTAACTCCCTTAATATTGAGAACATTTAAGTTTCCTTAAGTAATCAAAGACCTGATAAAAACAAAACATAGAAAAATTGTTTTTCAAGGCAGATAACTTTCAGGATGAGGAAAAATGTTGGTTTATGATTTCTTATTAAATGTAGAACAATAATCAAAGGCAACTGTCATCATAATAGAGAGAAAAAACAAATGCCAATCTTATACCAATAGCATCTTACATTTTTAAAATTCGTTCCTTTCAATTTCAGTCAGCCCTGAGCACACGTAAATTTCTTTTCCAAAAATTTCCCTTCACAAACCTTCTGAATTTAAAACAAATGAACAAAGGTACAACTTTTTTCTTCATTTAGACTTTGTCCTAACCATTCCCTCTCTATTTTTTTGATACTAGGTATTTATTTATTTTAATTTGTTTTATTATGCTATGCTAGTCACCGTACAGTACTTCATTAATTCCATGATTCATTGTTTGTGTATAACACCTCCCCTCCCTAAACAAAGTTTCATTTTAGGACAAAATTAGTTCCCCTCAACAAAATCATATTCTCATTCCTCGTACCTTTCTTACCAAAAACACGTTTCTGACTTTCTCTACATACAGAGTTGCTTTCATGATCATTTCCGACAGAATCAATTACCTTTATTAGAATTTTAACTCCTAGAAATTCAGTGTCCAATGAAAACTAAGTAGTAACCAATTGTGAACTATTACACCATAATTCTTTAGAATGGCAAGTTTATGAATGTACTTCATAATTTCTAGAAATGTACTTTTTCATAACACAACTTTTAAATAAAGCATAGAAATGTTTACTAATAGACCCATGTATCTTAAGCTTCTCTGTAATATGACAAAAGCAGACAAACCTGTGTTCAGAAATTAATGTTTCTGTATTATATTTTATTTTATTTGAAAAAGACTTAGATGTACAAAGAATTCAATGCAATTTACCATTTAACCTAACAAAGCTTCACAATTCTAGGTTACCAAAGATTGGAAAGCTATTTAGAAGTTTACCTATAAACATTTATTTATTCAACCTACTTGCTCTTAATAATCACCCATGAAAATTTTAGGAGACAGAATCAACCATCATTTTAAGTCATCTTTGCTGATAAATTGCAACAGAGATAGCATGAGCTTATTCGGCCATCAGTAAAACTTGGTGGAATAAAAGTTTTATATTTGACGCTGATAACTCTAAAGACACGTCTATTTAAATTGAAGCAGAAACCTTGAATTTTAATCCACCAAAGATTATCCCTTGAAAAGCATTTGTGTTAGTTTCTGCCTTTCTGAGTTTCAGCATGCCCAAATTTTACAAGTGCTTGTCATTAAAGCAATTAAATACAGCTCTTTTACAAGTTAATTCTAGCAATACCATCCAGAGTTAGAGAAACTATCTCACATTTATAACACATATGGATACATATATACAAACAAGATGCACACAAAATCTAACCTCTATTTCATTAACATTTGTGGAGAGGACATTAAAGGTCCAATTTCTAAATATCTCCCCTTTATAAAACAAATCTAATTTCAAGATAGCATTATACTATATGGATCTGTTGATCAGTCGTTTCCCATTTTCCAAATAGAACATGACTGTTTTTAACCAAATATACCAAAAGCTGCAACAACAGACAAACCAAATGAGCATTGGTTTCTCCCCCAAAGCCAGGGGCTTCACCAACTGAACCACATGGCTTCTTACTTTTGCATTTCTGCCCAAAAGTTGGAGTTTCAGCAACAGAAGCAAACAGCCACCCAGACAAGCTAAGAGAGCCTAATCAAAACCCCCTATTTGGCGGTAACCATATGTGAGAAAGAAATCTAAGAGAGCCAAACCAAACATGAGGAAGAAATAAGCTCATGTGCCATTGCACATGAGTATTCACAAAAGAAGACATCTGTCCAAACCAAACCTAAGTTACCGAAAACTGCAGCTACAAACAAACCAAATGTGGATGAACTGGTTAACAAACAAATCAGGTAAAAGTCCAACAACTATATGTCTCTCCAACAGGGCACCCAAGACAGGAAAACAAAATGGCTTTCCCCAAGGAAAAGCCCACATGGAGGGGAAGGGAGTTGCTGGTTGTACACTCTTGAACAACTTACCCTACTTTTGAATCTGTCAACTCAAAGAGGTTATTATACCCAGCCCAAACCAAACAACAAAAACAAACAAACAGAAAAAACCCTGTTTCGTTGCTGCAAGAACTCACCATTGGACTCCCACAGCTGGCGGGGGGTGGGGAGATGATGAACCATAGACAAAGAGCGTCTGACCAAATTTGTAACGAACTCCAAGTCCAACTGCCTGATGAACAGCAAAGCCAATCACTGAGATGTCAGATTGGCAGCAAGGAAAGGGCTTATTCAAAAGGCAGCGAGATGATGAAACAGGAGGCAAAGTCTCAAATATGCCTCCTGGAAGGGGGAGAGAACAAGTTTTTCTATAATCATAAGTGTTGAGATTGCATACAAATTGATGGACAAGGCAGGGAAACTTATGACCATTCATGAGGAAAGATGGAGCATGCACCCTGAGCAAACATATACGTAACATACACCCTCCGCTTACACTGGGGGGGGGGACAATATCAGAATGAGGCAAAATTCAGCCCCTGACATCAGGAAGTTATCTTATGGCAAGGAAAATGGTCTATGGGCATGCTCTGAGAGCTAGTATAAACTGGTTGGGGCCTTGGGATCATTATCTCGGGTAAGGAATGCAGGGCCTGGCTTGTTCATAGGCTGAAACCATATCAGTTGACCATGAGTCCAGGCTTCTGCAGAGACAGTTATTGGGTTTGTTAATGGGGTCTGAAAAGGCACAATGGCTGATTGGGGGAACAGATTTCTGAAAATCAAGCTGCAAATTTTCTGCTAGTTTCAACCTCATTAATCCCATGGGGCACGGTTTCAGTTTCTTCAGCCATTTTACTTTCTTCTATGTTTTTGAAACTATTTTAAAATAGTTTATGGTCACTTTGGTTAAATAGGTAGTAAAATGCTGTTTCAAAGTAAACATGATCCTATTTAATTAAATAATCAATTATATGCCAGTGCCTATTTTGATTTTGCCTTCCCATGAGTCTATCCTACATTTAGAAAAAAAAAATCAGGATATATTTTACACTTACAACTATCTTTGAGATTTCCCAGAGGGCTTCTGAAAAAATGACAAACATTTGTTCTTTCCCCTTATAAAAAAAAAGAAGATAGAAATAACTAGTTTGGGGAAAAAAAAGGAAAAAAGAAATGAAATACCTACGTTGACTCTTCTGTGAAGACGGAAAAGTAAGAGGATCTTAGCTCACCTCGTTTCACAGACACACATAGATAACAGCCACAGAATTGCAAATAATGCAGAGCACAAACCAAAAACTGCCAGAACAGACTTTCCACAGTAAATCATAGAGAGGAGGACACATAGAAAAGGGTAAGAGGGGTGGGGATACTTTTGGGAGCCAATCTCTTGGTGAGGCTAACCATAAATGAGAGGAGCACCACAAGCACAGAGAATGGTGAGGGGCAGACCTGACACCAGGTGCCCCAGACATAGGGGACCTGCACTAAAATGAGTCCCCATGGCATTTGGCTTTGAAAACCAGAGGTGTTTAACATTGCAAGGTTTGTTTTCATTTTTGTTTTTTTAAACCAAGTGAAGCTTAACTCCGAGTACTATAAAAATCAGAAGGTTTAGCTTTAGGAGAGCCAAAGGGCAATAGAAAACTGAGTCCCTGCCCATAAAGAGAAAACATAATACACAATCTTGATGAGATACAGCATAGAAGCAGCAGTTTGAAACGTTCCTAGGGTAAACATGAAGGAGATTTATTTACTGATCCCTGAACATGTACTGTAGGGAAAGAGATTTTTAAAAGGGTTTTATTTATTTATTTATTTGGGTGTGTGTCTGTGCGTGAGAGAGAGAGAGACAAAGAGAGAGAGAGCACAAGCAGGGGGAGTGGCAGGCAAAGGGAGAAGCAGGCTCCCTGCTGAGCAAGGAACCCCATGTTGGACTTGATCGCAGGACCCTGAGATCATGACCCAAACTGAAGTCAGGTGCTTACCCAACTGAGCAGCCCAGGTGTCCAGCGAGGGGTTTTTAAAATTTATTTATTTATTTGAGAGAGAGAGAGAGTGCACGGGCTGAAGGAGCAGAGGGAGAGGGAGAGAGACAATCAAGCAGACTCTATGATGAGCACAGACCCCATGTGGAGCTCAATCTCATGACTCTGAGATCATGACCTGAGCCAAAACCAAGAGTTGGATGCCTAACCGACTGTGCCCACGCCCAGGCGCCCCCCAGGACAAGGGGTTTTTAAGAAAATTCTCCAAGAACAAAAGAGTTGTAGGGTACCAATTCTCCCACGACCCCTCAACTTAGATAGCTGGACACTTTTGGGAACCAGCATGAATGCTCTCCACCTATCTTGCTAACACCTCACACACCACCTCTGTGTCCTCCTGGGGATCCATTCCATCCAACCTGCCCCACTCAGTAGAAGTCCCCCCAAAGTGGCTCCTGCCACATCTCATCCTGCAAGCAGCCCTGGCAGTGACCAGCACCACTCCAAAGTGACCTTTGTCCAAGGGACAGAAGAGAACCACACACACACCAGTTTGAGTGCAGTCCCGGCAGCTGAATCTTATAACTGAATCTTATAACTGAAATTAAAAATACACTAGAGGGAATCTTATAACTGGTACCCTGCTGATCTATGTGGTGCAACCCAGCAGAGTGACTGAAGGTAGGCATCTGACCTGACTGCTGGCTCCACCCACCAACAAAAATCTCTCAGGGGAAACACAGGGAGAGACCCCTGCAATCTGTGGTCACTGGAACAGGGAAGATGAATTGAAGGTAGGTATCTGGTCTAAATGCTGGCCCAAGCCACCAACAAAAGTCTCTCAGAAGACAAGGAATGGAGAGGAATCTGCATTTCAGTGTGACTGGAGCCCCAGCAAATGGGCTGAAGACAGGCATCTGGTCTGACCACTCACACTGCCTAACTACAAGCCCACAATGGCTCCAGACAGGTCCCTTATGATCACAAAGACCAAACCAGGCCCATGACAGGCAAAGTGGAATGAAGGCAAACGAGGCTTAGCCACACTAGCGGTGCACACATGACTCATGTAAGAGACACCCCTGAAGCACCTGGTTCTGGTGAACAGGGGACATTGCACTACAGGACAGCACAAGACCTTTTCTTCATAAGGCCACTACTTTCAATATCAAGAGATGTAACTAACTTTCCAATACATAGAAACAAACACAGAGAGTTAGGTAAAATGACAAAACAAAATGTGTCCCAAATGAAAGAACAAAATAACACCACAGAAAAAAGAGTTAAATGAAATGGAGATAAGCAATAAAGAATTCAAATGATGGTAATGGTCATAAAGATACTCCCTGGGTTTGAGAAAAGAGTGGAGGATATCAGTGAGACCTTCAACAAGGAAAGAGATAAGGAATTAAAAAAACAATCAGAGTTGAAGTATTCAATAGCTGGAATTAAAATTACACTAGAAAGAATCAATAACATGTTAGAGGAGGCAGAGGAATGGATCAGTGAGCTGGAAGACAGAGTAATAGAAGGCAACCAAGCTGGATAGGAAAATAAAAAGAGAATAATAAGAAATGAGAATAGGTTTAAAGAACTCAGCCATATCCTCAAGAGTAATAATATTCACAGTATAGGGATCCCAGGAGAAGAGAGAGGGGGGAAAAAAGGCAGAAAATTTATTTGAAGAAATAATAGCTGAAAACTTCCCTAGTCTGGGGAAGGAAACAAGCATCCAGATCCAAGAGGCACAGAGAGCCCCAGCAAAATCAACCCTAGGAGGTCCATACCAATACACATAATAATTAACATGGCAAAAATAATGATAAAGAGAATTTTAAAAGCAGCAAGAGAAAAGAGAGCAGTTGCATACAAGGGAAAGCTCATAAAGTTATCAGTTGATTTTTCAGCAGAGATTTTCCAAGTGAGAAGGGAGTGGCATGATATATTCAAAGTGCTAAAGGGTGAGTGGGTGGGGGGGGGGACCTGCAACCAAGAATACTCTACCCAGTAAGGCTATCACTCAGAATGAAAGGAGAGATGATGAGTTTCCCAGACAAACAAAAGTTAAAGGAGTTCATCACCACTAAACCAGCCTTAGAAGAAACATTAAAGAGAGTTATTTGAATGGAGAGAAGAGGCCATAGTCAAAAGTAAAAAAATGATGAAAGGAAAAATTTTCACAGGTCAACACAAGCGTAATAAAAGTAGTGGATGAGTCACTAAGACCAGTGTGGAAGTTAAAGCACAAAAACAGAAAAAGTAATTAAATCTAATAAAGTCAGGCTAGGGGAGACACCTGGGCGCTCAGTTGTTTAAGCATCGGACTCTTGATTTCAACTCAGATCATGATCTCAGCGTTGTGGGATTGAGCCCTGTATCACGCTCCACACTCAGCATGGAGTCGGCTTGAGATTCTTTCTCTTCCTCTGCCTCTGCCACTCCCCTGGCTTGTGGGTGTTCTCTCCTCTCTCTTTTTCTCTCAATAAATATATAAAATCTTTAAAAAAATCAGTCCCGGGATTCACAAAGGTTTTAAAGTGTGACATCATAAACATAAAACGTGTGGGGTGGAGTACAAATTTAGTGCAATTAGAATGAGTTCAAACTTAATATAGACTCCTATATGAATAAGATGTGATATATGAGACTCATGGTAACCACAAATCAAAAACCTATAATAGACATACCAAAAAGGAGATAAAGTAATCCAAGCCTATCACTAAAGGAAGCCATCAAATCACAAGAGAATAGAGGAAAAGAAGAAAGGAACAGAGAAATATTACAGAAAGAACCATAAAACATGTAGCAAACTTGTGATAAGTACATACTTATCAATAATTAATTTGAATGTAAATGAACAAAACCCTCCAATCAAAAGACATGAAGTGACTGAATGGATAGAAGAGCAAAACCCATCTACATGCTGCCTACAAGAGACTCACTTGAGATTCAAAGACACATGCATATTGAAAGTGAAGGGGAAAATATAAAAATGGAAGGGAAAAGAAACTGGGATAGCAATACTTTTACAGATGAAATAGATTTTTAAAACAAAGACTGCAAGAAGAGACAAAGAAGGACCCTACATAATGATAAGGGGAACAATCCAACAAGAGGATAGAACAATTGTAAATATGTATGCACCCAGCATGGGAGCACCTAAATACATAAAGCAACTATTAAAAGACATAAAAAAGAAAATGATAGTAATACGATAATAATAAGGGAGTTTATCACCTCACTTACATCAGTGGATGGATCATTCAGGCACAAAATCAACAAAGGACATGGTGGCTCTGAATGACACATTTGACCAGAGGGACCTAACAGATATATTCAGAACATTCCATCCCAAAACAGCAAAATCCCACATTGTTTTCAAGCATGCACAGAGTGTATTCCAGAGTAGATCACCTGTCAGGCCACAAAACAAGTCTGAAGGCATTCAGAAAGATTTAACTCATATCATGCATATTTTCTGACCACAATGCTATGAAACTAGAATCAATTGCAAGAGAAAATATGGAAAAAAACACAAATATAAGGGAGGCTAAATAACATGTTAAAAATAAACGATCAGTCAATCAGGGAGGGAAAAATAACACAAGACAAAATCAGAGAGGAGACAAACCTAAGAGACTCTTAACCATAGGAAACAAACTGAGGGTTTCTGGAGGGGAGGGTGGGTGGGAGGAAGGGGTAACTGGCATGTGATGTAATGAACACTGGGCGTTATATACAACTGATGAATCACTGAACTCTACCTCTGAAACTAATAATAAACTATATGTTAATTAAAAAAAACAAAAACAAAACAAAAACACACAGTTCTTGCCCTCAGTCAATGTTTACACACAGAACAATAATAATAGTAATAGTAATAATAATAATAATAAAACATGTATACATGGCAAAAAACAAAACATGGACTCAAATGAAAATGAAAACACAATGGTCCAAATTCTTTCAGATTCAACAAAACTGTTCAAAGGGAAGATTATAGGAATACAAGCCTACCTCAAGAAGCAAGAAAAATCTCAAATAAGAAACCTAACCTTAAACCTAAAAGAGCTAGTAAAAGAAGAACAAACACATTCCAAAGCCAGTAGAAGGAAAAATAATAACAAGGATTAGATCAGCAATAAATGATATAGAGAGGTTAAAAATAAAACAAACAAACAAACAAACAAACAAACAAACAGAACAGGTCAACAAAACCAGAAGCTGGATCTTTGAAAAGATCAACAAAATTAATAAACCTTGAGCAAGACCCATCATGAAGAAAAGAAAAAGAATGATGTTTCCAATAAATAAAATCAGAGATGAAGGAGAGAAATAGCACCTGACACCACAGAAATACAAAGGATCATGAGGATATTATAACAAATTATATGCCAACAAATTGGATAACCTACAAAAAATAAATAAATTCTAAGAAGCATGTAAACTTCCCAAACTGAATCAGGAAGAAATTAAAAAAAAAAATTGAACAGGCCGGTCAATAGCAATGAAATTGAATCAGCAACCAAAAAACTCCAAAGAAACAAATGCCCAGGACTGGATGACTTCACAGGTGACTTTTGCCAAACATGCAAAGAAGAGGTAATACCTATTCACAAACTATTCCAAAAACTATAGAATAGGAAGGAAAACTTCCAAACTTATTCTATGAAGCCAACGTTACCCTGATGACAAGACCAGAAAAAGACACTACCAAAAAAATACAGACCATTGTCTCTGATGAACGTAGATTCAGAAATCCCCAAGAAAATATTATGAAACCAAATCCAACAATACATTTAAAAAAAATCATTCACCATGACAAAGTGAGATTTATTCCAAGGATGCAAGGGCGGTTCAATATTCACAAATCAATCAACATGATATATCACATTAACAAGAGAAAGGGTAAAAACCATGGGATCATCTCAATAGATACAGAAAGAGCATTTGACAAAGTGCAACATCCATTCATGATAACAACTATCAACAAGTAGGGTTAGAGGGAATATACCTTGACATAATAAAGGCCATATATGAAAAACTCACAGCCAGCATCACACTCAGTGGTGAAAAAGTGAGTTCCCCCCTGCTAAATTCAGAAACAGAGGAATGTCCACTCTCATCACTTTTATTCAACATGATACTGGAATCCCTAGTCACAGCAATCAGACAAGAGAAAGAAATAAAAGACATCCAAATTGGTAAAGAAGAAGTAAAACTTTCACTATCTGCAGGTGACAAAATAGTATATATGGAAAACCCTAAAGACTGCATCAAAACACTACAACTGATAAATGAATTCTGTAAAGTCATAGGATACAAAGTTAACATACAGAAATCAGTTGCATTTCTATACACTCATAATAGAGTATCAGAAAACGATATTAGGAAAACAAACGCATTGACAATTGCACCAAAAAGAACTAAATGCCTAGAAATAAACTTAACCAGGGAGGCGAGATATCTGTACTCTGAAAACTATAGAGTATTAATGAAAGAAAGTGAAGATGACACAAACAAATGGAAAGATATTCCATGCTCATTGATTAGAAGAAACAATATTGTTAAAATGCCCATACTACTCAAAGCAATCTACAGATCCAATGCAATCCTTATCAAAATATAAAGAACATTTTTCACAGGATTAGAACAAATGATACTAAAATTTGTATGGAACCACAAATGACCCTGAATAGGCAAAGCAATTTTTAAAGAGAAGAACAAAGCTGGAGGCATCACAATCCCAGATTTCAAGGTATACTACCAAGTTGTAGTAATCAAAACAGTATGGTACTGGCACAAAAATAGACACACATATCAGTGGAACAGAATAGAGAGTTAAGAAATGAATCCATGCTTTTATGGTCAATGAATCTATGATAAAGGAGGCAAGAACATACAATCTGAAAAAGACAGTATCTTCAGTCAATGTTGTTGGGAAAACTGAACATCTACATGCAAAAGAATAAAACTGGACCACTTTCTTACACCATACACAAAAATAAACTGAAACGGGATTAAAGACTTACATATGAGACCTGAAATGATAAAAATCCTAGAAGGAAACATAGGCAGTAACTTCTTTGACATCAACCATAGAAATATATATTTTTTTCTAGATATGTCCCCTTGGGCAAGGGAAGCAAAGACAAAATTAAATTATTGAGAGTACACCAAACTATATATATATATATATAGTATTTGCAATGGGAAGGAAACCATCAACAAAACTAAAAGGCAACCTTCTCAATGGAAAAAGATATTTGCAAATGATGTATCTGATAAGGGGTTAAGAGCCAAAATATATAAACAACTTATATAACTCATCACCAAGAAATCAAACAATTCCATTAGAAATTCGGCAGAGAACTTGAATGGGCATTTTTCCAAAGACATACAGATGGCCAACAGATGCATGAAAAGATGCTCAACACCACTAAACATCAGGGACATGCAAATTAAAATCAGAATGAGATAGCACCTTACACCTGTCAAAATGTCTGAAATCTAAAAAATAAGAGACAACAAGAGTTGGCAGTGATGTAGAGAAAATGGAACTGTCACTCACTCTTGGTAAGAATGCAAACTGGTGCAGCCACTGTGGAAAGCAATATGGAGTCTTCTCAAACAATTGAAAATAGAATTACCCTATGATCTAGTAATTCTACTACAGGGTATTTACCCAGAGAAAATGAAAACACTATTTGAAACGATATAGGCACCCCATGATTATTGCAACATTGCTTATGATGGCAAAGATATGGAAACAACTCAGTGTACCTTGATAGATGAATGGGTAAAGAAGATATGATATATAAGTGATATATCACATATATGTCATATATATGTTATAATTTATATATATATATATCTCATATAATATAAAATATGTAAAAATAAAAACATATAATATAAACATATATGTGTGTGTATATATATATATAATAAAAATGGATGAGATCTTGTCACCTGGGACAGTGCATATGGGCCTAGAGGGTATAACATTAAGTAAAATAAGTCAGTCAGAGAAGGACAAATACCATGTGGTTTCATTTATATTTGGAATTTAAGAAACAAACAAAGAAAAAAAAAGAGAAACAAACAAAAATAGACTCGTAAATACAAAGAAGAATCTGGTAAAAAAAAAAATAAACTGGTGGTTGCCAGAGGGGAGGTGGGTTGGGAGATGGGTGAAATAGATAAAGGAGATAAAGCTACACTGGAATTAAAGGAACTTTCAAAACTAAGAGAGAGAGAGAGAGAGAGAGAGAGAGAGAGAGAGAATGGACTATCTTAACAGACCAAAAATAAGTAAAGATGTAGATTTGTAGTAAAAGTACAACTCACAAAGGAAAGTCCAGGCCCAGATGGCTTCACTGATGAATTCTACCAAACTTTGAGAGGTGAACTATTACCAATTCTTCACAAAACTCCTAAAAAATAGAATAGGAGATAACACTTTCTGGCTCAATTATATGAAGCCAGTATTACCCTGATACCAAACGTAGACAATGATATCAGAGGTAAGAAAAACTACAGAGAGTTTTCTGATGAAGAAAATGCAAAAACTTCTCCACAAAATACTAGCAAATTTAAGGCCGCACCATATAGAAAGCATTACATGTCATTAACAACATTACATGCCATTAACAATGGTTTAACATTCAAAAATTAACTAATGTAATACAGCTTGTTAGTAGAAATTTTAAAAAATTCATGATCATCTAAATAAACACAGTAAAACTTTTGACAAAATCCAGCATCACTTCATACTGCATACATTCAATGGACTAGGAATAGAAGACACTTTCTTCGACCTGATTAAGGACATCTGTGAAAAGCCCACAGCTAAAATCATACTTCATGGTAAAAGACTGGATGCTATCCCCTTAAGATCAGGAAAAACACAAAGATGTCTGCTTTCAGCATGTCTCTTCAATAGTGTGTTGGAGGTTCTAGTGAGGGCAATTACACAAGAAAACAAACTAAAAAGTACCTAGATTGGGAAGAAGAAGAAAAGCAATCATTTATTTTCAGACAGCAAATCCTGTACATTGAAAACTACAGGAAATCATACATTATCTTGGAATTAACTGAACCGGAGACATAAAGGATCTATATTCTAGAAACTACAAATCACTCTTGAAAGACATCGAAGAAGACACAAAAAGATGGAAAAATATTCCATGCTCATGGATCGGGAAGAATTAGCATAGTTAAAATGTCCATGCTACCCAGAGCAATCTATACTTTCAATGCTATCCCGATCAAAACACCAATGACATTTTTCAAAGAAATGGAACAAACAGTCCTTAAATTTGTGTGGAACCAGAAAAGGCCCTGAATCGCCAAGGAACTGTTGAAAAGGAAAAACGAAGCTGGGGGCATCACAATGCTGGATTTCAAGTTGTAGTATAAAGCTGTGATCACCAAGACAGCATGGTACTGGCACAAAAACAGACACATAGACCAATGGAACAGAATAGAGAACCCAGAAATGGACCCTCGGCTCTTTGGGCAACTGATCTTTGATAAAGCAGGAAAATACATCCAGTGGATTAAAGACAGTCACTTCAATAAATGGTGCTGGGAAAATTGGACAGCTACATGCAAAAGAATGAAACTTGACGACTCTCTCACACCATACACAAAGATAAACTCCAAATGGATGAAAGACCTCGATGTGAGACAGGAATCCATCAAAATCCTAGAGGATAACATTGGCAGCAACCTCTTTGACATCGGCCACAGCAACTTTTTTCATGACACATCTCCAACGGCAAGAGAAACAAAAGATAAAATGAACTCGTGGGACTTCACCAAGATCAAAAGCTTCTGCACAGCCAAGGAAACAGTCAAAAAAATGAAGAGGCAGCCCACAGAATGGGAGAATATATTTGCAAATGATGCTACAGATAAAAGACTGGTATCCAAGATCTACAAAGCACTCCTCAAACGCAATACACAAGAAACAAATAAATCATAAAATGGGCAGAAGACATGAACAGACATTTTTCCAATGAAGACATACAAATGCCTAACAGACACATGAAAAAATGTTCAAAATCATTAGCCATCAGGGAAATTCAAATCAAAACCACACTGAGATACCACCGTACGCCAGTTAGAATGGCAAAAATTGACAAGGCAAGAAACAACAATTGTTGGAGAGGATGTAGAGAAAGGGGATCCCTCCTACATTGTTGGTGGGAATGCAAGTTCGTACAGCCACTCTGGAAAACAGTGTGGAGGTCTCATGAAAAGTTAAAAATTGAGCTACCCTATGATCCAGCAATTGCACTACTGGCAGTTTACCCCAAAGATACAGACATAGTGAAGTGAAGGGCCGTATGCACCCCAATGTTCATAGCAGCATTGTCCACAATACCTAAATCGTGGAAGGAGCCCTGATGCCCTTCAACGGATGATTGGATTAAGAAGATGTGATCCATATATACAATGGAATATTACTCAGCCATCAAAAAGAACGATTTCTCAACATTCGCTGCAACATGGACGGCACTGGAGGAGATAATACTAAGTGAAATAAGTCAAGCAGAGAAAGACAATTATCATATGGTTTCTGTCATCTATGGAACATAAGAGCTAGGAAGATTGGTAGGAGAAGAAAGGGATAAAGAAAAGGGGGCTAATCAGATGGGGAATGAAGCATGCGAGACTATGGACTCTGAGAAACAAACTGAGGGCTTCAGAGGGGAGGGGGGTGGGGAAATAGGATAGACCAGTGATGGGTAGTAAGGAGGGCACATATGGCATGGTGCACTGGGTGTTATACACAACTGATAAATCATCGAACTTTACATCAAAAACAAGAGGGACGCCTGGGTGGCACAGCAGTTAAGCGTCTGCCTTCGGCTCAGGGTGTGATCCCAGTGTTATGGGATCGAGCCCCACATCAGGCTCCTCCGCTATGAGCCTGCTTCTTCCTCTCCCACTCCCCCTGCTTGTGTTCCCTCTCTCACTGGCTGTCTGTATCTCTGTCGAATAAATAAAAAAATAAAATTAAAAATAAACAAGGGATGTACTGTATGGTGACTAACATAATATAATAAAAATGATTATAATAAAGAAAACTATAGGAAATCTGCTAAAAATTAGTAGTAGCATTAATAATCAAGTTCAGTAAGGCTGCAGGATACAAGACCAGTGTACAGAAATTAGTTGTAATGAACAATCCCAAAATGTAAAAAATAATTAGACTTATAATAGCATAAAAAATAAAATATTTAGGAATAAGCTAAGCCCAAAGTGCAAAATTTATATTCTGAAAACTACAAAATGTTGCTGAAAGAAATCAAAGAAGAACTAAATAAATGAGGAAAACATCCCAGTTTTATGGGTCATAAGGTTTAATATTGTTAAGAAGGCAATGTATACAAATTAATCTACAAATTCAATGCAATCTTTTTAAGAAAGATTTTATTTATTTTTTGAGAGGGAGAGGGAGAGACAGAGAGAGAGGATGTGTGGGGTTAGGAGCAGAGGGAGAGGGAGAAGCAGACTCCTGGCTGAGCACAGAGCCTGACATGGGGCTCCATCCCAGGACCCTGAGATCATGACTGAGCCAAAGTCAGATGCTTAACCAACTGAGCCACCCAGGTGCCCCTCAGTGCAATCTTTACCAGAATCCCAGCTGGCGTCTTTGTAGAAATCAACAAGCTGACTCTAAAATTCATGTGTAAGTGCAAGGGACTCAGAATATCCAAAATAATTTTGGCAATAAAGAACAAATGTTGGATGACTCTCACTTTCTGATTTCAAAACTTACTATGAAGAAGAGTAATAATCAAAACAGTGTAGTACCATGAGGAGTTAAGGTGGCGTAGGAGTAGGAGACATCTTTTTCAGCCAGTTCCCCGAGTCGAGCTGGATAGGTACCAGACCAGCCTAAACAACCACGGAACCAGCCCGAGACGCAGGAAGATGCATCTGGATTTCTACAAATGAACATCTCCAGCGCTGAGTATTGAGGTACGAAGCGGGGAGCCATGAAACCATGCACAGATATCGGAAGATAAACGGAAGGGGGAGGGAGCCGCTGCGTTCGGACGCCGGGAAGCAGTAGCCACTTGCACGGGAGAGCGGGCAGGGCTCACGGACGGCACCCGCAAAACAGCAGACTGAGACCATGAGCCGGGTGCGCGCGCCACCAGGCATCTCGCGGAACACTGGAATCCCAGTGCGGTCACTGGATCCAGACTGAGACCGGGAGCTTCCGGAGCGCGCGGGGTGGCTGGCGGCTAGCGGCTGGCGGCGTTAGAAACACAAAGGACAGAGACGCGCCGGCCCTGGAAGTGAGGGCTGGGATGCCTGGTGTGGGGCGTACATCCCAAGACGCTGCAGGGTTGAGCAGCACCAACAGTAACAGAGTTAAAGTGGCCAGAACATCAGTGGGGAACGGGCCGCAATCCCTCTGTTCTGTGACAGAGGCTGAAATTCAGCTGCTGCTGCTCTGACTCTCAGAAGAGGCACAGCAAACCGCCAGGGAAAGCCGCCAGAGAACAAAAGCCTGGAAATACCGGCTCACAGTGTGCCCGTCCCCATCCCCCCTCGCAGGGGACGCGGAGACTCTACCCAAACAGGGTTGCCTGAGTATCAGCGCGGCAGGCCCCTCCCCCAGCACACAGAAGGCAGGCTGAAAAATCAAGAAGCCCACAACCCCGGCGCCTGGGTGGCGCAGTCATTGAGCACCTGTCTTTGGCTTAGGGCGTGATCCCGGCGTTCCGGAAAGGAGTCCCTCATCGGGCTCCTCCGCTGGGAGCCTGCTTCTTTCTCTCCCACTCCCCTGCTTCTGTTCCCGTTCTTGCTGACTGTCTGTCTCTCTCTCTCTCAGATAAATAAATAAATAAAATCTTTAAAGAAGAAGCCCACATCCCTAAGATCTGTATAAAACAAGGGGCATGGCCTGGGACCCAGTCAATAATTTGGGCTCTGGACAACTCCGCAACCTCTCCTCATCAGAATGACAAGAAGGAGAAGCGCCCCCCCGCCCAGCAAAGAAAAGAAAGTGAGTCTGTGGCCTCTGCCACAGAAATAATGGATATGGATGTAACCAAAGTATCAGAAATGGAATTCAGAGTAACGATGGTCAAAATGATGAGTAGAATTGAAAAAAACTATTAACAAAAAGGTTACTGAGAATATAGAATCCCTAAGGACAGAAATGAGAGCGAATCTGACAGAAATTAAAAATTCTATGAGCCAAATGCAGGCAAAACTAGAGGCTCTGACGGCCAGGGTCACAGAAGCAGAGGAACGGGTTAGTGAAGTGGAGGATGGGTTAATAGAGGAAAAAACCAAAATACAAGCTGCTCTTAAAAAAATCCAAGTCCATGAATGTAGGTTACGGGAGATTACTGACTCAATGAAAAGATCCAATGTTAGAATCATCGGCATCCCCGAGGGGGTGGAGAAAAACAGAGGTCAAGAAGAGATATTTCAACAAATTGTAACTGAAAACTTCCCTAATCCAGCGAGGGAAACAAACATTCGTGTCCAAGAGGCAGAGAGGACCCCTCCCAAGCTCAACCACGACAAACGTACGCCACGTCACGTCATACTGCAATTCGCAAATATTAGATCCAAGGATACAGTATTGAAAGTGGCCAGGGCAAAGAAATCTCTCACGTACCAAGGCAAAGGCATCAGAATTACGTCAGACCTGTCTACACAGACCTGGAATGAGAGAAAGGGTTGGGGGAGCATATTTCAAGCTCTTTCAGAGAAAAACATGCAGCCAAGGATCCTTTATCCAGCAAGGCTGTCATTCAGAATGGATGGAGAAATAAAGACAACTCAGAATCGCCAGTCACTAACCAATTTCGTAACCACGAAACCAGCCCTACAGGAGATATTACGGGGGGTTCTATAAAAGTAAAAAGGCCCCAAGAGTGATACAGAACAGAAAGTCACAGCCAATACAATCAAAGACTTTACTGGCAACATGGCATCATTAAAACCATATCTCTCAGTACTCAGTCTTAATGTTAGTGGCTTAAATGCTCCCATAAAAAGCCACAGGGTTGCATATTGGCTCCAAAGAAATGACCCATCCATTTGCTGTCTACAAGAGACTCATTTCGAACCCAAAGATGCATGCAGACTGAGAGTAAGGGGATGGAGTACCATCTTTCACACAAATGGACCTCAAAAGAAAGCTGGGGTAGCAATTCTCATATCAGATAAATTGGATTTTAAGCTACAGACTATACTTAGAGACACAGAAGGGCACTATATTATTCTTAAAGGAAGTATTCAACAAGTGGATATGACAATTAAAATATATATGCCCCCAACAGGGGAGCAGCAAGACACACAAGCCAACTCTTAACCAGAATAAAGAGACATATAAATAAAAATACATTAATAGTAGGGGACCTCAACACTCCACTCTCAGAAATAGACAGAACACCCTGGCAAAAACTAAGCAAAGAATCAAAGGCTTTGAAGACCATACTCGACGAGTTGGACCTCATAGATATATATAGAACACTACATCCCAGACCCAAAGAATATTCATTCTATTCTAATGCCCATGGAACATTCTCAAGAATAGACCATGTTCTGGGACACAAAACAGGTCTCAGCCGATACCAAAAGATTGTAATCATCCCCTGCATATTCTCAGACCACAACACTCTGAAATTGGAACTCAACCACAAGGAAATATTTGGAAGAAACTCAAACACTTGGAGACTAAGAACCATCCTGTTCAGGAATGACTCGATAAACCAGGAAATCAAAAATCAAATTAAACAATTTATGGAGACCAATGAGAATGAAAATACAACGGTCCAAAACCTATGGGATACTGCAAAGGCAGTCCTAAGGAGGAAATACATAGCCATCCAAGCCTCACTCAAAAGAATAGAAAAATCTAAAATGCAGTTTTTATATTCTCCCCTCAAGAAGCTGGAACAGCAACAGAGGGACAGGCCTAATCCACGCACGAGGAAACAGTTGACCAAAATTAGAGCAGAAATCAATGAATCAGAAACCAGAAGTACAGTAGAGCAGATCAACAGGACTAGAAGCTGGTTCTTGGAGAGAATCAATAAAATTGACAGACCACTGGCAAGACTTATCCAAAAGAAAAGAGAAAGGACCCAGATTATTAAAATTATGAATGAAAAAGGAGAGGTCACGACGAACACCATTGAAATTAGAAGGATTATTAGAAATTTTTATCAACAACTATATGCCAATAAACTAAGCAATCTGGAAGAGATGGAATCCCTCCTGGAAACCTATGAACTACCAAGATTGAAACCGGAAGAAATTGATTTCTTAAACAGGCCAATTAATTATGAAGAAATTGAGTCAGTGATAAACAACCTTCCAAATAACAAAACTCCAGGCCCGGACGGTTTTCCTGGGGAATTCTAACAAACATTCAAAGAAGAAATCATACCTATTCTCCTAAAGCTATTTCAAAAAATAGAAACAGAAGGAAAGGTACCAAACTCATTCTATGAGGCCAATATTACCTTGATCCCCAAGCCAGGCAAAGACCCCCTCAAAAAGGAGAATTACAGACCGATCTCCCTAATGAATATGGATGCCAAAATCCTCAACAAGATACTTGCTAATAGAATCCAACAGTACATTAAAAGGATTATCCATCACGATCAAGTGGAATTCATACCTGGGATGCAAGCGTGGTTCAATATTCGCAAATCAATCAGCGTGATACATCATATCAACAAGAAAAGACTCAGGAACCATATGATCCTCTCAATCGATGCCAAAAAAGCATTTGACAAAATACAGCATCCTTTCCTGATTAAAACCCTTCAGAGTGTAGGAATAGAAGGTACATTTCTCAATCTCATAAAAGCATCTATGAAAAGCCTACTGCAAATATTGTTCTAAATGGGGAAAAGCTGGAAGCCTTTCCCTTAAGATCAGGAACTCGACAAGGATGCCAACTCTCACCACTATTATTCAACATAGTACTAGAAGTCCTTGCAACAGCAATCAGATGACAAAAAGGGATCAAAGGTATTCAAATCGGCAAAGAAGAAGTCAAGATGTCTCTCTTCGCAGATGACATGATACTCTATATGGAAAACCCAAAAGAAGCCACTCCCAAATTATTAGAAGTTATAGAGCAATTCAGTAACGTGGCGGGATACAAAATCAATGCTCAGAAATCAGTTGCATTTCTATACACGAATAATGAGACCGAAGAAAGAGGAATTTGGGAATCCATCCCATTTACAATAGCACCAAAAACCCTACGTTACCTTGGAATTAACTTAACCAGAGACGTAAAGGACCTATATTCTAGAAACTATAAATCACTCTTAAAAGACATTGAGGAAGACATAAAAAGATGGAAAGATATTCCATGCTCATGGATCGGAAGAATTAACATAGTTAAAATGTCCATGCTACCCAGAGCAATCTACACTTTCAATGCTATCCCGATCAAAATACCGAGGACATTTTTCAAAGAACTGGAACAAATAGTCCTTAAATTTGTATGGAAACAGAAAAGGCCCCGAATCTCCAAGGAACTGTTGAAAAGGAAAAACAAAGCTGGGGGCATCACAATGCCGGATTTTGAGCTGTACTACAAAGCTGTGATCACAAAGACAGCATGGTACTGGCACAAAAACAGACACATAGACCAATGGAACAGAACAGAGAGCCCAGAAATGGACCCTCGGCTCTTTGGGCAACTAATATTTGATAAAGCAGGAAAAAACATCTGGTGGGAAAAAGACAGTCTCTTCAATAAATGGTGCTGGGAAAATTGGACAGCTACATGCAAAAGAATGAAACTTGACCACTCTCTCACACCATACCCAAAAATAAACTCCAAATGGATGAAAGACCTCGATGTGACGCATTAATCCATCAAAATTCTAGCGGAGAACATAGGCAGCAACCTCTACGACATCGGCCAAAGCAACCTTTTTCATGTCACATCCCCGAAGGCAAGAGAAACAAAAGATAAAATGAATTTATGGGACTTCATCAAGATTAAAAGTTTCTGCACAGCCAAGGAAACAGTCAGAAAAACTAAGAGGAAGCCCACGGAATGGGAGAATACAGTTGCAAATGACACTACAGATAAGGGACTGGTATCCAAGATCTACAAAGAACTTCTCAAACTCAATACACGAGAAACAAATAAACAAATCAAAAAATGGGCAGAAGATATGAACAGACACTTTTCCAATGAAGACATACAAATGGCTAACAGACACATGAAAAAATGTTCAAAATCATCAGCCATCAAGGACATTCAAACCAAAACCACACTGAGATACCACCTTACGCCAGTTAGAATGGCAAAAATAGACAAGGCAAGAGACAACAATTGTTGGAGAGGATGTGGAGAAAGGGGATCCCTCCTACATTGTTGCTGGGAATGCAAGTTGGTACAGCCACTCTGGAAAACAGTGTGGAGGTCCCTTAAAAAGTTAAAAATTGAGCTACCCTATGATCCAGCCATTGCACTACTGGGTGTTTACCCCAAAGATACAGACGGAGTGAAGAGAAGGGCCATATGCACCCCAATGTTCATAGCAGCAATGTCCACAATAGCTAAATCGTGGAAGGAGCCAAGATGCCCTTCAACAGATGACTGGATTAAGAACTTGTGGTCCATATATACAATGGAATATTACTCAGCAATCAGAAAGAACGAGTTCTCAGCATTTGCTGCAACATGGATGGCACTGGAGGAGATAATGCTAAGTGAAATAAGTCAAGCAGAGAAAGACAACTATCATATGATTTCTCTCATCTATGGAACATAAGAACTAGGATGATCGGTAGGGGGAGAAAGGGATAAAGAAAGGGGGGTAATCAGAAGGGGGAATGAAACATGAGGGACTATGTACTGTGAGAAACAAACTGAGGGCTACAGAGGGGAGGGGGGTGGGGGAATGGGATAGGCTGGTGATGGGTAGTAAGGAGGGCACGTATTGCATGGTGCACTGGGTGTTATACACAACTAATGAATCATCGAGCCTTACATCGGAAACCAGGGATGTACTGTGTGGTGACTAACATAATATAATAAAAAATAATTAAAAAACAAAACAAAACAAAACAGTGTAGTACCAGAATAAGAATAGACATATGGATTAATGGAAGAGTATTAAGAGTCTAGAAACAAAGCCAAGTGTCTCTGGTCAATAATTGTATCAAGGGCATCAAGACCATTTAACAGATGGTGTTCGGACAACTGGATATCCATGCAAAAGAATAAAGTTGAGCCTGAGTATGAGATAACTCATACTATATACAAAATTTAATACAAAAGTTAGTTCAAAATATATTAAAGACGTAAATATATGAGCTAAAAGTATAAAACTCCTGGAAAATAACATAAGGATACATCTTCAAGATCTCAAATGTGGCAATGGATTCTCATACATGACAACAAAAGCACAAGTCACGAAAGAAAAAAAATAGATAAATTGAACTTCACCAGAATTAAAAAATGTTTATAGTTCAAAGGTCAATATCAAGAAAGTGAAAACACAACCACAGAATGGGATACAATATTTGTAAATCATATCTCTATTAAGGGTCTTGTATCTGGAATATATGAAGAAGCTTTTCAATTCAATAACATAAAGACAAATGATCCAATGTAAAAATGGGCAAATAACTTGCAAAAACATTTCCCCAAAGAACATGTAAAAATGCCCAACAAGCACATGAAAAGATGCCCTATATTAGTCATCAGGAAAATGAAAATCATAGTCCCAATGAGATGCCACTTTACATCCCTTGGGATGGCTAGAGTCAAAATATCAGGTAATAATGAACGTTGGCCAGGATGTGGAGAAATCAGAAACCTCATGAGCTGCTGGTAACTTTTACTGTAAGGAAAAAAGAAACAGACAAATACATTATATAGATAGATAGGTGATAGCTAGCTAGCTAGCTAGCTTGCTACAGATAGATAGATAGATGATAGATAGATAGATAGATAGATAGATAGATAGATAGATAGATAGATAGATAGATAGATGATAGATAGATGATAGATAGATAGATGATAGATAGATAGATAGATAGATAGATAGATAGATAGATAGATAGATAGATAGATGATAGATAGATCTCCTCACCTTTCCTAACTGCCCACATTTTCTGTCTTCCCTTTGAGTGTCTTCTCATTTAACACTCTGAATCAATGATCAGGGGATGTGTGGGAAATAGCAGAAATCAACAGTATTTCCCTGACTTTCGGCTTGTCCGGAATTGAGTGAGCTTAGCTCAATGAAAGCATTGCAACCAAAGTCAACATAACCTAAGGATCTCTGCACTGCAGAGGACATCATCTGTTTGTTTGTTTGTCTATTTATTTATTTATTTATTTATTTATTTATTTATTTATTTATTTAACCATTTAGTTTATTGTCAAGGTGGGAATATATCGGAGCTTGTAAATCTATGGGCAACATGCAACTCCCTTCGTAGAGCCCTTCCACTGGGGAGAGAAAGAAGAAGTGTCCAGTGTTTTATAAGAAGTCATCAAAATATTGGTATCAGAACAAGACAAAGAGAGTTTAAGTGGTTAAGCCATATATTTGCGTTTTAGGCATTAACTAGTTGAGGGAAATAGGAGAGTAAATTGTAAATGTATCCTGGAATTCAAGTAGCTGATAAAAAGCACTCACAGGGACATTTAAAAAAAGGTTGAGCAGGGGCGCCTGGGTGGCACAGCGATTAAGCGTCTGCCTTCGGCTCAGGGCGTGATCCCGGTGTTATGGGATCAAGCCCTGCATCAGGCTCCTCCGCTATGAGCCTGCTTCTTCCTCTCCCACTCCCCCTGCTTGTATTCCCTCTCTCGCTGGCTGTCTCTTTCTCTGTCGAATAAATAAAAATAAAATCTTAAAAAAAAAGGTTGAGCAAATGTCCAAAAAGTTGAATAAATTAAAAAAAAAAGGGATAAAGAAAGGTGGGGTAATCAGAAGGGGGAATGAAGCATGAGAGACTATGGACTCTGACAAACAAACTGAGGGCTTCAGAGGGGAGGGGGTGGGGGAATGGGATAGGCTGGTGATGGGTAGTAAGGAGGGCATGTATTGCATCGTGCACTGGGTGTTATATGCAACTAATGAATCATCGAACTTTACATCAGAAACCAGGGATGTACTGTATGGTGACTAACATAATATAATAAAAAAGCATTAAAGTAAAAAAAAAAGAAGTAAAACAATAGCCAATATGAAGTTTTTATTTTTTATTATTTTTCTTATGTTTAGGTACCATATTAGTTTTTGATGTAGTGTTCAAGGATTCATTAGTTTAGTGTAACAATCACAACACGTGCCCTCCTTAATACCCATTACATGGTTACCCCATCCCCCAATCCCCTCACTTCTGTAACCCTGTTTGTTTCCCAGAGTCCAGAGTCTCTCATGGTTTGTCTCCCTCTCTGATTTCTTACCATTCGGTTTTCCCTCCCTTCCCTGTGGTCCCTTGTTCTATTCCTTATGTTCCACATATGAGTGAAACCATATGATAATTGTCTTTCTCTGCTTGACTTATTTCACTTTGCATAATACCCTCCAGTTCTATCCATGTCGATGCAAATGGAAGGTATTCATCTTTTCCGATGGCTGAGTAACATTCCATTGTATATAGGAACCACATCTTCTTTACCCATTCATCTGCTGAGGGACATCTTGGCTCCTTCCACAGGTTGGCTATTGTGGACGTCGCTCTGCTATGAACATTGGGGTGCATGTGCCCCTTCTTTTCACGACATCTGTATCTTTGGGGTAAATACCAAGTAACGCAATCAATGGGTCATGAGGTAGCTCTATTTTTAAATCTTGAGGAACCTCCATACTGTTTTCCAGAGTGGCTGTAGCAGATTGCATTCCCACCAACAGTGTGAGAGGGTTCCCCTTTCTCCACAACCTCACCAACATTTGCTGTTTCCTGACTTGTTAATTTTTGCCATTCTAACTGGTGTAAGGTGGTATCTCATTGTAGTTTTGATTTGAATTTCCATGATGGCTAGTGATGTTGAACATTTTTTCATGTGCCTGTTAGCCATTTGGGTGTCTTCTTTGGAGAAGTGTCTGTCCATGCCTTCTGCCCATTTTTTACTGGATTATTTGTTCTTTGGTTGTTGAGTTTGAGAAGTTCTTTATAGATCTTGGATACCAGCCCTTTATCTGAAATGTCTTTTACAATTATCTTCTCCCATTCTGTGGGTTGCCTGTTAGTTTTGTTGACTGTTTCCTTTGCTGTACAGAAGCTTTTTATCCTGAAGAAGTCCCAAAAGTTCATTTTTGCTTTTGTTTCCCTTGCCTTTGGGGATGTGTCTTGAGAGAAATTGCTGTGGCTGATGGCAAAGAGGTTACTGCCTATGTTCTCCTCTAGGATTTTGATGGATTCCTGTCTCACGTGGAGGTCTTTCATCCATTTTGAGTTTATCTTTGTGTACGTGTAAGAGAATGGTCCAGCTTCATTCTTCTGCATGTGGCTGTCCACTTTTCCCAGCACCATTTATTGAAGCACCATTTCCTTTTTCCATTGGATATTTTTTTTCTGATTTGTCAAAAATTAGTTGACCGTAGAGTTGAGGGTCCATTTCTGGGGTCTCTATTCTGTTCCATTGATCTGTGTGTCACTTTTTCTGCCAATACCATGCTGTCTTGATGATCACAGCTTTGTAATACGGCTTGAAGTCAAGCATCGTGATGGCCCCAGCTTTATTTTTCTTTTTCAAGATTCCCCTGGTGATTCGGGGTCTTTCCTGGTTCCATACAAATTTTAGGATTGTTGGTTCCAGCTCTGGGAAAAAATGGCAATGGTATGTTGATAAGGATGACATTAAAAGTGTAGATTGCTCTGGGAAGTGTGGACATTTTCACAATGTTTATTCTTCCAATCCAGGAGCATGGAAACTTTTCCATTTCTTTATGTCTTCCTCAATTTCTTTCATAAGCGTTCTGTAGTTTTTAGAGTATAGACCCTTTACCTCTTTGGTTAGGTTTATTCCTAGGTATCTTATGGTTTTTGGTGCTACTGTAAATGGAATCGATTCCTTATATTCTCCTTCTTCAGTGACATTGTTAGTGTATAGAAATGCAACTGATTTCTGTGCATTGATTTTGTATCTGCCGCATTGCTGAATTGCTGAGTGAGTTCTAGTAATTTGGGGGTGAAGTCTTTGGGGTTTTCCACATACAGTATCATGCCATCTGCAAAGAGAGAGCGTTTGACTTCTTCTTTGCCAATTTAAATGCTTTTTATTTATTTTTGTTGTCTGATTGCTGATGCTAGGAATTCTAGTACTGTGTTGAACAATAGTGGTAAGAGTGGGCAACCCTGTTGTATTCCTGACCTTAATGGAAAAGCTTTCAGTTTTCCCTCATTGAGAATGATATTCACTGTGGGCTTTTCATAGATGATTTTGATGATATTGTGGTAGGATCCCTCTCTCCCTATAATTTGGGTTTTTTTATTAATAATATTTTTTATTATATTATGTTAGTCACCATACAGTACATCCCTAATTTTTGATATAAAGTTCCATGATTCATTATTGCGTATAACACCCAGTGCACCATGCAATACGTGCCCTCCTTAATACCCATAACCAGCCGATCGCATCCCCCCCCCCCTCGAAGCCCTCAGTTTCTTTCCCAGAGTCCATAGTCTCTCGTGGTCCATTCCCCCTTCTGTTTACCACTCTTTCTTCTTCCCTTTGTTCTCCTACAGATCGTCCTACATCTTATGTTCTATAAATGAGTGAAACCATATGATAATTGTCTTTCTCTGCTTGACTTATTTCGCTTAGCAATATATCCTCCAGGCCCGTCCATGTTGCAGCAAATGTTGAGAAATCATTTTTTTTGATGGCTGAGTAATATTCCATTCTATATATCGACCACATCTTCTTAATCCAGTCATCTGTAGAAGGGCATCTCAGCTCCTTCCATGATTTAGCTATTGTGGACAGTGCTGCTATGAACACTGAGGTGCATATGGCCCTTCACTTCACTATGTCTGTTTCTTTGGGGTAAATACCCAGTAGTGCAAATGCTGGATCATAGGCTAGCTCTCTTTTTAACTTTTGAAGGGACTTCCACACTGTTTTCCTGAGTGGCTGCACCAGCGTGCATCCCACCAACAATGTAGGAGGGATCCCCTTTTTCCATATCCTCTCCAACATTGTTGTTTCCTGCCTTGTCAATTTTTGCCATTCTAACTGGCATAAGGTGGTATCTCAGTGGGGTTTTGATTTGAATTTCCCTGATGGCTAATGATTTTGAACACTTTATCATGTGTCTGTTACCCATTTGTATGTCTTCATTAGAAAAGTGTTCATATGTTTTGTCCATTTCATGATTTGTTTATTTGTTTCTTGTGTATTGAGTTTGAGGAGTTCTTTGTAGATCATGCATACCAGTCTTTTACCTGTAGTATCATTTTCAAATATCTTCTCCCATTCCATGGGCTGCCTCTTAGTTTTTTTTGACTTTTTCCTTGGCTGTGCAGACTTTTTATCTTTATGAAGTCCCACAAGTTCATTTTCTCTTTTGTTTCTCTTGCCTTTGGAGATGTGTCATGGAAAAAGTTGCTGTGGCCAATGTCATAGAGGTTGCTGCCTACAATCTCCTCTAGGATTTTGATGGATTCCTGTCTCACATCTAGGCCTTTCATCCATTTGGAGTTTTTGTGTATGGTGTGAGTGAGTCGTCAAGTTTCATTCTTTTGCAAGTAGCTGTCCAATTTTCCCAGCACCATTTATTGAAGAGACTGTATTCCACTGGATGTTTTTTCCTGCTTTGTCAATGATTAGTTGCCCAAAGAGCCAAGGGTCCATTTCTGGGTTCTCTATTCTGTTCCAATGGTGTATGTGTCTGTTTTTGTGCCAGTACCATGCTGTCTTTGTGATCACAGCTTTGTAGTATAGCTTGAAATATGGCAACGTGATGCCCCCACCTTTGTTTGTCCTTTTCAATAATTCCTTGGCGATTCGTGGCCTTTGCTGGTTCCACACAAATTTAAGGGCTGTTTGTTCCTGTTCTTTGAAAAATGTCACTGGTATTTTGATCGGGATGGCACTGAAAGTGTAGACTGCACTGGGTAGCATAGACATTTGAACTATGTTAATTCATCCGATCCATTAGCACGGAATATTTTTCCATCTTTTTGTGTCTTTTTCAATGTCTTTCAAGAGTGATTTGTAGTTTCTAGAATATAGATCCTTTACATCTGTGGTTAAGTTAATTCCTAGATAATGTATGATTTTTGGTGCTATTGTAAAAGGAATGGATTCCCTAATTTCTCTTTATTCAGTCTCATTGTTCGTGTATAGAAATGCAACTGATTTCCTAGCATTGATTTTTGTATACCGCCACATTACTGAATTGCTCTATAACTTCTAGCAGTTTGGGGATGGATTCTTTTGGGTTTTCCATATAAAGTATCATGGCATCTGCAAAGGGAGACAGTTTGAACTCTTCCTTGCCAATTTGAATACCTTTTATCCCTTTTTGTTGTCTGATTGATGTTGCAAGGACTTCTACTATGTTGAATATTAATGGCAAGAGTGGGCATCCTTGTCGTGTTCCTGATCTTTAGGGAATGGCTTCCACCCTTTCTCCAATGAGAATCATATTCGCTGTAGGCTTTTCATTGATGGTTTTTATGAAATTGAGGAATGTACCCTCTATCCCTACGCTCTGAAGGGTTTTAATCAGGAAAGGATGCTGTTTTTTTGTCAAATGCTTTTTCTGCATCAATTGAGAGGATCATGTAGTTCTTGACTCTTTTCTTGTTGATATGATCTATCACAGTGATAGATTTGCGAATGTTGAACCACCCGTGCATCCCGGGGATGAACCCCACTTGGTCATGATGGATAATCCTTTTAATGTCCTGTTGGATCCTATTAGCTTGGATCTTGTTGAGAATTTTGGCGTCCATATTCATCAGGGATATCGGTCTGTAATTCTCCTTTTGGGTGGGGTCTCTGCCTGGTTTGGGGATCAAGGTAATACTGGCCTCATAGAATGAGTTTCGTGGTTTTCCTTCTGTTTCTATTTGTTGAAACAGCTTCAGGAGAATAGGTATTATTTCTTCTTTGAATGTTTGGTAGAATTCCCTGGGGAATCCGTCAGGCCCTGGAGTCTTGTGTTTGGGGAGGTTTTTCATCACTGCTTCAATCTCCTCATAATTAATCGGTCTGTTTGAAAAATCAATTTCTTCCTGTTTCAGTCATGGTAGTTTATAGGTTTCCAGAAAGGCATCTGTTTCTTCCAGGTTGTTTAATTTATTGGCATAAAGCTGTTGATAAAAGTTTCTAATGATCCTTCCTATTTCATTGGTGTTGGTGGTGACCTCTCCCTTTTCATTCATAATTTTGTTAATTTGGGTCCTTTCTCTATTCTTTTGAATAAGTCTGGCCAGTGGCTTATCGGTCTTATTTATTCTTTCAAAGAACCAGCTTCTATTTCTGTTGATCTGCTCTACTGTGCTCCTGGTTTCTAATTCATTGATCTCTTCTCTAATCTTGATCAACTGCTTTCTCGTGAGTGGATTAGGCCTATTCTTCTATTCCTATTCCAGCTTCTTGAGGTGAGAATAAAAAAAACTTCTTTTTAGATTTTTATCTTCTTTTGAGTGAGGCTTGGATGGCTATGTATTTTCCCCTTAGGACTGCCTTTGCAATGTCCCATAGGTTTTGGACCATTGTGTTTTCATTCTCGTTGGTCTCCATAAATTGTTTAAATTGATTTTTGATTTCCTGGTTTATCAAATCATTCTTGAGCAGGATGGTTCTTAGTTTCCTAGTGTTTGAGTTTCTTCCAAACTATTCCTTGTCATTGAGTTCCAAATTCAAAGCATTGTGGTCTGAGAATATGCAGGGAAAATTTTCAATCTTTTGGTATCAGTTGAGACCTGTTTTGTGACCCAGCATATGGTCTATTCTGAAGAACGTTCCATGAGCATTCGAAAAGAATGAGTATTCTTTTGTTCTGGGGTGTAGTGTTCTATATATATCTATGAGGTCCATCTGGTCTAGTATGGCATTCAAAGCTCTTGTTTCTTTGTTGATTTTCTGCTTAGGTGATCTGTCTATTGCTGATAGGGGAGTGTTAAGGTCCTCTACTATTAACATATGTTTTTAAAGATTTTATTTATTTATTTGATAGAGATAGAGACAGCCAGAGAGAGAGGGAACACAAGCAGGGGGAGTGGGAGAGGAAGAAGCAGGCTCATAGCAGAAGAGCCTGATGTGGGGCTTGATCCCATAACACCGGGATCACGCCCTGAGCCGAAGGCAGACGCTTAACCTCTGTGCCACCCAGGCGCCCCATACTATTAACATATTTTTATCTATATGTCTCTTTATTCTGGTTAAGAGTTGGCTTGTGTATCTTGCTGCTTCCCTGTTGGGGGCATAGATATTTATAATTGTCACGTCCACTTATTGGATACACCCTTTAAGAATAATATAGTGTCCTTCTGTATTTCTAACTACAGTCTTTAGTCTAAAATCCAATCTGTCTGATATGAGAATTGCTACCCCAGCTTTCTTTTGACGTCCTTTGGCATGAAAAATGGTTTTCCATCCCTTCACTTTCACTCTGGATGTAACTTTAGGTTCAAGATGAGTCTGTTGTAGACAGCAAATGGATGGGTCATGCCTTTTTATCCAGTTTGCAACCCTGTGGCATTTTATGGGAGCATTTAGGCCATTCACATTGAGAGTGATTTTTGAGAGATATGATTTTAATGATGTCATGTTGCCTGTAAAGTCTTTGTTTCTATAGATTGTAACTTTCTGTTCTGTATCACTCTTGGGGCCTTTTTACTTTTATAGAACCCCCCTTAATATCTCCTGTAGGGCTGGTTTCGTGGTTACAAAATTGGTCAATGACTGGCGATTCTGGAAGCTCCTTATCCCTCCATCAATTCTGAATGACAGTCTTGCTGGATAAAGGATCCTTGGCTGCATGTTTTTCTCTGAAAGAGCTTTGAAAATGCCCCCCTAACCCTTTCTTTCATTCTAGGTCTGTGTAGACAGGTCTGATGTAATCCTAATATTTTTGCCTTTGTACGTGAGAAATTTCTTTGCCCTGGCAGCTTTTAATACTGTATCCTTGGATCTAATATTTGCGAGTTGCACTATGACGTGATGTGGCATAGGTTTGTCGTGGTTGAGCTTGGGAGGGGTCCTCTCTGCCTTTTGGACACGAATGCTTGTTTCCTTTGCTAGACTGGGGAAGTTTTCAGCTACAATTTCTTCAAATATCTCTTCTAGACCTCTCTCTTTCTCCACCGCCACAGGGATGCCGATGATTCTGACATTGGAACGTTTCATTGAGTCAGTAATCTCCCATAACCTACATTTGTGAGATTCGATTTTTGTGACCCAAGTTTTTGTTTCAGCTTTCTCTTCTACCATCCCATCCTCCAATTCACTAATTTGTTCTGCCTCATTTACCCTGGCCATCAGAGCATCTAGTTTTGACTGCATTTGATTCATAGCATTTTTAATTTCTGCCAGATTTGCTCTCATTTCCACCCTTAGAGATTCTATATTCTCGTTAATGTTTTCATTAATATTGTTTTCAAGTCTACACATCATCTTGACCATTGTTACTCTGAACTCCATTTCTGATAATTTGGTTATATCCATATCCATTAGTTCTATGGCAGAGGCCACAGACTCATTGTGTTTTCTTTGCTGGGGGGGATTTCTCCTCGTCGTTCTGATGAGGAGAGTTTGCGAAGGTGCCCGGAGCCCAAATTCTTGACCAGGACCCAGGCAGTGTGCACTTGTTTTATAGGGACCTTAGGGATGTGGGCTTCTTGATTTTTCAGGTTGCTTTCTGGGGGAGGGGCCTGCCATGATGATATTCAGGTAACCCTGTTTGGGTAGAGTCTCCCTGTCCCCTGCGAGGGGGGATGGGGGTGGTCACAATGTGAGCTGGTATTTCCGGGCTTTTGTTCTCTGATGGCTTTCCCTGGCAGTTTTCTGTGACTCTTCTGAGAGTCAGAGCAGCAGTGGCCGTATCCTAGCCTCTGTCTTAGAACAGAGAGATCACAGTCCGCTCTCCACTGAGCTCTTCTGGCCTCTTTAACTCTGTTTCTCTTGGTGCTGCTAAAAACCCTGCAGCTGGCGTCCTAGCTCTCACTTCCAGGTCCGGCACGTCTCTGTCCTTTGAGCTCCTGGTCTCAGTCAGGTTCCAGTGAGTGGTCTGGAGCTCTGGTTTTCAGTTTGGATGCACATGCTTTCCCAGGCTCATGGTCTCAGTCTGTTCTATCACGGGTGCCTGTCCCCGAGTCCGGCCACTCCCCAGTGCAGGTGGCTACCGCTTCCTGGTGCCTGCGTGCGAAGGCTCCCTCCCCCTTTCGTTTATCTTCTGATATCTGTGCCTGGATTCAGTGCTCCCCGCTTCCTACCTCAATACTCAGTCCTGGAGATGTTCATTTGTAGAGATCCAGATGTATCTTCCTGCATCTCAGGCTGATTCCATGGGTTTTCATAATGGTCTGGTGCCTATCCGGCTCGGCTCAGGGGACCAGGTGAAAAAGGGGACCCCTACTCCTCTGCCATCTTAACTCCACCCCCTCCATATAATTTGAAGAGTTTTAATCAGGAAAGGATGCTGTATTTTGTCAAATGCTTCCTCTGCACCGATTGAGAGGATCATATGGTTCTTGTCTTTTCTTTGATTAATGTGCTCTCTCATGTTGACCGATTTCCGAACGTTGAACCGCCCTTTCGTCCCAGGAATATATCCCACCTGGTCATGGTGGAAAATCCTTTTAATGTACTGTTGGATCCTAGTGGCTAGGGTCTTGTTGAGTACTTTGGCATCCATGTTCATCAGAGATACTGGTCTGTAATTCTCCATTTTGTAGGATCTTTGTCTGGTTTGGGGATCAGGATAATGCTGGCCTTATAGAATGAGTTTGGAAGCTTTCTTTCTGTTTCCGTTTTTTGAAACAGCTTCATTAGAATAGGTATTATTTCTTCTTTAAATGTTTCGTAGAAGTCCCCTGGGAAGCCATTTGGACCTGGGTTCTTGTTTTCCTTTTTTTTTTTTTTCAGATTTTCTTTTATTATTATTTGAGAGAGAGAAAGAGAGAGCAAGAGGGAGAGAGCACGAGCAGGGTGAGAGGCAGAGGGAGAAGGAGACTCCCCGCTGAGTACGGAGTCTGATCCTGCACTTGATCCTGGGATTCTGGGAATATGACCTGAGCCAAAAGCAAATGCTCAACTGATTGAGCCACCCAGTGCCCTGGACTCTTTTTTGGGGGGAGGTTTTTCATTCCTGTTTCAATTTCCTTGCTGATTATTGGTCTATTCAGATTGTCTATTTCTTCCTGTTTCAGTCTTTGTAGTTTATGAGTTTCCAGGAAGGCATCCATTTCTTCCAGATGGCTTAATTTGTTAGCGTAAAGTTGCTGGTAATAATTTCTAATAATTGTTTCTATTTTCTTGGTGTTATTCGTGATCTCTTCCCTTTCATTCATCATTTTATTGATTTCAGTCCTTTCCCTTTTCTTCTGGAGGAGTCTGACCAGAGGTTTATTGATCTTAGTAATTCTTTCAAAGTATCAGCTTCCAGTTTCGTCGATCTGTTCTAGTGTTTCTCTGGTTTCTATTTCATTGATCTCTTTTCTTTAATAATATTTTTTTTATTATATTATGTTAGTCACCATACAGTACATCCCTGGTTTTTGATGTAAACTTCCATGATTCATTAGTTGCATATAACACCCAGTGCACCATGCCATACATGCCCTCTTTACTACCCATCACCAGCCTATCCCATTCCCCCGCCCCCCTCCCCTCTGAAGCCCTCAGTCTGTTTCTCAGATTCCATAGTCACTCATGCTTCATTCCCCCTTCTGATTACCCCCCCTTTCCCCATCCCTTTCTTCTCCTACCAATCTTCCTACTTCTTATGTTCCACAGATGAGTGAAACCATATGATAATTGTCTTTCTCTGCTTGACTTATTTCACTTAGCATTATCTCCTCCAGTGCCGTCCATGTTGCAGCAAATGTTGAGAACTCGTTCTTTTTGATAGCTGAGTAATATTCCATTCTATATATGGACCCCATCTTCTTAATCCAGTCATCTGTTGAAGGGCATCTCGACTCCTTCCACGATTTAGGTATTGTGGACAAAGCTGCTATGAGCATTGGGGTGCATACGGCCCTTCTCTTCACTCTGTCTGTATCTTTGGGGTAAATACCCAGTAGTGCAATGGCTGGGTCATAGGGTAGCTCAATTTTTAACTTTTTAAGGGACCTCCACACTGTTTTCCAGAGTGGCTGTACCAACTTGCATTCCCACCAACAGTGTAAGAGGGATCCCCTTTCTCCACATCCTCTCCAACAATTGATGTTTCTTGCCTTGTCAATTTTTGCCATTCTAACTGGCGTAAGGTGGTTTTGATTTGAATTTCCCTGATGGCGAATGATTTTGAACATTTCTTCCTGTGTCTGTTAGCCATTTGTATGTCTTCATTGGAAAAGTGTCTGTTCATATCTTCTGCCCATTTTATGATTTGTTCATTTGTTTCTTGTGTATTGAGTTTGAGACGTTCTTTGTAGATCTTGGATACCAGTATTTCATTGATTTCTGCTCTAATCTTTATTATTTCTCTTCTCCTGCTTGGTTTAGGCTTTATTTGCCATTCTTTGTCCAGCTCCTTTAGGTGTAAGTTTAGCTTGTGCATTTTGGGATTTTTCTAATTTTTTGAGAGAGGCTTGAATGGCTATGCATTTCCCCCTCAGGACCGCCTTTTCAGTATCCCATAGGTTTTGGACCGATGTTTTTTCATTCTCATTAGTTTCCATGAATTGTTTAAGTCCCTCTTTAATTTCCAGCTTGAGCCAATCATTCTCTAGCAGGATGCTCTTTAACTTCCCAGTGTTTGAATTCTTTCCAAATTTCTTCTTGTGATTGAGTTCCAGTTTCAAAACATTGTGGTCTGAAAATATGGAGGGAGTAATCACAACCTTTTGATATCAGTTCAGACCTGATTTGTGACCCAGTATGTGGTCTATTCTGGAGAAAGTTCCATGTGCACTTGAGAAGAATGAATATTCTGCTGTTTTAGGATGGAGTCTTCTGTATATACCTACGGAGTCCATCTGGTTCAATATGTCATTCAGACCTCTTGTTTCTTTGTTGATCTTCTGCTTAGATGATCTGTCCATTGCTTGAGTGGAGTGTTGAGGTCTTCTACTATTAATGCATTATTATCAATATGTTTCTTTATTTTGGTTATTAATTGGTTTATATAATTGGCTTCTCCCATGTTGGGAGCACAGATATTTACAATTGTTTGCTATTCTTGTTGGATAGAACCTTTAAGTATAATATAGTGTCTGTCTACAGCTCTCATTACGGTCTGTGGTTTAAAATCTAATTTGTCTGATATGAGGATTGCTACCCCAGCTTTCTTTGGAGGTCCCTTAGTGTGGTAAATGGCTCTCCATCCCCTCACTTTCAGTCTGGAGGTGTCTTCAGGGTAAAAATGAGTCTCTTGTAGATAGCATATGGATGGGTCCTGCTTTTCGTTATCCAATCTGATACCCTGTGTCTTTTGATGGGAGCATTCATCCCATTTACATTTAGTGTAACTATTGAAAGATATGAATTTAGTGCCATTGTAGTACCTGTAAAGTCCCTGTCTCTATAGATTTTCTGTTTCTTTCTGGTTTATGTGACTCTTGGGGTTTCTCTTCATTTACCGAACCCCCCTTAATTTTGCTTGCAGGGCTGGCTTGGTGGTCGCATATTCTTTCAGTTGCTGCCTGTCCTGAAAGCTCTTTATCAGAATGACAGCCTTGCTGGAGAAAGAATTCTTGGAGGCATGTTCTTTCCATTTAGTACCCTGAATATGTCTTACCAGCCCTTTCTGGCTTGCCGGGTTTCTGTGGACAGGTCTGATGTCATTCCGATGTGCCTCCCTCCATATGTAAGGAACCTCCTCTTCCTGGCTATTCTCAGGATTGTTTCCTTGATTGTAAAATTTGCAAGCTTCACTATATGTTGGGGTGTTGATCTATTTTATTGATTTTTGAAGGGTCCTCTCTGCCTCTTGGACTCGAATGCTTGCTTCCTTCCCCATACTAGGGACGTTCTCAGCTATGATTTACTCAAATATACCTTCTAGCCCTCTCTCTCTTTCCAGCCCCTCAGGAATCCCAATAATTCTAACATTGGAATGTTTCATGCCATCATTAATCTCTGCAATCCTTTTTTCATGTGCTGCTAGCAGCCTATCTCTGTTTTCCTCCACTTCCTTCTTTTCCATCATCTTATGTTCTAGATCCCTAACTCTCTTTTCTGCCTCATTTACCCTGGCTGTTAGAGTATCCAATTTAGACTGTATCTCAGTCACAGCATTTTTTAGTTCTGCCTGATTAGATCTCATTTCTGCTCTTAGAGATTTTATATTGTCACTAATGCTTTCTTCAAGCCTAGCTATTGACTTCATGATTGGTATCTTGAGTTCTATCTCTGATATCTTGCTTATATCCACGTCCATTAGTTCTGTGGCAGGTGACATTGTCTCTATTTCTTTTCCTTGTAGAGAGTTCCTCCTCTTAATCATTCTGTCGAGGGATGGTTGAGCAGATGAGCAGAGTTCAAAATATCAACCATGACCCAAGCAAGATGTATCCTAGCAAAAAAAAGGAGCGGTCAGAATCCACTACAAAAAAACAAAGCCAAAATGAAACACAAGAGTATAAAATGTATACAATTTTTAAAAAGGGGAGAGGATGAGGGAACGGAGGGCTATAATCTCTCAGTGTGGACGATGCAGGGTGTTTCAGTTGTTCCTGGGTATATTTTGGTCTATGTGTTAGAGGAGACTACTTTCCAAAATTACAAGGAAAGCAAGACTTGTATGTATATAAAGGCAAAATTGAATAGTGAAAAAAGGACTACAATAAAGCATGTATCT
This sequence comes from Ursus americanus, assembly GCF_024610735.1. NCBI lineage: Eukaryota > Metazoa > Chordata > Mammalia > Carnivora > Ursidae > Ursus > Ursus americanus. The sequence continues at coordinate 76,462,482 of NC_142164.1, forward strand.
ATAAAAAATTTAGGTGTGAAAAAATACAAGTTAAAAAGCTACTATGAAATATAGGTTGATAAAATAAACATCTGGTTGAAATGAGAAAAGGATAAAAAGAAAAAAGAACAGAGAAAAAGGCATAAGGAAAAGGAATAAAAAAAGAAAAGGAGAGTTTTATCTGAAAAATACACAAGCCGTGAGGCAACGTCTGGCACTCAATATACTATTTTCCCCTGGAGTTGGGATTTTATAGTCTTACGGGATCCACAGAGTTGTCATCCACTTGTTCTTCCAGACTGTCTTCTGGGGGAGGAGCCTGCCATGCTGTTTCTCAGGTAACCCTGCTTGAGTGGAGTTGCCCTGCACCCTGTCAGGGGGATGGGCTCAGTGGAAACCGGACCTCTGTGTTTTTGTTCCCTAGTGGTTTTCCACACCTCTTCCAATGGTCAGAGGAAAAATGGCTGCACCCAAACCTGTGGCCCAGAGCAGAGAAATCACAGTCTGTTCTCTTCATTAAACCCTCCAGGACAAACATTCTCTGTTTCAGTATGTGCCACCAAAAACCTCAGCCTCCCGTGGTGCATTCCCACAGCAACTCTTTTGGGCTTCGTCCCAGGAGCTTGCACACACCCGAAGCTCCTGCATCATGCTTGGGTGCTGCTCTCAAGCCCTTTCCCGGCTGCTGCTGCTCTGTGAGTTTTTGCCCAGTCTCGGGTACAAGGTTCCTGATTTTTTCAGGCTGCCCAAGAGAGGAGCGATTCTCAACTGGCCTGGCTTGCGGTTTATGATGACCCAATCTGAGAGACCCTTCCTGGGCTCGCTGACCATTACCTGCTTCCTGGCTCCACTGCTCTGCTCAGGCACTCTGCTGGTCCAGGAAGCCCCTTTGGCTCTGAGGCTTCTGGTATCCTGAGCCCACAATGCTCTACCTAAAATTCTGCCTTTTCATTTCCAGAACCCCTTTCAGAGAGGGATGTCCCTCCCCAGAGCAGATTTCTAAGGATTCCAATTTTGTGCTCCGGTGTTATATCACTTTCCAGGAGCCAGCTTGTGGAGGCTCCCTCCTGTTCTGTTTATCTTCCTCTATCACCCTGAAGATTCACAACTCCGCATGTCTTACCTTGCAAAAAGCAGTTGCTTTTCTGCTTGTAGAGATCCAGATATATATTCTTACATCTCATGCTGATTTCATGGGTGTTCAGAGTGGTTCTGTAGCTATCTAGCTATACTCAGGGGCCCTGTTGAAACAGGGTCCCCTACTCCTCTGCCATCTTGCCTTCCTCCCCCAATGTGAAGTTTTTACAAAGGTGGTCTAGAATTAGAATAAGAAAATTTCCAGATACTGAGAACAGAGAAAAAGGCATAGAAAATTTTCAAAGAAGAAATTCAAGAATGATTCTAAGAAATAGAGAACATAAATCAATAAAGACTCAGAAAAAGATATAATATTGTAAGCTTTCAGGGCACCAAGCATAGACTTTTAAAACATAAATCTTAGAAAAAAAATAAGACAAACATACTAATGAAATATGTGTAAGGGATCTGAAGAGAGAATATATGTCAATGGCAAATGAGCACCAGAAAATATGTTCAACATGTTGGAATGCAAATTAAGACTGCAATGAGATAACACTGTGCATCTATTAGAGTGGCCAAAATTAAGGACTGACTATGCCAAATTTTCCTGAGAATACAGAGCAAATGGAACCTTCATACACTGCTGGTAGCTGTTAAGGAAAAACTATTCACACGTGTAAAACTAGTAAGGAAAACTTTGTCCAACACTATTGCAACAGGGCTATTGCAATTGGGGAGAGAGATCAGTCTCAATTCCATAAACAACAAAGACAGCTGGAGATTTGTAGCAAAGAAGTAGAGTGAGGGAGCCAGTGGATGGAACATTAAGAGGAGAGACATCACGTGTAGGGAGAATCTTGCTAAAATGGCCTAACCGTATCCTTTTTTTTAAAGATTTTATTTATTTATTTGTCAGAGAGAGAGAGAGAGAGAGCGCGCCTAAGCACAAGCAGGGGGAGCAGCAGGCAGAGGGAGAAGCAGGCTCCCTGCTGAGGAAGGAGCCCGATGTGGGATTTGATCCCAGGACCCTGGGATCATGACCTGAGCCGAAGGCAGACCTTTAGCCAACTGAGCCACCGAGGCGTCCCAACTTAACAGGATTCTTGATAAAGGCAGGTCAAGAACTTTTATAATAAAGGTGGGGAAGAAGTCACTTGATCAGATATCAAGGGTAATCATATATCAAGTGTGGTAGGGAGGACTTAACAGGATTTTTTGCTAAGTCTCACCGGGGAGGCCAATGACAGGACAGTTGGGGGTAGGGGTTGGGATTCAGACAAATTAGTTGAGAGGAAGGCATTAAGAGACCTGACTAAAATCTGGCCAAGGAAGGAAGTCTTTACCATAGTAATGCAAAATGGTACAGCTCACTTTAAATATACATATTTTGGCAATTTGACAGTAAAGCTGTAAAAGTAATAAACTCCAGATGATTTAAAGAACTAACGGATCAAGCGGAGCAAGAGAAAGTGTATATAGTGAATGTAAATTAAAGGAGATGGTTCTTTGAAAAGATCGACAAAATTGATAAACTTTTAGCCAGACTTCTCAAAAGAAAAAAAAAATAGAAGACCTAAATAAAATCAGAAATGGAAAGGGAGAAATAACAATCAACACCACAGAAATACAAAAGACTTTAGAAAATATTATTTAAAAAATTACATGCCAGCAAATTGGGCAACCTAGAAGACATGGATAAATTCTTAGAAACATATAACCTCCTAAAATTGAATCAGGAAGAAATCGAAAATTTGAACAGACGAATTACCAGCAATGAAATTGAGTCAGTAATCAAAAAACTTCCAACAGACAAGCGTCCAGGACCAGATGGTTTCACAAGTGAATTCTACCAAATATTTAAAGAAAAGTTAATATGTCTACTTCTCAAACTATTCCAAAACATAGAAAAAGGAAAACTTCCTAATTCGTTCTATGAAGCCCTGATGCCAAAACCAGATAAAGACACTACAAACGAGAGGCGGGGGGAGGCATAGGCCAATAACCCTGATGAACGCAGATGAGAAAATTCTCAACATAATATTAGCAAACTGAATCCAAAAATATATTTAAAAAAAAATAATTCACCATAATAAAATGGGATTTATTCCTCAGATAAAAGGGTGGTTCAATTGTTGCAAGTCAATCAATATCATACATCATATTAATAAAAAAACAGATAAAAACCATGGAATCATTTCAATAGATCCAGAAAACAAAACATTTGATAAAGTACAACATCCACCCTTGATAAAAACTCTCAACAAAGTAGGATTAGAAGGAACATAATACCTCAGCATAGTAAAGGCCATATACAAAAAGAGCCCACAGCTAACATCCTACTCTATGGTGAAAAACTGACCGAGAGTATTTCCCCTAAGGTCAGGAACAAGTCAGGGATCTCCACTCTCCCTATTATTTAACATAGTACTGGATGTCCTAGCTGCAGCAATCAGACAAGACAAAGGAATAAAAGGCATCCAAATTGGTAAGGAAGAAATAAAACGTTCAATATTTGCAGACAACATGATACTATATATAGAAAACACTAAAGGCTCCACCAAAAAACTCCTAGAACTGATAAATGAGTTCAGTATGGTTGCAGAGTACAAAATCAATGTACAGAAATCCGTGGCATTTTTATATACTAATAATGAAGCAAAAGAAAGATAAATTAAGAAAGCAATCCCATTTACAATTGCACCAAATGTAATAAAATACCTAGAAATAAACTTAATCAAGGAGGTGAAAGTCCTGTATTCTGAAAAGTATAAAATATTGATGAAAGACATTGAAGATGACACAAATGGAAAGATATTCCATGATCATGGATTGGAAGAACAAATATTTTTAAAACATCCATACTACCTAAAGGAATAGGCAGATTTAATGCAATCCCTATCGAAATAGCAACGTTTTCCACAGAACTAAACAAAAAATCCTAAATTTATATGTAACCACAGAAGACCCCAGATAGCCAAACCAATCTCAAAAAAGAAAAACAAAGCTGGAGGTATCACAATTCCAGATTTCAAGTTATATAGTACAAAGCTATGGTAAGCAAAACAGTATGGTATAGGCACAAAAATAGGCACATAGATCAAGAGAACAGAATAGAAAGCTAGAAATAAACCCATATTTATATGGTCAAGTAATCTTTGACAAAGGAAGAAGGAATATGCAGTGGGTAAAAGATAGCCCCTTCAGCAAATGGTGTTGGGAGAACTGGACTGCTACGTGCAAAACAATGAAACTGGACCACTGGCTTACACCATATGCAAAAATAAATTCAAAATGGATCAAAGGCCTAAATGTGACACCTGAAACTATAAAAATCCTAGAAGAGAAAACAGGCAGTAACTTCTTTGATGTCGGCCATGGCACCTTCTGTCTAGATATGTCTCCTGAGGAAAGGGAGAGAAAAGCAAAAAATAAACTATTGGGATTTCATCCAAAAGAAAAAGAAGAGGAAGAAGAAGGAGAAGGAGAAGGAGCAGCAGCTTCTGCACACCAAAGGAAACAATCAATAAAACGAAAAGACGATCTACCGAACGGGAGAAAATATTTGCAAAGGATGTCATGATAAAGGGTTAGTATCCAAAATATACAAAAACTGGTACAACTCAACACCTCCCCAAATAAATAACCCAATTAAAAATGGGCAGAAGACATGAATAGACATTTCTCCAAAGAAGATATACACATGACCAACAGACACATGGAAAGATGCTTAACATTGCTCAACATCAGGGATGTGCAAATCAAAACCACCATGATATATCACCTCACATCTGTCAGATTGCGTAAAATCAAAAACAGAAGAAATACACGTTGGAGAGGATGTGGAGAAATAAGAACTCTCCTGTACTGTTGGTGGGAGGGCAAACTGGTACAGCCACTGTGAAAAACAGTATGGAGGTTCTCCAAAAAATTAAAAATGGAACTACCCTACAATCCAGTAATCACACTACTGGGTATTTATCCCCAAAATACAAAAACACTAATTTGAAAGGATACATGCACCCCTATGTTTATTGAAGCATTATTTAGAATAGCCAAATTATGGAAGCACCCCATGTGTGTCCATCAGTAGGTGAATGGATGAAGAAGATGTGAGATTGATATATATGTATGCATGTGTGTATGTATATAGATATATATCTGTCTCACATCTACATAATGGAATATTATTCAGCCATAAAAAAGACTGAAATCTTGCCATTTGCAATGACATGGATGGAGCTAAAGAGTATAATGCTAAGTGAAATAAGCCTGTCAGAGAAAGATAAGTACCATATGTTTTCACTCATATGTGGAATTTAAGAAACAAAACAAATAAGCAAAGGGGGTGGGGAAGGAGAGAGAGGGAGACATACCAAGAAACAGACTCTTAACTATAGAGAACAAACTGATGGTTACCAGATGGTGTGTGGAGGGATGGTGAAATAGGTGATGGGAATTAAAGAGTGCACTTGTCGTGATGAGCATTGAGTAATGTGTAGAATTGTTGAATTACTATATTGTACACCTGAAACTAATATAAGAATGTGTATCAACTATACTGGAATTAGAATTAAAAACTCATTAAGAGAAAACAGATGGTTATAATGAAAAGTGCACATGAGTTCAAAGAGGAGTAGATTGAAAACTATTTTCCACCAAGGATTAGTGATTTGACCTTGAATAAAATACTTACCTCTTCTGATCTGCTGTTATCTGATGTATAAAATGGGGATAACTGAGCTGAGAGATTTATATGTTTTAATGAAAAGGGGGATAATGAACATGGATTAAGACTTATTTATCATGAATCAGTACCTAAAATGCACGCATTATCTCTGAGAGAAGCTGTTCCTCACCACTTGGGTTACAGGAGAGTTCTCTGTGTTCTCAGTGCCCCCTGGCTCATCCCTGCTGTGGCTCTCATCACACTTGTTTTGTCATTACTTCTGTGTGCTTCTCTGCTCATTAGACTCTGAGTTCTTTGATAATCTTTAATCTGCATTAATCATTCCTAGATCCTCAGAGCTTTGCCTATTCCAGAGCCTGGAGCCTAATTTTCAGCAGGTGATCAGAAGTTTCTTGGTCTTCGTTTTTGTTTTTGTTTTTGTTGTTTGTTTGTTTGTTTGTTTTGTTTTGTTTTGTTTTGTTTTGTTTTGTTTTTTGGTCAGGGTGATGATGACACATGCTATTCAATAAAGTATAACTGTTGTGTTAGAGAAAGAATAGGCTCTTTATCTACGCTTTGTCCAAAACATCCAGTACTAGTGTATTCCCTAAATTTATGTTTGTAATAAGGCTTGAACACTCTGCTGCTTTCTCTGATTAATCCTCAGTTAGGGGCTATATTGACTAATTCACTGGAATCTCCCATATACGAAGGAGCTGAAGAACAGACTAGGCCCTCAGTAAATACTTACTGAATGAGCACAACATTCCAAACTAGTTATTTGAGCTTTTACGAGTGAGGTGCCAATGTCACTCAGCTTTATATCAACAGAACCCAGTAATGCAAACACAGTAATCAGTGGGTACGGTAATTCCAGTTGACCTCTTTCATTCTGACAATGAGTCTTTCTTCTTTGACTCCTGCTTCCAGGTTACTCCACTGACTGTATGTTTGTTTGTTTGTTTATTACTAGATCCCTTCCCTGTGTTCCTTCTTTGCCAAATGCTTTCGTTCATGTAAAATCTGTCTGACCGCCAGACTGTGCTATCCCTTGTGGCAAGCACACACACATATATATATATATATATATATATATATATATATATATATATATATATATATATATATATATATTTACAGCATCTCAGATATTTCCTGAAACATGCTAAGTATAAATTCATGTCCACTGAATTAATTAGTTCCTGTTTTTGTAATGACCCAGACAAGAAAAGCATCTCCTGTTTAGAAATCAGTATCATAGATGTAATGCTTATAGGCACCGTACATATGACCTTTAGTTTTGAGCCAGTCACTATAGGGGAACACTCTGCCATGTTGCACTGGCATCCTTGCATGACACTGTCCAGGTGGTGTAGGCAAGGTTAGACCACACTCTCTCCCAAATCAAGGGAAAAGACCCTGAGATTCTTCTTGGAGCAAGGGGAGGTTAGCGGTCAGGTGAAGAGCAGCCACTAGGCAATTTCTCACCTGTCTTCTTATCTTGTTGGAGACCGACACAAGGCTGGTTCTCATCCACCTTCCTAGTTTCAGTTGAGCACAAGTCATTTCACCTTGCTGCACCACAGAGCACAGTTGTGGTGTATGAAACTGCTCACTACCTGAAGGTACTGACTGTGGCCTCAACAGAAGAGAGACCCACCACCTCTGATGTCTGTCACTGTGTACCTCTGATTCAGGGTCATGCTGAGCATGGAGCCTGGGGCCCAACAGAGGGCTTGATCCCACCACCCTGAGATCATGACCTGAGTCAAAATCAAGAGTTGGACGCTCAATCAACTGAGCCACCCAGGCGTCCTGGCTTTGGTTTTTTTACTTTTATTTCAGTCTTGTGGTTTTTTTTTAATTGAGATATAGTTGACATATAACATTGTGTAAGTTCAAGTTGTACAATATGCTGATTTGATACATTTATGTATCACAATACGATTATCACTGTAGTGTGAGCTAATACCTTCATCACATCACACGATTATCATTTATGTTTTGTGGTGAGAACGTTTAAGATCTAGTCTCTTAACAGATTTGAAGTATATAATACAGTGCTGTTAACCATTTATCCATCTTCTAACAGGAGGTTTGTACACTTTGGCCAAAATCTCCCCAATTTCCACACCAATCAGTCCCTGCTAACCATCATTCTACTCTCTGTTTATATGAGTTCAGCTATTTTAGATTTCACATATAAGAGAGATCATACAATATTTGTCTGTATCTGTCGAATTGCCTCACTTAGCATCATGCCCTCAAGGTCCATCCATGCTTTGCAAATAGCAGAATTTCCTTCCTTTGCATGTCTGAATAATACGCCATTATGTGTGTGTGTGTGTGTGTGTGTGTGTGTCTGCGCGCGCACGTGTGTGTGACATCTTCTTTACCCATTCATCTGTTGACACTTAGGTTGTTCCCACATCTTGGCTACTGTGAAATTGTTCACAGTAAAAATGGGACAGCAGATACCTTTCTGATATCCTGTTTGCATTTCCTTTGCATATATTTCCAGAAATGGGAATGCCGGATCACATGGTAGTTCTAGTCTTAATTTTTTTTTTGAGGAAGCTCTATACTGTTCTCCATAACAAATATTATGTTCCCCCCAACAGTGCAAATGGTACCCTTTGCTGCGCATTCTCACCAATATTAATCTTTTGTCCTTTTGATGATAGACATTCCGATAAGTGTGAGGTTTGTGGTTTTGATTCACATTTCCCTGAACAGTGAGGTTGAACATCTTTTCATGTACCTGTTGGCCATTTAGATGCCTTTTTGGAAAATGTCTGTTCAGTTCCTCTGCCCAATTTTAATCAGATCTTTTTTTTTCTTTTATTATTGAATTATATGAGTTGTTTGCATATTTTAGATATTAACACATTATGAGATACATGGTTTGCAAATATTTTCTCCCATTCCATAGGATGCCTTTTGATCGTTGATTGCTTCTTCTGCTGTGCAGGAGCTTTTTGGTATGAGGTAGTCCCACTTCTTGGATTTTTATTTTGTCGCTTGTGTCTTTGATGTTGTATTAAAAAGAAATCATTGAAAGGGCCATGTCAAGGATCATTTCTGCATTTTTTTCTAGGAGTTTTAGAGTCCCCGATCTTATGTTTAAGTCTTTAATCCATTTCAAGTTAACTTTTGTGAATGGTGTGACATAGGAGTCATTATTCTACATGTGGTTATCCAGTTTTCCCGGCATCATTTGTTGAAGAGACTATCCTTTCCCAACTGAGTATTCTTGGCTCCCTTGTCAAATACTAGTTGAACATATATGCAGCAGTTTATTTCTGGGCCCTCACTTCTGGTCCATTGGCATATGTGTCTATTGATACACCAGTACCATGCTGTCTTGATTACTACGTAATTTTGCAGTATAGGTTGAAATCAGGAAGTGTGATGCCTCTGGCTTTGTTCTGCTTTCTCAGGATGCTTTCGATTTTCAGGGTCTTTTATGGTTCCATATGAATTTTAGGATATTTTTTCTATTTCTATGAAAAATTACACTTGTATTTTGATAGAACTGTAATAATTCTATAGGTGGCCTTGGGTAATATGGATATTTTTACAGTATCAATTCTTCAGATCCACGAACAGAAAATAACTTTCCTTTTTTGCTGTGTCTTTGTTAATGTCTTTCATTAAAGTCTTGTAGTTTTCATTGTATAGATCTTTTACTTCCTTGGTTACATTTATTCCTATTGATTTTGATGCCATTGTGAATGGGACTTTCTTTCTTTCTTTCTTTCTTTCTTTCTTTCTTTCTTTCTTTCTTTCTCTCTCTCTCTCTCTCTCTCTGTCTCTCTCTTTCTTTCTTCCTTCCTTTCTTTCTTTCTTTCTTTCTTTCTTTCTTTCTTTCTTTCTTTCTTTCTATCTTTCTTTCTAGATACTTCATTTTGTTTGTTGTGTATAGAAATGCAGCTGGGGGCACCTGGGTGGCACAGTCGTTAAGCATCTGCCTTTGGCTCAGGGCGTGATCCCGGCATTCTGGGTTCGAGCCCCACATCAGGCTCCTCGGCTGGTAGCCTGCTTCTTCCTCTCCCACTCCCCCTGCTTGTGTTCCCTCTCTCGCTGGCTGTCTCTCTCTCTGTCAAATAAATAAAAATAAAATCTTAAAAAAAAAGAAGTGCAACTCATCTCTGTATGTTGATTTTTTTTTTTTTATCCTGAGACTTTACTGCATTTGTTGACTAATCCCAGCATATTTTTTGTTGAGTCTTTGGGATTTTCTACATATAAGATCACATCTTGTGAAGACAATTTTACTTCTTCCTTTCTGTTTTGAATCCCCTTTATTATTTTTCTTGCCTGATTGCTCTAGCTAGGACTTTGAGTACTACGTTGAGTAAGAATGGTGATAGTGGGCTCCTTTGTCTTGTTCCTGATCTTAGAGTAAAAGCCTTTAATTTTTCACTGTTGATTTTGATGTTTGCTGCAGGTTTGTCATATATATGGCCTTTACTGAGTAGAAGTATATTCCCTCAATATCCAATTTGTTGAGGGTTTTCATCACAAAAGGATGTTGTATTTTGGCAAATGCTCCTTATGCATCTACTGAAATGATTATATGATTTTTATTTTTCATTCTGCTAATATGGTGTGTCACATTTATTGATTTCCATATGTTGAAATATCCTTGCATTCCAAGGATAAATCTCACTTGATCATGGTGTATGATCCATCTTTGTGCTGTTAATTTTGGTTTGCTAATATTTCGTTGAGAATTTTTGCATCTATATTCATCAAGGATATTGGTCAATAGTTTTCTTACAGCATGCTTATCTTGCTTTGGTATCAAGGTGATGCTGCCCGTGTAAAATTAGTTTGGGGGTGTTTCCTCCTCTTCAATTTTCTGGAAGAGTTTGAAAAGGAATGGCATTAATTCTCCTTTAAATGTTTGGCAGAATTCAAGAGTGAAACCATCTTGTGTTGAGATTTTCTGTTGTTGGGAGGTTTAATTACAAATTCAGTCTCCTTACTCATTATTGCTTTGCTCAGATTTTCTTTCTTCCTAATTCAGCCTTCATGAGTTGCAGGTACCTATAAATTTGTCCATTTCTTCCAGGTTAACCAATTTGTTGGCATGTATTTAATTGTCCATAGTACACTCTTATGAGCTTAAGTACTTCTGTGCTATCAGTTGTAATGCGTCCTCTTTCATTTCTGATTTTATTTACATGAATCTTCTACTCTGTTTTTCTTAGTTAGTCTAGTTAAAGGCTTGCCAGTTTTGTTCACGTTTTTTTTTAAAAAAGCTCTTAGCTTTGTTAATCTTTTCTGTTCTTTTTCTCATCTCTAACTCATTTATTTTCCCTCTGAGCTTTGTGTTGTTCTTCCTTCTGCTAAATTGTTCTTATCTTTCTAGATCCTTGAGGTATAAGGTTAGGTTGTTTATTTGAGATCTTTCTTTGTTCTTTACATATGCATTTCAGCATCCCATACGTTTTGACATGATGTGTTTCCATTTCCAATGTTTCTTTTTTTATTAATTTTAATTTTTTATTAAGTTACATTAGTCACCATACAGGACGTCCCAAGTTTTTGAGGTAGTGATCCATGATCATTGTTTACGAATAACACCCAGTGCTCCATGCGATATTCACCTTCCTTAATACCCATCACCGGCCTATCCCAATCCTCCACCCCACTCCCCTCTGAAGCCCTCAGTTTGTTTCCCAGAGTCCATAGTCTCTCATGGTTCATTCTCCCTTCTGTTTACCCACCTTCATTCTTCCCTTCCTTCGCCTACGGATCTCCTTGCTTTTTCTTATGTTCCATAAATTAGTGAAACCATATAATAACTGCCTTTCTCTGCTTGACTTATTTCACTTACCATAATCTCCTCCAATCCCGTCCATGTTACTGCAAATTCTGGGTAATCATTCTTTCTGATGGCTGAGAAATAGTCTATTGTATATATGGACCACATCTTCTAAATCCATTTGACTGTTGAAGGACATCTCGGCTCCTTCCACAGTTTAGCTTTTGTGGACAATGCTGCTATGAACATTGGGATGCATATGGCCCTTCTCTTCACTATGTCTGTATCCTTGGGGTAAATACCCAGTAGTGCAATTTCTGGATCATAGGGTAGCACTATTTTTAACTTTTGAAGGGACCTCCACACTGTTTTCCAAAGTGGCTGTACCAACTTGCATTCCCACCAACAGTGTAAGAGGGATACCCTTTGTCCACATCCTCTCCAACACCTGTTGTTTCTTGCCTTGTCAACTTTTGTCATTCTAACTGGTGTAAGGTGGCATCTCAAGGTGGTTTTGTTTTGAATTTCCCTGATGCCTAATGATTTTGAGCATTTTTTCATGTGTCTGTTCGCCATTTGTATGTCTTCATTGGAAAAGTGTCTGTTCATATCTTCTGCCCATTTTTTGATTTGATTATTTGTTTCTCGTGTATTGAGTTTGAAAAGTTCTTTGTAGATCTTGGATACCAGTATTTTATCTGTAGTGTTATTTGCAAATATCTTCTCCCATTCTGTGGGCTGCCTCTTAGTTTTTTTGACTGTTTCCTTGGCTGTGCAGAAGCTTTTGATCTTGGTGAAGTCCCACGAGTTCATTTTATCTTTTGTTTCTCTTGCCTTTGGAGATGTGTCATGAAAGAAGTTGCTGTGGCCAATATTGACGAGGTTACAGCCTACGTTCTCCTCTATGATTTTGATGGATTCCTGTCTTACATTGAGATTTTTCATCCATTTGGAGTTTTTCTTTATGTATGGTGTGAGAGAGTGGTCAAGTTTCATTCTTTGACATATAGCTGTCCAATTTTCCCAGCACCATTTATTGAAGAGACTGTCTTTTCTCCCCTGGAAGTTTTTTCCTGCTTCATCAGAGATTAGTTGCCCATAGAGCCGAGGGTCCATTTCTGGGGTCTCTATTCTGTACCTTTGCTCTATGTTTCTGTTTTTGTGCCAGTATCATGCTGTCTTTGGCATCACAGCTTTGTAGTATAGCTTGAAATCAGGCAATGTGGTGCCCCCAGCTTTGTTTTTCCTTTTCAACAATTCCTTGGCGATGTGGGGCCTTTTCTGGTTCCACACAAATTTAAGGGCTGTTTGTTCCAGTACTTTGAAAAATGTCATTTGTATTTTGATTGCATGGCCTTGAAGGTGTAGATTACTCTGGGTAGCATAGACATTTTAACGCTGTTTATTCTTCCGATCCATGAGCATGGAATGTTTTTCCATCTTTTTCTGTCTTCTTCAATGTGTTTCAAGTGTGATCTGTAGTTTCTAGAATATAGATCCTTTACCTCTCTTGTGGAGTTAATTCCAAGATATCGTATGATTTTTGGTGCTATTGTAAATGGAATCGATTGCCTAATCTCTCTTTCTTCAGTCTCATTGATCGTGTATGGAAATGCAGCTGATTTCTGAGCATCGATTTTGTATCCTGCCACATTACTGAATTTCTTTATAAGTTCTAGTAATTTGGGGGGTCTTTTGGGTTTTCCATATAGAGTATTATGTCATCTGTGAAGAGAGACAGTTTGACTTCTTCTTTGCCAATTTGAATACTTTTTGTCCCTTTTTGTTGTCTGATTGCTGTTGCAAGGACTTCTAGTACTATGTTGAATATTAATGGCGAGAGTGGGCATCCTTGTCGTGTTCCTGATCCTAAAGGAAAGTCTTTCAGCTTTTCCCCATTGAGAATGATATTTGCTGCAGGCTTCTCATAGATGGTTTTTATGAAATTGAGGAATGTACCCTCTATCCCTACACTCTGAAGGGTTTTAATCAGGAAAGGATGCTGTATTTTGTCAAATGCTTTTTCTGCATCAATTGAGAGGTTCATATGGTTCTTGACTCTTCACTTGTTGATGTGATCCATCACACTGATTGATTAGCGAATGTCTAACCACCCCTTCATCCCAGGGATGATTCCCACGTGGTTGTGATGGATAATCCTTTTAATGTACTGTTGGATCCTATTAGCTACGATCTTGTTGGGAATTTTGGCATCCATATTCATCAGGGATGTTGGTCTGTAATTTTCCTTTTTGATGGGGTCTTTGCCTGGTTTGGGGATCAAGGTAATACTGGCCTCATAGAATGAGTTTGGTAGTTTTCCTTCTCTTTCTATTTTTTTTTTAAAGATTTTATTTATTTATTCAACAGAGATAGAGACAGTCAGCGAGAGAGGGAACACAAGCAGGGGGAGTGGGAGAGGAAGAACCAGGCTCACAGCGGAAGAGCCTGATGTGGGGCTCGATCCCGGCTCGCCGGGATCATGCCCTGAGCCGAAGGCAGACGCCCAACCGCTGTGCCACCCAGGCGCCCCTCTCTTTCTATTTTTTGAAACAACTTCAGGAGAATAGGTATTATTTCTTCTTTGAATGTTTCATAGAGTTCCCCAGGGAATCCGTCAGGCCCTGGGCTCTTCTGTTTGGGGAGGTTTTTGATCACTGATTCAATCTCTTCATAATTAGTCAGTCTGTTTAAAAAATAAATTTCTTCCTGTGTCAGTCTTGGTAGTTTATAGGTTTCCAGGAAGGCATCCATTTCTTCCAGGTTGTTTAATTTATTGGCATATACTTGTTGATAGTAGTTTCCAACTGATCCTTCCTATATCTTTGGTGTTGGTCATGATCTCTCCCCTTTCATCCATAATTTTATTACCTTGGGTCCTTTCTCTATTCTTTTGAATGAGTCTGGCCAGTGGCTTATCAATCTTATTTATTCTTTCAGAGAACCAGCTTCTAGTTCTGTTGATCTGCTCTACTGTGCCCCTGGTTTCTAATTCATTGATCTCTGCTCTAATCTTGATCACCTGCCTTCTCGTGCGTGGGTTGGGCCTGTTCTTCTGCTCTTGTTCCAGCTTCTTGAGGTGAGAATATAAGAACTGCATTTTAGATTTTTCTCTTCTTTTGAGTGAGGCTTGGATGGCTATGTATTTTCCCCTTAGGACTGCCTTTGCTGTGTCCCATAGGTTTTGGACTGATGTGTCTTCATTCTCATTGGTTTCCGAAAAATTGCTTAAGCTCCTTTTTAATTCCCTGGTTTACCCAATCGTTCTTAAGCAGGATGGTTCTTAGTTTCCAAGTGTTTGAGTTTCTTCCAAATTTCTCCTTGTGATTGAGTTCCAGTTTCCAAACATTGAGGTCTGAGAATATTCAGGGAATAATCTCAGTCTTTTGGTATCGTTTGGGACCTGTTTTGTGACCCAGTATATGGTCTATTCTGGGGAAAGTTCCATGTGCCTTCGAAAAGAATGAGTATTCTGTTGTTCTGGGGTGTAGTGTTCTGTACATATCTATGAGGTCCATCTGGCCCAGTATGTCTTTCAAAGCCTTTGTTTCTTTGTTGATTTTCTGCTTAGGTGATCTGTCCATTGCTGAGAGCGGAGTGTTGAGGTCCTCTACTACTACCATATTATTATCTATATGTCTCTTTATTCTGGTTAAGAGTTTGCTTCTGTATCTAGCTGTTCCCCTGTTGGGGGCATAGATATTTATAATTGTCATATCCACTTGTTGGATACATCCTTTAAGTATAATATAGTGTCCTTCTGTATCTTTAACTACAGTCTTTAGTTTAACATCTAATCTGTCTGATGTGAGAATTGCTACCCCAGCTTCCTTTTGAGGTCCATTGGCATGAAAAATGGTTCTCTATCCCTTCACTTTCAGTCTGGATGTATCCTGAGGTTCAAAATGAGTCTCTTGTAGACAGCAAATGGATGGGTCATGTCTTTTTATCCAATCTGCAACCCCGTGGCATTTATGGGAGCATTTAGGCCATTTACATTGAGAGCAATTATTGAGAGATATGACTTTAATGATGTCATGTTGCCTGTGAAGTGTTTGTTTCTATAGATTGTGACTTTTTGTTCTTTATCACTCTTGGGGTCTTTTTACTTTTATAGAAACCCCCCTTAATGTTTCTTGTAGGGCTGGCTGGGTGGTCACATATTCCTTCAGTTTCTGCCAGTCTTGGAAGGTCCTTGTCTCTCCATCCATTCTGAATGACAGCCTTGCTGGATAAAGGATCCTTGGCTGCATGTTCTTCTCACTTAGTGCTCTGAATATGCCTTCCCAGCTTTTCCTGGCTTGCCAGGTCTCTGTAGACAGTTCCGACTTTATTCTGATGTTCCTCCCTCTGTAGGTGAGGAATCTCTTCCCCCGGGCCACTTTCAACATTGTATCCTTGGATCTAATATTTGCAAATTGCTCTATGATGTGATGTGGTGTTGGCCTGTTCTCATTGATCTTGGAAGGGGTCCTCTCTGCCTCTTGGACACAAATGCTTGTTTCCTTTGCTAGATTAAGGAAGTTCTCAGCAACAATTTGTTCAAATATCTCTTCTAGACCTCTCTCTCTCTCTCCATCCCCTCGGGGATGCCGATGATCCTGACATTGGAACGTTTCATTGAGTCAGTAATCTCCCGTAACCTACATTCTTGAGATTAGATTTTTTTGAGCCAAGTTTCTGTTTTAGCTTTCTCTTCTACCATCCCATCCTCCAATTCGCTGATTCGTTCTTCTGCTTCATTTACCCTGGCCTTCAGAGCACCTAGTTTGGACTGCATTTGATTCATAGCATTTTTAATTTCTGCCAGATTCGCTCTCATTTCCACACTTAGAGATTCTATATTCTCATTAATATTTTCATTAGTATTTTTTTTCAAGCCTACACGTCATCTTGACCAATGTTACTCCGAACTCCATTTCTGATAATTTGGTTATATCCATATCCATCAGTTCTGTGGCACAGGCCACTGTCTCTGTCTCCTTCCTTTGCTGGAGATTCCTCCTCCTTGTCATTCTGATGAGGAGACGTTGTGGGGATGCCCAGAGCCCAAATTATTGACAAGGATCCAGGCAGTGTGCACTTGTTTTATAGGGACCTTAAGGATGTGGGCTTCTTGATTTTTTGGCCTGCCTTCTGGGGGAGGGCCTTGCTGCGCTGATACTCAGGCAACCATGTTTGGGTAGAGTTGCCCCATCCCATGTGAGAGGGGTTGGGGATGGGCACAATGGGAACCAGTAGTTCTGGGCTTTTGTTCTCTTGCAGCTTTCCCTGGCAGTTTTCTGTGACTCTTCTGAGAGAGCAGCAGTGGCCGTTTCCTAGCCGCTGTCTCAGAACAGAGAGATCACAGTCAGCTCTCCGCTGAGCTCTCCAGGCCACTTTAACTCTGTTTCTGCCGGTGCTGTTAAAAACCCCACAGCGTCCTGGGTTGTGCCCTGGCATGTCTCTGTCCTTTGTGCTTCTAACACCACGAGCCGCCCGGTTCCCGCGTGTGCTCCCGAGCTCCCTGTTTCAGTGTGGTTTGCCCATGCTCTGGTGCTCCGGTTTTCAGTCTGGTCGTGTGCACTCCCAAGCTCCCGGTTTCAGTCTGGTTCCAGTGATCTCTCCGGAACTCTGGTTTTCAGTCTGGTCACACACCTTCCCAGGCTCCTGGTCTCAGTCTCCTTTCTCTCAGGTGCTGGTCTGCAAATCCGGCTGCTCCGCAGTGCAGGTGGCTACTGCTTCCCGGTGCCTGAGTGTGGCAGCTCCCTCCCCCTCCCATTTATCTTCTGATATCTGTGCACGGATTCACAGCTCCCTGCTTCCTACCTCAATACTCAGCACCGGAGATGTTCATTTGTAGAGATCCAGATGTATCTTCCTACGTCTGGGGCTGATTTCGTGGGTCGCCAGGATGATCTGGTAGATATCCAGCTTGATTCAGGGGACCAGCTGAAAAAAGTCCCCTACTCCTCCACCATCCCCCCCCCATTTCCACTGTTTGAAGAAAGTTTTTGATTTCCCTTTTGATTTCTTCTTTGGCCCATTGGCTGTTCAGGAGTGTGTAGTTTAATTTCCACATCTTTGCAAAATTCCCAAATTTCCTCTCCTTGATTTCTAGTCTCATACCTTTGTGGTCTGAAAAGATACTTGGCATAATTTCAATAATTTAAAATTTTCTAAGATTTGTTTTTTGGTGTATCATATGATCTGTCTTGGAAAATGTTCTGTGTGCACTTGAGAAAAATGTGCATTCTCCTGCTGTTGAATGAAGTGTTCAATATATGTCTGTTTAGTCCATTTGGTCTAAAGTGTGGTTCAAATCCAACGTTTCATTATTGATTTTCTATCTGGATTCATTGCTAAAAATGGGGTATTGAGGGACACCTGGGTGGCTCAGTCAGTTAAGCACCCGCCTTCAGTTCAGGTCACGATCCCAGGGTCCTGGGATCGAGTCCAGCATTGGGTTCCTTCCTCAGTGGAGAGCCTGCTTCTCTCTCTGGCTGACACTCCCCCTGCTTGTGCTCACTCTCACCCTCTCTCTCTCTCTCTATGAGAAATAAATAAATAAAATCTTAAAAAAAAAAACTTCCTTAAAAATGGGGTATTGAGGTTCCCTTCTATTATGGTACTGTCTATTTCTCCTTCAGATCTGTTAGTACTCACATAACATACTAAGATACTCCAAAGTTGGGTGTATATATATTTGTGATTGCTGTATCTTCTTTTTTTTTAAATACAGATCTATGATATTTTTTATTTACATATAGTGCATTATTTGTTTCAGGGGTACAGGTCGGTGATTCATCAGTCTTACACAAATCACAATGCTCACCACAGCACATACTCTCCCCAACGTTCATCATCCAGCCACCCCATCCCTCCCACCCCCCCCTCCACTCCAGCAACCCTGTTTGTTTCCTGAGATTAAGAGTCTCTTATGACTTGTCTCCTTCTCTGGTTTTATCTTGTTTCATTTTTTCCTCTCTTCCTCTATGATCCTATGCCTTGTTTCTCAAATTCCACATAGTGAGATCATATGATAATTGTCTTTCTCTGATTGACTTATTTCGCTTAGCATAACACCCTCTAGTTCCAATCCATGTTGTTGCAAATGGCAAGATTTCATTTTTTTGATAACTGCATAATATTCCATTGTGTGTACGTGTGTTGTGTGTGTCTGTGTGTGTGTGTGTGTATCATATTCTTCTTTATCCATTCATCTGTCGATGGACATCTAGGTTCTTTCCATAGTTTGGTTATTGTGGAGATTGCTGCTATAAACATTGGTTTACATGTGTTCCTTCAGATCACTACATTTGTATCTTTGGGGTAAATACCCAGTAGTGCAATTGCTGGGTCATAGGGTAGCTCTATTTTCAGCTTTTTGGGGAAACTCCATACTGTTTTCCAGAGTGGCTACACAAGCTTACAGTCCCGCCAACAATGTACGAGGGTTCCCTTTTCTCTGCATCCTCGCTAACATCTGTCGTTTCCTGACTTGTTAATTTTAGCCATTCTGACTGGTGTGAGGTGGTATCTCACTGTGGTTTTGATTTGTATTTCCCTGATGCCGAGTGATTTTGAGCACTTTTTCATGTGTCTGTTGGCCATTTGGTTGTCTTCTTTGGAGAAAGGCTGTTCATGTCTTCTGCCCATTTCTTGATTGGATTATTTGTTCTTCGGGTGTTGAGTTTGATAAGTTCTTTATAGGTTTTGGATACTAGCCCTTTATCTGGTATGTCAATTGTAAATATCTTCTCCCATTCTGTCAGTTGTTTGTCAGTTTTGTTGACTGTTTCCTTTGCTGTGCAAAAGCTTTTCATCCTGATGAAGTCCTGATAGTTCATTTTTGCCCTTGCTTCCCTTGCCTTTGGCAATGTGTCTAGGAAGAAGTTGCTGCGGCTGAGGTCGAAGAGGTGGCTGCCTGTGTTCTCAAGGATTTTGATGGATTCCTGTCTCACACTTAGGTCTTCCATCCATTTTGAGTCTATTTTTGTGTGTGGTGTAAGGAAATGGTCCAGGTTCATTCTTCTGCATGTGGTTGTCCAATTTTCCCAGCACCATTTGTTGAAGAGACTGCCTTTTTTCCATTGGACATTCTTTCCTGCTTTGTCGAAGATTAGTTGACCATTGAGTTGAGGGTCTGTGTCTGGGCTCTCTATTCTGTTCCATTGATCTATGTTTCTGTTTTTGTGCCAGTACCATACTGTCTTGATGATTACAGCTTTGTAATAGAGCTTAAGTCTGGAACTGTGATGCCACCAGCTTTGCTTTTTCATTTTCAACATTCCTCTGGCTATTTGGGGTCTTTTCTGGTTCCATACAAATTTTAGCATTATTTGTTCCATTTGTGTGAAAAAAGCTGATGGTATTTTGATAGAGATTGCATTAAATGTGTAGATTGTTCTAGGTAGCATAGACATTTTCACAATATTTGTTCTTCCAATCCATGAGCATGGAACGTTTTTCCATTTCTTTGTGTCCTCCTCAATTTCTTTCATGAGTATTCTATAGTTTTCTGAGTACAGATTCTTTGCCTCTCTGTTAGATTTATTCCTAGGTATCCTATGATTTGGGGTGCAATTGTAAATGGGATCGACTCCTTAATTTCTCTTTCTTCTGTCTTGTTGTTGGTGTATAGAAATGCAACTGATTTCTGTGCATTGGTTTTATATCCTGCTGCTTATCTGAATTCCTGTATGAGTCCTAGCAGTTTGGGGGTGGAGTCTTTTGGGTTTTCCACATAAAGTATCATCATCTGCAAAGAGTGAGAGTTTGACTTCTTCCTTGCCGATTCAGATGCCTTTTATTTCATTTTGTTGTCCTATTGCTGAGGCTAGGACTTCCAGTAGTATGTTGAATAGCAGTGGTGATAGTGGACATCCCTGCCATGTTCCTGACCTTAGGGGAAAAGCTGTCAGTTTTTCCCCATTGAGAATGATATTCGTTGTCAGTTTTTCATAGATGGCTTTTATGATATTGAGGGATGTAGCCTCTATCCCTACACTGAAGAGTTTTAATCACGAAAAGATGTGATGCTTTGTCAAATGCTTTTTCTGCATCTATTGAGAGTATCATATGGTTCTTGCTCTTTCTTTTATTAATGTAGTGTATCACATTGATTGATTTGTGGATGTTGAACCATCCTTGCAGCCCAGGAATAAATCCCACTTGGTCGTGGTGAATAATCCTTTTAATGTACTGCTCGGATCCTATTGGCTAGCACTTTGGTGAGAATTTTTGCATCCATGTTCATCAGAGATATTGGTCTGTAATTCTCCTTTTTGATGGGGTCTTTGTCTGGTTTTGGGATCAAAGTAATGCTGGCCTCATAAAATGAGCTTGGAATTTTTCCTTCTATTTCTATTTTTGGAACAGTTTCAGAAGAATAGGTATTAATTATTCTTTAAATGTTTGGTAGAATTCCCCTGGGAAGCCATCTGGCCCCGGGCTTTTGTTCGTTGGGAGATTTTTGATTACTGCTTCAATTTCCTTGCTGGTTATGGGTCTGTTCAGGTTTTCTATTTCTCCTTGGTTCGGTTTCAGTAGTTTATACGTCTCTAGGAATGCATCCATTTCTTCCAGATTGTCTAATTTGTTGTCCTATAGTTGCTCATAATATGTTCTTATAATTGTTTGTATTTCTTTGGTGTTGGTTGTGATCTCTCCTTTTTCATTCACGCCTTTATTTACCTGGGTCCTTTCTCTTTTCTTTTGGATAAGCCTGGCCAGGGGGTTATCAATCTTATTAATTCTTTCAAAGAACCAGCTCCTAGTTTTGTTGATCTGTTCTGCGGTTCTTTTGGCCTCTATTTCATTGATTTCTGCTCTGGTCATTATTATTTCTCTTCTCCTGCTGGGTTTAGGCTTTTCTGCTGTTCTTTCTCCAGCTCCTTTAGGTGTAGGGTTAGGTTGTGTATTTGAGACCTTTCTTGTTTCTTGAGAAAGGTTTGTATTGCTATACACTTTCCTCTTAGGACCACCTTTGCTGCATCCCAAAGGTTTTGGACAGTTGTATTTTCATTTTAATTTGTTTCCATGATTTTTAAAAATCCTTTAATTTCCTGGTTGACCCATTCATTCTTTAGTAGGATGCTCTTTAACCTCCGAGTGTTTGAGTTCTTCCCAACTTTCCCCTTGTGATTGAGTTCAAGTTCCAAAACGTCGTGGTCTGAAAATATGCAGGGAATGATCCCAGTCTTTTGGTACCGGTTGAGACCTGATTTGTGACCCGGGATGTGATCTATTCTGGAGAATGTTCCATGTGCACTAGAAAAGAATGTGTATTCTGTTGCTTTGGGATGGAATGTTCTGAATATATCTGTGAAGTCCATCTGGTCCAGTGTGTCATTTAAAGCCCTTATTTCCTTGTTGATCTTTTGCTTAGATGATCTGTCCATTTCAGTGAGGGGGGGGTTAACGTCCCCTACTATTACTGTATTATTGTTGATGTGTTTCTTTGATTTTGTTATTAATTGGCTTATATAATTGTCAGCTCCCACGTTAGGGGCATAAATATTTATAATTGTTAGATCTTCTTGTTTGAATAGACCCTTTAAGTATGATATAGTGTCCTTCCTCATGTCTTATTATAGTCTTTGGTTTAAAATGTAATTTGTCTGATATAAGAATTGCCACCTCAGCTTTCTTTTGACGTCCAACAGCATGGTAAATTGTTTTCCACTCCCTCACTTTAAATCTGGAGGTGTCTTTGGGTCTAAAATGAGTCTCTTGCAGACAGCATATCGACGGGTCTTATTTTTTTAATCCACTCTGATACCCTGTGTCTTTTGATTGGGGCATTTAGGCCGTTCACATTCAGCGTAACTATTGAAAGACGTGAATTTAGTGCCATTGTATTGCCTATAAGGTGACTCTTACTGTATATTTTCTCTTCCTTTCTGGTCTATGTTACTTTTAGGTGCTCTCTTTGCTTAGAGGACCCCTTTCCATATTTCTTGTAGGGCTGGTTTGTTGATTGCAAATTCTTTTAGTTTCTGTTTGTCCTGGAAGCTTTATATCTCTCCTTCTATTTTCAATGACAGCCTAGCTAGATCTAGTATTCTTGGCTGCATATTTTTCCCATTTAGTGCCCTGAATATATCATGCCAGTCCTTTCTAGCCTGCCAGATCTCTGTGTATAGGTCTGCTTCCAATCTAATGTTTCTACCATTGTAGGTTACAGACCTCTTGTCCCGAGTTGCTTTCAGGATTTTGTTTTTCTTTGTCTCTGAGATTTGTAAGTTTTACTATTAGATGTCAGGGTGTTGACCTATTTTTATTGATTTTGAGGGGGGTTCTCTGTGCCTCCTGGATTTTGATGTCTCTTTCCTTCCCCAAATTAGGGAAGTTCTATGCTATAATTTGTTCCAATATACTTTCTGCCCCTCTCTCTCTCTTTCTTCTTCTTCTGGGATCCTAGTTACTCTAATATTGTTTTGCTTTATGGTATCACTTATCTCTTGGATTCTCCCCTCATGATCCAGTACTTCTTTATCTTTCTTTTTCTCAGCTTCTTTATTCTCCATCATTTGGTCTTCAATATCACTAATTTTCTCTTCTGCCACATTTATCCTAGCAGTTAGAGCCTCCATTTTTTATCGCACCTCATCAATAGCCTTTTTGATTTCTACTTGGTTAGATTTTATTTCTCCAGAAAGGGATTCTCTAGTAACTTCTATGCTTTTTTCAAGCCCAGCTAACATCTTTATCATCATCATTCTGAACTCTAGTTCTGACAACTTACTAATATCCATGTTGATTAGGTCCCTGGCAGTCGGTACTGCCTCTTGTTCTTTTTTTTTTTTTTTTTTGAGGTGAATTTTTACATTTTGTCATTTTGTCCTGAGAAGAATAGATGAATGAGAGAACAAAATGTTGTAAAAGGGTAACAACGACCCCAGAAAAATATACACTAAACAAATCAGAAGAGACCTTCCAGAAAGTGGTCGCTTTTCTGTTCATAGAGTTGCTGCTATTCTTTTCTTTGATCTCCCGTTGGGTTCGTAGGTGTTCAGAATGGTTTGATAACTATCTAGCTGAATTCCTGGAAGCAGACGAAATTTAGGTCTCCTACTCCTCTGCCATCTTGCTAGCCCTCCCACAATTGCTATATCTTCTGGATGAGTTGATCACTTTATGGTTATATAAAATGGCCTTTTTGTCTCTTGTTTCTCTTCTGGCTTAATAAAGTCTATTTAGTCTAATATAAGTACAAGTACCATTGCTTCCTCTTGGTTTCTTCTTGCATCAGATACCTTTACCTCCCCCTTTACGTGGAGCCTATGTGTGTCCTGAAAGCTGGAGTGAGTGCCTTGTAGGCAACATATAGTTGGGTCTTGTTTTTCTAACCCATCCAGTCTCTCTGTGCCATTTGATTGGAGAATTCATTCCATTTATATTTAGAGTAATTATTGATATGTAAAGACTTACTAATGCCATCTTATTAGGTGCTTTCTGGCTGTTTTGCAGGTCCATTTTTCCTTCCCCCCACCCCTTTACTGCTTCCTTTGTGAATTCATGGCTTTCCATGGTGATACGTGTTGATTCCCATCTCTTTATCTTTTGTGAATCTACTATAGGTGTTTGCTTTGTGATTATCATAAGGCTTACATAAACCATCACTTAGATATAACGGTCCACCTTATGCTGATCACACCTTAATTTTGAAGCCTACAGAAGCTCTACTATTTTGCTCCTCCCCTTTTATGTTTTGATGTCATAATTCACCTCTTTTTATATTGCATGTTCATTAAAAATTATAGACATAGCTATTTTTAGTACTCTTTTCTTTTCACCTTTGTGCTATAGTTAAGTGGTTAACGCACTATCATATTATAGAATTCGAGTTTTCTGAAGCTATTTACCTTTACCAGTGTGTTGTACATCTTTGTATGTTTTCATGTTACTACATAGCATCTTCTCATTACAGCTTGAAGTATTCCTTTAAGTATTTCTTGTAAGTCAGGTTTCGTGGTGATGATTCCCCCAGCTTTTGTGTGTCTGGAAAGTCCTTTATCTCTTTTATTTTTGAAGGATAAGCTTGTTGGATACAACATTCTTGGTTGGCAGTTTTTTTTTGTTTTTCCTGTCAGCACTTCAAGTATATCAACACACTCTCTCCTGGCCTGATAAGGTCTGCTGAGAAATTTGTTTAAAGCTTAATGAGAATTCCTCTGTAGGTTGCAACATTTTATCCTCTTGCTGCTTTTAGGATTCTCTTTGTCTTTGATTTTTGACAGTTTCAATATAATGTGTATCAGAGAAGATCATATTGAATTGACATAGTGGGGTGATCTATTAGCTTCATGAACTTGGATGTGCAAGTCTCTCCCCAGCTTCAGGAAGTTCTCAAACATTATTTCTTTAAATAAGCTTTCCTATCCCTCCTCCCTCTCTTCTGGAATTCCTACGATTCAGATATTGATTCTTTTGATGGTATCCCATAGATCACATGGATTTTCTTTATTTTTTTCCTTTGTTCCCCATTGACTGAGTTATTTCAAAGTTCTTATCCTGTAACTGATTTTGTCATCTGCCTGACTAATTTTATTGTTGATGCTCTTTATTGTATTCTTCCTTTCATTTGCTGAATTCTCCAGCTCCAGGATTTCTGTTTGGTGTTTGGTTTGGTTTGTTTTTGTTGTTGCTTTTAAAAAATTACTTATATCTCTGATAAATTTCCCATTTTGTTCCTGTTCTGTTTACCTGATCCCTTTCTTTAAATTGTTTGTCCTCTGTTTCTTGTAGCTCCTTGAGTTTCCTCAAAAGAGGTATTTTGAATTCTCTTGGGTAAATTGGGGGTTTCCCCATCTTTGTGTACGCTAATGGAAGATGATTATCATCTTTTGCTGATATCATGTTTCCATGATTCTACATGACCCTCAATGTTTTGCATTACTATTTTCACATTTGAGGTAGCAGTTACCTCCTCCAATCTTTACTAGCTGCCTTCAAGTGAGAGGTATGTTTTGTGGGTCCTGCTTATATTCTGGGGCTTTCTCCAACCTTTTAACATGCACATGCTCTGGGACGCCTGGGTGATTCAGTCGGTTAAGCGTCTACCTTTGGCTCAGGTCATGATCCCAGGGTCCTGGGATTGAGTCCCGCATCATGCTCCTTGCTCAGCAAGGAACCTGCTTCTCCCTCTGCCTGCTACTCCCCCTGCTTGTGTGCTCGCTCTCTCTCTCTCTCTCTCTCTCATAAATAAGTAAATAAATAAACGAATAAATAAATGTAAAAGAAGAAAAGATACACGTGCTCCATGCTTCTTGCTGCCTCTTGTAGCAGAGTTCTTTAAGCTCATATGTCTTTTCTTGATCTTACAACACACTAGGCCAGCTGTTGGTAACGCTCTTTAGTTTTCCTGAAGGTGGCACTGCAGCTCAAGATTGTGGTTTCTCCCTTGCTTGCAGATCCTGGCTTGTTTGATGCGTGCACTTCCTGTCTAACCTAGCATGCTCTTGTCGCCACCCTTGGGAGCATGACCAAGAAGACAGCCACAGAGTGCTGGGATGTGTGAGTTTGGCACTTTGGGCATTAGAGGTGTCTGTGAACCAGGTCAGGGGGATCCCCAGGTGGGGTTTTCCTAGTGTCTTGTGGGTGGGCCTCCTTTTGAAACCTAGGAGCAGTCAGCAGGAAACACACACTTTTAATTACCTCTGGTATTCTTGTTTGCCTCTTTCCAGATTTCCATGCTGCCAATCATGGAGCTCTTGATTTACTACTCTGGGTGCTACAGGAAGGAGATAGATGCCTTTCTTTAGCAGCATCCCAAACTTCTTGGGAAGCTGGGCACTCAACTCACCTTTACCCTTTCACCCGCATGGGAAAGATCCCCTATCTTCCATAGATCTAAGCTATACCAGTTTGGGAAGAGGGATGATGCTAGCAAAGTTCCTCTTACCCACTCCAGTGTGTCCAAACTAGCATTTTCTTTTCCTTCTCTTTTCTTCTTTCCTTCTCCAACAGAATGCTGAAACTTCTCCTCTAGAAACCTGGACG
This sequence comes from Ursus americanus, assembly GCF_024610735.1. Taxonomy (NCBI): domain Eukaryota; kingdom Metazoa; phylum Chordata; class Mammalia; order Carnivora; family Ursidae; genus Ursus; species Ursus americanus. Next base: position 76,488,965 of record NC_142164.1, read on the forward strand.
TCTACAAAGGCTTTCTCATCGATGGGTAACTGCCCCAGTTAGAATTTTCCAAGTGCCACATCCAAGAGGGGTGAAAGCTGGTTCACAAGTTCCTGCCATTTCCACAGCCCATACAGGAGTCTCTCTGTCTATTGTCCAATGCACAGATGGGTGGGACTCCTCCCAGATATTTTGGCTTGTGGTGCTGCATTCCACAGTACCCACAGAAACACTTTTGTTGATGGATAGCTGCCAAATTGTAGATGCTAACGAGGGAACAAAAACAAGGGATGTCTTATGTCACCGTGATGCTGACATGTCTCTCTCTCTCTGTATATCTATATCTATCTATATCTATATCATCTATATCTATATCTATATCTATCTATTTACTTACTTCTTAACTATCTCCACACCCCCTCTATTTCCGTTAAGGTTGCATGAAAGTGGACAAAGGCATTTTCACAAAATATTTTTATATGTATGACTCAACCAGAAAGACACATCATGTTCAGGAATGGATTAGGATGAAATCTTAAACTTAAAAACACATTTAAAATGGGTTTACATAACCTCACATCCCTTTTGTCTCTAGCATTTGTTTAGGAATCAAGCTGAAAAAGATCAATCCCTTGCTGGTATAGGTACCAAGGGCAGGCTGCCCCTGACAGGCCACTTTGTAATGAAGATTATTCTGAGTTAAAAACAATAAAAACCCAGCAGATCAGGAAAATCTCTTTACTTCCCCCTCAACTTCCTAAACTTGCATTGGAAAGGAGAGCCTGTACCAGGAAAGAAGCTATTAACAGAAATCCCTTTTACCTAAGAAACTTATCCACATAACAGGACAACTTTTGTTTTCCAAACATCTCCTCTCACCTTCCTGCTGATGGCTCTCCTTTCCTTTGTATCCCCAAGCCCCTAGCCTTCTCCTTACCTCAGGGTGTTTGTTATATAAGCCTCAGGTTGCCTGACCATCTTTGAAATTTCTCTGTGGATTCCCCATACCTACAAAGTTGAATTTGATATTCTGACATTAACGTGTCTCATGTAGATTTAATTCTTAGTCCAGCTAGAAGAACCTTGGACAGAAGAAAATATCCTCCTTCCTGACACTGGGGACAGCTGCATTGAATAAACAAACCACCTTACTAATGTTGATGCAAAATGAACAAACCTTTTAGAATCTCTAAAGGAAAGAAATAGAGTTTTATTCAAGCTCAAGTTAGGGCAGCTGCCCAAGAAACACAATCTTCACAGAGAAGAAAGCACTGAAGAGAATGAATGTTTTGTTTTGTTTTGTTTTGTTTTGTTTTTACATGGTATATACTTTTGTACATCTTATAAAAGCACAAAAGATTATAGATTATCACATAGGCAGGAATCATAAGTTTTAACATCAAGGAATGGAAGGAGTAGGAGCATTGATCAATATCTTAAGGACAAGATGGTTTTCCTTTAGGCTACTCATTTACGAAGCAGATGTGCTATGTATGTTTGGTTGGGCCATAAATTGGGCTTTTCGTTTAAACACAGTTTATGTACAGTCATGATGACTTAGAAAGAAATCTAAAATGGCTTCCCTTATATATCAAACCTTTAGAGAGTTTGTCTCTCATAACTAAGGTGTCTGCAGCAAGAGAAATATAAGGGAAGCAGAGTCTGGCTATCAGTCTATTGTGGAAAATGCAGTTGGTCTGAAAGTCGGGACCCAAGTCAACAGCAGCGAGATAGCCTTATCTGCCAGGAGTGGATGGAAGCACCACGATCCCTGTGATGTGTCCTCCCACAACTTGCAGCTTGCAACTCTGGCAAGATTCACAAATTAGGAAGGCAACTAGCCCCTACATCGGACATATAGATTTAAATAACAGCTCAATTTTAGATGGTCCCATCAGAATAACAAGCCCGTTTCCTTGGGCATCTCCAAGTGACCAAGACAGTCCAGGCAGCATCCATGATGCTTCTCTAGTTCATGGGCTCACAGAAGGATCTTTAATCTGCAACAGTCCCAGAGCCTCAGTCCTGTTTGCTGAGCTTGTGACTGCTTTCAATTCAGCACAGCTCCTGATAGCAGGCAGTATCAGGTCACATCGTAGACTCAGGTCAGGCAATTAGGATCTGTGAATTTAGAGTCCCCAAATCCCAGAGGTTTTTCTCATAAAACAGCAAAGGATAGAAGCTGTAAGAGTAGACAGTCTTGTCCCATGTCCAAGTGACAAGGATATCCCTAAGCCCTACTTATTTTGTCAGATTCAGAGTCCAAATTGACTAAAAAACAGGTGCAACTGCCTGAACAACCACCAGCCACTAAGGGTTCAATATCTGATTTTACAAGAGCACACTAGCAACAAAAAAATCACTGTTTCCAAAAGCAGTCTGGAAAGGCTGAGAAGATGGTGGAGTGGGAGGACCCTAAGCTTGCCTTGTCCCATGGATGCAACTAGATAACACATCAGTGCAAATAACCCAGAAAATGACCCAAAGACTAGCAGAACAAACTCCACAACTAAAGGTAGAGAAGAGGCCACATCAAAGAAGGTAGGAAGGGCAAAGGCAAGGTTTGGGAGCAAAATGGACTGTGGCCGTCCATAGTCAGGAGGGAGGCAGTGGTGGGGAGAATGGCAAGAAACAGACATTCACACTGGGGAACCTACACGGGGAAGACAAATCCCCATAACATTAGGCTTTGAAAGCAAGAGGGGCCAAATTTCATGACTTCTTACAGCCAGCAAGACTTAAAGCCTGGAATTTTAGAAACCAGTGGTCTCAGCTCTGGGAGAGCCCAGAAAGTGTTAAGAAGCTGAGTCCCCACCATTAAAGAGATAGCATGACAAACAGCCTATGAAGATACAGCATAGAAGTAGCAGTTTGAAAAACATCTGGGGGCACATAGGACGGAGGGCTATTTATTCATCTCAGAACATGTCCTGGAGACGCAGGGACCACAGGGAGACCCCCTCCACGAACAAAGGAGTTGGCAGGTGTCATTTTCTTCCCCTGCCCCTAGAATAAACACACAGCCACCTGTGGGAACCGGTGAGGCACACACACTTGTTACCTAACTTACACCAACCCCATGCCCCTTCTTCCCTAGGCTTTGGCAGATCCACCCTTCCCAGTCACACTTGCCTCATTCCTGGCATTGCAGGTCCTCTCCACCAGAAGAGCAGCAGAAACCCTGCCAAAACAACGTTTCCCACATGTGCATTTTGTGGGACCTCTTTTCTGGTGGCGGCAGCAGGTCTCATTTTGCAAACACAAGTGTACACCTTGTTAAAACATGCCCCAACCTAGCCAGGACAAAATGCTGTTCAAAATAGGCAGAGAGCCTCTATAGACAACTGGACTGTAGGAAAACGTGGTCAGAACACAACAGAAGGGCATAGGCAACACACATAGGAGATACTCCCTGAAGAGCCAAGTCCGGGGGAACAGAGGATAGAGCAATGCATGGCCTTACAGGACCTCTTCTTCATAAAACTATTACCTTCAAGAGCAGGAGACAGAGATGACTTTCCTAACACAGAGAAAGAGACACAAGGAGTTACACAAAATGAGGAGACAGAAGAATATGTCCCAAATAAAAGTACAGGACAAAACCACAGCAAGAGACCTAAGTGAAATGGAGAAAAGTAATATACTTGATAGAGAATTTAAAGTAATGATCATAAAGACACCCTCTGTACTTGAGAAAAGAGTGGAGGACAACTGTGAGAACCTTAACAGAGATAGAAGAAGAAGAAGAAGAAGAAGAAGAAGAAGAAGAAGAAGAAGAAGAAGAAGTAGTCAGAGATGAAAAACACAGTAAATAAAATTAAAAGTACACCAGATGGAATAAAGAGCAGGCTAAAGGAAGCAGAGAGATGAACTAATGACCTGGCAGACAAAGTAATGGCAAGCAATTGATTTGAGCAAGTAAAGGAAAAAAACATGCAAAATCAGAATAGATTTAGGGAAATCAGTGAATCCATCAAGCTTAATAACATTCACGTTATAGGGACCTAGAAGAAGAAGAGAGAGAGAGAAAAGGGGGAAGAAAATTTATTTGAGAAAATACTAGCAGAAAACTTCCTTAAACTGGGGAAGGAAACAGATATCTAGATCCAGGAGGCACAGAGATACACCCCCAAAAAATCAACCCAAAGAGTTCCACATCAGGACATACAGTAATTAAAATGGCAAAAAGTAGTGGTAAAGAAAAAAATCATAAAAACAACAAGAGAAAAGAAGACAGTTATATACAAGGGAAACCTCTTGTGGCTATCACAAGACTATTCAGCAGAAACTTTGCAGGCCAGAAGAGAGTGGCATGATATATTCAAAGTGCTGAAAGGGAAAAGTCTGCAGCCAAGAATACTCTATCCAGCAAGGTTATCTTTCAGAATAGAAGGAGACATAAAGAGGTCCTCAGTCAAACACAAACCAAAAGAAGTCATGATCCCCAAACCACCTCTACAAGAAACATTAAAGGGGACTATCTGAGTGGAAAGGAAAGACCGTAGTGAGAGTATGGAAAGCAAGAATCACAAAAACAGTAAAAATAAGTATATCTGTAAAAGTCACTCCAGGAATTCACGAAATAAAAGGATGTAAAATATGATACCATATACCGAAAAGGCAGGGAGGACAGGAATAAAGAATGGGTTCAAACTTAAGCGACCATCAACTTAATACAGACTGTTATATAAAGATGTTATACATAATCCTAATGGCAACCACAAATCAAAACCCAGTAATAGGCAAAGAATAAAAAGAAAGGAATCCAGGTATATCATTAAAGGAAATCGAGAGAGAGAGAGAGAGAGAGAGAGAGAGAGAGAGAAGAAAGGATAAGAGGAAAACTACAAAAGCAATAAAAACCCAAGCAACAAAATGGCAATGAATGCATATCTATCAATAACTACTTTGAATGCAAATGGACTAAACACTCCAATCAAAAGACATAGGGTCAGGTAGGAGCAAAGATTGCAGATTAGTAGAAGGACCCTGGGCTTGCCTTGTCCCTTGAACACAGCTAGATAAATACCAAATTATTCCGAATACCCAAGAAATCAATCTGAGGACTGGCAGAACAAACTGCACAACTAGAGGGAGAGAGGAGGCCACATCATGGAAGGTAGGAGGCATGGAGAGATGGTTTGGGGGAGAATCAGATTATAGGTGCTGTGGAGGAGAGGGAGCCCTGGTCACGGAGAGAGGTGATTGAGAGAGGAGTGCACAGAGGATCGCGCAAGGAAAACACTTCCCCAAAGTCATTGACTGGGATAGGAGAGGGGGTGACTTTGTGAGATTTTGCACCCATTGGGGCTCAAAAACTGGAGTCTTAGAAGTCCACAGCATGGCTGGTATAGAGCCCTGAGGCTGCTGCAGTGCTCTAGTAGAGAAGGCAGGTAGGTAACCCTGGGGGCAGTTGGTACGATCTGAGGATCACCTAAAGACACACTGGGAGAGACGGTTCCCTCTTCTTGGAGCACATCTGAGAGAAGTGTCATTGCCTCTCTGGAGACAAAAGAGACAAAATGGTGGATGCCATTTCCCACCCCCCACCCCTCAGCATAGGCGCAGACACCTGCTGAGGTTGGCTAACCTGGACACAGGCTCTTTAGTGTGCTTTGCTCCAAACCCCACGTTCCTGTACTCTGGCGTGAGTGCCCTTCTGGGTCACATCTGCATCAATCCCAGCATGGTGAGACCCTCCCCCAGAAGACCAGCGCAGGTCCCCACCACACCAGGTCCCTAAAGTTTGGAGTCTTAAAACCCAGTCAGCCTGGCTGGGATAGAGCCCAAAGTGCAGTGTGATGCTCCTGGCAGGCAAGCAACCCAGGCACAGACAGAGCGAAAACAGCAATCTGAAAAACACCTAGGATGCGTGAAGGGAAATGATTTGCTCTTCTGGGAGGACTTCCCTGATAGCAGCAAACACCAACCCCCCTCTCTGCGGACAAAGGAGCTGACTGGTGATCTAGTGGAAACAGCATGAGGCCTCTTTTAACAAGCAGACTAGAGCACACCCAGTTAAAAATTGCCACTTGCTGGCCAAAGTCCAAACACTCCCCACTGCAGGCAAGGAGAAACTGCAGATGACTGACCTGAGGGATAGAGCAGTCATAACACAGCAGCAGAGTGCATGCAGCACATGCCAGGGGCACTTCCTGAAACTCCAGGCCCTGGACGTTATATGACCTCATCTTCACAAAGCCATTACTCTCAGGAGCAAGAAATATAACAGGCTTTCCTAACACAGAGAAGAAGACAGAGGCCTAGACAAAATGCCAAGGCAGAGGAATTCATCCCCAAAAGAAAGAACAAGAAAAGGTCACGACCAGGGATCTAATCCAAACAGATATAAGTAATATGCCCAAAACAGAATTTAAAGCCACAATCACAAGGATACTAGTGAGGCTTGAGAAAGCAGAGAAGACACCAGGGAGACCCCTAACACAGACATAAAAGAGCTAAAAACCAATCAGGCTGAAGTGAAAAATGCAAAAACTGAGATTTGAAACCAACTGAGTGTAAGGAATCATAGGAGTTCCAGAAGAAGGAGAGAAAAGGGGGCAGAAGGTTTATGTGAGGAAATCATAGCTGAAAACTTCCCAAATCTGGGGAAAGAAACAGACATCCAAATCCAAGAGACACAGAGAACTCCCATCAAAATCAACAAAAGCAGGCCAACACCAAGACATATTGTAGTTAAATTAGTAACACAAGATAAAGAAAAGAATCCTAAACCCAGCAAGACAAAAGAAGTCCATAACTTACAAGGGAAGACACATAAGGTTAGCAGTAGATCTCTCCACAGAAAATGGACAGGCCAGAAGAGAATGGCATGATATATTCAACGTGATGAATGGCAGAAATTTGCAGCCCAGAATAATCTATCCAGCAAGGCTATCATTCAGAATAGAAGGAGAGATAAAGAGTTTCCCAGACACACATAAGCTAAAGGAGTTTGTGACCACTAAACCAGCCCTGCAAGGAGTATTAAAGCGGACTCTTTGAATGGGAACAAAAGAGCAAAAGAGAAAAGGACTAGAAAGCAACATAGAAAATCACCAGAAACAACAACAAAACAAATAATAAAATGGCACTAAATGCATATCTATCAACAATTATTCTGAATATAAATGGAGTAAGTGCTCCAATCAAAAGACATAAGGTGTCAGAATGGATTTTTAAAAAGGGGGGGGGGGAGGAAGACCTATCTATGTGCTCCCTAGAAGAGACTCATTTGAGACTTACATTGAGCTGCAGATTGAAAGTGAGGGAATGGAGAACCATCTGTCACATTAATGGACGTCAAAAGAAAGCTGGGGTAGCCATACTTATACCAGACAAACTAGATTGTAAATCAAAGACTATAACAAGAGATGAAGAAGGGCCTTATATCCTAATAAAGGGGTCTATCTGACAAGAAGATCCAGCAATTGTAAATATTTATGCCCCCAACCTGGGAGTACCCAAATATATAAATCAATTAATAACAAACATAAAGGATCTCACTGATGATAATGCAATAATAGTAAGGGACTTTAACACCCCCACTTACAGCAATGGGCAGATCATCTAAAAAGAAAATCAACAAAGAAACAATGGCATTGAATGACACCCAGGCCGAGATGCACTTAACAGATATATTCAGAACATTACATCCTAAGGCAGCAGGATGCACATTCTTTTCAAGTGCACATGGCACATTCTCCAGAATAGATCACACACTAAGTCAAAAATCAGTCCTCAACAAGTCCATAATGATTAAGATCATGCCATGCATGTTCTTTGACCACAACACTGTGAAACTTGAAGTCAAGTATGAGAAAACATTTAGAAAGACCACAAATACATGGAGGTTAATGAACATCCTACTAAAGAATGAATGGGTCAACCAGGAAATTAAAGAAGAAATAAAAATATACATGGAAACAAATGAAAATGAAAACACAATGGTCCAAAACTTTTGGGGTGCAGCAGCAGGGGTCCTAAGAAGGAAGTCTATAGCAATACAGGGCTACCTCAAGACGCAAGGAGAATCTTAAATACACAACCTAACCTTACACCTAAAGGAGCTAGAAAAAAAAAACAACAACAAATGAAACCTATAGGCAGCAGAGGAAGGGAAATAATAAAGATTAGAGCAGAAATAAATTATACAGAAACAAAGAAACCAGTAGAACAGATCAATGAAACCTGGAGCTGGTTCTTGGAAAGAATTAATAATAAGAAAAGTTGATAACCCCCTAGCCAGACTTCTCAAAAAAAATAGAGAGAGAGAGAGAGAGAGAAAGGACCCAAATAAATAAAATCACAGATGAGACAGGAGAAATCACAACCAACACCACAGAAATAAAAACAATTATAAGAGAATATCATGAAAAATTGTATGTCGACAAATTGGGCAATCTGGAAGAAATGGATAAATTCCTAGAAACATATAAACTACCAGAACTGAAACAGGAAGAAAGAGAAAACTTGAACGGACTGATAACCAGCAAAGAAATTGAATCAGTGATCAAATATGCCCAAGAAACAAAATTCCAGGGACCGGTGGCTTCACAGGGGAATTCTACCAGACACTTAAAGAAGAGCCAATGCTTATCCTTATCAAAGTATTCCAAAAAGAAAAGAAAAGAAAAGAAAAGAAAAGAAAAGAAAAGAAAAGAAAAGAAAGGAAAAGAAAAGAAAAGAAAGAGAGAAAGAAAGAAAGAAAGAAAAGAAAAGAAAAAAGAAATGGAAGGAAAACTCTAACCTCATTCTACAAGGCCAGCATCTTTGAACACATCATGTTTGATGTGCTTATTGGACTTGCCATTAAAGATGCAAAGTGGGTAGTTATACTTACAAGTATGAGCTCAGGAAATAAGTTGAGAGATACAAATTTGGAGATTTTCAGTATTTAGATGACATTTTAAACTGTAAGACTGATGGAGAACCCCAAAATATCTAGAGAAAGGAAGTGTATCAGGATGGAACACTCTGGAACACTCTCATTTTCAGCACAACAAATGCAACAGGACTATGAGCAATGTGGCATATTACAGGTATATGTTGATAAAGGGGCACAAGGATAAAATTTGTGTGGGCCATTGAGAAATAGACACTTGTGCATCCTGAATCTCCTCAACCAGACATTACCCTTTGAGTTCCCCTCAATACATACTGCAAGGTCTCTCCAACTCTGCCTCTCCACCCCAACAGAGCTGGATCCATTGGCAACAACAAGTGCTGAAGATGGATCTGGGTTTGACTAACACCCTTGACAACCCTCATCACTTCAAGACTGAGAGAAGAAAGGTGGCGGCCTTCTTCCCTGACCTGGTGAGGCCACCAGCTGAAGCTCAAGGTTTCATGGGTCCAAGCCTCTGTCCCTCAGAGAGGGGTAAGGTGTTTGATGGCTGTCATGTTGTGGATTGTGGTGGCCAGTGTGGATGGCAGGGAGTGTGATGGGTCCCATGGAGCCCAGCAGAAGGGCTTCTAGTTGGCTGAGCATTATAGTCACTGTAGAATGTTCATTTGCCAAGGCCTTACTCAGGGGCCCTCAGGGAAGAGCCCTTCTCTCCTCCCAGGGATCTACTCAATATATATGTAGTGAACAAATGATTTCATGAGATTTTGTGTGCAAATCAACTGGGAACTCAGATGCACTATCTGTTCCCTTTATCCAAGATGACAGCTATTCATCTATTACAAATATATTTAGGTTATCCTCGCGGGGCTAGAGAGATGATTCAAGCTGATTCCTGCTCTCAAGGAACTTCCAATCTAGTTCACTAAAAGAGAAACTCTCTTTACCTCTATGAGGACATGTACCAAGCATCTATATTGCATGATAAAGTAATGTGGCCATTCTGAGGTGGGACAAAGAACTTCCATCCTAAATGGTACGTGAGACTCGAGCTCCAAGAATGCTTTATGGAAGAAGTGGTCTTTTATTGAGATTTAAGGGCCTTGCCTTTGGTGCTTCTAAAACTTGAGAGGTTGCACTGGAAACTTCTGGGACCTTACCCCAGGGGTTCTTATTTAGCAGACCTGAGGTAGAGCCTGAGACACAACTGCCCTTTTAGCCTCCAGCTTTATTTATGTATAATTAACAAATAAATATTGTATATATTTAAGGTGTACTATATATGGCTATTACCACAGCAAGTTAATTCACACATCTATCATCTCACATAGTCACCAATTTCTTTGAATGTAGAAATCACTTACTATCTACTCTCATAGCAAACTAAAAGTATACAGTATAGTATTATTGCCTATAGCCACCACACTGTATATTAGATCCTCGGACCTTACTTATCCTATACTCAAAAGTTTGTACCCTTTAACCAACGTATACACATTTTTCCTGACACCTAGCCTCTGGTAACTACCATTCTATTCTCTGGTTCTATGAGTTTGACGTTTTTTTTTTGTTTGTTTGTTTTGTTTTTTTTTTTTTTTTTTTTTTTAGATTCCACATGTAAGTGAGATCGTACCATATTTTCCCGTCTGTGTCTGGCTTATTTTACTTAGATTAATGTCCTCCAGGTTCTTCCATGTTGTTGCAAATGGCAGGATTTCCTTCATTTCTATGGCTGAGATATATTGCATTGTGCATACATACACTACGTTTTCTTTATTCGTTTATCTACCAGCAGACACTAGGTTGATTCCATATCTTGGTTTTTGTGAATAATGCTGCAATGAACATGGGAGTACAGATATCTCTTTGGGATATTGATTTCATTTCTTTTGCATATATACTCAGTTGTAGAATAGCAAAATCATATGATGGTAGTTCTATTTTTTTTTTCTTGATTTTGAGGAAACTCCATCCTGTTTTCCATAATGGCAGTACAAAAGTACATTCGCACCAACAGTGCACAAGGGTTCCCTTTTTCCCACACCCTCACCAACATTTGTAATCCCTTATCTTTTTGATAGTAGCCATTCTAACAGATGTGAGGTGGTATACTATTGTAGTTTTGATTGCATTTTTTTTTATGATGCTTTGTGATAATCGGCAACTTTTCAAGTACCTCTTGGTTATTTGTATGTCTTTGGAAAATAGACTATAGACTACTCAAACCCATTGCCTATTTTTTAAATTGGGTAATTTGTTTTATTTGTTATTGAGTTCTGTGAGTCCCCTGTTCTTTTTCCAGCTCCTTTAGATGTAAGGTTAGCTTGTGTGTTTGAGACTTTTCTTGTGTCTTGAGAACAGCCTACATTGCTATGTACTTCCCTTTTAGAACCACCTTTGCTGCATCCCATTGGTTCTGAACTGTCATGCTTTCATTTTCATTTTTGTTTCCATGTATATATTTTTTTAATTTTATTTATTTATTTGACAGAGAGAGACAGCCAGCGAGAGAGGGAACACAAGCAGGGGGAGTGGGAGAGGAAGAAGCAGGCTACCAGCAGAGGAGCCTGATGCAGGGCTTGAACCCAGAATGCTGGGATCATGCCCTGAGCTGAAGGCAGACGCTTAACAACTGAGCCACCCAGGCGCCCCCCATGTGTTTTTTTAATTCTTCTTTAATTTCCTCGTTGACCCATTTGTTCTTTAGTAGGATGCTCTTTAACATCCATGTATTTGTGTTCCTTCCAGATTTTCTCTTGTGATTGAGTTCAAGTTTTAAAGCATTGTGGTCTGAAAATATACATGGAATAATCTCAGTCTTTTGGGACCAGTTGAGACCTATTTGTGACCCAGTATGTGATCTATTCTGGAGAATGCTCCATGTGCACTTGAGTAGAATGTGTATTCTGTTGCTTTAGGATGAAATGCTCTGAATACATCTGTGAAGTCCATCTAGTCCAGTGAGTCACTCAGGGCCTTGTTTCCTTGTTGATCTGCTTTGAGGGCCTGCCCATTGCTGTGAGTGGGGTCTTAAAGTCCCCTACTATTATTGCATTATAATCGATGTGTTTCTTTAATTTTGTTATTAATTGGTTGATATAATTGGCTTCTCCCAAGTTAGGGGCGTAACTATTCACAATTGATAGATCTTCTTGTTGGGTAGACCCCTTTATTATGATATAGTGTCCTTCATTTCTTATTACAGTTTTTGGTTCAAAATTTAGTTTGTCTGATATAAGGATTGCTACTCCAGCTATCTTTTGATGTCCATTGGCATGATAAATGATTCTCCACCCCCCTCACTTTCAATCTGGAGGTGTCTTTGGGTCTAAAATAAGTCTCTTGTAGACAGCAAATCAATGTTTTTTTTTTTAAATCCAATCTACAACCCTGTGTCTTTTGATTAGAGCATTTAGTGCATTTACATTCTGAGTAATTATTGAAAGATATGAGTTTAGTGCCATTGTATTACCTGTAAAGGTGCTGTTCCTGTAGATTGTCTCTGTTCCTTTCTGGTCTTTGTTGCTTTTGGGCTCTCTCTTTGCTCAAAGGATCCCCCTTAATATATTTTGCGGGGCTGGTTTAGTGTTCACACTTTCCTTTAGTTTTTGTTTGTCCTGGAAACTATCTTTCCTTCTAATCTGAATGACAGGCTTGCTGGATAAAGGATTCTTGGCTGCATATTTTTCCCAGTTAGCCCATTGAATATATCATGCCAGTCCTTTCTGACCTGCCAGGTCTCTTTGGACAGGTCTGCTGCCAACCTTATGTTTCTATGCTTGTAGACTAAGGACCTCTTGTCCCAAGCTGCTTTCAGGATTTTCTCTTTATCTCTGAAATGCGCAAGCTTCACTATTGTATGTCAGGGTGTTGACCTGCTTTTATTGATCTTGACGGGGGTTCCCTGTGCCTCCTGAACTTGAATGCTTGTTTCCTTCCCCAGATTAGGGAAGTTCTCAGTTATAATTTATTCAAATAAACCTTCTGTCCCTGCCCCTCCTCATCTGCTGGGACTTCTATTATTCAAATATTGTTGTGCTTTATGTTATCGCTGATTTCTCAGTCTCCCTTTGTGATCCAGGAGTTGATTTTTCTCTTTTTCTCAGCTTCCTTACTTTCCACCATTGTGTCTTCTATATCACTGACTCTCTCTTCTGCCTCATTTGTTCTAGCAGTTAGAGCCTCCGTTTTTGACTGCATCTCAGGAATGGCATTTTTTATTTCATCTTGATTAGATTTTAGTTCTTTTATTTCTACAGTAAGGGATTCCCTAGTGTCTTCTATGCTTTCTTCAAGCCCAGCTAGTACCTTTATAATCATTGTTTTGAATTTTAATTCCATCATCTTGCTTATATCCATATTGGTTAAATCCATGGCAGAGAGCACTACCTCCTATTTTTTCTTTTGTGGTGGATTTCTCCTTCTGGTCATTGTGTGCAGAAAAGAAAATAGTGAAGAAGAAAAATGAGAGAGAGAGAGAGAGAGAGAAACAGCAATAACAAAACAACAACAACAACAGCAACAACTTTGGGAAGCATTTCTGGTGTATGCTGTGTACACTCTGCTGTTGTGTTTTGGCTGCTCTTTCCCACTGGTCCTTCCTCTACCGAGTTCCTCCTCACTTGCAGTGGAGAGTGTTTGGACCGTTAAGTAGGTGTGCTTTGATTTGTTTGTGAAGGTAAGCCTGTAAAGGAAAAAAAGAAAAGAAAAGAAGAAAAAAGAAAAAGAAAAAAAAAAACAAAGCCTGATCCAAGACAAGAGAAAAGGAAACAGAACAAAATATACAGACACAAACAAACAATAAACTATAAGCCTGATTCTAAAATATAAGAAACACGGAAGGAAAGATGATCAGGGAAAGAAGAAAAGAGAGAGAGAGAGAGAGAGAGAGAAAAGAAGCCTAATCCAAAAAATAAGAGAAAGAAACAAATGAATCGACAAACCAACAGATGATTTTAAGCCTGATACAAAAAATGAGAAAAGAAAAAAAGGGATAGATAGATAGATATGTATATATCTGTATAGATATATAGATATAGATATAGATAGATATGGAGAGAGAGAGAATAAAAAATAAGAAAGAAAAGTTTTTTAAAAAAATAAGAAAAGAGAAAAAAGAAGCAGCAGCAGCAGCAGCAGAAGCAGCAGCAGCAAGCCTGGTCCTATTTCTACCAGAAGCTGATGCTTTGGAGCTTTCTTTAATCCGTAGACTTGGTAGATGCAGGGGCCTATGTTGGTCTTCTGAGGGAGAGGCCTGCTGGGCTGGCTCAGAAACAAACTTGCCCTTGTAAAGATGCTCCTGCCAGGAGCAGGGGGGCAGGGTTTAGTGTAGTGGGTTCCAGCCTCCACTGGAGGCTCTGTGTTTCTCTCTGAAGTCCTGTGCTGGGGGGCAGGGGGAGGAGGGCAGGGTGGTGGAAGAAGTAGAATGTGGCATCACCTCACCCTCTTGTCCCTGGGGAGTGGAACTCCCAGCTGCTGCTGTTCAGGAGGCCCTCTTAGAAAAACGAACAATCTTCTGTTCTTCTTCTCCCCAGCTTTCATTGGTTCCCTGCCCTAACCTGTCTGTGCCTGGGCTGTCAGCATGCCCAGAGCCACAGATCACCTGTATTTTATCTCTGGCCAGTGGCTGGGATTCAAAACTCCATGCTTTAAAGGGCCTGTTAAGGTGTGCGCCCGCTGCCATCCCCAGGTGGAGAGGCATAGCGCACAGCTCCGTCCTGTCCCCAAAAAGCCATTGCACAGTGTGCACACAGAGGCTAGATTTTATTGTAAGGCTCAGCAAAACGCTGGAATCGGATTATCACTCATCTGCACTCCACTCAGTCCCCTAGTCCCTTCTGTCCCAGAAAAGCCTTCACAGAGGCTTGAATCTATTGTGGCAGAGAGTGAAAAGTGGCAGCCAGGTTATCTGCAAGCTGCTGCAGTCTCTGCTTTCTGCTCAGTTCAGCCCCAGGGAAGCAGCTGCTCCGCGCACACACAGAGGTTTAAGCCTATTGTGGCTCACAGGGAAAAGTTGTTAAGAGGCTTTTTGCCTTCTGCATGCACCTCTGACTCTGCTGCTGAGCTCTGCTCAATGGCTCCCTGGCTGGCCTTTTGTCTTTGGAGACACAAAACATGCTCTTCCAAATGCCCTACAGGAAAGGGAGGGATCTCTCCCTGAGCAATCTAAGGGATCTCCTCACTGTGGCTTATTGTGAGGTCCCAACCCGCTGAACTATTTCTCACTTTCTCCCTCTTCCTGACTTTGGTCCACAAAATGGGTCCTCCCCCCCCCCCTCACAGCCACGTGGCTTTCCTCTCCCACAATTCAGGGCTCTGAACCACACATGTGCCACGTTCTCCTGCTCCAGCTGCGCAGATTGTTTCATTAATCCTCCAATCCTCTTCCTAGTTGTTCAAAATAGTTGAATGTTGATCTAGCTGTATTCCAAGGACCACGCAATCTGAGGGTTGCCCTACTACTCCGCCATCTTAACTCTTCCCCCTATAGCGTCCTTTTATGTCTCTTGTTACAGTCTGTTTTAAAATCTATTTTGCGTGGTATAAGTACTGCTACTCTGTCTTTTGGCATCCAACTTGCGTGATAAATGTTTCTTCATCCCCTCCCTTTCAATTTGCAGGTGTCTTTAGGTCTGAGATGTGTCTCTTGTAGGGAGCATGTGGATGGATCTTATTTTTTTTATCCATTCTGACACACTATTTGTTTTGATTGAAACATTTAGCCCATTTTCACTCAAGGTAATTATTGATAGATATGTTTTTATTGCCATTTTTTACTTGTGGTTGTTTCTATAGATTTTCTCTGATCCTTTGTCCTCTTGCTCTCTTTTTCAGTTTGCTGGTTTTCTTTAGTGATACATTTGAATTATCTTCTCCTTATTCTTTGTTTATCTATTACTGGGTTTTGATTTGTGGTTACCATTAGGTTTGTATATAATATCTTCTGCAATAGCAGTCTATGTTGTTTGATGGTTGCTTAAGTCTGAACTCATTCTTTACCCCCCCACCACCACCACCATGTTTTAGGTATATGGTATCATATTTTAAATTCTTTTATTATGTGAATCCCTTGACAGATTTTTAATGATATACTCCCCCCCCATACACCCTTTTATGGTCTTCCCTTTCCAAGCAAAGAGTCCCCTTTAATATTTCTTGTAAGGCTTGTTTAGTGGCCATGAACTCCTTTAGTTTTTGTTCATGTTGGAAACTCTTTATATATCCTTCTATTCTGAATGATGGCCTTGCTGGATAGAATATTTTTGGCTGCAGATTTTTCTCTTTCAGCACTTTGAATATATCATGTCACTCTCTTGTGGCCTGCAAACTTTCTGCTGAATAATCTGCTGATAGCCTTATGGGATTTCCCTTGTATGAATCTGTCTTCTTTTGTCTTGCTGCTTTTAAGGTTTTTTCTTTATCACTATTTTTGCCATTTTAATTATCATGTGTCTTGGTGTAGGCCTCCTTTGTTTTTGTTTTTGTTTTTTTTTTTTTGGGGGGGGGGAGATCTCTGCGCCTCCTGGATCTGGGTATCTGTTTCTTTCCCCAGATTAGTGAAATTTTCAGCTATTATTTATTCAAATGAATTTTCTACCCCTTTTCCTCGCTCTTGTTTTTCTGCAATCCCTGTAATGCGAACGTTATTAAGCTTGATGGAGTCCCTGAGTTCCCTAAGAGTATTCTCTGTGTTTGCGTAGTTTGTTTGTTTGTTTGTTTGTTTTCCTCTCTCACTTGCTCAGCTTGATTCCTTTTCATGATTCTACCTTCTAGGTCATTCATTTTTTCCTGTGCTTCCTCTAGCCTGCTGTTTATTTCATCTAGTGTACTTCTAATTTCATGTATTGTGTTTTTCATCTCTGATTGTTTCTTTTTTTTATCTCTTTGTGTAAGTTCTCACTGGTGTCCTCCACTCTTTTCTCAAGTCCACTGAGGATCTTTATGTTCACTCTTTTCTCAAGTCCACTGAGTATCTCTATGATCATTACTTTAAATTCTCTACTAGGTACTCTACTTATTAATCTGTTTCACTTAGGTCTCTTGCTGTGGTTTGGTCTTGTTCTTTCATTTGGGATATATTTCTCTGTCTTCTCATTTTGTCTACCTCTCTGTGTCTGTTTCTCTGTGTTAGGAAAGTCAGCTATGTCTCGTGCTCTTAAAGATAATGACCTTATGAAGAAGAGGTCCTGATATGCCCTGCAGTGCAGTGTCCCCTGTCCCCCAGTACCTGGTGCTTCAGGGTGTGCCTTCTGTGTTTGTTGCATGTGCCCTGTTATGTTCTTGCATCTTTTCCCTTCAGTCCATTGGTCTGTAGTGGCTCCCTTTGCCTGTTGTGGACAGTGTTTGGTCCACAGTGCATGTGGGTGCATTTTAACAAGGTACATGCTGGTTTGCTTGCTGATTAAGGCCTGGAGCTGCCACTGCTGGGACTGGTCAGCCCAAGTGGGCCTCCAAAGGGCACATGGGTGGGTCCCACGCTTTTAACAAGGTGTACCTCAGCATTCTTCAGCACCCACCACTGCCACTGTAGCTGCCTCTGCCATGATCAAGGCCCTGCAGAAGGCTGGAGTGGGAAGATGCAGTCCTGGTGAGTTTTGCATGGGTCTTCTGGGAGAGGGGCCCCATAGCACTGGGACTGAAGCAAGTGTGACTGCAAAGTGTGGATCCACAGAAGCACAGGGGATGAGGCTCGGTGCAAGCAAATTAGGTAGCGAGTGTGGGCACAGCACTGGTTCCCACAGATAGCTGTGTGTTTATGGCGGGTGTGGGGGAGGAAAATGGTGCCTGCTAGCTCCTTGGTTCCTGGAGGGGTCTTTCTGAAGTCCCTGTTCCTCTGGGACAT
The DNA here is from genome assembly GCF_024610735.1 of Ursus americanus. NCBI lineage: Eukaryota > Metazoa > Chordata > Mammalia > Carnivora > Ursidae > Ursus > Ursus americanus. Next base: position 76,506,631 of record NC_142164.1, read on the forward strand.
TCTCTGTGATGAGTAAATCACTCTCCCTCTGGTCTGTCCCTGGTGTTTTTCAAACTACTGATTCTATGCTGTATCTGCTCAGGTTGCTTGTAGTGCTGCCTCTTTAAGGGTGGGAACTCAGCTTCCTAATGCCCTCAGGGCTCTCCCAGAGCCGAGCAGGCTGATTTTAAAATCTCCAGGGTTTATGGCCCACTGGTTTTAAGGACTTGTGAAATTCGGCCCCACTCACTTTCAAAGCCAAGTGTTATGGGGAGTTGTCTTCCCTGTTCATGGTCCCTGGAGTGGTCATCTGTTTCTCACCCTTCTCCATGCTCCCAGTTCCCTCCCATCTGTGGATGGCCACAGTCCCTTTAGGTCTCAAATCCTGTCTCCACCTTTCCTACCTTCCTCCATGTGGCCTCTTCTCTGCCTTTGGTTGTGGAGTTTTTTTTCTACCAGTCTTTGGGGTCTTTTCTGGGTTGTTTAAGCTGATGTGAGCGTTATCTAGTTTTATTCATGAAACAAGGAAAGCTTAGGGTCCACCTGCTCCAACATCTTCCCAGCAGCCTCTGTTTCCTTTTTAAAATAATAACAGAGAATATAAGAATTAAAAAAAAACCCACGTTCATTGAGTGTATACAATCTGTTATCTACTTTTATGTGTTAAATTCCGTATGTTTATGACCTAACTTAATCTCCAAAAAAACACCTAAAACATGAGAATTTTCACAAAATTTACAAATTCTGAGTCCAGCAAAAGTAGACTTAGGGAGTCAAGTTCTATGTTAAAATAACTTTTTTTCCCCAAAGCAAATGGTTCTAGAATTGTTGAATACAGATGACGTTAATGTTAATCTGATAGATTATATATATATATATATATATATATATATATATATTCAGATTATTTTTATATGTTTATATATTAAATATATATTTTATATCTGACACACACACACATATATGTCAGATTATTTTTTAAAATTTTTAATTAAAAGCTTACATTCTCTCTTTGAGGTAACAATTCCCCAAAATGTTCCAGAGGCCTCGCCTCATGTCCCAGATGAAATAACTAAAACAGAAATCAACATTTTAAAAAATACATAATAACATTTTATTTTGCTGTAGAAAAGCATAACCCATATACAAAGGTCATTTGGGAAAGCTTGCGAGGAGACAGACAAAGTAATTGATATCACAGCCCTGTGGTAAAATGCCACAATATCTCCTACACACACTGTCAGTGTATTCAGAGGTGGGAGGGAGCAGCCACAAATCTCTGCTCTCCTCTAAAAGGTTCTCCATCAGCCCGACAATCTGCAGATCTCAGAAGCCCCTCCACGTGTCTGATTCTATCCTTGAGTTAAATTTCTGAGCCCCCACTTGAATGCTCATATTCTTAAAAAAGTTTTCCACCAAAGGCATGCTCCAAATCCACCCTGTGTACAGAATGAGAGGGAACTATAAAAAGGAACTATTAAAATAAATAATAAATAAATAGCAATGGTTTCTCCCTCTTACACGAAGATAGAAAGTCTATGGTTCACATAAAAAAAAGAAGCTAATTATAGAGTATCTCAATTTGCCACAAAATACATGAGAGATTCCCCACTGTGTACCCACACCAGGGCCACATAGTTAGGCAGATGGGGCTTACCCTGAAAGGGAACAGGGTGCTCATCCTGTGTGAGAAGAGCATGTCCCCAGTTAATTAAGATCAAATGATTCTAGTGGTGGTGGTGGTAGTAGTAGTAGTAGTAGTAGTAGTAGTAGTAGTAGTAGTAGTAATCCCGCCATTAATACTTACCTCAGTTACTCTGTGCCAGATACTGGCTGATTGCTTTACATGAATCATGCTTTTCTCACACTACTGTCACAATGTAAATTCTACTTTTATCACTCAGTGTACACTGAGACCGTGAGTGCCTTCTGTGTTTTTATCAGCCCTGAGCACAGTCCTTTGCAGGGGCTTTCTGATCTTCCTCTCCGTCCTCCCTCTTGTTAGTGGGCCCAGTATCTTGACCTCACCATGGCCCTTGTTCTCTGTCCTCAGCTCTCAACCCTCAGCCCAGCTGCTATCCAGCTCTACTACAACCCCACCACTTCCCTTCCTGCATGTCTCTGCTCCAGGGTGAGTCCAGATCCAAATCTGAGCCTCCCACTGAATCCAAATTAACTTTTCCTTTTATTCAGGGACTGTGGTCCCACAGTGAGATCTTGGTGTTACCAGACACAGCTCACAGTCTCACATCGAGGTCTTGGTGTCACCGGGCACAGCTCAGTCATGGAATGTCCACATTTCAGTGACACCTTCATTTGCCAGCAGGGTGCATCTTGTCTCCAAGACTCAGCAGGCCTCAGAGAAGACAGGGGAAAAGAGGCTTAAACATTCACACCTGGAGAGTCACGGGCCTCTGGGTGCATCAACCCCAGGCTGGGAGCCTCCATCCCTTGGAACCTCTATCCTCATGTGCGGACAGATGGGCCAGCTCTGTCCCTTCCTCTTGAAGAACCTGGTCGTTGTCAGTGTTGTTCAAGGTCTCCTACAAATGTCTTTCCTCCCCTTCCTTCTCTTTTTCCTCCCGCCAGAAGTTCATTTCTGTGGTTAAAGGGAAGTTGTAGTTTTAATCTTCTTTTTCTCATTTAAAGGTTGCATTATATGTGTGCTTTGTTTGTTTGTTTGTTTGTTTGTTTGTTTTGTTTGTTTTACGGTGCAGCTCTGTGCACCGTATCCCAGGGAAGACCGAGCTATGGCTTGGCCTCTGCTGAGAGCACAGCCTTTGATCCTGAAAACACTGGGGACAGCCACAACAGAGGTTGAAGTTTGGGAAAAGGTCACCAAATACTCATGCAGATCCAGGACAGCTGCCAAATCTGTGCCTGAATGCTGGGTCTAGTGCTTGGACAAGTAGATGCATCAGGGTTGCTGGTCTGGGGGGAGACTCATGCCAGGGGTCCCCTCAGAGGACACCATAGAAAACTTCCATATGACTTGAGGGAATAGAAAGCTGTGGAATGAGGAATGATCCACCTACAACCTGCCCAATGATCAGCTGTGTGGCTGCAGGCCCAGCTCCTGTCCTCTGTGGGCCTCAGTCTCCTCACCTGAAAAATGGGCACAGTTACACTCCCAGCATGCAGGGGATGCTCATAAATGGAAGGGGAATCTAAAGCAATGAGAAACAGGTTTGACAGAGTTAGTGGGGAAGGACTGATTTGGGATGCTTCAGGCACAACCAGGGGCTGCCTCCCTGGAAGTACTCAGGACATTCAGGTCGGTGGAAAGCTTTGAGAACAGCACTGTGGGCTGGAGACCAACTGAGGTCATCTCTGTAGTGCTTTAGGGTGGGCCAGCCACTGGTGTCACCAGCTCCTTCCTGTTTGTCCTCATGTCTGTTCATGGGAAACCCTGAGATGAGCTCCATGAGCTCACTGCTCCATTGGTTACTGCAACCCATCTGCAGTCATTAGAGCCATGAGTCATCATCACAACAGCCTCCTGGGTAACACTAGTTTAATATATCCAAACAGTGACTTACACATGCTGACATTATTTTGATGATATGTCATTATTTATTATAACAATAGTTTATTCAGTCATTCCTCTATTTGATGGTTAGGTAGTGTTTGATTTACTTTTTTGTTGTTATTTTATACTTGTTGTGGTGAGCATTATTGTACAGATATGTAAACCTGGAAGAGATAGAGCAATGACCATAAAATAACATTACTTGTAATAGCAAAAACTAAGAAGAACAATTATACATTGACAGGAACATGTATGAATACATTGTATTATAGTCACAACATGGGACACTACAAATCTATAAGAATGAACTAAGTAAGCCACATAGATAGATAGATAGATGATAGATAGATAGATAGATAGATAGATGATAGATAGATAGATAGATAGATAGATAGATAGATAGATGATAGATATTTGTGGCAGAAGAAACAAAAGAAGACATGCTGTGTGCTTCTGTTTATATATAGGTCAAAAGCAAATAAAACTTGTGCTTAAGTATATATGTACTAGTGTTAAAGCAGTTTTATAGAATGCAAATATTCTCACCTGCCTCCTTGGTCATTTGTTTTTACTTTCATTTTATTTTAATTGTCATACTGTGTTGGTCCAAGATGGTGACATAGAAAGACCCTGAACTAACCCCCTCCAGAGACACAACAAATCTATACCTACTATAGAACAATTCCTTCCGAAAAAGAACTGAGAGCTGATTAAACAGCTTCTATACAATAAAGGATAGAGGGACTCCATAGACCATGAGAAAAGAAACACAGGCACAGTAAGGATAGGAACCCCCTCTCCCCAGTGCTGTGAGTTGCCTTGGGAAAGAGGAGTACTGACAGAGGTGAAAGAGATGCCTGTAATCTGGGGGCACAGAACAAAGTTGGGGTTTAAAAAAGCAAGTAGAACATAAAGGAACTAACCCTTCACTAAGGAATGTATGTGTTGGGGGGGGGTCAGAAGGGCTGGAAAGTGCCACTGTTTACATTTCCCCTCCACCTTGACAACACAAATGCAAGCTGAGTCTGGGCACCCTAAGTGGGGTGTGATCTCAGCTAGCCCTGAAACCTAGCCCACACCATTCCCAGATGCCCTGGGGCACAGAAAACAAAACAAAACAAAACAAACAAAACAAACCCTGCAGTTTAAATAAGCAATTAAATATAAAGTAACAAGCCCTAGAGCTCTGCCAAATAGTGGAAGAGCTACAGAATTCTCTCCTGGGCTGGAGGGGCAGACCAGTGCATTGTTTATGTTCCCCCTCCAACTTGATAACACAGACAGGAGCAGGGTACGGGCACCATGGCCAGCCTGATGCTTTCTTTAGTGAGCCACAGCCTCCTAGCCCACACCAGGCCCAGCTGTTCTCCCAAAGGAAGCCTCACAAGGTGACCCCTGCATGGCACCTTCCAGGACATGCGTAGACAGCACTCACTATATTTCCAGTCATCTCAGCAAGGAAACCCAAGTGCAAAGCATCCTGAAGCATTCCAGACGCACATTTGCTTCAGGTCACCAGGGCACCCATTTTTCAGAGTGCCCAGGACCTCCCAGCACTCACCTGCTTCAGTTCCAGTTGTCCTGTCAGGGCCCCCACTGCACGAAGAACCTTAAGACCTCCTGGTCCATGCTTGCCTCAGCTCCAACTGTCCCGCCAGAATACCCCTGCATGGAGCACCCTGGGACCACCCCGCCTGTGCCTGCCTCAGCTTCAGGCATCCCAACAGTATACCCGCTGTGTAGAGCATCCTGGGACCATATGGTCTGTGCCCACATCAGCTTCAGCTGTCCCACCAGGGTGCTTTCTGTGATGAGAGCCCCCAAACCACCAGGCCCATGCCTACTTCACCTCCAGGCATCCACCAAGGTGGCCTCCGTTCAAAGTGCCCCAGGACCCCAGGATGTCCCTATTACAGTTCCAGACAGCCAGCCAAAGCCACTGAGCACACACCATCTATGCAGGGGCCATCCCCCAAGTGTAAGAGAAGTGGCTATTCCACTTAGTTCATAAAAAGAAACATAGCAAGTCAAGAGGAGAAAAAAAAAAAAAGAATGAGAGAACAGAGGACTTTGCTCCAAATCAAAGAACAAGAGTAAAATTCAGAAAGTGAACTAAACATAAAGTAAATAAGCACCCTACTTGATAAAGTTCAAAGTAATGGTCAGAAAAATCCTCACTGACTGTGAGAGAAGAATGGATGAACTCAGTGAAAAAGTCAACAAAGATATAGAATCATGAAAAAAGAATTGGTCCAAATTGAAGAATACAGTAACTGAAATGGCAAATACACTAGACAGAACCAATAGCAAATCATAGCATGCGTAAGAATGGATTGACGTCTGGAAGACATTGTGGCACAAAGCATTGAAGCTGAAGAACAAAAGAAATTAAAAACAATTAGAAACGAAAATAGGTTAAACAATTTCTGGGAGAACAATAAGCATATTAATATTCACATTATAAGGATCTCAGAAAGAGAAGAGAGAGTGAAAGGGGCAGTGAACTTATTTGAAGAAATAATCACTGAAAAGCTGCCTAACTTGAAGAAGAAAACAGATGTCCAGGTCGAGAAAGCACAGTGAGTATCAGACAAATTGAAGTAGCAAGTCCATACCAAGATATATAATAAGTAAAATGTCAAAGATTAAGGGTAAAGAGAAAATCTTAAAAGCAGCAAGAGAGAAACAATTAGTTACATAAAAGGGACACCCCACAAGGCTATCAGCTATTTTTTTCAGAACAAAGGCCAGAAGGAAGTGGCATGATATACACAAAGTGTTGAAGGGGAAAAAAACAAAAACAAATCCTACAACAAAGAATGCTCTATACAGCAAGATTATCTGAAGGATGGATGTGGCGTTTACCAGACAAAGATAAGTTACAGGAGTTTATCAACACTGAAACAGACTTACAAAAGTGATAAATGGACTTCTTTAAGTGGAAAGGAAAAGGGCATAATGAGAAGTAAGGAAATTATGAGAGGAAAAAAAATACCTCAAGTAAAAGACAACAGGTAGCAAAGTTAGTAGACCTAATAATTATAAAGCTAATATAACAGTTAAAAGACAAAAGTAGTAAAATCTTTAAAAAATTAGTTACTGAACTCACAAGATAAAATGATGTAAAACATGACATTATATACATAAAACATTTTGAGGAGTGAGTAAATTTTAGAGCTTTTATGTGTTTAAACTTAAGTGACCATCAACTTAATATAGACTGTTAGATACATAAGACTATATACATGAACCTCATAATAAAGACAAACCCAAAACCTAAGATAGATACCCACACACATACACGTAAAGAAAGTCAAGCATAACACTAAAGACAGGCATCAACTACCAGAAAAGAGAGCAAAAGAAGAGGAAAAGAACACAGAAGAATTACAAAACAAACAGAAAACATTTTTTTAAATAGCAGTAAGTGCACACATAACAGAAATTACTTTAGGGGCGCCTGGGTGGCTCAGTCAGTTAAGCATCTGACTCCTGATTCCAGCTCAGGTCATGATCTCAGGGTCATGGGACTGAGCCCTGAGTCAGGCTCAGCGTTCAGCAGGAAGTCTGCTTGAGATTCTCTCTTTCCCTCTCCTGCTGCCCCTCACCTCCCCTCACTCTCTCAAATAAATAGATAAATCTTAAAAGAAAAGAAAAAAAGTTACTTTAAATACAAACGGCCAAATGTTCCAATCAAAAGACCTAGAGTGACTGATGGATCAAAACACAAGATGCACCTATATACTGCCTACAAGAGACTTATTTCAGAACTCAAGACACATACAGACTTTCAGGGATGGAAGAAGATAGTCCGTGCTATTGTAAACAAAAACAGGAAAAGAAAAAAACAAAAAAGGTACCATTTATATAAGTATATAAATACTTATATCAGAGAAAATAGACCTTTTATTTTATTTTGTTTTGTTTTATTTTATTTATTTTGTTTTTTTGATTTTTTTTATTTTAAGTTTATTTATTTATTTATTTTTAAACTTCCATGATATATTACTTGCGTATAACACCCAGTGCACGATGGAATACGTACCCTCCTTAGTACCCATCACCAGCATATCCCATTCCCCCCCACCTCTGAGCCCTCAGTTTTTTTCCCAGAGTCCATAGTCTTTCATGGTTCCTTTCCCCTTTTGTTTACCCCCCCTTTTATCTTCTCTTGCTTCTCCTATTGATCTTCCTACTTCTTATGTTCCATAAATGAGTGAAACCATATGATAATTGTCTTTCTCTGCTTGACTTATTTCGCTTAGCATTATCTCCTCCAGTCCCGTCCATGTTGCAACAAATGTTGAGAAATCATTCTTTTTGATGGCTGAGTAATATTCCATTCTATATATAGACCACATCTTCTTAATCCAGTCATCTGTTGAAAGGCATCTATGCTCCTTCCACGATTTAGCTATTGTGGACAATGCTGTTATGAACATTGGGGTACATATGGCCTTTCTCTTCACTATGTCTGTGTCTTTGGGGTAAATACACAATAGTGCAATTGCTGGATCATAGGATAGCTCAATTTTTACCTTTTGAGGGGATCTTTGCACTGTTTTCCCAAATGGCTGTACCAACGTGCATTCCAACCAACAATGTAAGAGGGATCCCTTTTCTCCACATCCTCTCCAACATTTGTTGTTTCCTGCCTTCTCAATTTTTGCCATTCTAATTTGCGTAAGGTGATGTATCAAGGTGGTTTTGATTTGAATTTCCCTCATGGCTAAAGATGTTGAACATTTTTTCATGTGTCTGCTACCATTTGTATGTCTTCATTGGAAAAGTGTCTGTTCATATCTTCTGCCCATTTTTTGATTTGTTTATTTGTTTCTCATATATTGAGTTTGAGAAGTTCTTTGTAGATCTTGGATACCAGCCTTTTATCTGTAGTGTCATTTGCAAAGATCTTCTCCCATTCCATGGCCTGCCTCTTCGTTTTTTTGACTGTTTCCTTGGTCGTGCAGAAGCTTTTGATCTTGATGAAGTCCAACAAGTTCATTTTTTCCTTTGTTTCTCTTGCCTTTGGAGATGTGTCATGAAAAAAGCTGCTGTGGCCTATGTCATAGAGATTGCTGCCTATGTTCTCCTCTAGGGTTTTGATGGATTTCTATCTCACATCGAGGTCCTTAATCCATTTGGAGTTTATCCTTGTGTATGGTGTGAGAGAGTGGTCAAATTTCATTCTTTTGCATGTAGCTGTCCAATTTTCCCAGCACCATTTATTGAAGAGACTGTCTTTTTTCCACTGGATGTTTTATTTTGCTTTGTGAAAGATTAGTTGCCCAAAGAGCTGAGTGTCCATTTCTGGGTTCTCTATTCTGTTCCAATGGTGTGTGTGTCTGTTTTTGTGCCAGTACCACACTGTCTCTGTGATCACAGCTTTATAGTATAGCTTGAAATCTGGCAACGTGATGCCCCCAGCTTTGTTTTTCCTTTTCAACAATTCCTTGGAGATTCGGGGCCTTTTCTGCTTCCACACAAATTTAAGGGCAGTTTGTTCCCATTCTTTGAAAAATGTCATTGGTATTTTGATCGGGATGGCATTGAAAGTGCAGATTCCTTCGGTAGCATAGACATTTGAACTATGTTAATTCTTCCGATCCATGAGCATGGGATATTTTTCCATCTTTTTGTGTCTTATTCACTGTCTTTCAAGAGTGATTTGTAGTTTCTAGAATATAGATCCTTTACATTTCTGGTTAAGTCAATTCTGAGATAACATATGATTTTTGGTGCTATTGTAAATAGAATGGAGTCCCTAATTTCTCTTTCTTCAGTCTCATTATTCCTGTATAGAAATGCAACTGATTTCTGAGCATTGATTTTGTATCCTGCCATATTACTGAATTGCTTATAACTTCTAGTAGTTTGGGGGTGGAATCTCTTGGGTTTTCCATGTACAGTATCATGTCATCTGTGAACAGAGACAGTTTGACTTCCTCCCTGCCGATTTGGATACCTTTTATCCCTTTTTGTTGTCTGATTGCTGTTGCAAGGACTTCTACTAATATGTTGAATATTAATAGCGATAGGGGTCATCCTTGTCGTGTCCCTGATCTTAAGGGAAAGGCTTCCAGCTTTTCCCCATTGAGAATGATATTTGCTCTATGCTTTTCACGGGTGGTTTTTATGAAATTGAGGAATGTGCCCTCTATCCCTACACTCTGAAGTATTTTAATCAGGAAACGTTGCTGTAATTCTCTCAAATGCTTTTTCTGCATCTATTGAGAGGTTCATATGGTTCTTGACTCTTTTCTTGTTGATATGAGGTATGACAGTGATAGATTTGCTCATGTTGAACCACTCTTGCATCCCAGGGATGAATCGCACTTGGTCATGATGGATGTACATGTACAGTTGGATCCTATAAGCTAGGATCTTGCTGAGCATTTTGGCATCCATATTCATCAGAGATATCAATCTGTAATTCTCCTTTTGGATGGGGTCTTTGCCTGCTTTGGGGATCACGGTAATACTGGCCTCATAGGATGAGTTTCATGGTTTTCCTTCTATTTCTATTTTTTGAAACAGCTTCAGGAGAATAGGTATTATTTCTTCTTTGAATGTTTGGTAGAATTCCCTGGGGAATCCATCAGGCCCTGGAGTCTTGTGTTTGGGGAGGTATTTGATCAATGCTTCAAACTCTTCAAATTTAATCAGTTTGTTTAAATAATCAATTTCTTCCTGTTTCAGTCTTGGTAGTTTATACGTTCCCAGAAAGGCATCCATTTCTTCTAGGTTGATTAATTTATTGCCATAAAGCTGTTGATAAAAGTTTCTAAGATCCTTCCTATTTCATTGGTGTTGGTTGTGACCTCTCCCTTTTCATTCATTATTTTGTTAATTTGGGTCCTTTCTCTATTCTTTTGAATAAGCCTGGCCAGTGGCTTATCGATCCTATTTATTCTTTCAAAGAACGAGCTTCTAGTTCTGTTGATCTGCTCTACTGTGCTCCTGGTTTCTAATTCATTGATCTCTTCTCTAATCTTGATCAACTGCTTTCTCATGCATGGATTAGGCCTGTTCTTCTGCTCTTGTTCCAGCTTCTTGAGGTGAGAATATAAAAACTGCATTTTAGATTTTTCTCTTCTTTTGAGTGAGGCTTGGATGGCTATGTATTTTCCCCTTAGAACTGCCTTTGCAGTGTCCCATAGGTTTTGGACCATTGTGTTTTCATTCTCGTTGGTCTCCATAAATTGTTTAAATTGATTTTTGATTTCCTGGTTTATCGAATCATTCTTGAGCAGGATGGTTCTTAGTTTCCAAGTGTTTGAGTTTAGTCCAAATTTTTCCTTGTGATCGAGTTCCAATTTCAAAGCATTGTGGTCTGAGAATATGCAGGGAAATTTTTCAATCTTTTGGTATCAGTTGAGACCTGTTTTGTGACCCAGAACATGGTCTATTCTGGAGAACGTTCCTTGTACATTCGAAAAGAATGAGTATTCTTTTGTTCTGGGGTGTAGTGTTCTATATATATCTATGAGGTCCATCTGGTCTAGTATGACATTCAAAGCTCTTGTTCCTTTGTTGATTTTCTGCTTAGGTAATCTGTCTATTGTGGATAGTGGAGTGTTGAGGTCCCCTACTATTAACGTATTTTTATCTATATGGCTTTTTATTCTGGTTAAGAGTTGGCTTGTGTATCTTGCTGCTCCCCTGTTGGGGGCATAGATATTTATAATTGTCATGTCCACTTGTTGGATACATCCTTTAATAATAATATAGTGTCCTTCGGTATCTCTAACTACTGTCTTTAATTCAAAATCCAATCTGTCTGATATCAGAGTTGCTAACCCAGCTTTCTTTTGAGGTCCATTGGCATGAAAAATGGTTTTCCATTCCTTCACTTTCAGGCTGGATGTATCTTTAGGTGCAAAATGAGTCTCTTGTGGACAGCAAATGGATGGGTCATGTTTTTTCATCCAATCTGCTAGCCTGTGGCGTTTATGGGAACATTTACACCATTCACATTGAGAGTGATTTTGGAGAGATATGATTTTAATGATGTCATGTTGCCTGTAAAGTCTTTGTTTCTATAGATTGTAACATTCTGTTCTGTATCACTCTTGGGGCCTTTTTACTTTTATAGAACCCCCCTTAATAACTCCTGTAGGGCTGGTTTCATGGTTACGAAATTGGTCAGTGACTGGCGATTCTGGAAGGTCCTTCTCTCTCCATCAATTCTGAATGACAGCCTTGCTGGATAAAGGATCTTTGGCTGCATGTTTTTCCATAAAGAGCTTTAAAAACGCCCCCCCCCAACACTTTCTCTCCTTCCAGGTTTGTGTAAACAGGTCTGACGTAATCCTAATATTTTTGCCTATGTACGTGAGAAATTTCCTTGCCCTGGCCCCTTTCAATACTGTATCCTTGGATCTAATATTTGCGAAATGCACTATGACATGACGTGGTATAGGTTTGTCGTGGTTGAATTTCGGATGGGTCCTCTCTGCCTCTTGGACACGAATGCTTGCTTCCTTTGCTAGATTGGGGAGGTTTTCAGCTACGATTTGTTCAAATATCTCTTCTAGACCTCTGTTTTTTGCCACCCCCCTCTGGGATGCTGATGATTCTGACATTGGATCATTTCATTGAGTCCGTAATCTCCCGTAACCTACATTCTTGAGATTGGATATTTTTGAGCCAAGTTTCCTTTTTAGCTTTCTCTTCTACCATCCCATCCTCCAATTCACTAATTTGTTCTTCTGCCTCATTTACCCTGGCCTTCAGAGCATCTAGTTTTGACTGCATTTGATTCAGAGCATTTTTAATTTCTGCCAGATTCGCTCTCATTTCCACCCTTAGAGATTCTACATTCTCATTAATGTTTTCATTAATATTTTTTTCAAGTCTACACATCATCTTGACCATTGTTACTCTGAACTCCATTTCTGAAAATTTGGTTATATCCATATCCATTAGTTCTGTGGCAGATGCCACAGACTCATTGTCTTTTCTTTGCTGGGGGGTATTTCTCCTTCTCGTCATTCTGATGAGGAGACGTTGCGGGGTTGCCCAGAGCCCAAATTATTGACGAGGACCCAGGCAGTGTGCACTTGTTTTATAGGGACTTTTGGGAGGTGGGCTTCTTGATTTTTCAGCCTGCCTTCTGGGGGAGGGCCCTGCTGCACTGATTTTCAAGCAACCTTGTTTGGGTAGAGTCTCCCAGTCTTCTGTGAGAGGGGATGGCGATTGGCACAATGTGAGCTGGTATTTCTGGGCTTTTGATCTCTGGCGGCTTTCCCTGGCAGTTTTCTGTGACTCTTCTGAGAGCCAGAGCAGCAGTGGCTGTATCCTAGACTCTGTCTCAGAGCAGAGGGTTTGCAGTTATCTCTCCACTGAGCTCTCCTGGCCTCTTTAACTCTCTTTCTGTTGGTGCTGCTAAAAACCCTGCAGCGTCCTGGGTTGTGCACCCCACAGCCGGCTTCCCAACCCTCACTTACAGGACTGGCATGTCTCTGTCCTTTGTGTTATTAACGCCGCCAGCTGCCAGGCTCCCCTGCCCGTGCTCTAGAGCTCCCTGTTTCAGTATGGCTCCGGGACACTCCGGAGCGCCGGTTTTCTGTCTGTTCCTGCGTGCGCTCCCGAGCTCCCGGTATCAGACCAGTTCCAGTGAGTGCTCAGGAGCTCTGTTTTTCAGTCTGGTTGCACGTGCATTCCCGGGGCTCATGGTCTCAGTCCGCTCTCTCGCAGGTGCCGCTCCGAGCGTCAGGCCCACTCCCCAGTGCATGTGGCCACTGCTTCCCATCGCCCAAGTGCGGAGGCTCCCTCCCCCTTCCGTTTATCTTCAGATAGCTGTGCCCGGATTTACAGCTCCCGCTTCATACCTCAATACTCAGTGGTGGAGATGTTCATTTTTAGAGATCCAGATGTATCTTCCTGTGCCTCAGGGTGATTCTGTGGGTTTTCAGGAGGGTCTGGTACATATCCATCTTGACCCAGGGGACCAACTGAAAAAGGGAACCCTTACTCGTCTGCCATCTTAAACAACCTCTGAATTTTACTCTTGTTCTTTGATTTGGAGCAAAGTCCTCTGTTCTCTCATTCTTTTTTTTTTTTTCTCCTCTTGACTTGCTATGTTTCTTTTTATGAACTAAGTGGAATAGCCACTTCTCTTACACTTGGGGGATGGCCCCTGCATAGATGGTGTGTGCTCAGTGGCTTTGGCTGGCTGTCTGGAACTGTAATAGGGACATCCTGGGGTCCTGGGGCACTTTGAACGGAGGCCACCTTGGTGGATGCCTGGAGGTGAAGTAGGCATGGGCCTGGTGGTTTGGGGGCTCTCATCACAGAAAGCACCCTGGTGGGACAGCTGAAGCTGATGTGGGCACAGACCATATGGTCCCAGGATGCTCTACACAGCGGGTATACTGTTGGGATGCCTGAAGCTGAGGCAGGCACAGGCGGGGTGGTCCCAGGGTGCTCCATGCAGGGGTATTCTGGCGGGACAGTTGGAGCTGAGGCAAGCATGGACCAGGAGGTCTTAAGGTTCTTCGTGCAGTGGGGGCCCTGACAGGACAACTGGAACTGAAGCAGGTGAGTGCTGGGAGGTCCTGGGCACTCTGAAAAATGGGTGCCCTGGTGACCTGAAGCAAATGTGCGTCTGGAATGCTTCAGGATGCTTTGCACTTGGGTTTCCTTGCTGAGATGACTGGAAATATAGTGAGTGCTGTCTACGCATGTCCTGGAAGGTGCCATGCAGGGGTCACCTTGTGAGGCTTCCTTTGGGAGAACAGCTGGGCCTGGTGTGGGCTAGGAGGCTGTGGCTCACTAAAGAAAGCATCAGGCTGGCCATGGTGCCCGTACCCTGCTCCTGTCTGTGTTATCAAGTTGGAGGGGGAACATAAACAATGCACTGGTCTGCCCCTCCAGCCCAGGAGAGAATTCTGTAGCTCTTCCACTATTTGGCAGAGCTCTAGGGCTTGTTACTTTATATTTAATTGCTTATTTAAACTGCAGGGTTTGTTTTGTTTGTTTTGTTTTGTTTTGTTTTCTGTGCCCCAGGGCATCTGGGAATGGTGTGGGCTAGGTTTCAGGGCTAGCTGAGATCACACCCCACTTAGGGTGCCCAGACTCAGCTTGCATTTGTGTTGTCAAGGTGGAGGGGAAATGTAAACAGTGGCACTTTCCAGCCCTTCTGACCCCCCCCCAACACATACATTCCTTAGTGAAGGGTTAGTTCCTTTATGTTCTACTTGCTTTTTTAAACCCCAACTTTGTTCTGTGCCCCCAGATTACAGGCATCTCTTTCACCTCTGTCAGTACTCCTCTTTCCCAAGGCAACTCACAGCACTGGGGAGAGGGGGTTCCTATCCTTACTGTGCCTGTGTTTCTTTTCTCATGGTCTATGGAGTCCCTCTATCCTTTATTGTATAGAAGCTGTTTAATCAGCTCTCAGTTCTTTTTCGGAAGGAATTGTTCTATAGTAGGTATAGATTTGTTGTGTCTCTGGAGGGGGTTAGTTCAGGGTCTTTCTATGTCACCATCTTGGACCAACACAGTATGACAATTAAAATAAAATGAAAGTAAAAACAAATGACCAAGGAGGCAGGTGAGAATATTTGCATTCTATAAAACTGCTTTAACACTAGTACATATATACTTAAGCACAAGTTTTATTTGCTTTTGACCTATATATAAACAGAAGCACACAGCATGTCTTCTTTTGTTTCTTCTGCCACAAATATCTATCATCTATCTATCTATCTATCTATCTATCTATCTATCTATCATCTATCTATCTATCTATCTATCTATCATCTATCTATCTATCTATGTGGCTTACTTAGTTCATTCTTATAGATTTGTAGTGTCCCATGTTGTGACTATAATACAATGTATTCATACATGTTCCTGTCAATGTATAATTGTTCTTCTTAGTTTTTGCTATTACAAGTAATGTTATTTTATGGTCATTGCTCTATCTCTTCCAGGTTTACATATCTGTACAATAATGCTCACCACAACAAGTATAAAATAACAACAAAAAAGTAAATCAAACACTACCTAACCATCAAATAGAGGAATGACTGAATAAACTATTGTTATAATAAATAATGACATATCATCAAAATAATGTCAGCATGTGTAAGTCACTGTTTGGATATATTAAACTAGTGTTACCCAGGAGGCTGTTGTGATGATGACTCATGGCTCTAATGACTGCAGATGGGTTGCAGTAACCAATGGAGCAGTGAGCTCATGGAGCTCATCTCAGGGTTTCCCATGAACAGACATGAGGACAAACAGGAAGGAGCTGGTGACACCAGTGGCTGGCCCACCCTAAAGCACTACAGAGATGACCTCAGTTGGTCTCCAGCCCACAGTGCTGTTCTCAAAGCTTTCCACCGACCTGAATGTCCTGAGTACTTCCAGGGAGGCAGCCCCTGGTTGTGCCTGAAGCATCCCAAATCAGTCCTTCCCCACTAACTCTGTCAAACCTGTTTCTCATTGCTTTAGATTCCCCTTCCATTTATGAGCATCCCCTGCATGCTGGGAGTGTAACTGTGCCCATTTTTCAGGTGAGGAGACTGAGGCCCACAGAGGACAGGAGCTGGGCCTGCAGCCACACAGCTGATCATTGGGCAGGTTGTAGGTGGATCATTCCTCATTCCACAGCTTTCTATTCCCTCAAGTCATATGGAAGTTTTCTATGGTGTCCTCTGAGGGGACCCCTGGCATGAGTCTCCCCCCAGACCAGCAACCCTGATGCATCTACTTGTCCAAGCACTAGACCCAGCATTCAGGCACAGATTTGGCAGCTGTCCTGGATCTGCATGAGTATTTGGTGACCTTTTCCCAAACTTCAACCTCTGTTGTGGCTGTCCCCAGTGTTTTCAGGATCAAAGGCTGTGCTCTCAGCAGAGGCCAAGCCATAGCTCGGTCTTCCCTGGGATACGGTGCACAGAGCTGCACCGTAAAACAAACAAAACAAACAAACAAACAAACAAACAAACAAAGCACACATATAATGCAACCTTTAAATGAGAAAAAGAAGATTAAAACTACAACTTCCCTTTAACCACAGAAATGAACTTCTGGCGGGAGGAAAAAGAGAAGGAAGGGGAGGAAAGACATTTGTAGGAGACCTTGAACAACACTGACAACGACCAGGTTCTTCAAGAGGAAGGGACAGAGCTGGCCCATCTGTCCGCACATGAGGATAGAGGTTCCAAGGGATGGAGGCTCCCAGCCTGGGGTTGATGCACCCAGAGGCCCGTGACTCTCCAGGTGTGAATGTTTAAGCCTCTTTTCCCCTGTCTTCTCTGAGGCCTGCTGAGTCTTGGAGACAAGATGCACCCTGCTGGCAAATGAAGGTGTCACTGAAATGTGGACATTCCATGACTGAGCTGTGCCCGGTGACACCAAGACCTCGATGTGAGACTGTGAGCTGTGTCTGGTAACACCAAGATCTCACTGTGGGACCACAGTCCCTGAATAAAAGGAAAAGTTAATTTGGATTCAGTGGGAGGCTCAGATTTGGATCTGGACTCACCCTGGAGCAGAGACATGCAGGAAGGGAAGTGGTGGGGTTGTAGTAGAGCTGGATAGCAGCTGGGCTGAGGGTTGAGAGCTGAGGACAGAGAACAAGGGCCATGGTGAGGTCAAGATACTGGGCCCACTAACAAGAGGGAGGACGGAGAGGAAGATCAGAAAGCCCCTGCAAAGGACTGTGCTCAGGGCTGATAAAAACACAGAAGGCACTCACGGTCTCAGTGTACACTGAGTGATAAAAGTAGAATTTACATTGTGACAGTAGTGTGAGAAAAGCATGATTCATGTAAAGCAATCAGCCAGTATCTGGCACAGAGTAACTGAGGTAAGTATTAATGGCGGGATTACTACTACTACTACTACTACTACTACTACTACCACCACCACCACTAGAATCATTTGATCTTAATTAACTGGGGACATGCTCTTCTCACACAGGATGAGCACCCTGTTCCCTTTCAGGGTAAGCCCCATCTGCCTAACTATGTGGCCCTGGTGTGGGTACACAGTGGGGAATCTCTCATGTATTTTGTGGCAAATTGAGATACTCTATAATTAGCTTCTTTTTTTTATGTGAACCATAGACTTTCTATCTTCGTGTAAGAGGGAGAAACCATTGCTATTTATTTATTATTTATTTTAATAGTTCCTTTTTATAGTTCCCTCTCATTCTGTACACAGGGTGGATTTGGAGCATGCCTTTGGTGGAAAACTTTTTTAAGAATATGAGCATTCAAGTGGGGGCTCAGAAATTTAACTCAAGGATAGAATCAGACACGTGGAGGGGCTTCTGAGATCTGCAGATTGTCGGGCTGATGGAGAACCTTTTAGAGGAGAGCAGAGATTTGTGGCTGCTCCCTCCCACCTCTGAATACACTGACAGTGTGTGTAGGAGATATTGTGGCATTTTACCACAGGGCTGTGATATCAATTACTTTGTCTGTCTCCTCGCAAGCTTTCCCAAATGACCTTTGTATATGGGTTATGCTTTTCTACAGCAAAATAAAATGTTATTATGTATTTTTTAAAATGTTGATTTCTGTTTTAGTTATTTCATCTGGGACATGAGGCGAGGCCTCTGGAACATTTTGGGGAATTGTTACCTCAAAGAGAGAATGTAAGCTTTTAATTAAAAATTTTAAAAAATAATCTGACATATATGTGTGTGTGTGTCAGATATAAAATATATATTTAATATATAAACATATAAAAATAATCTTAATATATATATATATATATATATATATATATATATATATATATATATATATAATCTATCAGATTAACATTAACGTCATCTGTATTCAACAATTCTAGAACCATTTGCTTTGGGGAAAAAAAGTTATTTTAACATAGAACTTGACTCCCTAAGTCTACTTTTGCTGGACTCAGAATTTGTAAATTTTGTGAAAATTCTCATGTTTTAGGTGTTTTTTTGGAGATTAAGTTAGGTCATAAACATACGGAATTTAACACATAAAAGTAGATAACAGATTGTATACACTCAATGAACGTGGGTTTTTTTTTAATTCTTATATTCTCTGTTATTATTTTAAAAAGGAAACAGAGGCTGCTGGGAAGATGTTGGAGCAGGTGGACCCTAAGCTTTCCTTGTTTCATGAATAAAACTAGATAACGCTCACATCAGCTTAAACAACCCAGAAAAGACCCCAAAGACTGGTAGAAAAAAAACTCCACAACCAAAGGCAGAGAAGAGGCCACATGGAGGAAGGTAGGAAAGGTGGAGACAGGATTTGAGACCTAAAGGGACTGTGGCCATCCACAGATGGGAGGGAACTGGGAGCATGGAGAAGGGTGAGAAACAGATGACCACTCCAGGGACCATGAACAGGGAAGACAACTCCCCATAACACTTGGCTTTGAAAGTGAGTGGGGCCGAATTTCACAAGTCCTTAAAACCAGTGGGCCATAAACCCTGGAGATTTTAAAATCAGCCTGCTCGGCTCTGGGAGAGCCCTGAGGGCATTAGGAAGCTGAGTTCCCACCCTTAAAGAGGCAGCACTACAAGCAACCTGAGCAGATACAGCATAGAATCAGTAGTTTGAAAAACACCAGGGACAGACCAGAGGGAGAGTGATTTACTCATCACAGAGAATGTCCCAGAGGAACAGGGACTTCAGAAAGACCCCTCCAGGAACCAAGGAGCTAGCAGGCACCATTTTCCTCCCCCACACCCGCCATAAACACACAGCTATCTGTGGGAACCAGTGCTGTGCCCACACTCGCTACCTAATTTGCTTGCACCGAGCCTCATCCCCTGTGCTTCTGTGGATCCACACTTTGCAGTCACACTTGCTTCAGTCCCAGTGCTATGGGGCCCCTCTCCCAGAAGACCCATGCAAAACTCACCAGGACTGCATCTTCCCACTCCAGCCTTCTGCAGGGCCTTGATCATGGCAGAGGCAGCTACAGTGGCAGTGGTGGGTGCTGAAGAATGCTGAGGTACACCTTGTTAAAAGCGTGGGACCCACCCATGTGCCCTTTGGAGGCCCACTTGGGCTGACCAGTCCCAGCAGTGGCAGCTCCAGGCCTTAATCAGCAAGCAAACCAGCATGTACCTTGTTAAAATGCACCCACATGCACTGTGGACCAAACACTGTCCACAACAGGCAAAGGGAGCCACTACAGACCAATGGACTGAAGGGAAAAGATGCAAGAACATAACAGGGCACATGCAACAAACACAGAAGGCACACCCTGAAGCACCAGGTACTGGGGGACAGGGGACACTGCACTGCAGGGCATATCAGGACCTCTTCTTCATAAGGTCATTATCTTTAAGAGCACGAGACATAGCTGACTTTCCTAACACAGAGAAACAGACACAGAGAGGTAGACAAAATGAGAAGACAGAGAAATATATCCCAAATGAAAGAACAAGACCAAACCACAGCAAGAGACCTAAGTGAAACAGATTAATAAGTAGAGTACCTAGTAGAGAATTTAAAGTAATGATCATAGAGATACTCAGTGGACTTGAGAAAAGAGTGAACATAAAGATCCTCAGTGGACTTGAGAAAAGAGTGGAGGACACCAGTGAGAACTTACACAAAGAGATAAAAAAAAGAAACAATCAGAGATGAAAAACACAATACATGAAATTAGAAGTACACTAGATGAAATAAACAGCAGGCTAGAGGAAGCACAGGAAAAAATGAATGACCTAGAAGGTAGAATCATGAAAAGGAATCAAGCTGAGCAAGTGAGAGAGGAAAACAAACAAACAAACAAACAAACTACGCAAACACAGAGAATACTCTTAGGGAACTCAGGGACTCCATCAAGCTTAATAACGTTCGCATTACAGGGATTGCAGAAAAACAAGAGCGAGGAAAAGGGGTAGAAAATTCATTTGAATAAATAATAGCTGAAAATTTCACTAATCTGGGGAAAGAAACAGATACCCAGATCCAGGAGGCGCAGAGATCTCCCCCCCCCCAAAAAAAAAAACAAAAACAAAAACAAAGGAGGCCTACACCAAGACACATGATAATTAAAATGGCAAAAATAGTGATAAAGAAAAAACCTTAAAAGCAGCAAGACAAAAGAAGACAGATTCATACAAGGGAAATCCCATAAGGCTATCAGCAGATTATTCAGCAGAAAGTTTGCAGGCCACAAGAGAGTGACATGATATATTCAAAGTGCTGAAAGAGAAAAATCTGCAGCCAAAAATATTCTATCCAGCAAGGCCATCATTCAGAATAGAAGGATATATAAAGAGTTTCCAACATGAACAAAAACTAAAGGAGTTCATGGCCACTAAACAAGCCTTACAAGAAATATTAAAGGGGACTCTTTGCTTGGAAAGGGAAGACCATAAAAGGGTGTATGGGGGGGGAGTATATCATTAAAAATCTGTCAAGGGATTCACATAATAAAAGAATTTAAAATATGATACCATATACCTAAAACATGGTGGTGGTGGTGGGGGGGTAAAGAATGAGTTCAGACTTAAGCAACCATCAAACAACATAGACTGCTATTGCAGAAGATATTATATACAAACCTAATGGTAACCACAAATCAAAACCCAGTAATAGATAAACAAAGAATAAGGAGAAGATAATTCAAATGTATCACTAAAGAAAACCAGCAAACTGAAAAAGAGAGCAAGAGGACAAAGGATCAGAGAAAATCTATAGAAACAACCACAAGTAAAAAATGGCAATAAAAACATATCTATCAATAATTACCTTGAGTGAAAATGGGCTAAATGTTCCAATCAAAACAAATAGTGTGTCAGAATGGATAAAAAAAATAAGATCCATCCACATGCTCCCTACAAGAGACACATCTCAGACCTAAAGACACCTGCAAATTGAAAGGGAGGGGATGAAGAAACATTTATCACGCAAGTTGGATGCCAAAAGACAGAGTAGCAGTACTTATACCACGCAAAATAGATTTTAAAACAGACTGTAACAAGAGACATAAAAGGACGCTATAGGGGGAAGAGTTAAGATGGCGGAGTAGTAGGGCAACCCTCAGATTGCGTGGTCCTTGGAATACAGCTAGATCAACATTCAACTATTTTGAACAACTAGGAAGAGGATTGGAGGATTAATGAAACAATCTGCGCAGCTGGAGCAGGAGAACGTGGCACATGTGTGGTTCAGAGCCCTGAATTGTGGGAGAGGAAAGCCACGTGGCTGTGAAGGGGGGGGGGGGACCCATTTTGTGGACCAAAGTCAGGAAGAGGGAGAAAGTGAGAAATAGTTCAGCGGGTTGGGACCTCACAATAAGCCACAGTGAGGAGATCCCTTAGATTGCTCAGGGAGAGATCCCTCCCTTTCCTGTAGGGCATTTGGAAGAGCATGTTTTGTGTCTCCAAAGACAAAAGGCCAGCCAGGGAGCCATTGAGCAGAGCTCAGCAGCAGAGTCAGAGGTGCATGCAGAAGGCAAAAAGCCTCTTAACAACTTTTCCCTGTGAGCCACAATAGGCTTAAACCTCTGTGTGTGCGCGGAGCAGCTGCTTCCCTGGGGCTGAACTGAGCAGAAAGCAGAGACTGCAGCAGCTTGCAGATAACCTGGCTGCCACTTTTCACTCTCTGCCACAATAGATTCAAGCCTCTGTGAAGGCTTTTCTGGGACAGAAGGGACTAGGGGACTGAGTGGAGTGCAGATGAGTGATAATCCGATTCCAGCGTTTTGCTGAGCCTTACAATAAAATCTAGCCTCTGTGTGCACACTGTGCAATGGCTTTTTGGGGACAGGACGGAGCTGTGCGCTATGCCTCTCCACCTGGGGATGGCAGCGGGCGCACACCTTAACAGGCCCTTTAAAGCATGGAGTTTTGAATCCCAGCCACTGGCCAGAGATAAAATACAGGTGATCTGTGGCTCTGGGCATGCTGACAGCCCAGGCACAGACAGGTTAGGGCAGGGAACCAATGAAAGCTGGGGAGAAGAAGAACAGAAGATTGTTCGTTTTTCTAAGAGGGCCTCCTGAACAGCAGCAGCTGGGAGTTCCACTCCCCAGGGACAAGAGGGTGAGGTGATGCCACATTCTACTTCTTCCACCACCCTGCCCTCCTCCCCCTGCCCCCCAGCACAGGACTTCAGAGAGAAACACAGAGCCTCCAGTGGAGGCTGGAACCCACTACACTAAACCCTGCCCCCCTGCTCCTGGCAGGAGCATCTTTACAAGGGCAAGTTTGTTTCTGAGCCAGCCCAGCAGGCCTCTCCCTCAGAAGACCAACATAGGCCCCTGCATCTACCAAGTCTACGGATTAAAGAAAGCTCCAAAGCATCAGCTTCTGGTAGAAATAGGACCAGGCTTGCTGCTGCTGCTTCTGCTGCTGCTGCTGCTGCTTCTTTTTTCTCTTTTCTTATTTTTTTAAAAAACTTTTCTTTCTTATTTTTTATTCTCTCTCTCTCCATATCTATCTATATCTATATCTATATATCTATACAGATATATACATATCTATCTATCTATCCCTTTTTTTCTTTTCTCATTTTTTGTATCAGGCTTAAAATCATCTGTTGGTTTGTCGATTCATTTGTTTCTTTCTCTTATTTTTTGGATTAGGCTTCTTTTCTCTCTCTCTCTCTCTCTCTCTCTTTTCTTCTTTCCCTGATCATCTTTCCTTCCGTGTTTCTTATATTTTAGAATCAGGCTTATAGTTTATTGTTTGTTTGTGTCTGTATATTTTGTTCTGTTTCCTTTTCTCTTGTCTTGGATCAGGCTTTGTTTTTTTTTTTCTTTTTCTTTTTTCTTCTTTTCTTTTCTTTTTTTCCTTTACAGGCTTACCTTCACAAACAAATCAAAGCACACCTACTTAACGGTCCAAACACTCTCCACTGCAAGTGAGGAGGAACTCGGTAGAGGAAGGACCAGTGGGAAAGAGCAGCCAAAACACAACAGCAGAGTGTACACAGCATACACCAGAAATGCTTCCCAAAGTTGTTGCTGTTGTTGTTGTTGTTTTGTTATTGCTGTTTCTCTCTCTCTCTCTCTCTCATTTTTCTTCTTCACTATTTTCTTTTCTGCACACAATGACCAGAAGGAGAAATCCACCACAAAAGAAAAAATAGGAGGTAGTGCTCTCTGCCATGGATTTAACCAATATGGATATAAGCAAGATGATGGAATTAAAATTCAAAACAATGATTATAAAGGTACTAGCTGGGCTTGAAGAAAGCATAGAAGACACTAGGGAATCCCTTACTGTAGAAATAAAAGAACTAAAATCTAATCAAGATGAAATAAAAAATGCCATTCCTGAGATGCAGTCAAAAACGGAGGCTCTAACTGCTAGAACAAATGAGGCAGAAGAGAGAGTCAGTGATATAGAAGACACAATGGTGGAAAGTAAGGAAGCTGAGAAAAAGAGAAAAATCAACTCCTGGATCACAAAGGGAGACTGAGAAATCAGCGATAACATAAAGCACAACAATATTTGAATAATAGAAGTCCCAGCAGATGAGGAGGGGCAGGGACAGAAGGTTTATTTGAATAAATTATAACTGAGAACTTCCCTAATCTGGGGAAGGAAACAAGCATTCAAGTTCAGGAGGCACAGGGAACCCCCGTCAAGATCAATAAAAGCAGGTCAACACCCTGACATACAATAGTGAAGCTTGCGCATTTCAGAGATAAAGAGAAAATCCTGAAAGCAGCTTGGGACAAGAGGTCCTTAGTCTACAAGCATAGAAACATAAGGTTGGCAGCAGACCTGTCCAAAGAGACCTGGCAGGTCAGAAAGGACTGGCATGATATATTCAATGGGCTAACTGGGAAAAATATGCAGCCAAGAATCCTTTATCCAGCAAGCCTGTCATTCAGATTAGAAGGAAAGATAGTTTCCAGGACAAACAAAAACTAAAGGAAAGTGTGAACACTAAACCAGCCCCGCAAAATATATTAAGGGGGATCCTTTGAGCAAAGAGAGAGCCCAAAAGCAACAAAGACCAGAAAGGAACAGAGACAATCTACAGGAACAGCACCTTTACAGGTAATACAATGGCACTAAACTCATATCTTTCAATAATTACTCAGAATGTAAATGCACTAAATGCTCTAATCAAAAGACACAGGGTTGTAGATTGGATTTAAAAAAAAAAACATTGATTTGCTGTCTACAAGAGACTTATTTTAGACCCAAAGACACCTCCAGATTGAAAGTGAGGGGGGTGGAGAATCATTTATCATGCCAATGGACATCAAAAGATAGCTGGAGTAGCAATCCTTATATCAGACAAACTAAATTTTGAACCAAAAACTGTAATAAGAAATGAAGGACACTATATCATAATAAAGGGGTCTACCCAACAAGAAGATCTATCAATTGTGAATAGTTACGCCCCTAACTTGGGAGAAGCCAATTATATCAACCAATTAATAACAAAATTAAAGAAACACATCGATTATAATGCAATAATAGTAGGGGACTTTAAGACCCCACTCACAGCAATGGGCAGGCCCTCAAAGCAGATCAACAAGGAAACAAGGCCCTGAGTGACTCACTGGACTAGATGGACTTCACAGATGTATTCAGAGCATTTCATCCTAAAGCAACAGAATACACATTCTACTCAAGTGCACATGGAGCATTCTCCAGAATAGATCACATACTGGGTCACAAATAGGTCTCAACTGGTCCCAAAAGACTGAGATTATTCCATGTATATTTTCAGACCACAATGCTTTAAAACTTGAACTCAATCACAAGAGAAAATCTGGAAGGAACACAAATACATGGATGTTAAAGAGCATCCTACTAAAGAACAAATGGGTCAACGAGGAAATTAAAGAAGAATTAAAAAAACACATGGGGGGCGCCTGGGTGGCTCAGTTGTTAAGCGTCTGCCTTCAGCTCAGGGCATGATCCCAGCATTCTGGGTTCAAGCCCTGCATCAGGCTCCTCTGCTGGTAGCCTGCTTCTTCCTCTCCCACTCCCCCTGCTTGTGTTCCCTCTCTCGCTGGCTGTCTCTCTCTGTCAAATAAATAAATAAAATTAAAAAAATATATACATGGAAACAAAAATGAAAATGAAAGCATGACAGTTCAGAACCAATGGGATGCAGCAAAGGTGGTTCTAAAAGGGAAGTACATAGCAATGTAGGCTGTTCTCAAGACACAAGAAAAGTCTCAAACACACAAGCTAACCTTACATCTAAAGGAGCTGGAAAAAGAACAGGGGACTCACAGAACTCAATAACAAATAAAACAAATTACCCAATTTAAAAAATAGGCAATGGGTTTGAGTAGTCTATAGTCTATTTTCCAAAGACATACAAATAACCAAGAGGTACTTGAAAAGTTGCCGATTATCACAAAGCATCATAAAAAAAAATGCAATCAAAACTACAATAGTATACCACCTCACATCTGTTAGAATGGCTACTATCAAAAAGATAAGGGATTACAAATGTTGGTGAGGGTGTGGGAAAAAGGGAACCCTTGTGCACTGTTGGTGCGAATGTACTTTTGTACTGCCATTATGGAAAACAGGATGGAGTTTCCTCAAAATCAAGAAAAAAAAATAGAACTACCATCATATGATTTTGCTATTCTACAACTGAGTATATATGCAAAAGAAATGAAATCAATATCCCAAAGAGATATCTGTACTCCCATGTTCATTGCAGCATTATTCACAAAAACCAAGATATGGAATCAACCTAGTGTCTGCTGGTAGATAAACGAATAAAGAAAACGTAGTGTATGTATGCACAATGCAATATATCTCAGCCATAGAAATGAAGGAAATCCTGCCATTTGCAACAACATGGAAGAACCTGGAGGACATTAATCTAAGTAAAATAAGCCAGACACAGACGGGAAAATATGGTACGATCTCACTTACATGTGGAATCTAAAAAAAAAAAAAAAAAAAAAAAAAAAAAACAAACAAACAAAAAAAAACGTCAAACTCATAGAACCAGAGAATAGAATGGTAGTTACCAGAGGCTAGGTGTCAGGAAAAATGTGTATACGTTGGTTAAAGGGTACAAACTTTTGAGTATAGGATAAGTAAGGTCCGAGGATCTAATATACAGTGTGGTGGCTATAGGCAATAATACTATACTGTATACTTTTAGTTTGCTATGAGAGTAGATAGTAAGTGATTTCTACATTCAAAGAAATTGGTGACTATGTGAGATGATAGATGTGTGAATTAACTTGCTGTGGTAATAGCCATATATAGTACACCTTAAATATATACAATATTTATTTGTTAATTATACATAAATAAAGCTGGAGGCTAAAAGGGCAGTTGTGTCTCAGGCTCTACCTCAGGTCTGCTAAATAAGAACCCCTGGGGTAAGGTCCCAGAAGTTTCCAGTGCAACCTCTCAAGTTTTAGAAGCACCAAAGGCAAGGCCCTTAAATCTCAATAAAAGACCACTTCTTCCATAAAGCATTCTTGGAGCTCGAGTCTCACGTACCATTTAGGATGGAAGTTCTTTGTCCCACCTCAGAATGGCCACATTACTTTATCATGCAATATAGATGCTTGGTACATGTCCTCATAGAGGTAAAGAGAGTTTCTCTTTTAGTGAACTAGATTGGAAGTTCCTTGAGAGCAGGAATCAGCTTGAATCATCTCTCTAGCCCCGCGAGGATAACCTAAATATATTTGTAATAGATGAATAGCTGTCATCTTGGATAAAGGGAACAGATAGTGCATCTGAGTTCCCAGTTGATTTGCACACAAAATCTCATGAAATCATTTGTTCACTACATATATATTGAGTAGATCCCTGGGAGGAGAGAAGGGCTCTTCCCTGAGGGCCCCTGAGTAAGGCCTTGGCAAATGAACATTCTACAGTGACTATAATGCTCAGCCAACTAGAAGCCCTTCTGCTGGGCTCCATGGGACCCATCACACTCCCTGCCATCCACACTGGCCACCACAATCCACAACATGACAGCCATCAAACACCTTACCCCTCTCTGAGGGACAGAGGCTTGGACCCATGAAACCTTGAGCTTCAGCTGGTGGCCTCACCAGGTCAGGGAAGAAGGCCGCCACCTTTCTTCTCTCAGTCTTGAAGTGATGAGGGTTGTCAAGGGTGTTAGTCAAACCCAGATCCATCTTCAGCACTTGTTGTTGCCAATGGATCCAGCTCTGTTGGGGTGGAGAGGCAGAGTTGGAGAGACCTTGCAGTATGTATTGAGGGGAACTCAAAGGGTAATGTCTGGTTGAGGAGATTCAGGATGCACAAGTGTCTATTTCTCAATGGCCCACACAAATTTTATCCTTGTGCCCCTTTATCAACATATACCTGTAATATGCCACATTGCTCATAGTCCTGTTGCATTTGTTGTGCTGAAAATGAGAGTGTTCCAGAGTGTTCCATCCTGATACACTTCCTTTCTCTAGATATTTTGGGGTTCTCCATCAGTCTTACAGTTTAAAATGTCATCTAAATACTGAAAATCTCCAAATTTGTATCTCTCAACTTATTTCCTGAGCTCATACTTGTAAGTATAACTACCCACTTTGCATCTTTAATGGCAAGTCCAATAAGCACATCAAACATGATGTGTTCAAAGATGCTGGCCTTGTAGAATGAGGTTAGAGTTTTCCTTCCATTTCTTTTTTCTTTTCTTTTCTTTCTTTCTTTCTTTCTCTCTTTCTTTTCTTTTCTTTTCCTTTCTTTTCTTTTCTTTTCCTTTCTTTTCTTTTCTTTTCTTTTCTTTTCTTTTCTTTTTGGAATACTTTGATAAGGATAAGCATTGGCTCTTCTTTAAGTGTCTGGTAGAATTCCCCTGTGAAGCCACCGGTCCCTGGAATTTTGTTTCTTGGGCATATTTGATCACTGATTCAATTTCTTTGCTGGTTATCAGTCCGTTCAAGTTTTCTCTTTCTTCCTGTTTCAGTTCTGGTAGTTTATATGTTTCTAGGAATTTATCCATTTCTTCCAGATTGCCCAATTTGTCGACATACAATTTTTCATGATATTCTCTTATAATTGTTTTTATTTCTGTGGTGTTGGTTGTGATTTCTCCTGTCTCATCTGTGATTTTATTTATTTGGGTCCTTTCTCTCTCTCTCTCTCTCTCTATTTTTTTTGAGAAGTCTGGCTAGGGGGTTATCAACTTTTCTTATTATTAATTCTTTCCAAGAACCAGCTCCAGGTTTCATTGATCTGTTCTACTGGTTTCTTTGTTTCTGTATAATTTATTTCTGCTCTAATCTTTATTATTTCCCTTCCTCTGCTGCCTATAGGTTTCATTTGTTGTTGTTTTTTTTTTCTAGCTCCTTTAGGTGTAAGGTTAGGTTGTGTATTTAAGATTCTCCTTGCGTCTTGAGGTAGCCCTGTATTGCTATAGACTTCCTTCTTAGGACCCCTGCTGCTGCACCCCAAAAGTTTTGGACCATTGTGTTTTCATTTTCATTTGTTTCCATGTATATTTTTATTTCTTCTTTAATTTCCTGGTTGACCCATTCATTCTTTAGTAGGATGTTCATTAACCTCCATGTATTTGTGGTCTTTCTAAATGTTTTCTCATACTTGACTTCAAGTTTCACAGTGTTGTGGTCAAAGAACATGCATGGCATGATCTTAATCATTATGGACTTGTTGAGGACTGATTTTTGACTTAGTGTGTGATCTATTCTGGAGAATGTGCCATGTGCACTTGAAAAGAATGTGCATCCTGCTGCCTTAGGATGTAATGTTCTGAATATATCTGTTAAGTGCATCTCGGCCTGGGTGTCATTCAATGCCATTGTTTCTTTGTTGATTTTCTTTTTAGATGATCTGCCCATTGCTGTAAGTGGGGGTGTTAAAGTCCCTTACTATTATTGCATTATCATCAGTGAGATCCTTTATGTTTGTTATTAATTGATTTATATATTTGGGTACTCCCAGGTTGGGGGCATAAATATTTACAATTGCTGGATCTTCTTGTCAGATAGACCCCTTTATTAGGATATAAGGCCCTTCTTCATCTCTTGTTATAGTCTTTGATTTACAATCTAGTTTGTCTGGTATAAGTATGGCTACCCCAGCTTTCTTTTGACGTCCATTAATGTGACAGATGGTTCTCCATTCCCTCACTTTCAATCTGCAGCTCAATGTAAGTCTCAAATGAGTCTCTTCTAGGGAGCACATAGATAGGTCTTCCTCCCCCCCCCCTTTTTAAAAATCCATTCTGACACCTTATGTCTTTTGATTGGAGCACTTACTCCATTTATATTCAGAATAATTGTTGATAGATATGCATTTAGTGCCATTTTATTATTTGTTTTGTTGTTGTTTCTGGTGATTTTCTATGTTGCTTTCTAGTCCTTTTCTCTTTTGCTCTTTTGTTCCCATTCAAAGAGTCCGCTTTAATACTCCTTGCAGGGCTGGTTTAGTGGTCACAAACTCCTTTAGCTTATGTGTGTCTGGGAAACTCTTTATCTCTCCTTCTATTCTGAATGATAGCCTTGCTGGATAGATTATTCTGGGCTGCAAATTTCTGCCATTCATCACGTTGAATATATCATGCCATTCTCTTCTGGCCTGTCCATTTTCTGTGGAGAGATCTACTGCTAACCTTATGTGTCTTCCCTTGTAAGTTATGGACTTCTTTTGTCTTGCTGGGTTTAGGATTCTTTTCTTTATCTTGTGTTACTAATTTAACTACAATATGTCTTGGTGTTGGCCTGCTTTTGTTGATTTTGATGGGAGTTCTCTGTGTCTCTTGGATTTGGATGTCTGTTTCTTTCCCCAGATTTGGGAAGTTTTCAGCTATGATTTCCTCACATAAACCTTCTGCCCCCTTTTCTCTCCTTCTTCTGGAACTCCTATGATTCCTTACACTCAGTTGGTTTCAAATCTCAGTTTTTGCATTTTTCACTTCAGCCTGATTGGTTTTTAGCTCTTTTATGTCTGTGTTAGGGGTCTCCCTGGTGTCTTCTCTGCTTTCTCAAGCCTCACTAGTATCCTTGTGATTGTGGCTTTAAATTCTGTTTTGGGCATATTACTTATATCTGTTTGGATTAGATCCCTGGTCGTGACCTTTTCTTGTTCTTTCTTTTGGGGATGAATTCCTCTGCCTTGGCATTTTGTCTAGGCCTCTGTCTTCTTCTCTGTGTTAGGAAAGCCTGTTATATTTCTTGCTCCTGAGAGTAATGGCTTTGTGAAGATGAGGTCATATAACGTCCAGGGCCTGGAGTTTCAGGAAGTGCCCCTGGCATGTGCTGCATGCACTCTGCTGCTGTGTTATGACTGCTCTATCCCTCAGGTCAGTCATCTGCAGTTTCTCCTTGCCTGCAGTGGGGAGTGTTTGGACTTTGGCCAGCAAGTGGCAATTTTTAACTGGGTGTGCTCTAGTCTGCTTGTTAAAAGAGGCCTCATGCTGTTTCCACTAGATCACCAGTCAGCTCCTTTGTCCGCAGAGAGGGGGGTTGGTGTTTGCTGCTATCAGGGAAGTCCTCCCAGAAGAGCAAATCATTTCCCTTCACGCATCCTAGGTGTTTTTCAGATTGCTGTTTTCGCTCTGTCTGTGCCTGGGTTGCTTGCCTGCCAGGAGCATCACACTGCACTTTGGGCTCTATCCCAGCCAGGCTGACTGGGTTTTAAGACTCCAAACTTTAGGGACCTGGTGTGGTGGGGACCTGCGCTGGTCTTCTGGGGGAGGGTCTCACCATGCTGGGATTGATGCAGATGTGACCCAGAAGGGCACTCACGCCAGAGTACAGGAACGTGGGGTTTGGAGCAAAGCACACTAAAGAGCCTGTGTCCAGGTTAGCCAACCTCAGCAGGTGTCTGCGCCTATGCTGAGGGGTGGGGGGTGGGAAATGGCATCCACCATTTTGTCTCTTTTGTCTCCAGAGAGGCAATGACACTTCTCTCAGATGTGCTCCAAGAAGAGGGAACCGTCTCTCCCAGTGTGTCTTTAGGTGATCCTCAGATCGTACCAACTGCCCCCAGGGTTACCTACCTGCCTTCTCTACTAGAGCACTGCAGCAGCCTCAGGGCTCTATACCAGCCATGCTGTGGACTTCTAAGACTCCAGTTTTTGAGCCCCAATGGGTGCAAAATCTCACAAAGTCACCCCCTCTCCTATCCCAGTCAATGACTTTGGGGAAGTGTTTTCCTTGCGCGATCCTCTGTGCACTCCTCTCTCAATCACCTCTCTCCGTGACCAGGGCTCCCTCTCCTCCACAGCACCTATAATCTGATTCTCCCCCAAACCATCTCTCCATGCCTCCTACCTTCCATGATGTGGCCTCCTCTCTCCCTCTAGTTGTGCGGTTTGTTCTGCCAGTCCTCAGATTGATTTCTTGGGTATTCGGAATAATTTGGTATTTATCTAGCTGTGTTCAAGGGACAAGGCAAGCCCAGGGTCCTTCTACTAATCTGCAATCTTTGCTCCTACCTGACCCTATGTCTTTTGATTGGAGTGTTTAGTCCATTTGCATTCAAAGTAGTTATTGATAGATATGCATTCATTGCCATTTTGTTGCTTGGGTTTTTATTGCTTTTGTAGTTTTCCTCTTATCCTTTCTTCTCTCTCTCTCTCTCTCTCTCTCTCTCTCTCTCTCTCGATTTCCTTTAATGATATACCTGGATTCCTTTCTTTTTATTCTTTGCCTATTACTGGGTTTTGATTTGTGGTTGCCATTAGGATTATGTATAACATCTTTATATAACAGTCTGTATTAAGTTGATGGTCGCTTAAGTTTGAACCCATTCTTTATTCCTGTCCTCCCTGCCTTTTCGGTATATGGTATCATATTTTACATCCTTTTATTTCGTGAATTCCTGGAGTGACTTTTACAGATATACTTATTTTTACTGTTTTTGTGATTCTTGCTTTCCATACTCTCACTACGGTCTTTCCTTTCCACTCAGATAGTCCCCTTTAATGTTTCTTGTAGAGGTGGTTTGGGGATCATGACTTCTTTTGGTTTGTGTTTGACTGAGGACCTCTTTATGTCTCCTTCTATTCTGAAAGATAACCTTGCTGGATAGAGTATTCTTGGCTGCAGACTTTTCCCTTTCAGCACTTTGAATATATCATGCCACTCTCTTCTGGCCTGCAAAGTTTCTGCTGAATAGTCTTGTGATAGCCACAAGAGGTTTCCCTTGTATATAACTGTCTTCTTTTCTCTTGTTGTTTTTATGATTTTTTTCTTTACCACTACTTTTTGCCATTTTAATTACTGTATGTCCTGATGTGGAACTCTTTGGGTTGATTTTTTGGGGGTGTATCTCTGTGCCTCCTGGATCTAGATATCTGTTTCCTTCCCCAGTTTAAGGAAGTTTTCTGCTAGTATTTTCTCAAATAAATTTTCTTCCCCCTTTTCTCTCTCTCTCTTCTTCTTCTAGGTCCCTATAACGTGAATGTTATTAAGCTTGATGGATTCACTGATTTCCCTAAATCTATTCTGATTTTGCATGTTTTTTTCCTTTACTTGCTCAAATCAATTGCTTGCCATTACTTTGTCTGCCAGGTCATTAGTTCATCTCTCTGCTTCCTTTAGCCTGCTCTTTATTCCATCTGGTGTACTTTTAATTTTATTTACTGTGTTTTTCATCTCTGACTTCTTCTTCTTCTTCTTCTTCTTCTTCTTCTTCTTCTTCTTCTTCTTCTTCTTCTTCTATCTCTGTTAAGGTTCTCACAGTTGTCCTCCACTCTTTTCTCAAGTACAGAGGGTGTCTTTATGATCATTACTTTAAATTCTCTATCAAGTATATTACTTTTCTCCATTTCACTTAGGTCTCTTGCTGTGGTTTTGTCCTGTACTTTTATTTGGGACATATTCTTCTGTCTCCTCATTTTGTGTAACTCCTTGTGTCTCTTTCTCTGTGTTAGGAAAGTCATCTCTGTCTCCTGCTCTTGAAGGTAATAGTTTTATGAAGAAGAGGTCCTGTAAGGCCATGCATTGCTCTATCCTCTGTTCCCCCGGACTTGGCTCTTCAGGGAGTATCTCCTATGTGTGTTGCCTATGCCCTTCTGTTGTGTTCTGACCACGTTTTCCTACAGTCCAGTTGTCTATAGAGGCTCTCTGCCTATTTTGAACAGCATTTTGTCCTGGCTAGGTTGGGGCATGTTTTAACAAGGTGTACACTTGTGTTTGCAAAATGAGACCTGCTGCCGCCACCAGAAAAGAGGTCCCACAAAATGCACATGTGGGAAACGTTGTTTTGGCAGGGTTTCTGCTGCTCTTCTGGTGGAGAGGACCTGCAATGCCAGGAATGAGGCAAGTGTGACTGGGAAGGGTGGATCTGCCAAAGCCTAGGGAAGAAGGGGCATGGGGTTGGTGTAAGTTAGGTAACAAGTGTGTGTGCCTCACCGGTTCCCACAGGTGGCTGTGTGTTTATTCTAGGGGCAGGGGAAGAAAATGACACCTGCCAACTCCTTTGTTCGTGGAGGGGGTCTCCCTGTGGTCCCTGCGTCTCCAGGACATGTTCTGAGATGAATAAATAGCCCTCCGTCCTATGTGCCCCCAGATGTTTTTCAAACTGCTACTTCTATGCTGTATCTTCATAGGCTGTTTGTCATGCTATCTCTTTAATGGTGGGGACTCAGCTTCTTAACACTTTCTGGGCTCTCCCAGAGCTGAGACCACTGGTTTCTAAAATTCCAGGCTTTAAGTCTTGCTGGCTGTAAGAAGTCATGAAATTTGGCCCCTCTTGCTTTCAAAGCCTAATGTTATGGGGATTTGTCTTCCCCGTGTAGGTTCCCCAGTGTGAATGTCTGTTTCTTGCCATTCTCCCCACCACTGCCTCCCTCCTGACTATGGACGGCCACAGTCCATTTTGCTCCCAAACCTTGCCTTTGCCCTTCCTACCTTCTTTGATGTGGCCTCTTTTCTACCTTTAGTTGTGGAGTTTGTTCTGCTAGTCTTTGGGTCATTTTCTGGGTTATTTGCACTGATGTGTTATCTAGTTGCATCCATGGGACAAGGCAAGCTTAGGGTCCTCCCACTCCACCATCTTCTCAGCCTTTCCAGACTGCTTTTGGAAACAGTGATTTTTTTGTTGCTAGTGTGCTCTTGTAAAATCAGATATTGAACCCTTAGTGGCTGGTGGTTGTTCAGGCAGTTGCACCTGTTTTTTAGTCAATTTGGACTCTGAATCTGACAAAATAAGTAGGGCTTAGGGATATCCTTGTCACTTGGACATGGGACAAGACTGTCTACTCTTACAGCTTCTATCCTTTGCTGTTTTATGAGAAAAACCTCTGGGATTTGGGGACTCTAAATTCACAGATCCTAATTGCCTGACCTGAGTCTACGATGTGACCTGATACTGCCTGCTATCAGGAGCTGTGCTGAATTGAAAGCAGTCACAAGCTCAGCAAACAGGACTGAGGCTCTGGGACTGTTGCAGATTAAAGATCCTTCTGTGAGCCCATGAACTAGAGAAGCATCATGGATGCTGCCTGGACTGTCTTGGTCACTTGGAGATGCCCAAGGAAACGGGCTTGTTATTCTGATGGGACCATCTAAAATTGAGCTGTTATTTAAATCTATATGTCCGATGTAGGGGCTAGTTGCCTTCCTAATTTGTGAATCTTGCCAGAGTTGCAAGCTGCAAGTTGTGGGAGGACACATCACAGGGATCGTGGTGCTTCCATCCACTCCTGGCAGATAAGGCTATCTCGCTGCTGTTGACTTGGGTCCCGACTTTCAGACCAACTGCATTTTCCACAATAGACTGATAGCCAGACTCTGCTTCCCTTATATTTCTCTTGCTGCAGACACCTTAGTTATGAGAGACAAACTCTCTAAAGGTTTGATATATAAGGGAAGCCATTTTAGATTTCTTTCTAAGTCATCATGACTGTACATAAACTGTGTTTAAACGAAAAGCCCAATTTATGGCCCAACCAAACATACATAGCACATCTGCTTCGTAAATGAGTAGCCTAAAGGAAAACCATCTTGTCCTTAAGATATTGATCAATGCTCCTACTCCTTCCATTCCTTGATGTTAAAACTTATGATTCCTGCCTATGTGATA
This sequence comes from Ursus americanus, assembly GCF_024610735.1. Classification (NCBI taxonomy): domain Eukaryota; kingdom Metazoa; phylum Chordata; class Mammalia; order Carnivora; family Ursidae; genus Ursus; species Ursus americanus. The sequence goes on from NC_142164.1 coordinate 76,542,078, forward strand.
ATCTATAATCTTTTGTGCTTTTATAAGATGTACAAAAGTATATACCATGTAAAAACAAAACAAAACAAAACAAAACAAAACATTCATTCTCTTCAGTGCTTTCTTCTCTGTGAAGATTGTGTTTCTTGGGCAGCTGCCCTAACTTGAGCTTGAATAAAACTCTATTTCTTTCCTTTAGAGATTCTAAAAGGTTTGTTCATTTTGCATCAACATTAGTAAGGTGGTTTGTTTATTCAATGCAGCTGTCCCCAGTGTCAGGAAGGAGGATATTTTCTTCTGTCCAAGGTTCTTCTAGCTGGACTAAGAATTAAATCTACATGAGACACGTTAATGTCAGAATATCAAATTCAACTTTGTAGGTATGGGGAATCCACAGAGAAATTTCAAAGATGGTCAGGCAACCTGAGGCTTATATAACAAACACCCTGAGGTAAGGAGAAGGCTAGGGGCTTGGGGATACAAAGGAAAGGAGAGCCATCAGCAGGAAGGTGAGAGGAGATGTTTGGAAAACAAAAGTTGTCCTGTTATGTGGATAAGTTTCTTAGGTAAAAGGGATTTCTGTTAATAGCTTCTTTCCTGGTACAGGCTCTCCTTTCCAATGCAAGTTTAGGAAGTTGAGGGGGAAGTAAAGAGATTTTCCTGATCTGCTGGGTTTTTATTGTTTTTAACTCAGAATAATCTTCATTACAAAGTGGCCTGTCAGGGGCAGCCTGCCCTTGGTACCTATACCAGCAAGGGATTGATCTTTTTCAGCTTGATTCCTAAACAAATGCTAGAGACAAAAGGGATGTGAGGTTATGTAAACCCATTTTAAATGTGTTTTTAAGTTTAAGATTTCATCCTAATCCATTCCTGAACATGATGTGTCTTTCTGGTTGAGTCATACATATAAAAATATTTTGTGAAAATGCCTTTGTCCACTTTCATGCAACCTTAACGGAAATAGAGGGGGTGTGGAGATAGTTAAGAAGTAAGTAAATAGATAGATATAGATATAGATATAGATGATATAGATATAGATAGATATAGATATACAGAGAGAGAGAGACATGTCAGCATCACGGTGACATAAGACATCCCTTGTTTTTGTTCCCTCGTTAGCATCTACAATTTGGCAGCTATCCATCAACAAAAGTGTTTCTGTGGGTACTGTGGAATGCAGCACCACAAGCCAAAATATCTGGGAGGAGTCCCACCCATCTGTGCATTGGACAATAGACAGAGAGACTCCTGTATGGGCTGTGGAAATGGCAGGAACTTGTGAACCAGCTTTCACCCCTCTTGGATGTGGCACTTGGAAAATTCTAACTGGGGCAGTTACCCATCGATGAGAAAGCCTTTGTAGACGTCCAGGTTTCTAGAGGAGAAGTTTCAGCATTCTGTTGGAGAAGGAAAGAAGAAAAGAGAAGGAAAAGAAAATGCTAGTTTGGACACACTGGAGTGGGTAAGAGGAACTTTGCTAGCATCATCCCTCTTCCCAAACTGGTATAGCTTAGATCTATGGAAGATAGGGGATCTTTCCCATGCGGGTGAAAGGGTAAAGGTGAGTTGAGTGCCCAGCTTCCCAAGAAGTTTGGGATGCTGCTAAAGAAAGGCATCTATCTCCTTCCTGTAGCACCCAGAGTAGTAAATCAAGAGCTCCATGATTGGCAGCATGGAAATCTGGAAAGAGGCAAACAAGAATACCAGAGGTAATTAAAAGTGTGTGTTTCCTGCTGACTGCTCCTAGGTTTCAAAAGGAGGCCCACCCACAAGACACTAGGAAAACCCCACCTGGGGATCCCCCTGACCTGGTTCACAGACACCTCTAATGCCCAAAGTGCCAAACTCACACATCCCAGCACTCTGTGGCTGTCTTCTTGGTCATGCTCCCAAGGGTGGCGACAAGAGCATGCTAGGTTAGACAGGAAGTGCACGCATCAAACAAGCCAGGATCTGCAAGCAAGGGAGAAACCACAATCTTGAGCTGCAGTGCCACCTTCAGGAAAACTAAAGAGCGTTACCAACAGCTGGCCTAGTGTGTTGTAAGATCAAGAAAAGACATATGAGCTTAAAGAACTCTGCTACAAGAGGCAGCAAGAAGCATGGAGCACGTGTATCTTTTCTTCTTTTACATTTATTTATTCGTTTATTTATTTACTTATTTATGAGAGAGAGAGAGAGAGAGAGAGCGAGCACACAAGCAGGGGGAGTAGCAGGCAGAGGGAGAAGCAGGTTCCTTGCTGAGCAAGGAGCATGATGCGGGACTCAATCCCAGGACCCTGGGATCATGACCTGAGCCAAAGGTAGACGCTTAACCGACTGAATCACCCAGGCGTCCCAGAGCATGTGCATGTTAAAAGGTTGGAGAAAGCCCCAGAATATAAGCAGGACCCACAAAACATACCTCTCACTTGAAGGCAGCTAGTAAAGATTGGAGGAGGTAACTGCTACCTCAAATGTGAAAATAGTAATGCAAAACATTGAGGGTCATGTAGAATCATGGAAACATGATATCAGCAAAAGATGATAATCGTCTTCCATTAGCGTACACAAAGATGGGGAAACCCCCAATTTACCCAAGAGAATTCAAAATACCTCTTTTGAGGAAACTCAAGGAGCTACAAGAAACAGAGGACAAACAATTTAAAGAAAGGGATCAGGTAAACAGAACAGGAACAAAATGGGAAATTTATCAGAGATATAAGTAATTTTTTAAAAGCAACAACAAAAACAAACCAAACCAAACACCAAACAGAAATCCTGGAGCTGGAGAATTCAGCAAATGAAAGGAAGAATACAATAAAGAGCATCAACAATAAAATTAGTCAGGCAGATGACAAAATCAGTTACAGGATAAGAACTTTGAAATAACTCAGTCAATGGGGAACAAAGGAAAAAAATAAAGAAAATCCATGTGATCTATGGGATACCATCAAAAGAATCAATATCTGAATCGTAGGAATTCCAGAAGAGAGGGAGGAGGGATAGGAAAGCTTATTTAAAGAAATAATGTTTGAGAACTTCCTGAAGCTGGGGAGAGACTTGCACATCCAAGTTCATGAAGCTAATAGATCACCCCACTATGTCAATTCAATATGATCTTCTCTGATACACATTATATTGAAACTGTCAAAAATCAAAGACAAAGAGAATCCTAAAAGCAGCAAGAGGATAAAATGTTGCAACCTACAGAGGAATTCTCATTAAGCTTTAAACAAATTTCTCAGCAGACCTTATCAGGCCAGGAGAGAGTGTGTTGATATACTTGAAGTGCTGACAGGAAAAACAAAAAAAACTGCCAACCAAGAATGTTGTATCCAACAAGCTTATCCTTCAAAAATAAAAGAGATAAAGGACTTTCCAGACACACAAAAGCTGGGGGAATCATCACCACGAAACCTGACTTACAAGAAATACTTAAAGGAATACTTCAAGCTGTAATGAGAAGATGCTATGTAGTAACATGAAAACATACAAAGATGTACAACACACTGGTAAAGGTAAATAGCTTCAGAAAACTCGAATTCTATAATATGATAGTGCGTTAACCACTTAACTATAGCACAAAGGTGAAAAGAAAAGAGTACTAAAAATAGCTATGTCTATAATTTTTAATGAACATGCAATATAAAAAGAGGTGAATTATGACATCAAAACATAAAAGGGGAGGAGCAAAATAGTAGAGCTTCTGTAGGCTTCAAAATTAAGGTGTGATCAGCATAAGGTGGACCGTTATATCTAAGTGATGGTTTATGTAAGCCTTATGATAATCACAAAGCAAACACCTATAGTAGATTCACAAAAGATAAAGAGATGGGAATCAACACATATCACCATGGAAAGCCATGAATTCACAAAGGAAGCAGTAAAGGGGTGGGGGGAAGGAAAAATGGACCTGCAAAACAGCCAGAAAGCACCTAATAAGATGGCATTAGTAAGTCTTTACATATCAATAATTACTCTAAATATAAATGGAATGAATTCTCCAATCAAATGGCACAGAGAGACTGGATGGGTTAGAAAAACAAGACCCAACTATATGTTGCCTACAAGGCACTCACTCCAGCTTTCAGGACACACATAGGCTCCACGTAAAGGGGGAGGTAAAGGTATCTGATGCAAGAAGAAACCAAGAGGAAGCAATGGTACTTGTACTTATATTAGACTAAATAGACTTTATTAAGCCAGAAGAGAAACAAGAGACAAAAAGGCCATTTTATATAACCATAAAGTGATCAACTCATCCAGAAGATATAGCAATTGTGGGAGGGCTAGCAAGATGGCAGAGGAGTAGGAGACCTAAATTTCGTCTGCTTCCAGGAATTCAGCTAGATAGTTATCAAACCATTCTGAACACCTACGAACCCAACGGGAGATCAAAGAAAAGAATAGCAGCAACTCTATGAACAGAAAAGCGACCACTTTCTGGAAGGTCTCTTCTGATTTGTTTAGTGTATATTTTTCTGGGGTCGTTGTTACCCTTTTACAACATTTTGTTCTCTCATTCATCTATTCTTCTCAGGACAAAATGACAAAATGTAAAAATTCACCTCAAAAAAAAAAAAAAAGAACAAGAGGCAGTACCGACTGCCAGGGACCTAATCAACATGGATATTAGTAAGTTGTCAGAACTAGAGTTCAGAATGATGATGATAAAGATGTTAGCTGGGCTTGAAAAAAGCATAGAAGTTACTAGAGAATCCCTTTCTGGAGAAATAAAATCTAACCAAGTAGAAATCAAAAAGGCTATTGATGAGGTGCGATAAAAAATGGAGGCTCTAACTGCTAGGATAAATGTGGCAGAAGAGAAAATTAGTGATATTGAAGACCAAATGATGGAGAATAAAGAAGCTGAGAAAAAGAAAGATAAAGAAGTACTGGATCATGAGGGGAGAATCCAAGAGATAAGTGATACCATAAAGCAAAACAATATTAGAGTAACTAGGATCCCAGAAGAAGAAGAAAGAGAGAGAGAGGGGCAGAAAGTATATTGGAACAAATTATAGCATAGAACTTCCCTAATTTGGGGAAGGAAAGAGACATCAAAATCCAGGAGGCACAGAGAACCCCCCTCAAAATCAATAAAAATAGGTCAACACCCTGACATCTAATAGTAAAACTTACAAATCTCAGAGACAAAGAAAAACAAAATCCTGAAAGCAACTCGGGACAAGAGGTCTGTAACCTACAATGGTAGAAACATTAGATTGGAAGCAGACCTATACACAGAGATCTGGCAGGCTAGAAAGGACTGGCATGATATATTCAGGGCACTAAATGGGAAAAATATGCAGCCAAGAATACTAGATCTAGCTAGGCTGTCATTGAAAATAGAAGGAGAGATATAAAGCTTCCAGGACAAACAGAAACTAAAAGAATTTGCAATCAACAAACCAGCCCTACAAGAAATATGGAAAGGGGTCCTCTAAGCAAAGAGAGCACCTAAAAGTAACATAGACCAGAAAGGAAGAGAAAATATACAGTAAGAGTCACCTTATAGGCAATACAATGGCACTAAATTCACGTCTTTCAATAGTTACGCTGAATGTGAACGGCCTAAATGCCCCAATCAAAAGACACAGGGTATCAGAGTGGATTAAAAAAATAAGACCCGTCGATATGCTGTCTGCAAGAGACTCATTTTAGACCCAAAGACACCTCCAGATTTAAAGTGAGGGAGTGGAAAACAATTTACCATGCTGTTGGACGTCAAAAGAAAGCTGGGGTGGCAATTCTTATATCAGACAAATTACATTTTAAACCAAAGACTATAATAAGACATGAGGAAGGACACTATATCATACTTAAAGGGTCTATTCAAACAAGAAGATCTAACAATTATAAATATTTATGCCCCTAACGTGGGAGCTGACAATTATATAAGCCAATTAATAACAAAATCAAAGAAACACATCAACAATAATACAGTAATAGTAGGGGACGTTAACCCCCCCCCTCACTGAAATGGACAGATCATCTAAGCAAAAGATCAACAAGGAAATAAGGGCTTTAAATGACACACTGGACCAGATGGACTTCACAGATATATTCAGAACATTCCATCCCAAAGCAACAGAATACACATTCTTTTCTAGTGCACATGGAACATTCTCCAGAATAGATCACATCCCGGGTCACAAATCAGGTCTCAACCGGTACCAAAAGACTGGGATCATTCCCTGCATATTTTCAGACCACGACGTTTTGGAACTTGAACTCAATCACAAGGGGAAAGTTGGGAAGAACTCAAACACTCGGAGGTTAAAGAGCATCCTACTAAAGAATGAATGGGTCAACCAGGAAATTAAAGGATTTTTAAAAATCATGGAAACAAATTAAAATGAAAATACAACTGTCCAAAACCTTTGGGATGCAGCAAAGGTGGTCCTAAGAGGAAAGTGTATAGCAATACAAACCTTTCTCAAGAAACAAGAAAGGTCTCAAATACACAACCTAACCCTACACCTAAAGGAGCTGGAGAAAGAACAGCAGAAAAGCCTAAACCCAGCAGGAGAAGAGAAATAATAATGACCAGAGCAGAAATCAATGAAATAGAGGCCAAAAGAACCGCAGAACAGATCAACAAAACTAGGAGCTGGTTCTTTGAAAGAATTAATAAGATTGATAACCCCCTGGCCAGGCTTATCCAAAAGAAAAGAGAAAGGACCCAGGTAAATAAAGGCGTGAATGAAAAAGGAGAGATCACAACCAACACCAAAGAAATACAAACAATTATAAGAACATATTATGAGCAACTATAGGACAACAAATTAGACAATCTGGAAGAAATGGATGCATTCCTAGAGACGTATAAACTACTGAAACCGAACCAAGGAGAAATAGAAAACCTGAACAGACCCATAACCAGCAAGGAAATTGAAGCAGTAATCAAAAATCTCCCAACGAACAAAAGCCCGGGGCCAGATGGCTTCCCAGGGGAATTCTACCAAACATTTAAAGAATAATTAATACCTATTCTTCTGAAACTGTTCCAAAAATAGAAATAGAAGGAAAAATTCCAAGCTCATTTTATGAGGCCAGCATTACTTTGATCCCAAAACCAGACAAAGACCCCATCAAAAAGGAGAATTACAGACCAATATCTCTGATGAACATGGATGCAAAAATTCTCACCAAAGTGCTAGCCAATAGGATCCGAGCAGTACATTAAAAGGATTATTCACCACGACCAAGTGGGATTTATTCCTGGGCTGCAAGGATGGTTCAACATCCACAAATCAATCAATGTGATACACTACATTAATAAAAGAAAGAGCAAGAACCATATGATACTCTCAATAGATGCAGAAAAAGCATTTGACAAAGCATCACATCTTTTCGTGATTAAAACTCTTCAGTGTAGGGATAGAGGCTACATCCCTCAATATCATAAAAGCCATCTATGAAAAACTGACAACGAATATCATTCTCAATGGGGAAAAACTGACAGCTTTTCCCCTAAGGTCAGGAACATGGCAGGGATGTCCACTATCACCACTGCTATTCAACATACTACTGGAAGTCCTAGCCTCAGCAATAGGACAACAAAATGAAATAAAAGGCATCTGAATCGGCAAGGAAGAAGTCAAACTCTCACTCTTTGCAGATGATGATACTTTATGTGGAAAACCCAAAAGACTCCACCCCCAAACTGCTAGGACTCATACAGGAATTCAGATAAGCAGCAGGATATAAAACCAATGCACAGAAATCAGTTGCATTTCTATACACCAACAACAAGACAGAAGAAAGAGAAATTAAGGAGTCGATCCCATTTACAATTGCACCCCAAATCATAGGATACCTAGGAATAAATCTAACAGAGAGGCAAAGAATCTGTACTCAGAAAACTATAGAATACTCATGAAAGAAATTGAGGAGGACACAAAGAAATGGAAAAACGTTCCATGCTCATGGATTGGAAGAACAAATATTGTGAAAATGTCTATGCTACCTAGAACAATCTACACATTTAATGCAATCTCTATCAAAATACCATCAGCTTTTTTCACACAAATGGAACAAATAATGCTAAAATTTGTATGGAACCAGAAAAGACCCCAAATAGCCAGAGGAATGTTGAAAATGAAAAAGCAAAGCTGGTGGCATCACAGTTCCAGACTTAAGCTCTATTACAAAGCTGTAATCATCAAGACAGTATGGTACTGGCACAAAAACAGAAACATAGATCAATGGAACAGAATAGAGAGCCCAGACACAGACCCTCAACTCAATGGTCAACTAATCTTCGACAAAGCAGGAAAGAATGTCCAATGGAAAAAAGGCAGTCTCTTCAACAAATGGTGCTGGGAAAATTGGACAACCACATGCAGAAGAATGAACCTGGACCATTTCCTTACACCACACACAAAAATAGACTCAAAATGGATGGAAGACCTAAGTGTGAGACAGGAATCCATCAAAATCCTTGAGAACACAGGCAGCCACCTCTTCGACCTCAGCCGCAGCAACTTCTTCCTAGACACATTGCCAAAGGCAAGGGAAGCAAGGGCAAAAATGAACTATCAGGACTTCATCAGGATGAAAAGCTTTTGCACAGCAAAGGAAACAGTCAACAAAACTGACAAACAACTGACAGAATGGGAGAAGATATTTACAATTGACATACCAGATAAAGGGCTAGTATCCAAAACCTATAAAGAACTTATCAAACTCAACACCCGAAGAACAAATAATCCAATCAAGAAATGGGCAGAAGACATGAACAGCCTTTCTCCAAAGAAGACAACCAAATGGCCAACAGACACATGAAAAAGTGCTCAAAATCACTCGGCATCAGGGAAATACAAATCAAAACCACAGTGAGATACCACCTCACACCAGTCAGAATGGCTAAAATTAACAAGTCAGGAAACGACAGATGTTAGCGAGGATGCAGAGAAAAGGGAACCCTCGTACATTGTTGGCGGGACTGTAAGCTTGTGTAGCCACTCTGGAAAACAGTATGGAGTTTCCCCAAAAAGCTGAAAATAGAGCTACCCTATGACCCAGCAATTGCACTACTGGGTATTTACCCCAAAGATACAAATGTAGTGATCTGAAGGAACACATGTAAACCAATGTTTATAGCAGCAATCTCCACAATAACCAAACTATGGAAAGAGCCTAGATGTCCATCGACAGATGAATGGATAAAGAAGAATATGATACACACACACACACACAGACACACACAACACACGTACACACAATGGAATATTATGCAGTTATCAAAAAAATGAAATCTTGCCATTTGCAACAACATGGATTGGAACTAGAGGGTGTTATGCTAAGCGAAATAAGTCAATCAGAGAAAGACAATTATCATATGATCTCACTATGTGGAATTTGAGAAACAAGGCATAGGATCATAGAGGAAGAGAGGAAAAAATGAAACAAGATAAAACCAGAGAAGGAGACAAGTCATAAGAGACTCTTAATCTCAGGAAACAAACAGGGTTGCTGGAGTGGAGGGGGGGGTGGGAGGGATGGGGTGGCTGGATGATGAACGTTGGGGAGAGTATGTGCTGTGGTGAGCATTGTGATTTGTGTAAGACTGATGAATCACCGACCTGTACCCCTGAAACAAATAATGCACTATATGTAAATAAAAAATATCATAGATCTGTATTTAAAAAAAAAAGAAGATACAGCAATCACAAATATATATACACCCAACTTTGGAGTATCTTAGTATGTTATGTGAGTACTAACAGATCTGAAGGAGAAATAGACAGTACCATAATAGAAGGGAACCTCAATACCCCATTTTTAAGGAAGTTTTTTTTTTTAAGATTTTATTTATTTATTTCTCATAGAGAGAGAGAGAGAGGGTGAGAGTGAGCACAAGCAGGGGGAGTGTCAGCCAGAGAGAGAAGCAGGCTCTCCACTGAGGAAGGAACCCAATGCTGGACTCGATCCCAGGACCCTGGGATCGTGACCTGAACTGAAGGCGGGTGCTTAACTGACTGAGCCACCCAGGTGTCCCTCAATACCCCATTTTTAGCAATGAATCCAGATAGAAAATCAATAATGAAACGTTGGATTTGAACCACACTTTAGACCAAATGGACTAAACAGACATATATTGAACACTTCATTCAACAGCAGGAGAATGCACATTTTTCTCAAGTGCACACAGAACATTTTCCAAGACAGATCATATGATACACCAAAAAACAAATCTTAGAAAATTTTAAATTATTGAAATTATGCCAAGTATCTTTTCAGACCACAAAGGTATGAGACTAGAAATCAAGGAGAGGAAATTTGGGAATTTTGCAAAGATGTGGAAATTAAACTACACACTCCTGAACAGCCAATGGGCCAAAGAAGAAATCAAAAGGGAAATCAAAAACTTTCTTCAAACAGTGGAAATGGGGGGGGGATGGTGGAGGAGTAGGGGACTTTTTTCAGCTGGTCCCCTGAATCAAGCTGGATATCTACCAGATCATCCTGGCGACCCACGAAATCAGCCCCAGACGTAGGAAGATACATCTGGATCTCTACAAATGAACATCTCCGGTGCTGAGTATTGAGGTAGGAAGCAGGGAGCTGTGAATCCGTGCACAGATATCAGAAGATAAATGGGAGGGGGAGGGAGCTGCCACACTCAGGCACCGGGAAGCAGTAGCCACCTGCACTGCGGAGCAGCCGGATTTGCAGACCAGCACCTGAGAGAAAGGAGACTGAGACCAGGAGCCTGGGAAGGTGTGTGACCAGACTGAAAACCAGAGTTCCGGAGAGATCACTGGAACCAGACTGAAACCGGGAGCTTGGGAGTGCACACGACCAGACTGAAAACCGGAGCACCAGAGCATGGGCAAACCACACTGAAACAGGGAGCTCGGGAGCACACGCGGGAACCGGGCGGCTCGTGGTGTTAGAAGCACAAAGGACAGAGACATGCCAGGGCACAACCCAGGACGCTGTGGGGTTTTTAACAGCACCGGCAGAAACAGAGTTAAAGTGGCCTGGAGAGCTCAGCGGAGAGCTGACTGTGATCTCTCTGTTCTGAGACAGCGGCTAGGAAACGGCCACTGCTGCTCTCTCAGAAGAGTCACAGAAAACTGCCAGGGAAAGCTGCAAGAGAACAAAAGCCCAGAACTACTGGTTCCCATTGTGCCCATCCCCAACCCCTCTCACATGGGATGGGGCAACTCTACCCAAACATGGTTGCCTGAGTATCAGCGCAGCAAGGCCCTCCCCCAGAAGGCAGGCCAAAAAATCAAGAAGCCCACATCCTTAAGGTCCCTATAAAACAAGTGCACACTGCCTGGATCCTTGTCAATAATTTGGGCTCTGGGCATCCCCACAACGTCTCCTCATCAGAATGACAAGGAGGAGGAATCTCCAGCAAAGGAAGGAGACAGAGACAGTGGCCTGTGCCACAGAACTGATGGATATGGATATAACCAAATTATCAGAAATGGAGTTCGGAGTAACATTGGTCAAGATGATGTGTAGGCTTGAAAAAAAATACTAATGAAAATATTAATGAGAATATAGAATCTCTAAGTGTGGAAATGAGAGCGAATCTGGCAGAAATTAAAAATGCTATGAATCAAATGCAGTCCAAACTAGGTGCTCTGAAGGCCAGGGTAAATGAAGCAGAAGAACGAATCAGCGAATTGGAGGATGGGATGGTAGAAGAGAAAGCTAAAACAGAAACTTGGCTCAAAAAAATCTAATCTCAAGAATGTAGGTTACGGGAGATTACTGACTCAATGAAACGTTCCAATGTCAGGATCATCGGCATCCCCGAGGGGATGGAGAGAGAGAGAGAGGTCTAGAAGAGATATTTGAACAAATTGTTGCTGAGAACTTCCTTAATCTAGCAAAGGAAACAAGCATTTGTGTCCAAGAGGCAGAGAGGACCCCTTCCAAGATCAATGAGAACAGGCCAACACCACATCACATCATAGAGCAATTTGCAAATATTAGATCCAAGGATACAATGTTGAAAGTGGCCCGGGGGAAGAGATTCCTCACCTACAGAGGGAGGAACATCAGAATAAAGTCGGAACTGTCTACAGAGACCTGGCAAGCCAGGAAAAGCTGGGAAGGCATATTCAGAGCACTAAGTGAGAAGAACATGCAGCCAAGGATCCTTTATCCAGCAAGGCTGTCATTCAGAATGGATGGAGAGACAAGGACCTTCCAAGACTGGCAGAAACTGAAGGAATATGTGACCACCCAGCCAGCCCTACAAGAAACATTAAGGGGGGTTTCTATAAAAGTAAAAAGACCCCAAGAGTGATAAAGAACAAAAAGTCACAATCTATAGAAACAAACACTTCACAGGCAACATGACATCATTAAAGTCATATCTCTCAATAATTGCTCTCAATGTAAATGGCCTAAATGCTCCCATAAATGCCACGGGGTTGCAGATTGGATAAAAAGACATGACCCATCCATTTGCTGTCTACAAGAGACTCATTTTGAACCTCAGGATACATCCAGACTGAAAGTGAAGGGATAGAGAACCATTTTTCATGCCAATGGACCTCAAAAGGAAGCTGGGGTAGCAATTCTCACATCAGACAGATTAGATGTTAAACTAAAGACTGTAGTTAAAGATACAGAAGGACACTATATTATACTTAAAGGATGTATCCAACAAGTGGATATGACAATTATAAATATCTATGCCCCCAACAGGGGAACAGCTAGATACAGAAGCAAACTCTTAACCAGAATAAAGAGACATATAGATAATAATATGGTAGTAGTAGAGGACCTCAACACTCCGCTCTCAGCAATGGACAGATCACCTAAGCAGAAAATCAACAAAGAAACAAAGGCTTTGAAAGACATACTGGGCCAGATGGACCTCATAGATATGTACAGAACACTACACCCCAGAACAACAGAATACTCATTCTTTTCGAAGGCACATGGAACTTTCCCCAGAATAGACCATATACTGGGTCACAAAACAGGTCCCAAATGATACCAAAAGACTGAGATTATTCCCTGAATATTCTCAGACCTCAATGTTTGGAAACTGGAACTCAATCACAAGGAGAAATTTGGAAGAAACTCAAACACTTGGAAACTAAGAACCATCCTGCTTAAGAACGATTGGGTAAACCAGGGAATTAAAAAGGAGCTTAAGCAATTTTTCGGAAACCAATGAGAATGAAGACACATCAGTCCAAAACCTATGGGACACAGCAAAGGCAGTCCTAAGGGGAAAATACATAGCCATCCAAGCCTCACTCAAAAGAAGAGAAAAATCTAAAATGCAGTTCTTATATTCTCACCTCAAGAAGCTGGAACAAGAGCAGAAGAACAGGCCCAACCCACGCACGAGAAGGCAGGTGATCAAGATTAGAGCAGAGATCAATGAATTAGAAACCAGGGGCACAGTAGAGCAGATCAACAGAACTAGAAGCTGGTTCTCTGAAAGAATAAATAAGATTGATAAGCCACTGGCCAGACTCATTCAAAAGAATAGAGAAAGGACCCAAGGTAATAAAATTATGGATGAAAGGGGAGAGATCATGACCAACACCAAAGATATAGGAAGGATCAGTTGGAAACTACTATCAACAAGTATATGCCAATAAATTAAACAACCTGGAAGAAATGGATGCCTTCCTGGAAACCTATAAACTACCAAGACTGACACAGGAAGAAATTTATTTTTTAAACAGACTGACTAATTATGAAGAGATTGAATCAGTGATCAAAAACCTCCCCAAACAGAAGAGCCCAGGGCCTGACGGATTCCCTGGGGAACTCTATGAAACATTCAAAGAAGAAATAATACCTATTCTCCTGAAGTTGTTTCAAAAAATAGAAAGAGAGGGGCGCCTGGGTGGCACAGCGGTTGGGCGTCTGCCTTCGGCTCAGGGCATGATCCCGGCGAGCCGGGATCGAGCCCCACATCAGGCTCTTCCGCTGTGAGCCTGGTTCTTCCTCTCCCACTCCCCCTGCTTGTGTTCCCTCTCTCGCTGACTGTCTCTATCTCTGTTGAATAAATAAATAAAATCTTTAAAAAAAAAATAGAAAGAGAAGGAAAACTACCAAACTCATTCTATGAGGCCAGTATTACCTTGATCCCCAAACCAGGCAAAGACCCCATCAAAAAGGAAAATTACAGACCAACATCCCTGATGAATATGGATGCCAAAATTCCCAACAAGATCGTAGCTAATAGGATCCAACAGTACATTAAAAGGATTATCCATCACAACCACGTGGGAATCATCCCTGGGATGAAGGGGTGGTTAGACATTCGCTAATCAATCAGTGTGATGGATCACATCAACAAGTGAAGAGTCAAGAACCATATGAACCTCTCAATTGATGCAGAAAAAGCATTTGACAAAATACAGCATCCTTTCCTGATTAAAACCCTTCAGAGTGTAGGGATAGAGGGTACATTCCTCAATTTCATAAAAACCATCTATGAGAAGCCTGCAGCAAATATCATTCTCAATGGGGAAAAGCTGAAAGACTTTCCTTTAGGATCAGGAACACGACAAGGATGCCCACTCTCGCCATTAATATTCAACATAGTACTAGAAGTCCTTGCAACAGCAATCAGACAACAAAAAGGGACAAAAAGTATTCAAATTGGCAAAGAAGAAGTCAAACTGTCTCTCTTCACAGATGACATAATACTCTATATGGAAAACCCAAAAGACCCCCCAAATTACTAGAACTTATAAAGAAATTCAGTAATGTGGCAGGATACAAAATCGATGCTCAGAAATCAGCTGCATTTCCATACACGATCAATGAGACTGAAGAAAGAGAGATTAGGCAATCGATTCCATTTACAATAGCACCAAAAATCATACGATATCTTGGAATTAACTCCACAAGAGAGGTAAAGGATCTATATTCTAGAAACTACAGATCACACTTGAAACACATTGAAGAAGACAGAAAAAGATGGAAAAACATTCCATGCTCATGGATCGGAAGAATAAACAGCGTTAAAATGTCTATGCTACCCAGAGTAATCTACACCTTCAAGGCCATGCAATCAAAATACAAATGACATTTTTCAAAGTACTGGAACAAACAGCCCTTAAATTTGTGTGGAACCAGAAAAGGCCCCACATCGCCAAGGAATTGTTGAAAAGGAAAAACAAAGCTGGGGGCACCACATTGCCTGATTTCAAGCTATACTACAAAGCTGTGATGCCAAAGACAGCATGATACTGGCACAAAAACAGAAACATAGAGCAAAGGTACAGAATAGAGACCCCAGAAATGGACCCTCGGCTCTATGGGCAACTAATCTCTGATGAAGCAGGAAAAAACTTCCAGGGGAGAAAAGACAGTCTCTTCAATAAATGGTGCTGGGAAAATTGGACAGCTATATGTCAAAGAATGAAACTTGACCACTCTCTCACACCATACATAAAGAAAAACTCCAAATGGATGAAAAATCTCAATGTAAGACAGGAATCCATCAAAATCATAGAGGAGAACGTAGGCTGTAACCTCGTCAATATTGGCCACAGCAACTTCTTTCATGACACATCTCCAAAGGCAAGAGAAACAAAAGATAAAATGAACTCGTGGGACTTCACCAAGATCAAAAGCTTCTGCACAGCCAAGGAAACAGTCAAAAAAACTAAGAGGCAGCCCACAGAATGGGAGAAGATATTTGCAAATAACACTACAGATAAAATACTGGTATCCAAGATCTACAAAGAACTTTTCAAACTCAATACACGAGAAACAAATAATCAAATCAAAAAATGGGCAGAAGATATGAACAGACACTTTTCCAATGAAGACATACAAATGGCGAACAGACACATGAAAAAATGCTCAAAATCATTAGGCATCAGGGAAATTCAAAACAAAACCACCTTGAGATGCCACCTTACACCAGTTAGAATGACAAAAGTTGACAAGGCAAGAAACAACAGGTGTTGGAGAGGATGTGGACAAAGGGTATCCCTCTTACACTGTTGGTGGGAATGCAAGTTGGTACAGCCACTTTGGAAAACAGTGTGGAGGTCCCTTCAAAAGTTAAAAATAGTGCTACCCTATGATCCAGAAATTGCACTACTGGGTATTTACCCCAAGGATACAGACATAGTGAAGAGAAGGGCCATATGCATCCCAATGTTCATAGCAGCATTGTCCACAAAAGCTAAACTGTGGAAGGAGCCGAGATGTCCTTCAACAGTCAAATGGATTTAGAAGATGTGGTCCATATATACAATAGACTATTTCTCAGCCATCAGAAAGAATGATTACCCAGAATTTGCAGTAACATGGACGGGATTGGAGGAGATTATGGTAAGTGAAATAAGTCAAGCAGAGAAAGGCAGTTATTATATGGTTTCACTAATTTATGGAACATAAGAAAAAGCAAGGAGATCCGTAGGCGAAGGAAGGGAAGAATGAAGGTGGGTAAACAGAAGGGAGAATGAACCATGAGAGACTATGGACTCTGGGAAACAAACTGAGGGCTTCAGAGGGGAGTGGGGTGGAGGATTGGGATAGGCCGGTGATGGGTATTAAGGAAGGTGAATATCGCATGGAGCACTGGGTGTTATTCGTAAACAATGATCATGGATCACTACCTCAAAAACTTGGGACGTCCTGTATGGTGACTAATGTAACTTAATAAAAAATTAAAATTAATAAAAAAAGAAACATTGGAAATGGAAACACATCATGTCAAAACGTATGGGATGCTGAAATGCATATGTAAAGAACAAAGAAAGATCTCAAATAAACAACCTAACCTTATACCTCAAGGATCTAGAAAGATAAGAACAATTTAGCAGAAGGAAGAACAACACAAAGCTCAGAGGGAAAATAAATGAGTTAGAGATGAGAAAAAGAACAGAAAAGATTAACAAAGCTAAGAGCTTTTTTAAAAAAAACGTGAACAAAACTGGCAAGCCTTTAACTAGACTAACTAAGAAAAACAGAGTAGAAGATTCATGTAAATAAAATCAGAAATGAAAGAGGACGCATTACAACTGATAGCACAGAAGTACTTAAGCTCATAAGAGTGTACTATGGACAATTAAATACATGCCAACAAATTGGTTAACCTGGAAGAAATGGACAAATTTATAGGTACCTGCAACTCATGAAGGCTGAATTAGGAAGAAAGAAAATCTGAGCAAAGCAATAATGAGTAAGGAGACTGAATTTGTAATTAAACCTCCCAACAACAGAAAATCTCAACACAAGATGGTTTCACTCTTGAATTCTGCCAAACATTTAAAGGAGAATTAATGCCATTCCTTTTCAAACTCTTCCAGAAAATTGAAGAGGAGGAAACACCCCCAAACTAATTTTACACGGGCAGCATCACCTTGATACCAAAGCAAGATAAGCATGCTGTAAGAAAACTATTGACCAATATCCTTGATGAATATAGATGCAAAAATTCTCAACGAAATATTAGCAAACCAAAATTAACAGCACAAAGATGGATCATACACCATGATCAAGTGAGATTTATCCTTGGAATGCAAGGATATTTCAACATATGGAAATCAATAAATGTGACACACCATATTAGCAGAATGAAAAATAAAAATCATATAATCATTTCAGTAGATGCATAAGGAGCATTTGCCAAAATACAACATCCTTTTGTGATGAAAACCCTCAACAAATTGGATATTGAGGGAATATACTTCTACTCAGTAAAGGCCATATATATGACAAACCTGCAGCAAACATCAAAATCAACAGTGAAAAATTAAAGGCTTTTACTCTAAGATCAGGAACAAGACAAAGGAGCCCACTATCACCATTCTTACTCAACGTAGTACTCAAAGTCCTAGCTAGAGCAATCAGGCAAGAAAAATAATAAAGGGGATTCAAAACAGAAAGGAAGAAGTAAAATTGTCTTCACAAGATGTGATCTTATATGTAGAAAATCCCAAAGACTCAACAAAAAATATGCTGGGATTAGTCAACAAATGCAGTAAAGTCTCAGGATAAAAAAAAAAAAATCAACATACAGAGATGAGTTGCACTTCTTTTTTTTTAAGATTTTATTTTTATTTATTTGACAGAGAGAGAGACAGCCAGCGAGAGAGGGAACACAAGCAGGGGGAGTGGGAGAGGAAGAAGCAGGCTACCAGCCGAGGAGCCTGATGTGGGGCTCGAACCCAGAATGCCGGGATCACGCCCTGAGCCAAAGGCAGATGCTTAACGACTGTGCCACCCAGGTGCCCCCAGCTGCATTTCTATACACAACAAACAAAATGAAGTATCTAGAAAGAAAGATAGAAAGAAAGAAAGAAAGAAAGAAAGAAAGAAAGAAAGAAAGGAAGGAAGAAAGAAAGAGAGAGACAGAGAGAGAGAGAGAGAAAGAAAGAAAGAAAGAAAGAAAGAAAGAAAGAAAGAAAGAAAGAAAGTCCCATTCACAATGGCATCAAAATCAATAGGAATAAATGTAACCAAGGAAGTAAAAGATCTATACAATGAAAACTACAAGACTTTAATGAAAGACATTAACAAAGACACAGCAAAAAAGGAAAGTTATTTTCTGTTCGTGGATCTGAAGAATTGATACTGTAAAAATATCCATATTACCCAAGGCCACCTATAGAATTATTACAGTTCTATCAAAATACAAGTGTAATTTTTCATAGAAATAGAAAAAATATCCTAAAATTCATATGGAACCATAAAAGACCCTGAAAATCGAAAGCATCCTGAGAAAGCAGAACAAAGCCAGAGGCATCACACTTCCTGATTTCAACCTATACTGCAAAATTACGTAGTAATCAAGACAGCATGGTACTGGTGTATCAATAGACACATATGTCAATGGACCAGAAGTGAGGGCCCAGAAATAAACTGCTGCATATATGTTCAACTAGTATTTGACAAGGGAGCCAAGAATACTCAGTTGGGAAAGGATAGTCTCTTCAACAAATGATGCCGGGAAAACTGGATAACCACATGTAGAATAATGACTCCTATGTCACACCATTCACAAAAGTTAACTTGAAATGGATTAAAGACTTAAACATAAGATCGGGGACTCTAAAACTCCTAGAAAAAAATGCAGAAATGATCCTTGACATGGCCCTTTCAATGATTTCTTTTTAATACAACATCAAAGACACAAGCGACAAAATAAAAATCCAAGAAGTGGGACTACCTCATACCAAAAAGCTCCTGCACAGCAGAAGAAGCAATCAACGATCAAAAGGCATCCTATGGAATGGGAGAAAATATTTGCAAACCATGTATCTCATAATGTGTTAATATCTAAAATATGCAAACAACTCATATAATTCAATAATAAAAGAAAAAAAAAGATCTGATTAAAATTGGGCAGAGGAACTGAACAGACATTTTCCAAAAAGGCATCTAAATGGCCAACAGGTACATGAAAAGATGTTCAACCTCACTGTTCAGGGAAATGTGAATCAAAACCACAAACCTCACACTTATCGGAATGTCTATCATCAAAAGGACAAAAGATTAATATTGGTGAGAATGCGCAGCAAAGGGTACCATTTGCACTGTTGGGGGGAACATAATATTTGTTATGGAGAACAGTATAGAGCTTCCTCAAAAAAAAAATTAAGACTAGAACTACCATGTGATCCGGCATTCCCATTTCTGGAAATATATGCAAAGGAAATGCAAACAGGATATCAGAAAGGTATCTGCTGTCCCATTTTTACTGTGAACAATTTCACAGTAGCCAAGATGTGGGAACAACCTAAGTGTCAACAGATGAATGGGTAAAGAAGATGTCACACACACGTGCGCGCGCAGACACACACACACACACACACACACACACACACACACACATAATGGCGTATTATTCAGACATGCAAAGGAAGGAAATTCTGCTATTTGCAAAGCATGGATGGACCTTGAGGGCATGATGCTAAGTGAGGCAATTCGACAGATACAGACAAATATTGTATGATCTCTCTTATATGTGAAATCTAAAATAGCTGAACTCATATAAACAGAGAGTAGAATGATGGTTAGCAGGGACTGATTGGTGTGGAAATTGGGGAGATTTTGGCCAAAGTGTACAAACCTCCTGTTAGAAGATGGATAAATGGTTAACAGCACTGTATTATATACTTCAAATCTGTTAAGAGACTAGATCTTAAACGTTCTCACCACAAAACATAAATGATAATCGTGTGATGTGATGAAGGTATTAGCTCACACTACAGTGATAATCGTATTGTGATACATAAATGTATCAAATCAGCATATTGTACAACTTGAACTTACACAATGTTATATGTCAACTATATCTCAATTAAAAAAAAACCACAAGACTGAAATAAAAGTAAAAAAACCAAAGCCAGGACGCCTGGGTGGCTCAGTTGATTGAGCGTCCAACTCTTGATTTTGACTCAGGTCATGATCTCAGGGTGGTGGGATCAAGCCCTCTGTTGGGCCCCAGGCTCCATGCTCAGCATGACCCTGAATCAGAGGTACACAGTGACAGACATCAGAGGTGGTGGGTCTCTCTTCTGTTGAGGCCACAGTCAGTACCTTCAGGTAGTGAGCAGTTTCATACACCACAACTGTGCTCTGTGGTGCAGCAAGGTGAAATGACTTGTGCTCAACTGAAACTAGGAAGGTGGATGAGAACCAGCCTTGTGTCGGTCTCCAACAAGATAAGAAGACAGGTGAGAAATTGCCTAGTGGCTGCTCTTCACCTGACCGCTAACCTCCCCTTGCTCCAAGAAGAATCTCAGGGTCTTTTCCCTTGATTTGGGAGAGAGTGTGGTCTAACCTTGCCTACACCACCTGGACAGTGTCATGCAAGGATGCCAGTGCAACATGGCAGAGTGTTCCCCTATAGTGACTGGCTCAAAACTAAAGGTCATATGTACGGTGCCTATAAGCATTACATCTATGATACTGATTTCTAAACAGGAGATGCTTTTCTTGTCTGGGTCATTACAAAAACAGGAACTAATTAATTCAGTGGACATGAATTTATACTTAGCATGTTTCAGGAAATATCTGAGATGCTGTAAATATATATATATATATATATATATATATATATATATATATATATATATATATATATATATATATATATGTGTGTGCTTGCCACAAGGGATAGCACAGTCTGGCGGTCAGACAGATTTTACATGAACGAAAGCATTTGGCAAAGAAGGAACACAGGGAAGGGATCTAGTAATAAACAAACAAACAAACATACAGTCAGTGGAGTAACCTGGAAGCAGGAGTCAAAGAAGAAAGACTCATTGTCAGAATGAAAGAGGTCAACTGGAATTACCGTACCCACTGATTACTGTGTTTGCATTACTGGGTTCTGTTGATATAAAGCTGAGTGACATTGGCACCTCACTCGTAAAAGCTCAAATAACTAGTTTGGAATGTTGTGCTCATTCAGTAAGTATTTACTGAGGGCCTAGTCTGTTCTTCAGCTCCTTCGTATATGGGAGATTCCAGTGAATTAGTCAATATAGCCCCTAACTGAGGATTAATCAGAGAAAGCAGCAGAGTGTTCAAGCCTTATTACAAACATAAATTTAGGGAATACACTAGTACTGGATGTTTTGGACAAAGCGTAGATAAAGAGCCTATTCTTTCTCTAACACAACAGTTATACTTTATTGAATAGCATGTGTCATCATCACCCTGACCAAAAAACAAAACAAAACAAAACAAAACAAAACAAAACAAACAAACAAACAAACAACAAAAACAAAAACAAAAACGAAGACCAAGAAACTTCTGATCACCTGCTGAAAATTAGGCTCCAGGCTCTGGAATAGGCAAAGCTCTGAGGATCTAGGAATGATTAATGCAGATTAAAGATTATCAAAGAACTCAGAGTCTAATGAGCAGAGAAGCACACAGAAGTAATGACAAAACAAGTGTGATGAGAGCCACAGCAGGGATGAGCCAGGGGGCACTGAGAACACAGAGAACTCTCCTGTAACCCAAGTGGTGAGGAACAGCTTCTCTCAGAGATAATGCGTGCATTTTAGGTACTGATTCATGATAAATAAGTCTTAATCCATGTTCATTATCCCCCTTTTCATTAAAACATATAAATCTCTCAGCTCAGTTATCCCCATTTTATACATCAGATAACAGCAGATCAGAAGAGGTAAGTATTTTATTCAAGGTCAAATCACTAATCCTTGGTGGAAAATAGTTTTCAATCTACTCCTCTTTGAACTCATGTGCACTTTTCATTATAACCATCTGTTTTCTCTTAATGAGTTTTTAATTCTAATTCCAGTATAGTTGATACACATTCTTATATTAGTTTCAGGTGTACAATATAGTAATTCAACAATTCTACACATTACTCAATGCTCATCACGACAAGTGCACTCTTTAATTCCCATCACCTATTTCACCATCCCTCCACACACCATCTGGTAACCATCAGTTTGTTCTCTATAGTTAAGAGTCTGTTTCTTGGTATGTCTCCCTCTCTCTCCTTCCCCACCCCCTTTGCTTATTTGTTTTGTTTCTTAAATTCCACATATGAGTGAAAACATATGGTACTTATCTTTCTCTGACAGGCTTATTTCACTTAGCATTATACTCTTTAGCTCCATCCATGTCATTGCAAATGGCAAGATTTCAGTCTTTTTTATGGCTGAATAATATTCCATTATGTAGATGTGAGACAGATATATATCTATATACATACACACATGCATACATATATATCAATCTCACATCTTCTTCATCCATTCACCTACTGATGGACACACATGGGGTGCTTCCATAATTTGGCTATTCTAAATAATGCTTCAATAAACATAGGGGTGCATGTATCCTTTCAAATTAGTGTTTTTGTATTTTGGGGATAAATACCCAGTAGTGTGATTACTGGATTGTAGGGTAGTTCCATTTTTAATTTTTTGGAGAACCTCCATACTGTTTTTCACAGTGGCTGTACCAGTTTGCCCTCCCACCAACAGTACAGGAGAGTTCTTATTTCTCCACATCCTCTCCAACGTGTATTTCTTCTGTTTTTGATTTTACGCAATCTGACAGATGTGAGGTGATATATCATGGTGGTTTTGATTTGCACATCCCTGATGTTGAGCAATGTTAAGCATCTTTCCATGTGTCTGTTGGTCATGTGTATATCTTCTTTGGAGAAATGTCTATTCATGTCTTCTGCCCATTTTTAATTGGGTTATTTATTTGGGGAGGTGTTGAGTTGTACCAGTTTTTGTATATTTTGGATACTAACCCTTTATCATGACATCCTTTGCAAATATTTTCTCCCGTTCGGTAGATCGTCTTTTCGTTTTATTGATTGTTTCCTTTGGTGTGCAGAAGCTGCTGCTCCTTCTCCTTCTCCTTCTTCTTCCTCTTCTTTTTCTTTTGGATGAAATCCCAATAGTTTATTTTTTGCTTTTCTCTCCCTTTCCTCAGGAGACATATCTAGACAGAAGGTGCCATGGCCGACATCAAAGAAGTTACTGCCTGTTTTCTCTTCTAGGATTTTTATAGTTTCAGGTGTCACATTTAGGCCTTTGATCCATTTTGAATTTATTTTTGCATATGGTGTAAGCCAGTGGTCCAGTTTCATTGTTTTGCACGTAGCAGTCCAGTTCTCCCAACACCATTTGCTGAAGGGGCTATCTTTTACCCACTGCATATTCCTTCTTCCTTTGTCAAAGATTACTTGACCATATAAATATGGGTTTATTTCTAGCTTTCTATTCTGTTCTCTTGATCTATGTGCCTATTTTTGTGCCTATACCATACTGTTTTGCTTACCATAGCTTTGTACTATATAACTTGAAATCTGGAATTGTGATACCTCCAGCTTTGTTTTTCTTTTTTGAGATTGGTTTGGCTATCTGGGGTCTTCTGTGGTTACATATAAATTTAGGATTTTTTGTTTAGTTCTGTGGAAAACGTTGCTATTTCGATAGGGATTGCATTAAATCTGCCTATTCCTTTAGGTAGTATGGATGTTTTAAAAATATTTGTTCTTCCAATCCATGATCATGGAATATCTTTCCATTTGTGTCATCTTCAATGTCTTTCATCAATATTTTATACTTTTCAGAATACAGGACTTTCACCTCCTTGATTAAGTTTATTTCTAGGTATTTTATTACATTTGGTGCAATTGTAAATGGGATTGCTTTCTTAATTTATCTTTCTTTTGCTTCATTATTAGTATATAAAAATGCCACGGATTTCTGTACATTGATTTTGTACTCTGCAACCGTACTGAACTCATTTATCAGTTCTAGGAGTTTTTTGGTGGAGCCTTTAGTGTTTTCTATATATAGTATCATGTTGTCTGCAAATATTGAACGTTTTATTTCTTCCTTACCAATTTGGATGCCTTTTATTCCTTTGTCTTGTCTGATTGCTGCAGCTAGGACATCCAGTACTATGTTAAATAATAGGGAGAGTGGAGATCCCTGACTTGTTCCTGACCTTAGGGGAAATACTCTCGGTCAGTTTTTCACCATAGAGTAGGATGTTAGCTGTGGGCTCTTTTTGTATATGGCCTTTACTATGCTGAGGTATTATGTTCCTTCTAATCCTACTTTGTTGAGAGTTTTTATCAAGGGTGGATGTTGTACTTTATCAAATGTTTTGTTTTCTGGATCTATTGAAATGATTCCATGGTTTTTATCTGTTTTTTTATTAATATGATGTATGATATTGATTGACTTGCAACAATTGAACCACCCTTTTATCTGAGGAATAAATCCCATTTTATTATGGTGAATTATTTTTTTTAAATATATTTTTGGATTCAGTTTGCTAATATTATGTTGAGAATTTTCTCATCTGCGTTCATCAGGGTTATTGGCCTATGCCTCCCCCCGCCTCTCGTTTGTAGTGTCTTTATCTGGTTTTGGCATCAGGGCTTCATAGAACGAATTAGGAAGTTTTCCTTTTTCTATGTTTTGGAATAGTTTGAGAAGTAGACATATTAACTTTTCTTTAAATATTTGGTAGAATTCACTTGTGAAACCATCTGGTCCTGGACGCTTGTCTGTTGGAAGTTTTTTGATTACTGACTCAATTTCATTGCTGGTAATTCGTCTGTTCAAATTTTCGATTTCTTCCTGATTCAATTTTAGGAGGTTATATGTTTCTAAGAATTTATCCATGTCTTCTAGGTTGCCCAATTTGCTGGCATGTAATTTTTTAAATAATATTTTCTAAAGTCTTTTGTATTTCTGTGGTGTTGATTGTTATTTCTCCCTTTCCATTTCTGATTTTATTTAGGTCTTCTATTTTTTTTTTCTTTTGAGAAGTCTGGCTAAAAGTTTATCAATTTTGTCGATCTTTTCAAAGAACCATCTCCTTTAATTTACATTCACTATATACACTTTCTCTTGCTCCGCTTGATCCGTTAGTTCTTTAAATCATCTGGAGTTTATTACTTTTACAGCTTTACTGTCAAATTGCCAAAATATGTATATTTAAAGTGAGCTGTACCATTTTGCATTACTATGGTAAAGACTTCCTTCCTTGGCCAGATTTTAGTCAGGTCTCTTAATGCCTTCCTCTCAACTAATTTGTCTGAATCCCAACCCCTACCCCCAACTGTCCTGTCATTGGCCTCCCCGGTGAGACTTAGCAAAAAATCCTGTTAAGTCCTCCCTACCACACTTGATATATGATTACCCTTGATATCTGATCAAGTGACTTCTTCCCCACCTTTATTATAAAAGTTCTTGACCTGCCTTTATCAAGAATCCTGTTAAGTTGGGACGCCTCGGTGGCTCAGTTGGCTAAAGGTCTGCCTTCGGCTCAGGTCATGATCCCAGGGTCCTGGGATCAAATCCCACATCGGGCTCCTTCCTCAGCAGGGAGCCTGCTTCTCCCTCTGCCTGCTGCTCCCCCTGCTTGTGCTTAGGCGCGCTCTCTCTCTCTCTCTCTCTGACAAATAAATAAATAAAATCTTTAAAAAAAAGGATACGGTTAGGCCATTTTAGCAAGATTCTCCCTACACGTGATGTCTCTCCTCTTAATGTTCCATCCACTGGCTCCCTCACTCTACTTCTTTGCTACAAATCTCCAGCTGTCTTTGTTGTTTATGGAATTGAGACTGATCTCTCTCCCCAATTGCAATAGCCCTGTTGCAATAGTGTTGGACAAAGTTTTCCTTACTAGTTTTACACGTGTGAATAGTTTTTCCTTAACAGCTACCAGCAGTGTATGAAGGTTCCATTTGCTCTGTATTCTCAGGAAAATTTGGCATAGTCAGTCCTTAATTTTGGCCACTCTAATAGATGCACAGTGTTATCTCATTGCAGTCTTAATTTGCATTCCAACATGTTGAACATATTTTCTGGTGCTCATTTGCCATTGACATATATTCTCTCTTCAGATCCCTTACACATATTTCATTAGTATGTTTGTCTTATTTTTTTTCTAAGATTTATGTTTTAAAAGTCTATGCTTGGTGCCCTGAAAGCTTACAATATTATATCTTTTTCTGAGTCTTTATTGATTTATGTTCTCTATTTCTTAGAATCATTCTTGAATTTCTTCTTTGAAAATTTTCTATGCCTTTTTCTCTGTTCTCAGTATCTGGAAATTTTCTTATTCTAATTCTAGACCACCTTTGTAAAAACTTCACATTGGGGGAGGAAGGCAAGATGGCAGAGGAGTAGGGGACCCTGTTTCAACAGGGCCCCTGAGTATAGCTAGATAGCTACAGAACCACTCTGAACACCCATGAAATCAGCATGAGATGTAAGAATATATATCTGGATCTCTACAAGCAGAAAAGCAACTGCTTTTTGCAAGGTAAGACATGCGGAGTTGTGAATCTTCAGGGTGATAGAGGAAGATAAACAGAACAGGAGGGAGCCTCCACAAGCTGGCTCCTGGAAAGTGATATAACACCGGAGCACAAAATTGGAATCCTTAGAAATCTGCTCTGGGGAGGGACATCCCTCTCTGAAAGGGGTTCTGGAAATGAAAAGGCAGAATTTTAGGTAGAGCATTGTGGGCTCAGGATACCAGAAGCCTCAGAGCCAAAGGGGCTTCCTGGACCAGCAGAGTGCCTGAGCAGAGCAGTGGAGCCAGGAAGCAGGTAATGGTCAGCGAGCCCAGGAAGGGTCTCTCAGATTGGGTCATCATAAACCGCAAGCCAGGCCAGTTGAGAATCGCTCCTCTCTTGGGCAGCCTGAAAAAATCAGGAACCTTGTACCCGAGACTGGGCAAAAACTCACAGAGCAGCAGCAGCCGGGAAAGGGCTTGAGAGCAGCACCCAAGCATGATGCAGGAGCTTCGGGTGTGTGCAAGCTCCTGGGACGAAGCCCAAAAGAGTTGCTGTGGGAATGCACCACGGGAGGCTGAGGTTTTTGGTGGCACATACTGAAACAGAGAATGTTTGTCCTGGAGGGTTTAATGAAGAGAACAGACTGTGATTTCTCTGCTCTGGGCCACAGGTTTGGGTGCAGCCATTTTTCCTCTGACCATTGGAAGAGGTGTGGAAAACCACTAGGGAACAAAAACACAGAGGTCCGGTTTCCACTGAGCCCATCCCCCTGACAGGGTGCAGGGCAACTCCACTCAAGCAGGGTTACCTGAGAAACAGCATGGCAGGCTCCTCCCCCAGAAGACAGTCTGGAAGAACAAGTGGATGACAACTCTGTGGATCCCGTAAGACTATAAAATCCCAACTCCAGGGGAAAATAGTATATTGAGTGCCAGACGTTGCCTCACGGCTTGTGTATTTTTCAGATAAAACTCTCCTTTTCTTTTTTTATTCCTTTTCCTTATGCCTTTTTCTCTGTTCTTTTTTCTTTTTATCCTTTTCTCATTTCAACCAGATGTTTATTTTATCAACCTATATTTCATAGTAGCTTTTTAACTTGTATTTTTTCACACCTAAATTTTTTATAGATACATGCTTTATTGTAGTCCTTTTTTCACTATTCAATTTTGCCTTTATATACATACAAGTCTTGCTTTCCTTGTAATTTTGGAAAGTAGTCTCCTCTAACACATAGACCAAAATATACCCAGGAACAACTGAAACACCCTGCATCGTCCACACTGAGAGATTATAGCCCTCCGTTCCCTCATCCTCTCCCCTTTTTAAAAATTGTATACATTTTATACTCTTGTGTTTCATTTTGGCTTTGTTTTTTTGTAGTGGATTCTGACCGCTCCTTTTTTTTGCTAGGATACATCTTGCTTGGGTCATGGTTGATATTTTGAACTCTGCTCATCTGCTCAACCATCCCTCGACAGAATGATTAAGAGGAGGAACTCTCTACAAGGAAAAGAAATAGAGACAATGTCACCTGCCACAGAACTAATGGACGTGGATATAAGCAAGATATCAGAGATAGAACTCAAGATACCAATCATGAAGTCAATAGCTAGGCTTGAAGAAAGCATTAGTGACAATATAAAATCTCTAAGAGCAGAAATGAGATCTAATCAGGCAGAACTAAAAAATGCTGTGACTGAGATACAGTCTAAATTGGATACTCTAACAGCCAGGGTAAATGAGGCAGAAAAGAGAGTTAGGGATCTAGAACATAAGATGATGGAAAAGAAGGAAGTGGAGGAAAACAGAGATAGGCTGCTAGCAGCACATGAAAAAAGGATTGCAGAGATTAATGATGGCATGAAACATTCCAATGTTAGAATTATTGGGATTCCTGAGGGGCTGGAAAGAGAGAGAGGGCTAGAAGGTATATTTGAGTAAATCATAGCTGAGAACGTCCCTAGTATGGGGAAGGAAGCAAGCATTCGAGTCCAAGAGGCAGAGAGGACCCTTCAAAAATCAATAAAATAGATCAACACCCCAACATATAGTGAAGCTTGCAAATTTTACAATCAAGGAAACAATCCTGAGAATAGCCAGGAAGAGGAGGTTCCTTACATATGGAGGGAGGCACATCGGAATGACATCAGACCTGTCCACAGAAACCCGGCAAGCCAGAAAGGGCTGGTAAGACATATTCAGGGTACTAAATGGAAAGAACATGCCTCCAAGAATTCTTTCTCCAGCAAGGCTGTCATTCTGATAAAGAGCTTTCAGGACAGGCAGCAACTGAAAGAATATGCGACCACCAAGCCAGCCCTGCAAGCAAAATTAAGGGGGGTTCGGTAAATGAAGAGAAACCCCAAGAGTCACATAAACCAGAAAGAAACAGAAAATCTATAGAGACAGGGACTTTACAGGTACTACAATGGCACTAAATTCATATCTTTCAATAGTTACACTAAATGTAAATGGGATGAATGCTCCCATCAAAAGACACAGGGTATCAGATTGGATAACGAAAAGCAGGACCCATCCATATGCTATCTACAAGAGACTCATTTTTACCCTGAAGACACCTCCAGACTGAAAGTGAGGGGATGGAGAGCCATTTACCACACTAAGGGACCTCCAAAGAAAGCTGGGGTAGCAATCCTCATATCAGACAAATTAGATTTTAAACCACAGACCGTAATGAGAGCTGTAGACAGACACTATATTATACTTAAAGGTTCTATCCAACAAGAATAGCAAACAATTGTAAATATCTGTGCTCCCAACATGGGAGAAGCCAATTATATAAACCAATTAATAACCAAAATAAAGAAACATATTGATAATAATGCATTAATAGTAGAAGACCTCAACACTCCACTCAAGCAATGGACAGATCATCTAAGCAGAAGATCAACAAAGAAACAAGAGGTCTGAATGACATATTGAACCAGATGGACTCCGTAGGTATATACAGAAGACTCCATCCTAAAACAGCAGAATATTCATTCTTCTCAAGTGCACATGGAACTTTCTCCAGAATAGACCACATACTGGGTCACAAATCAGGTCTGAACTGATATCAAAAGGTTGTGATTACTCCCTCCATATTTTCAGACCACAATGTTTTGAAACTGGAACTCAATCACAAGAAGAAATTTGGAAAGAATTCAAACACTGGGAAGTTAAAGAGCATCCTGCTAGAGAATGATTGGCTCAAGCTGGAAATTAAAGAGGGACTTAAACAATTCATGGAAACTAATGAGAATGAAAAAACATCGGTCCAAAACCTATGGGATACTGAAAAGGCGGTCCTGAGGGGGAAATGCATAGCCATTCAAGCCTCTCTCAAAAAATTAGAAAAATCCCAAAATGCACAAGCTAAACTTACACCTAAAGGAGCTGGACAAAGAATGGCAAATAAAGCCTAAACCAAGCAGGAGAAGAGAAATAATAAAGATTAGAGCAGAAATCAATGAAATACTGGTATCCAAGATCTACAAAGAACGTCTCAAACTCAATACACAAGAAACAAATGAACAAATCATAAAATGGGCAGAAGATATGAACAGACACTTTTCCAATGAAGACATACAAATGGCTAACAGACACAGGAAGAAATGTTCAAAATCATTCGCCATCAGGGAAATTCAAATCAAAACCACCTTACGCCAGTTAGAATGGCAAAAATTGACAAGGCAAGAAACATCAATTGTTGGAGAGGATGTGGAGAAAGGGGATCCCTCTTACACTGTTGGTGGGAATGCAAGTTGGTACAGCCACTCTGGAAAACAGTGTGGAGGTCCCTTAAAAAGTTAAAAATTGAGCTACCCTATGACCCAGCCATTGCACTACTGGGTATTTACCCCAAAGATACAGACAGAGTGAAGAGAAGGGCCGTATGCACCCCAATGCTCATAGCAGCTTTGTCCACAATACCTAAATCGTGGAAGGAGTCGAGATGCCCTTCAACAGATGACTGGATTAAGAAGATGGGGTCCATATATAGAATGGAATATTACTCAGCTATCAAAAAGAACGAGTTCTCAACATTTGCTGCAACATGGACGGCACTGGAGGAGATAATGCTAAGTGAAATAAGTCAAGCAGAGAAAGACAATTATCATATGGTTTCACTCATCTGTGGAACATAAGAAGTAGGAAGATTGGTAGGAGAAGAAAGGGATGGGGAAAGGGGGGGTAATCAGAAGGGGGAATGAAGCATGAGTGACTATGGAATCTGAGAAACAGACTGAGGGCTTCAGAGGGGAGGGGGGCGGGGGAATGGGATAGGCTGGTGATGGGTAGTAAAGAGGGCATGTATGGCATGGTGCACTGGGTGTTATATGCAACTAATGAATCATGGAAGTTTACATCAAAAACCAGGGATGTACTGTATGGTGACTAACATAATATAATAAAAAAATATTATTAAAGAAAAGAGATCAATGAAATAGAAACCAGAGAAACACTAGAACAGATCGACGAAACTGGAAGCTGATACTTTGAAAGAATTACTAAGATCAATAAACCTCTGGTCAGACTCCTCCAGAAGAAAAGGGAAAGGACTGAAATCAATAAAATGATGAATGAAAGGGAAGAGATCACGAATAACACCAAGAAAATAGAAACAATTATTAGAAATTATTACCAGCAACTTTACGCTAACAAATTAAGCCATCTGGAAGAAATGGATGCCTTCCTGGAAACTCATAAACTACAAAGACTGAAACAGGAAGAAATAGACAATCTGAATAGACCAATAATCAGCAAGGAAATTGAAACAGGAATGAAAAACCTCCCCCCAAAAAAGAGTCCAGGGCACTGGGTGGCTCAATCAGTTGAGCATTTGCTTTTGGCTCAGGTCATATTCCCAGAATCCCAGGATCAAGTGCAGGATCAGACTCCGTACTCAGCGGGGAGTCTCCTTCTCCCTCTGCCTCTCACCCTGCTCGTGCTCTCTCCCTCTTGCTCTCTCTTTCTCTCTCTCAAATAATAATAAAAGAAAATCTGAAAAAAAAAAAAAAGGAAAACAAGAACCCAGGTCCAAATGGCTTCCCAGGGGACTTCTACGAAACATTTAAAGAAGAAATAATACCTATTCTAATGAAGCTGTTTCAAAAAACGGAAACAGAAAGAAAGCTTCCAAACTCATTCTATAAGGCCAGCATTATCCTGATCCCCAAACCAGACAAAGATCCTACAAAATGGAGAATTACAGACCAGTATCTCTGATGAACATGGATGCCAAAGTACTCAACAAGACCCTAGCCACTAGGATCCAACAGTACATTAAAAGGATTTTCCACCATGACCAGGTGGGATATATTCCTGGGACGAAAGGGCGGTTCAACGTTCGGAAATCGGTCAACATGAGAGAGCACATTAATCAAAGAAAAGACAAGAACCATATGATCCTCTCAATCGGTGCAGAGGAAGCATTTGACAAAATACAGCATCCTTTCCTGATTAAAACTCTTCAAATTATATGGAGGGGGTGGAGTTAAGATGGCAGAGGAGTAGGGGTCCCCTTTTTCACCTGGTCCCCTGAGCCGAGCCGGATAGGCACCAGACCATTATGAAAACCCATGGAATCAGCCTGAGATGCAGGAAGATACAACTGGATCTCTACAAATGAACATCTCCAGGACTGAGTATTGAGGTAGGAAGCGGGGAGCACTGAATCCAGGCACAGATATCAGAAGATAAACGAAAGGGGGAGGGAGCCTTCGCACGCAGGCACCAGGAAGCAGTAGCCACCTGCACTGGGGAGTGGCCGGACTCGGGGACAGGCACCCGTGATAGAACAGACTGAGACCATGAGCCTGGGAAAGCATGTGCATCCAAACTGAAAACCAGAGCTCCAGACCACTCACTGGAACCTGACTGAGACCAGGAGCTCAAAGGACAGAGACGTGCCGGACCTGGAAGTGAGAGCTAGGACGCCAGCTGCAGGGTTTTTAGCAGCACCAAGAGAAACAGAGTTAAAGAGGCCAGAAGAGCTCAGTGGAGAGCGGACTGTGATCTCTCTGTTCTAAGACAGAGGCTAGGATACGGCCACTGCTGCTCTGACTCTCAGAAGAGTCACAGAAAACTGCCAGGGAAAGCCATCAGAGAACAAAAGCCCGGAAATACCAGCTCACATTGTGACCACCCCCATCCCCCCTCGCAGGGGACAGGGAGACTCTACCCAAACAGGGTTACCTGAATATCATCATGGCAGGCCCCTCCCCCAGAAAGCAACCTGAAAAATCAAGAAGCCCACATCCCTAAGGTCCCTATAAAACAAGCGCACACTGCCTGGGTCCTGGTCAAGAATTTGGGCTCCGGGCACCTTCGCAAACTCTCCTCATCAGAACGACGAGGAGAAATCCCCCCCAGCAAAGAAAACACAATGAGTCTGTGGCCTCTGCCATAGAACTAATGGATATGGATATAACCAAATTATCAGAAATGGAGTTCAGAGTAACAATGGTCAAGATGATGTGTAGACTTGAAAACAATATTAATGAAAACATTAACGAGAATATAGAATCTCTAAGGGTGGAAATGAGAGCAAATCTGGCAGAAATTAAAAATGCTATGAATCAAATGCAGTCAAAACTAGATGCTCTGATGGCCAGGGTAAATGAGGCAGAACAAATTAGTGAATTGGAGGATGGGATGGTAGAAGAGAAAGCTGAAACAAAAACTTGGGTCACAAAAATCGAATCTCACAAATGTAGGTTATGGGAGATTACTGACTCAATGAAACGTTCCAATGTCAGAATCATCGGCATCCCTGTGGCGGTGGAGAAAGAGAGAGGTCTAGAAGAGATATTTGAAGAAATTGTAGCTGAAAACTTCCCCAGTCTAGCAAAGGAAACAAGCATTCGTGTCCAAAAGGCAGAGAGGACCCCTCCCAAGCTCAACCACGACAAACCTATGCCACATCACGTCATAGTGCAACTCGCAAATATTAGATCCAAGGATACAGTATTAAAAGCTGCCAGGGCAAAGAAATTTCTCACGTACAAAGGCAAAAATATTAGGATTACATCAGACCTGTCTACACAGACCTAGAATGAAAGAAAGGGTTAGGGGGGCATTTTCAAAGCTCTTTCAGAGAAAAACATGCAGCCAAGGATCCTTTATCCAGCAAGACTGTCATTCAGAATTGATGGAGGGATAAGGAGCTTCCAGAATCGCCAGTCATTGACCAATTTTGTAACCACGAAACCAGCCCTACAGGAGATATTAAGGGGGGTTCTATAAAAGTAAAAAGGCCCCAAGAGTGATACAGAACAGAAAGTTACAATCTATAGAAACAAAGACTTTACAGGCAACATGACATCATTAAAATCATATCTCTCAAAAATCACTCTCAATGTGAATGGCCTAAATGCTCCCATAAAATGCCACAGGGTTGCAAACTGGATAAAAAGGCATGACCCATCCATTTGCTGTCTACAACAGACTCATCTTGAACCTAAAGTTACATCCAGAGTGAAAGTGAAGGGATGGAAAACCATTTTTCATGCCAAAGGACGTCAAAAGAAAGCTGGGGTAGCAATTCTCATATCAGACAGATTGGATTTTAGACTAAAGACTGTAGTTAGAAATACAGAAGGACACTATATTATTCTTAAAGGGTGTATCCAATAAGTGGACGTGACAATTATAAATATCTATGCCCCCAACAGGGAAGCAGCAAGATACACAAGCCAACTCTTAACCAGAATAAAGAGACATATAGATAAAAATATGTTAATAGTATGGGGCGCCTGGGTGGCACAGAGGTTAAGCGTCTGCCTTCGGCTCAGGGCGTGATCCCGGTGTTATGGGATCAAGCCCCACATCAGGCTCTTCTGCTATGAGCCTGCTTCTTCCTCTCCCACTCCCCCTGCTTGTGTTCCCTCTCTCTCTGGCTGTCTCTATCTCTATCAAATAAATAAATAAAATCTTTAAAAACATATGTTAATAGTAGAGGACCTTAACACTCCCCTATCAGCAATAGACAGATCACCTAAGCAGAAAATCAACAAAGAAACAAGAGCTTTGAATGCCATACTAGACCAGATGGACCTCATAGATATATATAGAACACTACACCCCAGAACAAAAGAATACTCATTCTTTTCGAATGCTCATGGAACGTTCTTCAGAATAGACCATATGCTGGGTCACAAAACAGGTCTCAACTGATACCAAAAGATTGAAAATTTTCCCTGCATATTCTCAGACCACAATGCTTTGAATTTGGAACTCAATGACAAGGAATAGTTTGGAAGAAACTCAAACACTAGGAAACTAAGAACCATCCTGCTCAAGAATGATTTGATAAACCAGGAAATCAAAAATCAATTTAAACAATTTATGGAGACCAACGAGAATGAAAACACAATGGTCCAAAACCTATGGGACATTGCAAAGGCAGTCCTAAGGGGAAAATACATAGCCATCCAAGCCTCACTCAAAAGAAGATAAAAATCTAAAAAGAAGTTTTTTTTATTCTCACCTCAAGAAGCTGGAATAGGAATAGAAGAATAGGCCTAATCCACTCACGAGAAAGCAGTTGATCAAGATTAGAGAAGAGATCAATGAATTAGAAACCAGGAGCACAGTAGAGCAGATCAACAGAAATAGAAGCTGGTTCTTTGAAAGAATAAATAAGACCGATAAGCCACTGGCCAGACTTATTCAAAAGAATAGAGAAAGGACCCAAATTAACAAAATTATGAATGAAAAGGGAGAGGTCACCACCAACACCAATGAAATAGGAAGGATCATTAGAAACTTTTATCAACAGCTTTATGCCAATAAATTAAACAACCTGGAAGAAACAGATGCCTTTCTGGAAACCTATAAACTACCATGACTGAAACAGGAAGAAATTGATTTTTCAAACAGACCGATTAATTATGAGGAGATTGAAGCAGTGATGAAAAACCTCCCCAAACACAAGACTCCAGGGCCTGACGGATTCCCCAGGGAATTCTACCAAACATTCAAAGAAGAAATAATACCTATTCTCCTGAAGCTGTTTCAACAAATAGAAACAGAAGGAAAACCACGAAACTCATTCTATGAGGCCAGTATTACCTTGATCCCCAAACCAGGCAGAGACCCCACCCAAAAGGAGAATTACAGACCGATATCCCTGATGAATATGGACGCCAAAATTCTCAACAAGATCCAAGCTAATAGGATCCAACAGGACATTAAAAGGATTATCCATCATGACCAAGTGGGGTTCATCCCCGGGATGCACGGGTGGTTCAACATTCGCAAATCTATCACTGTGATAGATCATATCAACAAGAAAAGAGTCAAGAACTACATGATCCTCTCAATTGATGCAGAAAAAGCATTTGACAAAAAAACAGCATCCTTTCCTGATTAAAACCCTTCAGAGCGTAGGGATAGAGGGTACATTCCTCAATTTCATAAAAACCATCAATGAAAAGCCTACAGCGAATATGATTCTCATTGGAGAAAGGGTGGAAGCCATTCCCTAAAGATCAGGAACACGACAAGGATGCCCACTCTTGCCATTAATATTCAACATAGTAGAAGTCCTTGCAACATCAATCAGACAACAAAAAGGGATAAAAGGTATTCAAATTGGCAAGGAAGAGTTCAAACTGTCTCCCTTTGCAGATGCCATGATACTTTATATGGAAAACCCAAAAGAATCCATCCCCAAACTGCTAGAAGTTATAGAGCAATTCAGTAATGTGGCGGTATACAAAAATCAATGCTAGGAAATCAGTTGCATTTCTATACACGAACAATGAGACTGAATAAAGAGAAATTAGGGAATCCATTCCTTTTACAATAGCACCAAAAATCATACATTATCTAGGAATTAACTTAACCACAGATGTAAAGGATCTATATTCTAGAAACTACAAATCACTCTTGAAAGACATTGAAAAAGACACAAAAAGATGGAAAAATATTCCGTGCTAATGGATCGGATGAATTAACATAGTTCAAATGTCTATGCTACCCAGTGCAGTCTACACTTTCAGTGCCATCCCGATCAAAATACCAGTGACATTTTTCAAAGAACAGGAACAAACAGCCCTTAAATTTGTGTGGAACCAGCAAAGGCCACGAATCGCCAAGGAATTATTGAAAAGGACAAACAAAGGTGGGGGCATCACGTTGCCATATTTCAAGCTATACTACAAAGCTGTGATCACAAAGACAGCATGGTACTGGCACAAAAACAGACACATACACCATTGGAACAGAATAGAGAACCCAGAAATGGACCCTTGGCTCTTTGGGCAACTAATCATTGACAAAGCAGGAAAAAACATCCAGTGGAATACAGTCTCTTCAATAAATGGTGCTGGGAAAATTGGACAGCTACTTGCAAAAGAATGAAACTTGACGACTCACTCACACCATACACAAAAACTCCAAATGGATGAAAGGCCTAGATGTGAGACAGGAATCCATCAAAATCCTAGAGGAGATTGTAGGCAGCAACCTCTATGACATTGGCCACAGCAACTTTTTCCATGACACATCTCCAAAGGCAAGAGAAACAAAAGAGAAAATGAACTTGTGGGACTTCATAAAGATAAAAAGTCTGCACAGCCAAGGAAAAAGTCAAAAAAAACTAAGAGGCAGCCCATGGAATGGGAGAAGATATTTGAAAATGATACTACAGGTAAAAGACTGGTATGCATGATCTACAAAGAACTCCTCAAACTCAATACACAAGAAACAAATAAACAAATCATGAAATGGACAAAACATATGAACACTTTTCTAATGAAGACATACAAATGGGTAACAGACACATGATAAAGTGTTCAAAATCATTAGCCATCAGGGAAATTCAAATCAAAACCCCACTGAGATACCACCTTATGCCAGTTAGAATGGCAAAAATTGACAAGGCAGGAAACAACAATGTTGGAGAGGATATGGAAAAAGGGGATCCCTCCTACATTGTTGGTGGGATGCACGCTGGTGCAGCCACTCAGGAAAACAGTGTGGAAGTCCCTTCAAAAGTTAAAAAGAGAGCTAGCCTATGATCCAGCATTTGCACTACTGGGTATTTACCCCAAAGAAACAGACATAGTGAAGTGAAGGGCCATATGCACCTCAGTGTTCATAGCAGCACTGTCCACAATAGCTAAATCATGGAAGGAGCTGAGATGCCCTTCTACAGATGACTGGATTAAGAAGATGTGGTCGATATATAGAATGGAATATTACTCAGCCATCAAAAAAAATGATTTCTCAACATTTGCTGCAACATGGACGGGCCTGGAGGATATATTGCTAAGCGAAATAAGTCAAGCAGAGAAAGACAATTATCATATGGTTTCACTCATTTATAGAACATAAGATGTAGGACGATCTGTAGGAGAACAAAGGGAAGAAGAAAGAGTGGTAAACAGAAGGGGGAATGGACCACGAGAGACTATGGACTCTGGGAAAGAAACTGAGGGCTTCGAGGGGGGGGGGGATGCGATCGGCTGGTTATGGGTATTAAGGAGGGCACGTATTGCATGGTGCACTGGGTGTTATACGCAATAATGAATCATGGAACTTTATATCAAAAATTAGGGATGTACTGTATGGTGACTAACATAATATAATAAAAAATATTATTAATAAAAAAACCCAAATTATAGGGAGAGAGGGATCCTACCACAATATCATCAAAATCATCTATGAAAAGCCCACAGTGAATATCATTCTCAATGAGGGAAAACTGAAAGCTTTTCCATTAAGGTCAGGAATACAACAGGGTTGCCCACTCTTACCACTATTGTTCAACACAGTACTAGAATTCCTAGCATCAGCAATCAGACAACAAAAATAAATAAAAAGCATTTAAATTGGCAAAGAAGAAGTCAAACGCTCTCTCTTTGCAGATGGCATGATACTGTATGTGGAAAACCCCAAAGACTTCACCCCCAAATTACTAGAACTCACTCAGCAATTCAGCAATGCGGCAGATACAAAATCAATGCACAGAAATCAGTTGCATTTCTATACACTAACAATGTCACTGAAGAAGGAGAATATAAGGAATCGATTCCATTTACAGTAGCACCAAAAACCATAAGATACCTAGGAATAAACCTAACCAAAGAGGTAAAGGGTCTATACTCTAAAAACTACAGAACGCTTATGAAAGAAATTGAGGAAGACATAAAGAAATGGAAAAGTTTCCATGCTCCTGGATTGGAAGAATAAACATTGTGAAAATGTCCACACTTCCCAGAGCAATCTACACTTTTAATGTCATCCTTATCAACATACCATTGCCATTTTTTCCCAGAGCTGGAACCAACAATCCTAAAATTTGTATGGAACCAGGAAAGACCCCGAATCACCAGGGGAATCTTGAAAAAGAAAAATAAAGCTGGGGCCATCACGATGCTTGACTTCAAGCCGTATTACAAAGCTGTGATCATCAAGACAGCATGGTATTGGCAGAAAAAGTGACACACAGATCAATGGAACAGAATAGAGACCCCAGAAATGGACCCTCAACTCTACGGTCAACTAATTTTTGACAAATCAGAAAAAAAATATCCAATGGAAAAAGGAAATGGTGCTTCAATAAATGGTGCTGGGAAAAGTGGACAGCCACATGCAGAAGAATGAAGCTGGACCATTCTCTTACACGTACACAAAGATAAACTCAAAATGGATGAAAGACCTCCACGTGAGACAGGAATCCATCAAAATCCTAGAGGAGAACATAGGCAGTAACCTCTTTGCCATCAGCCACAGCAATTTCTCTCAAGACACATCCCCAAAGGCAAGGGAAACAAAAGCAAAAATGAACTTTTGGGACTTCTTCAGGATAAAAAGCTTCTGTACAGCAAAGGAAACAGTCAACAAAACTAACAGGCAACCCACAGAATGGGAGAAGATAATTGTAAAAGACATTTCAGATAAAGGGCTGGTATCCAAGATCTATAAAGAACTTCTCAAACTCAACAACCAAAGAACAAATAATCCAGTAAAAAATGGGCAGAAGGCATGGACAGACACTTCTCCAAAGAAGACACCCAAATGGCTAACAGGCACATGAAAAAATGTTCAACATCACTAGCCATCATGGAAATTCAAATCAAAACTACAATGAGATACCACCTTACACCAGTTAGAATGGCAAAAATTAACAAGTCAGGAAACAGCAAATGTTGGTGAGGTTGTGGAGAAAGGGGAACCCTCTCACACTGTTGGTGGGAATGCAATCTGCTACAGCCACTCTGGAAAACAGTATGGAGGTTCCTCAAGATTTAAAAATAGAGCTACCTCATGACCCATTGATTGCGTTACTTGGTATTTACCCCAAAGATACAGATGTCGTGAAAAGAAGGGGCACATGCACCCCAATGTTCATAGCAGAGCGACGTCCACAATAGCCAACCTGTGGAAGGAGCCAAGATGTCCCTCAGCAGATGAATGGGTAAAGAAGATGTGGTTCCTATATACAATGGAATGTTACTCAGCCATCGGAAAAGATGAATACCTTCCATTTGCATCGACATGGATAGAACTGGAGGGTATTATGCAAAGTGAAATAAGTCAAGCAGAGAAAGACAATTATCATATGGTTTCACTCATATGTGGAACATAAGGAATAGAACAAGGGACCACAGGGAAGGGAGGGAAAACCGAATGGTAAGAAATCAGAGAGGGAGACAAACCATGAGAGACTCTGGACTCTGGGAAACAAACAGGGTTACAGAAGTGAGGGGATTGGGGGATGGGGTAACCATGTAATGGGTATTAAGGAGGGCACGTGTTGTGATTGTTACACTAAACTAATGAATCCTTGAACACTACATCAAAAACTAATATGGTACCTAAACATAAGAAAAATAATAAAAAATAAAAACTTCATATTGGCTATTGTTTTACTTCTTTTTTTTTTACTTTAATGCTTTTTTATTATATTATGTTAGTCACCATACAGTACATCCCTGGTTTCTGATGTAAAGTTCGATGATTCATTAGTTGCATATAACACCCAGTGCACGATGCAATACATGCCCTCCTTACTACCCATCACCAGCCTATCCCATTCCCCCACCCCCTCCCCTCTGAAGCCCTCAGTTTGTTTGTCAGAGTCCATAGTCTCTCATGCTTCATTCCCCCTTCTGATTACCCCACCTTTCTTTATCCCTTTTTTTTTTAATTTATTCAACTTTTTGGACATTTGCTCAACCTTTTTTTTTAAGATTTTATTTTTATTTAT
Source organism: Ursus americanus (assembly GCF_024610735.1). NCBI lineage: Eukaryota > Metazoa > Chordata > Mammalia > Carnivora > Ursidae > Ursus > Ursus americanus. Next base: position 76,582,997 of record NC_142164.1, read on the forward strand.
TCGACAGAGAAAGAGACAGCCAGCGAGAGAGGGAATACAAGCAGGGGGAGTGGGAGAGGAAGAAGCAGGCTCATAGCGGAGGAGCCTGATGCAGGGCTTGATCCCATAACACCGGGATCACGCCCTGAGCCGAAGGCAGACGCTTAATCGCTGTGCCACCCAGGCGCCCCTGCTCAACCTTTTTTTAAATGTCCCTGTGAGTGCTTTTTATCAGCTACTTGAATTCCAGGATACATTTACAATTTACTCTCCTATTTCCCTCAACTAGTTAATGCCTAAAACGCAAATATATGGCTTAACCACTTAAACTCTCTTTGTCTTGTTCTGATACCAATATTTTGATGACTTCTTATAAAACACTGGACACTTCTTCTTTCTCTCCCCAGTGGAAGGGCTCTACGAAGGGAGTTGCATGTTGCCCATAGATTTACAAGCTCCGATATATTCCCACCTTGACAATAAACTAAATGGTTAAATAAATAAATAAATAAATAAATAAATAAATAAATAAATAGACAAACAAACAAACAGATGATGTCCTCTGCAGTGCAGAGATCCTTAGGTTATGTTGACTTTGGTTGCAATGCTTTCATTGAGCTAAGCTCACTCAATTCCGGACAAGCCGAAAGTCAGGGAAATACTGTTGATTTCTGCTATTTCCCACACATCCCCTGATCATTGATTCAGAGTGTTAAATGAGAAGACACTCAAAGGGAAGACAGAAAATGTGGGCAGTTAGGAAAGGTGAGGAGATCTATCTATCATCTATCTATCTATCTATCTATCTATCTATCTATCTATCTATCATCTATCTATCTATCATCTATCTATCATCTATCTATCTATCTATCTATCTATCTATCTATCTATCTATCTATCTATCTATCTATCTATCATCTATCTATCTATCTGTAGCAAGCTAGCTAGCTAGCTAGCTATCACCTATCTATCTATATAATGTATTTGTCTGTTTCTTTTTTCCTTACAGTAAAAGTTACCAGCAGCTCATGAGGTTTCTGATTTCTCCACATCCTGGCCAACGTTCATTATTACCTGATATTTTGACTCTAGCCATCCCAAGGGATGTAAAGTGGCATCTCATTGGGACTATGATTTTCATTTTCCTGATGACTAATATAGGGCATCTTTTCATGTGCTTGTTGGGCATTTTTACATGTTCTTTGGGGAAATGTTTTTGCAAGTTATTTGCCCATTTTTACATTGGATCATTTGTCTTTATGTTATTGAATTGAAAAGCTTCTTCATATATTCCAGATACAAGACCCTTAATAGAGATATGATTTACAAATATTGTATCCCATTCTGTGGTTGTGTTTTCACTTTCTTGATATTGACCTTTGAACTATAAACATTTTTTAATTCTGGTGAAGTTCAATTTATCTATTTTTTTTCTTTCGTGACTTGTGCTTTTGTTGTCATGTATGAGAATCCATTGCCACATTTGAGATCTTGAAGATGTATCCTTATGTTATTTTCCAGGAGTTTTATACTTTTAGCTCATATATTTACGTCTTTAATATATTTTGAACTAACTTTTGTATTAAATTTTGTATATAGTATGAGTTATCTCATACTCAGGCTCAACTTTATTCTTTTGCATGGATATCCAGTTGTCCGAACACCATCTGTTAAATGGTCTTGATGCCCTTGATACAATTATTGACCAGAGACACTTGGCTTTGTTTCTAGACTCTTAATACTCTTCCATTAATCCATATGTCTATTCTTATTCTGGTACTACACTGTTTTGTTTTGTTTTGTTTTTTAATTATTTTTTATTATATTATGTTAGTCACCACACAGTACATCCCTGGTTTCCGATGTAAGGCTCGATGATTCATTAGTTGTGTATAACACCCAGTGCACCATGCAATACGTGCCCTCCTTACTACCCATCACCAGCCTATCCCATTCCCCCACCCCCCTCCCCTCTGTAGCCCTCAGTTTGTTTCTCACAGTACATAGTCCCTCATGTTTCATTCCCCCTTCTGATTACCCCCCTTTCTTTATCCCTTTCTCCCCCTACCGATCATCCTAGTTCTTATGTTCCATAGATGAGAGAAATCATATGATAGTTGTCTTTCTCTGCTTGACTTATTTCACTTAGCATTATCTCCTCCAGTGCCATCCATGTTGCAGCAAATGCTGAGAACTCGTTCTTTCTGATTGCTGAGTAATATTCCATTGTATATATGGACCACAAGTTCTTAATCCAGTCATCTGTTGAAGGGCATCTTGGCTCCTTCCACGATTTAGCTATTGTGGACATTGCTGCTATGAACATTGGGGTGCATATGGCCCTTCTCTTCACTCCGTCTGTATCTTTGGGGTAAACACCCAGTAGTGCAATGGCTGGATCATAGGGTAGCTCAATTTTTAACTTTTTAAGGGACCTCCACACTGTTTTCCAGAGTGGCTGTACCAACTTGCATTCCCAGCAACAATGTAGGAGGGATCCCCTTTCTCCACATCCTCTCCAACAATTGTTGTCTCTTGCCTTGTCTATTTTTGCCATTCTAACTGGCGTAAGGTGGTATCTCAGTGTGGTTTTGGTTTGAATGTCCTTGATGGCTGATGATTTTGAACATTTTTTCATGTGTCTGTTAGCCATTTGTATGTCTTCATTGGAAAAGTGTCTGTTCATATCTTCTGCCCATTTTTTGATTTGTTTATTTGTTTCTCGTGTATTGAGTTTGAGAAGTTCTTTGTAGATCTTGGATACCAGTCCCTTATCTGTAGTGTCATTTGCAACTGTATTCTCCCATTCCGTGGGCTTCCTCTTAGTTTTTCTGACTGTTTCCTTGGCTGTGCAGAAACTTTTAATCTTGATGAAGTCCCATAAATTCATTTTATCTTTTGTTTCTCTTGCCTTCGGGGATGTGACATGAAAAAGGTTGCTTTGGCCGATGTCGTAGAGGTTGCTGCCTATGTTCTCCGCTAGAATTTTGATGGATTAATGCGTCACATCGAGGTCTTTCATCCATTTGGAGTTTATTTTTGGGTATGGTGTGAGAGAGTGGTCAAGTTTCATTCTTTTGCATGTAGCTGTCCAATTTTCCCAGCACCATTTATTGAAGAGACTGTCTTTTTCCCACCAGATGTTTTTTCCTGCTTTATCAAATATTAGTTGCCCAAAGAGCCGAGGGTCCATTTCTGGGCTCTCTGTTCTGTTCCATTGGTCTATGTGTCTGTTTTTGTGCCAGTACCATGCTGTCTTTGTGATCACAGCTTTGTACTACAGCTCAAAATCCGGCATTGTGATGCCCCCAGCTTTGTTTTTCCTTTTCAACAGTTCCTTGGAGATTCGGGGCCTTTTCTGTTTCCATACAAATTTAAGGACTATTTGTTCCAGTTCTTTGAAAAATGTCCTCGGTATTTTGATCGGGATAGCATTGAAAGTGTAGATTGCTCTGGGTAGCATGGACATTTTAACTATGTTAATTCTTCCGATCCATGAGCATGGAATATCTTTCCATCTTTTTATGTCTTCCTCAATGTCTTTTAAGAGTGATTTATAGTTTCTAGAATATAGGTCCTTTACGTCTCTGGTTAAGTTAATTCCAAGGTAACGTAGGGTTTTTGGTGCTATTGTAAATGGGATGGATTCCCAAATTCCTCTTTCTTCGGTCTCATTATTCGTGTATAGAAATGCAACTGATTTCTGAGCATTGATTTTGTATCCCGCCACGTTACTGAATTGCTCTATAACTTCTAATAATTTGGGAGTGGCTTCTTTTGGGTTTTCCATATAGAGTATCATGTCATCTGCGAAGAGAGACATCTTGACTTCTTCTTTGCCGATTTGAATACCTTTGATCCCTTTTTGTCATCTGATTGCTGTTGCAAGGACTTCTAGTACTATGTTGAATAATAGTGGTGAGAGTTGGCATCCTTGTCGAGTTCCTGATCTTAAGGGAAAGGCTTCCAGCTTTTCCCCATTTAGAACAATATTTGCAGTAGGCTTTTCATAGATGCTTTTATGAGATTGAGAAATGTACCTTCTATTCCTACACTCTGAAGGGTTTTAATCAGGAAAGGATGCTGTATTTTGTCAAATGCTTTTTTGGCATCGATTGAGAGGATCATATGGTTCCTGAGTCTTTTCTTGTTGATATGATGTATCACGCTGATTGATTTGCGAATATTGAACCACGCTTGCATCCCAGGTATGAATTCCACTTGATCGTGATGGATAATCCTTTTAATGTACTGTTGGATTCTATTAGCAAGTATCTTGTTGAGGATTTTGGCATCCATATTCATTAGGGAGATCGGTCTGTAATTCTCCTTTTTGAGGGGGTCTTTGCCTGGCTTGGGGATCAAGGTAATATTGGCCTCATAGAATGAGTTTGGTACCTTTCCTTCTGTTTCTATTTTTTGAAATAGCTTTAGGAGAATAGGTATGATTTCTTCTTTGAATGTTTGTTAGAATTCCCCAGGAAAACCGTCCGGGCCTGGAGTTTTGTTATTTGGAAGGTTGTTTATCACTGACTCAATTTCTTCATAATTAATTGGCCTGTTTAAGAAATCAATTTCTTCCGGTTTCAATCTTGGTAGTTCATAGGTTTCCAGGAGGGATTCCATCTCTTCCAGATTGCTTAGTTTATTGGCATATAGTTGTTGATAAAAATTTCTAATAATCCTTCTAATTTCAATGGTGTTCGTCGTGACCTCTCCTTTTTCATTCATAATTTTAATAATCTGGGTCCTTTCTCTTTTCTTTTGGATAAGTCTTGCCAGTGGTCTGTCAATTTTATTGATTCTCTCCAAGAACCAGCTTCTAGTCCTGTTGATCTGCTCTACTGTACTTCTGGTTTCTGATTCATTGATTTCTGCTCTAATTTTGGTCAACTGTTTCCTCGTGCGTGGATTAGGCCTGTCCCTCTGTTGCTGTTCCAGCTTCTTGAGGGGAGAATATAAAAACTGCATTTTAGATTTTTCTATTCTTTTGAGTGAGGCTTGGATGGCTATGTATTTCCTCCTTAGGACTGCCTTTGCAGTATCCCATAGGTTTTGGACCGTTGTATTTTCATTCTCATTGGTCTCCATAAATTGTTTAATTTGATTTTTGATTTCCTGGTTTATCGAGTCATTCCTGAACAGGATGGTTCTTAGTCTCCAAGTGTTTGAGTTTCTTCCAAATATTTCCTTGTGGTTGAGTTCCAATTTCAGAGTGTTGTGGTCTGAGAATATGCAGGGGATGATTACAATCTTTTGGTATCGGCTGAGACCTGTTTTGTGTCCCAGAACATGGTCTATTCTTGAGAATGTTCCATGGGCATTAGAATAGAATGAATATTCTTTGGGTCTGGGATGTAGTGTTCTATATATATCTATGAGGTCCAACTCGTCGAGTATGGTCTTCAAAGCCTTTGATTCTTTGCTTAGTTTTTGCCAGGGTGTTCTGTCTATTTCTGAGAGTGGAGTGTTGAGGTCCCCTACTATTAATGTATTTTTATTTATATGTCTCTTTATTCTGGTTAAGAGTTGGCTTGTGTGTCTTGCTGCTCCCCTGTTGGGGGCATATATATTTTAATTGTCATATCCACTTGTTGAATACTTCCTTTAAGAATAATATAGTGCCCTTCTGTGTCTCTAAGTATAGTCTGTAGCTTAAAATCCAATTTATCTGATATGAGAATTGCTACCCCAGCTTTCTTTTGAGGTCCATTTGTGTGAAAGATGGTACTCCATCCCCTTACTCTCAGTCTGCATGCATCTTTGGGTTCGAAATGAGTCTCTTGTAGACAGCAAATGGATGGGTCATTTCTTTGGAGCCAATATGCAACCCTGTGGCTTTTTATGGGAGCATTTAAGCCACTAACATTAAGACTGAGTACTGAGAGATATGGTTTTAATGATGCCATGTTGCCAGTAAAGTCTTTGATTGTATTGGCTGTGACTTTCTGTTCTGTATCACTCTTGGGGCCTTTTTACTTTTATAGAACCCCCCGTAATATCTCCTGTAGGGCTGGTTTCGTGGTTACGAAATTGGTTAGTGACTGGCGATTCTGAGTTGTCTTTATTTCTCCATCCATTCTGAATGACAGCCTTGCTGGATAAAGGATCCTTGGCTGCATGTTTTTCTCTGAAAGAGCTTGAAATATGCTCCCCCAACCCTTTCTCTCATTCCAGGTCTGTGTAGACAGGTCTGACGTAATTCTGATGCCTTTGCCTTGGTACGTGAGAGATTTCTTTGCCCTGGCCACTTTCAATACTGTATCCTTGGATCTAATATTTGCGAATTGCAGTATGACGTGACGTGGCGTACGTTTGTCGTGGTTGAGCTTGGGAGGGGTCCTCTCTGCCTCTTGGACACGAATGTTTGTTTCCCTCGCTGGATTAGGGAAGTTTTCAGTTACAATTTGTTGAAATATCTCTTCTTGACCTCTGTTTTTCTCCACCCCCTCGGGGATGCCGATGATTCTAACATTGGATCTTTTCATTGAGTCAGTAATCTCCCGTAACCTACATTCATGGACTTGGATTTTTTTAAGAGCAGCTTGTATTTTGGTTTTTTCCTCTATTAACCCATCCTCCACTTCACTAACCCGTTCCTCTGCTTCTGTGACCCTGGCCGTCAGAGCCTCTAGTTTTGCCTGCATTTGGCTCATAGAATTTTTAATTTCTGTCAGATTCGCTCTCATTTCTGTCCTTAGGGATTCTATATTCTCAGTAACCTTTTTGTTAATAGTTTTTTTCAATTCTACTCATCATTTTGACCATCGTTACTCTGAATTCCATTTCTGATACTTTGGTTACATCCATATCCATTATTTCTGTGGCAGAGGCCACAGACTCACTTTCTTTTCTTTGCTGGGCGGGGGGGCGCTTCTCCTTCTTGTCATTCTGATGAGGAGAGGTTGCGGAGTTGTCCAGAGCCCAAATTATTGACTGGGTCCCAGGCCATGCCCCTTGTTTTATACAGATCTTAGGGATGTGGGCTTCTTCTTTAAAGATTTTATTTATTTATTTATCTGAGAGAGAGAGAGACAGACAGTCAGCAAGAACGGGAACAGAAGCAGGGGAGTGGGAGAGAAAGAAGCAGGCTCCCAGCGGAGGAGCCCGATGAGGGACTCCTTTCCGGAACGCCGGGATCACGCCCTAAGCCAAAGACAGGTGCTCAATGACTGCGCCACCCAGGCGCCGGGGTTGTGGGCTTCTTGATTTTTCAGCCTGCCTTCTGTGTGCTGGGGGAGGGGCCTGCCGCGCTGATACTCAGGCAACCCTGTTTGGGTAGAGTCTCCGCGTCCCCTGCGAGGGGGGATGGGGACGGGCACACTGTGAGCCGGTATTTCCAGGCTTTTGTTCTCTGGCGGCTTTCCCTGGCGGTTTGCTGTGCCTCTTCTGAGAGTCAGAGCAGCAGCAGCTGAATTTCAGCCTCTGTCACAGAACAGAGGGATTGCGGCCCGTTCCCCACTGATGTTCTGGCCACTTTAACTCTGTTACTGTTGGTGCTGCTCAACCCTGCAGCGTCTTGGGATGTACGCCCCACACCAGGCATCCCAGCCCTCACTTCCAGGGCCGGCGCGTCTCTGTCCTTTGTGTTTCTAACGCCGCCAGCCGCTAGCCGCCAGCCACCCCGCGCGCTCCGGAAGCTCCCGGTCTCAGTCTGGATCCAGTGACCGCACTGGGATTCCAGTGTTCCGCGAGATGCCTGGTGGCGCGCGCACCCGGCTCATGGTCTCAGTCTGCTGTTTTGCGGGTGCCGTCCGTGAGCCCTGCCCGCTCTCCCGTGCAAGTGGCTACTGCTTCCCGGCGTCCGAACGCAGCGGCTCCCTCCCCCTTCCGTTTATCTTCCGATATCTGTGCATGGTTTCATGGCTCCCCGCTTCGTACCTCAATACTCAGCGCTGGAGATGTTCATTTGTAGAAATCCAGATGCATCTTCCTGCGTCTCGGGCTGGTTCCGTGGTTGTTTAGGCTGGTCTGGTACCTATCCAGCTCGACTCGGGGAACTGGCTGAAAAAGATGTCTCCTACTCCTACGCCACCTTAACTCCTCATGGTACTACACTGTTTTGATTATTACTCTTCTTCATAGTAAGTTTTGAAATCAGAAAGTGAGAGTCATCCAACATTTGTTCTTTATTGCCAAAATTATTTTGGATATTCTGAGTCCCTTGCACTTACACATGAATTTTAGAGTCAGCTTGTTGATTTCTACAAAGACGCCAGCTGGGATTCTGGTAAAGATTGCACTGAGGGGCACCTGGGTGGCTCAGTTGGTTAAGCATCTGACTTTGGCTCAGTCATGATCTCAGGGTCCTGGGATGGAGCCCCATGTCAGGCTCTGTGCTCAGCCAGGAGTCTGCTTCTCCCTCTCCCTCTGCTCCTAACCCCACACATCCTCTCTCTCTGTCTCTCCCTCTCCCTCTCAAAAAATAAATAAAATCTTTCTTAAAAAGATTGCATTGAATTTGTAGATTAATTTGTATACATTGCCTTCTTAACAATATTAAACCTTATGACCCATAAAACTGGGATGTTTTCCTCATTTATTTAGTTCTTCTTTGATTTCTTTCAGCAACATTTTGTAGTTTTCAGAATATAAATTTTGCACTTTGGGCTTAGCTTATTCCTAAATATTTTATTTTTTATGCTATTATAAGTCTAATTATTTTTTACATTTTGGGATTGTTCATTACAACTAATTTCTGTACACTGGTCTTGTATCCTGCAGCCTTACTGAACTTGATTATTAATGCTACTACTAATTTTTAGCAGATTTCCTATAGTTTTCTTTATTATAATCATTTTTATTATATTATGTTAGTCACCATACAGTACATCCCTTGTTTATTTTTAATTTTATTTTTTTATTTATTCGACAGAGATACAGACAGCCAGTGAGAGAGGGAACACAAGCAGGGGGAGTGGGAGAGGAAGAAGCAGGCTCATAGCGGAGGAGCCTGATGTGGGGCTCGATCCCATAACACTGGGATCACACCCTGAGCCGAAGGCAGACGCTTAACTGCTGTGCCACCCAGGCGTCCCTCTTGTTTTTGATGTAAAGTTCGATGATTTATCAGTTGTGTATAACACCCAGTGCACCATGCCATATGTGCCCTCCTTACTACCCATCACTGGTCTATCCTATTTCCCCACCCCCCTCCCCTCTGAAGCCCTCAGTTTGTTTCTCAGAGTCCATAGTCTCGCATGCTTCATTCCCCATCTGATTAGCCCCCTTTTCTTTATCCCTTTCTTCTCCTACCAATCTTCCTAGCTCTTATGTTCCATAGATGACAGAAACCATATGATAATTGTCTTTCTCTGCTTGACTTATTTCACTTAGTATTATCTCCTCCAGTGCCGTCCATGTTGCAGCGAATGTTGAGAAATCGTTCTTTTTGATGGCTGAGTAATATTCCATTGTATATATGGATCACATCTTCTTAATCCAATCATCCGTTGAAGGGCATCAGGGCTCCTTCCACGATTTAGGTATTGTGGACAATGCTGCTATGAACATTGGGGTGCATACGGCCCTTCACTTCACTATGTCTGTATCTTTGGGGTAAACTGCCAGTAGTGCAATTGCTGGATCATAGGGTAGCTCAATTTTTAACTTTTCATGAGACCTCCACACTGTTTTCCAGAGTGGCTGTACGAACTTGCATTCCCACCAACAATGTAGGAGGGATCCCCTTTCTCTACATCCTCTCCAACAATTGTTGTTTCTTGCCTTGTCAATTTTTGCCATTCTAACTGGCGTACGGTGGTATCTCAGTGTGGTTTTGATTTGAATTTCCCTGATGGCTAATGATTTTGAACATTTTTTCATGTGTCTGTTAGGCATTTGTATGTCTTCATTGGAAAAATGTCTGTTCATGTCTTCTGCCCATTTTATGATTTATTTGTTTCTTGTGTATTGCGTTTGAGGAGTGCTTTGTAGATCTTGGATACCAGTCTTTTATCTGTAGCATCATTTGCAAATATATTCTCCCATTCTGTGGGCTGCCTCTTCATTTTTTTGACTGTTTCCTTGGCTGTGCAGAAGCTTTTGATCTTGGTGAAGTCCCACGAGTTCATTTTATCTTTTGTTTCTCTTGCCGTTGGAGATGTGTCATGAAAAAAGTTGCTGTGGCCGATGTCAAAGAGGTTGCTGCCAATGTTATCCTCTAGGATTTTGATGGATTCCTGTCTCACATCGAGGTCTTTCATCCATTTGGAGTTTATCTTTGTGTATGGTGTGAGAGAGTCGTCAAGTTTCATTCTTTTGCATGTAGCTGTCCAATTTTCCCAGCACCATTTATTGAAGTGACTGTCTTTAATCCACTGGATGTATTTTCCTGCTTTATCAAAGATCAGTTGCCCAAAGAGCCGAGGGTCCATTTCTGGGTTCTCTATTCTGTTCCATTGGTCTATGTGTCTGTTTTTGTGCCAGTACCATGCTGTCTTGGTGATCACAGCTTTATACTACAACTTGAAATCCAGCATTGTGATGCCCCCAGCTTCGTTTTTCCTTTTCAACAGTTCCTTGGCGATTCAGGGCCTTTTCTGGTTCCACACAAATTTAAGGACTGTTTGTTCCATTTCTTTGAAAAATGTCATTGGTGTTTTGATCGGGATAGCATTGAAAGTATAGATTGCTCTGGGTAGCATGGACATTTTAACTATGCTAATTCTTCCCGATCCATGAGCATGGAATATTTTTCCATCTTTTTGTGTCTTCTTCGATGTCTTTCAAGAGTGATTTGTAGTTTCTAGAATATAGATCCTTTATGTCTCCGGTTCAGTTAATTCCAAGATAATGTATGATTTCCTGTAGTTTTCAATGTACAGGATTTGCTGTCTGAAAATAAATGATTGCTTTTCTTCTTCTTCCCAATCTAGGTACTTTTTAGTTTGTTTTCTTGTGTAATTGCCCTCACTAGAACCTCCAACACACTATTGAAGAGACATGCTGAAAGCAGACATCTTTGTGTTTTTCCTGATCTTAAGGGGATAGCATCCAGTCTTTTACCATGAAGTATGATTTTAGCTGTGGGCTTTTCACAGATGTCCTTAATCAGGTCGAAGAAAGTGTCTTCTATTCCTAGTCCATTGAATGTATGCAGTATGAAGTGATGCTGGATTTTGTCAAAAGTTTTACTGTGTTTATTTAGATGATCATGAATTTTTTAAAATTTCTACTAACAAGCTGTATTACATTAGTTAATTTTTGAATGTTAAACCATTGTTAATGGCATGTAATGTTGTTAATGACATGTAATGCTTTCTATATGGTGCGGCCTTAAATTTGCTAGTATTTTGTGGAGAAGTTTTTGCATTTTCTTCATCAGAAAACTCTCTGTAGTTTTTCTTACCTCTGATATCATTGTCTACGTTTGGTATCAGGGTAATACTGGCTTCATATAATTGAGCCAGAAAGTGTTATCTCCTATTCTATTTTTTAGGAGTTTTGTGAAGAATTGGTAATAGTTCACCTCTCAAAGTTTGGTAGAATTCATCAGTGAAGCCATCTGGGCCTGGACTTTCCTTTGTGAGTTGTACTTTTACTACAAATCTACATCTTTACTTATTTTTGGTCTGTTAAGATAGTCCATTCTCTCTCTCTCTCTCTCTCTCTCTCTCTCTCTCTCTCTCTCTCTTAGTTTTGAAAGTTCCTTTAATTCCAGTGTAGCTTTATCTCCTTTATCTATTTCACCCATCTCCCAACCCACCTCCCCTCTGGCAACCACCAGTTTATTTTTTTTTTTACCAGATTCTTCTTTGTATTTACGAGTCTATTTTTGTTTGTTTCTCTTTTTTTTTCTTTGTTTGTTTCTTAAATTCCAAATATAAATGAAACCACATGGTATTTGTCCTTCTCTGACTGACTTATTTTACTTAATGTTATACCCTCTAGGCCCATATGCACTGTCCCAGGTGACAAGATCTCATCCATTTTTATTATATATATATATACACACACATATATGTTTATATTATATGTTTTTATTTTTACATATTTTATATTATATGAGATATATATATATATAAATTATAACATATATATGACATATATGTGATATATCACTTATATATCATATCTTCTTTACCCATTCATCTATCAAGGTACACTGAGTTGTTTCCATATCTTTGCCATCATAAGCAATGTTGCAATAATCATGGGGTGCCTATATCGTTTCAAATAGTGTTTTCATTTTCTCTGGGTAAATACCCTGTAGTAGAATTACTAGATCATAGGGTAATTCTATTTTCAATTGTTTGAGAAGACTCCATATTGCTTTCCACAGTGGCTGCACCAGTTTGCATTCTTACCAAGAGTGAGTGACAGTTCCATTTTCTCTACATCACTGCCAACTCTTGTTGTCTCTTATTTTTTAGATTTCAGACATTTTGACAGGTGTAAGGTGCTATCTCATTCTGATTTTAATTTGCATGTCCCTGATGTTTAGTGGTGTTGAGCATCTTTTCATGCATCTGTTGGCCATCTGTATGTCTTTGGAAAAATGCCCATTCAAGTTCTCTGCCGAATTTCTAATGGAATTGTTTGATTTCTTGGTGATGAGTTATATAAGTTGTTTATATATTTTGGCTCTTAACCCCTTATCAGATACATCATTTGCAAATATCTTTTTCCATTGAGAAGGTTGCCTTTTAGTTTTGTTGATGGTTTCCTTCCCATTGCAAATACTATATATATATATATATAGTTTGGTGTACTCTCAATAATTTAATTTTGTCTTTGCTTCCCTTGCCCAAGGGGACATATCTAGAAAAAAATATATATTTCTATGGTTGATGTCAAAGAAGTTACTGCCTATGTTTCCTTCTAGGATTTTTATCATTTCAGGTCTCATATGTAAGTCTTTAATCCCGTTTCAGTTTATTTTTGTGTATGGTGTAAGAAAGTGGTCCAGTTTTATTCTTTTGCATGTAGATGTTCAGTTTTCCCAACAACATTGACTGAAGATACTGTCTTTTTCAGATTGTATGTTCTTGCCTCCTTTATCATAGATTCATTGACCATAAAAGCATGGATTCATTTCTTAACTCTCTATTCTGTTCCACTGATATGTGTGTCTATTTTTGTGCCAGTACCATACTGTTTTGATTACTACAACTTGGTAGTATACCTTGAAATCTGGGATTGTGATGCCTCCAGCTTTGTTCTTCTCTTTAAAAATTGCTTTGCCTATTCAGGGTCATTTGTGGTTCCATACAAATTTTAGTATCATTTGTTCTAATCCTGTGAAAAATGTTCTTTATATTTTGATAAGGATTGCATTGGATCTGTAGATTGCTTTGAGTAGTATGGGCATTTTAACAATATTGTTTCTTCTAATCAATGAGCATGGAATATCTTTCCATTTGTTTGTGTCATCTTCACTTTCTTTCATTAATACTCTATAGTTTTCAGAGTACAGATATCTCGCCTCCCTGGTTAAGTTTATTTCTAGGCATTTAGTTCTTTTTGGTGCAATTGTCAATGCGTTTGTTTTCCTAATATCGTTTTCTGATACTCTATTATGAGTGTATAGAAATGCAACTGATTTCTGTATGTTAACTTTGTATCCTATGACTTTACAGAATTCATTTATCAGTTGTAGTGTTTTGATGCAGTCTTTAGGGTTTTCCATATATACTATTTTGTCACCTGCAGATAGTGAAAGTTTTACTTCTTCTTTACCAATTTGGATGTCTTTTATTTCTTTCTCTTGTCTGATTGCTGTGACTAGGGATTCCAGTATCATGTTGAATAAAAGTGATGAGAGTGGACATTCCTCTGTTTCTGAATTTAGCAGGGGGGAACTCACTTTTTCACCACTGAGTGTGATGCTGGCTGTGAGTTTTTCATATATGGCCTTTATTATGTCAAGGTATATTCCCTCTAACCCTACTTGTTGATAGTTGTTATCATGAATGGATGTTGCACTTTGTCAAATGCTCTTTCTGTATCTATTGAGATGATCCCATGGTTTTTACCCTTTCTCTTGTTAATGTGATATATCATGTTGATTGATTTGTGAATATTGAACCGCCCTTGCATCCTTGGAATAAATCTCACTTTGTCATGGTGAATGATTTTTTTTAAATGTATTGTTGGATTTGGTTTCATAATATTTTCTTGGGGATTTCTGAATCTACGTTCATCAGAGACAATGGTCTGTATTTTTTTGGTAGTGTCTTTTTCTGGTCTTGTCATCAGGGTAACGTTGGCTTCATAGAATAAGTTTGGAAGTTTTCCTTCCTATTCTATAGTTTTTGGAATAGTTTGTGAATAGGTATTACCTCTTCTTTGCATGTTTGGCAAAAGTCACCTGTGAAGTCATCCAGTCCTGGGCATTTGTTTCTTTGGAGTTTTTTGGTTGCTGATTCAATTTCATTGCTATTGACCGGCCTGTTCAATTTTTTTTTTTTAATTTCTTCCTGATTCAGTTTGGGAAGTTTACATGCTTCTTAGAATTTATTTATTTTTTGTAGGTTATCCAATTTGTTGGCATATAATTTGTTATAATATCCTCATGATCCTTTGTATTTCTGTGGTGTCAGGTGCTATTTCTCTCCTTCATCTCTGATTTTATTTATTGGAAACATCATTCTTTTTCTTTTCTTCATGATGGGTCTTGCTCAAGGTTTATTAATTTTGTTGATCTTTTCAAAGATCCAGCTTCTGGTTTTGTTGACCTGTTCTGTTTGTTTGTTTGTTTGTTTGTTTGTTTGTTTTATTTTTAACCTCTCTATATCATTTATTGCTGATCTAATCCTTGTTATTATTTTTCCTTCTACTGGCTTTGGAATGTGTTTGTTCTTCTTTTACTAGCTCTTTTAGGTTTAAGGTTAGGTTTCTTATTTGAGATTTTTCTTGCTTCTTGAGGTAGGCTTGTATTCCTATAATCTTCCCTTTGAACAGTTTTGTTGAATCTGAAAGAATTTGGACCATTGTGTTTTCATTTTCATTTGAGTCCATGTTTTGTTTTTTGCCATGTATACATGTTTTATTATTATTATTATTACTATTACTATTATTATTGTTCTGTGTGTAAACATTGACTGAGGGCAAGAACTGTGTGTTTTTGTTTTGTTTTTGTTTTTTTTAATTAACATATAGTTTATTATTAGTTTCAGAGGTAGAGTTCAGTGATTCATCAGTTGTATATAACGCCCAGTGTTCATTACATCACATGCCAGTTACCCCTTCCTCCCACCCACCCTCCCCTCCAGAAACCCTCAGTTTGTTTCCTATGGTTAAGAGTCTCTTAGGTTTGTCTCCTCTCTGATTTTGTCTTGTGTTATTTTTCCCTCCCTGATTGACTGATCGTTTATTTTTAACATGTTATTTAGCCTCCCTTATATTTGTGTTTTTTTCCATATTTTCTCTTGCAATTGATTCTAGTTTCATAGCATTGTGGTCAGAAAATATGCATGATATGAGTTAAATCTTTCTGAATGCCTTCAGACTTGTTTTGTGGCCTGACAGGTGATCTACTCTGGAATACACTCTGTGCATGCTTGAAAACAATGTGGGATTTTGCTGTTTTGGGATGGAATGTTCTGAATATATCTGTTAGGTCCCTCTGGTCAAATGTGTCATTCAGAGCCACCATGTCCTTTGTTGATTTTGTGCCTGAATGATCCATCCACTGATGTAAGTGAGGTGATAAACTCCCTTATTATTATCGTATTACTATCATTTTCTTTTTTATGTCTTTTAATAGTTGCTTTATGTATTTAGGTGCTCCCATGCTGGGTGCATACATATTTACAATTGTTCTATCCTCTTGTTGGATTGTTCCCCTTATCATTATGTAGGGTCCTTCTTTGTCTCTTCTTGCAGTCTTTGTTTTAAAAATCTATTTCATCTGTAAAAGTATTGCTATCCCAGTTTCTTTTCCCTTCCATTTTTATATTTTCCCCTTCACTTTCAATATGCATGTGTCTTTGAATCTCAAGTGAGTCTCTTGTAGGCAGCATGTAGATGGGTTTTGCTCTTCTATCCATTCAGTCACTTCATGTCTTTTGATTGGAGGGTTTTGTTCATTTACATTCAAATTAATTATTGATAAGTATGTACTTATCACAAGTTTGCTACATGTTTTATGGTTCTTTCTGTAATATTTCTCTGTTCCTTTCTTCTTTTCCTCTATTCTCTTGTGATTTGATGGCTTCCTTTAGTGATAGGCTTGGATTACTTTATCTCCTTTTTGGTATGTCTATTATAGGTTTTTGATTTGTGGTTACCATGAGTCTCATATATCACATCTTATTCATATAGGAGTCTATATTAAGTTTGAACTCATTCTAATTGCACTAAATTTGTACTCCACCCCACACGTTTTATGTTTATGATGTCACACTTTAAAACCTTTGTGAATCCCGGGACTGATTTTTTTAAAGATTTTATATATTTATTGAGAGAAAAAGAGAGAGGAGAGAACACCCACAAGCCAGGGGAGTGGCAGAGGCAGAGGAAGAGAAAGAATCTCAAGCCGACTCCATGCTGAGTGTGGAGCGTGATACAGGGCTCAATCCCACAACGCTGAGATCATGATCTGAGTTGAAATCAAGAGTCCGATGCTTAAACAACTGAGCGCCCAGGTGTCTCCCCTAGCCTGACTTTATTAGATTTAATTACTTTTTCTGTTTTTGTGCTTTAACTTCCACACTGGTCTTAGTGACTCATCCACTACTTTTATTACGCTTGTGTTGACCTGTGAAAATTTTTCCTTTCATCATTTTTTTACTTTTGACTATGGCCTCTTCTCTCCATTCAAATAACTCTCTTTAATGTTTCTTCTAAGGCTGGTTTAGTGGTGATGAACTCCTTTAACTTTTGTTTGTCTGGGAAACTCATCATCTCTCCTTTCATTCTGAGTGATAGCCTTACTGGGTAGAGTATTCTTGGTTGCAGGTCCCCCCCCCCACCCACTCACCCTTTAGCACTTTGAATATATCATGCCACTCCCTTCTCACTTGGAAAATCTCTGCTGAAAAATCAACTGATAACTTTATGAGCTTTCCCTTGTATGCAACTGCTCTCTTTTCTCTTGCTGCTTTTAAAATTCTCTTTATCATTATTTTTGCCATGTTAATTATTATGTGTATTGGTATGGACCTCCTAGGGTTGATTTTGCTGGGGCTCTCTGTGCCTCTTGGATCTGGATGCTTGTTTCCTTCCCCAGACTAGGGAAGTTTTCAGCTATTATTTCTTCAAATAAATTTTCTGCCTTTTTTCCCCCCTCTCTCTTCTCCTGGGATCCCTATACTGTGAATATTATTACTCTTGAGGATATGGCTGAGTTCTTTAAACCTATTCTCATTTCTTATTATTCTCTTTTTATTTTCCTATCCAGCTTGGTTGCCTTCTATTACTCTGTCTTCCAGCTCACTGATCCATTCCTCTGCCTCCTCTAACATGTTATTGATTCTTTCTAGTGTAATTTTAATTCCAGCTATTGAATACTTCAACTCTGATTGTTTTTTTAATTCCTTATCTCTTTCCTTGTTGAAGGTCTCACTGATATCCTCCACTCTTTTCTCAAACCCAGGGAGTATCTTTATGACCATTACCATCATTTGAATTCTTTATTGCTTATCTCCATTTCATTTAACTCTTTTTTCTGTGGTGTTATTTTGTTCTTTCATTTGGGGCACATTTTGTTTTGTCATTTTACCTAACTCTCTGTGTTTGTTTCTATGTATTGGAAAGTTAGTTACATCTCTTGATATTGAAAGTAGTGGCCTTATGAAGAAAAGGTCTTGTGCTGTCCTGTAGTGCAATGTCCCCTGTTCACCAGAACCAGGTGCTTCAGGGGTGTCTCTTACATGAGTCATGTGTGCACCGCTAGTGTGGCTAAGCCTCGTTTGCCTTCATTCCACTTTGCCTGTCATGGGCCTGGTTTGGTCTTTGTGATCATAAGGGACCTGTCTGGAGCCATTGTGGGCTTGTAGTTAGGCAGTGTGAGTGGTCAGACCAGATGCCTGTCTTCAGCCCATTTGCTGGGGCTCCAGTCACACTGAAATGCAGATTCCTCTCCATTCCTTGTCTTCTGAGAGACTTTTGTTGGTGGCTTGGGCCAGCATTTAGACCAGATACCTACCTTCAATTCATCTTCCCTGTTCCAGTGACCACAGATTGCAGGGGTCTCTCCCTGTGTTTCCCCTGAGAGATTTTTGTTGGTGGGTGGAGCCAGCAGTCAGGTCAGATGCCTACCTTCAGTCACTCTGCTGGGTTGCACCACATAGATCAGCAGGGTACCAGTTATAAGATTCCCTCTAGTGTATTTTTAATTTCAGTTATAAGATTCAGTTATAAGATTCAGCTGCCGGGACTGCACTCAAACTGGTGTGTGTGTGGTTCTCTTCTGTCCCTTGGACAAAGGTCACTTTGGAGTGGTGCTGGTCACTGCCAGGGCTGCTTGCAGGATGAGATGTGGCAGGAGCCACTTTGGGGGGACTTCTACTGAGTGGGGCAGGTTGGATGGAATGGATCCCCAGGAGGACACAGAGGTGGTGTGTGAGGTGTTAGCAAGATAGGTGGAGAGCATTCATGCTGGTTCCCAAAAGTGTCCAGCTATCTAAGTTGAGGGGTCGTGGGAGAATTGGTACCCTACAACTCTTTTGTTCTTGGAGAATTTTCTTAAAAACCCCTTGTCCTGGGGGGCGCCTGGGCGTGGGCACAGTCGGTTAGGCATCCAACTCTTGGTTTTGGCTCAGGTCATGATCTCAGAGTCATGAGATTGAGCTCCACATGGGGTCTGTGCTCATCATAGAGTCTGCTTGATTGTCTCTCTCCCTCTCCCTCTGCTCCTTCAGCCCGTGCACTCTCTCTCTCTCTCTCTCTCTCTCTCTCTCTCTCAAATAAATAAATAAATTTTAAAAACCCCTCGCTGGACACCTGGGCTGCTCAGTTGGGTAAGCACCTGACTTCAGTTTGGGTCATGATCTCAGGGTCCTGGGATCAAGTCCAACATGGAGTTCCTTGCTCAGCAGGGAGCCTGCTTCTCCCTTTGCCTGCCACTCCCCCTGCTTGTGCTCTCTCTCTCTTTGTCTCTCTCTCTCTCACGCACAGACACACACCCAAATAAATAAATAAATAAATAAATAAATAAATAAAACCCCTTTAAAAATCTCTTTCCCTACAGTACATGTTCAGGGATCAGTAAATAAATCTCCTTCATGTTTACCCTAGGAACGTTTCAAACTGCTGCTTCTATGCTGTATCTCATCAAGATTGTGTATTATGTTTTCTCTTTATGGGCAGGGACTCAGTTTTCTATTGCCCTTTGGCTCTCCTAAAGCTAAACCTTCTGATTTTTGGTTTAAAAAAACAAAAATGAAAACAAACCTTGCAATGTTAAACACCTCTGGTTTTCAAAGCCAAATGCCATGGGGACTCATTTTAGTGCAGGTCCCCTATGTCTGGGGCACCTGGTGTCAGGTCTGCCCCTCACCATTCTCTGTGCTTGTGGTGCTCCTCTCATTTATGGTTAGCCTCACCAAGAGATTGGCTCCCAACAGTATCCCCACCCCTCTTACCCTTTTCTATGTGTCCTCCTCTCTATGATTTACTGTGGAAAGTCTGTTCTGGCAGTTTTTGGTTTGTGCTCTGCATTATTTGCAATTCTGTGGCTGTTATCTATGTGTGTCTGTGAAACGAGGTGAGCTAGGATCCTCTTACTTTTCCATCTTCACAGAAGAGTCAATGTAGGTATTTCATTTCTTTTTTCCTTTTTTTTTCCAAACTAGTTATTTCTATCTTCTTTTTTTTTTTATAAGGGGAAAGAACAAATGTTTGTCATTTTTTCAGAAGCCCTCTGGGAAATCTCAAAGATAGTTGTAAGTGTAAAATATATCCTGATTTTTTTTTCTAAATGTAGGATAGACTCATGGGAAGGCAAAATCAAAGTAGGCACCAGCATATAATTGATTATTTAATTAAATAGGATCATGTTTACTTGGGAAACAGCGTTTTACTACCTATTTAACCAAAGTGACCATAAACTATTTTAAAATAGTTTCAAAAACATAGAAGAAAGTAAAATGGCTGAAGAAACTGAAACCGTGCCCCATGGGATTAATGAGGTTGAAACTAGCAGAAAATTTGCAGCTTGATTTTCAGAAATCTGTTCCCCCAATCAGCCATTGTGCCTTTTCAGGCCCCATTAACAAACCCAATAACTGTCTCTGCAGAAGCCTGGACTCATGGTCAACTGATATGGTTTCAGCCTACGAACAAGCCAGGCCCTGCATTCCTTACCCGAGATAATGATCCCAAGGCCCCAACCAGTTTATACTAGTTCTCAGAGCATGCCCATAGACCATTTTCCTTGCCATAAGATAACTTCCTGATGTCAGGGGCTGAATTTTGCCTCATTCTGATGTTGTCTTCCCCCCCCAGTGTAAGCGGGGGGTGTATGTTACATATATGTTTGCTCAGGGTGCATGCTCCATCTTTCCTCATGAATGGTCATAAGTTTCCCTGCCCTGTCCATCAATTTGTATGCAATCTCAACACTTATGATTATAGAAAAACTTGTTCTCTCCCCCTTCCAGGAGGCATATTTGAGACTTTGCCTCCTGTTTCATCATCTCGCTGCCTTTTGAATAAGCCCTTTCCTTGCTGCCAATCTGACATCTCAGTGATTGGCTTTGCTGTTGATCAGGCAGTTGGACTTGGAGTTGGTTACAAACTTGGCCAGATGCTCTTTGTCTATGGTTCATCATCTCCCCACCCCCCGCCAGCTGTGGGAGTCCAATGGTGAGTTCTTGCAGCAATGAAACAGGTTTTTTTTGTTTGTTTGTTTTGTTGTTTGGTTTGGGCTAGGTATAATAACCTCTTTGAGTTGACAGATTCAAAAGTAGGGTAAGTTGTTCAAGAGTGTACAACCAGCAACTCCCTTCCCCTATATGTGGGCTTTTCCTTGGGGAAAGCCATTTTGTTTTCCTGTCTTGGGTGCCTTGTTGGAGAGACATATAGTTGTTGGACTTTTACCTGATTTGTTTGTTAACCAGTTCATCCACATTTGGTTTGTTTGTAGCTGCAGTTTTTGGTAACTTAGGTTTGGTTTGGACAGATGTCTTCTTTTGTGAATACTCATGTGCAATGGCACATGAGCTTATTTCTTCCTCATGTTTGGTTTGGCTCTCTTAGATTTCTTTCTCACATATGGTTACCACCAAATAGGGGGTTTTGATTAGGCTCTCTTAGCTTGTCTGGGTGGCTGTTTGCTTCTGTTGCTGAAACTCCAACTTTTGGGCAGAAATGTAAAAGTAAGAAGCCATGTGGTTCAGTTGGTGAAACCCCTGGCTTTGGGGGAGAAACCAATGCTCATTTGGTTTGTCTGTTGTTGCAGCTTTTGGTATATTTGGTTAAAAACTGTCATGTTCTATTTGGAAAATGGGAAACGACTGATCAACAGATCCATATAGTATAATGCTATCTTGAAATTAGATTTGTTTTATAAAGGGGAGATATTTAGAAATTGGACCTTTAATGTCCTCTCCACAAATGTTAATGAAATAGAGGTTAGATTTTGTGTGCATCTTGTTTGTATATATGTATCCATATGTGTTATAAATGTGAGATAGTTTCTCTAACTCTGGATGGTATTGCTAGAATTAACTTGTAAAAGAGCTGTATTTAATTGCTTTAATGACAAGCACTTGTAAAATTTGGGCATGCTGAAACTCAGAAAGGCAGAAACTAACACAAATGCTTTTCAAGGGATAATCTTTGGTGGATTAAAATTCAAGGTTTCTGCTTCAATTTAAATAGACGTGTCTTTAGAGTTATCAGCGTCAAATATAAAACTTTTATTCCACCAAGTTTTACTGATGGCCGAATAAGCTCATGCTATCTCTGTTGCAATTTATCAGCAAAGATGACTTAAAATGATGGTTGATTCTGTCTCCTAAAATTTTCATGGGTGATTATTAAGAGCAAGTAGGTTGAATAAATAAATGTTTATAGGTAAACTTCTAAATAGCTTTCCAATCTTTGGTAACCTAGAATTGTGAAGATTTGTTAGGTTAAATGATAAATTGCATTGAATTCTTCGGACATCTAAGTCTTTTTCAAATAAAATAAAATATAATACAGAAACATTAATTTCTGAACACAGGTTTGTCTGCTTTTGTCATATTACAGAGAAGCTTAAGATACATGGGTCTATTAGTAAACATTTCTATGCTTTATTTAAAAGTTGTGTTATGAAAAAGTACATTTCTAGAAATTATGAAGTACATTCATAAACTTGCCATTCTAAAGAATTATGGTGTAATAGTTCACAATTGGTTACTACTTAGTTTTCATTGGACACTGAATTTCTAGGAGTTAAAATTCTAATAAAGGCAATTGATTCTGTCGGAAATGATCATGAAAGCAACTCTGTATGTAGAGAAAGTCAGAAACGTGTTTTTGGTAAGAAAGGTACGAGGAATGAGAATATGATTTTGTTGAGGGGAACTAATTTTGTCCTAAAATGAAACTTTGTTTAGGGAGGGGAGGTGTTATACACAAACAATGAATCATGGAACTAATGAAGTACTGTATGGTGACTAGCATAGCATAATAAAACAAAGTAAAATAAATAACTACCTAGTATCAAAAAAATAGAGAGGGAATGGTTAGGACAAAGTCTAAATGAAGAAAAAAAGTTGTACCTTTGTTCATTTGTTTTAAATTCAGAAGGTTTGTGAAGGGAAATTTTTGGAAAAGAATTTTACGTGTGCTCAGGGCTGACTGAAATTGAAAGGAATGAATTTTAAAAATATAAGATGCTATTGGTATAAGATTGGAATTTGTTTTTTCTCTCTATTATGATGACAGTTGCCTTTGATTATTGGTCTACTTTTAATAAGAAATCATAAACCAACATTTTTCCTCATCCTGAAAGTTATCTGCCTTAAAAAACAATTTTTCTATGTTTTGTTTTTATCAGGTCTTTGATTACTTAAGGAAACTTAATGTTCTCAATATTAAGGGAGTTAAGTGTGGCTAACAGCTATGCAATCCTCTGTATTTGCTTTCCAATCTCTTGTTGCCACCTTGGCTAAATATATAATTAAATATTAAGGCATATAATGATCTATAATCCCATTTAAACATACGTTTTAAACCTTCTTATATTTTAAACTAACTTGCCATAACTCCAATTTTTAAATAAAGTCTTTTTGACTAATTAGACATGTTTAATCAGTATGTTAAATTACATGGTAAGCCTTGTGAAACAGAAGATGGTAAACCTTCTTAGGTTATATTGTGTGGGTAAATGCTATTATTGTTCCAGAAATTTTATGAAATTCCTAAAGTTTTGATATGTCCTGGTATAATGTCATCACTTGAAATTCTAATTTTTGAAATGTTGAGGGTCACAGAAATAACTGAATTTCCTTGTCAACTGCAGTACAATGAACTCTCATCATTTCTTTAACCATGTCCATTTATGAGTTGTTTTTTGTGTGTGTCATTTACAGTTACCATTTTGATGCTCTTGCAAAATGTGTTTCAGGTTCAAGGAGATATATGAAATGGACTTTTGACAAATACAGGTTTCTGATATGTTGAAGATCATAAAACTAAGCTGAGTATGAATTTCCAGAACTAATGCAATAACTGCATCAAACCGGACAAACATTAATAACATGGGATTGAATGAATTGAGAAAGCAGATTATAGTTTTTATGACTCTTGTTTAAAACATTGCTGATTCTTTAATATTTGCTCCTCCATATTTAAGGAAACTTTTTTCTCTTAAGATATCTGTGACTTACAGAAATTTGGTGAAATATCCTTTTGTGAAGACTTTGAAACATTTATCTTTTCTCCTTACCTGAACCATTAAGAATTCAGAAACTCTCAGGGAGTACTTTCTTTTTCATGGCAATTACAGTTATTTGCATAAGCTCAATAAAAATTGTTCTCTTTGTAACAGGACACCATTGGAAAATTGTTTATTTTACTAAGGCTTTGACTGAAATGCCATATGTGAGACAGATATACGGTCCAATATGAGCAGACAGCTTTAAAAAACTAAGGCTGTCTTTATGGAGGCAATGAAGCCCCTTGGATTTGCTGGCCCCATACCTTGCTTAGAGAGTTCCCTGCAGTCTCACAAAGTGAGCAAAGAATGTCACTTCCTGGCAGGTACAGGAACCTCAGGACATTTGGGAGAATTTGGAAAGAGAGGAATTCACCTAATCTACAGGTTTTGCAGGCAAATCTGATGAAAAGTGCTTGGCTTGGCTCTTATCCTTCTAGGACTGTTAAAGGTTCAAACTAAAATAATTCATAAAAAAGTTCAAGGAAGGCAGGATTAACACCCCCCCACACACACACAACACACACAAATGGTCAATCAATAGTCTGGCTGCACTTATGTGAAGAATTAAGCTAACATTGTTAAAATTGGGCTTTTTAATTTCAATTCCAGTATATATAACATACAGTGTTATATTAGTTTCAGGTGTATGATAGTGAATCAATAATGGTACTGGGAAGAGTGGACAGCCACATGCAGAAGAATGAAGCTGGACCATTCTTTTACACCATCCACAAAGATAAATTCAAAACAGATGAAAGACCTCAATGTGAGACAGGAATCCATCGAAATCCTAGAGGAGAACATAGGCAGTGACCTCTTCAACTTTGGCAACAGTGACATCTTTCATGACATGTCTCCAAAGGCAAGGGAAACAAAAGCAAAAATGAACTTTTGAGACTTCATCAAGATCAAAAGCTTCTTTGCAGCAAAGGAACTAGTCAACAAAACTCAGAGGAAACACATAGAAGGGGAGAAGTTATTTGCAAATGACATTACAGATAAAGGACAGTATCCAAGATCTATAAAGAACTTCTCAAAATCAACACCCCAAAAAACAAATAATCCAGTCAAGAAATGGGCAGAAGACATGAACAGACACTTCTCCATAAAAGACATCTAAATGGCTAACAGACACATGAAAAAAATGTTCAACATCACTAGCCTTCAGGGAAATTCAAATCAAAACCACAATGAGGAGGGGGTGAGTTAAGATGGCGGAGGAGTAGGGGACCCCTTTTTCAGCCGGTCCCGAGTCGAGCTGGATAGGTACCAGACCAGCCTAAATAACCACGGAATCAGCCTGAGACGCAGGAAGATACATCTGGATCTCTACAAATGAACATCTCCAGCGCTGAGTATTGAGGTACCAAGAGGGGAGCTGTAAACCGTGCACAGATATCGGAAGATAAACG
Source organism: Ursus americanus (assembly GCF_024610735.1). Taxonomy (NCBI): domain Eukaryota; kingdom Metazoa; phylum Chordata; class Mammalia; order Carnivora; family Ursidae; genus Ursus; species Ursus americanus. Next base: position 76,608,203 of record NC_142164.1, read on the forward strand.
GAAGGGGGAGGGAGCCACCGCGTTTGGGCGCCGGGAAGCGGCAGCCACCTGCACGGGGGAGCGGGGAGACTCACGGAGGGCACCCGCGAGAGAGCGGACTGAGACCTGTGAGCCGTGAACGCGCGCCACGCCACCAGGCATCTCCCGGAACACGGGAATCCCGGTGCGCTCACGGGATCCAGACTGAGACTGGGAGCTCCCAGAGTGCGCGCGGGGCGGCTGGCGGGCCACCTGCACGGGGGAGCGGGCGGACTCGCGGTCGGCACCCGCGAAACAGCAGACTGAGACCCTGAACTGGGTGCGCGCGCCACCAGGCTTCTCACGAAACTCCGGAATCGAGGTGTGCTCACCAGGCATAGACTGAGACCGGGAGACCCGGGAGCGCGAGGGGTGGCCGGGGGCTGGCGGCATTATAAACACAAAGGACAGAGACGCGCCGGCCCTGGAAGTGAGGGCAGGGCCGCCGGGTTGGTGCGCACATCCCGGGACGCTGCAGGGTTGAGCAGCACCAACAGTAATAGAGTTAAAGTGGCCAGAACATCAGTAGAGAACGGGCCGCAATCCCTCTGTTCTGTGACAATGCAGCCTCTGCTGCTCTGACTCTCAGAAGAGGCATAGCCGGCCACCAGGGAAAGCCGCCAGAGAACAAAAGCCTGGAAATACCGGCTCAGAGAGTGCCCATCCCCATCCCCCCTCGCAGGGGACATGGAGACTCTAACCAAACAGGGTTGCCTGAGTATCAGCGCGGCAGGCCCCTCCCCCAGAACACAGAAGGCAGGCTGAAAAATCAAGAAGCCCACAACCCGAGGCGCCTGGGTGGCGCAGTCATTGAGCGCCTGTCTCCGGCTTAGGGCGTGATCCCAGCGTTCCGGAAAGGAGTCCCTCATCGGGCTCTTCCTCTGGGAGTCTGCTTCTCCCTCTCTCACTCCCCTGCTTCTGTTCCGTTCTTGCTGACTGTCTGTCTCCCTCTTTCAGATAAGTAATTAAATAAAATCTTTAAAGAAGAAGCCCACATCTCTAAGATCCCTATAAAACAAGGGGCACGGCCTGGGACCCAGTCAATAATTTGGGCTCTGGACAACCCCGCAACCTCTCCTCATCAGAATGACAAGAAGGAGAAGCCCCCCCCAGCAAAGAAAAGACAGTGAGTCAGTGGCCTCTGCCACAGAAGTAACGGATATGGATGTAACCAAATTATCAGAAATGGAATTCAGAGTAAAAATGGTCAAGATGATGAGTAGACTTGAAAAAAGTATTAAGGAAAATGTTACTGAGAATATAGAATCCCTAAGGGCGGAAATGACAGCTAATTTGAAAGAAATTAAAAATTCTATGAGCCAAATGCAGGCAAAACTAGAGGCTCTGACCGCCAGGGTCACTGAAGCAGAGGAAAGAGTTAGTGAATTGGAGGATGGGTTAATAGAGGAAAAATGAAAATAGAAGATGCTCTTAAAAAAATCCACGCCCACGAATGTTTGCTACGGGAGATTACTGACTCAACGAAACGATCCAATGTTAGAATCATCGGCATCCCCGAGGGGGTGGAGAAAAACAGAGGTCTAGAAGAGATATTTGAACAAACTGTAGCTGAAAACTTCCCTAATCTAGCGAGGGAAACAAACATTCGTGTCCAAGAGGCAGAGAGGACCCCTCCCGAGCTCAACCACGACAAACCTACGCCATGTCATGTCATAGTGCAATTCGCAAATATTAGAACCAAGGATACAGTATTGAAAAGGGCCAGGGCAAAGAAATTTCTCACGTACCAAGGCAAAGGCATCAGAATTACGTCAGACCTGTCTACATAGACCTAGAATGAGAGAAAGGGTTGGGGGAGCATTTTTAAAGCTCCTTCAGAGAAAAACATGCAGCCAAGGATCCTTTATCCAGCAAGGCTGTCATTCAGAATGGATGGAGAAATAAAGATATCTCAGAATCAACAGTCACTAACCAATTTTGTAACCGCGAAACCAGCCCTACAGGAGATATTATGGGGGGTTCTATAAAAGTAAAAAGGCCCCAAGAGTGATACAGAACAGAAAGTCACAGCCAATACAAACAAAGATTTTACTGACAACATGGCACCATTAAAAGCATATCTCTCAGTACTCAGTCTTAATATTAATGGTTTAAATTCTTCTGTAAAACGCCACAGGGTTGCAGATTGGATAAAAAGAAATGACCCATCCATTTGCTGTCTACAAGAGACTCATTTCGAAACCAAAGATGCATGCAGACTGAGAGTAAGGGGATGGAGTACCATCTTTCACACAAATGGACCTCAAAAGAAAGCTGGGGTAGCAATACTCATATCAGATAAACTGGATTTTAAACTACAGACTATAGTTAGAGACGCAGAAAGGCACTATATTATTCTTAAAGGAAGTATTCAACAAGTGGATATGACAATTATAAATATATATGCTCCCAACAGGGGAGCAGCAAGACACACAAGCCAACTCTTAACCAGAATAAAGAGACATATAAATAAAAATACATTAATAGTAGGGGACCTCAACACTCCACTCTCAGAAATAGACAGAACACCCTGGCAAAGATCAAGCAAAGAATCAAAGGCTTTGAATGCCATACTCGATGAGTTGGACCTCTTAGATATATATAGAACACTACAGCCCAGAACCAAAGAATACTCATTCTATTCTAATGCCCATGGAACATTCTCAAGAATAGACGATGTTCTGGGACACAGAACAGGTCTCAACCGATACCAAAAGATTGAAATTATCCCCTGCATATTCTCAGACCACAACGCTCTGAAATTGGAACTCAACCACAAGGAAAAATTTGGAAGAAACTCAAACACTTGGAGACTAAGAACCATCCTGCTCAGGAATGACTCGATAAACCAGGAAATCAAAAATCAAATTAAACAATTTATGGAGACCAATGAGAATGAAAATACAACAGTCCAAAACCTATGGGATACTGCAAAGGCAGTCCTAAGGGGGAAATACATAGCCATCCAAGCCTCACTCAAAAGAATAGAAAAATCTAAAATGCAGTTTTTATATTCTCCCCTCAAGAAGCTGGAACAGCAACAGAGGGACAGGCCTAATCCACGCATGAGGAAGCAGTTGACCAAAATTAGAGCTGAAATCAATCAAGCAGAAACCAGAAGTATACTAGAGCAGATCAACAGGACTAGAAGCTGGTTCTTGGAGAGAATCAATAAAATTGACAGACCACTGGCAAGACTTATCCAAAAGAAAAGAGAAAGGACCCAGATTATTAAAATTATGAATGAAAAAGGAGAGGTCACGATGAACACCATTGAATTTGGAAGGATTATTAGAAATTTTTATCAACAGCTATATGCCAATAAACTAAGCAATCTGGAAGAGATGGAATCCTTCCTGGAAACCTATAAACTACCAAGATTGAAACCGGAAGAAATTGATTTCTTAAACAGGCCAATTAATTATGAAGAAATTGAGTCAGTGATAAACAACCTTCCAAATAACAAAACTCCAGGCCCGGACGGTTTTCCTGGGGAATACTACCAAACATTCAAAGAAGAAATAATACCTATTCTCCTAAAGCTATTTCAAAAAATAGAAACAGAAGGAAAGCTACCAAACTCATTCTATGAGGCCAATATTACCTTGATCCCCAAACCAGGTAAAGACCCCCTCAAAAACAAGAATTACAGACCGATTTCCCTAACGAATATGGACGCTAAAATCCTCAACAAGATACTTGCTAATAGAATCCAACAGTTCATTAAAAGAATTATCCACCACGATCAAGTGGGATTCATACCTGGGATGCAAGCGTGGTTCAATATTCGCAAATCAATCAGCGTGATACATCATATCAACAAGAAAAGACTCAGGAACCATATGATCCTCTCAATTGATGCCGAAAAAGCATTTGACAAAATACAACATCCTTTCCTGATTAAAACCCTTCAGAGTGTAGGAATAGAAGGTACATTTCTCAATCTCATAAAAGCCATCTATGAAAAGCCTACTGCAAATATTATTCTCAATGGGGAAAAGCTGGAAGCCTTTCCCTTAAGATCAGGAACTCGACAAGGATGCCCACTCTCGCCACTATTATTCAACATAGTACTAGAAGTCCTTGCAACAGCAATCAGACAACAAAAAGGGATCAAAGGTATTCAAATCGGCAAAGAAGAAGTCAAAATGTCTCTCTTCGCAGATGACATGATACTCTATATGGAAAACCCAAAAGAAGCCACTCCCAAACTATTAGAAGTTATAGAGCAATTCAGTAACGTGGCGGGATACAAAATCAATGCTCAGAAATCAGTTGCATTTCTATACACGAATAACGAGATCGAAGAAAGAGAAATTAGGGAATCCATCCCATTTACAATAGCACCAAAAACCATACGTTACCTTGGAATTAACTTAACCAGAGACGTAAAGGACCTATATTCTAGAAACTATAAATCACTCTTAAAAGACATTGAGGAAGACATAAAAAGATGGAAAGATATTCCATGCTCATGGATCGGAAGAATTAACATAGTTAAAATGTCCATGCTACCCAGAGCAATCTACACTTTCAATGCTATCCCGATCAAAATACCGAGGACATTTTTCAAAGAACTGGAACAAATAGTCCTTAAATTTGTATGGAACCAAAAAGACCCCGAATCTCCAAGGAACTGTTGAAAAGGAAAAACAAAGCTGGGGGCATCACAATGCCGGATTTCGAGCTGTACTACAAAGCTGTGATCGCAAAGACAGCATGGTACTGGCACAAAAACAGACACATAGACCAATGGAACAGAACAGAGAGCCCAGAAATGGACCCTCGGCTCTTTGGGCAACTAATATTTGATAAAGCAGGAAAAAACATCCGGTGGGAAAAAGACAGTCTCTTCAATAAATGGTGCTGGGAAAATTGGACAGCTACATGCAAAAGAATGAAACTTGACCACTCTCTCACACCATACCCAAAAATAAACTCCAAATGGATGAAAGACCTCGATGTGAGACAGGAATCCATCAAAATCCTAGAGGAGAACATAGGCAGCAACCTCTACGACATCAGCCAAAGCAACCTTTTTCATGATTCATCCCCAAAGGCAAGAGAAACAAAAGATAAAATGAATTTATGGGACTTCATCAAGATTAAAAGTTTCTGCACAGCCAAGGAAACAGTCAGAAAAACTAAGAGGCAGCCCACGGAATGGGAGAAGATATTTGCAAATGACACTACAGATAAAGGACTGGTATCCAAGATCTACAAAGAACTTCTCAAACTCAATACACGAGAAACAAATAAACAAATCAAAAAATGGGCAGAAGATATGAACAGACACTTTTCCAATGAAGACATACAAATGGCTAACAGACACATGAAAAAATGTTCAAAATCATCAGCCATCAAGGAAATTCAAATCAAAACCACACTGAGATACCACCTTATGCCAGTTAGAATGGCAAAAATAGACAAGGCAAGAAACAACAATTGTTGGAGAGGGTGTGGAGAAAGGGGATCCCTCCTACATTGTTGGTGGGAATGCAAGTTGGTACAGCCACTCTGGAAAACAGTGTGGAGGTCCCTTAAAAAGTTAAAAATTGAGCTACCCTATGATCCAGCCATTGCACTACTGGGTGTTTACCCCAAAGATACAGATGGAGTGAAGAGAAGGGCCATATGCACCCCAATGTTCATAGCAGCAATGTCCACAATAGCTAAATCGTGGAAGGAGCCGAGATGCCCTTCAACAGATGACTGGATTAAGAAGTTGTGGTCCATATATACAATGGAATATTATTCAGCTATCAGAAAGAACGAGTTCTCAACATTTGCTGCAACATGGACGGCACTGGAGGAGATAATGCTAAGTGAAATAAGTCAAGCAGAGAAAGACAACTATCATATGATTTCTCTCATCTATGGAACGTAAGAACTAGGATGATCAGTAGGGGAAGAAAGGGATAAAGAAAGGGGGGGTAATCAGAAGGGTTAATGAAACATGAGAGACTATGGACTATGAGAAACAAACTGAGGGCTACAGAGGGGAGGGGGGTGGGGGAATGGGATAGGCCGGTGATGGGTAGTAAGGAGGGCACATATTGCATGGTGCACTGGGTGTCATACACAAGTAATGAATCATCGAGCCTTACATCGAAAACCGGGGATGTACTGTATGGTGACTAACATAATATAATAAAAAATCATTATAAAAAAAAAAACCACAATGAGATACCACCATACACCAGTTAGAAAGGCAAAAATTAACAAGATAGGAAACAACACGTGTTGGTGAAGATGTGGAGAAAGGGGAACCTTCTCACACTGTTGGTGTGAATGCAATCTGCTACAGTCACTCTGGAAAACAGTATGAAGGATCCTCAAGACTTTAAAAATAGAGCTACCCTACCCCCAGCAATTGCACTACTAGGTATTTACCCAAAATATAGTAGTGAAAAGAAGGGGCACAAACACCCCAATATTCATAGCAGCAATGTCCACAATAGCCCAACTGTGGAAAGAGAGCCAAGATGCCCTTCAACAGAGAAATGGATAAAGAAGACATGGTCCATATATACAACAAACTATTACTCAGCCATCAGAAAGAACAATTACCCAACATTTGCAGCAACATGGATGGGACTGGAAGAGGTTATGCTAAATGAAACAAATCAAGCAGAGAAAGACAATTATCATATACTTTAACTCACATGTGGATAATAAGGAATAGTGTGGAGGACCACAGAGGAAAGGAGGGCAAATGGAATGGGAAGAAATCAGAGAGGGAGACAAACCATAGGGGACTCTGGACTCTGGGAAGGAAACTGAGGGTTTCTAAGGGGAGGGGGTGGGGAATGGGGTAACCAGGTGATGGGTATTAAGAAGGGCACATGCTGTGATGAAGACTGGGTGTTAAATGCAACTAATGAATTGTTGAACCCTACATCAAAAACTAATGATATACTATATGTTGGGTAACTGAACATAATAAATAATAAATAAATAAATAAATAAATAAATAAATAAATAAATAAATAAAAATATAATGAGCAGTAAACCAAAAACGAAAACAGAACAAAACAAAAAGCCACATAGAACAACCCGAAGCATCTTACACTGAGTCTGGCACGGTGACAAGGGGTTTTGCAACTCTGCCCAGGTGAACATATCTGATAATAAGTGCAACAGGCCCCTCCCCCAGAAGACCAGGTATAACATCAGGCAAATACCAAATTTACCGTGCACACAGAACTTCAAAACTCCAGCACTAGGGAAGATACTATAAAGAATTCAAGGTTTGCTCTCATGATTCTTTTATCTTTTGGTTTAAATTTTTCCTTTTCTTTTTTTTCCCTTCTCAACAAATTTCTTATTTTATCATCACGTTGGGTTTTTTGTCTTTTTTTTAACTTTCATTTTAACATTTATATTTTTTATTTTTAATGTTTCTTTATTATATTATGTTAGTCACCATACAGTACATCCCTGGTTTTTTATGTAAAGTACCATGATTCATTAGTTGAGTATAACACCCAGTGCACAATGCAATACATGCCCTCCTTACTACCCACCGCCAGCCTATCCCATTCCCCCATGCCCTCCCCTCTGAAGCCCTCAGTTTGTTTCTCAGAGTCCATAGTCCCTCATGCTTCATTCCCCCTTCTGATTACCCTCCCTTTCTTCCCCTACCGATCTTCCTAGTTCTTATGTTCCATAGATGAGAGAAACCATATGATAATTGTCTTTCTCTGCTTGACTTATTTCACTTAGCATTATCTATATTATATTTTAAAATATTTCTTCATCTTTATCTTCCTTTCACTGTTTTCAATTTTATTTTGTGTGCTTATAAAAGGCAAAACTTTTATATAAAAAACTATATATATAACTATACATATAAAACTATATATATAAAACTATATACATAAAACATATATATATTTATATATATATAAAACTTTATATATAAAGTTTTATCTTCTTTACAATTTTGGGATTTAGTGTCTCCTAACAAACAGACCAAATACACCCAGGACCAAGTGAATCACCCAGTTTTGCCCACTTGTGAGATTATATTCTCTCTTTTTTCCTTTTTCTTTCCTTTTTTGGTTCCTGACCTCTTTGGATTTATCTAGTGCATATTTTGCTTGGGTCATGGTTCAGATTTTTAAAATTTTCTTCCCTCATTCATCCATTCCTCTTTGGGCAAAATGTTTAGAAGGACAAATTCACAAAAAAGGAAAGAACCAGATGTAACACTTTCTGCCACAGATCTAATCAATACAGATATAAATAAAATGTCAGAGCTGGAATTGAGGATAAAGATTTTAAAGTTACTAGCTGGGCTCGAAAAAAGCACAACAGTCACTAGAGAAACTCTTAGTGCAGAAATAAAATCAAATCAGGCTGAAATTAAAAATACTTTCACTGAGATGCAATCTAAAATGGATGTTCTAACTGTTATGGTAAATGAGGCAGAAGAGAGCATCAGTGACAGAGAAGATAAGATGACAGAAAGGAAAGAAGCTGAGGGAACGAGAGAGAAACAACTAATAGACCATGAAGGGAGGCTTTGAGAAATCAGTGCTACCATAAAGCAAAACAATATTAGAATGCTTGAGTTCCCAGAGGAAGAAGAGATAGAGAGGAACAGAAGATGTATTTGGGCAAATCATAGCTGAGAACTTCCCTAATCTAGGGAAGGAAACAGACATTCAAGTACAATAGAACACCCCTCAAAATCAATAATAATAGAGGGAAGCCTGAGTGGCTCACTCAGAGAAGTGTCTGCCTCCATCTCAGGTCATGATCCCAGGGTCCTGGAGTCGAGTCATGCATTGGGGGGGGGTCCTTGCTCAGCAGGGAGTCTTCTTTTCCCTCTGCCAGATGCTCCCCATGCTTCTTCTCTCTCTCTCTCTCTGACAAATAAATAAATAAATTCTATTAAAAATCAATAAAAATAGACAAAGCCCCAACATATAATAGTCATGCTTGCAAATTTTAGAGATAAAGAGAAAATCCTGAAAGCACCTAGAGACAAGAGGCCCTTAATGTATAAGGGTAGGAACATCAGACTTGCAGTAGACCTATCCACAGAGACCTGGCTGGCCAGAAAGGGCTGTCATAATATATTCAGTGCACTAAATGAGAAGAACATGCAGTCAAGAATACTTTATCCAGCAAGGCTGTCCTTCAGAATGGAAGGAGAGATAAAGAGCATCCAGGAGAAACAGAAACTAAAAGAATTTGTGATCACGAAACCAGCCCTGCAAGAAATATTAAAGGGGATGCTGCAAGCGAACAGAGAGCTCCAAAGTAACATAGACCGGATAGAAACAGAGACAATCTACAGAAACAGAAACTATATGCACAATACAAATTCATATCTTTCAATAGTTACTCTGAATGTAAATGGGCTAAATGTTCCAAACAAAAGTCACAGTGTATCAGATTTAATAAAAACAAACAAGAGCCAACCATATGCTGTCTACAATAGACTCATTTTAGACCTCTGTACTGAAAGTGAGGGGGTGGAGAACCATTTACCACACTAATGGATGTCAAAAGAAAGCTGGGGTAAAAATCCTCATATCAGACAAATTAGATTTTAAACCAATGACAGTAGTACGGGATGAAGAGAGACACTATATCATACTTAAAGTCTCTATCCAACAAGAAGATCTAACAATTATAAATATTTATGCTTCTAACACGGGAGCATCCAAATATATAAAGCAATTCATAACCAAACTAAAGAAACACTTTGATAATAATACAACAATAGTAGGGGATGTAAAAACACCACTCACAGCAATGAACAGATCATTTAAGCAGAAGAACAACAAGGAAACAGGTTTTGAATGACACACTGGATCAAATGGACTTCACAGATATATATAGAACATTCCATGTTAAAGCAACAGATTATGCATTCTACTCAAGTGAACATGGAACATTCTCCAGAACAGATTACATACTGATTCACAAATCAGGTCTCAAACAGTGCTGAAATATTGGGACCATTCCCTGCATATTTTCAGACCACAATGCTTTGATACTTGAACTCAATTACAAGAAGAAACTTGGAAAGAACTCAAACACTTGGAGGTTAAAGAGGAAACTACTAAAGAATGAATGGGTCAACCATGAAATTAAAGAAGAACTAAAAAAATTCATGGAAACAAATTAAAATGAAAATTCAACTGTTAAAAAATTTTGGGATGCAGCAAAGGCAGTCCTCAGAGGAAAGGGCATAAAAATACAAGCCTTTCTCAAAAAATTTAAAAAGTCTCAAATACATAAGCTACCATTACACCTAAAGGACCTGGAAAAAGAACAGCAAATAAAGTTTAAACCTAGCAGTAGAAGAGAAATGATAAAGATTAGAGCAGAAATTAAGGAAATAGAAACCAAAGACCAATAGAATAGATCAATGAAACTAGAAGCAGGTTCATTTAACGAATTAATGAGATTGATAAACCCCTATCCAGGCTTATCAAAATGAAAAGAGAAAGGACTCAAATTAATAAAATCCTAAAGGAAAGAGGAGCGATTACAACCAACACCAAGGGAATACAAACAATTTTAAGAACATATTATGAGCAACTCTATGCCAAAAAATTAGGCAATCTGGAAGAAATGGATGCATTCCTAGAGATACATAAACTACCAAAACAATAAGGAAGAAATAGAAAAACCTAAACAGACCCATAACCAACAATGAAATTGAAGCAGTATTCAAAAATGTCCCAACAAACAAGAATCCAGGAATGGATGGCTTTGTAAAGGAACTCTATCAAACATTTAAAGAAGAATTAATACCTATACTTCTGAGGCTGTTTGAAAAAATAGAAATGAAAGGAAAACTTCCAAACTCTTTCTATGAGGTGAGCATTACCTTGATCCCAAACCAGACAAAGACCCCAACTAAAAGGAGAATTACAGACATATATCCCTGATGAACATGGATGCCAAAATTCTCACCAAGATACTACCTAATAGAATCCAACAGTACATTAAAAGGATTATTCACCTCGACCAAGTGGAATTTATTCTTGCGCTGCAAGGGAGGTACATGACATTAATAAAAGAAAAGACAAGAACCATATGATCCTCTCAATTGACACAGAAAAAAACATTTGACAAAATACAGCATCTTTTCTTGATTAAAACTCTTCAAAGTGTAGGGATAGAGGGAACCTACCGCAATATCATTAAATCCATCTATTAAAAGCACACAGCGAATATCATTCTCAATGGGGGAAAAACTGAGAGCTTTCCCTTAAGGTCAGGAACATGACAGGGATGCGCACTCTCACCACTTTTGTTCAACATAGTACTAGAAGTCCTAGTCTCCAGAATGAGTAACAAAAAGAAATAAAGTCATTCAACTCGACAAAGAAGAAGTCAAATTCTCATTCTTGCAGGTGACATCATACTTTTTGTGGAAAACCCAAAAGACTCAACCTTAAAATTTCTAGGACTCATACAGGAATTCAGCAACAGGACAGGATATAAAATCAATGCACATAAAACTCGCATTTCTTTTCTTGTTTTTTTTTCATTACCTTTTTTATAATAATTTTTTATTATATTATGTTAGTCACCAAACAGTACATCCCTAGTTTTTGATGTAAAGTTCCATGATCCATTAGTTGCATATAACACCCAGTGCACCATGCGATATGTACCCTCCTTAATAACCATCACCAGCCTATTCCATTCCCACTCCCCTCCCCTCTGAAGGCCTCAGTTTCTTTCCCAGGGTACATAGTCTCTCATGGTTCATTCCCCCTTCTCTATACCCCCCCTTTCTTCTTCCATTCTTCTCCTACTGATCTTCCTACTTCTTAGGTTCCATAAATGAGTGAAACCATATGATAATTATCTTTCTCTGCTTGACTTATTTCGCTTACCATTATCTCCTCCAATACTGTCCATGTTGAAGCAAATGTTAAGAAATCATTCTTTTTGATGGCTGAGTAATATTCCATTATATATATGGACCACATCTTCTTAATCCAGTCATCTGTTGAAGGGCATCTCGGCTCCTTCCATGATTTAGCTATTGTGGACAATGCTGCTATGAACATGGGGGTGCATATGGCCCTTCTCTTCACTGCATCTGTATCTTTGGGGTAAATACCCAGTAGTGCAATGGCTGGATCATAGGGTAGCTCTATTTTTAACTTTTTAAGGGACATCCACACTATTTTTCAGAGTGGCTATACCAACTTGCATTCCCACCAAGAATGTAAGAGGGATCCACTTTCTCCACATCCTCTCCAACATTTGTTGTTTCTTGCGTTGTCAATTTTTGCCATTCTAACTGGCATAAGGTGGTATCTCAGTGTGGGTTTGTGTTTTTTTAGATTTTATTTATTTGATGCAGAAAGAAAGAGAGAGAGTGTGTGTGTGTGTGTGCACAGAAGTAGGCTCCCAGGGAGCCTGATGTGGGGCTTCATCCCAGGACCCTGGGATCATGACCTGAGCTGAAGGCAGACATTTAACTGACTGGGCCACAAAGGTGCCCCAGAACAAAAATATTTTCAGTATGCTTCATACTGAAACAAAAGCAAAGGGGAAACATCTAGAGAACTGTCCATCATGATAGAAAATATTTTTTAATTCTATTTTTTTAGTATGTTATGTTAGTCACCATACAGTACTTCATTAGTTTTTGATGTAGTGTTCCATGATTCATTGTTTGCATATAACACCCAGTCCTCCATGCAATACGTGCCCTCCTGAATAAAAAAAATTCTAGCTGAAATTCTTTTTTGATAATTGTAAAAGACTACAAAATATCAATACTAAAAGTTTGATTTTTTTTTTGGCTATGACTTGACAACATTAATCATGAGTTTGAAAGTATACTGAGAAAATGTATCCAAAATATTAATTGGACAGTGTCTCTTACACTGCATGATTCATCTGAGGTTGAAGAAAAGTTCTTCCTATTTTTCAATTTTAATTCAAGTGATCTTTGGTATTATTGGAAAGGTCTTGAATTCTATGGGTTATTGTGAGGTGGCTTAATGATCATTTTTCTTTTTTATTATAATAATATTTTTTATTATATGATGTTAGTCAACATACAGTACATCCCTGGTTTTTTATGTAAAGTTCCATGATTCATTAGTTGCATATAACACCGAGTGCACCATGCAATACATGCCCTCCTTACTACCCATCACCAGTCTATCCCATACCCCCACCCCCTCCCCTCTGAAGCCCTCAATTTGTTCTCAGAGTCCATAGTCTCTCATTCTTCATTCCCCCTTCTTATTACCCCCCTTTCTTTATCCCTTTCTTCCCCTACCAATCTTTCTAGTTCTTGTGTTCCATAGATGAGGGAAACCATATGATAAATGTCTTTCTCTGCTTGACTTATTTCATTAGCATTATCTCCTCCAGCACCATCCATGATGCAGCGAATGTTAAGAAATCATTCTTTTTGATAGCTGAGTAATATTCCATTGTATTATGGACCACATCTTCTTAATCCAGTCATCTATTGAAGGGCATCTCAGCTCCTTCCATGATTTAGCTATTGTAGACAATGCTGCTATGAACATTGGGGTGCATATGTCCCTTCTCTTCACTACATCTGTATCTTTGTGATAAATACCCAGTAGTGCAATGGCTGGATCATAGGGTAGCTCAATTTTCAACTTTTTAAGGGACCTCCACACTGTTTTCCAGAGTGGCTGTACCAACTTGCATTCCCACCAACAATGTAGGAGGGATCCCCTTTCTTTGAATTTCCCTGATGGCTAATGATTTTGAACATTTTTCATGTGTCTGTTCACCATTTGTATGTCTTCATTAGAAAAGTGTCTGTTCATATCTTCTGCCCATTTTATGATTTGTATATTTGCTTCCATGTATTGAGTTTGAGAAGTTATTTGTAGATCTTGGATACTAATCTATTATCTGTAGTGTCATTTGCAAATATCTTCTCCCATTCCGTGGGCTGCCTCTTTGTTTTTTTGACTGTTCCTGGGCTGTGCAGAAGCTTTTGATCTTGATGAAGTCCCACAAGTTCATTTTTGATTTTGTTTCCCTTGACTTTGGAGATGTGTCATGAAAGAAGTTTCTGTGGCCGATGTTAAAGAGGTTGCTGGCTATGTTCTCCTCTAGGATTTTGATGGATTCCTGTCTCACATTGAGGTCTTTCATCCATTTGGAGTTTATCTTTGTGTATGGTGTGAGAGAGTTGTCAAGTTTCATTCTTTTGCATGTAGCTGTCCAATTTTTCCAGCACCATTTATTGAAGAGACTGTCTTTTTTCACTGGTTTTTTTTTCCTGCTTTATCCAAGATTAGTTGCCCAAAGAGCCAAGGGTCCATTTCTGGGTTCTCTATTCTGTTCCATTGGTCTATGTGTCTGTTTTTGTGTCAGTACCATGCTGTCTTGGTGATCACAGCTTTGTAGTACAGCTTGAAATCCATCATTGTGATGCCACCAGCTTTGTTTTTCCTTTTCAACAGTTCCTTGGTGATTCGGGGCCTTTTCTGGTTCCATACAAATTTAAGGACTATTTGTTCCGGTTCTTTGAAAAATGTCATTGGTATTTTGATCGGGATGCCATTGAAAGTGTAGATTGCTCTGGGTAGCATAGATATTTTAACAACGTTTATTCTTCTAATCCATTAGCATGGAATATTTTTCCATCTTTTTGTGTCTTCTTCAATGTCCTTTAACAGTGATTTGTAGTTTCTAGAATATATATCCTTTAGTTCTCTGGTTAAGTTAATTCCGAGATAAGGTATGATTTTTGGTGCTATTGTAAATGGAATGGATTCCATAATTTCTCTTTCTTCAGTCTCATTTTTTTGTATAGAAATGCAACTGATTTCTGAGCATTGATTTTGTGTCCTACCACATTACTGAATTGCTCTACAACTTCTAGTAGTTTGGGGGCAGAGTCTTTTGGGTTTTCCATATAGAGTATTATGTCATCTGCGAGGAGAGACAGTTTGACTTCTTTTTGCCTATTTGGATACCTTTTATCCCTTTTTGTTGTCTGATTGCTTTTCTATACACTAACAATAAGACAGAAGAATGCGAAATTAAGGAATGCATCCCATTTACAATTGCACCAAAAACCATAAGATACCTAGAAATAAACCTAACTAAAGAGGTAAAGGATCTGTACTCAAGAAATCTAAAATTGGTATGGAGCCAGAAAAGATCCCAAATAACCTGAGGAATCATGAGAAAGAAAACCAAAATTGGTGGCATCACAATGCCAGACTTAAATCTATATTACAAAGCTGTAATCATCAAGACAGTATGGTTCGGGCACAAAAACAGTTACTTATATCAATGGAACACAATAGAAAGCCCAGAAATGGAACCTCAACTCTATGGTCAACTAATCTTAGACAAAGCAAGAGAACACCATATGGAAAAAGGGCAGTCTCCTCCTTTTTCAACCAGTAAGTAATCTAAAGCAATTCTATTGTCTACAACTACCTAAGTAAGAAAGTCTAGGGATTTTTGTTGTGTAGGTATAACCTTGGCAGTACCTTTAGTGATAGTCTCCAGAGTTAAGGAGCATCAACTTCTTGAGCATTAACAGAGAAAAAAAAGTAGTAGAAAGGCAAAAGGAATAAAACTTTTGTATTGCACATAACAATATTAATCCATAATTTGGGGAGAGATGTTCATATCAAGATACCATTTTCTTCTGGGGAAGAACCTACCTAGTCAATTGTAATTTTAGAATATGAGATCAGACAAGATTGGGCACATTCAGGGTGGTATTCTCAACAAGACCCTAGATAATAGGACCCAACAGTACATTAAAAGGATTATTCATCATGACCAGGTGGTATTCATCCCTGGGATGCAAGGATGGTTCAACATTTGAAAATCAATCAGTGTGATAGAACACATTAATAAGAGAAGAGACAAGAATTCTATGGTCCTCTCAATTGATGCAGAAAAAGCATTTGACAAAATAAAACATCCTTTCCTGATTAAAACCCTTCAGAGCATAGGGATAGAGGGTACATTCTTCAATTTCATAAGAACCATGTATGAAAAGCCCACAGCAAATATCATTCTCAATGGGGAAAAGCTGAAAGCCTTTCCCTTAAGATCAGGAACATGACGAGGATGCCCACTCTCAACATTGTTGTTCAATATAGTACTAGAAGTCTTAGCAAAAACAATCAGACAACAAAAGAATAAAATGTATTCAAATTGGCATAGAAGAAGTCAAACTCCCTCTCCTCACAGATGACATGATACTGTATGTGGAAAACCCCAAAGACTTCACCCCCAAATTACTAGAACTCAAACAGCAATTCAGTAATGTGGCAGGATACAAAATCAATGCTCAGAAATCAGTTGAATTTCTATACAATAGCATGAGACTGAAGAAAGAGAAATTAGGAAATTGATTCCATTTACAATAGCACCAAAAACCATAAGATATCTCAGAATAACCTAACCAAAAGGTAAAGGATCTATACTCTAGAAACTACGGAACACTTATGAAAGACATTGAAGAAGACACAAAAAGGTGGAAAAAGATTCCAGGTTCATGGATCAGAAGAATAATCATTGGTAAAATGTCTATGCTACCCAGAGCAATCTCTACTATCAAGGCCATCCCGATCAAAATACCAATGTCATTTTTCAAAGTGCTGGAACAAACAATCCTAAAATCTGTGTGGAACCAGAAAAGACTCTGAATTGACAAGGAAATGTTGAAAAAGAAGAACAAAGCTGGGGGCACCATGTTGCCTAATTTCAAGCTATACTACAAAGCTTGATCACCAAGGCAGCATGGTACCAGCACAAAAACAGACCCATAGATCAATAGAACAGAATACAGACCACAGAAATGGACCCTCAACTCTATGGTCAACTAATTTTTGACAAAGCAAGAAAAAATATCCAATGGAAAAAAAGATAGCCTCTTCAATAAATGGTGCTGGGGAAATTGGACAGCTATAAACAGAAGAATGAAACTCGACCATTCTCTCCCACCATACACAAAGATAAACTCAAAATGGTTGAAAGGCCTTGATGTGAGACAGTAATCCATGGAATCCTAGAGGAGAACATAAGCAGTAACCTCTTTGACATCGGCCACAGCAACTTCTTTCATGACACATCTCCAAAGTCAAGGGAAACAAAATCAAAAATTAACTTTTGGGACTTCATCAAGATGTAAAGCTTCTGCACAGCAAAGGAAACAGTCAACAAAACAAAGAGACAACGCACAGAATGGGAGAAGATATTTGCAAATGACACTACAGATAAAGGGCTGATATCCAAATCTATAAAGAACTTTCCTAAACTCAACACCAAAGAAACAAATAATCAAATAAAGAATGGGCAGAAGTTATGTACAGACACTTTTCTAATGAAGACATACAAATGGCAAACAGACATATGAAAAAATATTCAACACATTTAGCCATCAGGGAAATTCAAATTAAAACCACACTGAGATACCACCTTACACCAGTTAAAATGGCAAAAATGGACAAGGCAAGAAGCAATAAATGTTGGAGAGGATGTGGAGAAAGGGGAACCCTCTTCTACTATTGCTGGGAATGCAGGTTGATACATCCACTTTGGAAAACAGTGCAGAGGTCCCTCAAAAAGTTAAAAATAAATCTACCCTATGACCCAGCAATTGCACTACTGGGTATTTACCCCAAAGATACAGATGTAGTGAAAAGAAGAACCAATTGCACCCCAATGTTCATAGCATTGATGTCCACAATAGCCAAACTGTGGAAGAAGCCGAGATACCCTTCAACAGACGAATGGATAAAGAAGATGTGGTCCATATATACAATGGACTATTACTCAGCCATCAGAAAGAATGATTACCCAACGTTTGCATCAAAATGGATGGAAGTGGAGGAGATTATTCTCAGTGAAATAAGTCAAGCAGAGAAGGACAATTTTCATATGTATTTTCTTATTTGTGGAACATAAGGAATAGCAGGGAGATAGGAGAAGGAAGGGGAAAATGAAGGGGGGTAAAACAGAGGGGGAGATGAACCATGAGAGACTATGGACTCTGGGAATAAAACTGAGGGTTTTAGACAGGAGGTGGGTGAGGGTTGGGCTTGCCTTGTGAAGGGTATTAAGGAAGGCATGTATTGCATGGAGCACTGGGTATTATATGAAAACAATGAATCATGGAACACTACATCAAAGCTAATGATGTACTGTATGGTGGTTAACATATCATAACAAAATTAAATTAAATTAAGAAAAATTTTTAAGAAATGTAATTTTAGAAACTGAGCTGCTGTGCAATTCCAAGAGTCTGGAAGATTCCTTTTTAATTAGGAGATGTGAAACAAAGTTTGAGTACCTTGAGTTTGGCTGCTGTCTGGGTTAGGGAAGAGGGTCTTGTATGGCCCCTTCCAAAGAGTTTCAAGGGCAGTCTTTCCTCTTAGTGATTCCAAATCAGAAAAGTGGGGAACATTGGAAATCTTCATTTGGGGAGACATAGCCAGATATTTGAGGAAACTAGAATTCAGGATTCAGTTCAGTTTTTAGGTGTATAAGAAAACCTCAGAAACAATGAATAGGACTAGAATCTGGTATTTACAAGGTTGTGTTATACTTTTCTACTGAAAGTTGATTTTTTTTCTCTACAAACACCCTCATTTCTATCAAATTCCAGTATGGCTAAGTTGTTTGCAAACTAAGTCTAGTCTCATTGAACTTGGCCTGATTATTTACATGAGTGCAGCAAGAATAGTGGTTAAATATATAAGCTCTTTTAAACTCTGCTTTGCTGGTACTTTTCATAGGGAATCTTAGATTGGACTTCAAAAAGTCTCACCAGGCTAAGAAGTCACACCAAGGACTCACCATCTGATTTTACCTGGAATACTCATAGATTCTGGTTAATTCATTTCTTCTTGAGGTCTCTATGATACCCTGAGGTTCCTGGACCTGCATGGAAGTGACATTCTTTCCTGGTAAAGCTGCCAGGAACCCCACAAGCAAGGTACAAGACTGGTTTTTCCAGGCATCTTTTATTGGCTCCATAAAGTCAACATTATGTTCCTTAAAGCAGGCTGGTCATATCTGAGTTTATGCATATTCTCAAATATGGCAAGATAGAGCCTTGGTAATATAACAAGTGTTTCTAGTTGTGTCTTGTTATAAGGAGAGCAGGTTCTTATTGAACTTATGCAAATAACTATATTGCAATGAAAATAAGAAACTTCGGTAAATTTCCAAATTTTGGAAGGATCAAGTAGGGAGAAAACGTAAAAGTTTTGATTCTATTTACAAAGGTATACTTTAGAAAATTGCTGTAAGTCATAGATAAAAGAGAAAATGTTTTCCTTGAATCTGGAAAAATACAAAACATGAAGGAGCCAGCAATGCTTCGAATAAAAAGTTTTTTAAAAATTACAGCCATCCTCATTAATTTACTTAACCCCATGTTATTATTTCTTGTTCTGCTTAAATACAGTTTTTTTTCCATTAATTGTGGAAAGTTTTACCCAGCTCAGTGATACAATCTTAAAATTATCAGAAACCTGTATTCTAGAGTAGTTGACAATGTCCTTTCCATGAATGTCTCTGAAGATGAAGCATTTTTGCAAAAGCATTAAAATAAATAAGTGTAAATGATAAAAAGACTTGTTAAAAATGCACATGGTTAAAGATTTGATGACAGTCGAAATGCAGTTACTTCTGTGGCATACAAGTATTTAGGATAATAATTGGACAATGAAACTATTGGCAAATTTCTAGAAACTTCGAACAGTTTCTGGAATACCTATATTAGTAACATATATATCTCTACACATATAACCTACAAAGGCTTATCATAACTTTTTAATTTTATAATGCTTCCCACTTAATTTAACATACAAATAATCCTAATTAGTTTAGAATCTCTTTCACAAGATGAGAGACAAATCTTTTGAGATTTTTTTCCAGGGACCCCCTGGGAAATCCCAAAGTTACATTGTGGTCAAAAAGACTCCATTTAGAACTTGATTTTGACAAGTTGTCAAAATGTCAAAAGTTTTGAAGATTTGACTAAATAGGATCACAGATAATTATGAAATAATACCTAATCATCTTTTTTAAATGTTTTTTATTATATTATGTTGGTCACCATACAGTACATCCCTGGTTTTTGATGCAAAGCTAGATGATTCATTAGTTGCGCACAACACCCAGTGCACCATGCAATATGTGCCCTCCTTACTACCCATCACCAGCCTATCCCATTCCCCCAATCATCTTTTAACCAAAGTAACAATAGAAGATTTTTGAAGGCAAAAGAGAAGGTTGCATAATTGTGAACAAAATTTAGCTTCTCCACTATTGAGAAAACTTAGGTCTCCCAAGTAATCAGCATCTTAATAAAGACAAATTATGCACAGAAAATTATTTTGATAACTTGTAAATCTTTGCTTTCTAGTTCGATTAGTTAAAAGGTAAAGAAAACACTTTTACAATCTCTTATCAAGAGCAGAGCAATAGTCCAAGAAAATTGTATCCTTTTAACAGAGAAAATAACAAATTATAATTTTGTACCACTGTACTTTTGATATGAAAATTCATTCCTTAAAAACTTAAAGAGAGAGATGGCAAGATGGTGGAGGAGTAGGGGACCCCATTTCAACTGGTCCCAGAATTCAGCTGGATATCTACCAAACCATTTTGAACACCCACAAATTCAGCCTGATATGTAAGACTATATATCTGGATCTCTACAGGCAGAAGAGTGAGTGTGTTTTGCAAGGTAGGACATGCAGAGATATGAATCTGTGGGGAGATATTGGAAGATAAACAGAAAGGGGAGGGAGCTGCCATAAGCTGGCTCCTGAAAAGTGATATAACACCAGAGCACAAAATAGGAACCCTTTGAAATCTGCTCTAGGAAGAGACATCCCTCTCTGAAGGGGGCTCTGGAATGAAAAGGAGGAATTCTAGGTAAGGCATTGTGGCCTCAGGTTAGGAGGGACCACAGAGCAAAAGGGGATTCCAGAAATGGTAGAGAGCCTGAGCATTGGAGCCAGGAAGCAGGTTATGGTGAGCAAACCCAGGAAGGGATTCTCAGCTCAGATTGCCACAAACCACCAACCAGGCTGGTCGATAACTGCTCTTTCCTTGAACAGCCTGAAAAAATCTGGAACCTGTGCCCACAACTGGACAAAAACTCGCAGAGTGGTAGTGGCCAGGAAAGTGCTTTAGAGCAGAGCCCAGATCTGATTCTGGAGCTTTGGGTGTGTTAATGAGATGGCAGCTACTGGAGGCTTAGAATCACAAAGGGCAGAAGCACTCCAGGGTCCCTGAGACTACCTCTGAGAGAGTTGTTGTGGTCTCGCACCCCAAGAAGCTGTGGTTCTCAGTGGCCCATGCAGAAGTGGAGACTGTTTGTCCCACAGAGTTTATTAAAAAGGGAAGCCTGAAATTTTTGTGCTCTGGGCCAGAGTTTGGGCTGTGGTGATTTTTGCTCTGATCCTCTGAAGAGAACAAAAGACACACAGAAGACCAGTTTCCACTGAGCCCATTCCCCTGACAGGGGGTGAGGCAACTCCTTATAGGCAGGGATGCCTGAGTAACAGCACGGCAGGCCCCTCCCCCAGAAGACAGGCTGGAAGAACAGGTGGATGACAGTCCTATGGATCCTATAAGACTGTAAAATGCCAACACAAGGGGAAAATTGTATATTGAGCTCCATGTGTAGCTTCACAAGTCACTTGTTTTTCAGATATAATTCTCTTTTTTTTCTTTCTTTTTTTTTTCCTTTTCTCATGGTTTGCTCCCTGTTGTAGTTTTCTTTTTACCTTCTCTTTTCAACTAGATGTCTATTATATCAACTTATTTTTCATAGTCACTTTTTTTTAATGATTTTTTATTATATTATGTTAGTCACCATACAATACATCCCCGGTTTCCAATGTAAGGCTCAATGATTCATTAGTTGCGTATAACACCCAGTGCACCATTCAATATGTGCCCTCCTTACTACCCATCACCAGTCTATCCCATTTCATAGTCACTTTTTAACATGAATTTTTACACACCTATATATTTTTATAGATATATGCTTTATTTTAGCCCATTTTTCACTCTACTCAGGTTTACCTTTATACACACACACACACACACACACACACACACACATACATGTTTTAATTTCCTTGTAATTTGGGAACATAGTGTCCTCTAACAAACCAAAACACACACAGGAACAACTAAACACCTTGCTTTGTCCACACTGAGAGATTATAGCCCCCCTTCTCCTCAACCACATTTTTTCTTAATTTTTCAATATTTTAATTATAATCTTATATTTCATTTTGGCCTCCCCCGCCCCAGAGGTGGCATCTGACCAATCTGGATTTTGCTAGAGTGCGTCTTGTTTGGATTGTGGTTCATATATCAGAATCTTCTCATTCACTCAACCATCCTTCAACAGAATGACTAGGAGGAGGAACTCTCAACAAGGAAAAGAATCAGAGATAATGTCCTCTACCACAAAACTAATGGGCATGGTTATAAGCAAGTCAGAGATAGAATTCAGATGGCAATCATGAAGCCAATAGCTAGGCTTGAGAAAAGCATTAGTGACAATATAGGTTCTCTAAGGGAAGAAATGAGATCTAATCAGGCTGAATTTAAAAACTCTATGAATAAGATGCTGTCTAAACTGGGTACTCTAACTTCCAGGGTAAATGAGGCAAAAGAATTAATGATGTAGAAGAAAAGCTGATAGAAAGGAAGGAAGATGGGGAAAATAGGGTAGGCAGGTAGTAGCCCGTGAAAATAGACTTAGAGAGATCAACGATGCCATGAAACGCTCCAGTGTCAGAATTATTGGGATCCCCAAGGGAGTGGACAGAGAGAGAGGACTAGAAGGTATATTTGAGCAAATCATGTCTGAGAACTTCCCTAACCTGGGGAAGGAAACAAGCATTCATGTCCAAGAGGCAGAGAGGACCCCTCCCAAAATCAATAAAAATAAATTAACACCCCAACATATAATACCGAAGTCTGCAAATCCTAGAGCCAAGAAAGCTATCCTGAGAGCAGGTAGGGAGAAGTGATTTCTTACATATGGAGGGAAGGACATCAGAATAGTATCAGACCTGTCCACAGACCTGACAAGCTAGAAAGGGCTGGCAAAACATATTCAGGGTACTAAATGAAAAGAAGATGCAGCCAAAAATACTTTATCCAGCAAGATTTTCAATTAGAATGGATGGAGAGATAAAGAGCTTTCAGGACAGGCAGAAACTGAAAGAATATGTGACCACCAAACCAGCCATGAAAGAAATATTAAGGGGGATTCTGTGAGCTAAGAGAAAGCCTGAGTCACATCGACCAGAAAGAAACAGATAACCTATGGAAACGGAGACTTTAAAGGCAATACAATGGCACTAAATTAATATGTTTCAATAGTTACTATCAACGTGAATGGGGTGAAAGCTCCCATCAAGAGACACAGGGTTTCAGATTGGATAAAGAGCAGGACCCATCTATATGCTAGTTACAAGAGACTCATTTTGGACCTAAAGACACCTCCAGATGGAAAGTGAGGGGATGGAGAACAATTTACCATGATAATGGACCTCAAAAGAAAGCTGGGGTAGGAATCCTCATATCAGACAAATTAGATTTTAAGCCAAAGACTGCAGTAAGAGATGTAGAAGGACACTGTCTTACACTTAAAATATCTATCCAACAAGAAAATCTAACAATTGTAAATATCTATGCCCCCAACATGGGAGCAGCCAACTATATAAACCAATTAATAACCAAAATAAAGAAACATATTGATAATAATACATTAATAGTAGGAGACCTCAACACTCCACCCATAGCAATGGACAGATCATCTAAGCAGAAGATCAACAAAGAAATAAGAGCTTTGAATGACACATTGGACCAGATGGACATCACAGAACATTCGATCCTAAAATAACAGAATACTCATTCTTCTATAATGCACATGGAACTTTCTCCAGAATAGACCACATACTGGGTCACAAATCATGTCTAACCGATATGAAAAGATTAAGATTATCCCATGCATATTTTCAGACCACAATGCTGTGAAACTGGAACTTAACCACAAGAAGAAATCTGGAAGGAACTCAAAGAGTTGGAAGTTAAAGAGCATCTTGCTAAAGAATGATTGAGTCAACTGGAAATTAAAGGAGAATTTAATTTATTGAAAATAATGAGAATGAAAACACATTGGTTCAAAACCTATGGGGTAATGCTAAGATGGTCTTAAGAGAGAAATGCATACCCATCCAAGATTTTTTCAAAAAAATTAGAAAAATCCCAAATGCACATCTAACTTTACACCTACAGGACCTGGAGAAAGAAAAGCAAATAAGGTCTAAAACAAGCAGGAGAAGAGAAATAATAAAGATTAGAGCAGAAATCAATGAAATAGAAACCAAAAAAACCCAGTAGAACAGATCAACGAAACTAGAAGATGGTTCTTTGAAAGAATTAATAAGATTGATAAATCACTGGCAAGACTTATCCAAAAGAAAAGACAAAGGACCCAAATTAATAATATCACGAATGAAAGGGAAGAGATCATGACTAACACCAAGGAAATAGAAACAATTATTAGAAAGTATTACCAGCAAATACACGCTACAAAATTAAACAATCTAGAAGAAATGGATGGATTCCTTGACACTTATAGCATACCAAGACTAAAACATGAATAAATAAACAAATCTGAACAGACCAATAACCAGCACGGAAATTGAAGCAGTAATCAAAAAACTCTAGTCGAGGGCTAGATGACTTCCCAGGGGAATTCCACCAAATACTTAAAGAAACAAAAACCTCAAAAGAAAGCTGGTAGATATATATAGAACACTACACCCCAGAACCAAAGAATACTCATTCTATTCTAATGCACATGGAACATTCTCAAGAATAGACCACGTTCTGGGTCACAAAACAGGTTTCAACCAATACCAAAAGACTGAAATTATTCGCTGCATATTCTCAGACCACAACACTTTGAAATAGGAACTCGACCACAAGGAAAAATTTGGAAGAAACTAAAAAACTTGGAGACTAAGAACCATCCTGCTCAGGAATGATTCGATAAACCAGGAAATCAAAAATCAATTTAAACAATTTTTGGAGACCAACGACAATGAAAACACAATGGTCCAAAATCTATGGGATACTGTAAAGGCAGTTCTAAGGGGGAAATATAGCCATCCAAGCCTCACTCAAAAGAATAGAAAAATCTAAAATGCAGTTTTTATATTCTCCCCTCAAGAAGCTGGAACAGCAACAGAGGGACAGGCCTAATCCATGCACGAGGAAGCAGTTGACCAAGATTAGAGCAGAAATCAATGAATTTGAAACCAGGAGTACAGTAGAGCAGATCAACAGAACTAGAAGCTGGTTCTTTGAGAGAATCAATAAAATTGACAGACCACTGGCAAGACTTAACCAAAAGAATAGAGAAAGGACCCAAATTAATAAAATTATGAATGAAAAAGGAGAGATCACAACCAACACCAATGAAATAGGAAGGATTATTAGAAACTTTTATCAACAGTTTTATGCCAATAAATTAAGCAATCTGGAAGAGATGGAGGCCTTCCTGGAAACCTATAAACTACAAAGACTGAAACAGGAAGAAGTTGATTTTTTAAACAGGCCAATTAATTATGAAGAGATTGAGTCAGTGATAAACAATGTTCCAAAAAACAAAACTCCAGGCCTGGATGGTTTTCCTGAGGAATTCTACCAAACATTCAAAGAAGAAATAATACCTATTCTCCTGAAGCTATTTCAAAAAATAGAAACAGAAGGAAAGATACCAAACTCAATCTCTGAGGCCAATATTACCTTGATCCCCAAACCAGGCAAAGACCCCATCATAAAGGAGAATTACAGACCGATTTCCCTAATGAATATGGAAACCAAAACCCTCAACAAGATCCTGGCTAATAGAATACAACAGTACATTAAAAGGATTATCCATCATGACCAAGTGGGATTCATCCCTAGAATGCAAGGGTGGTTCAACATTCGCAAATTGATCTGTGTCTTAGATTTTATCCAGAAGGAAAAATTCAAAAATCATATGATTCTCTCAATAGATGCAGAAAAAGCATTTGACAAAATACAGCATCCTTTCCTGATTAAAACCCTTCAGAGTGTAGGAATAGAGGGTACGTTCCTCAATCTCATAAAAACCATCTATGAAAAGCCTACAGCAAATATCATTCTCAAAGGGGAAAAGCTGGAAGCCTTTCCCTTAAGATCAGGAACATGACAAGGATGCCCACTCTCACAACTATTATTCAACATAGTACTAGAAGTCCTTGCAACAGCAATCAGACAACAAAAAGGGTTAAAATGTATCCAAATCGGCAAAGAAGAAGTCAAAATGTCTCTTCTTCGCAGATGACATGATACTTTACATGGAAAACCCAAAAGAATTCACTCCCAAAATATTAGAAGTTATAGAGCAAATCAGTAATGTGGTGGGATACAAAATCAATGCTCAGAAATCAGTTGCATTTCTATACACAAATAATGACTGAAGAAAGAGAAATTAGGGAATCCATCCCATTTACAATAGCACCAAAAACCATATGTTACCTTGGAATTAACTTAACCAGAGATGTAAAGGACCTATATTCTAGAACTATGAATCATTCTTGAAAGACATTGAGGAAGATGCAAAAGATGGAAAAATATTCCATGCTCATGGATCGGAAGAATTAACATCATTAAAATGTCCATACTACCCAGAGAAATCAACACTTTCAATGCTATCCCGATCAAAATACCGATGACATTTTTCAAAGAACTGTAACAAATAGTCCTTAAATTTGTATGGAACCAGAAAAGGCCCCAAAAAGAAAAACAAAGCTGGGGGCATCACAATGCCGGATTTTGAGCTGTAGTACAAAGCTGTGATCACAAAGACAGCATGGTACTGGCACAAAAACAGACACATAGCCAATGGAACAGAATGAAGAACCCAGATATGGACCCTCGGCTCTTTGGGCAACTGATCTTTGATAAAGCAGGAAAAAAAATAGTGGAAAAAAGACAGTCTGTTCAATAAATGGTGCTGGGAAAATTGGACAGCTACATGCAAAAGAATGAAACTTGACCACTCTCTCACACCATACACAAAGATAAACTCCAAATGGATGAAAGACCTCGATGTGAGACAGGAATCCATCAAAATCCTAGAGGAAAACATAGGCAGCAACCTCTACGACATCGGCCAAAGCAAACTTTTTCATGGCACATCTCCAAAGGCAAGAGAAACAAAATCAAAAATGAACTTGTGGGACTTCATCAAGATAAAAAGCTTCTGCACAGCCAAGGAAACAGTCAAAAAAACTAAGAGGCAGCCCACGGAATGGGAGAATATATTTGCAAATGATACTACAGATAAAAGACTGGTGTCCAAGATCTACAAAGAACTTCTCAAACTCAATACGTGAGAAGCAAATAATCAAATCATAAAATGGGCAGAAGATGTGAACAGACACTTTTCCAATGATGACATACAAATGGCTAACAGACACATGAAACAATGTTCAAAATCATTAGCCATCAGGGAAATTCAAATCAAAGCACACTAAGATACCACCTTACGCCAGTTAGAATGGCAAAAATTGACAAGGCGAGAAACAACAATTGCTGGAGATGATGTGAAGAAAGGGGATCCTTCCTACATTGTTGGTGGGAATGCAAGTTGGTACAGCCACTCTGGAAAACAGTGTGGAGGTCCCTTAAAAAGTTAAAAATTGAGCAACCCTATGACCCAGCCATTGCACTACTGGGTATTTACCCCAAAGATACAGACGGAGTGAAGGGAAGGGTCATATACACCCCAATGTTCATAGCCGCATTGTCCACAATAGCTAAATCGTGGAAGGAACCGAGTTGCCCCTCAACAGATGACTGGATTAAGAAGTTGTGGTCCATATTACTCAGCTATCAGAAAGAACGAGTTCTCAACATTTGCTGCAACATGGATGGCACTGGAGGAATTAATGTTAAGTGAAATAAGTCAAGCACAGAAAGACAATCATCATATGATTTCTCTCATCTATGGAACATAAGAACTAGGAAGATTGGTAGGGGTAGAAAGGGATAAAGAAAGGGGGGGGTAATCAGAAGGGGGAATGAAACATGAGAGACTATGGACTCTGAGAAACAAACTGAGGGCTTCAGAGGGGAGGGGGTGGGGGAATTGGATAGACTGGTGATGGGTAGTAAGGAGGGCACATACTGCATGGTGCACTGGGTGTTATACGCAACTGATGAATCATCGAAGTTTACATCAAAACCAGGGATGTACTGTATGGTGACTAACATAATATAATAAAAAAACATTAAAAAATAAAGAAACAAATATACCAGTTCTGCTGAAGGTCTTTCAAAAAATAGAAATAGTAGGTATATGTCCAAACTCGTTCTATGAGGTCAGAATTACCCTATTCCCAAAATCAGATAACAACCACATCAAAAAGGAGAATTACAGATCAATATCACTGATGAACGTGGATGCCAAAATACTCAACAAGATCCTAGCCAGTAGGATCCAACAGTACAATAAAAGGATTATTCACTTGTCAGGTGGGATTTATTCCTGGGATACAAGGGTGGTTCAACATTCGGAAATCAATCAACATGAGAGATCACATTAATAAGAGAAAACACAAGAACCATATGATCCTCTCAATTGACACAGAAAAAGGATTTGATGAAATACAGCATCCTTTCCTGATTAAAATTCTTCAAATTATAAGGATAGAGCAAACATACCTTAATATCATAAAAGTCACCTACGAAAAGCCCACAGCGAATATCATTCTCAATGGGGAAAAACTGAGAGCATTTCCCTTAAGGTCAGGAGCACGACAGGGATGCCCACTCTCACCGCTTTTGTTCAACATAGGACTAGAAGTCCTAGCCTCAGCAATCATCAACAAAAAGAAATAAAATGAATTCAAATTGGCAAAGAAGTCGAACTCTTTCTCTTCACAGATGACATGATACTTTATATAGAAAACCCAAAAGACTCCACCCCCAAATTACTACAGCTCATACAGATATTCAGCAACATGGCAGGATACAAAATCAATGCACAGAAATCAGTTGCATTTCTATACAATAACAACGTAACTAAAGAAATATAAATTAAGAAACTGATTCCATTTACAATAGCATCAAAAATGATAAGATACCTAGGAATAAACTTAACTATAGAGGTAAAGTATATATACTCTAGAAACTACAGAACACTTATGAAAGAGTTTGAAGAAGACACGAAGAGATGGAAAAACATTCCATGTGCATGGATTGGAAGAATAAACATCGTCAAAATGTCTATGATTCCCAGAACAATCTACACTTTCAATGCCATCCCTATCAAAACACCATTGACATTTTTCACAGAGCTGGAACAAACAGTCCTAAAATTTCTATGGAACCAGATAAGACCCTGAATTGCCAGGGGAATGTTGAAAAGAAATCCAAACCTGGGGGCATCACAAGGCCTGACTTCAAGCTATAGTGTGAAGCTGTGATCACCAAGATAACATGTTACTGGTACAAAAACAGACACTTGTATTAATGGAACAGAGTAGAGACCCCCAGAAATGGACCCTCAACTCTATGGTCAACTAATTTGACAAAACAGGAAAGAACATCCAATGGAAAAAAGACAGCCTTTTTAATAAATTGTGTTGGGAAAACTGGACAGCTACCTGTAGAATAAAATGTAACTGGGACATTCACTTACACCATACAGAAAGAGAAACTCAAAATGGAATGAAAGACCTAAATGTGAGACAGTAATCCATCAAAATAGTAGAGGAAAACATAGGCAGTAACCTCTTTGACACTGGCGACAGCAACTTCTTTCAAGACATGCTCTAAAAGCAAGGGAAACAAAAGCAAAAATGAACTTTTGGGACTTCATCAAGATATAAAGCTTTTGCACAGCAAAGGAAATAGTCAACAAAACGAAGAGGCAACCCACGAAATAGGAGAAGATATTTGCAAATGACATATCAGATAAAGGACTGGTATCCAGAATCTATAAAGAACTTCTCAAACTCAACACCCAAAAACAAATAATCAAGTCAAGAAATGGGCAGAAGACATGAACAGACACTTCTCCAAAGAAGACACACAAATAGCTAACAGGCACATGAAGAAATGTTCAACATCACTAGCCATCAGGTAAATTTAAATCAAAGCCACAATTAGATACCACCTTATGCCAGTAAGAATGGCTAAAATTAACAAGGTAGGAAACAAGAAATATTGGTGAGGATGTGGAGAAAGGGGAACCCCCTTACACTGTTGGTGGGAATGCAAGCTGGCACAGCCACTTTGGAAAACAGTATGTAGGTTCCTCAAAATGTTAAAAACAGAGCTACCCTATGTCCCAGCAATTGCACTACTAGGTATTTACCCCAAAGAAAGAAGGGGAACATGCACCCTAATGTTCATAGCAGCAATGTTCACAAAACCAAACCATGGAAGAAGCCAAGATATCCTTCAACAGATGAATGGATAAAGAAGATGTGGTTCATATATGCAATGAAATATTACTCAGCCATCAGAAAGGATAAATACCCCCCATTTTCATAGACATGGGTTGGACTGGATGGTATTATGCTATGTGAAATAAATCAAGCAGAGAAAGACAATTATTATATGGTTTCGCTCATATGTGAAACATAAGGAATAGTGTGGAGGACCACCAGGGAATGGAGGGAAAACTGAATGGGAAGAAATCAGAGAGGAGGACAAACCATGGGAGACTCTGAACTCTGGGAAAGAAACTGAGGGTTACAGAAGGGAGGGTAAGGGAGACGGGGTAACCAGGTGAAGGATATTAAGGAAGGCATATGTTGTGGTGAGCACTGTTTGTTATACACAACTAATGGATCGTTGAACACTACATCAAAACCTAATGATGTACTATATGTTGGCTAACTGAACATAAAAAAAAGAAAAAAAACTTACATTAATTCCAGTCTTAGCCAGCTTGGGCACACTCAGATTCCTTTCTCAACATTTCTTTTCCACAACCATTTTATCCATGCAGGTTTCCTTCTTTCTCGTTCTGGAACAACCAGTCAGTCTACTTTAGGGCAAAACTACTCTCTTTGTTCCCTTTAACAAATCAAAGAAGCAAACAAAAAATATTTTCTTCATAGCTTTTCTTACCAAAAAAATATATTTTCCTTTTGTAAAACCACTTTTCATACATAGTGGTTTCCTTATAACCATACTAGTTCTAGTAGTTTGAATTATTTATGTTGAATAGAATTCTTAACCCTTATGAAACCTAATCTCTAGCGAAAACTAAGAAGTAAGCAACTATGGACTGTCTGTTACACTAGCATTTTGTGGATTGTAAGTTCCTGAATATATTTCATAATTTAGAAGTATATTATTCCTCATAGCCAATTTTTCAACATGTCATAAGACAAGTTTAATTGATATAACCAAATATCTTTACTTCTTTTGTAATAAGAAGCCAAAATTAGACGAAATGGTGTTCACTAATTAACGTATCAGTATTTTGTCTTATTTGGAAATGATCTAGTTATTCACTGGATAGCTATCATTTAACTTAATTTAGTGTAACTCTAAGGCTTCAGGTTACCAGAAAGATTTTGGAAACTACTTGTATGTAGCCATACTATAAAACATAATTGTTGTTAACAAAGTTCATTGATAGGGGCACATGGGTGGCTCAGTTGGTTAAGCATCTGCCTTTGGCTCAGATCATGTTCCCCAGGTCCTGGGATCCAGCCCTGCATTGGACTCCCAGCTCAGTGGGAGTCTGCTTCTCCCTCTCACTCTGTGTGCACACTCACTCTCTCTTTCTCAAATAAATAAATAAAAATGTTTAAATAAATAAAGTTCATTGATAAGCTGTTAGCTACATCTAATATACCTGTTCTTAATAATTATGTTTAGCTTATTCATGAAAATTTCCCCAAACACTAAACTGCTAGCCATCATCTTAAACTGACAAATTTTGTAAAGAGATAGCATGAACTTATGACTAGTGCACCCAGGCAGACTTACAGATGTAAGTCTCCACTTTATTTAATGCTGATAACAGTGAAGAAATGTTAATTTTAATTAAATCAACAAAATTAAACTAGCTTTCATTTCTAAAGATTGTCATGCATGACATGAATTTGAAAAAAATTGGGGGTAGTTTCTTTATTCCTGTGAATATACTTAATTTATGGAAGTGCTTACCTTTCATTAAGTCAATTAAATAGAGTACTTAAAAATTTTTTAAATTTAAATTCCAGTCAGCTAACATACAGTGGAATATTACTTTCAGATATACAATTTAAAGATTCAACAGTTCCATACAACACCCGGTGCTCAGCACAACAGCACTCCTTAATCCCCGTCACCTATTTAACCCATTGTCCCATGCACCTCCCATCTGGTAAACATCAGTTTATTCTCTATAGTTAAAAATCTGTTTCTTGGTTTCCCCCTCTCTTTTATTTCCCCTTTACTTGTTTATCTTGTTTCTTAAATTCCGCATATGAGTGAAATCAAATGGCATTTGTCTTTCTCTGACTGACTTACTTTGCTTAGCATAATACTCTCTAGTGCACCCATGTTGTTGAAAATGGCAAGATTCTATTCTTTTTTATGGCTGAATAACATTCCATTGTTTATACATACCACATATTCTTTATCTATTCATCAATTGACACTTGGGCTGTTTCCATAATTTGGCAATTGTAGATAATGCTACTATAAATATTGGTGTGCTTGAATACCTTTGAATAAGTATTTTTGTATTCTTTGGGTAAATACCTAGTAGTGCAATTACTGGGTCATAGAGGAGTTCTATTTTGAACTTTTTAAGGAATCTCCATACTGCTTTCCACAGTGGCTTCCCTGTGATGTTGATGTTGAGCATCTTCGTGTGTCAATTGGCCGTATGTATACTGTTGAGTTGCAAAAGTGCTTTATATATTCTGGATACTAACTCTATCAGATATGTCATTTGTAAATATCTTCCCCCATTGCACAGGTTGCTTTTTAGTGTATTATTATTATTATTATTATTATTATTATTATTATTATTATTTCCTTTGCTGTACAGAAGCTTTTCATCTTGATGAAGTCCCAATACTTTATTTTTGCTTTTGATTCCCTTGCCTCAGAAGACATATCTAGTGAGAGGTTGCTAAAGCCAAATTTAGAGATTACTGCTTGTGTTCTCCTCTAGAATTTTTATGGTTTCAGGTCTCACGTTTAGGTCTTTAATCCATTTTGAATTTATTTTTGTGTATGGTGTGAGAAAGTGGACCCTGTTCATTCTTTTGTGTGTTGCTGTCCAGTTTTCCCAACACCATTTGAAGGGGCTGTCTTTTTCCCATTGGATATTCTTACTTGTTGAAGTAGTTGTTGAAGATTAATTGACCCATATAATTGTGGACATACTTCTGAATTTTCTGTTCTGTTCCATTATCTATGTGTCTGTTTTTATGCCTGTATAGGTTTGTAATATAAAGATGCCCAGAATTGTGAAACCCAGCTTTGCTTTGCTTTTCAAAGGTTGCTTTGGCAATCGTGGTCTTTCCTGGTCCCATACAAATTTTAGGATGCTTTGTTCTAGCTCTGTGAAAAATGCTGTTGGCATTTTGATAGGTATCGCCTTAAATGTGTATATTGCTTTGGGTAGTCTAGACTTTTTTGGGGGGGGGGTTTATGACCTGTTTTTTCTTTTTATTTTTTTCTATTTATTTTTTATTTTAATTTTTTTATTATATTATGTTAGTCTAGACGTTTTAACAATATTCTTTCAGCCCACCAGCATGAAATGTCTTTCTATTTCTTTATGTCTTCTTCCTTTTCTTTCATCATCGTTTTATAGTTTTCAGAGTACAGGTCTTTCACATCTTTGGTTAGGATTATTCCTAGGTATCTTATGACTTCTGCTGCAATTGTAAATGGGATTAATTCCTTAATTTCTCTTTCTGCTGCTTCATTGGTGTATAGAAATGCAACCATTTTCTTACATTGATTTTGTCTCTGGCAACTTTACTAAATTCATTTATCAGTTCTAGCAATTTCTTGGTGGAGTCTTTCAGGTTTTCTATATAGAGTATCATGCCATCTGCAAATCATGAAAGTTTTACTTCTTCCTTGCCTATTTGGATGACTTTTATTTCTTTTTTGTCTGATTGCTATGGCTAGGACTTCCAGTACTGTGTTAAATAGCAGTGGTGAGACTGGACATCCCTGTCTTATTCCTGACCATAGAGGAAAAGTTCTGTTTTATCTTATTGAGGATGATATTAACTGGGATTTTCATAAATGGCCTTTATTATATTGAGGTATGCTCCTTCTAAACGTACTTCGTTGAAGGTTGTTACCATGAATGGGTGTTGTACTTTGTCAAATGCTTTTTCTGCATCTATTGAGAGGTTCATAAATCTTTTATTTTTTCTTTTATTAATATGATGTACCACATTCCCTAAATTGTGAATATTGAGCCACTCTTGCAACCCAGGAATAAATTCCACTTGATTGTGGTGAATGATTCCTTTAATGTACTGTTGGATTTGCTTTGCTAGTATTTCACTGAGAATTTTTGTATCCATTTTCATCAGGTATATTGGCCTCCAGTTCTCTTTTTTAGTGGCATCTTTATCTGGTTGTGATATGAGGGTAATGCTGGCCTCATAGAATGAATTTGGAAGTTTTCCTTTATTTTCTGTTTTTTTTTAATAGTTTGAGAAGGGTGAGTATTAATTCTTCTTTACATATTTCATAGAATTCCCCTGTGAAGCCATCTGCTCCTGGACTTTTGTTTGTTGGAAGGTTTTTGATTACTGGTTCAATTTCTTTGCTGACTATCAGTATGTTCAAGTTTTCTATTTCTTCCTGTTCCAATTTTGGTAGTTTATATGTTTCTAGGAATTTATCCATTTCTCCCAGATTGCCCAATTTGTTGGCATATAATTTTTCTTAATATTCTCCTAATTGTTTGTACTTATTTGGTGTTGTTTGTTATTTCTTTTCTCTCACTTGTGATTTTACTTATTTGGATCTTTTCTTTTCTTCTTTTTGATAAGTCTGGCTAGAAGTTTATCAATTTTATTGACTTTTTCAAAGAACCAGCTCCAAGTTTCATTGATCTGTTCTGTGTTTTTTTGTTTCTATATCATTTATTTCTGTTCTAATGTTTATTATTTCCTTCTTTCTGCTGGCTTTAGGCTATTTGTTGTTCTTTTTCTAGCTCCTTTTGGTGTGAGGCTGGGTTGTTTATTTATTTTTCTTGCTCCTTGAGGTAGGCCTTTATTGCTATATATGTCCTTCTTAGTACAGCAAATAGAGCACTTTACAAATTAATTTTTTTTAAATACCACCTGGAGGTAGTTAATATCACACATCTATGACATATACCAAAAAGCACACATAAACATACAGACATACATAAATATACACACACAGCAGAGATCTCATAGCTTTTGTTGTAAAATGTTCTCCATGAGATAGGTACAGTTATACAAAACTCATTAGTTTATGAACTGATAATAAAAAATAGAAATAAATTTAAAAAATTAAAAAATAAAAATAAAATTAAAAAAATAAAAAAACTCGTTAGTTTATAAAAGGTCATTTGGATACAAATTGTGTTTCTGGCATATGGAATAAGGTAAGTTTACCTGCTCAGATGGTTAAATCTTTTTTTACTGATATTTGTGGAGAGGGGTTTTAAGATTTTTTTTTATTCACCTAATTTCCAATAGCTTTTCTTCATTTTTTCTTCTGGTAATATTTACCTCCCTGAAATTTGCATTTCAAAAGATGGTATTAGGTTTGTAGAGAAGACCAGGTAGAATATTTACTTGTTAAGAGCTCAGAGAAAGGGTGCATGTTTTTCCAAGTAGGGCTTTTGTTTCCTAATTTGATACCTTTTACAATACCTGCAAGCCTTTTGAGATGAGTAGGGGATGTTGGGGATTTAGGAAAAAGGCTGTGTTTCAGTAAATCCTTCCACCGTAGCTCCAGAATGTTATTTTCCTCTGGGTAGTTTCATTTAAGTTAGGGAAGAAGACCTAAAAAAAAGTTGATTATCCAGCTATGAATATCAACTTCCAATCTGGCCAGCTTATGAACACAGAGCTACTTTTCAAAAAATCCTCTGAATGTCTTGTCAGGTTTTAGATGGTACAAACAGTAAATATTTCTGGCAGTATTGGACACTCCCATGGGTGCAAAAGGCCTTACCCAAAGAGAATGCAACCTATACTACCCTCTTAAGAACCAGAGGCACTCCCAAAAATAACCAAAAGAAAGAAGGCCTTAGACAATTCCCCTGAGAGCTCCAACAGTCAGTAGAACCCTAGCCACATATAGCATGCAACCCATACTTATGCTCAACCATATTTCTGGGGCCCCAACCTCACAGTTGAGCTACTTGTGCACACAAGGACCTGCATGCCCCAGACAGGCAGAAAGCCAACACAAGTTCTCAGGACACAGAACAAGACAAACAAGAAGGCAATATCTGTCCCTGGAAGAAAAATGATTGATAACAAGTGGGTGCCAGAAAGAAAATTCACAAACCACAATTCAAAGATCTAATTCTTACCATTTTCCCCCATCAATCTGAATTTGGAGAAAAAGGGACAATGTGAGATTTTACCTTTCTCTCTTGACCAGGAACTACGCAAATAAAGATATGGGAGAGCTGACTTTGGTAAGAATTCTCACTCTTTGCCAGCTTCTGCCATCTTTCCCAGGATCCTGTCTGCGGGCTCCAGAGCAAGCGGGGTTTCCCAGTGGGTCTCATCCTTGTCACCACAAACCATAGAGGAGGGAAAACAATTTTTCCTCTACCATTTATAGTGACTTCTAGGCTGTAGCCCCTTTTTCTCTAGGGCACTTCATAAATGGATAAGTTTATCTAGGTTAAAATTTCTCCACTGTGGCCACTGTAATTTGAGATTATCTTTGGTAAGATACTTGTTCACCCTTAAAACAAAATTTTACTCACTGGAGGCCTCACACTGTACCCAGTCCCTTTTCAACCTTGGACCCAGTCTGACCCTGGCCAGTTTCCAGACCCAGTTCAGAAAAAGTAATGCTCAAATAAAGTCTGACAGCTCATAACACAAAATCTTCCAAGCTAGGGATCTGAGAGAGACTTACCCAGGATCTCCAGAGGCAGCAAGAAAGTAGTGAGCTCAAGAGGCTCAGTGGATACCTACGCCTGTTTGCTCCTTGGGCCATTAGAGTTCTCTTTCATTTTCCTCTTTTGACACTAGAATTGTTAAAAGATAAAGTGAAGCATATTTAAAAAGTTGAGTTCATTTGAACAAAAATGGATTTGAATGAGGCAGTGCCAAACTGGAAGTGGTTAGGCACACTCCACTGACAGGAGCCAAAGACAAAACTTATATAGAGAAATGCAGAAGCAAATAAATTATTTCATTGGCTAGAGCTTAAAGCCTAGTTGGCTATTAGTGATCAGTTGTCCTTAGCATTTCGATTTCATCATTTCGAGGCATTTATAGGCTTAGATATTGCTTTGCTTATCTAGGCTGGACTCCATGGCGTTCAAGCCACATCAGTCTAATTGCCTCCTTATTTAATTAATTTAACATACTTACCTCAGATACTTAGGATTTATATATTGCTCACTCTACTAAGTATTCTTGATTTTGCCTTTCCTTGGCTTTAAGTTCACTTAAGCTAACATATACTGTATTATTAGTTTAAGGGGTAGAATTTACTCAGTCATCATTAGCATATAACACCCAGTGCTCATTACATCAAGTGCCCTTCTTAATGCCCATTACCCAATTATCTGATCCTCCTACCCACCTTGCCTCCAACAACCTTCAATTTGTTTCTTAGAGTTAGTAGTCTCCTATGGTTTTCTTCCTCTCTTGTTTTCATCTTCTTTAATTTTTTCTTCCCTTCCCCTATGTTCATCTGTTTTGTTTCTTTAATTCCGCATAAGAGTGAAATCATATGGTATTTGTTTTTCTCTGATGGCCTTATTTCGCTTAGCATTATACCCTCTAGTTCCATCCACGTCATTGTAAATGGCAGCATTTCATTCTTGTTAAAGGCTAAGTAATATTCCATTATATATATTCCATTATATATATAATATTGCATTATTTATAATATATATCACATGTATATCATATATATATATATAGAATATGGATAAAAAGATGTGAGATATATATATCTCCAATATATATTATATTTAATATTTATATTGTATCTAAAATATAATATATAATACATATATATATGTATGTATATATATTTGATCCATTCATCTATCAATGGACATCTGGGGTCTTTCCATATTTTGGTTACAGTGAACACTGCTGTTATAAATATTGGGGTGCATGTGTTCCTTTGAATCACTATGTTTGTATCCTTTGGATAAAAACCTAGTAGTGCAATTACTGGGTCATAGAGGAGTTCTATTTTGAACTTTTTGAGGAACTTCCATACTGCTCTCCACAGTGGTTGCACCAGTTTGCATTCCCACCAACATTATAAAAGTGTTCCCCTTTAGCCATATCCTCATCAACATCTGTTTCATCCTGAGTGGTTAATTTTAGTCTTTCTGACCAGTGTGAGGTGGTATCTCATTGTGGTTTTTATCTGTATTTTTCTGATGCTGAGTAATGTTGAGCATTTTTTCATGTTAGTCATGTCTATGTCTTCTTTGCAGAAATGTCTGTTCATGTCTTCTGCCCATTTCTTGACTGGATTTTTTGGTTTTTGGGTCTTGAGTTTGATAAGTTCTTTACAGGTTTTGGATACAAGCCCTTTATATGATAAGTCATTTGCAAATATCTTCTCCCATGTTGCGTTTTAGTTTCATTGACTGTTTCCTTTGCTGTGCAAAAGCTTTTTAACCCAATGAAATCCCAATAGTTCCATTTCTGCTTCTGTTTCTCTTGCTTTTGGAGATGTGTCTAGCAAGAAGTTGCTAAGGCTGAGATCAAAGAGGTGGCTGCCTGTGTTCTCCTCTAGGGTTTTGATGGATTGCTGTATCACATTTTGGTCTTTCTTCAATTTTGAGTTTATTTTTGTGTTTGGTGTAAGAAAGTGATCCAGTTTCATTCTTCTGCATGTTGGCTGTCCAATTTTCCCAACAACATTTGTTGAAGAGAATGTCCTTTTTCCATTGCATATTCTTTTCTGCTTTATCAAAAATTAGTTGACCATAGAGCTGAGGGTCCATTTCTGGGTTCTCTATTCTGTTCCATTGATCTATGTGCTTGTTTTTGTGCCAGTACCAACTGTCTTGATGATTATAACTTTGTAATACAGCTTGAAGTCCAGAATTCTGATGGCTCCAGTTTTGCTTTTCTTTGTCAACATTACTTTGGCTATTTCAGGCCTTTTCTCATTCCTTACAAATTTTAGGATTGTTTGTTCCAGTTCTGTGAAAAATGCTGGTAGTATTTTGTAGGAATTGCATTAATGTGTAGATTGCTTTCCATAGCATAGACATTTTAAAAATTCTTGTTCTTCCAATCAATGAGCATGGAATGTTTTTCCATTTCTTTGTTTCTTCCTGAATTTCTTTCCTAAGTGTTCTATAGTTTTCAGTGTACAGATCCTTTAACTCTTTGGTTAGCTTTATTCCTAGGTATCTTCTGGTTTTTGCACAATTGTAAATAGGATCCATTCCTTGATTTCTCTTTCTTCTGCTTTGTTGTTAGTGTATAGAAATTCAACTGATTTCTGTGCATTGATTTATATCCTGCAACTTTCCTGTATCAGTTCTAGCAATTTTTTGGTGCAGTCTTTTGGGTTTCCTACATAGAGCATCATGTCTTTTGCTAAGAGTGAAATTTGACATCTTCTTTGCCAACTGGGATACATTTGGCTTCTTTTTTTTCTATGATTGCTGAGGCCAGGACTTCTAGTACTATACTGAACAACAGTGATGAGAGTGGACATTCCTGTCTTGTTCCTGACCTTAATGGGGAAGCTCTCAGTTTTTCTCCAGTGATGATATTCACTGTGGGTCTTTCATGTATGGCTTTTATGATATTGAGGTATGTTCCCTCTATCCATACATGGCAGAGAGCTCTTATAAGGAAAGTATTCTGTATTTGTCAAATGCTTTTTCTCCATATATTGAGAGAATCATAAGGTTCTTGTCCTTTCTTTCATTAATGTGGTGTATCACATTAATTGACTTGTGGATTTTTTGTTTGTTTGTTTTTTTGACTTGTGGATTTTGAACCACCCTGGCAACCCAAGAATAATTCCCACTTGATCATGGTGAATAATCCTTTTAAGTATTGCTGGATCCTATTAGCTAGTATCTTGGTGAGAATTTTTGCATCCTTGTTCAGGAATATTGGTCTCTAATTTTCCTTTCAAGTGGGGTCTTTGATTTAGTGATCAAGTAATGCTGGCCTCCTAAAACAAGTTTGAAAGTGTTCCTTCCATTTTTATCCTTTGAAACAACTTCAAAATAATAGGTATTAATTCTTCCTTAAATGTTTAGTAGAATTCCCCTGGGAAGCCATCTGGCCCTGGACTCTTGTTTGTTGGGAAATTTTTGGGGAAATTTTTTGACTACTGCTTCAGTTTCATTTCTGGTTATGGGTCTGTTAAGGTTTTCTATTTCTCCCTGTTTCAGTTTTGGTAGTGTATATGTTTCTAGGATTTTATTCATTTCTTCCAGATTGCCTAATTTGTTGGCATATATTTTTTCATAATATTCTTTTAAAATTGTTTGTATTTCTTCAGTGTTGGTTGTTATCTCTCTGCTTTCATTCATGTTTTTATTTGGGTCCATATCTTTTCTTCTTGATATGTCTGGCTAGCAGTTTATCAATCTTCTTAATTCTTTCAAAAACCCAGCTCCTAGTTTAGTTGATGTGTTTCTACATTTTTTTATTCTATATCATTGCTTTCTGCTCTGATCTTTATTATTTCACTTCTGCTAGATTTGGCTTCATTGGCTGTTCTTTTTCCAGCTCCTTTAAGTGTAATATTAGGTTGTGTATTTGAGACTTTTCTTGATTCTTGAGAAAGGTCTGTATTGCTATATACTTCGCTCTCACGACTGCATTTGCTGCACCCCAAGGGTTTTAAACTACCGTGTTTTCATTTTCATTTGCTTCCATGTATTTTTTTAAATTTCTTTTTAATTTCCTGGTTGACTCATTTATACTTTAGTGTGATTTTCTTTAACCTTCATGTATTTGTTGTCCTTCCAAATTTTTTCTTGTGTTTGACTTCAGTTTTTGTAGTGTTGTGGTCTGAAAATACACATCGTATGATCTTTTTGTACTGGATTTGTGACCCATTATGTGATCTATTCTTGAGAATGTCCCACGTGCACTCAAAAAGTGTATTCTTCTGCTTTAGGATGAAGTGATTTCACTATATCTGTTAAATCCATATAGTCCAGTGGGTCATTCAAAGCCCTTGTTTCCTTGTTGATCTTCTGCTTAGATGATCTTTTCATTGCTGTGAGTGGGGTGTTAAAGTCCCCTACTATTGTTCTATTATCAATGTGTTTCTTTAATTTGGTTATGAATTGGTTTATATAGTTGGCTGCTTCTAAGTTAAGGGGCATAAACTTTTTACAATTGTTAGATCTTCTTGTTGGATAGAAACCTTTATTATGATAGAGTGTTCTTCTTCATTTATTACAGTCTTTGGTTTAAATCTAGTTTGTCTCATATAAGGATGGCTACTCCAGCTTTCTATTGATGTTTTGGGTCTACAGTGAGTATCTTTTATGCAGCATATTGATGGGTCTTTTTTTTTTTATCCATTCTGGTATCCTATGTTTTTTGATTGGAGTATTTATGTTCAGAGAAATTATTGAAAAATATGAATTTAGTGCCATTGTATTACCTGTAAAGTTGCTGTTCCTGTAGATTCTCTGTTCCTTGCTGGTCTTTATTACTTTTGGGCTCTCTCCCCGCTCAAAGGATCCCCTTTAATACTTCTTGCAGGGTTGGTTTACTGTTCACAAATTCCCTTAGTTTTTGTTTGTCATGGAAACTATCTCACCTTCTATTCTGAGTGACAGCCTTGCTGGGTAAAATATTCTTGGCTACATATTTTTTCCAGTTAGCACATTGAATATATCATGCCAGTCCTTTCTGTCCTACCAGGTCTCTGTGGACAGGTCTTCTGCCAGCTTTACATGTCTACCCTTTTAGGTTAAGGACTTTTTGTCTGAGCTGCTTCCAGGATTTTCTCTTTATCTTTGAAATTTGCCAACTTTACTGTAATATGTTGAGGTGTTGACCTTTTTTGTTGATTTTGAGGGAAGTTCTCTGTGCCTCCTGGTAATGAATGCTTGTTTCCTTCTCCAGATTAAGGAAGTTCTCAGCTGTAATCTGTTGAAGTAAACCTTCTGCTCCTTTCTCCTGGTCATCATTTTCTGGGACCCATATAATATGAATATTATATCCCTTTTTGCAATGGCTGAGTTCTTTAAGTTTCCCTTCATGATCTAATAGTTTTCTTTCCCTCTTCTTTTCAGCTTCCTTTTTCCCATCATTTTATCTTCTATATCACTGATTCACTCGTCTACTTTGTTCATCCTTGTTTTTATGGCTCCCACTTGAGACTGCATCTCAGTAATAGTATTTTTAATTTTGGCCTGACTAGATTTTAGTTCTTTTATATCTACAATAAGGGATTCTCTAGTGTTCTATTCTTTTTTCAAGCCCAGCTAGTATCTTTATAATTGTTGTTAATTCTACTTCAGACATCTTACTTATATCTGTATTGATTAAATCCCTGGCCCTGTGTACTATGTGCTCTTCTCTCTTTTGGGGTTAATTTCTCTGTCTCTGCATTTTGTAAAGAAAAGGAAGTAAGAAAGAAAAAAGACCCAGCAAAAACAATAATAGCAACACCAAGAACAACAACAAAAACTTCAGGAAGTGTTTCTGGTGTATGCTGTGTACACTCTGCTGTTGTATTTTGGCTCCTATTTCCCACTGTCCATCATCTACAGAGTTCTTCCTTGCTTTTAGTGGGGAGTGTTGGGACCTTTAACTAGGTGCACTTTGATTTGTTTCTCAAGATAACCCTGGAAAAGAAAGAAAAAAAGGAAAAGAAAATAAAGTCTGATTCAAGATAAGTGTAAGGAAAAGGAAGAAAAATGCAAATAAACAGAAAAGAAAAAAAACTATAAGCATGATTCTTTTATTTTATGTTTTTTTTATTATGTTAGTCAACATACAGTACATCCCTGGTTTTTGATGTAAATTTCAATGATTCATTAGTTGCATATAACACCCAGTTATAAGCATGATTCTTAATAATAAAAAAGAAAGAGGGATAAAAAAAGGAAGGAAAGAAAAAAGAAGAGAAAAACATAAGAAGCATGATCTGAACAATAAGAGAAGGAAACAAACAAACCAATAAATGAACGAAAATTATAAGCCTGTTACCAAAAAGAAGTTAGAAAAAAGAAAAATAGATATATATTAAGAAATGAAAAATAAGAAAAAGAAAAATGAAAATTTTAAAATTAAAAAAATGAAAGATGATAAAAAAAAAGCAAGCTTGGTTCT
The DNA here is from genome assembly GCF_024610735.1 of Ursus americanus. NCBI lineage: Eukaryota > Metazoa > Chordata > Mammalia > Carnivora > Ursidae > Ursus > Ursus americanus. The sequence goes on from NC_142164.1 coordinate 76,651,774, forward strand.
ATTTCCACCAGAAGCTAAACTTTTGGAGCATTCTTTAGACTTGATACATGCAGGAGGCTTGTGTTGGCCTTCTGTGAGGGATGCCTACTGGGCTGGCTCCCAAGTGGGACTTGCCCTTAAAACACATAAAACAACAACAACAACAAAAACAAAACAAAACAAACAAACAAAAAAAGCAAGTGGACTTTCCCTTTTATAGATTCCCCTGCCAGGTGTAGTGGGGCAGGGTTTAGTGTAGGGGACTCCAGCCTCTGCCAGAGGTACTGTGTGTCTCTCTGATGTCTAACTGTGCTGGTGGGTGAGGAGGAGGGAGGAATGGTGGAGAGGAAAGTTGGTGTCACCCCCCCCTTCTTGTCCCCAAGGAACTCCAGGCCACCACTGTTCAGGAGGCCATCACAGAAAAATCAATCTCCTATGTCCTGGGCTTTTGTCAGTTCCCTACCCTTAAGCTGTCTGTTCTCTAGCCATTTTGCATGCCTGGCACCAGATATTTCCTTCATTTTATCTCTGGCTGGTGGCTAGGGTTCAAAACTCCAAGTTTTAAAGGGCCTGGCAAGGTTGGGACCCACTCACCTTCCACGGCGGAGAGGCTTGTGGCTGGCCCAGCACCATCCTGTCCCAGAAAAGCAGTAGCACAATACATGTACAGAGGATAGAGTTTATTGTGACACACAGTGAAAAGCTGGAACCAGGTTATTGGCCATCTGTGGGCGATTCAGTCACCTACTCTGTTCTGTCCCAGAAAAGCAGTCTCACAGAGGCTTCAATCCATTGTGGCAAACAGCAAAAGCAGCAGCCAGGTTATCTGCAGACTTCCCACGTCTCTGCTTTATGCTCAGTTCTGCCCCAGAAAAGCAGCCACTCTGCCCACACACAAAGGTTTAAGCCTACCGTGGCTCACAGTGAAAAGTTGTTAGGAGGTTTTCTGCCCTCTGTGCACACCTCTGGCTCTGCTGTTGAGTGCTGCTGAATGGCTCCCAGCTGGCCTTTTGTCCTTGGAGAGGAAAAATATGCTCTTCCAAACGTACTCCAGGAAGGGGAACAATCTCTCCCAGTGGGACCCAAGGGATCTCCTCACCCTGGCTTATTGTGCAATCCCTTTCACTGCACTCCCTCCCACTCTTTTCCTTTCCCTGACTTTGCTCCCTGAAAAGGGTTCCCTCCCCTTCATGCCCTGAAACTTTCCTCTCCCCCAGTTCATGACTCCAAACCTCACATCTGCCACATTCTCTCCCTCCAGCTGTGCACATTGTTTTATTAATCCTCAGATCATATTCCTAGTTGTTCAAAATAATTGGAGTTTGATCTACCTGTGTTCAAAGAATGAACCAAGCTAAGGCGCCCCATACTACTTCACCATCTTTACTCCCTGCTATTCCTTGACTTTTAAGCCTACACTATGGTGTACTTTCTGAAAATGACCATCAGGGAACATGACAATTTGTTCCTTTGCCCTAGAAAAGTAAGGAAAGTGTGAATAACTAAGTTTATCTAATGTTGTGCTAATGTTAACTAATTAAAAATATTAGGAATGATCTTTTCTTTACCAAAATTATGGAAATATGCTGAAAATTAAAATTAAATTTTACCCTCCTATGTTAATTTTACATAAGTAAAATATATTTGAAAGATCGTATACTTTTCAGGTTAAGAGAAACATATGAAAATTTGAACACAAAGACTGGCAAAATAACTATCTACTAAAGTAATTATTTTGGGGATTCTAGATTCATAAATCCTTTTCTTATTTTGGTCATGAAAAATCTAGAAAAAAGCACTAAAGGTACTGACTCAGGTACATAGAAATTGTCAGAGGCCTCTTACTTATTTCAATCTTTCTTTTGTCCAGTAGCCTAGGCATATCCACCTTGTCTAAGAGCAATAGCAGCGAGCGCCAAATGTGTAAAAACTTGAGTTACTTTAATTCTAGGGTTTCCATAAAACTCAATAGTTCCCCAAGTTGTACAGAGTATTCTATTGACAGAAAACCCTCACGACTTCTTGGAAGTTTACATGGCTGAATCAGGTGCCCTGACCCAGTCCTGCCAGCTGAGAAAAGATGAATGAAAAGTATTTATTACTGGTCACAGGCATGATATGGGGTTAGTCTATAACTTTGAAATATTTTAGAAACAAAGAGTCTGGGGAATGGACAGCAAGTTAAAAAGGTTAGCTTGTTTGCTAATTACCTGAGGAGATTGCAATAATAAAAGTGCTTGGAAAAAAATGATTAGAAATACTTACATGTATTCCTCACAATAGCATACATGAATTGGCAATGATATAGAATCAACATTGATGGGATAATTTTACAGTTACTGCTGAGTGTTCAGATGAAACCTCCAGCTTTGCCACCAACATGCACAAGCTGTTTTTCCAAAACATGTGCCTAAGCAACCTCTGCATGACCTTGTACTTGAATGTTTGGTCTTCTGGGGGAAAAATCATCAAAGAAAAACTGCCCCAGTGCTGCAGTAGAGAAGGCCTTAATGACATCACTTTGCCGAAATTACAGGAGGCAACTTCTGCCCAAGGTGCAATTCACAATTCATTTTTCATTTCATTAGCGCCTATTCCCTCCTGCCCCTTTACCACTAATATTCCTTATCCTGTTTAATAGGCCAAAGGTTTGACCTTGGTTCTATCTTCTCACTTTCTAGATAACAATTATAAGATACTTAATCATGGAATTATCCCCTACTTTCTGTCAGTGTCCAATTAGAGAAAAGTCCCACTTTTTTAATGTTTTTTTATTACATTATGTTAGTCACCATACAGTATATCCCTGATTTCTGATGCAAGGTTCGATGATTCATTAGTTGCCTATAACACCCAGTGCACCATGCAATATGTGCCCTCCTTACTACCCATCACCAAAAAAGTCCCACTTTTTGAGCCCTTTCTTCAAGTCATCTAACACAAGCTCATGTCCTATAGAAAAAACTGTAAGAAGTACTTTTTGATATTTTACTTTACTCTTTTAGCTTTATTGGGGTAAAATTGAAATATAAAAATTGCACATATTTAATGTATATATCTTGATGAATTTGGACATCTACAGAAGCCCTTGATACCATTACCACAATCAAGGAACTAAACATATCCATCACCTCCAAAATATTTCCTTGTGTTCTTCTTTGTGTAGGGATGAGCTCTTCCTTCCTTTGGTGGTAAGAACACTTAACATGAGATCTATCTTGTTTACACAAGTACTAGGAAGTACACCCTATTCACAAGACACCCAAAAGTTGTCCAAAGTTTGAGTGTTCTCCCACATTTTAACTTTAACTACAGATGTATTCCTCCTCTTCTTTGGAGGGTACTCAGAGAAAATACATGAAGGGTTTCAAATAGAGCAAATAATTACATGTCCTACAACATATCTATTTTACACATTATTTAAAAATATTTTATAGTATCACCTTTTATGCTAAGAGATTTGAAAAAAATTAGAAAGAGTGCATGAGCAGTGGGAGAGGGGCAAAGGGAGAGAGAGAATCCGAAGCAGGCTCCATCCACAGCACAGAGCCTAATGTGGGGCTCAATCTCAGGACACTGAGATCACGACCTGAGCCAAAATCAAGAGTCAAATGCTTAACCGACTGAGCCACCTAGGTGCTCTGAGATTTTTTAAAGTTTTAATGAAGTATAGCTAACATATAATATTAGTTTCAGGTATACAACATAGTGATTGGACAATTATAAGAGAAGTGTTATTACACTGTTATTAGAATGTTATTACTTTATTATTGACTATACTGCCTATGCTGTACTTTTTCATCCTTGTGGCTTACTTATTTTATAACTGGAGCTTTGTATTTCTTTATTTTATTTTTTTTATTTAAAAAAACAATTTAAATTCAATTAATTTACATATAATGCATTATTAGTTTCAGAAGTAGAGGTCAGTGATTCATCAGTCTTATATAATACCCAGTGCTCATTACATCACGTGCCCTCCTTAATGTCCATCATCCGGTTACCCACCCACTGTAGTTCTTAGTCCTCTTCACCTATTTCATCTATTCCCCATCCCCTCCAGCAACCATGAGTTTGTTCTTTATATTTGCAAGTCTGTCTTTTGTTGTTGCTGTTGTTTGGTTGTTTTCTTTTTTAGAATCCTCACGTAAGTGAAATAATATGGTCTTTGTCTTTCTCTGACTTATTTCACTTAACATAATATCCTCTAGGCTCATCCATATGGCAACTTTTCATTTTATTTTTATGGTTAATACTTCATTTTGTAGATAGATAGATAGATAGATAGATAGATAGATAGATAGATAGATGATTGATAGATCAATTTGCCTATCTAGGCTGAGTAATACTTCAATATCTCACATCTTCTTATCCATTTGCCTATCTATGGACATTTAGATGGCTTGCCCATCTTGGCTATTATAAATAATGCTGCAATAAACATAGGAGTCCATATATATTTTCAAATGTGTGTTTAAGTATGATATCATATAACAGAGTACAGCTGAAGTTGAGGAAAAGCAAAAACTCTGAAAGTGACAAGTAAGTTACTGGTATCTGGGGAATGTTATCTTAAGTCATACTCTGCTAAAAATTGTGTCAGCTTTTGTGTGGATTTCATAGAAAAACAAGTCAGGTTCTCATCCTCACCCTTGAACCTTACAGCTGACTGGAAGTGTTTGCAGGACACCTTACCACATACTAACTCTGGATTGGAAAGGGATTTTTTTTATGTTAGCCTCACTTCCAAATGATCAATTGATTCAGTAAACATTCATTGATGCCTAGGAGTTTCTAAGCAGTCAACTGGATGCTGGATTTGCAAAGACCATCTAAACATGGTCTTGCCCTAAAGTTCTTGCCCTAAAGTTTTGCCCATGGTCTTTGCCTCACAGAAGAAAATGGACATTCATTCATTCAATCCACAGTTGTTTGTTGATTGCTTACCACATCCTGCCCACTGTTCTAGCTGCTGGGGGTATAGAGGTGAGAAAAACAGGGAAGAACCCTGCCCTTAAGAAGTTTATATTTTCTCAGGAGCAACACACTTTGGGAGTGTGGCAATTTACAAACACTGAAATAAGTTCATGAAGTGTGTATCTCCTGATCCAAACCTGGATTTTGTCTCTGTCAGTAGTTTTGAGGGGAATTCCCATATGCTGCTTTTTCTCCATCACATGCTGTATTTCCATTGTTCACCACACTATCATGTCCACACCAGATCCTTTGAGAGAGCTGGGACACACTGAATGTGGTTGTGTTTGTGTACCCATCCAAGGGACACCCCCATCAAGACAAGAGAATGCAACAACTCAGTACATGTCCTATGATGAGACTGGGTCATGGGGGAATGTGTTACCTATGGGAGTTTTTGTGGTGGCTTCCTCCCATGGATGGAAAACCTCCACACCTATCCTTAAACTACACTAGACTGTCTCTCTACTCATGTCCATTTTCTTCCAAAACTTTCAGTAATGTTTTATCTTATCTCTATCATCTTTTAAGCTATGGCTGATAGACAGGAAATCTATACTGATAATATTATAATAACTATAAAACCCCACATAGCTGAATAAATTAAAAAAAATTAAATGTCCCATGAATCAAAAGATATACTTAACTGAAAATTATGGAATAAGTTATATGGAATGATATCATCTATGACTATGAACACCATGACCCTGATGCCTGAAAATGGGCCTGGTGCGTAAGATCTAGGATCTCCAAACACTACTTTAGGCACTGGATAGAGTAGGAAAAGTGTGAACTCCCAGTCTAGTAGTGGTGGAGAAACAGATAATTATTCAAATAATTAAAACAAAATGAAGCGCACTACTGATGTGTACTTTAGGAGAAAGAAGGTGGGCTGGGAGAACTTGGCCTGGAAAACTAGCCTAGTTGAGTGGAATCAGACAAGCCTTGCCTCAAGAAATGCATCACAAGCTGACTTGAAGGATGACCAGGAGATCCCCAGGAGAAGGCAGAGTGTGAGTTTGGGGGATTTTAAATAAATCTGGAACATCAGTGAGGTTCTGTGAGCCAAAGGCAATACAGGAGGGCCTGATGGCTTTGATGGTCTTAACCCCTTCTCTCTAAGGGCCACATTTTATTTTCTGTGTATGGCCTGAGGATCTCAAGGCCCACCTAGAGTTTTAAATGTGTTAAATCCCAGTGTATTCAACCAACTGTGTTTTGATGGGCACTTAGGTCATTTCTGGTTTTCCACTATTAGCAATAAAACTAGGATAATACCATTGCTCGTAAGTTTTTGTATATCTGTCCAGTTATTTCCTAGGAATAACTGTATTGAAGGAAAGCTTCTATATCTGCAGTTTGCATGTTTGTAGTGTTGGTGCTTATTCCCAGCCTGTACAGTCCTACCTGCAGAGGTTTGAGTGCTAGTTCACCACATTCTCACTGTGGTAGGCGTTCTCTAAACATAGCTGCCATCAATAACTTCCCTCCTTCTTTCCATGCACACATTGATCCTCATATCATGAGATAGAGTATAACTCTCTTCCCCTTGACTACAGGATGTGTTTGAACAATAGAATGTGGCAGAAGTGATGTGTATTTCTTCCAAGTCTAGGACATAAGAGGACTTAATTCTACCCATGTCTCCTGAAATTCTTACCCTTAGGATTGTTCTTTCTGAGAATACAAATGTCATGCTATGAGAAGCTCAAAACACATGAAGAGGGCAGGTAGAGGTGATAAGATTGGCAACCTCAAATGAACGAATAGTCAGCATGAAAAGCCAGTCATGGGAATGAGTCTACTTGGAAGTTCAGGCCAGTAGAACCTTCATATCACTGCAGCTGCAAGCCACATTTGACTACAACTGCATGAGAGATCCCAAGTGAGAACTACTCAGTTGATAGTAGTCAACCCACTGAACTGTGAGAGATACTACATTTTTATTTTAAGCTACTAAGTGTCGGGGTGTTTTTAGATGTAGCAATGAATAACTGGATCACTCACCAACACTGTTTCTATTTTATTTAATTATTTCACCGCAGGAGGAGGTATAAAAAGGAGGATCGGATTTTAGCTTATACATATAATATCTTTTATACCCTTGGTAATAAAGAAGTGAAATACAGGCAATCCTATCAATTAGATTTTAGGTAATGGATATCATAGAGAGTCAGAAGGTGCCATTGTCCAGGTCCCCAGGGCCAGGTACTAGAATCTTCTATCATAGCTTATCATTCTCAGAGGTAATACCCTAGAGCACAGGGGTTAATAAAACTGGCTTTGGAATGAGGCAGATCTGAATTAGAATCTGAGCTCTAGCACTTATTATCTGTGTGAACTTGGACAAGTTACTGTAGCTTTGTGAGCCCCTGTTTCCTGATCTGTAAACTGGGAATGATGGAAAAAGTTGTTTTGCATGTTGAAAGATAAGTGGGGGCACATTCTCTGATGCTGTATCTGGTACACAGTAGTAGTCAGTATGTGAGAAATATTGTTCTATTTTTTATTATTAATTTAATAAATGGCAGTGGCGGCAGCAGCACAGGTATCAGAAGTAGTAGTAGCATGATTTAGTTAAGTGCCCAATGTACTTTATGTATTGTTACCATTATATAACAGTCTTTGGATCAAAAGCAATTTGAATTTCCCCTTGTATTCCTGGGACATAGCATCAGTTATAGATCCATATCGCCCTCCTCCACTCCTCCTTGACCAGAGAAGACAGATTTTCTCTGAAGGATGAGTCTGTGGGAGTCTGGGCTATAGCCCAGAACTGCTGCAGCTGGTGATCTATCAGTCTTGTCTCAGTGAGGCTCTGAGACCTAATTCTACTCCTCCCTGCCCTCCCTGGAGTGGGGAACATGGAAACCTACAAAGACCAGTCAAGTTCCATGAGGAAGCATTCACATCATGCCTGGGTAAGCTACACATCAGTGTGGAGGAGAAGGATGTCAGAACTCCTGGAGTTCTAACCTATCTTTTGCTCAGGGTGAGGACATTGTGTGTAGGGGCAGGATTAGTGCCATTTCTATAATTTTCTTTTTGTTTTTTCTACACACCCTGCCATTCATAGATGTGCTGTGTTAAGAGGAATTAAAGTAACAGACCATCAGTGAATGAAGGTCACCCTCACAGTTCCATCTGTAACTGACTGTGCTAGCAATGACATGCCACCATCTACTAGATATTGGAGGAATGGGGACCATTCCCTCCATAGGTTTGTAAAACTTTCTGAGGGTGTCAATAGGATGGGAGAGGCCTCTTCATAGTCTCTGAGAAAGACCCCAGAAGCCAGTAGGTAGCTGATTCCTGCTTTCTTGTTAACTCAGAAGAAATGGAAACAAATCCCCTGGAAGAGGGAGGCTTCTCAGATAAGCAAATTTCCTATGCCAAAACAGAACATCTTGACTAAACTGGTTTAACTCGTGATGGCAAATTATCACATGTAACAAAAAGTTCATGAGTAGGATTTTTCTGAGATGGTTTAATGTACAGTAAAGGAAGCCATCAACAAAATGAAAAGGGAACCTATGAAATGTGAAATCATTTTGCAAATCATATATCTGATAAGGGGTTAATATCCAAAAAAAATATGAAGAACCAAAGAACTCATACAACCCAAGAGCAAAACGAAACCAAAACAAAATCCAATTTAAAAATAGGAAGAGGATGTGAATAGACATTTTTCCACAGAAGACATACTGATGGCCAACAGTTACATGAAAAGGTGCTCAACAACACTCATCATCAGGGAAATGCAAATCAAAACCACAATGATATATTACCTCACACCTGTTAGAAAGCTATTATGACAAAGGCAGGGCACCTGGGTGGTTCAGTCAGTTAAGCATCCGACTCCTGATTTCGGCTCAGATCATGATCTCAGCCTTGAGATCAAGCCCTGCATAAGAGCCTGCACTGGGCATGGAGCCTGCTTAAGTTTTCTCTCTCCCTCTCCATCTGCCCCTCCCCCCACTTATGCATGTGCTCTCTCTCTCTAACTAAATAAAAATTTTTAAGAAAATTAAAAAGCAAGAAATAACAGGTGTTGGTGAGAATGTGGGAAAAAGAAAACCTTTGTATGCTGTTGGCGGGAATGTAAATTGGTGCAGCCATTATGGAAAACAGAATGGAAGTTCCTCAATATATTAAAAGTAGAACTACCATATGATCCAGCAATTCTGCCTCTGGGTATTTATCTGAAGGCAATGAAGTCACTAACTCAAAAAGATATCTGCATCCCCATGTTCACTGAAGCATTATTTACAATACCCAAGACAAAAACATCTATGTATCCATTGATGGAAGAATGAACAAAGTGATGGAGGAATAAATAAAGAAAAATGAATAAATGATGGAGGAATGAATAAAATAAAGATATATCTATAATCTCTCTCTCTCTCTCTCTCTCTATATATATATATATATACATAGATGTACAAAGATACATAGATACGTAATAGAATATGTTTTAGCCATGAAAAAGAAGGAAACCCTAGCATTTTTGAGAACCTGGATGGGTTTTGAGGGCATTATGCTAAGTGAAATAAGTCAGATAGAGAAAGACAAATACATACGATCTCACTGATATGTGTGATTTAAAATAAAACAAAAACAAACTCATAGATACAGAGAAGAGATAGGTGGTTGCCAGAGGCAGGGGCAGTGTGGGTGGATGAAATAGGTAAAGGGGGTCAAAAGGTACACACTTCTGGTTACAAAATAAATAAGTCTTGTGGTGTAATGGGGAAAAAAACAACTAAGTAGGTCACTGACCTCATGACATCGCCATCATAAAGGAACTAGGTGATTTTTGTATTCTTGTTCTTTCTTTTTTATTGCACAATTCTGGGACACCTTCTCAAAAAAAATAATGTGCAGTGGAAAATGAGGAGCTGATTATTCCCATGTGTTTCTTATTAAGAACAAGGGCTCTTGTATCATAATGTATAAACTTGTCAAATCACTAAGTTTTACACCTGAAACTAATGTAACATTGTGTGTCAACTAGACTAAAAGTAATAATAATAATAATAAATAAAAAGGAAAAGAAAATAATAGAAAAAAAGAAACAATCTGCTCTTTCAGAATCTGTTTCTACTGAGCTTTTTCTGAGTGTTCTGAGACTGAATAATCTATTAGTCCAGTGGGGCAATGTATAAAGAGCTTCCATCAGATTCCATTCAGTAAAAATTTCATACCCTTTTCCTTTTCATCATGATATAACCTTCATGGAAGATTAGACATTGATGTTTGTTTTCATATCTGTCCACTATTCCTACCCCAACATCTGATTTTCAGCTGTGATAAATTTCTTCAAAACAGGGTACCAGAGCCTGTGCTAGTTTCTTGGGATTCAAGGCTCCTGCACCCATAGAGCTCACAGACTATTGGAGACTATATCAAGAGAAAAAGCAATGATACAACCTGAGAAGAGGTCTCTCTATCACAGGGCCATTAGGTAGGCTCTGTAAGTGTTTAGCCAAAAAATACTTGCACCTAAGATCAGTGGAAGTTAGGCAGGAGAGGTGAGGGAGTAGAATGGGGTCAAGTTTTATTGATAGGATCTGGTGGTTGATTGAATTAAGGATGGTGAGAGCATTGGAGGAGTCTGGGATCACTTGAGCAGGTGGGTAGGTAGTAGTGTCTTTCACAGAGTTATTGACATCAGCGAAAGCACATGTTTGCTGGTGGTCAGAGAAGATAAATTCAGATGTGTACATGTTGAGTGTCAAGTGTCTATGAGACTGCCAGAGAAGTCTAAAAGGCCACTGGATACTCAGGACCATCACCAAGGAGAGAAACCGAGATGAAGGTGAGGATCTGGGAGTGAGTCGTCAGTGGGTAGAAACACAACATAGTGGTTAAGATCTAATTTTCTTAATAGTCTCCAGTACTTACTATATCTGTTATGTTGTGTAGTCTACTTAAGCCCTCTGCATCTCAGTTTCATAATCTAAACAAATGGGGATAATGATAATATTTTACAACAATCATTTACATCTGTCTCACCATTTAGTATAGCATAATGCTCCATTTTATAAATTTTAAAAAGCTGTTCCAGTGTTAGTTATCCTTTTGGCAAAAGGGGAATGAATCCTTATCTGCTTGAACACCCATACGAGGTACATTCAGTACTTTAAAATGGGTATGTACTCCTCTTAGAAACAGATATAAGTAAATTAATAAAAATTTTATTCTTTGGAGCTCCTGTGTGGCTCAGTCATTGAGCATCTGCCTTCGGCTTCGGGCCTGATCCCGGGGTCCTGGGATCGAGCCCCGCATCGGGCTCCCTGCTCCACTGGGAGTTTGCTTCTTCCTCTCCCACTCCCCTGCTTATGTTCCCTCTCTTGCCAGCTGTCTCTCTCTCTCTGTCAAATAAATAAATAAAATCTTTTAAAAAATTATGCTTTGATGTGTACCACTAAAAGAAATAACATCACCAGGCAGTCACACAGAGATTCCCACCCACCTCCTTTCAATCCCTCTACCCATTGCCTTCTGCTGCCTGAACCCATCCTTGTCTCCTCCCAGCCCTGTCCCCAATACCAGAGTGATGGAGATATGACCTGTTTCTCTATCACTCCACTGTTACATCACCTCCAGTGCCTTGGAAACTTTTCTTTTGTCATCAGGAGTCACTTGTCTCAGAAAACAACCAAAACCTGGGGGAGGGCTCCTCCAGTGCTGCCACTATCCAGTGAGAGGTGGGGGATGGGGGGTGTGTTGGTTTCAGGGGTCTCAAACAGGGATTCGTGATTTATTTCACATGAAAAGAAAAAAAAAACACCTAACCAGCTTGTCACACCAAGAAGCTGATCACCATTAACTCCCTGCATGTTTCTCCTCTAGTTACCCCAGACCAAAGGGAGAGAATTCAGAACCCTGTTTATCTAACTTGTCCCACCCCTGTAAGGAAAGCTCCACTCTTCCAGAGAGTCCTGCTTTTTTTTTCCCAAGAATCACTTGTGACATCCAAGTGATGTCCCTGAGGGATGGCTGCTGGAGGATGCAGCTTCTCTAGGATCTCAGGAGGACTTCTTCTCTGAGCAGTCTAACTACTATCTTCTCCAAAGGCAGCACTTCATTTTGCAGCCAGGAGATCTGAGGCACCACTTGGCATTGAGACGCTGTGAAGGTGAAACAGACAGACAGAAAGAAGATCTCCTAAAAACAGGCCAGGTGGGAGTTACTGTTTTCATAATATGGTGTTTGAATGTAATCTTTATTACTAACCATAAATGGGTTTTTCTAAGTGAACAACTGTATTCTTCAGATGCCGTGTCTCCAATCTAAGAGTTTTCATTTAAAACTGTGTATGGAATATTTGTCTTTTTCTCATTGGAGAGACAATCTTTAGACTTTCTATGGCATTCTGGAGCCAACTGAGTTTGAATCAGTATCAGAGGTCATTCCTTGGTATGATGCCATACAATTCACCACCATCCCTCAAAAAAGACAAAAATAACTTAAGTAAACAATATTTGTGTTGTAGACAGAATTCTAAGATATCCTCCTAAGATTCCTGCCACCTAGTTATTCAATTGAATACATATGTATGTACTGTTGCGACAGGGCTTTATAGTTATAATTCAGTTGACCTTAAGATAGAGAGATTATCCTGGATTGTTTGGTGGGCTCACTGAGCCTGCTGTAATTGCTGATTCCTTAAAAGCAGAAGAGTGAGGCCAAAAGAGCTGGTCAGTGATATGAAGCAGAAGGTGAATGCAGAGAGATTCCAAGTGTGAGGAGGGACTTGACCCATTTTTGCTGGAGAAGGCCACATGCAAAGGAGGAGATGGAATGTGGGCAACTTCTAGGAGCAAAAACCAGTCCTCAGAAGACAGCCAGAAAGGAAATAGGGACCCCACTTTTATAGCTGCAGGGAATGATACCTGCCAACAACCTGAATGAGCCTGGAAGCAGGTTTTTCCTCAAAACCTCCAGTAATGAACACAACCCTGTAAACATCTTGATTTTAGCCTTGTAAGATTCTAAGCAGAGGTCCCAGACAAACTCCCCTGGAGGTCTGACCTACAAAAACTGTGAGGTAGTAACTTTGGGTTATTTGAAGCCTTGGAGTTTATGGTAAATCGGTTGGGCATCATTATCCCCATGTCGTTCTGCCACCATCCTGCCCTGCCTTCCACAAAATATAATTGAAATACTTAAACTCATGTCTCCAATATTGGTGTCATCATAATATCTTTCTTTCTTTAGTGTGTGTGTGTGTGTATGTGTGTGTGTGTGTGTGTGTGTGTGTGTGTGAGAGAGAGAGAGAGAGAGAGAGAATGTGCCAGTAGGCATGTGACTTATAATTTGATCCAATTTTATTATACTCTGTTTTCTGCATTACTATAGACTCATTTAAACAGTTTTGCTAAAAGAAGTCAAAAAGCAGATATATATATATATATATATATATATATATATATATATATATATAGAGAGAGAGAGAGAGAGAGAGAGAGAGAGAGAGTTGGTGTGTCTTTGGGTGACAGGTTTTGTAGAGCACATCCCAGTAGGGAATTATACAATGATTAGAAACTTGGTCATATTATTAATTACTGATTTTGATGATCAATTACTTCTCAAATTTCAGATACTACTTGCGTATACATACAAAGCCCTGTGTTGGGTAAGTTTCTTTTTTAAAGCAATCGTTCATATCTTTGCTTTCCTTTACCTCTCACAGTGCCAGCAATTAGAATGAAATGAAAACAAAATTTATATCACCTCAAAAATGCTAAAATAAAAATGTCCCACCCTAAGTGCACTCAGTTCTATTTTGCCAGATATTTGAGAAAGGCAGAATTCAGTGTAGTACCTGTATTTGAGGGTGAAAAGCTTCCATCAAGGAACAGAATATTATCACACTTAAATGAATGAGAGAGCATATAGGAGCTCCATTTTGAGACTCAGGTTCCAGGGGCCACAGAAGAGAGCAAGTCAAGAGGCATCAAGAATGGATGGAGACAACAAGGGAGGTATTTGCTGCAGGAGAAGACAATTTTATTTTTTATTAGGAACTGGTCTGGCCATGGTGTGGGTAGAAATATAGTGCCTTTAAGGGAATAACCTTCAAGTTACCTACTGGATGGTGGATCTCAGACTTACTTTTCTCTGCTTGTACCCTCAACCCTCAATCCCTTCTCAATCTATGTTCCACTTGCATTCCAACCTGTGCCTCAGAGGGCCTTACATCGTTGGTTGGCTGTCTGGCCCAAGTCAGCTTTCAGTGGCTGCTTGAATACTGCATATTCTTCCTCAATTGCATTAGGTTATGTTTCCATTAAGTTTCATTCTTAGTCCTAGAGTTGTGAGAATTAGCCTGTGTGTGTCTCTGTCTGGGTCAACTTCATGTCCCCCAAGTTCCCATCACATTTCCTATTGCATAGTAGGTGTCAAGCGTTTGCTGCCAAGAGCTGAATTAAGTCTCAACCTGCTTCTCTATGATACTGTGAAAAATCAACAAGACAAACTGCTTTATCTAGGGCTGAGGACATATATTAGATGTTTTAATATATTTCCCTTTTTTAAAATCTTTAATTTGCAAGTTTAAGTTTCTTCACTGCAATCAACAGGAATAGGGCTCATGATCATGATGTTAACAAAACAGCTTTTTTTTGCATATCTGAATCATATGATTTCACTTACAATTGAAATCTAAGAAACAAAACAAGTGAACAAATAAACAGAAACAGACCCACAAATACAGAGACCAAACTGGTGATTGCCAGAGGGGAAGGGGGTGAAGGGATGGGCAAAATAGGGTAAGGGGATTAAGGGTACAAACAGCCTTTTATCTGGTAACATTCACATTTCAAATTAACAAGGCAGGAAACAACAGATGTTGGTGAGGATGTGGAGAAAGGGCAACACTCTTACACTGTTGGTGAATGTTATGACTGTTTTTTGCATGTCCTGAAAATAAAGATCAATTGACATTTTGGTTATCATTGTATTGAGTATGAAAACTATGGAAGCTCTGGTTTGGAAGCATGGTTTTGGGTCTACCATTATACTAGGGGACTGACATACAATGTAATCCACATCACATGCTATAATACCATTAACTCATCTCCCCCACCCAATCCCATTGCCCCCCCAAGGCCCTTAGGTCAGAGTAGCATAACAGACCTGTTACTGATGAATCACTGTATGTAATCGCTCTCCTAATGGGACCAGGGGACACTGCATTGTAATTGTGAGTTAGGCCTGTGATGTGACTGGCATCTCTGCGGTTGTATGGTGATGTCTTTCTCCTCACTGCAGCAACCTACCTCTTCATCCTCTAACTAGACTTTTTTTTAATAATAATTTTTTTATGTTATGTTAATCACCATACACTACATCCCTAGTTTTTGATGTAAAGTTCCATGATTCATTACTTACGTGTAACACCCAGTGCACCATGCGATACTTTCCCTCCCTAATACCCATAACCGGCCTATTTCATTCCCCACCCCCTGAAGCTCTCAGTTTGTTTCCCAGAGACCATAGTCTCTCGTGGCTCATTCCTCCTTGTGTTTACCCACCCCTTTCTTCTTCCCTTTCTTCTCCTACCGATCTTCCTACTTCTTATGTTCCATAAATGAGTGAAACCATATAATAATTGTCTTTCTCGGCTTGACTTATTTCACTTAGCATTATCTCCTCCAGTCCCGTCCATGTTGCAGCAAATGTTGAGAAATCGTTCTTTTTGATGGCTGAGTAATATTCCATTGCATAAATGGACCACATCTTCTTAATCCAGTCATCTGTTGAAGGGCATCTTGGCTCCCTCCATGGTTTAGCTATTGTGGACAATGCTGCTATGAACATTGGGGTGCATATGGCCCTTCTCTTCACTATGTCTGTATCTTTGGGGTAAATACCCAGTAGTGCAATTGCTGGATCATGGGGGAGCTCAATTTTTAACTTTTTAAGGGACCTCCACAATGTTTTCCAGAGTGGCTGTAACAGCTTGCATTCCCACCAACAATGTCAGAGGGATCCCCTTTCTCCACATCCTCTCCAACAATTGTTGTTTCCTGTGTTGTCAATTTTTGCCATTCCGACTGGCATAAGGTGGTATCTCAGTGTGGTTTTGATTTGAATTTCCCTGATGGCTAACAATTTTGAACATTTTTTCATGTGTCTGTAGGCCATTTGTATGTCTTCATTGGAAAAGTGTCTGTTCATATCTTCTGCCCATTTTATGATGTGTTTATTTGCTTCTTGTGTATTGCACTTGAGGAGTTCTTCTCCCATTCTGTGGGCTGCCTCTTAATTTTTTTGACTGTTTCCTTGGCTGTGCAGAAGATTTTATCTTGATGAAGTCCCACATGTTCATTTTATCTTTTGTTTCTCTTGAATTTGGAGATGTGTCATGAAAAAAGTTGCTGTGGCTGATGTCATAGAGGTTGTAGCCTATGTTCTCCTCTAGGATTGTGATGGATTCCTGTCTCAGATCGGGGTCTTTCATTCATTTGGAGTTTATCTTTGTGTATGGTGTGAGAGAGTGGTCAAGTTTCATTCTTTTGCATGTAGCTGTCCAATTTTCCCAGCACCATTTATTGAAGAGACTGTCTTTATTCCACTGGATAAAAAACATTCTGCTTTATCAAAGATTAGTTGCGCAAAGAGCTGAGGGTCCATTTCTGGGTTCTCTATTCTGTTCCATTGGTCTATGTGTCTGTTTTTGTGCCAGAACCATGCTGTCTTTGTAATCACAGCTTTGTAGTATAGCTTGAAATCTGTCAACGTGATGCCCCCAGCTTTGTTTTTCCTTTTCAACAATTCCTTGGTGATTCAGGGCCTTTTCTGGTTCCACACAAATTTAAGGGCTGTTTGTTCCAGTTCTTTGAAAAATGTCATTGGTATTTTGATCGGGATAGCATTGAAAGTGTAGATTGCTCTGGGTAGCATGGACATTTTAACTATGTTAATTCTTCTGATCCATGAGCATGGAATATTTTTCCATCTTTTTGTGTCTTCTTCAATGTCTTTCAAGAGTGATTTGTAGTTTCTAGAATATAGATCCTTTACCTCTCTGGTTAAGTTAATATCCAAGATAATGTATGATTTTTGGTGCTATTGTAAATGGAATGGATTCCCTAATTTCTCTTTCTTCAGTCTCATTGTTTGTGTATAGAAATGCAACTGATTTCTGAGCATTGATTTTGTATCCCACCACATTACTGAATTGGTCTATCATTTCTAGCAGTTTGGGGTGGATTCTTTTGGGTTTTCCATGTAGAGTATCATGTCATCTGTGAAGAGAGACAGTTTGACTTCTTTTTTGCCGATTTGGATGCCGTTTATGCCTTTTTGTTGTCTGATTGCTGTTGCAAGGACTTCTAGTACTCTGTTGAATAATAATGGTGAGAGTGGGCATCCTTGTCGTGTTCCTGATCTTAAGGGAAAGGCTTCCAGCTTTTCCCCATTGAGAATGATATTTGCTGTAGGCTTTTCATAGATGGTTTTTATGAAATTGAGGAATGTGCCCTCTATCCTTACACTCTGAAGGGTTTCAATCAGGAAAGGATGCTGTAATTTGTCAAATGCATTTTCTGCATCAATTGAGAGGATCATAGGGTTCTTGTCTCTTCTCTTATTAATGTGATCATTCACACTGATAGATTTGCAAATGTTGAACCACCCTTGCATCCCAGGGAGTGAAGTTCTTTGTAGATCTTGGATACTAGCCCTTTATATGATTTGTCATTTGGAAAAATCTTCTCCCACTCTGTTTTTTGTCTTTTATTTCTGTTGACTGCTTTGCTGTGCAGAAGCTTTTTATCTTGGTGAAGTTCTAATAATTCACTTTTACATTTGTTTCACTTGCCATTGGAGACATGTCTAGCAAAACGTTGCTGCAGCCAAGGTGGAAGAGGTTGCTGCCTGTGTTTTCTAGAATTCTGATGGATTCCAGTCTCACATTTAGGTCTTTCATTGATTTTGAGTTTATTTTGTGCATGGTTAAAAAAAGTGGTCCAGTTTCATTCTCCTACCTGTGGCTGACAAATTTTCCCAACACCATTTGTTGAAGAGACTGTCATTTTTCCATTAGATATTCTTTCCTGCTTTGTTGAAAATGGTTGACCATAATGTCAAGGATCCATTTCTGGATTCTCTATTCTGTTCCTTTGATCTTTGTGTCTGTGTTTGTGCCAGTATGATACTGTCTTGATGATTACAGCTTTGTAATACACCTTGAAGTCCGCCATTGTGATGCCACTAGCTTTGCTTTTCTTTTTCAACATTCCTCTGGCTATTCGGGGTTTTTTGGGGTTTTTTGTTTGTTTGTTTTGTTTTTTTGGTTCCATACCAATTTTAGGATTATTTGCTCCAGCTCTGTGGAAATGTTGATGGTATTTTGATACAGATTGCATTGAATGTGTAGATTGCCCTGGGTAGCATAGACATTTTAACAATATTTATTCTTCTAAACCATAAGCATGGAATGTTTTTCCATTTTGTTGTGTCTTCCTCAATTTCTTTCAGAAGTGTTCTGAAGTTTTTAGAGTACAGATCCTTTACCTCTTTCGTTAGGTTTATTCTTAGGTATCTCATGGTTTTTGGTGCCATTGTAAATGGGATTGATTCTTTTTTTAATTTTTTTTATTATATTATGTTAGTCACCATGCAGTACATCGATTCTTTAATTTCCCTTTCTTCTGTCTCATTGTTAGTGCATAGAAAAGAAACTGATTTATGTGCATTGATTTTATATCCTGCCACGTTGCTGAGTTGCTGTATGAGTTCTAATAACTTGGGGGTGGAATCTTTTGGGTTTTCCACATAAAGTATCATGTGACCTGTAAAGACTGAGAGTATGACTTCTTCTTTGCCAATTTGAATGCTTTTTATTTCTTTTTGTTGTGTGATTACTGAGGCTAGGACTTCTAGTACTATGTTGAACAAAAGTGGTGAGAGTGGGCATTTCTGTCGTGTTCCTGAACTTAAGGTAAAGTTCTCAGTTTTTCCACATTGAGAATGTTATTCACTGTGGGCTTTTCATAGATGGTTTTTATGATATTGAGGTATGTGCCGTCTCCCTACACTGGAGAGTTTCAATCAAGAAAGGATGCTGTATTTTGTCGAATGCTTTTTCTGGAACAATTGAGAGGATCATTCAGTTCTTGTCCTTTTTTTATTAATGTCATATACCACGTTGATGGATATATGAAGGTTGACCCACCATTGCAGCCAAGGAATAAATTCCACCTGGTTGTGGTGAATATGCTTTTAATGTACGGTTGGATTCTATTGGCTTGTATCTTGATGAGAACTTTGGTTAACATTTTCATCAGGGATATTAGTCTGTAATTATTCTTTTAGTTTGGGTTTTTGTCTGGTTTGGAAATCAAGGTAATGCTGGCCTCATAGGAGTTTGGAAATTTTCCTTCCGTTTCTATTTTTGAAGGAGCTTCAGAACAACAGGCATTAGTTCTTCTTTAAATGTTTGGCAGAATTACCCTGGGAAGCCATCTGGTGCTGGACTCTTGTTTCTTCAGAGAGTTTAATTATGCTTCAATTTCCTTGCTGGTTGTGGGTCTGTTCAGGTTTTCTATTTTTTTTTCCTGTTTTAGTGTTGGTAGTTTATAAGTCTCCAGGAATGCTTCCAATTCTTCCAGATTGCCTAATTTGTTGGCATATAGTTGCTCACAATATGTTTTTAAATTTTTTAAATTTCCTTGGTGTTGATGTGATCTCTCCTCTTTCATTCATGATTTTACTTATTTTGGTCCTTTGCCTTTTCTTTTTAATAAGTCTGGCTAGGGGTTTATTGATTTTATTAATTCTTTCAAAGAACCTGCTTCTAGTTACATTGATGTGTTCTACTGTTCTTTTGGTTTCTATTTTATTGATTTGTGCTCCAATCCTTATTATTTCTCTTCTCCTGCTGGGTTTACACTTTATTTGTTGTTGTTTCTCCAGCTCCTTTAGGTATAAGCTTACCTTGTTTATTTGAGACATTTCTACACTTTTGAGAAAGGTTTGTAATGCAATGTATTTCCCTTTTAGGACCGCCTTTGCTGCACCCCCAAAGGTTTTGGAAGTTGTGTTTTCATTTTCATTTGTTTCCATGATTTTGTAAAATTCTTTAATTTCCTGGTTGACCCATCATTCTTTAGTAGGATGCTCTTTAACCTCCAAGTGTTTGGGTTCCTTCCTAATTTCATCCTGTTCAAGTTTCAAAGCCCTGTGTTCTGAAAATATGCAGGGAATAATCCCAATCTTTTGATACTTGTTGAGACTTGATTTGTGACCCAATATGTCATCTATTCTGGAGAATGTTCCATGTGCCCTTGAGAAGAATGTGTATTCTGTTGCTTTAGAATAGAATGCTGTGTATATATTTGTGAGGTCCATCTGGTCCAGTGTGTCATTCAAAGCCCTTGTTTCCTTGCTGATCTTCTGCTTAGATGATCTGTCTATTGCTGTGTGTGGGGTGTTAAAGTCTCCTACTATTATTGTGCTATTATCAATGGGTTTTTTAATTTGGCTCTGAATTGGTTTATATATTTGGCTACTCAGGAACATAAATATTTATAACTGTTAGATCTCTTTGTTGGTTAGACCCTTTAAGTATGATGTAGTGTCCCTCTCCATCCTTTACTTCAGTCTTTGGTTTATGATCTAATTTGTCTGATATGAGGATTGCTACCCCCACTTTCTTTTGATGTCCATTAGCATAATTTTTTTCCAGCCCCTCACTTTCAATCTGGAGGTGTCTTTGCCTCTAACATGAGTCTCTTGTAGACAGAATATGGGTGGGTCTTGCTTTTTTATCCAATCTTATACCCTGAGCGTTTTGATCGGAGCATTCATCCCATCTACTTTCAGAACAGCTATTGAAGGATAGGAATTTACTGCCATTGTATTACCTCTAAAGTCCCTGTTCCTGTATATTTTCTGTTTATTTCTGGTCTATGTTAATTTTGGGCTCTCTGTTCACTTGCAGGATCCCCTTTAATATTTCTTGGGAATGGTTTTGTGATCACAGATTCCTTTAGTTTCTGTTTCTCCAGGAAGCTCTTTGTCTCTCCTTCCATTCTGAAGGACATCCTTACTGGATAAAGTACACTTGGCTGCATGTTTTTCTCACTCAATACCCTGAATATATCATGCCAGCCCTTTCTGGCCTGCCAGGTCTTTGTGGATAGGTCTACTGACAGTCTAATATTCCTACCCTAATATGTTAAGTACCTCTTGTCTTCAGCTGCTTTCAGGATTTTCTCTTTATCTCTGAAATTTGCAAATTTCTGTGTTATATGTGGGGGTGTTGGTCTATTTTTATTGATTTTGAGTGGGGTTCTCTGTGCCTCATGAACTGAATCCCTGTTTCCTTCCCCAGATTAGGGAAGTTCTCAGCTATGATTTGCTCAAATATACCTTCTGTCCCTCTCTCTCTTTCTTCTTCCTCTGGGACCCCAATAATTCTACTATTGTTTTGCTTTGTGGTGTTGATTTCTCAAAGCCTCCTCTCATGGTCCATTAGTTGTTTTTCTCTCTTTTCCTTAGGCTCCTTCCCTTCCATCATTTTGTCTTCTATGTCACTGACTCTCTCTTCTGTGTTGTTTACCCTAGCCATTAGAGCATCCATTTTAGACTGCATCTCAGTGAAAACATTTTTAATTTCAGCCTGATTAGATTTTATTTCTGCACCAAGAGATTCTCTACTGTCTTTTATGCTTTTTTCAAGCCCAGCTAGTAACTTTATAATCATTATTCTGAATTCTGGTTCTGACATTTTACTTATATCTATATTGATTAGATCTATGGCAGAGAGTACTACCTCAGTTTTTTTCTTTTGCTGTAAATTTCTCCTTCTAGTCATTTTTTTGAGAGAAGAATAGGTGAATGAGAAAACAAAATCAAAAATAACCATGACCCCAGTGAAATACATGCTAGATAAATCTAAAGAGTTCAGAAACCCAAAAAGAAATAAAAAAGGAAAAAAGAGAGAATATAATCTCATAGGTGGACTTAAACAGGGTGATCCACTTGGTTCTGGATGTATTTTGGTCTGTTTGTTAGAAGACACTAAATCCCAAAATTGTAAAGAAAGAAAAACTTATATATGTACAAAAATAAAATTGAAAACAGTAAAAGGAAGCCAAACATGAAGAATATACCTCTAAAATGTAAATGTAAAAATTTAAATTTAAAAAAGACTTAATAATAGTTGTTAAAAAAGAAACTACTGAAAATGGACAAAAAGAAAAATTTTAAACTGAAAGTCTAAAGACTCATGAGAAAAAAAAAACCTTCAAATTCTATATACTATTTTCCTCTAGCACAAGAGTTTCTCAGTTCTGAGTAATCCATAAACTTGGTATTCACCTGATGTTCCTGCTGGTCTTGAGGGAGGAGACAATCAGGTGTCTTTGCCTGGGTGGAGTTGCGCCACCCCTTGCCAGGGGGCCAGGCTCAGTGTAAGCTGCTTCAGATTGTTCTATGTGGCTTTTGTTCCCTGAAGGCTTTTCATACTGCTTTAGAGGATGAAAAAAAATGTAAAAATGGCTGTGCCCCCATCTCCAGCCATGGAGCTGAACGATTGCTGCCCCCAGTCTTCAGTGCACCCTCAGGGAAAAGCAGTCAAACTCTGCAGACTCCTACAGTGCACACCCACACCAATCCTCCCAGGCAGCTCATTCGGCCCCTGCTTGGGAAGTGGTTATCTGATCATGTGCACACCTGTGCTGCTCCTCCCAGGGAAAGAAGCAGGGTCTCCCAGTGGTTGTCACTTGCTGGGCCCCTGCTTATACAGCAACTGCTCCATCATGCGGTGGTTCGCAGTTTATGGCAACACCTAGCTGAGAGGCCACTCTGGGGCTCACTAATTGTAGACAGCTTCTCTGCTCCCATGCTTGGGAACTCTGCCACACTCAGGCACCTCTGTTCTTTCTGTGGCCATGGTGATCCTGAGACCACACTCTCCCATCTAGGATTCTGCTCTGCTTAGCCACCTGAGCACCTTTCAGGTAGGGACATCCCTCACAGGAGCAGATTTCTAAAATTTCCAATTTTGTGCTTTACTGCTATATCACTTTCCAGTAATGGGCTTATAGAGGCTCCCTCCCCCTGCAGTTTATCTTCTGATATATCCCCTCAGAGTCACATCTCCACACCTCTTACCTTGAAAAAGTGGTAGCTTTTCTATTTGTAGTTTTGCAGCAATTATTTTCTTAGATCTCAGGTTGAATTCACAGGTGTTCAGAATGATTTGATAGATAACTAGCTGAATTCAAGGGACCAGATGAAACGTGGGTCCCCTATTCTTTCACCATCTTCCTTTTGATCACTCTTGGCTTTTCTTTAATGGAAGGAAAAGATCAGATTTCAGCAAAAAAATTCATATTTCATCATATAACCTATCTGTTGTTAATATTTACAGTTGAACGTGGTATGACTGGGAATTTGAAACACATAAAAAGTAAACATGAGGTTTGAAGAGGTGTTACAGAGGAAGCTACAAAACTATCCAGCTCCTTTCTGCCTCAGAGTCCCTCTCCATTCTGGGTGTGGATTGCTGACTAATAAGAATGGCCCCTACTTTAGAGGAGTGACAGTTACCTACTCAGTCAAAAAACAACTGTCAGGGCTATGCTCTGAGTGACTAGGTGAATGGTGGTGACCATATCCAAGCAATTTCTTCCCTCTGTGTTCAGCAACTTGCGCTGCTCTCTCAAAGTCTCTTCTCCAGCATCAGTGAACCAAGAAAGCAGTGATAATAAGGGCTTCCATTGACCAAACACCTACTCTGCACCAGGCACTTCATTCATTCTAGCCAAAATATTCATTGAGATCACCTATGCACCAGGCAGTGTTCTAGGAGCTGAGGGTGCACCAGTGAACTAAGCAGATTACAGTGTTTGCCCTTGTTGCATTTCTATTCTAGTGGAGGAGATAGCAATAAACAATGAATATAAATAAATCAAATAATTCAGTGTAATGGAAAGCAATACATGTTATTGGAAGAACAGAGCAGGAAAATGGGATTGGCAGTGCTGATTGGTGAATACATCGTATAAAATGGTGTGTTCAGGGTCAGCCCCACTGAGCAAGTGACATTAAACAGATATTTGAAGATGGTACAGGCATCTGGAGGAATAGTGAGAACATGCAGCACAAACATGTGAAGTGGAAGTGTGCCTGGAGTCTGTGCCAGGAAATGCAAAGACCACTGCATTAGGCACAGAGAATAGTAACCCAGTAAATTCCACAACCACATTTATAATTTTCATTGACATTGCTATAGAACACACATGAATTTTCATTGACATTGCTATAGAACACACATGAATTCCAGTCCTGGCCCTGACACATGTCATTCTGCTATTAAGCCTCAGTTTTCTCATCTGCAAAATGAAAATAACTGTACCTAATTGAAAGTTTTTAGGTAGGACTAATGAGGTAATGAATGTGAAAAATCTGACTCACAGTGCCTGGCCCAGGGATGACATTAATTAAATAAATGGTGATCGTTATCTGTCACATATCTCTGGATCTGCATCACTTGGCATGAGGGAAGTCATGTTACAGGCACTTAGTAAATATGCTTATGATTAAATTAGAGAGTAATACTACCAAAGGTTGGAAGAGGAAAACATGGGAAATCACCTACCAAACTGAATCTGTGGCCAATTCCTTTCCCTTTAGACTCCTTTCTCTCCTCTAAAGTTTTTTACTAGTTTTAAAAAAGGGCATGAGTTGAAGAAGGAAACCTGAAGTAGTGGGCAACTTAAGCACGTATTTATTGCTAGGAATCACAGGTGTTTTTCCATCTGGGGTGAGGGACTGTAGCTGGGGAAAAGAAGGGTCATGAGAATTGAGTTAAGGAACTCACTTTTATAGTTTCTGTTCTTCCCACCCAAACAAGAGGCAGTGTAACTATGTCATTGCCCTTAATACCTTATCTTCTAGGATCAGGAGTAAATTTATTTGTGAGGCCTGAGAACCTCAAGGTGTTCATCGTGATAGGACTGCCTCATATTAACATACATAGAATTGATGGGGGGAGTAAGAGCTTAAAAATGTTAAAGAGCAGGCTTTTTCTGAAATGGTTCCTCAAAAGATATTAGTATTTGTACATTAAGAAATTGTGTCTATAGATAACAAGACTGTACCACGTACCTAAAAATTTGCTGAGAGGAGTGATAAGCACCAGGTGTTGTATGGCAGTGTTGAATTACCATATTTACACCTGAAACTAATATTACACTGTATGCTAAATAACTGGAAATTAGATAAAAATTAAAAAAAAAAACAAGTGTTGGTGAGGATGCGGAGAAAAAGGAACTCTCATGCACTGTTGGTAGACTGCAAACTGGTGTAGCCACTAAGGAAAGCAGCATAAAGCCTCCTTTAAAAATAAAAAAGAGAACTAACCTATTATCCCCTAGTCATACTACTTGCTCTTCACTCAAAGAATACAACATTAATTCAAAGGGATACATGCATCCCTATGTTTATCACAGCATTATTTACAAGAGTGAAATTATAGAAACAACCCAGTGTCCATCAAGAGATGAATT
Source organism: Ursus americanus (assembly GCF_024610735.1). Taxonomy (NCBI): domain Eukaryota; kingdom Metazoa; phylum Chordata; class Mammalia; order Carnivora; family Ursidae; genus Ursus; species Ursus americanus. The sequence continues at coordinate 76,677,258 of NC_142164.1, forward strand.
GAAAGAAAAGAAGAAATATATCATGTGTATCTATATCTATAGTGGAATTTTACTCAGTCATAAAAAAAGATGAAATTTTGCCATTTACAACAACATGAATGAAGTTGGGAATATAATGCTAAGCGAAATAAGTCAGAGAAAGACAAATACCATATGATTTCACCCACGTGTGAAACTTAAGAAACAAAACAAATGAACAAAGATTTTAAAAAGTGACGAACCAGAAAATAGCCCCTTAACTATAGTGAACAAACAGATGGTTACCAAAACGAAGGTAGGATGGGGGATGAGTGAAAACAGTGAAGAGGATTAAGTGTACATTTATCCTGATGAGCACAAAGTCATATATAGAATTGCTGAATCATTATATTGTACACCTGAAACTAATATAATACTGTATGTTAACTATAACGGAATTAAAATTTTAAAAATTAACTTCATAATTTGTTAAGAGGATAGATCTTATTAAGTGTTCTTAGCACTGGGTGTTATACACAAACAATGAAGCATGGAACACCACATCAAAAACTAATGAAGTATTGTATGGTGACTAACATAATATAAATAAATAAATAAATAAATAAATAAATAAATAAATAAATAAAGGATAATCATAAAAAATAAGTGTTCTTATTATAAGAAAAAAAATCAATGTAGTTCACTAAATTAACAGAATAAAGGAGTAGAACCAAATGATCGTCTCAAGAGGAAAAAAAACAATAATAAGAAGAAACTGTGATCTGTACTTTCCACTTGAAGAAATATAATCCTTATAGTATGTGTAATCCAGTAGGGAGTAAATAAAACCAATATTCCAGACTAAATATTTTCAGACAAAATTGTTTGCTTATGTTGGTACCAATCAGAAGAAATGACCAAACAAATAAATTAGATATATAGATTTCAGTTACTGAAGTTAACAGGGACTCTTCCCAAACTGTGTGTATATGTGTTAGTAAGTGTTCCAGGAATTATATATAACAAGCCATGTTTTAAGTATACTTTTTGTGTTTCTAATATATGTTTTTGTTGTTGTTCTTTGTTTTCTTTTGAGAGGATGGAAGAAGAGCAGCAGTGGGGGAGTTCCAGGTTACCACAGAAGAAAAAAAAGTTAGTAGAACACACCAGACAGAGATATGTCAAACCCATGGCACCTTATCAGGCTGACAAAAAAGCAAGAAACTCTTCTTCACGTGATGTAGATCAGAAGAGATTCAAATGTGAATGCCACTACTGCCAGAGGTACATGGGGAACACTTCTGGGATCTCAACAAGGGGGAAAACAACCTCTCATTCTTCTTCCTGGGATAAGCTAACACAAGAACTGAACAACTTGACGCTCAACCCTGGTACCATCCAACCCCCTCTTCTACAAGAAAGGGTGCAGGAAAGAGAGAAGAACCAAAAACAAAAGCAGCAGAAAAACAAAAGGATGTTTCAGAGGCTTCTAAAAGAATGGGCAGAATAAGTTTAAGACTTTCATCCTCAGGTGAAGGAAGATCAGAATCGATGGTGTCATAAGGGCCAACACTGACAACCCTTTGGGTGAAACCCTTTTGGGAACATGGTCAGGAGTAACAAGATCCTTAAGCCTTATGACAAAGAACCTTATCAGCTGGCAATTCAATCCAGCTTTAGGAACATAACAATCTTTCCTCTAGGATTTTAGGGTCATCTTGGGGCATGCTGGGAGGAGTTCCTCCATTGCAAGGGCACCTAAGTAATAATGGAACCATGGAACTCTCCATAATACTGTACCCATAGTGCAAGCCATCATTTTCCCTCCTTGGGATTCAGCCTTTCCTCTCTTACCTTATTGCCAATAAGGTATAAAGCATCTACATAGAGTTTCTGGCTTGTTTTTGAAATGATTTCATTCCATTTTATTGATTGAATCCAAGAAAAAGCCCTAGATCTGATGGAGTGCACACAGGCCTCTGTGTGTGTGCCTGTGTGTGCATGTGTGTGATGCTTTTTGTTTTTGTTTTATTTTTACATTTTTGAAATCATTATAAGGGCACAGAAAGTTGCAAAGGTAGTACAGGAAAATCCCATGAAAGCTTCATGCAGTCTCCACTGAGATAGTTACAGATAACATATCCCCCCAAGATAGTTATATCTCAGATAACCATAATACTATAGCAGCACCAGAAAATTGACATTGGTACACAATATGTATACAGGTTTTTGTGTGGATATATTTTCATTACACTGGGATAAGGACCCAGGAATGCAATTGCTGGGTAGTATGGTTAAGTGTAGGGTTTTTTTATTACAATAATATTTTTTATTATATTATGTTAGTCACCACACAGTACATCCCTGGTTTTTGATGTAAAGTTCCATGATTCATTCGTTGCATATAAAACCCAGTACACCATGTAATACGTGCCCTCTTTACTACCCATCACCAGCCTATCCCATTCCCCCACCTACCTCCCCTCTGAAGCCCTCAGTTTCTTTCTCAGAGTCCATAGTCTCTCATGCTTCATTCCGCCTTCTGATTACTCCACCTTTCTTTATCCCGTTCTTCTCCTACCAATCTTCCTAGTTCTTATGTTCCATAGATGAGAGAAATCATATGACAGTTGTCTTTCGCTGATTGATTTATTTCACTTAGCATTATCTCCTCCAGTGCTGTCCATGTTGCAGCAAATGTTGAGAAATCGTTCTTTTTGATAGCTGAGTAATATTCCATTGTATATATGGACCACAACTTCTTAATCCAGTCATCTGTTGAAGGGCATCTCGGCTCCTTCCATGATTAAGCTATTGTGGACAATGCTGCCATGAACATTGGGGTGCATATGGCCCTTCTCTTCACTATGTCTGTATCTTTGGGGTAAATTGCCAGCAGTGCAATTGCTGGATCGTAGGGTAGCTCAATTTTTAACTTTTCAAGGGACCTCCACACTGTTTTCCAGAGTGGCTGTAACAACTTGCATTCCCACCAGCAATGTAAGAGGGATCCACTTTCACCACATCTTCTCCAACAATTGTTGTTTCTTGCCTTGTCAATTTTTGCCATTCTAACTGGCATAAGGTGGTATCTCAGTGTGGTTTTGATTTGAATTTCCCTGATGGCTAATGATTTTGAACATTTTTTCATGTGTCTGTTAGCCATTTGTATGTCTTCATTGGAAAAGTGTCTATTCATATCTTCTGCCCGTTTTATGACTGATTTGTTTCTTGTGTATTGAGTTTGAGAAGTTCCTTGTAGAACTTGAATACCAGTCTTTCATCTGTAGTGTCATTTGCAAATATCTTCTCCCATTCTGTGGGATGCCTCTTAGGTTTTTTGACTGTTTCCTTGGCTATGCAGAAGCTTTTTATCTTGATGAAGTCCCACAAGTTCATTTTATCTTTTGTTTCTCTTGCCTTTGGAGATGTGTCATGAAAAAGGTTGCTGTGGCCGATGTCATAGAGGTTGCTGCCTATGTTCTCCTCTAGGATTTTGATGGATTCCTGTCTCACATTGAGGTCTTTCATCCATTTGGAGTTTATCTTTGTGTATGGTGTGAGAGAGTGGTCAAGTTTCATTCTTTTGCATGTAGCTGTCCAATTTTCCCAGCACCATTTATTGAAGAGACTGCTTTTTTCCACTGGATGTTTTTTCCTGCTTTATCAAAGATCAGTTGCCCAAAGAGCCGAGGGTCCATTTCTGGGTTCTCTATTCTGTTCCATTGGTCTATGTGTCTGTTTTTGTGCCAGTACCATGCTGTCGTTGTGATCACACCTTTGTAGTACAGCTTGAAATCCAGCATTGTGATGCCCCAGCTTTGTTTTTCCTTTTCAATACTTCCTTGGCGATTTGTAGCCTTTTCTGGTTCCACACAAATTTAAGGGCTATTTGTTCCAGTTCTTTGAAAAATGTCATTGGTATTTGGATCCGGATGGCATTGAAAGTGTAGATCGATCTGGGTAGCATGGACATTTTAAGTATGTTAATTCTTCCGATCCATGAGCATGGAATATTTTTCCATCTTTTTGTGTCTTCCTCAATGTCTTTCAAGAGTGATTTATAGTTTCTAGAATATAGATCCTTTTCGTCTCTGCTTAAGTTATATCCGAGATAACATATGATTTTTGGTGCTATTGTAAATGGAATGGATTCCCTAATTTCTCGTTCTTCAGTCTCATTGTTCATGTATAAAAGGCAACTGATTTCTGAGCATTGATTTTGTATCCCGCCACATTACTGAATTGCTCTATAACTTCTAGTAGTTTGGGGGTGGATTCTTTTGGGTTTTCCATAAAGAGTATCATGTCATCTGTGAAGAGAGACAATTTGACTTCTTCTTTGCCGATTTGGATACCTTTTATGCCTTTTTGTTGTGTGATTGCTGTTTCAAAGACGTCTAGTACTCTGTTGAATAATAGTGGCGAGAGTGGGCATCCTTGTCATGTTCCTGATCTTTTTTTTTAATATTTTATTTATTTATTTGACAGAGATAGAGACAGCCAGCGAGAGAGGGAACACAAGCAGGGGGAGTGGGAGAGGAAGAAGCAGGCTCATAGCAGAGGAGCCTGATGTGGGGCTCGATCCCATAACACCGGGATCACGCCCTGAGCCGAAGGCAGACACTTAACTGCTGTGCCACCCAGACGCCCCATCGTGCTCCTTATCTTAAGGGAAAGGCTTCCAGCTTTTCCCCACTGAGAATGATATTTGCTGTGTGCTTTTCATAGATGGTTTTTATGAGATTGAGGAATGTACCTCTCTCCCTACACTCTGAAGGGTTTTAATCAGGAAAGGATGCTGTATTTTGTCAAATGCTTTTTCGGCATCGATTGAGAGGATCATATGGTTCCTGAGTCTTTTCTTGTTGATATGATGTATCACGATGATTGATTTGCGAATATTGAACCATGCTTGCATCCCAGGTATGAATCCCACTTGATCGTGATGGATAATCCTTTTAATGTACTGTTGGATTCTATTAGCAAGTATCTTGTTGAGGATTTTGGGGTCCATATTCATTAGGGAAATCGGTCTGTAATTCTCCTTTTTGATGGGGTCTTTGCCTGGTTTGGGGATCAATGTAATATTGGCCTCATAGAATGAGTTTGGTAGCTTTCCTTCTGTTTCTATTTTTTGAAATAGCTTTAGGAGAATAGGTATTATTTCTTCTTTGAATGTTTGGTAGAATTCCACATCCCATCAGGCCCTGGAGTTGTGGTTTTTTTTTTTTTTTGGAAGGTTTTTAATCACTGTTTCAATCTCTTCATAATTATTTGGTCCGTTTAAAAAATCAATTTCTTCCTGTTTCAATCTTGATAGTTTATAGGTTTCCAGGAAGGCCTCCATCTCTCCCAGGTTGCTTAATTTATTGGCATAAAGCTGTTGATAAAAGTTTCTCATAATCCTTCCTATTTCATTGGTGTTGGTTGTGACCTCTCCCATTTCATTCACAATTTTATTAATTTGGGTCCTTTCTCTATTCTTTTGGATAAGTCTTGCCAATGGCTTATCTATTTCATTTATTCTTTCAAGAACCAGCTTCTAGTTCTGCTTATCTGCTCTACTGTGCTCCTGGTTTCAAATTCATTGATCTCTGCTCTTATCTTAATCAACTGCTTTCTCGTGCGTGGTTTAGGCCTGTTCTTCTGTTGCTCTTCTAGCTTCTTGAGGTGAGAATATAAAAACTGCATTTTAGGTTTTTCTAATTTTTGAGCGAGCCTTCGATGGCTATGTATTTTCCCCTTAGGACTGCCTTTGCAGTGTCCCATCGGTTTTGCACCGTTGTGTTTTCATTCTCGTTGGTCTCTGTAAATTGTTTAAATTGATTTTTGATTTCCTGGTTTATGAATTATTCTTGAGCAGGATGGTTCTTAGTCTCCAAGTTTTTGAGTTTCTTCCAAATTTTTCCTTGTGATTGAATTCCAATTTCAAAGCATTGTGTTCTGAGAATATGCAGCAAATAATTTCAGTCTTTTGGTATTGGTTGAGACGTGTTTTGTGACCCCGAACATGATCTATTCTGGAGAATGTTCCATGTGCATTAGAATAGAATGAGTATTCTTTGGTTCTGGAGTGTTGTGTTGTATATATATCTATGAGGTCCAACTCGTCTAGTATGGCATTCAAAGCTCTTGTTTCTTTGTTGATTTTCTGCTTTGGTGATCTATCTATTGCTGATAGTGGAGTGTTGAGATCCCCTACTGTTAACGTATTTTTATCTATGTGTCTCTTTATTCTGGTTAAGAGTTGGCTTGTGTATCTTGCTGCTCCCCTGCTGGGGGCATAGATATTTATAATTGTCATATCCACTTGTTGGATACATCCTTTAAGAATAATAGAGTGCCCTTCTGTATCTCTAACTATAGTCTTTCGTTTAAAATCCAATCTGTCTGATATGAGAATTACCACCCCAGCTTTCTTTGATGTCCATTGGCATGAAAGATGGTATTCCATCCCTTTACTTTCAGTCTGAATGTATCTTTAGGTTCAAAATGAGTCTCTTGTAGACAGCAAATGGATGGGTCATGTCTTTTTATCCAGTCATCAACCCTGTGGCATTATGGGAGCATTTAGGCCATTTACATTGAGACTGATTATTGAGAGATATGATTTTAATGATGCCATGTTGCTTGTAAAGTCTTTGTTTCTATAGATTGTGAATTTCTGTTCTGTATTACTCTTGGGGCCTTTTTACTTTTATAGAACCCCCCTTAATATCTACTGTAGGGCTGGTTTCGTGGTTACAAAATTGGTCAATGACTGGCGATTCTGGAAGCTCCTTATCCCTCCATCAATTCTGAATGACAGCCTTGCTGGATAAAGGATCCTTGGTTGCATGTTTTTCTCAGATAAAGCTTTAAAAATGCACCCCCACAATGAAGCATGAGAGACTCTGGACTGTGAGAAACAAACTGAGGGCTTCAGAGGGGAGGGGGGTGAGGGAATGGGATAGACTGGTGATGGGTGGTAGGGAGGGTACATATTGCATGGTGCACTGGGTGTTATGCGCAACTAATGAATCATGGAACTTTACATCAGAAACCAGGGATGTACTGTATGTGACTAACATAATATAACAAAAAAACATTAAAATAAAAAAAAAATCCCCCCAACCCTTTCTCTCATTCCATGTCTGTGTAGACAGGTCTTACATAATTCTGATACCTTTGCCTTGGTACGTGAGAAATTTCTTTGCCCTGGCCACTTTCAATATTGTCTCCCTAGATCTAATATTTGCAAATTGCACTATGACATGACGTGGCATAGGTTTGTCATGGTTGAGCTTGGGAGGGGTCCTCTCTGCCTCTTGGACATGAATGCTTGTTTCCTTTGCTAGATTAGGGAAGTTTTCAGATACAATTTGTTCAAATGTCTCTTCTAGACCTCTCTCTTTCTCCACCCCCTCGGGGATGCCAATGATTCTGACATTGGATCGTTTCATTGAGTCAGTAATTTCCCATAACCTACATTTTTGAGATTGGATTTTTTTGAGCCAAGTTTCTGTTTTAGCTTTCTCTTCCACTAACCCATCCTCCAGTTCGCTGATTCGTCCTTCTGCCTCATTTACCCTGGCCATCAGAACATCTAGTTTTGACTGCATTTGATTCATAGCATTTTTAATTTCTGCCAGATTCGCTCTCATTTCTGCCCTTAGAGTTTGTGTATTCTCGTTAATATTTTATTCAAGTCTACACATCATCTTGACCGTTGTTATTCTGAATTCCATTTCTGATAATTTGGTCATATCAATATCCATTAGTTCTGTGGCAGAGGCCACAGACTCATTCTTTTCTTTGCTTGGAGGGATTTCTCCTTCTCCTCATTCTGATGAGGATTGGTTGCGGGGTTGTCCAGAGCCCAAATTATTGACTGGGACACAGGCCGTGCGCCCTTGTTTTATAGGGAACTTTGGAAAGTGTGCTTCTTGATTTTTCAGCCTGCCTTCTGCGGGAGGCCTGCCATGCCGATACTCAGGCAACCCTGTTTGGGTAGAGTCTCTGTGTCCCCTGCGAGGGGGGATGGGGATGGGCACACTGTGAGGAGATATTTCCAGGCTTTTGTTCTCTGACGGCTTTCCCTGGTGGTTTGCTGTGCCTCTTGTGAGAGTCAGAGCAGCAGTGGCCAAATCCCAGCTTCTGTCTCAGAACAGAGGGATTGCAGTCTGCTCTCCACTGCACTCTTCTGACAACTTTAACTCTGTTTCTGTTGGTGCTACTAAACCCTACAGCATCCCAGGATGTGCACCCCACACCCGGCATTCCAGCCCTCACTTCCAGGGCCAGCACGTCTCTGTCCTTTGTGTTTCTAACACCACCAGTCACCAGCCACTCCCGCGTGCTCTGAGGCTCTGTTTCAGGGTGGTTTGTGTGCACTCCGGAGCTCTGGTTTTCAGACTGGTCACGTGTGCTCCCCGTCTCATGGTCTCAGTCTGCATTCTCCCAGGTGCCAGTCCACGAGTCAGCCCGCTCCCCAGGGCAGGTGGCTACTGCTTCCCGGCACCCAAACGCAGTGGCTCTCTTCCCATTCCATTTATCTTCCAGTATCTGTGCGCGGTTTCATGGTTCCCCACTTCGTACCTCAATACTCAGCGCTGGAGCTGTTCATTTGTAGAGATCCAGATGTATCTTCCTGCATCTCAGGCTGATTCCATGGGTGTTCAGGATGATCTGGTGCCTATCCAGCTCAACTCAGGGGACCAGCTGAAAAAGGGGACCCCTACTCCTCCACTATCTTAATTCCTATCAAGTGTAGGTTTGTTTTTTTAAAGAAACCACTGATCTAATTTTCAGAGTGGCTGTTCCATTTCACATACCCATCATCAATATATGAGATATCCCATTTCTCCACATCCTCTCCAGCATGTGGTTTTGTCATTTTTTTTCAATTTTGCTGTTCTAATAGTTGTGTACCAATATAACATTATGATCTTAACCCACATTTCCTTAAGGGCTAATGATGTTGAATATCTTTCCATGTATTTCTTAGTCATCCGTATATCCTCTTCTGTGAAATGTCTTTCTGTGGCATTTTCCCATTTCTAACAGTTATGCTTGTATTTTCACTATTGAGGTTTGAGATTTCTTTGTATATTCTAAACGAGTCCTTTGTCAGATATGTGTTTTGCATTGTTTTTTTTTTAAAGATTTTATTTATTTATTCGACAGAGATAGAGACAGCCAGCAAGAGAGGGAACACAAGCAGGAGGAGTGGGAGAAGAAGAAGCAGGCTCATAGCGGAGGAGCCTGATGTGGGGCTCGATCCCATAACACCGGGATCATGCCCTGAGCCGAAGGCAGATGCTTAACCGCTGTGCCACCCAGGCGCCCCTGTTTTGCATTGTTTTATCCCAGAAGATAGTTTTTCTTTTCATCCTCTCGACAAGGACTTTACCACTTTTTTTTCTTTTTTGGATTGTTCTTTTGTTGTTGTGTCTCATAAAAACTCACCAAACCCAAAGTCCCAAAGATTTTCTCCTATCTTGTCTTCTAAGAGTGTCATAATTTTATGTTTTGCATTTAAATCTATATTCTACTTTCAGTTAATTTTTGCATAATGTGTGTCATATAGGTCAAGGATTTTTCAGTTTTTGGGTTTTGGTATTAGATTGGTTTGTTTTTGCCTATGGTTATCCAATTGCTCCAACATCACTTGTTTGAAAGACTGTCTTTCCTCCATTGAATCACTTTTGCACATTTTCTTTTATTTTTGAAGATTTTGTTTAAATTGCAGCTAACATACAGTGTAATATTAGTTTCAGGTGTACAATATAGTGATTTGATAGTTCTATTCAACACCTGGTGCTCATCACAACAGGTGCACTCTTTAATCCCCATCACCTATTTAACCCATTGCTCCACGCACCTCCCCTTGGTAACCATCAGTTTGTTCTCTATAGTTAAGAATCTGTTTCTTGGTTTACCTCTCTCTTTTCTTTCCCCTTTGCTCATTTGTTTTGTTTTTTAAATCCTACATATGAGTGAAATCATATGGTATTTGCATTTCTCAGATTGACTTATTTCATTTAGCATAATACTCTCTACCTCCATCCATATCCTTGCAAATGGCAAGATTTAGTTCTTTATCAATGCTGAGTAATATTCCGTTATATATGTATACTGCTTCTTCTTTATCCATTCATTAATTGATGGACATTTAGGGTGTTTCCATAATTTGGCAATTGTAGATAATACTGCTATAAACATTAGGGTGCATGAATACCTTTGAATAAGTATTTTTATATATTTAGGTAAATACCTAGTAGTGCAATTGTTGGACCATGGGGTAGTCCTATTTTTTAATTTTTTGAAGGGCCTCTGTACTGTTTTACATGGTGACTGAAGCAGTTTACATTCCCTCCAACAGTGCAGGAGGGTTCCCCTTTGCCATATCATCACCAACACCTGCTGTTTCTTGTGTTGTTGATTTTAGCCATTCTGACTGGTGTGAAGTGATAGCTCATTGTAGTTTTGATTTGCATAACCCTGATGATCAGTGATGTTGATCATCTTTTTATATGACTGTTGCCCATGTGTATTTCTTCTTTGGAAAAATGTCTATTCATGTCTTCTGCCCATTTTTTAATTGAATTATTTGTTTTTTAGCTGTTGAGTTGCATAACTAACCCTTTATCAGATGTGTCATTTGCAAATATCCTTCTTCCATTCCATAGTTATCTTCTAGTTTTGTTGATTGTTTCCTTAGTTGTGCAGAAGCTTTTTATTTTGATAAAGCCCCATTAGTTTATTTTTGCTTTTGTTTCCCCTGCCTTAGGACACATATCTAGAGAGAAGTTGCAATAGCCAATGTCAAAGAAGTTACTGCCTGTGTTCTCTTCCACAATTATTATGGTTTCAGGTCTCACATTTAGATCATTACTCCATCTTGAATTTATTTTTGTTTAAGAAAGTGGTCCAGTTTCATTCTTCTGCATGTTGCTGTCCAGTTTTCTGACCACAATTATTGAAGAGACTGTCTTTTTTCCCACTGGATTTTTTTTCCTGCTTTGTCAAAGATTAGTTGATGATACAGTTGTGGGTTCATTTCTGGGTTTTCTGTTCTGTTCTATTGATCCTATTGATCTATGTGTCTGTTTTTTAACCAGTACCATACTGTCATATTGCACTACAGCTTTGTAACATTACTTCAAATCCAGAATTCTGATGCTTCCAGCTTTCCTTTTTTTTTTTTTAAGTTGCTTTGGCTATTCAGTGTCTTTTGTGGTTCCATACAAATTTTAGGATGTTTTGTTCTAGCTCTGTGAAAAAAAAATGCTCTTGGCATTTTTATAAAGATTACATTACATATATACATTGCTTTGGGTAACATAGACGTTTTAACACTATTTATTCTTTCAGCCCACCAGCGTGAAATGTCTTTCCATTTCTTTGTGTCCTCTTCAATTTCTTTTACTGTTGTTTTACAGTTTTCAGAGTACAGGACTTTCGCCTCTTTAGTTAGGTTTATTTCTTGGTATCTTATTATTTTTGGTGAAATTGTTAATGTGATTGATTCTTTAATATCTCTTTCTGCTGCTTCATTATTGGTGTATAGAAATGCAACAGTTTTCTGTACATTGATTTTCTATCCTGTGACTTTGCTGAATTCATTCGTCAGTTCTAGCAATTTGTTGTTTGAGTCATTTAGGTTTTCTATATAGAGAACCATGTCATCTGTAAATAATGAAAATTTTGCTTCTTCTTTGCCAATTTGGATGACTTTTATTTCTTTATTGTCTGATTGCTGTGGCTAGGACTTCCAGTACTGTGTTAAATAGCAGTGGTCAGAGTGGACATCCCTGTGTTATTTCTGACCTTATGGAAAATCTCTCAGTTTTTCTCCATTGAGGATGATGTTAGCTGTGAGTTTTTCATATATGGCCTTTATTATGTTGAAGTATGTTCCTTCTAAACCTACTTTGTTGAGGGCTTTTAACATGAATGGATGTTGTACTTTGGGAAATGTTTTTTTCTGCATCTATTGAGAGGATCATATGGTTCTAATATTTTCTTTTATTAATATGCTGTATCGTGTTCATTGATTTGTGAATATTGAAACACCCTTGCAACCTAGGAATAAATACCACTTGATCATGGTGAATGATTTTTTAAAACGTATTGCTGTACTAAGTTTACTAAGTTTGCTAGTGTTTTACTGAGATTTTTTGCATCTGTATTCATCAGGGGTATTGACCTATAGTTTTTGTTTGTTTGTTTGTTTGTTTTACTGGATTTTTCATATGGTTTTGCTATCAGGGTAATGCTGGCCTCATATAAGGAATTTGGAAGCTTACTTTCAGTTTTCGAAATAATTTGAGAAGATCAGGTATTAACTCTTCTTTGAAAGTTTGGTAGAATTTGCCTGTGACACTATCTGGTCCTGGACTTTCACTTGTTGGGAGTTTTTTGATTACTGATTCAATTTCTTCCCTGATTATCAGTCTGTTAAGTTTTCTATTTCTTCTCTTTCAGTTTTAGTAGTTTATATGTTTCCAGGAATTTATCCATTTCTTCCACAGTGCCCAATTTGTTGGTATATAGTTTTTCATAATACTTTCTTATAATTTTATTTCTGTGGTGTTGGTTATTATTTCTCCTCTCTCACTTGTGATTTTATGTATTTGGGTTCTTTCTTTCCTTTTTGAAAAGTCTGGTTTGGGGTTTATCAACTTTATTAATTTTTTTCAAAGAATCAGGTCCTGGTTTCATTGATATCTTCTATTGTTCTTTTAGTTTCTATATCATCTATTTCTGCTCAAATCTTAATTATTTCCTTCCTTCTGCTGCCTTTAAGCTTCATTTGTTGTTCTATTTCAAGCTCCTTTAGGTGTAAGGTTAGGTTGTTTGAGGCTTTTCTTTCTTCTTGAGGTAGGCCTGTAATGCCATATACTTACCTCTTAGGACCGCTTTTGCTGCATCCCAATGGTTTTTGGACTATTGGGTTTTCAATTTCATTGTTTCCATGTATTTTTTTTAATTTCTTCCTTGATTTTTTGGTTGACCACTTATTGTTTAGGAGCATTTTGGTTAACCTCCAAGTATTTGTGGTCTTTCCAGACTTTTTCTTGTAGTTGACTTCTAGTTTCATGCATTGTGGTCAGAAAAGGTGCATCATATGATTTCAGTCTTTTTGTATTTGTTTAGGTTTGCTTTTTGGGCTAATATGTGATCTATTCTGGAAACCGCTCCATGAGCACTCAAAAAGAATGTGTATTCTGCTGTTTTAGGATGGAATGTTCTGTATGTATCTGTTAAGTCCATCTGGTCCAAGTGTCATTCAAAGCCACTGTTTCCTTTTTTGTTTTCTTTTTAAATAATCTGTCCACTGATGTAAGTGGGGTGTTAAAGTCTCCTACTATCATTGTACTATTATCAGTTAGTTCCTTTATATTTGTTATTAATCGTTTTATATATTTGGGTGCTCCTCTGTTGGGTGCATAAATATTTACAATTGTTAGATCTTGTTGGAATACCCCCTTTATGATTATTATAGTGCCCTTCTTTGTCTCTTGTTTCAAAGTGTAGTTTGTCAGACATAAATATTGCAACTCCAGGTTTCTTTTGGCATCCGCTTGCATGATAAATATTTCTCCATCCCTTCACTTTGAAGATGTTTGGGTGTCTTTAATTCTAAAATGAGTCTCTTGTAGGCAACATATAGATGGGTCTTGTTTTGTTTTGTTTTTTTAATCCCTTCTCACCCTATGTCTTTGATTGGACTATTTAGCCTACTTACATTCAAATAAATACCTAAGTACTTATTGATAGATATTTATTGTCATTTTATTACTTGTTTTGTCATTGTTTCTGGAGATTTCTCTGATCCTTTTTTGCCTCTGTCACCTTTGGTCTCTCTTTTGCATTCAGAGTCCCCTTTAATATTTCTTGCAAGGCTGGTTTAGTGGTCATGAACTTTTTAATCTTTTGTTTGTTTGGGAAAGTCTTTATCTCTCCTTCTATTCTGAATGACAGCCTTGCTGCATAGAATATTCTTGGCTACAGATTTTTCCCATTCAGCACTTTCAAAATATCATGCCACACCCTTCTGGTTTGCCACGCTTCTATTGAGAAAACTCCAGCTAACATTGTGGGTTTTCCCTTGTATGTTAAGGACTTCTTTTGCTGCTTTTAAGCTTTTTCTTTATTACTATATTTTGAAATTTTAATTACAATGCGTCTTTGTGTTGGTCTGCTTTTGTTGATTTTGATGGGAGTTCTCTGTGCATCCTGGATCTCGGTGTCTGTTACCTTCCCCAGGTTAAGATGCTTTCGGGTATTATTTGTTCAGATAAATATTCTGCCCTTTTCTCTTTCTTCTTCTTCTGGGACTTTATATTATAAATGTTATTATATTTGATGGAGTCACTCAGTTCCCTAAGTCTATTCTCTTGTTGCATTATTCATCTTTTTCTTTTTTGTTCAGCTTCTTTACTTTCCATTACTTTGTATTCTAAGTCACTAATTTGTTCCTTTGCTTCTTCCAGCCTGCTCTTCATTGTATCCAGCTTGTTTCCAATCTCACTTATTGTATTCTTCATCTCTGATAGATTCTTTTATAATTCTTTTATCTCTATGGAAAGGGTCTCCCTGATGTCTTCTATTATTTTCTCAAGCCCCATGAGTAGCCTTATCATTGTTGTTTTAAATTCTCCATCAGGCATGTTACTTATATCTGTTTCACTTAGATCTCTGGCTTTGGTCTTGTCTTGTTCTTTCATCTGGGATACATTCTTCTATCTTCACATTTTGTCTGTGTCTCTGCCTTCTTCTCCATGCTAGAAAAGTCAGTAATGTCTCCTTCTTTGATGTGGTCTCTTTTCTGATTTAATTGTGGAGTTTGTTCTGTCAGCCTTTAGGTCTATTCCTGAGGTTTAGGATTATTTGATAATTATCTAGTTGTGTTCATGGGATGAGACCAACCTAGGGTCCTCCTACTCCGCCGCAATCTTCCTTTCCTTTTGTACCTTTTCTAAAATTCAGTTGTTTGTACTTGTCTGAGGGCTATTTCTGGGTTCTGTAGCCTATCGCATTGATCTATATATCTGTCTCCTTGCCAGTGTGGCAAAATTATAGATTCTTATAGCTGTATAATAAGTCTTGAAATCAGGCAGAGTGATTTCTCCCATATTATCTTTCCCAATTAAAATTGCTTTAGCTATTCATGGGATGTCTGGGTGCCTCAGTCAATTAAGCATCTGCCTTCAGCTTAGGTCATGGACCAAGTCCCGCGTTGGGCTCCTTGTTTAGTGGGGAGCCCATTTCTCCCTCTGCCTGCTGCTCCCCCTGCTTATGCTTGCTCTCTCTCTTTGATAAATAAATAAATAAATAAATAAATAAATAAATAAATAAATAAAATCTTTTTATAAAATTGCTTTAGCTACTCAAATTCACTTGCCTTTCCATATAAAATTTAGAATAATTTTATCTGTATTAACAAAATGTCTTTCTGGGATTTTTTATAAGAATTACATTAAACCTGTATGTCACAATTTGGGAAGAGTTGACACATTTACTATGTTGACTCTTCCAATTCACAATTTTTTAGATCTTCCTTGATTTCTTTAATCAACATTTTGGAGTTTTTAGCATACAAGCCCTCTACATGTTTTGTTAGTTATACACTTAAATGTTTTGCTTTATTTCACTGAGTGATTATATACTTTAGTACATTGTAAATTTTGGTTTCCATGTGTTGATTCTTTGCTAGTATATAGAAATACTATTGATTTTATATTTTGTTCTTGTATCCTGCAACCTTGTTGAACTCACTTATCAGTTCTAGGATTTTTGAGGGAAGAGGGTATCTACTTGAGATTTTCTAGGTAGACAATCATGTTATCTGCAAACTGGGGAAATTTTATTTCTTCCTTTTACAAACTGTATGGCTTTTCTTTCCTTATTGTACTAGCTGGAACTTCCAGTACCTTGCTGAGTAGCAGTGGTGAGAGCAGACATCCTTCCTTTGTTCCAGATCTTAGGGGGATAGTATTCAGTCTTTCACCACTAAGTGCAATGTTAGCTTTATGTTTTGTGTAGATGTTCTTTATGAAGTTGAGGAGGTTTCTCTCTATTTCTCTCTTCCTAGTTTTCTGAGAGTATTTTGTTTTTAATCATCATGCCTGTCTGTTGAAATTTTACTAATGCATTTTCCGAAACAGTTGATAAGGTCACATGGTTTTTCTTCTGTAGTCTGTGACCTTGGTGGCATTCAAAATGGAATGCAATTGAGAATTGAAACTGCCTGAATCCTAATATACACCCGAAACTCATAAAATATTGTGTGTCATCCATACATTAAAAAAAACCTCTCTTGGTCATATTGTATAATTCCATTGATATTATATGCCATGGAGAAAGGAGGTGGAGAATTAAAATAAGACAAAGAAATTTTCAGAGTTTGGGAATAGGGTGAGATGTAACTTATAGCGGAGTGACCATCAGAGTCTTCTTTTTTTAAATATTTTATTTATTTATTTGAGAGAGAGAGAGAACACACAAGCAAGGAGAGGGACAGAAGGAGAGGGAGAAGCAGGCTCCCTGCCAAGCAGAGAGCCTGATGTGGGGCTTGATCTCAGGACCCTAGGATCATGACCTGAGCTGAAGGCAGATGCTTAACCAACTGAGCCACCCAGGCACCCCCATCATAGTCTTTATTGAGGTGACAGTTTGACAAAGATCTAAAGGGGGAGGTAGTCAGCTAATATATATTTTAGTAAGATCTTTCCAGACAGAGGGAACAGCTGGGAAAAATTGTCACTGGGAAAGGCTTCAAAACAGGACAGACACTGCCAGTAGCCTCGGGCAGCTGGGAGCATAGAGTGAAATTAAAATATAAAGCTAAGCAAGCTAAGGTTGGCAGTGACTAGACACTGCTGTGTTGGGTATGCTTCTGCTCAGTCAGATAGGAAGACAGTCAATGATATTGTAATAGCAATGTAGTGGGAGAGGTGGTAGCTACACATGTGAACATCGTATAATGTATAAACCTGTCAAATCATTAAGTTGTACACCTGAAACTAATTTAACATTGTGTATAAACTATACAAAATAAAAAATAAAATAAAAAATAGAAGGCTAGTGGTATAAATAAAAGTTGGGAGTTTGGAATCTGTAACCAAGGTTCTAGTCTTGTCATAACTGTATACTCAGAAAATCTTTTCACATTTTACCAGCTGTATGTGTAGTTCTTTGATTTTTCAGTGAAAGTTTGTTACATGTCAAGAAAAAATGGGAGAAAGGAGGAAAGAAAAGGGAGGGAGGGAGGGAGGGAGGGAGGGAGGGAGGGAGGGAGGGAGGAAGGAGAGAGGAAAATAAAAGAAAGGAAAGAAGGAAAGAAGGAAAGAAAGAAAGAAAGAAGAAAGAAAGAAGAGCACTTGATGCAATGAGCACTGGGTATTAATATGCAACTGATGAATCACTAAATTCTACCCCTGAAACTAATAATACACTAGATGTTAACTAAATTGAATTTATTCTTTTTTAAAGGAAAGAAAGCAGAAAGGCCTAAACATAAAAACAGACTGCCTTAGTTCTCTATTCTATTTCAGCAACTTCAAAGCTCTTTAAACTTGTGCCAAGTTCTGAGTTGTCTGAGCTTGATTTCCTCCCACCCCTTTTGTAAATTGCATATAGTGATGGAAACAATATTATGTGGCTTTTATGGACAATTAACTGAGGTCAAACAGTTGAAAAAACTCACACTGATGGATACACATGATGTACTTGGTACAACTTAGTTATTATGATCATATCCCTCACCACTTTCTCCAAACTTTCTCAACATTACTCTGAATCTCTAGCTCAGTCTTGAGTCTGTGAGCCACAAACATGGCAATCCGTTTCTTTCTTCACTTCCTTTTGATTTTGGAAACAAACTTTGTGATGTCATTTAAACTCCTAAGTTTTGTGATGAGATCCCAAGAGTGGAATCCAGTGCTTGTATATTTTAAGACCATTATGGAAAGTAACTCTGCACACTGCATCAAAAGCAACTAATGAATTGCTGAACACTACAACGAAAATTTATGATGTACTATATGCTGGCTAACTGAACATAATAAAAAAATAAGAAAAAAAGCATACTGCCGCAGGGAAGAACTTATAAACCCATCATCAAAATATTATGACCAAGCATGGATTATCTATTGCTTAACTCAACAGAAAAGATATAATCAACTGTAAATTCAAAATACAAAATAAATACTAACACATTGATATTGCCTCTTATAGCAAGTATGGGAGTGCAGTTCACACTCACCCTACAAGGGGGACTAGACAATAGGGAGCAACTTCTAGGCTACTAAGTCAAGGACCTCAGCACCAACATTCAGGAATTCACACTGTGGGCAGAGGACTGTTTCCTGCTCTGGAGTGTGGGAATTCCTTGCCCGGCTGTCTGACTGCTGATCCTATCCCTACACCGCAAGCAGGGAGGCAACTGTGTCCCCAGTTCTTCTTTTTGATTCCTTGTCCTGCAACTCGACTTCAGAGCACTCTTTTTAGCAATCTTAAACTCTGGCAGACACCTCTTTTACAAGGATTGGAGGGTGATTGCTTTCTTTTAATCTTATTTCTGGTGCATTCTGATGTTCGGGAAGTCCTCATAATTTCTAGGCCCTTTTATTTTCTGGCACAATTAAGATCTCTCTCTCTCTCTCTCTCTGTCTCTCTGTCTTTCTCTCTCTCTCTCTCTCTCTCTCTCTCTCTCTCTCACACACACACACACACACACACACACACACACACACACACATTCAGTCTATCTTGTCGATTCAATCTCTTGAAAATCTTCCCTTATACACATTATGGAAAGCTGCTGCTGCTGTTGTTGTTGTTCAATAACCACCTGAAAATATAGAGGTCAAAAGCTGCTAATGGGAGATTAAAGAGTAGAAACCTCTAAAGAAAGCTTGTGATCAGAACTGAGAGAGCAACACATGAGTTCCCAATTAAGAAAGAGGAGTTTGGAATCAATCTCAACCCTTTTGGCTATATTCTATCTTCCAAAGCATGACACCCTTGATGAGGTTGTAAGGTGAGGTTCAGTGGCGTAGAGTCCGGAGCTGATGACCAAGATGACTGTGGCACAAAATGGTGGTTTATTAAAGCACAGGTACAGGACCCCCGTGGGCAGAAAGAGCTGCTGTACCAGGGTTGTGAGAGGTAGCTGATTATATACTATGGGGTTGGGGGAGGTAAGGAAAAAGGGAGGTTTCAAGAAAGTACTTTCATATGTTAAATAAGACTCACAGGATACCTGAGCCCTTGCTATTGTCAAGTTAAGGTTGTTTGCTCCTCTAGGAAGGCATTAACATGAAGATAGTTGGGAACTTCCTGGAGGAACATCACACATCCCACCCAGGAGTGGGGGTGGAGAGAGGTTGCAGGGTTTAAGCTTATGTTTTGTCTTCAGCCAGCCTTCTGTTCCCTCATCACCCTATTTCAGACCCGTGGCAACATTCTCCCTTTTCCAGCACTTCAGGGAATAACCTTCATTTCTTTCTGTCTTAAATAACCACTTTACACTGTTCTAGTTTGAGACTCTCTCTACCTGGGGAGGGTTAGGGCAGAGGGCCTTTATCTAAATGAATGTGCCATATCCTCTCGTTGAATGACCCCTTCCCCACTGGGATTCTGACATATCCACTACTGAGATCCTACTCATACATCCAACAGAAGTACAGTAGTCTTGAGTCACTGTTACTGATGTGGAAATGCCTTACCCTCATGTGTTGGGGACAGAAATAGTGAGACAAAACATTAGTCCTATAAACATTGTACAATTGTTTAACTTTCTAATCATTGATACTGTCCACAAAGTAGGGCACAAACATTTTGTGGCAAGACAAACGTAGAAAGGGTTGATACACATGATTTTTTTTTCTTATGGATAATTCAATGTATGTCACACAAATGTTGAAATTTTCAAGGAGCTAATATCATCCCAGAAATGATGACAAGGGGTAAATATGGTCCGACTGGGGGTTGGGAGTTTGGGTAAAATAACACATTTACCTTCTGCCATTTCCCATTTCACAATACAGGGCTATAACATTGTCATGGGATGTGGGATGTAGTTGTTCAGTCATAGGAAGCACCCATAAGTAATTGTTGAGTGGGTAGATGCACTGATTGATGACTATGCTATTTGGAAGGGGGTGCTGTCCATTCTACCTAAAGGCAGAGAGGAAATGGACCATTTAGAGAGTTCCGGCCTATGGTGGGTTACTGCTGGCAAAATTGCATTCATAGGAAAAATAAGATTGTCTCAGGTTCAAAATGCCATGTTGTTCCTCATCTCCACTCTGTAATGGATACAGAAATGGGTGAGAGTAGGGCAGTGCAAAGAATTTCTCGGAGCAGGTCCTTAAGAGTCATCAAGAGCTAAGTTCAAGCCCCCCAATTCCCTGGAAGCTCTGCCATGAAAAGGGGAAAATACTAATAGGACCTACCTCAGAGGGTTCTTGCAAGAATTAAATCTGGTAATGCAAGAAAATCACGCCTCACAAACATTGGTGATCTTCAAATATTTACTCATGCACTCCAAAAGATATATTGAAAATTATATGCATGCCTTATTCATACATTTAAATTTTTCCTTACAAGTTTAAATAAACTGAGGGCTTCAGAGGGGAGGGGGATGGAGGATTGGGTAGGCCGGTGATGGGTATTAAGGAGGGCATGTATTGTATGGAGCACTGGGTGTTATACGCAAAAAAATGAATCATGGAACACTACATCAAAAACTAATGATGTACTGTATGGTGACTAACACGACATAATAAAAAATGTAAAAATAAATTAAAAATAAATAAATAATGGAATTAGAAATGAAACTACTGTCACCCTTTCAGATGTGCCCAGTGATATGAATAGATACAGATAGATAATACCACAGTAATTTGTTATACACAATCAGCCATTTAAAAATATATGAATAGAGGTTGGAAAAAGATGGTGGAGGAGTAGGGGACCTTTTTTCAGCTGGCCCTCTGAATCGAGCTAGAAATCTACCAGATCATCCTGAACACCCACAAAATCAGCTGGAGAGTTTAGAGGCAGCATTGTCCACAATAGCTAAATCGTGGAAAGAGCTGAGATGCCCTTCAACAGATGACTGGATTAAGAAGATATGGTCCATATATACAATGGAATATTACTCAGCTATCAAAAAGAACGATTTCTCAACATTTGCTGCAACATGGACAGCACTGGAGGAGATAATGCTAAGTGAAATAAGTCAAGCAGAGAAAGACAATTATCATATGGTTTCACCCATTTATGGAACATAAGAAGTAGGAAGATTGGTAGGAGAAGAAAGAGATAAAGAAAGGGGGGTAATCAGAAGGGGGAATGAAGCATGAGAGACTATGGACTCTGAGAAACAAACTGAGGGCTTCAGCGGGGAGGGGGTTGGGGGAATGGGATAGGCTGGTGATGGGTAGTAAGGAGGGCACGTATTGCAAGGTGCACTGGGTGTTATATGCAATGAATGAATCATGGAACTTTACATCAATAACCAGGAATGTACTGTATGGTGACTAACATAATATAATAAAAAAATATTATTAAATAAATAAATAAATATTTAAAAGTTAAAAAAAATAAGAAGATACGTCTGGATCTCTACAAACGAACATCTCCAGCACTGAGTATTGAGGTATGAAGCAGGGATCCGAGAATCCATGCACAGATATTGGAAGATAAACGGAAGGGGGAGGGAGCCACCCTGCTCAGGCGCTGGGAAGCAGTAGCCACCTGCACTGGGGAGAGGGCCAGACTCATGGACGACACCCATGGGAAAGCAGACTGAGACCATGAGCCCAGGAATGTGTGTGTGACCAGACTGAAAATGAGAGCTCCAGAGCACACACTCAAACTAAACTGACACTGGGAGTTTGGGAGCATGCGACCCCAAAAGATGGAAAACCAGAGCTTTGGAGCACACGCAAACCACATTGAAACTGGGAGCTCTGGAGAACACATGGGAACCAGGGAAGCTAAGGGTATTAGAAACACAAAGGACAGAGACGTGCCAGCCCTGGGAGTGAGGGCTGGGTGAGTGACTGTGGGGCACACAACCCAGGATGCTGTGGGGTTTTTAGCAGCACTGACAAGAAACAGAGTTAAAGTGGCCAAGAGAGCTCAATGGAGAGCAGAATGTGACCTCTCTGTTCTGAGACAGAGGCTAGGATATGGCCATTGCTGCTCTGACTCTCAGAAGAGTCACAGAAAACCGCCAGGGAAAGCTGCCAGAGAAAAAAAGCCTAGAAATACCAGTTCACATTGTGCCCATTCCCATCCCCCCCTCTCAGGGGACAGGGCAACTTGACCCAAACAGGGTTGCCTGAGTATCAGTGTGGCAGGCATTCCCCCCCCCCCGCAGAAGGCAGGCTGAAAAATCAAGAAGCCCACATCCCTAAGGTCCCTATAAAACAAGTGCTTACTGCCCGGGTCCTGGTCAATAATTTGGGCTCAAGGCAACCCTGCATCCTCTCCTCATCAGAATGATGAGGAGGAGCAATGCCACCCAGGAAAGAAAAGACAATGAGTCTGTGGCCTCTGCCACAGAACTGATGGATATGGATATAACCAAATTATCAGAAATGGAATTCAGAGTAACAATGGTCAAGATGAGGTGTAGACTTGAAAAAAAAATTAACAAGTACATAGAATGTCTAAGGTCTGAAATGAGAGTGAATCTTGCAGAAATTAAAATGCTATGAATCAAATGCAGTCAAAACTAGAAGCTCTGATGGCCAGGGTAAATGAGGCAGAAGAACGAATTAGTGAATTAGAGGATGGGATGAAGAGAAAGTTAAAACAGAAACTTTGGGGTGCCTGGGTAGCGCAGTCGTTAAAGTGGCTGCCTTCGGCTCAGGGCGTGATCCTGGCGTTCCAGGATCGAGTCCCACATCGGGCTCCTCCGTTGGGAGCCTGCTTCTTCCTCTCCCACTCCCCCTGCTGTGTTCCCTCTCTTGCTGGCTGTCTCTCTGTCACATAAATAAATAAATAATCTTTAAAAAAATAAATAAATAAAACAAAAACTTTGCTTACAAAAATCCAATCTCAAGAATGTCGATTACAGAAGTTTACTGACTCAATGAAATGTTCCAATGTCAGAATCATCAGCATCCCCGAGGGGGTGGAAAAAGAGAGAGGTATAGAAGAGTTATTTGAACAAATTGTAGCCAAAAACTTCCCTAATCTGGCAAAGGAAACAAGCATTCATGTCCAAGAGGCAGAGAGGACCTCTCCCAAGGTCAGCCATGGCAAACCTACACTACATCACGTCATAGTGCAATTCGCAAATATTACATCCAAGGATACAGTATTGAAAGCGGCCAGGGCAAAAAGATTTCTCCCATACAGAGGTGAAAATATCAGAATAACGTCAGAGCTGTCTACACAGACCTGGCAAGATAGGAAGGGTTGGCAGGGTATTTTCAAAGCTTTATCCGAGAAGAACATGCAGCCAAGGATCCTTTGTCCAGCAAGGCTGTCATTCAGAGTTGATGAAGATATAAGTGCCTTCCAGGATCGGCAGACACTGAAGGAATTCGTAACAACCAAACCAGCCCTACAAGAGATGTTAAGGGGGGGTTCTATCAAAGTAAAAAGGCCCCAAGAGTGATACAGAACAGAAATTTACAATCTATAGAGAAAAAGACGTCACAGGCAACATTACATAATTAAAATCATATCTCTCAATAATCACTCTCAATATGAATGGTCTAAATGCTCCCATAAATGCCACAGGGTTGCAGATTGCATAGTAAGACATAACCCATCCATTTTCTGACTACAAGAGACTCATTTTGAACCTAAAGATACATCCAGACTGAAAGTGAAGGGATGGAAAACAATTTTCATGCCAAAGGACCTCAAAAGAAAGCTGGGGTAGCAATTCTCATATCAGACAGATTAGATTTTAAACTAAAGACTGTAGTTAGAGATACAAAACGGCACTATATTATTCTTAAAGGATGTATCCAACAAGTGGATATGACAATTAAAATTATGGCCCCAACAGGGGAGCACCTAGATACACAAGCCAACACTTAACCAGAATAAAGAGACATATACATAAAAATACATTAATAGTAGGGGACCTCAACACTCCACTATCCGCAATAGACAGATGCCCTAAGCAGAAAATCAACAAAGAAACAAGAGCTTTGAATGACATTCTGGACCAGAGGGACCTCATAGATATATACAGAACACTAAACCCCAGAGCAACAGAATACTCATTCTTTTCAAATGCACATGGAACGTTCTCCAGAATAGCCCATACAGTGGGTCACAAAATAGGCCCCAAAAGACTGAGATTATTCCCTGCATATTCTTGGACCACAATGCTTTGAAATTGGAATTCAATCACAAGGAAAAATTTGGAAGAAACTGAAACACTTGGAAACTAAGAACCATCCTGCTCAAGAATGACTGGGAAACCAGGAAATTAAAAATCAGTTTAAACAATTTTTGGAGACCAATGAGAATGAAAACACATCAGTCCAAAACCTATGGGACACTGTAAAGGTGGTCTTAAGAGGAAAATACATAGCCATCCAAGCTTCACTCAAAAGAATAGAAACATCTAAAATTCAGTTTTTATATTCTCACCTCAAGAAGCTGGAGCTGGAAGAGAAGAACAGGCCTAACCCACGCACAAGAACCCAGTTGATCAAGATTAGAGCAGAGATCAATGAATTAGAAACCAGAAACACAGTAGAGCAGATCAACAGAACTAGAGGCCGGTTCTTTGAAAGAATTAATAAGATCGATAAGCCACTGGCAAGACTTATTCAAAAGAACAGAGAAAGGACCCAAATTAATAAAATTAGGAATGAAAGGGGAAAGGTCAAAACCCTCACCAATGAAATAGGAAGGATCATTAGAAACTTTTATCAACAGCTTTATGCCAATAAATTAAACAATCTGGAAGAAATGGATGCCTTCCTAGAAACCTATAAACTACCAAGACTAAGGTAGAAAGGAAGAAATTCATTAATTAAACAAACCAATTAATTATGAAGAAATTGAAGCAGTGATTAAAAACCTCCCGAAAACAAGAGCCCAGGGCCTGACGGATTCCCCAGGGAAATCTACGAAACATTCAAAGAA
This sequence comes from Ursus americanus, assembly GCF_024610735.1. Classification (NCBI taxonomy): domain Eukaryota; kingdom Metazoa; phylum Chordata; class Mammalia; order Carnivora; family Ursidae; genus Ursus; species Ursus americanus. The sequence continues at coordinate 76,702,341 of NC_142164.1, forward strand.
GAAATAATACCTAGTCTCCTGAAGCTGTTTCAAAAAATAGGAACAGAAGGAAAACTACCAAACTCATTCTATGAGGTCAGTATTACTTTGAGCCCCAAACCAGGAAAAGTCCCCATCAAAAAGGAGAATTACAGACCAATTTCCCTGATGAATATGGATGCCAAAATGCTCAACAAGATCTTAGCTAATAGGATCCAACAGGACATTAAAAGGATTATCCATTATGACCTAGTGGGATTCATCCCTGGGATGCAAGGGTGGTTCAGCATTCGCAAATCAATACGTTGATCATATCAAGAAGAAAAGAGTCAAGAACCATATGATCCTTTCAACAGATGCAGAAAAAGCATTTGACAAAATACAGCATCCTTTACTGATTAAAACCCTTCAGAGTGTAGGGATAGAGAGTACATACCTCAATTTCATTAAAACTATCTATGAAAAGCCTACAGCAAATATCATTCTCAATGGGAAAAAGCTGAAAGACTTTCCCTTAAGATCAGGAACACGACAAGGATGCCCACTCTTGCCATTATTTTTCAACATAGTACTAGAAGTCCTTGAAACAGCAATCAGACAACAAAAAGGGATTAAATGTATTCAAATTGGCAAAGAAGAAGTCAAACTGTCTCTCTTCGCAGAGACACGATACTCTATATGGAAAACCCAAAGACTCCACCCCCAAATTACTAGAACTTATGGAGAAATTCAGTGTTGTGAAAGGATACAAAATCAATGCTCAGAAATCAGTTGCATTTCTATACACGAACAATGAGACTGAATAAAGAGAAATTAGGGAATTGATTCCATTTACAGTAGCACCAAAAATCATACGATATCTCAGAATTAACTTAACCAGACACGTAAAGGATCTATATTCTAGAAACTACAAATCACTCTTAAAAGACATTGAAGAAGACACAAAAAGGTGGAAATATATCCCAGGCTCATGGATCGGAAGAATTAACATAGTTAAAATGTCTATGCTCCCAGAGAAATCTACACTTTCAATGCCATCCCTATCAAAATACTGATGACATTTTTCAAAGAACTGGAACAAACAGTCCCTAAATTTGTGTGGAACCAGAAAAGGTCCCAAATCGCCAAGGAATTGTTGAAAAGGAAAAACAAAGCTGGGTGCATCACTTTGCTGGATGTCAAGCTATACTACAAAGCTGTAATCACCAAGACAGCATGGTACTGGCACAACAACAGACACATAGACCAACGGAACAGAATAGAGAACCCAGAAATGGACCCGCGGCTCCCTGGGAAGCTAATCTTTGACAAAGCAGGAAAAAACATCCAATGGAAAAAAGACAGTCTCTTCAATAAATGGTGCTGGGAAAATTGGACAGCTACATGCAAAAGAATGAAACAGACCATCTCTCACCATACAGAAGGATAAACTCCAAATGAATGAAAGACCTCGATGTGAGACAGGAATCCATCAAAATCTTAGAGGAGAACATAGGCAGCAAACTCTTTGACATCGGCTAAAGCAACTTTTTTCATGACACATCTCCAAAGGCAAAAGAAACAAAAGAAAAAATGAACTTGTGGGACTTCATCAAGATCAAAAGCTTCTGCACAGCCAAGGAAACAGTCAACAAAAAAAATTAAAAGGCAGCCCATGGAATGGGAGAAGATATTTGCAAATGATACTACAGATAAAAGACTAGTATCCAGGGGCTGGGGGTGGGGGAATGGGATAGGCTGGTGATGGGTAGTAAGGAGGGCACGTATTGCATGGCACTGGGTGTTATACACAACTAATGAATTATCAAACTTTACATCAAACACCAGGGATGTACCATATGGTGACTAACATAATATAATAAAAAATATTATTATAAAATTTTTTAAAAATATATTAAATACTTATTTAAAAAAAAGACTAGTATCCAAGATCTACAAAGAACTTCTCAAACTCAATCCATGGGAAACCAAAAATCAAATCAAAAAATGGTCAGAAGATATGAACAGACACTTTTCCAATGGAGACATACAAATGGCTTACAGACACATGAAAAAATGTTCAAAATCATTAGCCATCAAGGAAATTCAAATCAGAACCACACTGAGATACCATCTTATAACAGTTAGAATGGCAAAAATTGACAAGGCAGGAAACAACAAACTTTGGAAGGAATGTGGAGAAAGGGGATCCCTCTTACACTTTTGATGGGAATGCAAGTTGGTACTGCCACTCTGGAAAACAGTGTGGAGGTCCCTTCAAAAGTTGAAAATAGAGCTACCCTATGTTCCAGCAATTGCACTACTGGGCATTTACCTCAAAGATACAGACATAGTGAAGAGAAGGGCCATATGCAACCCAGTGAGCATAGCAGCATTGTCCACAATAGCTAAATCGTGGAAGGAACTGAGATGCCCTTCAACAGATGACTGGATTAAGAAGATGTGGTCCATATATACAATGGAATATTACTCAGTCATCAAAAAGAATGATTTCACAACATTTGCAGCAACATGGACTGGAGTGGAGGAGATAATGCTAAGTGAAATAAGTCAAGCAGAGAAATACAATTATCATATAGTTTTACTCATTTATGGAACATAAGAAATAGCAGTAAGATCAGTAGGAGAAGGAAGAGAAGAATGAGGTGGGGTAATCGGAAGGGGGAATGAACCAGGAGAGACTATGGACTCTGAGAAGCAAAATGAGGGCTTCAGAGTGGAGAGGGGTGGGGGATTGGAATAGGCTGGTGATGGGTATTAAGGAGGGCATGTATTGCATGGAGCACTGGTTGTTATACGCAAATAATGAAATATGGAATATTACATCAAAAACTAAGGATGTACTGTATGTTGACATAACATAATAAAAAATTATTATAAAAAATAAATAAAAATATATTAATAAACTCTTATTTATCTGTTAGAAATTTTATATTGCTCTTTTTTCCACTAAATTTTGTCTTCATTAAAAAGTCCCTCTTGATTTTATCTGACTATAGTATGCATTAATGCTTCCACATCTTTCATTGATCACCCCATTTTACTTCTAAAACACACAATTATGTATTTCAACTGAAGTTGCATTATCTATTGTACTTCCTTTGGCTATTATGTCCTCTTTAAAAACCTCTTCTTGATTGTACTATTTTTATTATTACTATTAGCACATAGTGGATCAAAATGATACAAAATATGACAAGAATTCACAAGTAATTAAAATCATATAAAGTCAATTTTACAGCACATTCATCTATTAATGAGTTGGATGAGGCCTGGACCAAATGTATTTTTCTGATACCAGTACTTAAAATCGTACTTTGTCTGTCAACCAGAACTTGTTAATACTCTGGGGCAATATGTCATCGCTATATAAGTGAAATGGATCAGGTGAACCCCTTAGGATTAAATGCAGAGTATTGTATTTCATCAATTTTAGAAATGCAGAAACAAATGTATTTTTAAACCATAGAAAATATGTAAAATGTGGAAAATGTTTATGTGTGAATGCTTGTGTTGTAGATGATTCTCTTTCTGTCTGTCTTACTGTCTTTCTACCTTTCCATCTTTCCTCCCTCCCTCCCTTCCTTTTTCTTTCTCTCGTTTTCTTCTTTCTTTCTTTCTTTCTTTCTTTCTTTCTTTCTTTCTTTCTTTCTTTCTTTCTTCTTTCTTTCTTTCTTTTCTTTCTTTCTTTCTTCTTCCAACTGTATTCAAAAATGAATATTTATATGTGAAGAATGTGACAAATTCCATATCTTATTTTTTAAGATTTTATGTGTTTGTTTTGAGAGAGAAAGAGAGTGCAGGAAGGAGGGGCAGAGGCAGAGGGAGAGAGAAATTCTTGGGGACCTATCACTGGAGATTCTGACTCAGTAGGTCTGAAATGCTATCCAGGCACGAACATTAATTAATTAATTAATTAATTAATTAATTTTTAAATTTTATTTTATTTAAATTCAATTAACATAAAGTGTATTATTAGTTTCAGAGGTAGAGTTCAGTGATTCATCAGTTGCATATAACACCCAGTGCTCATTACATCAAGTGCCCTCCTTAATGCCCATCAACCAGTTACCCCATTCCCCCCTGACCTCCTCTCCAGTTACCTTGTTTGTTTCCCATAGTTAAGAGTCTCCCTCTCTGATTTTGTCTTATTTTATTTTTCCTTCCCTTCCTCTATGATCATCTGTTTTGTTTCTTAAATTCCACATGAGTGAAATCATATGATAATTGTCTTTCTCTAATTGACTCATTTTAAACTCTATGTATGAAGGCAGAGATGGGCAGTTGTGGAAACAGCTCTGCTTCAGAACTGATGGCAGGGGGCAAGAGTTGGAGGGGTTGGGGCAGGTAAAGAATAATTTTACTATCAAAGGAGGAGATGAAGAGGGGCTTAGATTAGAATTGTAGCTTCCACTTACCAGAATTATGCTACCATTTCCACACTAAAGGTCATTTGAATTTTTCACAGGAAATCTGCAGGAAATCCACTTGTTTCATCTGTCCTCTAACAACGTTACTTCATCGTGCCCATGGGAAGAACCCACAGCTCCTTTGATTCTGTCCAATGAGCATGAGAGTTTACAAAACCCACTTAGGAGATTTGTTATGTACTGACTCTGTTATTTTGCCATCAAACTGTAGTGAATCTCAAGCAGACTCCATGCTGAGCATGGAGCCCCATGTGGAGCTTAATATGGGGTTTGATCCCAAGATCCAAAGATCATGACCTGAGCTGAAATTAAGAGTCAGATGTTCAACCAACTGAGCCACCCAGGCACTCCTAGATTCTCCTTTAAAAGTAACTGCAATAGAACATCTCTGAGTCCTTGAGTCTTTGATGGATTGAGGCAGCTCAGATATTGAGAGCATGCTGAAACACAGCTTCGGAAATTCAGAATAAGTTATTTCACTACGTTGCTTTTCCACTTAGGACACTTTAGAGAGAAAAAAGCATGAATGGCTCCTCCATTAGATAGATATGGCTGTAGAGGCTTGCAATTTCCCAGAGTGAATTGAATTCAACTGGCACCAATGACTCCACCAAAGGTCTCAACCTCCCCTCTTGGCCTGCTATAATCTTGCCACCTGGCCCCTGGAATTTCTTTAGCCATTGTGCTAGGGTATGACATTCTGGACATCTCCAAACACCATTTAATTTGATCTGCTACTATAATTTTTGGTCAATATAGGCTCTCAGAAATGAGCCCCAGTTCACCTCATGAGGCTCAGAATTCTTTTTTTCTCTCCAAATCTCTCCCTCCAAGTCTCTCTCTCTCTCTCTCTCTCTCTCTCTCTCTCTCTCTCTCTCTCCCCATCCAGACTTCTAGGCCTGGATCTCTGGTCTATTTTCCCAATATCCTTGACCCATCAGTACCTGAGATTGGTTCCACAGTTCACCAGTGATATTCAGGAGACAGCAAGAGATATATAGTAGCCATGTTTTTAGACATGTTCAACAAGGGAGAATGAATACTTTTCCAGCTTCCATCATGAGATACCCTCTTCTGCCTACAGATAGGTGGGAATGAGGTCACTTACCAGGGGGTGAGAATAAGTCTACTAAGAGTTTCTTTCACAGGAATCCTGCAGCAATTTTGGGGCACTGATGAGCATTAAGATGGCAAATAAGAGAATCTTCCCACAATGCCACAGCTTGGTGTTTCTTGCTCCTTTAACATAGCTTTCCAGATTCAAGGCTAGGCACTTGACTGAAAAAGTCAATTTCAAGAGAGAAGTCCATGCAAGAAGTCCATCCCATTTGGGAAGATCTGCCGCGGAACAAGGATGCAGAGTTGGAAATTATCCTAGCAAGCATACATCTTTCTAGGGATCCTACATGTCAGAGCATCTTGCCCAAAATCTACATGGAGGGTTCTAATAGGAGATTCCACTGGTCTTTCTTGGTTTCTATATGGAGAAGTATCTTGGTGGGGCCTTTCATGTGTATCTCAGATTGAGAGAGTCCAAAGCATGGAATGTATATTCAGATACACCTAAGCATCAACCACATGGCCAAGACTTCTGCAGAGCAGAAATAGGCCATCTATACCTTCTAAAGGGGAAACACAGACCAAGACAGTTATGTGCCCAGTAACACTGCAACCTTGGGCTCCTTTGTATCAGTCCCAGTGGGCTCTGCTTGTGAGCTACAACTATATTACAGAACTTCCTAGGTTCCAGCCCCCAGTGGGTACTCAGCACAACCTGTATGAGAGGAAAATGGAGAGCTTCATTTTTGTCATGTTATGTGTGACCTTGTGGATTAATTACACCTAGCTTTGTCCACATCAAACTCATGTGCTATGGGTCTATAACGTGATCCAGACAAATCAGAAGGCAAGTGAATGAACCTTGAATAAATACCTACAGATAAATCCTATAAAAGAATGGATGGAGATGTGGTTTTACAACACAGGGAGAGGTTTAACTAACATATGAACATTTGATCCCCAAATAATGTACATCTTCGAATTGAACTGAACTGCTCTGGGATGCATATGAGTTGGAAAGCACCACTCAAGATCCACTTCTGAAGTGCTTCTAGGCCATTTGAGTGGTTTGTAGTGTTTTGCTATTGACCATAGGGAGAATTTCAGCGATTTAGCACCTGGAAAGATACATATAAAGCATGGCTGCATCAAAAGCCTTTTTTCTATGAGCTGCTGCTAAACATGTCACATAATTCCCAAAGGAGACAATCAAGCCCAGAAAAGACAACAGAAAACCAGAGTTTTGAAAGTAAGAAGGTCCTTTCAGAGGATCCATTGCCCTGCCTCACAGGATGATGCCAGACCTTTTTGATAGGGTGTGAGGTTTGATTCAGTTCTTTGCCTATGGAGGTTCTCAAAGCATTTCTTGGATACATAGAGGGACGGAGTCATGATTTCATACCTATGTGCACAGATGAATGGAAAGGTAAGATGGATGGATGGATGGACAGTTGGACAGATGAATATATGGATGGACTGAGACAAGGCTGTGAAGTGTCTATGGGGTCACAAAAGTATTTGTGGTACAAAAGTCTTTGTGAAATTTTCACAATAAAGAGAATCCTGAGATCTTTCAGTACATGCTTTTTGATGGTGACAACCATTTCAGGGACCATAAATACAGCTAGGATTCAGAGTCCTATATTCTGTCAGCGCCAGTAGTGTTCTAGAGGCATCTACAACATGGTAGGTATGCAGTACAGTTAAGTGGTCATACCTATGGACTTGGAGTCAGATAAACCTGGGTTTCACCATCTCTAGTCCTCAGAATCACTGCTATAAAGTATGGATTATATTAGTACCTACCACAGAAGGTTGTTGTAAGCACTGGGTGTTATACGCAACTAATGAATCATCGAACTTTACATCAGAAACCAGGGATGTACTGTATGGTGACTAACATAATAAAACAAAAAAACATTAAAATAAAAAAAATTGGAAAAAAAGAAGGTTGTTGTAAGATTAAATGAATCAAGGTGTTAGTGTTCCCAGAACGTGGTAAGTACCCAGTAATGTTAGTTTCTCATTACTATTCCCAATGTTAATATTTATGTTGCCTTAGAAGACCAAGGATCTGTATCTAGTTAATGGGTAGGGGACAGAGTGGTCACATTACCAGTCACATTACCATTTCCACTACATCTACAGAGAGTAGCACTGCAGCATGAAGGGATGGCTTCTGGGGCCCTAAGGGGAATCCATTAAGTGTCTTCTAAGACATCCATGGACATTAGATTTCTCCCTTGATTAAATGCCTATTCCCAAAGACAGGGGTTGTCTCTGCAATTTCTCTTTGTACTCCACCACCACAGCCAGAAAAGCATAAAGTGGGAGGTGGCAAGGGGGGGTTAGGAATTTTGTGATTGGTAAAATGACCAGGAGATGGTTGGGCTGGTCTTCAGAGACCAACCCATAGAGCCATTGGCTTTGGTGAAAACAGTCAGCTTAGAGCTTTGAATCTCGTCTCCCCTATATTGCTAACTGTGTGACCTTCTGAGAGCTTTTTAAAAAATTTTTAACTTATTTTATTTAAATTCAATTAGTTAACATACAGTGTATCATTAGTTTCAGATGTAGAGTTCAGTTATTCATTCATTGCATACAACACCCAATGCTCAGTACACCATGGCCCTCCTTAATGCCTATCACCCAGTTACCCCAACCCTCACCTCCCTTTGAGAAGCCCTCAGTTTGATTCTTATAGTTAAGAGTATCTTATCATTTCCCCCTCTCTTTTTGTTTTATTTTATTTTTCCCTCCCTTTCCCTATGAACATCTGTTTGTTCATGAAATTCCACATATGAGTGAAACCATATGATAGCTTTTAACCTCCCTAAAACTCAGTTTTCATGATGAGAAGTGGGGATAATTACATTTTTCCCCTGTAGCATTGAGAAGATTTGGGAGATAAAGAAGGTGAAATATCACCAAGTGAAGATTTTCATTGAGTGTGATTTATAGCAATTGTCACAGCCACAGATTGGAGCCATTGTGATCACCTCACCCTCATCCACTCCTCACACATAGATTCACATGGATGTGCATGTGCATGTGCACACACGTGTGTGCTGATAATAAAACCTAAGCCTTTGAGTTCCTAAGGAAATCCTTCAGTCACACCTCCTGAATTAGGTGAGAGTGCTTGCAAATCCATTTCAGGTCTTAAGTTCTCTAATGAGATCCCAATGGCAAAACTCTAATCACCTAAACTTATGTGTTCTGAATTCCTTTCAGGGCACACAAGACTTAGCTGACTTTTGCTATAATTTTTGCTATAACATACACCTGCAGATATCATTGCCTACAAACCACCACTAAGCTGAACAAGTTTTCCCATCCAAATAATGCTATCGTCTGTTTAGAGGGTGGTAATCATTAGGGGGCACAATTACCAATCTTAATACCTTTTGCCCCATGACATACAAAGAAGCATGTCCACTCTAAGACAAATATTAAAACAATACAATGGTGCTCTGGTTCCCACACAGCAAGAGTGAAGGAGCTATTCACATGCACTCCAATAAGGGCACCAGAAAACAAGGAGAGGCACTTGGAACATTTAAGCCAATGGCACCAGCACCAAAACACAGGCTCTTTCCATTGTTTCCTTCATGGAGGAGAGGCTCGCCCTACCTGGACACTCTGACTGCTGGTCTTAGCAGCACCCCAGCTAGTGATCCGAGTCTGTATCCTCAATCTCACTCTTTACGGACATGCTCCATAAGAACAAATTAAGAGAGTGCCTTTAGGCAATTTCTAACTTTGACTAATATTGATCAGTCTTCCAACACTCTTGCCCCAGGCCTACATTCTGTCTTCTGCAGAATAAGGCCAGCTGTATAGCAATTTCCTTCCAGCCCTATCTATTGACAGGTACCTCTGGTAACCCCTGCATTCCCTTCTGTCGTGAAAATGTACTTTTCTCTAGTTCATTCCTTCTCATCGGGGTCCAGTGGCATCCAAAAGATATTATGAAACCATACCTGCCAGCACCTTCTCTTTCTGAGTCCTCATATGCCCTCAATGTCAGACAGAAATGGCATTTAAGACAGAATTTGAGCACTTTGGGGAGCAATGGCTGTTAAAATGTAACAGTAACAGTTCTGTAGATATAAAATGATAAAATCCCACAGGAGAGCATAGGCAGCAACTTCTACGATATCAGCCACAGCAACCCTTTTCATGACACATATCCAAAGGCAAGAGAAACAAAAGATAAAATGAACTTGTGGGACTTCATCAAGATCAAAAGCTTCTGCACAGCCAAGGAAACAGTCAAAAAAAACTAAGAGGCAGCCCACGGAATGTGAGAATATATTTGCAAATGATACTACAGATAAAAGACTGGTATCCAAGATGTACAAAGAACTTCTCAAACTCAGTACATGAGAAACAAATAAACAAATCATAAAATGGGCAGAAGATATGAACAGACACTTTTGCAATGAAGACATAGAAATGGCTAACAGACACATGAAAAAATGTTCAAAATCATTAGCCATCAGGGAAATTCAAATCAAAACCACACTAACATACCACCTTACACCAGTTAGAATGGCAAAAATTGTCAAGGCAAGAAACAGCAATTGTTGGAGAGGATGTGGAGAAAGCGGGTCCCTCCTACATTGTTGGTGGGAATGCAGGTTGGTGCAGCCACTCTGGAAACCAGTGTGGAGGTCCCTTAAAAAGTTAAAAATTGAGCTACCCTATGATCCAGCCATTGCACTACTGGGTATTTACCCCAAATATACAGAAGTAGTGAAGAGAAGGGCCATATGCACCCCAATGTTTATAGCAGCTCTGTCCACAACAGCTAAATCGTGGAAAGAGATGAGATGCCCTTCAACAGATGACTGGATTAAGAAGTTGTGGTCCATATATACAACAGAATACTATTCAGCTATCAAAAAGAACGATTTCTCAACATTTGCTGCAACATGGATGGCACTGGAGGAGATAACACTAATTGAAATAAGTCAAGCAGAGAAAGACAATTATCATATGGTTTCTCTCATCTATGGAACATAAGAACTAGGAAGATCGGTAGGAGAAGAAAGGGATAAAGAAAGGGGGTTAATCAGAAGGGGGAATGAAGCATGAGAGACTATGGACTCTGAGAAACAAACTGAGGGCTTCAGAGGGGAGGGGGTGGGGGAATGGGATAGGCTGGTGATTGGTAGTAAGGAGAGCATGTATTGCATGGTGCACTGGGTATTATACGGGACTAATGAATCATGGAACTTTACATGAAAAACCAGGGATGTACTGTATAGTGACTAACATAATATAATAAAAAATATTTAAAAAAAATAATAAATAAAAAAAACTGTGGCCGAGCATTTAAAAAAAAAAAAAGATGATAAAATGTTCTTGTGAAGACTCACATCTGACTGAGTTAGGGAAACACATTCTGGTGTCCACAAGAGAAAGGATACAAAGAAGTAATTGGGGATATACTGTTATAAGGTCCTTTCACTACACATGAAGAGGGATAATATTATTTGAAGGTAGATTCCAATTAATTAAAACCATGTATGATAAACCCAAGGGCAACAACTAAGAAAATAAATTAAAAAGAGGTAAAAATTGTCAGTCAATTGTTGTGAAAAAATTAAAACACAATGGTATTTACTTAACTCAGAGAAAAGTACACAGGGCTGCCTCTCCCATAGAAAGGACAACCAGATAGGAGAAATAGGAGGTAAAAGGGCAACAACTAAGAAAATAAATTAAAAAGAGGTAAAAATTGTCAGTCAATTGTTGTGAAAAAATTAAAACACAAAAGTATTTAATTAACTCAGAGAAAAGTACACAGGGCTGCCTCTCCCATAGAAAGGACAACCAGATAGGAGAAATAGGAGGTAAAAGTGGGAGATTGGTAGAATCACTCAACACATTTCCTTCCAATCCCCATGACAGTGGGCTCTGCTGAGCTGTAGGTCTTATTACCTAAGGGATGAAAATTTTCACCAGATAATGCAGTAATGGGTCCACAGAAGTGGAAGCTGAGCTTGTGTGCCTGGCCATTTTGGATTCCTCTAGCCACTTAGGGGAGCAGGCACAGAAGGAGTTCATGTTGGCAGTTGGTGTGGCTCATCTGATTATCCAAAGAAATAGGACTGCTGCCACATAGATTTGTGTTCCTCCTCCTAGTCAGTTTTTTTTTCTTTCTGAATATTAAAAAACAACAAAAACAAAAGTTTCCATTGTGCATTCGGAAGAGAACAAAAAATAAGGAAGTGTACAAAGAGAAAAATCAGTGTAACAACCACCAAGGTGAAGAAATAAAGAGGAAGATTAGGAAGGTAGAGGAAGAAAGTTTTTTACTGCAATTATAGAAGCAATACACAGCTCTTAACAAAAAAAAAGAGGGATGATCTTAAAAACACAATGAAGAAGGAAAAAAGAAACATTTTAATCACTTATAGTGATAAAATTATGGTAAAAAATGGTGCACTTATATCTTAAATCAAGGGTAACTCTTTCTATAGCTGATTTCATGACTTACATAAAAGTATTGCAAACTCAAGTGTTGAACAAACAAGTTATCTTTGGATTGGGGGGGAAATCATGGCAGGGTTATTTTACTTCTCACATTCTCTGATGAGATCACAGGATAAAATCCCAGTCCATATTAACTACATCAGAAAGCAGGTGAACCCAGAAGAAAGTGTATTTTCACATTTGAAGAAGGTTATCTTACTTGGTCTGGTAAAATTAGAGGAGTCTAGAGAGTAACATGGAGAAATTAAATCAGTTAAATGTCATGAAAACTAAAATATGCAACTGAACCCCTGACACAGTCTTCTAGTCACACAGAGATGTTGATCCTCTGCACAATAACCACATGAGGGGCATCTGAGAATGGGGAGTGACATTGAAAAACCAGTCAGTGGCACCAGCATGAACACACAGTTGCTCACATAGGGCTCCTGTAGGCAACTCCTATACTCTTTCCTGCTTCCCACTGCCAACCAGTAAGGGAGGAGGTTTATCCTGCCAGGCTGCTTCAACAGCTGCTCCAATTATGGCACCCCATGGTGAACCAAATATCTTCCAAGGCCTCCTCCCTCCTCTTTTTTTTGGGAGTCTATACCTTTAGAACCTCCCTTGAGATATTGTGATGAGCTGCCCTAGCATTTAAATTTAATCAACTCTTCACTGGCAGGACAAAAATCAATACCAGTAGATAAACCTGCATTTTAAAATTATGTTCCTTTGAAGTGCACTTTGGACTCTGAAATGCACATCTATTTGGTATTCATGATTGAGGCAACACATCATAAATTTCTTCAAGAGAGTGTGATATTCCCTTGTTAAGGAGTGAAACTTACTTACCTGTAGGTTACCTCAATCGAATGTTTAACTCAAAACCGTGTGATGTGTGGCTACTTCTCCTGTGCATCCTCTTTTTTCAGATTCTTGAAACTGGATCTCATCAATGATCTCATCATTGACTTCCTCTCAATAATTCAACTCTACTACACACATGCATTCTATCAGACCTAGTTCTTCTTTGTGGAGGCAGTCAATAAAATGGGACAAAAGCACATAGAAATTACAAAGAGATTCACAGGACATGAATATTTTGTGTATTTTTGACATTAAGATATGGGGTAAAAACAAAATCTCAAGGAAGGAAGACAACTGGCATCATTTGAACCATATCATGGGGATTTAGGAATTATTGTTACACAGTCATCCTTTCTATAGACTAGCACCCCCCACGATGCCCAAAGGGATGCTAAAATTATCAGCAGGAAAGACTAGGACCTTCCTGGGATTAGATCAGCTTTCACATTGATAGGATTTCCAATCATACTTCTGTCCTTATTATTTCTCTGACTATTGCTTCCTCTTTGGCTCCCAAAAGGATTCTGTGCCCAGAATGTGGCAACATCAGCATTTATGCCTGAATCCATTCAGATCTCTGTCATGTGAGGATGAGAATCTCAGTTTTCTTTTAACCACTATTTTAGGAAACTCTGAAATATTCTTCTGCTTTCCTGCTGCATCTCCAGTTGGAACTTCTCCCCCAACTCCTGCAGTTGAAGCACTCCTTCTGGCAGAAGGCCAGGCCAGTTGGTATCCAGGCTAAGGGTTAAGCCACTGAGGCCCTGAACCAACATTTCCCAGAAGGAAGGATGTAGGGCTGATTTCCTGTCTGCAGGCATCTTAGAGACATTTGGCCTATGGCTCTGGCAATATCAACATTGACATTCACATCTGAAATATATTCTAATATCTATCACCTGTGGAAGAGATTCTGGTTTTCCTTTGAACCTGGTAAGGTGCCACATGATCTAGGTGTCTTCATCTCATATGTCCCAGAAATATTGTCTTCCTCCGATTGGACACTGATCTTTCCCACCGCCTCTCTTGTAGGCTTTTCTCATCCCTGTACCACTGCTGGAGCAGCCCTTCTGTTAGAAGGTGCCAGGACTGGGATTCAGGTCACTGAGGCTCATTATTAGCAATTCTGAGAAGGAAGGATGACAGGCTGCTGTGATTTCCTGGAAAGTCTCTTTAGAAATCATCAGGCAAATTTTAGAAATCAACATAGAGCTTCCAGTTAAGGAATGAATAAGTCACAGGGATGAAAGGTACAACATAAGAAATATAGTCCATGGTATTGTAATAGCATTATATGGTGACAGATAGTAGTCCCACTTGCAAGCACAACATAACGTATAGACTTGTCAAATCACTATGTCATACCCAAGAGACTAATGTCACATTGTGTTTTAACCATACTTCAATTAGAATAAATAAATAAATAAATAAATAAATAAATAAATAAATAAATTCTTTATTGGAAAGAAGAAAGAAAGAAAGAAAGAAAGAAGGAAAGAAAGAAAGAAAGAAAGAAAGAAAGAAAGAAAGAAAGAAAGAAGGAAAGAAGGAAGGAAGGAAGGAAGGGTTGAATTATGTTTCTGGAGTGGATCTATGGAGGTCTTGTCCATGCTTACAATTCCACCTGGCCCTCGGGTCTATACAGGAAGGTGAAGATGAAGGCTATCAAAAAACTGGAATGTAGTGAGGGACAGGCATGGCCAGAAGAACCCAGACTGCAACAAGTGATAAAAGAAGAAAGAAAATTCATTATTATGTCTCTGATTTAACCATTTTGTGCTTTTGTTTCATACGTGCAAAATGGGAAAAATAACGGGACCTACCTCCTAGGTTTGAAGCATTGCATGAAATAATACATCTCAGTAGCTTAGAATAGTGCATGGCACATCATAAGCATTTCAGAAACAGTAACTTATGTTCTGTTTTTTGCATGTCAGTTCATGCAACTGGTGTCTCGTAGTGGATGACATTAATTCCTGGCTTACATTTCCACGCTCATTCACTAGATGTAATTGTAAGTGTAACTAATAACTAATAATATCTATTCTTCTATAAGCATTTATGTAATTTCATAGGGCAGCATTTTATTGAATTCCAATAATTTGCACCCTGGAGCCTCCTTTCTTTTGATTTTTCACCCTCATAAACATTGGTTTGACTTGCAGCCCAAAAAGCTGCTCAGCTGCCTGTAGAAATCCTTCAGTGGCTTGCAGTGAGAATACAGATGGACTTACTTTTCTCTAATGAAATGTACAATGTGGTTTTTAGGATCTTAGCACATGATTCTCCTAAGGAGCTTTCCGTGACCATGAGGGAGTTTCTCTCCTCTCTTTCTGAGCATCCAACATACATTCCAAGAAGTGGCCAACGATGTTAAACAACCTACATCACTGTTGCTAATCTTTTCCCTGATCTATCCCTTAATCTTCTGAAATGACCATCATTGAACCTCATATTGTGCACTTTGTATTTCCAGGATCTTTGTCCTTTTACTTTAGCTTGCACACCACTTCCCCCAGCCAAACCGAGTAGTTAGAACATGCTCTGTCGTACAAAAGAATCTCTCCACATAAACAGAATATGTTAAGCATTGAGAGTGCAATAAAAGCTGTATTGAAACCTATGTGAAGATTATATGAGCCAAAGAGTACAAAAGCTGGGTGTCTTTTATGGCAATGGGCATATAACTAACTCCGTTTGCAGGTGGTAATATGGATGTGGTGGAGTTCAACTCAAGCCTTGGTCTGTGTGTCAGATCCTTACCACACTGCTCCCTCTTGGTCTTTATGTCAGTCCAGCAGCCACACTCAGATCAGATGGTCAACTTCCACCTCCTATACTCCACTCCCTTAAACTCACCCTGGTGTGCACCTGGTCATATTCTGCCAGATATCCGTGGAGTAGAGGATAGAAGCAAGGCATTGCTTTCTCTGTGCTTGGGGGAGTGGACACAAAAACTATTCTATTGACACACAGAAAACAGACATAAATGAATATGGAACCACATAGAAGTGTGGAGTGATTTGCCATAGTTGTGATGTTTCCAGCCTCCAGCATGTTAATTTTAAAACCATATCAAGAGGAGGAGGACGTAAGATGGCAGAGCAGTAGTGGACCCCATTTAAACTGCTCCCCTGAATTTAGGTGGATATCTATCAAACCATTTTGAACACCCATAAAATCAACCTGAGATGTAAAAATATATATCTGGATCTCTACAAGCAGAAAAGCAGCTGTATCTGGCAAGTTAGGAAGGGTGGAGTTGTGAATCTGCAGGGAGATATTGGAAGATTAACAAAAAGAGGAAAGAGCTGCCATAAGCTGGCTCCTGGAAAGTGATAGAACACCAGGGTATGAAATCAGAGCCCTTGGAGTTCTACGAGTTGCAGGTGGTGCTGCTTGTGTGTGAGAGACTTGGGGTGCCATCAGCTTCCTCAAAATCCAGTGTTTCTGAAGTCCGGGAACAGATCCTTTGTGAGGACGGGAATCAGCTTGTAAGGAGAGGCCACAGGTGAACTCAGACAACAGGAGAGAGCCTTTGAGTGTGCCTGAAAGGATCCTATTTTTTATGACAGTGTGCAGGTCTCACCTTCAGTGTCATCCCAAGAGGCCTCCTCTGATCACCCCTGGACAGCCCCTCAGGTGCTTCCTGCCACAACCTGGAATGGTCCACCTGCCCTCCTCATGAGGATGTGAAGTTTTCTGGAGGTTCCTCACTACTTGGTTTTGGAACCCAGCATCCTGCCAGGCATGGTAGCTACAGAGGTCCCTTGTGCTCTGCGGCTAGTGGCTGAGTCTGCTCCAAAGTGGTTCCAAGATGGCAGAGGAGCAGGAGACCTAAAGTTCGTCTGGTCCAGGAATTCAGCTAGAGAGCTACCAAACAATTCTGAATACCTATGAATGCAACTGGAAAACAAAGAAAAAAAGGTAGCAGAAACTCTATGAACAGAAAAGCAACCACTTTCTGCAAGGAGGAGAAAAGATGGCAGAGGAGTAGGGGACCCCTTTTCCAGCTTGTCCCCTGAGTCGAGTTGGATATCTACCAGACCA
Source organism: Ursus americanus (assembly GCF_024610735.1). Lineage (NCBI taxonomy): Eukaryota > Metazoa > Chordata > Mammalia > Carnivora > Ursidae > Ursus > Ursus americanus. Next base: position 76,719,212 of record NC_142164.1, read on the forward strand.
TCCTGGAAAACCACAGAATAAGCCTGAGACACAGGAAGATACACCTGGATCTCTACAAACGAACATCTCCAGCGCTGAATATTGAGGTACTAAGCAGGGAGCCATGAATCCGCACACAGATATCAGAAGATAAAAAGAAGGGGGAGGGAGCCGCCAGGCTTGGGCACCTAGAAGCAGTAGCCACTTGCACTGGGGAGCGGGCCGGACTCGCGGAATGGCACCTGCGAGAGAGCAGACTGAGACCATGAGCCTGGGAACGTGCATGCGACCAGACTGAAAACCGGAGCTCCGGAGCGCTCACTCAAACTAGACTGAAAATGAGAGCTCATGAGCGTGCATGTGACCAGACTGAAAACCGGAGCTGCAGAGTGCTCCCTGGAACCGGACTGATACCAGGAGCTCTGGAGTGCACGCAAGACCAGACTGAAACAGGGAGCTTGGGAGCACACACGGGAACTGGGGCAGCTGGCAGTGTTAGAAGCACAGAAGACAGAGACATGCCAGCCCTGGAAGTGAGCACTGGGACACCGGCTGTGGGGGGCACAACCAAGGACGCTGCAGGATTTTTAGCAGCACTGACAGAAACAGAGTTAAAGTGGCCAGGAGAGCTCAGTGGAGAGCAGACTGCGATCTCATTGTTCTGAAACAGAGACTAGGATATGGCCACCGCTGCTCTGACTCTCAGAAGAGCTACAGAAAACCACAAGGGAAAGCTTCCAGAGAACAAAAGCCTGTAAATACCAGCTCACATTGTACCCATCCCCCCCAGAACGGAACAGGGCGACTCTACCCAAACAAGGTTGCCTGAGTATCAGCACGGCAGGATGCTCCCCAAGAAGGCAGGCTGAAAAATCAAGAAGCCCACATCACTAAGGTCCCTATAAAACAAGTGCACACTGCCTGGGTCCTGGTCAATAATTTGGGCTCTGGGCATCCCTGCAACCTCTCCTCATCAGAATGACAAGGAGAAAACCACAGCAAAAAAAAAGATAATGAGTCTCTGGCCTCTGCCACAGAAATGATGGATATATATATAACCAAATTGTCAGAAATGGACTTCAGAGTAACAACGGTCAAGATGATGTGTAGGCTTGAAAAACACATTAACGAAAATATTAACGAGGATATAGAATCTCTAAGGGTGGAAATGAGAACGAATTTGGCAGAAATTAAAAATGCTATGAATCAAATGCATTCTTAACTAGACGCTCTGAAGGACAGGGTCACTGAGGCAGAAGAATGAATTAGTGAATTGGAGGATGGGATGGTAGAAGAGAAAGCTAAAACAGAAACATGGTTCAAAAAAATCCAATCTTAAGAATGTAGATTATGGGAGATTACTGACTCAATGAAATGTTCCAATGTCAGAATCATCGGCATCCCTGAAGGGGTGGAGAAACAGAGAGGTCTAGAAGAAATATTTCAAAAAATTGTAGCTGAGAACTTCCCTAATCAGGCAAAGAAAACAAACATTCATGTCCAAGAGGCAGAGAGGACCCCTCCCAAGGTCAACCACAGCAAACCTACACCACTTTATGTCATAGTGCAATTCGCAAATATTAGATCCAAGGATACAGTATTGAAAGCGGCCAGGGGGGAGAAAATCCTTATGTACAGAAGGAAAAATATCAGAGTAACGTCAGACCTGTCCACAGAGACCTGGCAGGCTAGGAAGGGTTGGCAAGGTATTTTCAAAGCTTTATCCGAGAAGAACATGCAGCCAAGGATCCTTTATCCAGCAAGGCTGTCATTCAGAATTGATGGAGAGATAAGGACCTTCCAGGATTGGCAGAAAATGAAGGAATTCATAACCATCAACACACCCCTACAGGAGATATTAAGGGGGGGTTCTATCAAGGTAAAAAAGCCCCAAGAGAATGGAAATTTACAATCTATAGAAACAAACACTTCACAGGCAACATTACATCATTATAATCAAATCTCTCAATAATCACTCTCAATGCAAATGGCCTAAATGCTCCCATAAAATGGCACAGGGTTGCAGATTGGATAAAAAGACATGAACCACCCATTTGTTGTCTACAAGAGACTTATTTTGAACCTAAAGATACATCCAGACTGAAAGTGAAAGGATGGAAAAACACTTTTCATGCCAATGGACCTCAAAAGAAACCGGGGATAGCAATAACATATCAGACAGAATAGATTTTAAACGAAAAGCTGTTGTTAGAGATACAGAAGAACACTATATTATTCTTAAAGGCGTATCCATAAGTGGATATGACAATTATAAATATCTATGCCCCCAACAGGGAAGCAGCCAGATACACATGCCAACTCTTAAAGAGAATAATGAGACATATAGATAATAATACGTTAATAGTAGGGGACCTCAATACTCCACTATCCGCAAAAGACAGATCACACAAGCAGAAAATCAACAAAGAAACAAGAGCTTTGAATGACATACTGGACCAGATGGACCTCATAGATATATATAGAACACTACACCCCAGAACAAAAGAACACTAATTCTATTTGAGTGCACATGGAACGTTCTCCAGAATAGATCATATGCTGGGTGACAAAGCAGGTCCCAACCATTACCAAAAGACTGAAATTATTCCCTGCATATTGTCAGACCACAATGCTTTGAAATTGGAACTCAGTCACAAGGAAAAATTTGGAAGAAACTCAAACACTTGGAAACTAAGAACCATCCTGCTCAAGAATGATTGGGTAAACCAGGAAATTAAGAATCAGTTTAAACAATTTATGGAAACAAATGAGAATGAAAACACAATGGTCCAAAACCTATGGGATACTGAAAAGGCAGTCCTAAGGGGAAAATACATAGCCATCCAAGGCTCATTCAAAAGAATAGAAAAATCTAAAATGCAGTTTTTATATTCTCACCTAAAGAAGCTGGAACAGGAACAGAAGAAAAGGCCTAATCCACGCACGAGAAAGCAGTTGATCAAGATTAGAGCAGAGATCAATGAATTAGAAACCAAGAGCACAGTAGAGCAGATCAACAGAACTAGAAGCTGGTTCTTTGAAAGAATAAATAAGATCGATAAGCCACTGGCCAGACTTATTCAAAAGAATAGAGAAAGGACCCAAATTAATACAGTTATGAAGGAAAAGGGAGAGGTCACAACCAACACCAATGAAATAGGAAGGATCAATAGAAACCTTAATCAACAGCTTTATGCCAATAAATTAAACAACCCGGAAGAAATGGATACCTTCCTGGAAACCTATAAACTACCAATACTGAAACAGAAAGAAAGTGATTATTTAAAGAGACCAATTAATTATGAAGAGATTGAAGAGGTGATCAAAAACCTCCCCAACACAAGAGTCCAGGGCCTGAAGGATTCCCTGGGGAAATCTAACAACCATTCAAAGAAGAAATAATACCTATTCTCCTGAAGCTGTTTCAAAAAATAGAAACAGACACTCTGGAAAACAGTGTGGAGGTCCCTTAAAAAGTTAAAAATTGAGCTACCCTAGGACCAGCCATTGCACTACTGGGTATTTACCCCAAAGATACAGACGTAGTGAAGAGAAGGGCCATATGTACCCCAATGTTCATAGCAGCAATGTCCACAATAGCTAAATCATGGATGGAGCTGAGATGCCCTTTAACAGATGACTGGATTAAGAAGTTGTGGTCCATATATACAATGGAATATTACTCAGCTATCAAAAAGAATGCTTTCTCAACATTTGCTGCAACATAGACAGCACTGAAGGAGATAATGCTAAGTGAAATAAGTCAAGCAGAGAAAGAAAATTATCATATGGTTTTTCTCATCTATGGAATATAAGAACTAGGAAGATCGGTAGGGGAAGAAGGGGATAAAGAAAGGGGGTAATCAGAAGGGGGAATGAAGCATGAGAGACTATGGACTCTGAGAAACAAACTGAGGGCTTCAGAGGCGAGGGGGGCAGGAAATGGGATGGACTGGTCATGGGTAGTGAGGAGGGTGTTATATGTAACTAATGAATCATCGAACTTTACATCAGAAACCAGGGTTGTACTGTACGGTGACTAACATAATATAATAAAAAACATTTAAAAAAGAAGAAAGAAAGAAAAGAAAAAATTAATAAATAAAATTTGATAAATTTGAATAATGAAGCCAATCCTGAATTTCCTGGAATAAATTCCACTTGATCAGAAAAAAAAACAAGGAAAACTACCAAACTCATTCTATGAGGTCAGAATTACCTTGACCCCAAACCAGGAAAAGACCCATCAAAAAGGTGAATTAAGACCAATTCACCTAATGAATATGGACACCGAAATGCTCAACAAGATCCTAGCTAAAAGGATCCAATAGGACATTGAAAGGATTATCCATCAAGACCAAGTGGGATTCATCCGTGGAATGCAGGGGGGTTCAACATTCACAAATTGATCAGTGTGAATGATCACATTAATAAGAGAAGAGACAAGAAATATATGATCCTCTCAATTGATGCAGAAAAAGCATTTGATGAATTTCAGCATTTTTCCTGATTAAAACCCTTCAGAGTGTAGGGATAGAGGGTACAATCCTCAATGTCATAAAAACCATCTATGAAAAGCCTACAGCAAATATCATTCTCAATGGGGAAAAGCTGAAAGATTTCCCCTTAAAATCAGGAACACGACAAGGATGCCCACTCTTGCCATTATTATTCAACATAGTACTAGAAGTCCTTGCAACAGCAATCAGACAACAAAAGGGATAAAAGGTATCCAAATCAGCAAGAAGAAGTCAAACTGTCTCTCTTCACAGATGATGTGATACTCTATATAGAAAACCCAAAAAACCCCACCCAAATTACTAGAACTTACAGAGCAATTCAGTAGTGTGGTAGCATACAAAATCAATGCTCAGAAATCAGTTGCATTCCTTTTTTTTTAATGATTTTTTATTATATTATGTTAGTCACCATACAGTACATCCCCGGTTTCCGATGTAAGGCTCGATGATTCATTAGTTGTGTATAACACCCAGTGCACCATGCAATACGTGCCCTCCTTACTACCCATCACCGGTCTATCCCATTCCCCCACCCCTCTCCCCTCTGAAGTCCTCAGTTTGTTTCTCATAGTCCATAGTCTCTCATGTTTCATTCCCCCTTCTGATTACCCCCCCTTTCTTTATCCCTTTCTTCCCCTACCGATCATCCTAGTTCTTATGTTCCATAGATGAGAGAAATCATATGATAGTTGTCTTTCTCTGCTTGACTTATTTCACTTAGCATTATCTCCTCCAGTGCTGTCCATGTTGTAGCAAATGTTGAGAACTCGTTCTTTCTGATAGCTGAGTAATATTCCATCGTATATATGGACCACAACTTCTTAATCCAGTCATCTGTTGAAGGGCATCTCGGCTCCTTCCACAATTTAGCTATTGTGGACATTGCTGCTATGAACATTGGGGTGCATATGGCCCTTCTCTTCACTACGTCTGTATCTTTGGGGTAAATACCCAGTAGTGCAATGGCTGGGTCATAGGGTAGCTCAATTTTTAACTTTTTAAGGGACCTCCACACTGTTTTCCAGAGTGGCTGTACCAACTTGCATTCCCACCAACAATGTAGGAGGGATCCCCTTTCTCCACATCCTCTCCAACAATTGTTGAGAAATCAGTTGCATTCCTATACATGAACAATGAGATGGAATAAAGAGAAATTTGGGGATCCATTACATTTACAATAACACCAAAACTCATACGTTATCTCAGAATTAACTTAACCAGAGAGGTAAAGGATCTATATTCTAGAAACTACAAATCTCTCGTGAAAGACATTGAAGAAGACACAAAAAGATGGAAAAATATTCCATGCTCATGGATCAGAAGAATTAACATACTTAAAATGTATACACTACCCAGAGCAATCTACACTTTCAATGCCATCCCGATCAAAATACCAATGACATTTTTCAAAGAACTGGAACAAATAGCCCCTAAATTTGTGTGGAACCAGAAAAGGCCCCAAATAGCCAAGGAATTATTGAAAAGGGAAATCAAAGCTGGGGGTATCTCGTTGCCGGATTTCAAGCCGTACTACAAAGCTGTGACCACAAAGACAGCATGGTACTGACACAAAAACAGACACATAGACCAATGGAACAGAATAGAGAGCCCAGAAATGGACCCTCGGCTCTTTGGGCAACTAATCTTTGACAAAGCAGGAAAAAACATCCGGTGGGAAAAAGACAGTCTCTTCAATAAATGGTGCTGGGAAAATTGGACAGCTACATGCAAAAGAATGAAACTTGACCACTCTCCCACACCATACAGAAAGATAAACTCCAAATGGATGAAAGACCTCGATGTGAGACAGGAATCCATCAAAATCCTAGAGGAGAACATAGGCTGCAACCTCTTTGACGTGGGCCACAGCAACTTCTTTCATGACACATCTCCAAAGGCAAGAGAAACAAAAGAAAAAATGAACTTGTGGGACTTCATAAGATAAAAAGCTTCTGCATAGCCAAGGAAACATTCAAAAAAACGAAGAGGCAGCCCATGGAATGGGAGAAGATATTTGCAAATGACACTAAAGATATAAGACTGGTTTCCAAAATCTACAAAGAACTTCTCAAACTCAATACACATGAAACAAAAAATCAAATCAAAGTATGGGCAGAAGATATGAACAGACACTTTTCCAAAGAAGAAATACAAATGGCGAACACACACATGAAAAAGTGTTCACAATCATTAGCCATCAGGGAAATTCAAATCAAAGCCACCTTGAGATACCACCTTACTCCCATTAGAATGACAAAAGTTGACAAGGCAGGAAACAAGAAATGTTGGAGAGAATGTGGAGAAAGGGGATCCCTCCTACATTGTTGGTGGGAATGCAAGTTGGTACAGCCACTCTGGAAAACAATGTAGAGGTCCCTTCAAAAGTTAAAAATAGAGCTACCCTATGATCCAGCAACTGCACTGCTGGCAATTTACCCCAAAGATACAGAAGTAGTGAAGAGAAGGGCCATATGCACCCCAATGTTCACAGCAGCATTGTTCACAGTAGCTAAATCATGGAAGGAGCCGAGATACCCTTCAACAGATGACTGGATTAAGAAGTTGTGGTCCATATATACAATGGAATATTATTCAGCTATCAAAAAGAACGATTTCTCAACATTTGCTGCAACATGGATGGTACTGGAAGAGATAATGCTAAGTGAAATAAATCAAGCAGTGAAAGACAATTATCATATGGTTTCTCTCATCAATGGAACATAAGAACTAGGAAGATCAGTAGGAGAAGAAAGGGATAAAGAAAGGGGGGGTAATCAGAAGGGGGAATGAAGCATGAGAGACTATGGACTCTGAGAAACAAACTGAGGGCTTCAGAGGGGAGGGTGTTGGGGAATGGGATAGGCTGGTGATGGGTAGTAAGGAGGGCACATATTGCATGGTGCACTGGGTGTTATACGCAACTAATGAATCATCGAAGTTTTCTTCAAAAACCAGGGATGTACTGTATGGTGACTAACATAATATAATAAAAAAAAATTAAAAAAACTACAAGATGGTTCTTTGAAAGAATAATAACATTGATAAACCACTGGCCTAACTTGCCAAAAAGAAAACAGAAATGATTGAAATCATCCAAATTAATAAAATCATGAATGAAAGGGAAAAGATCATGACTAACACCAAGGAAATTGAAACAATTATGAGAAATTACTACCGGCAATTATACGCCAATAAATTAAGCAACCTGGAAGAAATGGATGCCTCCCTGGAAACTTACAAACTATCAAGACTGAAACAAGAAGCAATAGACAATCTGAACAGACCAATTGCCAGTAACAAAATTGAAGCAGTAATCGAAAACCTCCCCAAAGACAAGAGTCCAGAGCCAGATGGCTTCCCAGGGGAATTCTACCAAACTTTAAAGAAGAAATAATACCTATTCGACTGAAGCTGTTCCAATAAATAGAAACAGAAGAAAAACTTCCAAACTCCTTCTATGAGGTCAGCAGTACACTGATCGCAAAACCAGGCAAAGACCCATCAAAAAGGAGAATTACAGACCAATATCCATGATGAATATGGATGAGAAAATTATCAACAAGATCCTAGTCAATAGGATCCAACAATACATTAACGAGATTTTTCACCATGACCAAGTGGGTTTTATTCCAGGGATGCAAGGGTGGTTCAATATTCACAAATCAATCAATGTGATAGAACACATCAATAAAAGAAAAGACAAGAACCATACGATTATCTTAATTGGTGCAGAAAAAGCATTTGACAAAATACAACATCCTTACCTGATTAAAACTCTTCAGAGTATAGGGATAGATGGATCATTTCTCAAAATCATAAAAACCATCTATGAAAAGCCCACAGGGGATATCATTCTCAATGGGGAAGAGCTGACAGCTTTTCCCTTAGGATCAGGAACACAACAGGGATACCCATTCTCACCACTATTGCTCAACATAGTACTAGAAGTCCTAGCCTCAGCAATCATACAACAAAAAGAAGTAAAAGGCATCCAAATTGGCAAAGAAGTCAAATCTCATTCTTGCAGGTGACATAATACTTTTTGTGGAAACCCCAAAAGACTCCCCCTCAAAAATTGCTAGAACTCATACAGAAATTCAGCAATGTGGCAGGATACAAAATCAATGCACAGAAATCAGATGCTTTTCTATAAACTAACAGTGTAACTGTAGAAGGAGAAATTATGGAATTAATTCCATTCACAATGGCAACAAAAACCATAAGATACCTAGGAATAAACCTAACCAAAGAGGTAAAGGATCTATACACTAGAAACTACAGAACACTTATGAAAGAAATTGAGGAAGACACAAAAAGATGGAAAAACATTTCATACTCATGGATTGGAAGAGTCAACATTGTTAAAATGTCTATCCTGCCCAGAGCAATTCGCACTTTCATTGCCATCCCTATTAAAATACCATTGGGGAAGAAAGAGATAAAGAAAGGGTGGGTAATCAGAAGGGGGAATGAAGCATGAGAGACTATGGACTCTGAGAAACAAACTGAGGGCTTCAGAGGGGAAGGGGGTGGGGGAATGGGGTAGACTGGTTATGGGTAGTAAGGAGGGCATGTATTGCATGGTGCACAGGGTGTTATACGCAATTAATGAATCTCGAACTTTACATCAGAAACCAGGGATGTACTGTATGGCGACTAACATAATAAAAAAATTAAAAAAATAAAATACCATTGGCATTTTTCAAAGAGCTGGAACAAAATCCTAAAATTTGTATGGAACCAGAAGAGACCCTGAATTGCTAAGGGAATGGTGGAAAAGATAAACAATGCTAGAGGCATCATGTTACCTGACTTCAAGCTGTATTTACAAAGCTATGATTACCAAGACAGCATGGTACTGGCACAAAAACAGACACATAGATCAATGGAACAGAATAGAGACTCCAGAAATGGACCTTCAACTCTATGGTCAACTAATCTTTGACAAAGCAGGAAAAAATATTCAGTGGAAAAAAGACAGTCTCTTTAATAAGTGGTGTGGGGAAAATTGGGCAGCTACATACAGAAGAATGAAACTGGACCATTCCCTCACTCCATACACAAGGATAAACTCTAAATGAATGAAAAACCTTGATGTGAGACAAGAATCCATCAAAATCCTAGAGGAGAAAATAGGCAGTAACCTTTTTGACATCAGCCACAGTAACTTCTTTCAAGACACAACTCCAAAGGCAAGTGAAACAAAAGCAAAAATGAACTTTGGGGACTTCATCAAGATAAAATCTTTTGCACAGCAAAGGAAACAGTCAACAAAACTAAGAGAAAACCCACAGAATGGGAGAAGATATTTGTAAATGACACTACAGATAAACAGCTGATCTCAAAGATCTATAAAGAACTTCTCAAACTCAACACCAAAAAAACCCACTAATAACCCAGTCAGAAAATGGACAGAAGGCATGAACAGACACTTCTCCAAAAAAGACATAAAAATGGCTAACAGACACATGAAAAAATGTTCAACATCACTAGCCATCAAAACCACAATGACATACAACCTTACACCAGTTAGAATGGCAAAAATTAACAAAACAGAAAGCAATTGTTGGTAAGGATGTGAAGAAAGGGGAATCCTCTTACAGTTTTGGTGGGAATGCAAGCTGGTACAGGCACTCTGGAAAACAGTACGGAGTTTCCTCAAGCTGTTAAGAATAGAGCTACCCTATGACCCAGCAATTACACTACTGGGTGTTTACCCCCAAAGATATAGATATAGTGAGAAGAAGGGGCACATGCACCCCAATGTTCATAGCATCAATGTCCACAATAGCCAAACTGTGGAGGGAGTTGAGATACCCTTCAACAGATAAATGGATAAAGATGTGGTCCATATACACAATGGAATATTACTCAACCATCAGAAAGGATGAATACCCACCAGTTGCATCAATACTAATGGAAATGGAGGGGATTATGCTAAGTGAAATAAGTCAAGCAGAGAAAGACCAATTATCATATGGTTTCACTTACATGTGGAACATAAGGAATAGCATGGAGGACATTAAGAGAATGAAGGGAAAGATGAAGCGGGGAAATCAGAAGGGAATATGAACCATGAGAGACTATGGAAATAGTCTGAGGAAATAATCTGAGGGTCTCTGAGGGGCTAGCCCAGTGATGAGTATTAAAGAGGGCACGTATTGCATGTAGCAGTGGGTGTTATGCACAAACAATGAATCATGGAACACTACATTGAAAACTAATGATGTACTGTATGGTGACTAACATAACATAATAATAAAAAATACAGAAAAAAAAAGAAAACTCATGAGTTATTTCTGGAAACACTCCAACTCATGGCCTTATAGTTATTTCAGCTATAAGTGCAACAAAATTCTGCGTTCTTGTCCTCAAACACAACAATTTCTCTCCCGTTTGTTGTTTAAATTTGCGTTATGGCAGCAGTGACTTTTGGCAATAAGGGGAGAACTGAAAAGGACAGAATGGATATGGAGACGTATTTACATATAGTTTGTACACACAAACTCCTCATCCCCACACACACCTTTTAAAGGTCATTATATTGCTGCAAAATAAACCAGGAAGCTCCTGCATTCAGAAAGTTACAAACAAGTGGGGCGCCTGGGTGGCTCAGTCGTTAAGCATCTGCCTTCAGCTCAGGGCATGATCCCGGCATTCTGGGATCGAGCCCCACATCAGGCTCCTCTGCTGGGAGCCTGTTTCTTTCTCTCCCACTCCCCCTGCTTGTGTTCCCTCTCTCACTGCCTGTCTCTCTCTCTGTCAAATAAATAAAATCTTTAAAAAGAAAGAAAGAAAGTTACAAATGAGCTGTGCAAGACAGAAAATTCAAAACCATAACCAAAACCTGGCATAGGAGGAAGAAACTACTGCACAAGGGGAAGTATTGGTTAACTTTGAGTGTCACTGAAGTATTCTCTAAGCTCAGCATTAGAGGACAAGACACCTGAGAGGGGCCTTGAGCACAGTCTGGTCACTCCTTTGGAAGCTGTGGTGCAGGAAACAGTGGAAAGCAGAAGCTCTTTTCCACAGGTGTGAAACCTGCCCCATGACCTCACTGAGGTGTTTGGGACACAGTGAGGTCACTGGTCCAGGTGCTGCAATAGGAATAGGAGTTTGGTGAGCCAAGCAGAGTGGCTCTGTTCCCCTGTAGAGGAAGAGGTGGAGAGCAGATGGCCTTGTTTCAAAGTATAAGACTCCGCATCTTTGTGTTTATAACCCTGGCTTAGGTGCTCTGGAACTGGCCCCCAGTTCATTCCCCAGTTTCCCTCACACACCAGACTTCTTCCAGAGACCCTCTCCCACGTCCTCCATCCAAGGTTGATCCCTAGACATCTTTGGGGGTTTCTCCTATGAAAAAGTACTCGCCTGTCTAAGGGAAGAGCCTAACTCACACACTTTGGACTCAGCTCGAAGGGGGAGCATTCCTGTCCTCCTTTCACTGGCTCTCTGATCCACCCAAGATAAGTTATTTAGCAGTTTCTTCAGACCGTCTCCCCACTTCAGAATAGTGATTCCCTCAGTTCTGGGTTCAATAGTGTCTCTTCATGGCAGCCATGAGAATGTGTCTCACAGACCTCCTACTACATGGAGTGTATTTTGTGGAAGGCCCCAGCTGCTGAGTTTTGCAGTCCCTAATATGCTCAGCTGTGAAATCCATCACAGGTTCTGTGTCAGTGCCAAGCCTCCTGCAGGGTTCTCTGGGCTAATGACTGAGTATTGTGGGAATACTAAGGTAGACCCAGTCCTGGGAGACACGTTGGTTCAAGCACTCTCCAAAGGCTCTGTCAAACCTTCTTTATACAATACAGCAGTCTAGGACATCTTTATGCAACTTCCTTTCCTTTTCAGGCTTGCATCGCAATCTGATGACTCTGCCTACCTTCTCTAGGTCCCTTCCAACTTCTTTGCACTCAGGTACTTTTCTTAACAAAATGCTTGCATGTTAATTTATTCTTGGCATCTGCTCCTCAGAGGACCAAGACTTACACAAAACAATCCTCTATACAGAATTTCTTGCCATTTTTTTCTTTTCATAACCCATCCATCTCTCTTTGTTGTTCCCACTTTCCCCAAAAACATCCATCTTCTCTTGCCTCAAAAATAATTCGAATTTCCCAAATAGCTGTTTTACTTTTTAAAGCTCTTATTGGAGGGAAGGAAGTACAAAGTATTCCCTGCAACCCTGCCATTACTTTTATGATGGACAAACATTTCCGATTTAGTGAGCCACAGCTTCTCTGATTGACTTATCCTAAATGTCCTTCTCCCAAAAGAGTAATAATCACACATGATGGAGAAAGATACAGTCCAAAGCACATCTCAACATTTGAGCCACAACTTGCTTTCACAGAGTGTTGACCCACAGACGGCCAATAGAAAGCACATGGAGGGGAAGACAGATAGGAACAGAACTCTTGTTTTTTGGGGTTTTTAAAATCATGTTCTATTTTTTTATGTCCTGTTATGTTAGTCACCATGCAGTACATCATTAGTTCTTGATGTAGTGTTCCATGATTGATTGTCAACGCAAATGGATGCTATTCATTCATTCTGATGGTTGAGTAATATTCCATTGTATATATGGACCACATCTTCTTTATCCATTCATCTGTTGAAGGGCATCTCGGCTCTTTCCACAGTTTAGCTATTGTGGACAATGCTGCTATGAACATTAGGGTGCATATGGCCCTTCCCTTCACTACATCTCTATCATTGGGGTAAACACTCAGGAGTGCAATTGCTAGGTCATAGGGTGGCTCTATTATTAACTTTTTAAGGGACCTCCACACTGTTTTCCAAAGTGGCTGTACTAACTTACATTCCCACCAACAGTGTTAGAGGGTTCCCCTTTCTCCACATCCTCTCCAACATTTGATGTTTCTTGCCTTGTCAATTGTTGACATTCTAACAATGTGGTTTTGATTTGAATTTCCTTGATGGCTAATGATTTTGAACATTTTTTCATGTGTCTGTTAGCCAGTTGTATGTCATCATTGGAAAAGTGTCTGTTCATATCTTCGGCACATTTTTTGATTTGATTATATGTTTCACATGTATTGAGTTTGAGTTCTTTATAGATCTTGGATACCAGTCTTTTATCTGTAGTGTCATTGGCAAATATCTTCTCCCATTCTGTGGGTGGCCTCTCTTTTTTGATGACTGTTTCCGTTGCTGTGCAGAAACTTTTTATCTTAATGAAGTCCCACAAGTTCATTTTATCTTTTGTTTCTCTTGCCGTTGGAGATGTGTCATGAAAAAGGTGGCTGTGGCCGATATCAAAGAGATTGCAGCCTGTGTTCTCCTCTAGGATTTTGATGGATTCCTGTCTCACATCGAGGTCTTTCATCCATTCAGAGTTTATCATTGTATATGGTGTGAGAGAATAGTTAAGTTTCATTCTTTTGCATGTAGCTGTCCAATTTTCCCAGCACCATTTATTGAAGAGACTGTCTTTATTCCACTGGATGTTTTTTCCTGCTTTGTCAAAGATTAGTTGCCCAAAGAGCCGCGGGTCCATTTCTGGGTTCTCTATTCTGTTCCATTGGTCTATGTGTCTGTTTTTGTGCCAGTACCATGCTGTCTTTGTGATCACAGCTTTGTAGTACAGCTTGAAATCCGGCAATGTGATGCCCCCAGCTTTGTTTTTCCTTTTTAACAATTCCTTGGCGGTTTGGGGCCTTTTCTGGTTCCACACAAATTTAAGGGCTATTTGTTCCAGTTCTTTGAAAAATGTCATTGGTATTTTGATTGGGATGGCATTGAAAGTATAGATTGCTCTGGGTAGCATAGACATTTTCACTATGTTAATTCTTCCAATCCATGAGCATGGAATGTTTTTCCATCTTTTTGTGTCTTCTTCAATGTCTTTCAAGAGTGATCTGTAGTTTCTAGAATATAGATCCTTTACCTCTCTGGTTAAGTTAATACCGAGATATTGTATGATTTTTGGTGCTATTGTAAATGGAATGGATTCCGTAATTTCTCTTTCTTCAGTCTCTTTATTCTTGTATAGAAATGCAACCGATTTCTGAGCATTGATTTAGTATCCTGCCACACTACTGAATTTTTTTTATCAGTTATAGTAATTTGGGGTTGGAGTCTTTTGGGTTTTCCATATAGAGTATCATGTCATCTGTGAATAGAGACAGTTTGACTTCTTCTTTGCTGATTTGAATACCTTTTATACTTCTTTGTTGTCTGATTGCTGTTGCAAGGACTTTTAGTACTATGTTGAACAATAATGGCAAGAGTGGCCATCTTTGTCGTGATCTTAAGGGAAATGCTTCCAGCTTTTCCCCATTGAGAGTGATATCTGCTGTAGTCTTTTCATAGAGGGCTTTCGTCTATCCCTACACTCTGAAGGGTTTTAATCAGGAAAGGATGCTATATGTTGTCAAATGCATTTTCTTCATTAATTGAGAGGATCATATGGTTCTTCTCTCTTCTCTTATTAATGTGATCATTCACACTGATAGGTTTGTGAATGTTGAACCACCCCTGCGTCTCAGGGATGAATCCCACGTGGCCATGATGGATAAGCCTTTTAACGTCCTGTTGGATCCTATTACCTAGGATCTTGTTGAGAATTTTGGTGTCCATATTCATCAGGGATATCGGTCTGTAATTGTCCTTTTTGATGGGGTCTTTGCCTGGTTTGGTGATTAAGGTAATACAGGCCTCTTAGAATGAGTTTGGTAGTTTTCCTTCTGTTTCTATTTTTTGAAACAGCTTCAGGAGAATAGGTATTATTTCTTCTTTGAATGTTTGGTAGAATTCTCCAGGGAATCCGTCAGGCCCTGGACTCTTATTTTGGGGGAGGTTTTTGATCACCTCTTCAATCTTTTCATAATTAATTGGTCTGATTAAATAATCAATTTCTTCCTGTTTCAGACTTGGTAGTTTATAGGCTTCGAGAAATGCATCCATTTCTTCCAAGTTGTTTAATTTATTGGCATATAGTTGTTGATAATAATTTCTAATGATTGTTTCTATTTCCTTGGTGTTGGTCACAGTCTCTTCCTTTTCAGTCATAATTTTATTAATTTGGGTCTTTCTCTATTCTTTTGAATGAGTCTAGCCAGTCCCTTATTTTTCGTGTTTATTCTTTTATGGAATCAGCTTCTAGTTCTGTTGATCTGCTCTATGTGCTCCTGGTTTCTAATTCATTGATCTCTGCTCTAACCTTGATCACCTGCCTTCTCGTGCATGGGCTAGGCTTGTTATTCTATTCTAGCTCCAGCTTCTTGAGTTAAGAATATAAAAACTGGGGGGAGGAGTTAAGATGGCAGAGGAGTAGGGGACCAGTATTTCAGCTGGTCCCCTGAGTCGAGTTGGATAGGTACCAGACCAGCCTGAACATCCACGGAATCAGCCTGAGATGCAGGAAGATACATCTGGATCTCTACAAATGAACATCTTGAGCACTGAGTATTGAGGTAAAGCGGGGAGCCATGAAACCGTGCACAAATATCGGAAGATAAATGGAAGGGGGAGGGAGCTGCCGTGTTCAGGCCCTGGCAAGCAGTAGCCACCTGCACAAGGGAGCGGGCAGACTCATGGACCAGCACACACTAGAGAGCAGACTGAGACTGTGAGCCGGGGAATGCGTGCCACCAGACTGTAACGGAGCTCCGGTGTGCTCACTGCAACCAGACTGAGACTGGGAGCTCTGGGAGCATGTGGGGGCAGCTGGCGGCTGGCTGTGTTAGAAACACAAAAGAAAGAGATGCGCTGGACCTGAAAGTGAGGGCTGGGATGCCAGGTGTGGGGCACACATCCCGGGATGATGCACGGTTGAGCAGCACCAACAGAAACAGAGTTAAAGTGGCCAGAACATCAGTGGAGAATGGTCGGCGATCCCTCTGTTCTGAGACAGAGGCTGAGATTCGGCCACTGCTGCTCTGACTCTCAGAAGAGGCACAGCAAACCACCAGGGAAAGCCGCCACAGAACAAAAGCCTGGAAATACCAGCTCACAGTGTGCCCACCCCCATCCCCTTTTGCAGGGGACATGAAGACTCTACCCAAACAGGGTTGCCTGAGTATCGGCATGGCAGGCCCCTTCACCAGAAGGCAGGCTGAAAAATCAAGAAACCCACATCCCTAAGATTCCTATAAAACAAGGGCACATGGCCTGGGTCCCGGTCAATAATTTGGGCTCTGGACAACCCCACAACCTCTCCTCATCAGAAGGATGAGACGGAGAAATCCCCCCCCCCAGCAAAGAAAAGAAAATGAGTCTGTGGCCTCTGCCACAGAACTAATGGACATGGATGTAACCAAATTATCAGAAATGGAGTTCAGAGTAACAATGGTCAAGATGATGTGTAGACTTGAAAAAAGTATTAATGAAAATGTTAATGAGAATATAGACTCTCTAAGGGAGGAAATGAGTGCAAATTTGGCAGAAATTAAAAATTCTGTGAGCCAAATGCAGTCAAAATTAGAGGCTCTGACGGCCAGGGTGAATGAGGCAGAAGAACGTATCAGTGAATTGGAGGATGGGATAGTAGAAGACAAAGCTAAAATAGAATCTGGACTTAAAAAAATCCACACTCAAGAATGTAGCTTATGGGAGATTACTGACTCAATGAAACGTTCCAATGTCAGAATCATCGGCATCCCTGAGGGGGTGGAGAAAAACAGAGGTCTACAAGAGATATTTGAACAAATTGTAGCTGAAAAGTTCCGTAATGTAACAAGGGAAACAACCATTTGTGTCCAAGGGGCAAAGAGGACCCCTCCCAATCTCAACCACAACAAAACTACACCACGTCACGTCATAGTGAAATTCGCAAATATTAGATCCAAGGATACAGTATTGAAAGTGGCCAGGGCAAAGAAATTTATCACGTACCAAGGCAATGGTATCAGAATTATGTCAGACCTGTCTACACAGACCTGGAATGAGACAAAGGGTTGGGGGGGCATTTTTAAAACTCTTTCAGAGAAAAACATGCAGCCAAGGATCCTTTATCCAGCAAGGCTGTCATTCAGATTGATGGAGAGATAAAGACCTTCCAGAATCGCCAGTCATTGACCAATTTTGGAACCATGAAACCAGCCCTACAGGAGATATTAAAGGGGGTTCTATAAAGGTAAAAAGGCCCCAAGAGTGATACAGAACAGAAAGTCACAATCGATAGAAACAAAGACTTCACTGGCAACATGGCATCATTAAAATCATATCTCTCAATAATCAGTCTCAAGGTAAATGGCCTAAATGCTCCCATAAAATGTCACATGTTTGCAGATTTGTTAAAAAGACATGACCCATCCATTTGCTGTCAATAAGAGACTCATTTTGAACCTAAAGATATATCCAGACTGAAAGTAAAGGGATGGAATACCATCTTTCACGACAATGAACCTCAAAAGAAAGCTGGGGTAGCAATTCTTATAGCAGACAGATTGGATTTTAAACTAAAGACTATAGTTAGAGATACAGAAGGGCACTCTATTATTCTTAAAGGATGTATCCAACATGTGGATGTGACAATTATAAATATATATGCCCCCAACAGAGAAACAGCAAGATACACAAGCCAACTCTTAACCAGAATAAAGAGACATAGATAAAAATACATTAATAGTAGGGACCTCAATACTCCACTATCAGAAATAGGCAGAGCACCCATGCAGAACATCGAGAAAGAAACTAGGGCTTTGAATGCCATACTCGACGAGTTGGACCTCATAGATATATATAGAACACTACACCCCAGAACCAAAGAATACTCATTCTATTCTAATGCCCATGGAACATTTTCAAGAATAGACCATGTTCTGAGACACAAAACAGGTCTCAACCGATACCAAAGGACTGAAATTATTCCCTGCATATTCGCAGACCACAATGCTTTGAAATTGAAGCTCAACGAAAGGGAAAATTTTAGAAGAAACTCAAACAGATGATTCTTAGAGACTAAGAACCATCCTGCTCAAGAATGATTCGATAAACCAGGAAATCATAATGAAAATTAAACAATTTATGGAGATGAATGAGAATGAAAACACAACGGTCCAAAACCTATGGGATACTGCAAAGGCAGTCTTAAGGGGGAAATACATAGCCATCCGAGTCTCACTCAAAAGAATAGAAAAATCTAAAACTCAGTTTTTATATTCTCACCTCAAGAAGCTGGAACAGCAACAGAGGAACAGGCCTAATCCACGCACGAGGAAGCAGTTGACCAAGATTAGAGCAGAAACCAGTGAATTAGAAACCAGGAGTACAGTAGAGCAGATCAACAGATAGAAGCTTGTTCTTTGAGAGAATCAATAAAATTGAAAGACCACTGGCAAGACTTATCCAAAAGAATAGAGAAAGGACCCAAATTAATAAAATTATGAATGAAAAGGGAGAGGTCACAACCAACACCAATGAAATTGGTAGGATTATTAGAAACTTTGTCAACAGCTTTATGCCAATAAATTAAGCAAACTGGAAGAGATGAAGACCCTCCTGGAAACCTATAAACTACCAAGACTGAAACAGGAAGAAATTAATTTTTTAAACAAGCCAATTAATTATGAAGAGATTGAGACAGTGATAAACAACCTTCCAAATAACAAAACTCTAGGCCCAGACCATTTTCCTGGGGAATTATACCAAACATTCAAAGAAGAAATAATACCTATTCTCCTAAAGATATTTCAAAAAATAGAAACAGAAAGAAAGGTACCAAATTCATTCTATGAGTCCAATATTACCTTGAACCTCAAACCAGGCAAAGATCCCAACAAAAAGGAGGAAAACAGACAGATTTCGCTAATGAATATGGAAGCCAAAATCCTCAACGAGATCCTGGGTAATACAATCCAACAATACATTAAAGGGATTATACATCATGACCAGGTGGGATTCATCCCTGGGATGCAAGTGTTGTTCAACATTCGCAAATTGATCGATGTCTTCGATTTTATCCAGAAAAAAAATTCAAAAATCATATGATCCTCTCAATAGATGCAGAAAAAGCATTTGACAAAATACAGCATCCTTTCCTGATTAAAACCCTTCAGAGTGTAGGGATAGAGGGTACATTCCTCAATCTCATAAAAGCCATCTATGAAAAGCCTACAGCAAATATCATTCTCAATGGGGAAAAGCTGGAAGCCTTTCCCTTAAGATCAGGAGCACGACAGGGATGCCCACTCTCACCACTATTATTCAACATAGTACTAGAAGTCCTTGCAACAGCAATCAGGCAACAAAAAAGGATAAAACGTATCCAAATTGGCAAAGAAGAAGTCAAATGGTCTCTCTTCACCGATGACATGATACTCTATGGAAAATCCAAAAGAATCCACTCCAAACTATTAGAAGTTATAGAGCAATTCAGTAATGTGGTGGGATACAAAATCAATGCTCAGAAATCATTTGCATTTCTATACATGAATAATGAGACTGAAGAAAGAGAAATTAGGGAATCCATCCCATTTACAATAGCACCAAAAAGAATACGTTACCTTGGAATTAACCTACCCAGAGATGTAAAGGATCTATATTCTAGAAACTGCAAATCACTCTTGAAAGACATTGAAGAAGACTTAAAAAGATGGAAAAATATTCCAGGCTCATGGCTCAGAAGAATTAACATAGTTAAAAAGTCCACGCTACCCAGAGCAATCTACACTTTCAATGCCATCCTGATCAAAATACCGATGACATTTTTCAAAAAAACTGGAACAAACAGCCCTTAAATTTGTATGGAACCGGAAAAGGCCCCAAATTGCAAAGGAATTGTTGAAAAGGAAAAACAAAGCTGGGAGCATCACAATGCCGGATTTCGAGCTGTACTACAAAGCTGTGATCACAAAGACAGCATGATACTGGCACAAAAACAGACACATAGACCAATGGAACAGAATAGAGAACCCAGAAATTGACCCTCGGCTCTTTGGGCAACTAATCTTTGATAAAGCAGGAAAAAAACATCCAGTGGGAAAAAGACAGTCTCTTCAATAAATGGTGCTGGGAAAATTGGACAGCTACATGCAAAAGAATGAATCTTGACCACTCTCTCACACCATACACAAAGATAAACTCCAAATGGATGAAAGACCTCGATGTGAGACAGGAGTCCATCAAAATCCAAGAGGAGAACATAGGCAGCAACCTATACAACATGGGCCAAAGCAGCCTTTTTCATGGCACATTTCCAAAGGCAAGAGAAACAAAAGATAAAATGAACTTGTGGGGCTTCATCAAGATAAAAAGCTTCTGAACAGCCAAGGAAAAGTTCAAAAAAATGAAGAGGCATCCCATGAATTGGGAGAATATATTTGCAATTGATGCTACAGATAGAAGACTAGTATCCAAGATCTACAAAGAACTTCTCAAACTCAATACACAAGAAACAAATAAACAAATCATAAAATGGGCAGAAGATATGAACAGACACTTTTCCAATGATGACATACAAATGGCTAACAGACACATGAAAAATGTTCAAAATCATTAGCCATCAGGGAAATTCACCGGTGATGGGTAGTAAGGAGGGCATGTATTGCATGGTGCACTGGGTGTTATTCGCAACTAATGAGTCATCGAACTTTATATCGGAAACCGGGGATGTACTGTATGGTGACTAACATAATATAATAAAAAATCATTAAAAAATTTTTTTAAAATGGAAATTCAAATCAAAACCACACTAAGATACCACCTTACACCAGTTAGAATAGCAAAAATTGACAAGGCAAGAAACAACAATTGCTGGACAGGATGTGGAGTATGGGGATCCCTCCTACATTGGTGGTGGGAATGCAAGTTGGTACAGCCACTCTGGAAAACAGTGTGGAGGTCCCTTTAAAAGTTGAAAATTGAGCTACCGTATGACCCAGCCATTGCACTACTGGGTATTTACCTCAAAGATACAGACGTAGTGAAGAGAAGGGCCATATGCACCCCAATGTTCATAGCATCTTTGTCCACATAGCTAAATCGCGAAAGGAACCGAGATGACCTTCAACAGATGACTGGATTAAGACGTTCTGGTCCGTATATACAATGGAATATTACTCAGCTATCATAAAGAACGAGTTCTCAACATTTGCTGCAACATGGACGGCACTGGAGGAAATAACGCTAAGTGAAATAAGTCAAGCAGAGAAAGACAATTTTCATATGATTTCTCTCATCTATGGAACATGAGAACTAGGAAGTTCAGTAGGGGAGAAAGGGATAAAGAACGGGGGCGGTAATCAGATGGGGAAATGAAGCATGAGAGACTATGGACTCAGAAACAAACTGAGGGCTTCACAGAGGAGGGGGATGGGGGAATGGGATAGGCTGGTGATGGGTAGTAGGGAGGGCACGTATTGCATGGTGCACTGGGTGTTATACGCAACTCTTGAATCATCAAACTTTACATCAGAAACCAGGGATGTACTGTGGCGCCTGGGGTGGCACAGTAGTTAAGCGTCTGCCTTCGGCTCAGGGCATGATCCCAGAGTCCTGGGATCGAGCCCCACATCAGGCTCCTCTGCTGGGAGCCTGCTTCTTCCTCTCCACTCCCACTGCATGTGTTCCCTCTCTCGCTGGCTGTCTCTCTGTCAAATAAATAAATAAAAATCTTAAAAAAAAAAAGAAAGAAACCAGGGATGTACTGTATGGTGACGAACATAATATAATAAAAAAGTATTAAAATAAAAAAATTTAAAAAATATAAAAACTGTATTTTAGATTTTTCTATTCCTTTGAGTGAGGCTTGGATGACTTTGTATTTTCCTCTTAGGACCGCCTTTGCAGTATCCCATAGGTTTTGGACTGATGTGTTTTCGTTTCATTGTTTCCATACACTACTTAAGTTCCTTTTTAATTCCCTGGTTTTCCCAATCATTTTTGAGCAGGATGGTTCTTAGTTTCCAAATGTTTAAGTTTCTTCCAAATTTTTCCTTGTGACTGAGTTCCAGTTTCAAAGCAAATGTTGTCTGAGAATATGTGGGGAATAATCTCAGTCTTTTGGTATTAGTTGTGACCTGTTTTGTGACCCAGTGTATGGTGTATTCTGGATAAAGTTCCACGTGCATTCAAAAAGAATGAGTATTCTGTTATGGGGTGTAGTCTTCTGAATATATCTATGAGGTCCATCTGGTCCAATGTGCCATTCAAAGCTCTTGTTTGTTTGTTGATTTTTCTTCTTAGATGATCTATCTATTGCTGAGAGTGGAGTGTTGAGGTCCCCTAATATTAATGTATTTTTATCTGTATGTCTCTTTATTCTGGTTAAGAGTTGGCTGTGTATCTAGCTGATCCCTGTTGGGGGCAAAGATATTTATAATTGTCATATCCACTTGCTGGATACATCCTTTAAGATAATACAGTGTCCTTTTGTATCTCTAACTACAGTCTTTAGTTTAAAATCTAATCTGTCTGATATGAGAATTGCTACCCCAGCTTTTTTTGAGGTCCACTGGCATGAAAAATGGTTTTCCATCCCTTCACTTTCAGTCTGGATGTATCTTTAGGTTCAAAATGAGTCTCTTGTAGACAGCAAATGGACGGGTCATGTCTTTTTATCCAATCTGCAACCCTGTGGCATTTATGGGAGCATTTAGGCCATTCACATTGAGAGTGATTATTGAGAGATATGATTTTAATGATATCATTTTGCCTGTGACGTATTTGTTTCTACAGATTATAAATTTCTCTTCTGTATCACTCTTGGGACCTTTTTACTTTTATAGAACCCCCCTTAATGTTTCTTGTAGGGCTGGATTGGTGGTCATGTATTCTTTCAGTTTCTTCTGGTCTTGTAAGGGCTTATCTCACCATCCATTCTGAATGACAGCCTTGCTGGATAAATGATCACTGGCTGCATTTTCTTCTCAGTGCTCTGAATGTGTCTTGCCAGCTTTTTCTGACTTGCCAAGGCTCTGTAGACAGGTCTGACATTATTCTGATGTTCCTTCCTCTGTAGGTCCAGTTTCTTTTCCTCATGGCCACTTTCAAGATTTTATCCTTGGACCTAATATTTGCGAAATGCACTATGATGTGACGTGGTGTAGGTTTGTTGTCATTGACCTTGGGAGGGGTCCTCTCTGCCTCTTGGACACGAATGCTTATTTCCTTTGTGAGATTAGGGAAGTTCTCAGCTACAATTTGTTCAAATATCTCTTACAGACCTCTCTCTTTCTCTACCCCCTTGGGGATGCTGATGATTCTGACATTGGAATGTTTCATTGAGTCAGTAGTCCCCCATACTCTACATTCTTGAGATTGGATCTTTTTGAGCCACGTTTCCGTTTTTACTTTCTCTTCCACCATCCCCTCTTCCAATTCACTAATTCATCTTCTGCCTCATTTACCCTGTCTGTCAGAGCATCTAGTTTAGACTTCATTTGATTTGTAGCATATTTAATTTTTGCCAGATTCGCTCTCATTTCTGTGCTTAGAGATTCTATATTCTCATTAATATTTCTGTTAATATTTTTTTCAAGCCTACACATCTTCTTTACCATTGTTACTCTAAACTCCATTTCTGACAATTTGGTTATATCCATATCCATTAGTTCTGAGGCAGAGGCCACAGTCTCTGTTTCTTTCCTTTGTTGAGGCTTCCTCCTCATTATCATTCTGATGAGGAGAGGTTGTGGGGATGCACAGAGCCCAAATTATTGACTAGGACACAAGCAATGTGCACTTGTTTTATAGGGAACTTAGGGATGTAGGCTTCTTGGTTTTTCAGCCTGACTTCTGGGGGAGGGGCTTGCCGTGCTGATACTCAGGCAACCCTGTTTGGGCAGAGTTGCCCTGTCTCCTGTGTGAGTGGGGGATGGACACAGTGCAAACTGGTTTTTCTGGACTTTTGTTCTCTGGTGGCTTTCCCTGGCAGTTTTCTGTGACTCTTCTGAGAATCAGAGCAGCCGTAGCTATATCCTAGCCTCTGTCTCAGAGCAGAGAGATCGCAGTCTGCTCTCCACTGAGCTCTCCAGGCCACTTTAATTCTGTTTCTGTTGGTGCTCCTAAAAGCCCCGCAGTGTCCCATGTTGTGCACCCCACAGCCGCTCTCCCAGTCCTCAATCCCAGGGTCAGCATGTGTCTGTCCTTTGTGCTTCTAACATTGCCAGCCGCCCCTGGTTCCCACGGGCACTCCTGAGCTCCCTGTTTCAGTGTGGTTCGTGAATGCTCCGGAGCTCCAGTTTTCAGTCTGGTTTCTCGGCGGCTACTGGTCTGCAAGTTGGGCCATTCACCAGTGAGGGAGGCTACTGTTTTCCGGTGCCCGAGTGGGGCGGTCCCACCCCCTTTTTTTATCTTCCAATATCTGTGAGCAGATTCACGGCTCCCTGCTTCGTACCTTAATACTCAGCCCCAGGGATGTTCATCTGTAGAGATCCAGATGTATCTTCCTATGTCTCAGGCTGATTTCATGGGTGTTCAGGATGATCTGGTAGATATCCAGCTTGATTCAGGGGACTAGCTGAATAAAGGTCCCCTACTCCTCCGCCATGTTTTTTCCCTTTGTTGATTTTCTGCTTAGACAATCTGTCTATTGCTGAGAGTGGACTATGGAGGTCCCCTACTATTCATGTATTATTATCTATATGTCTCTTTATTTTAGTTAACAATTGGCTTATGTAGTTGGCTGCTCCCATGTTGGGGACATAGATATTTATAAAAGTTAGATCCTCTTGTTGGATAGACCCTTTAAGAATGATTTGGTGTCCCTCTGTGTCTCTAACTGCAGTCTTTAGCTTAAAATCTAATTTATCTGAGTTGAGAATTGCTACCCCAGCTTTCCTTTGAGGTCCGTTGGCATGAAGAATGATTCTCCATCCCTTCATTTTCAATCAGGATGTATCTTTAGTTTCAAAGTGAGTCTCTTGTAGATAGCATATGGATGGGTCATGTCTTTTTATCCCATCTTCAACCCTGGGGTGTTTTATGGGAGCATTTAGGCCATTGATATTGAGAGTGATTATTGAAAGATATGAAGTTGCCTGTGAAGTCCTTGTTTCTATAGATTGTCTCTGTTAATTTCTGTTCTGTATCACTCTTGGGATCTTTCACCTTATAACCCATCCCCCCTTAATATTTCTTGCAGGGCTGGCTTGGTGGTCACACATTCTTTCAGTTTCTGCTCATCTTGGATGCTCCTTGTCTCCATCCATTCTGAATGACAGCCTTGCTGGATACAGTATCCATGGCTGCATGTTCTTCTCATTTAGTACCGTGAATATGTCTTGTCAGCTCTTTGCTTTCCAGGTCTCTGTGGACAGGTCTAATGTTATTCTGATGTTCCTCCTTCTGTACTTAAGATATCTCTTCCCCATCTCCACTTTCAAGATATTTCCTTGGATCTAAGATTTCCAAATTGTACGATTATATGTCATAGTGTCGGTCTGTTCTCACTGATTTGGGGAAGGGTCCTCTCTGCCTCTTGGACACAAATACTTGTTTCTTTCCCCAGATTAGAGAAGTTCTCAGCTCTGATTTGCTCAAATATATCTTCTAGACCTCTCTCTCTCTCCACCCTCTCGGGGATCCCAATAGTTCTGGTATTAGAACATTTCATTTATTCAGTAATCTCTCTTGGTTTGATTCCTTGAGATTTAATTTGTTTTTCCCACACCACC
Organism: Ursus americanus; assembly: GCF_024610735.1. Lineage (NCBI taxonomy): Eukaryota > Metazoa > Chordata > Mammalia > Carnivora > Ursidae > Ursus > Ursus americanus. The sequence goes on from NC_142164.1 coordinate 76,745,292, forward strand.
TCATTTTCCTTCTTTTCCATCCTCTTATCCTCTAACTCACTAATTCATAGTTCTGCCTTGTTCTTAGTCATTCTGTTGAGGAGCAGTTGCAGGAATGTACAGAGTCCAAGTTATTGACCACAAACCAAGCAAGATGCACCTGTTTATAGGGACCTATAGGGACGTGGGTTTCTTGTTCTTCCATCCTGCCTTCTGGGGGAGGGGTCTGCCATGCTGTTACTCGAGGCAACCCTGTTTGGGCAGAGTTGCCATGCCCCTTGTGGGGGGGGCGGTGAAAACAGGTTTATTGGGGCTTTTGTTCTCTGGTGGCTTTCCCTGGCAGCTTTCCATGTCTCTTCTGAGAGTCAGAGCAGAACTTACCATAGAACAGAGAGATTGCAGTCTGCTCTTCACTGAGCTTTCCATGCCATACTGTCTCCTTTTCTGACTGAGCTGCTAAAACACATAACATCTTGGGTTGGGCACCCCACAGCAGCTCTCCCAGCCGTCACTCCCAGGACCGGGCATGTCTCTGCCCTTTGTGCTTCTGAAACCACCAGGAGCCCCTGGAGCCCCAGGAGCCACACACAACCTCATAGCTCCAGGTTTCAGTCTGGGGGCTGCCCTAAAATCCTTTCCCCACTGCTACTGGTCTATGAGCCTGTGCTTGGTCTCCAGCACGGGAGGCTTTTGCCTTTGTGGCACAAGAGCACAGAGGCTCCCTCCCCCTTCCATTTATCTTCCTATATCTGTCAGAATCTCAGCTCCCTGCTTCATACCTTGAGACCAACCTCCGGAGAAGTTCTGTTTGTAGAGATTCAGATACATCTTCTTACATCTCAAGCTGATTTTGTGGGTCTTTGGAATGGTCTGGTGGATATCCAGCTTGATTCAGGGGACCAGTTGAAATAGGGTACCCTAGTGCTCTGCCATCTTTCCCCTCCCTCAAACATTGCCTTTCTTAGAATATTATATAGTTGGAATCTCACAGTATGTGGCTTTTACAAATTGGACTTTTTTTACTTAGCAATGTGCATTTAAGATCCCTCCATATCTTTCCATTGCTTCATACCTCGTTATTTTTAGTAATGTATATATTCCATTGTCTGAGTGTACCACAGTTTACTTACCCATTCACCTACTGCAGGACATCTTGGTTGCTTCCAATTTTGGGAATTATGAATATAGCTGTTATTAACATGTGTGCACAGGTTTTTGTTCGGGTATAACGCTAACACTTTTAGGTAAATATGAAGGAGTGTAATTGCTAGATCATATGTTAAGAGTGTCCTTAGTTTTTTTTTTTAATGTTTTTTTATTATATTATGTTAGTCACCATACAGTACATCCCTGGTTTCTGATGTAAAGTTCGATGATTCATTAGTTGTGGATAACACCCAGTGCACCATGCAATACATGCCCTCCTTACTACCCAACACCAGTCTATCCCATTCCCCGAACCCCCTCCACTCTGAAGTCTTCAGTTTGTTTCTCAGAGTCCATAGTCTCTCATGCTTCATTTCCCCTTCTGATTACCCCCCTTTCTTTATCCCTTTATTCCCCTGCCGATCTTCCTAGTTTTTATATTCCATAGATGAGAGAAATCATATGATAATTGTCTTTCTCTGCTTGACTTATTTCACTTAGCATTATCTCCTCCAGTGCCGTCCATGCTGCAGCAAATGTTGAGAATTCGCTCGTTCTGATAGCTGAGTAATATTCCATTGTCTATATGGACCACAACTTCTTAATCCAGTCATCTGTTGAAGGGAATCTCGGTTCCTTCCACGCTTTGGCTATTATGGACACTGCTGCTATATACATTGGGGTGCATATGGCCCTTCTCTTCACTACGTCTGTATCTTTGGGGTAAATAACCAGTAGTGCAATGGCTGGGTGTTAGGGTAGCTCAATTTTCAACTATTTCAGGGACCTCCATACTGTTTTCCAGAGCAGCTGTACCAACTTGCATTACCACCAGCAATGTAGGAGGGATCCCCTTACTCCACATCCTCTCCAGCAATTGTTATTCCTTGCCTTGTCAATTTTTGCCATTCTACCTGGTGTAAGGTGCTATCTTAGTGTGGTTTGGATTTGAATTTCTCTGATGGCTATGGTTTTGAACATTTTGTCCTGTGTCTATTAGCCATTTGTATGTAATCATTGGAAAAGTGTCTGTTCATATCTTCTGCCCATTTTATGATTTGTTTATTTGTTTCTCGTGTATTGAGTTTGAGAAGTTTTTGTAGATCTTGGATACCAGTCTTTTATCTGTAGCATCATTTGCAAATATATTCTCCCATTCCATGGGATGCCTCTTCATTTTTTTGACTGTTTCCTTGGCTGTGCAGATTTTGATCTTGATGAAGTCCCACAGTTCATTTTATCTTTTGTTTCTCTTGCCTTTGGAGATGTGCCATGAAAAAGGTGGCTGTGGCCGATGTCGTATAGGTTGCTGCCTATGTTCTCCTCTAGGATTTTGATGGATTCCTGTCTCACATCGAGGTCTTTCATCCATTTGGAGTTTATCTTTGTGTATGGTGTGAGAGAGTGGTCAAGTTTCATTCTTTTGCATGTAGCTGTCCAATTTTCCCAGCACCATTTATTGAACAGACTGTCTTTTTTCCAATGGATGGTTTTTCCTGCTTTATCAAAGATCAGTTGCCCAAAGAGCCGAGGGTCAATTTCTGGGTTCTCTATTCTGTTCCATTGGTCTATGTGTCTGGTTTTGTGCCAGCACCATGCTGTCTTTGTGATCACAGCTTTGTAGTACAGCTCGAAATCCGGCATTGTGATGACCCCAGCATTGTTTTTCCATTTCAACAGTTCCTTGGCGATTTGGGGCCTTTTCTGGTTCCACACAAATTTAAGGACTATTTGTTCCAGTTCCTTGATAAATGCAATCAGTATTTTGATCGGTATAGAATTAAAAGTGTAGATTGCTCTGGGTAGCATAGATATTTTCACTATGTTAATTCTTGCGATCCATGAGCATGGAATATTTTTCCATCTTTTTATGTCTTCCTCAATGTCTTTCAAGAGTGATTTATAGTTTCTAGAATATAGGTCCTTTACATCTCTGGTTAGGTTAATTCCAAGGTAATGTATGGGTTTTGGTGCTATTGTAAATGGGATGGAGTCAATAATTCTCTTTCTTCAGTCTCATTATTCGTGTATAGAAATGCAACTGATTTCTGAGCATTGATTTTGTATTCCTCCACATTACTGAATTGCTCTATAACTTCTAATAGTTTGGGAGTGGATTCTTTGGGGTTTTCCATATAGAGTATCATGTCATCTGTGAAGAGAGACATTTTGACTTCTTCTTGCTGATTTGGATATGTTTTTACACTTTTTGTTGTCTGATTGCTTTTGCAAGGACTTCTAGTACTATGTTGAATAACAGAGGCGAGAGTGGGCATCCTTGTCTTGTTCCCGATCCTAAGGGAAAGGCTTCCACCTCTCCCACATTGAGAATGATATTTGCTGTAGGCTTTTCATAGATGGTTTTTATGAGATTGAGGAATGTCCCCTGTATCCCTACATTCTGAAGGGTTTTAATCAGAAAATGATGCTGTATTTTGTCAAATGCTTTTTCTGCATTAGTTGAAAGGATCATATGCTTCCTGAGTCTTTTCTTGTTGATATGATGTATTACGCTGATCAATTTGTGAATGTTGAACCATGCTTGCATCCCAGGGATGAATCCCACGTGATCATGATGGATAATCCTTTTAATGTACTGTTGGATTCTATTAGCCAGGATCTTGTTGAGGATTTTGGCGTCCATATTCATTAGGGAAATCGGTATGTAATTCTCCTTTTTGATGGGTTTTTTGCCTGGTTTGGGGATCAAGGTAATATTGGCCTCATAGAATGAGTTTGGTAGCTTTCCATCTGTTTCTATTTTTTGAAATAGCTTTAGGAGAATAGGTATTATTTCTTCTTTGAATGTTTGGTAGAATTCCCCAGGAAAACCGTCTGGGCCTGGAGTTTTGTTATTTGGAAAGTTGTTTATCACTGTCTCAATCTCTTCATAATTAATTGGCTTGTTTTAAAAAATCAATTTCTTCCTGTTTCAGTCTTGGTAGTTTATAGGTTTCCAGGAAGGCCTTCATCTCTTCCAGATTGCTTAATTTATTGGCATAAAGCTGTTGACAAAGTTTCTAATAATCCTACCAATTTCATTGGTATTGGTTGTGACCTCTCCTTTTCATTCATAATTTTATTAATTTGGGTCCTTTCTCTATTCTTTGTATAAGTCTTGCCAGTGGTCTGTCAATTTTATTGATTCTCTCAAAGAACTAGCTTCTAGTTCTGTTGATCTGATCTGCTGTACTTCTGGTTTCTAATTCATTGATTTCTGTGCTAATCTTGGTCAACTGCTTCCTCCTGCGTGGATTAGGCCTGTACCTCTGTTGCTGTTCCAGCTTCTTGAGGTGAGAATACAAAAACTTTAGACTTCTATTCTTTTGAGTGAGGCTTGGATGGCTGTGTATTTCCCCCTTAGGACTTAATTTGCAGTGTCCCATACGTTTTGGACCATTGTGTTTTCATTCTTGTTGGTCTCCAAAAATTGTTTAAATTGATTTTTGATTTCCCGGTTTATCGAGTCATTCCTGAGCAGGATGGTTCTTAGTCTCCAAGTGTTTGAGTTTCTTCCAAATTTTTCCTTGTGGTTGAGATCCAATGTCAAAGTGTTGTGGTCTGAGAATATGCAGGGAATAATTTCAGTCCTTTGGTATCGGTTGAGACCTGTTTTGTGACCCAGAACATGGTTTATTCTTGAGAATGTTCCATGGGCATTAAAATAGAATGAGTATTCTTTGGTTCTGGGGTGTAGTTTTCTATATATATCTATGAGTTCCAACTCGTCAAGTATGGCATTCAAAGCCCTTGTTTCTTCGTCGATTTTTTGCATGGGTGTTCTGTGTATTTCTGATAGTGGAGTATTGAGGTCCCTACTATTAATGTATTTTTATCTATGTCTCTTTATTCTGGTTAAGAGTTGGCTTGCGTATCTTGCTGCTCCCCTGTTAGGAGCATATATATTTATAATTGTCACATCCACTTGTTGGATACATCCTTTAAGAATAATAGAGTGCCCTTCTGTGTCTCTAATTATAGTCTTTAGTTTCAAATCCAATCTGTCTGATATGAGAATTGCTACCCCAGCTTTCTTTTGAGGTCCATGGGTGTTAAAGATGATATTCCATCCCTTTACTTTCAGTGTGAATGTATCTTTAGGTTCAAAATGAGTCTCTTATTGACAGCAAATGGATGGGTCATGTCTTTTTATCCAATCTGCAACCCTGTGGTCTTTTATCGGAGCATTTACGCCATTTACATTGAGACTGAATATTGAGAGATATAATTTTAATGATGCCATGTTGCTTGTAAAGTCTTTGTTTCTATCGATTGTGACTTTCTGTTCTGTATCACTCTTGGGGCCTTTTACCTTTATAGAACCCCCTTTAATATCTCCTGTAGGGCCGGTTTCGTGGTTACGAGATTGGTCAATGACTGGCAATTCTGGAAGGTCTTTATTTCTCCATTAGTTCTGAATGACAGCCTTGCTGGATAAAGGATCTTTGGCTGCATGTTTTTCTCTGAAAGAACTTTAAAAATGTCCCCCCAACGCTTTGTCTCATTCCAGGTCTATGTAGACAGGAGTGATGTAATTCTGATACCTTTGCCTTGGTAAGTGAGAAATTTCTTTGCCCTGGACGCTTTCAATACTGTATCCTTGGATCTAATATTTGTGAATTGCACTATGACGTGACATGGCATAGGTTTGTCGTGGTTGAGCTTGGGAGGGGTCCTCTTTGCCTCTTGGACACGAATGGTTGTTTCCCTTGCTAGATCAGGGAAGTTTTCAGCTACAATTTGTTCAAATATCTCTTGTAGACCTCTGTTTTTTTCTACCCCCTCGGGGATGCTGATGATTCTAACATTGGAATGTTTCATTGAGTCAGTAATCTCCCATAACCTACATTCTTGAGTGTGGACTTTTTTAAGTCCAGATTCTATTTTAGCTTTGTCTTCTACTAACCCCTCCTCCAATTCACTGATACGTTCTTCTGCCTCATTGACCCTGGCCATCAGAGCCTCTAGTTTTGACTGTATTTGGCTCATAGAATTTTTTATTTCTGCCAGATTTGCTCTCATTTCCACCCTTAGAGATTCTATATTCTCATTAAAATTTTCGTTAATACCTTTTTCAAGTCTACACATCATCTTGACCATTGTTATTCTGAATTCCATTTCTGAATATTTGGTTACATCCATATCCATTAGTTCTGTGGCAGAGGCCACAGACTCATTGTCTTTTCTTTGCTGGGGGGGATTTCTCCTTCTCGCCATTCTGATGAGGAGAGGTTGAAGGGTTGTTCATAGCCCAAATTATTGACCGAGACCCAGGCCGTGCACCCTTGTTTTATAGGGATCTTAGGGATGTGGGCTTCTTAATTTTTTCAGCCTGCCTTCTGGGGGAGGGGCCTGCCACGCAGATCCTCAGGCAACCCTGTTTGGGTAGAGTCTCCGTGTCCCCTGCAAGGGGGGATGGGGGTGGGCATACTGTGAGCCGGTATTTCCAGGCTTTTGTTCTGTGGCGGCTTTCCCTGGTTGTTTTCTCTGCCTCTTCTGGGAGTCAGAGCAGCAAGAGCCGAATCTCAGCCTCTGTCTCAGAACAGAGGGATCGCGGACCATTCTCCACTGATGTTCTGGCCACTTTAACTCTGTTTGTGTTGGTGCTGCTCAACCCTGCAGCGTCCTGGGATGTGCGCCCCACACCCGGGGTCCCAGCCCTCACTTCCAGGGCCAGGGCATCTCTGTCCTTTGTGTTTCTAACACCGCAAGCTGCCAGCTGCCCCTGCGCACTCCCGGAGCTCCCAGTCTCAGTCTGGTTCCAGTGAGCACAACGGAGCTCCGTTTCAGTCTGGTGGCGTGCGTTCCCTGGCTCACGGTCTCAGTCTACTCTCTCACAGGTGCCGGTCTGTGATTCCGCCTGTTCCCCCATGCAGGTGGCTACCACTTCCCGGGGCCCGAACACGGCAGCTCCCTTCCCCTTCCGTTTATCTTCCAATATCTGTGTGTGGTTTCACGGCTCCCTGCTTCGTACCTCAATACTCAGCACTGGAGATGTTCATTTGTAGAGATCCAGATGTATCTTCCTGCATCTCAGCCTGATTCCATGGACGTTCAGGCTGGTCTGGTACCTATCCAGCTCGACTCAGGGGACTGGCTGAAAAAGGGGTCCCCTACTCCTCCGCCATCTTAACTCCCTCCTCCAAGAGTGTCCTTAGTTTTTTAAGAGATTGTCAGATTGTCTTCAAGATTTGGTTAAACCATTTGTATTCCCACCAACCATGAATGAGACTTTATTTGCTCTACATCCTCGCTAGCATTTGGTCTTGTCAGTATTCCAGAATCTGACCATTCTAATAGGTGTGTAGTAGTATGTTGTTTTTTTAATTTGACTTTCCATGGTAATATATGATGTGTAGCATATTTTCATATACTTATTTGTCATGTGTATATCTTTTTTTGGTAACACATGCTCAATGAATATACAGGCTAACAATGATAATGAGTATTAGGGAAGCTAGTACTCAGCATCAACTATGAAAACCCAGCACTAAATAGCTAATTTCATCAAATGAACTTCCAAATTTTATTTACTATTCAAAATGATAACAAGTAATTTCATATTATCATTTATCAGAATATTGCAATATGGACCTAACCTCAAAGAAAATTTATGTTTGAAAATTAATATTCAAGCATTGGAATGTAGCACATGGCACAGAAAATTTTTACTAGTTTTCCTTAATTTTGTAAAACAATCTAACCATTCTGATTCTTCACTTCCACATCTATTGTAAAAAGGCATCATAATAAACCAATGGAGAAAATCAGCAAAATCCAAAAGTTGGTTTTTTGAAAAGACAAATAAAATTGATAAGCCTTTGTCCATGGTAACCTAGAAGAAAAGAAAGGGTGTGAATTGCTAATATCCAAAATGAGAGGGGAGCCTGCCTGGCTCAGTTGGTAGAACATGTGGCTCTTGATCTCAGGGTTGTGAGTTCAAGCCCCACATTGGGTGTGGAGATTATTTTAAAAGACATTTTTTAAAAATGAGAGAGATCAGACAAGATTGGGTGCATTCAGGGTGGATACAGAATGGAGAGGTTGAGGGATGGGGTAACCAGGTGATGGGTATTAAGGAGGGTACATATTAGGATGAGCACTGGGTGTTATACATAACTAATGAATCATTGAACACGTCAACAAGAACTTATGTTGTACTATATGCTGGCTAACTGAACATAATAAAAAATAAATAAAAGTAAAAATATAAATTAAAATTAAAAAATGAGGGAGAAGAGATCACTATCAATCACATAGGTATTGAAAGGATAATAAAGTAATACAATGAACAAGTGTATGCCCAAACCTTGATAACCCCAATGAAATGAATAATTCCTAGAAAGACACACTCAGCCAAAACTCTCACAAGAAGAAATAGAGAGAAAATAGGCACTATGAATAACCCTATATCTATTTAAATATTTGAATCAATATTTAATAACCTTCCAAAACAGAAAGCAACAGGCCAAGTTGGGTTGGCTGTTGAATTCTAACACACACTTAAGGAAGAAATTATACCAATTCTGTACCATCTATTCCAAAAGATAAGAGCAGGTAGATTATTTCTTAACTCAGTTTAGGAGGCCAGCATTACCCTAATACCAAGCTCAGATATAGATCTTACAAAAGAAGAAAACTACAGATCAATCTCTCTCACAACACAGATGCAAAATCCTTGACAAAGTATTAGCAAACAAAATACGATAATTTATAAAACAACCATACACCATGACTATTTGGAATTTATTCAGGTATTTAAGACTGGTTCAACATTTGAAAATCAATTAATGGAGTCTATCATATCAACAGGCTAAGGAAGATAATTCACATGTTCATATGTAGATGCAGAAATAGCATTTGACAAAATCCAACACTCATTTATGATAAACAATTTCATCAAACTATGAACAGGGGGGAACTTCCTCAACTTGATAAAGACCACTTTATCCGGCCCACCATCTAAGCCAAAAGTCCATGAAAAGACACACTGAAGAGGGCAAGAATAGGTTCACTTTATTCATATCACTCCTCTCCAAAAACAGCACAGCTCAGTGCCAGGACAGCTCCCCTCAGCCCATGATTTATCTCACGGGTGAAAGTGAAACCTTAGTGAGCTTCCCCATCCATGTAGGATGCTACCCAAGAGGTCCACTTTTTTGTTTGCTGTTTGTTTGTTTGTTTTGTTTTTTGTTTGTTTGTTTTTCTTTTGTTTTATTTTTGTTTTTGTTATGTTATGTTAGTCACCATACAGTACATCATTAGTTTTTGATGTAGTGTTCCATGATTCATTGTTTGCATATAACACCTAGTGCTCCACACAATACATGCCCTCCTCAATACCCATCACCAGGCTAGCCAATCCCCCCATCCCCCTCCCTTATAAAACCCTTAGTTTGTTTCCCAGAGTCCATAGTCTCCCATGGTTCATCCCCCGCCCCCCGTCACCCTCTTCATTTTTCTCTTCCTTTTCCTAATGTCTTCCCTGTTATTCCTTATGTTCCCCAAATAAGTGAAACCATATGAAAATTGTCTTTCTCTGCTTGACTTCTTTCTTTAAACATAATCTCCTCCAGTTCCATCCACGTTGATGCAAATGTTGGGTAATCAGCATTTCTGATGGCTGAGTAATATTCCATTGTATATATGGACCACATCTTCTTTATCCATTTATCTTTCAAAGGGCATCTCGAAGAGGCCCACTTCTTTTTCATCCCTCCAAGAATACTGAGGTGATCAACATGTCTGAGAGGATGGGAGAATTTGGGTGCAGGGAAGAGAAATGGGTAGGTACTCAAGAGCCAGGGATCAGTTTCAACAAATGGACATCGGTCCTACTAACTGCTTCACAGACCCCATCAGGAAGCACTTTCATGAGTCACTTGTGATGCCTCATCTTCACACCTTCCCCCTAACTGGCCTACGGTAACTCCCAAAAGATGGCACTCCACTCCTTTTATTATGTTCAGTTCCCATTTGTGACCCCACAGCTGATGAGTGGAAACTTCCGCAGACAGCTTGAGAGAGTATGCAGATAGCCATCTTGACTCTGCAGGATTGGATGAAGGCATACAAACTTAAGCATTTCAGGACAATGATCCATGGAAAACAAACAGGGAGCTCTCAGCACCTTGCCTGGCATTGTGGGATCAAGAGAAGTTATACAATCTTAGGAATTACCTCCCCTACTTCTATGCAGTGAATGCATCCATGGAAAATGCCTGAATGCATCTCAGAATCTTTAGCTGGGCTGATTGGTGAAGGTATTTCTCTCCATACCCAGTCAGTACAGACTGGAGGAGGTGACTGCATCTTCAAGTATATAAACAGCAACACGAGACTTCATAGAACATGGGATATCAAGGAAACATGACAGCACCAAAGGAAGACAATAATTTTCAAGTAACTGACCCCAAAGAAATGGAGATCTTCAAATTGTCTGACAAAAATTCTAAATAATTGCTTTAAGGAAGCTCAGTGAGCTATATGGGAACGGAGATAGATAACTCAATGTTCCAATGGTGGTCTGGAACTATGAAGGATGCTAATTATAGCACAAAATAATATGAAAGTATAGAACTCAGAGACTGGAGTTAAGATGGTGGAGGAGTAGGGGACCTCCTTTTCAGCCGGTCCCCTGAGCCGAGCTGGATAAGGACCAGACCAGCTTAAACAACCAGGGAAGCAGCATGAGACACAGGAAGATACATCTGGATCTCTACAAATGAACATCTCCAGCGCTGAGTATTGAGGTACGAAGCGGGGAGCTGTGAAACCGCGCACAGATATCAGAAGACAAACAGAAGGGGGAGGGAGCTGCAGCATTCGAGCACCGGGAAGCGGTGCCCACCTGCACTGGGGAGCGGGAGAACTCGTGGTCAGCACCCGCGAAACAGCAGACTGAGACCCTGAAACGGGTGCATGTGCCACCAGGCTTCTCACGGAACTCCAAAATCCCGGTGTGCTCACCAGATATAGACTGAGACCCGGAGATCCGGGAGCGCGCGGGGGCGGCTGGCAGCTGGCGGCGTTAGAAACACAAAGGACAGAGACTCCCAGGCCCTGGAAGTGAGGGCTGGGACGCCGGGTGTGGGGCACACATCCCGGGACGCTGCAGGGTTGAGCAGCACCAACAGTAATGGAGTTAAAGTGGCCAGAACATCAGTGGAGAATGGTCTGCAATCCCTCTGTTCTGTGACAGAGGATGAAATTCGGCCGCTGCTGCTTTGACTCTCAGAAGAGGCCCAGCAAACTGCCCGGGAGAGACACCAGAGAACAAAAGCCTGGAAGTACCGGCTCACAGCGTGCCCATCCCCATCTCCCCTTGCAGGAGACACGGAGACTCTACCCAAACAGGGTTGCCTGAGTATCAGCGTGGCAGGCCCCTCCCCCAGAACACAGAAGGCAGGCTGAAAAATCAAGAAGCCCAAGATGCGGGGCGCATGGGTGGCACAGTCATTGATAGCCTGTCTTTGGCTAAGGGTGGGATCCCGGCTTTCCGAAAAGGAGTCCCTCATCGGGCTCCTCCACTGGGAGCCTGCTTCTTCCTCTCCCACTCCCCTGCTTGTGTTCCCTCTTTCACTGGTGGGCTCTCTGCCACATATAAATAAATAAAATCTTTAAAGAAGAAGCCCACATCCCCAAGATCCCTATAAAACAAGGGGCACGGCCTGGGACGCAGTCAATAATTTGGGCTCTGGACAACCCCGCAACCTCTCCTCATCAGAATGACAAGAAGGAGAAGCCTCCCCCCCCCAGCAAAGAAAAGACAGTGAGTCTGTGGCCTCTGCCACAGAAATAATGGATATCGATGTAACCAAATTATCAGAAATGGAATTCAGAGTAACGATGGTCAAAATGATGAGTAGAATTGAAAAAAGTATTAACGAAAATGTTAATGAGAATATAGAATCCCTAAGGACAGAAATGAGAGCGAATCTGACAGAAATTAAAAATTCTATGAGCCAAATGCAGGCAAAACTAGAGGCTCTGACGGCCAGGGTCACCAAAACAGAAGAACAGATTTAGTGAATTGGAGGATGGGTTAATAGAGGAAAAAACGAAAATAGAAGCTGGTCTTAAAAAAATCCACGCCCACGAATGTAGGTTATGGGAGATTACTGACTCAATGAAACGATCCAATGTTAGAATCATCAGTATCCCCAAGGGGGTGGAGAAAAACAGAGGTCTAGAAGAGATATTTGAACAAATTGTAGCTGAAAACTTCCTTAATCTAGCGAGGGAAACAAACATTTGTGTCCAAGAGGCAGAGAGGACCCCTCCCAAGCTCAACCACGACAAACCTACGCCATGCCACATCGTAGTGCATTTCGGAAATATTAGATCCAAGGATACAGTATTGAAAGTGGCCAGGGCAAAGAAATTTCTCACGTACCAAGAAAAAGGCATCAGAATTACATCAGACCTGTCTACACAGACCAGGAATGAGAGAAAGTGTTGGGGGGGGCATTTTTAAAGCTCTTTCAGAGAAAAACATGCAGCCAAGGATCCTTTATCCAGCAAGGCTGTCATTCAGAATTGATGGAGAAATAAAGACATTTCAGAATCGCCAGTCATTAACCAATTTCGTAACCACGAAACCAGCCCTACAGGAGATATTAATGGGGGTTCTATAAAGGAAAAAAGGCCCCAAGAGTGATACAGAAAAGAAAGTCACAACCAATACAAACAAAGTCCATACTGGCAACAAGGCATCATTAAAATTCTATCTCTCAATTCCTAGTGCCAATGTAAATGGTTTGAACACTCCCATAAATGACCACAGGGTTGCAGATTGGATAAAAAGAAATGACCCATCCATTTGCTGTCTACAAGAGACTCATTTCGAGCCCAAAGATGCATTCAGACTGAGAGTAAGGGGATGGAGTAACATCTTTCATGCAAATGGACCCCACAGAAAGCTGGGGTAGCAATTCTCATATCAGATAGATTGGATTTTAAACTACAGACTATAGTTAGAGACGCAGAAGGGCACTATATTATTCTTAAAGGAAGTATTCAACAAGGGGATATGACAATTATAAATATATATGCCCCCAACACTGGAGCAGCAAGATACACAAGCCAACTCTTAACCAGAATAAAGAGACATATAGATAAAAATACATTAATAGTAGGGGACCTCAACACTCCACTCTCAGAAATAGACAGAACACCCTGGCAAAAACTAAGCAAAGAATCAAAGGCTTTGAATGCCATACTTGACGAGTTGGACCTCATAGATATATATAGAACACTACACCCCAGAACCAAAGAATACTCATTCTATTCTAATTCTCATGGAACATTCTCAAGAATAGACCATGTTCTGGGACACGAAACAGGTCTCAACCGATACCAAAAGATTGAAATTATCCCCTGCATATTCTCAGACCACAACGCTCTGAAATTGGAACTCAACCAAAGGAAAAATTTGGAAGAAACTCAAACACTTGGAGACTAAGAACCATCCTGCTCAGGAATAACTCGATAAACCAGGAAATCAAAAATCAAATTAAACAATTTATGGAGACCAATGAGAATGAAAATACAACAGTCCAAAACCTATGGGATACTGCAAAGGCAGTCCTAAGGGGGAAATACATAGCCATCCAAGCCTCACTCAAAAGAATAGAAAAATCTAAAATGCAGTTTCTATATTCTCACCTAAAGAAGCTGGAACAGCAATGGAGGGACAGGCCTAATCTATGCACGAGGAAGCAGTTGACAAAATTAGAGCAGAAATCAATCAAGCAGAAACCAGAAGTACAGTAGAGCAGAACAACAGGACTAGAAGCTCGTTCTTGGAGAGAATCAATGAAATTGACAGACCACTGGCAAGACTTATCCAAAAGAAAAGAGAAAGGACCCAGATTATTAAAATTATTAATGAAAAAGGAGAGGTCACAACGAACACCATTGAAATTGGAAGGATTATGAGAAATTTTTATCAACAGCTATATGCCAATAAACTAAGCAATCTGGAAGAGATGGAATCCTTCCTGGAAACCTATAAACTACCAAGATTGAAACAGGAAAAAATTGATTTCTTAAACAGGCCAATTAATTATGAAGAAAATGAGTCAGTGATAAACAACCTTCCAAATAACAAAACTCCAGGCCCGGACTGTTTTCCTGGGGAATTCTACCAAACATTCAAAGAAGAAATAATACCTATTCTCCTAAAGCTATTTCAAAAAATAGAAACAGAAGGAAAGCTACCAAACTCATTCTATGAGGCCAATATTACCTTGATCCCCAAACCAGGCAAAGACCCCCTCAAAAAGGAGAATTACAGACCGATATCCCTAATGAATATGGACGCCAAAATCCTCAACAAGATCCTTGCTAATAGAATCCAACAGTACATTAAAAGGATTATCCATCATGATCAAGTGGGATTCATACCTGGGATGCAAGCGTGGTTCAGTATTCGCAAATCAATCAGCGTGATACATCATATCAACAAGAAAAGACTCAGGAACCATATGATCCTCTCAATCGATTCCGAAAAAGCGTTTGACAAAATACAGCATCCTATCCTGATTAAAACCCTTCAGAGTGTAGGAATATATGGTACATTTCTCAATCTCATAAAAGCCATCTATGAAAAGCCTACTGCAAATATTATTCTCAATGGGAAAAAGCTGGAAGCCTTTCCCTTAAGATCAGGAACACAACAATGATGCCCACTCTCGCCACTATTATTCAACATAGTACTAGAAGTCCTTGCAACAGCAATCAGATGACAAAAAGGGATCAAAGGTATCCATATCGGCAAAGAAGAAGTCAAACTGTCTCTCTCCGCAGATGACATGATACTCTATATGGAAAACCCAAAAGATTCCACTCCCAAACTATTAGAAGTTATAGAGCAATTCAGTAATGTGGTGGGATACAAAATCAATGCTCAGAAATCAGTTGCATTTCTATACACGAATAACGAGACCGAAGAAAGAGAAATTAGGGAATCCATCCCATTTACAATAGCACCAAAAACCGTACGTTACCTTGGAATTAACTTAACCAGAGACGTAAAGGACCTATATTCTAGAAACTATAAATCACTCTTGAAAGACATTGAGGAAGACATAAAAAGATGGAAAGATATTCCATGCTCATGGATCGGAAGAATTAACATAGTTAAAATGTCCATGCTACCCAGAGCAATCTACACTTTCAATGCTATCCTGATCAAAATACCGAGGACATTTTTCTAAGAACTGGAACAAATAGTCCTTAAATATGTATGGAAACAGAAAAGGCCCCGAATCTCCAAGGAACTGTTGAAAAGGAAAAACAAAGCTGGGGGCATCACAATGCCAGATTTCAAGCTGTACTACAAAGCTGTGATCACAAAGACAGCATGGTACTGGCACAAAAACAGACACATAGACCAATGGAACAGAATAGAGAACCCAGCAATGGACCCTCGGCTCTTTGGGCAACTAATATTTGATAAAGCAGGAAAAAACATCCGGTGGGAAAAAGGCAGTCTCTTCAATAAATGGTGCTGGGAAAATTGTACAGCTACATGCAAAAGAATGAATCTTGACCACTCTCTCACACCATACCCAAAAATAAACTCCAAATGGATGAAAGACCTCGATGTGAGACAGGAATCCGTCAAAATCCTAGAGGACAACGTAGGCAGCAACCTCTACGACATTGGCCAAAGCAACTTTTTCATGACACATCCCCAAAGGCAAGAGAAACAAAAGATAAAATGAACTTATGGGATTTCATCAAGATTAAAAGCTTCTGCACAGCCAAGGAAACAGTCAGAAAAACTAGGAGGCAGCCCATGGAATGGGAGAATATATTTGCAAATGACACTACAGATGAAGGACTCGTATCCAAGATCTACAAAGAACTTCTCAAACTCAATAAATGAGAAACAAATAAACAAATCAAAAATGGGCAGAAGATACAAACAGACACTTTTCCAATGAGGACATACAAATGGCTAACAGACACATGAAAAAATGTTCAAAATCATTAGCCATCAGGGAAATTCAAATCAAAACCACACTGAGATACCACCTTACGCCAGTTAGAATGGCAAAAATTGACAAGGCAAGAGACAACAATTGTTGGAGAAGATGTGGAGAAAGGGGATCCCTCCTACATTGTTGGTGGGAATGCAAGTTGGTACAGCCACTCTGGAAAACAGTGTGGAGGTCCCTTAAAAAGTTAAAAATTGACCTACCCATTGCACTACTGGGTGTTTACTCCCAAGATACAGACGTAGTGAAGAGAAGGGCCATATGCACCCCAATGTTCATAGCAGCAATGTCCACAATAGCTAAATCGTGGAAGGAGCCGAGATGCCCTTCAACAGATGACTGGATTAAGAAGTTGTGGTCCATATATACAATGGAATATTAGTCAGCTATCAGAAAGAACGAATTCTCAAATTTGCTGCAACATGGACGGCACTGGAGGAGATAATGCTAAGTGAAATAAGTCAAGCAGAGAAAGACAACTATCATATGATTTCTCTCATCTATGAAACATAAGAACAAGGATGATCAGTAGGGGAAGAAAGGGATAAAGAAAGGGGGGGTAATCAGAAGGGGGAATGAAGCATGAGAGACTATGGACTCTGAGAAACAAACTGAGGGCCTCAGAGGGGAGGGGAGTGGGGGAATGGGATAGACTGGTGATGGGTAGTAAGAAGGGCACGTATTGCATGGTGCACTGGGTGTTATATGCAAATAATGAATCATAGAGCCTTACATCAGAAACCGGGGATGTACTGTATGGTGCCTAACATAATATAATAAAAAATCATTTAAAAAAGAAAGAACTCACTGGTAACGTTAAGTATACAGTCAAACTCAGAATATTTTAATATTGTAATGGTGGTGTGCAAATCACTTTTAACTCAATCAAAAATGTTAAAAGAGAAAATAATTTAAAATAGGATAGTGATGAGCACTGGGTGTTTTACACAACTAATGAATCATTGAACACTACATCCAAATCTAATGATGTACTATATGTTGGCTAAATGAATATCATCATCATCATCATCATCATCATCATCATCATCATCTATAATAATAATAAACCAAAATAGGCATAGTGAAATAATTTAAAAATAGATAAACAAAATAAAACAATATATATTTTGTCATCAAAAACATGAATGTGAGGGGAACTAAAAGTACAGAATTTTTGTATCAAATCAATGTTAAAGTGTAAAAAAGCAGTTAAAGTGTTATCAGCTTAAAGTAGTCTATTATAATTATAAGATATTTTATGTAAGCCTCCTGCTAATAACAAAGGAAAAACCTCTAGTTGATATACTAAAGAAATGAAGAAAAGAATCATGAGGTTTGAGAGTCAATCAAGAGCTAGGGTAGGATTAAACAATAAGGCTTATTTCCTACATTAGTCTGGAAGGAGGTGGCTGCTTTATTTAATGCATAGATACCAACACAGAGTTCAAGTAAAATGAAGAAACAGAAGAATAAGTTCCAAAGAAAGGATGACATAAAACTGCAGAAAAAGAAATTCATGAAATGGAGACAAGTGATTTAACTGATAGAGTTCAAAATGATGGTCATAAAGGTACTCACTGAGCTCAGAAAATGAATGAATGAAAAAAAGTGAGATGTCAAAACATATAGAAAACGTAAGTACCATACAGAAGGCACAGTGCAGAAGAATACAAAAACTAAATTAAAAAAAAATACACTAAAGGGTTTCAAAAGCAGACTGTGGATGAAGCAAAAGAAAGGATCAGTGAACTGGAAAAATGAGCAATCGAACTCAACCAGAGCAGAAAAAAGAAAAGAGAATAAAAAGGAGTGTAGATCGCTTAGAGGACTTATGGGACAATATCAAGCATACTGATAATTGAATTATAGGCATTCCAGAAGGAAAAGAGAGAGAAAAAAAAAGGCAGAAAACTTATTTGAAGAAATACCTGTTGAACCCCTAATCACTAACCCCTAAACCTAACCCAAACCATACCCTGACCCTAAACTTGACCTTTCTGAGGGGTGTCTCAACAGCAGGAGAATAGGCACATACCCTCACCCTGGCCCTAACCCTAACCGTAACCCTTATTCTAGCCTTAAACCAAACCATATTCCAAGGTCTGAGGAAATAAAAGAATTGGTATAGATGTACAATGGAATTTTACTTGGCCTTACAAAAGAATGAAATCTTGGCATACATGACAACATGGATGGAGCTAGAGAGTATTATCCTAAGCAAAAACTTCCTCTTAACCCAAATACTCACCCTAACCCCTAACTTCTAATGCCTAACCCTTATAGTAATCATAACCCTATCCCCAAATTTATCCCTCCAGAGAGGTCACTGAACTGCAGGAAAATAGGTACACATCCCCACCCCAGCCCTAACAGTAACCCTAACGCTTATTTTACCCCTGAAAGGAGCCCTACACCAAAATCTGAGAAAGATAAGATTATATATATAAACGATGGAATCTTACACAGTGCTACAAAAGAATGAAATCATGCCATTTGGGATGACATGTTTGGAGCTAGAGAGTATTATTCTAAGCAAAAATCTCATCCTAACCCACATACTAACCCTAATCACTAAGCCATAAACCTAGAACCAACCATAACCTTATCCCTAAAATTCTCTCTCTGGAGAGGTCTCTGAACTGCAGGATAATAGGTACATATGTTCACCCTGGTTCTAAGCCTAACCCTAACCCATATTCTATCTCTAATCTGAACCCTAACCAAAAATCTCAGAAAAGAAAATATTTGGTATGGTTATACAATGGAATATTGCTCAGCCCCACAAAAGAAAGAAATTTTGTCATTTGCAATGAAATTGATGGAACTAGAGAGTGCTTTTCTAAGTGAAAAACCTCATCCTAAACATACAACCTAAACCCTAATCACGAACTCCAACCCTAACCGCAAATAACCCTAACCAAAACTTCTCCCTTCAGAGAGGTATCTGAAATGCAGAAAAATAGGCATATACCTTCACACTGGCCCTAACCATAACTCTAACACTTATTCCACCCCTAAACTGAAACATATTCCAAGATCTGAGGAAAGAGAAAATTTGGTATAGATATACAAAAGAATCTTACTCAGCTGGAAAAAAAATAAGAATGAAATCTTGGCATTTGTGACAATGATAAAGCTAGAGAGTACTATTTTTAGCAAAATCCACCTCCTAACGCAAACACTCACCCTAACCACTAACCACTAACCACTAAACCCTAAGCCTAACAAAAACCATAAAACTAACCTTGAATTCCCCCTCTGGAGAGGTCCCCAAACTGCAGGATAATAGGCACATACCTCCTTTTCGCACTAGCCATAACCCTAACCCTCATTCCAGGCCTAAACTGAACCCTAATCCAAGATCTGAAGAAATAGATACACAATGAAATCTAAATGTGCCTTACAAAGGAATGAACTCTTGCCATTTGTGACAACATGGATGGAGCTAGAAAATATTACTCTAAGCAAAAACCTCATCTGGGGTTCCCTGGGTGGCTGTCAGTTAGGCATCTGACTTTGACTCAGGTCATGATCTCAGGGTCCTGGGATCGAGTCCCATGTGAAGATCCACACTCAGCAGGGAGTCTGTTTGTCCCTCTTCCTGTGCCCCTCCCCATGCGTGTGCTCTGTCTGTCTCTCAAATAAATAAATAAATAAATAAAATATTTTTAAAAACCTCATCCTAACCCAAACACTCACCTACTACTTAACCACTAACCCCTAATCCTAATCCCAACCATAACTTTAACCCTCACCCTGGCCATAAACTTAACAATAACCCTTATTTTATCCCTAAACTTAACCCTACCCCAGGATCTGTAGAAAAATATGATATGGTATAGACGTGCATTATTCTGCCCCAAGAAAGAATGTATTTTTGATATTTGCAACAACATGGATGGAGCTAGAGAGCATTTTTCTGAGTAAAAACCTCACTCTAACTCAAAACACAACATAACAACTAACCCCTCACCATAACCCCAAATTTAAACCTCTCCCTCCACAGAGGTCTCAGAACTGCAGGATAATAAGCACATACATTCATCATAGCCCTAATACTAACAGTAACACTTATTCTAAAACTAAACCAAACCCTAATCCAAGATCCGAGGAAAGAAAGGATTTGATGTAGACATACAATGGCAATTTACTCAGCCTTACAAAAGAATGAAAGTTTGTTTACAGTGAGATGGATGGAGCTACAGAGTACTATGCTAAGCAAAAACCTCATCCTAACACAGATACCCTAATTATTAACCCCTAACTCCAACCATGACCCTAACACTAAACTTCTCCCTTTTGAGAGGTCTCTAAACTGCAGGCTAATAATAAGCACGTACCTTCACCAGGGCCCTAACTCTTATGCTAGCCCTTATTCTAGCTCTACACCGAACCCTAACCCAAGATTTGAGGGAAGAAAAAGATTTGTTATAGATATACAATTGAATCTTACTAAGCATTAAAAAAATAAAATAAAATCTTGCCACCTGAGATGACATGGATGGAGCTAGAGAGTATTATTCTAAGCAAAAAGTTCATCCTAACCCCAACACTAACCCTAAAACATGATCACTAACCCCTAACCTTAAACCGAACCCTAACCTAACCCCAAACTTCTCCTTCTGGAGAGGTCTCTGAAATACAGGATAACAGGCACATACCCTCACCCTGGTCCAAACTTTAACTCTAACCCTTTTGTTTTAGCCCTAAACTGAAACCTACACCAAGATCTGAGGAAAGAAAAGATTTGGTATAAATATACAATGGAATATTACTTGACCCTGCAAAAGAATGAAATCTTGCCATTTACAATGACGTGGAAGGAGCTAGAGATTACTATTCTAAGTGACAACCTCATCCTAACTCAAAACACTCACCCTAAGCACTAACTCTTAACCAAAAACCAACCATAACTCTAACCTGAAACTGCAGGATATTAGGCAAATTGGCTCACCTTGGCCCTAACCCTAACCCTAACCCTTATTCTAGCCCTAAATTGAACCATGTACCACAATCTAAGGAAGGAGAAGATTTGGTATAGATATACACAAGAATCTTACTTGGCCCTACAAAAGAATAAAACCGTGCCATTTTCAATGACATGGAAGGAGCTAGAGTATTATTCTAAGTGAAAACCTCATCCTAACCCAAAAGCTTACCCTAACCTGTAGCCACTAACCCCTAACACTAAACCCAACCATAAGCTTAACCCTAAATTTCTCCCTACAGAGAAGTCTGTGAACTACAGGATAATAGTCACAAACCTTAACCATGTCTCTGCCCTAACCCTATTTATTACTCCATCCCTAAACTGAACCCTAATCCATGATCTGAGGAAAGAAAAAATTTGGTATAGATAAACAATGGAATCTTACTTGGCAAAAAAGAATGAAATCTTGCCATTTGTGATGACATGGATAGACCCAGAGAGTATTATTCTAAATGAAAACCTCATCCTAACCCAAACACTCACCCTAACCCCGAACCACTAATCCCAGACATAATCCTAACCTACACTTCTGCCTCTGGAGAAGTCTCTGAACTGCAGGAATAAAGACATACACTAACCATGACCCTAACCTTATCCCTAAACATTGTTCATTCTCTACTTTGAACCCTAATCCAAAATCCAAAGAAAGAAAGAAAAGATTTGATATAGATATATACACTGGAATCTCATACTGCCCCAGAAAAGTATCATATCTTGCCATTTGTGATGACATGGATTGAGCTAGAGAGTATTATTCTAAGTGAAACCTCATTCTAATCCAAACACTCACCCCAACTCCTAACCACTAACCCCTAACCCTAACCCCAACCAAATCCTTAGCACTAAATATCTTCCTCTGGAGCGGTCTCTGAACTGCAGGAAAATAGACACATATCCTTACTCTGGCCGTAACTCTAACGCTAACCCTTACTCTAGCCATAAAATGAAACTCTCTAAGATCTGAGTTTAGAAAAGATTTCTTACAGATCAACAATGGAATGTTAATTGACCTTAAAAATATGGAAGCTTGTCAATTCTAACAACATGGATAGAGCTATAAAACATTATTTTAAGCAAATACCTCATCCTAAAAAAATACTCTCCATAACCCCTAACTATTAACTGCTAACCCGAATGTTTACTATAACCCTAAGCCTAAAATTCTCCTGCCTCAAAGGTCTCTGAACTGCAGGACAATAGGCACATATGTTTAAGATGGCCTTAACGCTACCCCTAACCTTTATTCTAGCCCTAAACCAAACCTTATTCCGAGATCAGAGGAAAGAAAAAATTTAGGATAGAAAAACACTGGAATTGTACTAGCCCTGCAAGAGAATGAATTCTTACCTTTTGAGATAACATGGATGTAGCCAGAGAGTATTATTCTAGGTGAAGACCTCACCCTAACACAAACACTCACCCCAACTCCTAACCACCAACCCCTAACAATAACCCACCACAATCCTAACCCTACCTTTCTCCCTCTGGAAGAGTCTCTGAACTGCAGGATAATTGTCACACACTAACCATGGCCCTACCATAACCCTAAACCTTATTCTAGTCCTAAACCTAACCCTAATCCAGGATAGGAAGCATGTGCGTAGATACACAATAGAATCTTACTCTGCCGTTAAAAAAAGAAGAAGAATGAAATCTTGCCATTGCAACATCATTGATGGAGCTAGAGAATATTATTCTATGTAAAAACTTCATCCTAACTCAAACACACACCCTAACTCCTAACCACTAACCTATAACCATTATCCCAACCATAGCCCTCACCCTTAAATTCTCCCTCTGGGTAGGTTTCTAAATTGCAGGATAATGGGCAAATACCCTCACCCAGGAGCTAACCCTAACCCTAACCTTCCATCTGGTCCTAAGCAAAAC
Organism: Ursus americanus; assembly: GCF_024610735.1. Classification (NCBI taxonomy): domain Eukaryota; kingdom Metazoa; phylum Chordata; class Mammalia; order Carnivora; family Ursidae; genus Ursus; species Ursus americanus. Next base: position 76,768,302 of record NC_142164.1, read on the forward strand.
CCTAATATGGAGTTTGAGGAAAAAACAGATTCGGTACATATAACCAATAGAATGTTACTCAGCCAGGAAAGCAGAAGGAAATGTTGCCACTTGCAATGACATGGATGGAACAGAAATTATTATTCTGAGCAAAAACCTAATCCTATCCCAAACCCTCAATCTCACCACTGACACAGCACCAGAAGCATAAACATGACCCTGACCATCACCATAACACTAACCTTCATCTTATCCCACTAAGGAGTTCTCTGAACTGCTGGCTAATAGGCACATACCCTCACATGGGTCCTATCCCTAAATCTTACTTTTCTTCTGGCCCTAACTGGAACTCTAATCCTAGGTATGGGACAAAACCAATTTGGTATATATAACCAAAGTAATATTAGTCAGCCAGGAACACAAAAATCTTGTCATTTGCATTACCAGTGATAGCTCTAGAGAGTATAATTATGAATGAAAACTTAATCTTAACCCAAACCCTCAGCTTAGCAAATGGTCCTTAGGCCCTGAGCCTTAAATCAAACATTGACCTTAACCATAACACTAGTCCTCTCCTCAGGAGAGTTCTATGAACTGCCAGTTAATAGCACATACCCTCACCTGGGAGCTAACCCTAACCCTTCTTGTGGTCCTAACTAGAATCATAATCTTAGGTTTGAGGAAAAACTGATTTGGGCCATGTAACTGAGGGAATATTACTCAGCCAGGCAAACAGAAGGAAATCTTGCCATTTGCAATAACATGGATGGTGCTAGAGAGTATTATTCTGAGTAAAAACTTAATTCTAGCCCAAACATTCTGCCTAGGCACTGAACCCTAAACCTAACCTTGACCCTAAACAATAACACTAACCCTCAATGTATCCATCTGGAGAGGTCTCCAAACTTTGGGCTAAGAGGCACATAGCCTCACCTGGACCCTAACCTTAACCCTTACCTTTCCCCCAGACCTAACCCAAACCCTAATGCTGGGTATGAGGGGAAAACTGAATTCGTGCTTAAAACCTACATGGTATTACACACCCAGGAAACAGAAGGAAATCTTGCTATTTGCAACAACATGGATGGAGCTAGAGTTTATTATTCTGAATAAAAAAACTAATTTTAACCCAAAAATTCAGGCTCACTCCTGATCCTTAGCCTCTGAAACCTAAACCTAAACTTGATCTTAACCAAGAAACTAACCCTCAACTAATCCCTCCAGAGAGGTCTCTGAACTGCCAGCAAATACCTTAAACCTAACCCTAATCTTTGTTCTGACCCTAACCTGAACCTTATCGCTAGGTCTGAGGGAAAAAATGATTTGGTCCATATAACCAATGGAATATTACTCAGCAAGAAAACACGAAGGAAATCTTGCCATTTACAAGGCCATGGATGGAGCTACAGAGTCTTATTCAGAGTAAAACATAATTGTAAACCAAATCCTCAGCATGGCCCCTGAATCCTAAACTAAACCCTGACATTACCCATAATTCTCACCCTCAACTTATCCCTCCTGAAAGGTCTCCAAACTGCCTTTTAATAGGCACATAACCTATTCTGGGTCCTGACCTGAACACTAATCCTTGTCCTTCCCCTAATCGAAACCCTCATCCTGGGTCTGAGGGGAAAAAAAACTTTTTGGTATTTATAACCTATGGATTATTATTCATAAAGGAAAAGAGAAGGAATTCTTGCTATTTACAATGACCCTAAACCTAACCCTGACCCTAGCTTTCAAATTCTGCCTCTGGAGAGGTCGCCATACAGCTGACTACTAAGTAAAGACACTTACCTGGGCCCTAACCCTAAGCCTTGTTCTCGCCCTAAACAGAACTTAATTCTTTAGTATGAGGGGAAAAACGACTTGGTCCATATAACTGAAGGAATATTATTCGGTGAAGAAAACAGAAGGAAATCTTGCCATTTGTAATGACATGGATGGCCCTAGAGATTATTTTTCTGAGCAAACACCAATACTAACCCAAAACTTCTGCCAGACCCTGAACCCTCAACTTAAACCTGACCTTAAGTTCAAGTACAGTGCTCAACTGATCCCTCTAGAGAGGTTTTTGAATGGCTGTCTAATAGGCATGTACTCTCACCAGGGCCCTAACTGTAACCCTGTCCCTTGTTCTGGCTCTACACAAAAGCCTACTCCTGGTTCTCAAAAAAATTTTTTATTCGGTCCATATAACTTATGGAATGTTACTTAACCAAGAAAACATCAGGAAATATTGCCTTTTGCAAAGACATGGATGGAGCTATAGTGTATTATTCAGAGTGATACATAATCCTACCACTAATCCTCAGCCTAGCCCCTGAATCCCAGCTCCAAACTCCTAACCCCTAAATGCTAATCTCAGTCATAATCCTAACCCTAATTTTCTCCCTCCAGAGAGATCTCTGAACTTGCAAATGGCAAGATAGTATTCTTTTTGATGGCTGACTAATATTTCATATATATATATATATATATATATATATATATATATATATATATATATATATCACCTCTTCCTTATCCATTCATCTGTCAATGGATATTTGGGGTCTCTCCATGATTTGGCTATTGTTGATAATACTGCTATAAACATTGAGGTGCATGTACCCCTGTGAATCTGTATATTTTTTAATCCCTTGGGTGAATCCCTAACAGTGCAATTGCTAGGTCGTAGGGGAATTCTAATTTTAACTTTTTAAGTAAATTCCATGTTGTTTTCCAGAGTGGCTACAATAGTGTGCACCCCACCAACATCACAAGAGGGCTCCACTTTCTCCCAATCCTCACCAACACTTGCTATTTCCTGTGTTGATAATTTTAGTCATTCTGACAGGTGGGAGTATAGACTATCTTTGGGGAGTATAGATATTTGAACAATGTTTATTCTTCCAGTACATAGGCATGGAATTTTTTCCCATTTCTTTGTACCTCTTCAATTTCTCTCATAAGTGTTCTATAGTTTTCAGAGAACCAATCTTTTTCTTCTTTAATTAGCTTTACGCCTAGGTATATTACGGTTTTTGGTGCAATTATAAATGGGGTCGATTCCTTTCAATCTCTCTGTTCTCAGACAGAGGCTAGGATTTGGCCACTGCTGCTCTGACTCTCAGAAGAGCCACAGAAAACTGCCAGGGAAAGCCGACAGAGAACAAAGCCCAGAAATACAAGCTCACACTGTGCCTATCCACATCCCCCCTCGCTGGGAATACGGTGACTCTACCCAAAAAGGGTTGCCTGCATTACAGCATGGCAGGTCCCTCCCCCAGAAATCAGGCTGAAAAATCAAGATGCCCACATCCCTAAGGTCTCTATGAAACAAGGGCACACTGCCTGGGTCCTGGTCAATAATTTGGACTCTGGGCAACCCCGCAACCTCTCCTCATCAGAATGACGAGGAGGAGCAATACCCCCCAGCAAAGAAAAATAATGAGTCTGTAGCCTCTGCCACAGAACTGATGGATATGGATATAACCAAATTTTAAGAAATGGAGTTCAGAGTAACAATGGTCAAGATGATGTGTAGACTTGAAAAAAATATTAACAAAAATATTAACGAGAATATAGAATCTCTAAGGGCGGAAATGAGAGCGAATCTGGCAGAAATTAAAAATGCTATGAATCAAATGCAGTCAAAACTACATGCTCTGATGGCCAGGGTAAATGAGGCAGAAGAATAAATTAGTGAATTGGAGGATGGGATAGTAGAAGAGAAAGTTGAAACAGACTTGGCTCAAAATAATCCAATCACAAGAATGCACATTACGGGAGATTACTGACTCAATGAAACGTTCCAATGTCAGAATCATCAGCATCCCCGAGAGGGTGGGGAAAGAGCTCTAGAAGAGACATTTGAACAAATTGTAACTGAAAACTTCCCTAATCTAGCAAAGGAAACAAACATTCATGTCCAAGAGGCAGAGAGGACCCCTCCCAAGATCAACCACAACAAACCTATGCCACATCGCGTCATACTGCAATTTGCAAATATTAGATCCAAGGATACAGTATTGAAAGCAGCCAGGGTAAAGAAATTTCTCACGTACAGAGGCAAAAATATCAGAATGCATCAGACCTGTTGACACAGACCTGGAATGAGAGTAAGGGTTGGCAGGGTATTTTTAAAGCTCTATCTGAGAAAAACATGCAGCCAAGGATCATTTATCCAGCAAGGTTGTCATTCAGAATTGATGGAGATATAAGGGACTTCCAGGATCGCCAGACACTGACCAAATTCATAACCATGAAACCAGTCCTACAGGAGGTATGAAGGGGGATTCTATAGAAGTAAAAAGGCCCAAAGAGTGAAACAGAACAGAAATTCAATCTATAGAAACAAAGACTTTAGAGGCAACATGACATCATTAAAATCATATTTCTCAATAATCACTCTCAATGTGAATGGCCTAAATGCTCCCATAAAACGCCACAGGGTTGCATATTGGATAAAAAGACATGACCCATCCATTTGCTGTCTACAAGAGACTCACAAGCCAACTCTTAACGAAAATAAAGAGACATATAGATAATAATATGTTAATAGTAGGGGACCTCAACACTACACTCTCAGCAATAGACAGATCTCCTAAGCAGAAAATCAACAAAGAAACAAGAGCTTTGAATGACATACTGGACCAGATGGACATCATAGATATATACAGAACACTACACCGCAGAATAACAGAATACCCTTTCTTTTCAAATGCACAGAGAACATTCTCCAGAATACACCATATGCTGGGCAACAAAACAGGTCACAACAGATACGAAAAGACTGAGATCATTCCCCGCATATTCTCAGACCACAATGCTTTGAAATTGTAACTCAATCACAAGGAACAATTTGGAACAAACTCAAACACTTGGAAACTAAGAACCATCCTGCTCAAGAATGATTGGGTAAACCAGGGAATTAAGGAGATTAAACAATTTTTGGAGACCAATGGAAATGAAAACACATCCATCCAAAACCTATGGGACACTGAAAAGGCAGTTCTTGGGGGAAATACATAGCCATTCAAGCCTCACTCAAAAGAAGAGAATAATCTACAATGCAGTTTTTATATTCTCACCTCAAACAGCTGGAGCAGGAACAGAAGAGGCCTAACCCATGCATGAGAAAGCAGTTCATCAAGATAAGAGCAGAGATCAATGAATGAGAAACCAGGAGCACAGTAGAGCAGATAAACAGAACTAGAAGCTGGTACTTTGATGGTTCTTTGAAAGATAAAATAAGATCGATAAGTCACTTGCAAGACTTATTCAAAAGAATAGAGAAAGGACCCAAATTAATAAAATTGTGAATGAAAGGGGAGAGATCACAGGCAACACCAATTAAATAGGAAGGATCATTAGAAACTTTTATCAACAGCTTTATGTCAATAAGTTAAACAACCTGGAAGAAATGGATGCCTTCCTGGAAACCTATAAGCTACCAAGACTGAAACAGGTAGAAATTGATTATATAAACAGATTGATTAATTATGAAAAGATTGAAGCCATAATCAAAAACCTCCCAAAAACAGGAGTCCAGGGCCAGATAGATTCCCTGGGGAATTCTACCAAACATTCAAAGAAGAAATAATACCGATTCTCCTTAATCTGTTTCAAAAAATAGAAACAGAAGGAAAACTACCAAACTCATTCTATAAGGCCTGTATTACCTTGATCTCCAAACCAGGCAAAGACCTCACCAGAAAGGAGAATTATAGACTGATATCCCTGATGAATATGGACACCAACATTCTCAACAAGATCCTAGCTAATAGGAACCAACAGTACATTAAAAGGATTATCCATCATGACCAAGTGGGATTCATCCCTGGGATGCAGGGGTGGTTCCACATTCGCAAATCGATCAGTGTGATAGATCATGTCAACAAGAAAAGAGTCAAGAACCATATGATCCTTTCAATTGATGCAGAAAAAACATTTGACAAATACAGCATCCTTTCCTGATTAAAAAAATTCAGAGGTTAGATATAGAGGGTACATTCCTCAATTTCATAAAAACTATCTATGAAAAGCCTACAGCGAATATCATTCTCAATGGGAAAAAGCTGGAAGTCTTTCCCTTAAGATCAGGAACACGACAAGGATGCCCATTCTCGCCATTATATTTCAACATAGTCCTTGCCACAGCAAACAGACAACAAAAAGGGATAAAGCGTACCCAAATTGGCAAAGAAGAAGTCAAACTGTCTCTCGTCACAGATGACATGATACTCTATACGGAAAACCCAAAAGGCTCGACCCCCAAATTACTAGAACTTATAGGGAAATTCAATAATATAGTGGGATACAAAATCAAGGCTCAGAAATCAGCTCAATTTCTATACACTAATAATGAGACCGAAGAAATATAAATTAGGGACTCGATTCCATTTACAATAGCACCAAAAACCATAATATATCTTGGAATAAACCTAACCAACGAGATAAAGGATCTATACTGTAGAAACTACAGAACACTGATAAACACATTGAAGAAGACACAAAGATAGAAAAACATTCAATGCTCATGGATCGGAAGAATTAACATAGTTAAAATGTCTGTGCTACCCAGAGCAATCTACACTTTCAATGCCATCCCGATCAAAATAACAATGACATTTTTCAAAGAGCTGAAACAAACAGCCCTTAAATTTGTGTGGAACCCGAAAAGGTCCCGAATCACAAAGGAATTGTTGGAAAGAAAAACAAAGCTGGGGGCATCACAAAGCCAGATTTCAAGCTGTACTACAAAGCTGTGATCACAAAAACAGCATGGTACTGGCACAAAACCAGACACATAGACCAATGGAACAGAATAGAGAACCCAGAAATGGACCATCGGCTCTATGAGCAACTGATCTTTGATAAAGCAGGAAAAAACGTCCAATGGAAAAAAGACAGTCTCCTCAATAAATGGTGCTGGAAAAATTGGACAGCTATATGCAAAAGAATGAAACATGACCACTCTCTCACACCATACACAAAGATAAACTCCAAATGGATGAAAGACCTTGATGTGAGACAGGAATCCATCAAAATCCTAGAGGAGAACAAAGGCAGCAACCTCTTTGATATCAGCCACAGCAACTTCTTTAATGACACATCTCCAAAGGCAAGAGAAACAAAAGAAAAAATGAACTTGTGGGACTTCATCAAGATCAAAAGCTTCTTCACAGCCAAGGAAACAGTCAAAAAAACTAAGAGGCATCCCACAGAATGGGAGAAGATATTTGCAAATGACACTACAGGTAAAAGAGTAGGTCTAAGATCTACAAAAAACTTCTCAAACTCTGATTTAATCAGAAGGGGGAATGAAGCATAAGAGACTATGGACTCTGAGAAGCAAACTGAGGGCTTCAGAGGGGAGGAGGTGGGGGAATGGGGTAGGCTGGTGATGGGTAGTAAGGAGGGCACATATTGCATGGTGCACTGGGTGTTGTACACAACTAATGAATCATCGAACGTTACATCAAAAACCAGGGATGTACTGTATGGTGATTAACATAATATAATAAAAGATATTATTATAAAAAAAAGAACTTCTCAAACGCAATACACGAGAAACAAATAATCAAACGAAAAAATGAGCAGAAGATATGGACACTTTTCCAAAGAAGACATACAAATGGCAAACAGACACATGAAAAAACGTTCAAAATCATTAGCCATCAGGGAAATTCAAATCAAAACCACCTTGAGATACCACCTTACGCCAGTTAGAATGGCAAAAGTAGACAAGGCAAGAAACAACAATTGTTGGAGAGGATGTGGAGAAAGGGGATCCCTCCTACATTGTTGGTGGGAATGCAAGTTGGTACAGCCACTCTGGAAAACAGTGTGGAGGTCCCTTAAATGTTAAAAATTGAGCTACCCTATGATCCAGCCATTGCACTACTGGGTGTTTACCCCAAAGATACAGACATAGTGAAGAGAAGGGCCATATGCACCCCAATGTTCATAGCAGCTCTGTCCACAATAGCTAAATCATGGAAGGAGCCTAGATGCCCTTCAACAGATGACTGGATTAAGAAGTTGTGGTCCCTATATACAATGGAATATTACTCAGCTATCAAAAAGAACGATTTCTCAACATTTGCTGCAACATGGACAGCACTGGAGGAGATAATGCTAAGTGAAATAAGTCAAGCAGAGAAAGACAATTATCATATGATTTCTCTCATCTATGGAACATAAGAACTAGGAAGATTGGTAGGAGAAGAAAGGGATAAAGAAAGGGGGGTAATCAGAAGGGGGAATGAAGCATGAGAGACTATGGACTCTGAGAAACAGACTGAGGGCTTCAGAGATGAGGGGGTGGGGGAATGGGATAGGCTGGTGATGGGTAGTAAGAAGGGCATGTATTGCATGGTGCACTGGGTGTTATACGCAACTAATGAATCATGGAACTTTTCTTCAAAAACCAGGGATGTACTGTATGGTGACTAACATAATATAATAAAAAAACATTAGGGGCGCCTGGGTGGCACAGCGGTTAAGCGTCTGCCTTCAGCTCAGGGCGTGATCCCGGCGTTCTGGGATCGAGCCCCACATCAGGCTCCTCTGCTATGAGCCTGCTTCTTCCTCTCCCACTCCCCCTGCTTGTGTTCCCTCTCTCGCTGGCTGTCTCTATCTCTGTCAAATAAATAAATAAAATCTTTAAAAAAAAATAAAAAAACATTAAAAAAATAGAGCTACCCTATGATCCAGCAATTGCACTGCTGGCAATTTACCCCAAAATTACAGACGTAGCGAAGAGAAGGGCCATATGCACCCAAATGTTCATAGCAGCATTGTCCACTAAGTTGTGGAAGAAGCCAATATGCCCTTCAACAGATGACCGGATTAAGAAGATGTGGCCCATATATACAATGGAATATTACTCAGCCATCAGAAAGAACAATTACCCAACATTGGTAATTTTGCAGCAGCAACATGGATGGGACTGGAGGAGATAATGCTAAGTGAAATAAGTCAAGCAGAGAAAGACAATTATCATATGGTTTCACTCATTTATGGAACATAAGAAATAGGAAGATCGGTAGGAGAAGGAAGGGAAGAATGAAGGGGGGCGTTTAAACAGAAGGAGGAATGAACCAGGAGGGACTATGAACTCTCGAATCAAACTGAGGACTTCAGAAGGGAGGAGGGAGGGAGACTGGGATAAGTCAGTGATGTGCATTACGGAGGGCACTATTGCGTGGTACACTGGTTGTTATATGTAAATAATGAATCATGGAACACTACATCAAAAACTAAGGATATACTGTATGGTGACTAAATAACATAAGAAAATATTATTATAAAAATTATAAAAAAATAAAATCTGGTGTTTCTGATATAAGGATGGCTACTCCAGCTTTCTTTAGTCTCCATTTGCATAAATGGTTTTCCACTCTGTCACTTTCAACCTGGAGGTGTCTTTGGGTCTAAAATGAGTGTCTTGTAAGCAGCATATTGATGGTCTTTTCTTTTATCCATTGTGATATCCCATGTTTTTTGATTGGAGCATTTAGTCCATTTACATTTAGAGTAATTATTGAACGATACGAATTTAATGCCAGTATATTACCTGTAAAGTTGCTGTTTTGATAGACTGTCTCTGTTCCTTTCTGGTCTTTGTTACTGTTGGGTTCTCTCTGCACATAAAGGATCCCCTTTAATATTTCTTTCAGGGCTCGATTAGCATTCACATATTCCTTTGGTTTTTGTCTCATTGAAACTCTTTATCTCTCCTTTATACTGAATGATAGACTTGCTGTTTAAAATATGCTTGGATAAATTTTTGTCCCATTTAGCAGGTTGATTTTCTCATGCCAGTCCTTTCTGTCCTGCCAGGTCTCTGTGGACATTTCTTCTGCCAGTCTTATATGTCTACACTTGTAGGCTAAGGACCTCTTTTTCCAACCTGCTTTTAGGATTTTCTCTTTATCTTCTTAATTTGCGAGCTTCACTGTAATATGTTGAGGTGTTGCCCTAATTTTGTTTGTTTGTTTTTTTTTTTTTTTGAGGTGGGTTCTCTGCGCCTCCTGGACTTGAATACCTGTTTCTTTCCCAGGATTAGGGAAGTTATCCTCTATAATTTGTTTAAATAACCTCTCTACCCCTTTCTCCTACTCCTCATCCTCTGGGATCCATGTAATACAGATAATATTTTGCTTTGTGGAATTGCCAAATTTCCTAAGTCTTCCTTCATGATCTAAAGTTTTCATTCCCTCTTTTCAGCTTCATTATTTTCCATAATTTTATATTCTATATCACCGACTCACTCTTCTTCATATATCCTCATTTTTTGGCCTCCACATGTGTCTCATGGCATCTCAGTAATAGCAATTTTAATTTTGGCCTGACTATATTTTAGTTCTTTTATCTATACAGTAAGGGATTCTCTACTGTCTTCTATGGTTTTTTCAAGCCCAGCTAGTATCTTTATCATCATTGTTTTAAATTCTAGTTCAGTCATCTTACATATATCCATATTGATTAAGTCCCTGGCAGTGAGTAGTACCTCATGTTCTTTCTTTTGGGGTGAATTTCTCCATCTCATCATTTTGTCCAGAATAGAAAAGAAGAAAGAGAAGAAACAACAATACCAACAACAACAGCAACAACAACAAAAAGCAAAACTAGATCCTGTGGTGTTTTTGTCTACTTGTCGAAAGAAACTAGATCCCAAATAAGAAATAAAGAAGAATGGGGTGCCTGGGTGGCACAGTGGTTAACCGTCTGCCTTCAGCTCAGGGCGTGATCCCAGCGTTATGGTATCAAGCCCCACATCAGGCTCCTCTGCTATGAGCCTGCTTCTTCCTCTCCCGCTCCCCCTGCTTGTGTTCCCTCTCTCACTGGCTGTCTCTATCTCTGTCAAATAAATAAATAAAATCTTTAAAAAAAAGAAATAAAGAAGAAAAACATATATATAACAAAATAAAATGAAAGGAATCAAAAAATAATATATTTATAAAGTATATACAAAAATTAAAATTAAAAAAGAATAAAGTAACACTTGAAAAAATAAGAAAATAACTGAAAAAAATCATAATAAAAGACTAAAGAATAAAAATACAAAGAATGCTATATGCTTTTTTTCCTTAACCCTGAAGCTTTGAAGTCATCTATGATCAGTAAACTTGGTGAGAGCAAGTTGTTTGTGTGGGTCCTCTGTGGCAGGCGCCTCCATTGTTGATTCTCAGGTGGACTTGCCCTAGTGGAAACATGCCTCCATTGCTCAGGGAAACAAGCCTTGGTGTAAGAGGCTCCAGACTCCACCAGGTGGTGCTGTTTTGTTCCCTGAACTCATTCAGCCCTGATCATGGGGATTAATATTTCAGCGCACTGCTCTCTAGCCCAGAGCTGAAAATTTCTGTCCCCCACTCTTCAGTGAGACCTCACAGAAGAGCAATCAATTACTCTTGTCTCCCTCAGTTTCTGTCAGAACTGTGTTCACCTTACCCATGTCTGAGTGTTCTTATCTCCGGCACGTGATTGTGTTTCGAAACTCAAAATTTAGGGACTCCTATGACACAAACCCATGCTGTTCCTTCCAGGGAAGGTCTCACCTGGCTTCTGCCGTTTTCTGGACCCATCCCAGGAAAGCAGTTGTACGACTCTGCAGTGGTTTGCAATTTATGGCAACAAAGAGCAGAAAGCTGTCACCTAGACTCACTGTTCTCAGTCAGCTTCCACACTCCTATGCCTGGAAACTGGGCTGCATGTAGGCACCACCCATTCTTCTTGCAAATCCAGAGATCCTCAGAACATTCTGTCACATCTCGGATTCAGCCCCGCTTCACCACCCGAGCACCTTTAAGCCAGGCACGTCCTCCACTGTAGCAGACTTCTAAAAATTAAAATTTTGCATTCTGCGGCTTATAATACTTTGCAGTAGCCTCCTTAAGTAGCCTCCCTCCCCACTACCAAAATGGTGGTTGCTTTTCTACTTCTAGATTTGCAACATTTCTTTTCTGAGACATCCAACTGATTCAATTGTACATGATGGTTTGATAACTATCTAGTTGTATTTGAGGAACGAGACAAACTTAGAGTCCGCCCACTCCTCTGCCATCTTAACTCTTACTGTTTATAATTTTTGTATCGATTTCAATTTAACATTATAAGATGTGCTACTTTTTCTCTAGCAACACTTTTTGTATTAAAGTCTATTTGTCTAGTATTACTATACCCTCTTCAATCCTTTTACGGTTATTATTTGCATTCTATATATTTTTCCATTTTTTTATAATGATTTTTTATTATATTATGTAGTCACCATACAGTACATCCCCGGTTTCCGATGTAAGGCTCGATGATTCATTAGTTGTGTATAACACCCAGGGCACCATGCAATATGTGCCCTCCTTACTACCCATCACCGGCCTATCCCATTCCCCCACCCCCCTCCCCTCTGTAGCCCTCAGTTTGTTTCTCAAAGTCCATAGTCTCTCATGTTTCATTCCCCCTTCTGATTACCCTCCCTTTCTTTATCCCTTTCTTCCCCTACTGATCATTCTAGTTCTTATGTTCCATAGATGAGAGAAATCATATGATAATTGTCTTTCTCTGCTTGACTTATTTCACTTAACATTATCTCCTCCAGTGCCATCCATGTTGTAGCAAATGTTGAGAACTCGTTCTTTCTGATTGCTGAGTAATATTCCATTGTATATATGGACCACAACTTCTTAATCCAGTCATCTGTTGAAGGGCATCTCGGCTCCTTCCACGATTTAGCTATTGTGGACATTGCTGCTATGAACATTGGGGTGCATATGGCCCTTCTCTTCACTACGTCTGTATCTTTGGGGTAAACACCCAGTAGTGCAATGGCTGGATCATAGGGTAGCTCAATTTTTAACTTTTTAAGGGACCTCCACACGGTTTTCCAGAGTGGCTGTACCAACTTGCATTCCCACCAACAATGTAGGAGGGATCCCCTTTCTCCACATCCTCTCCAACAATTGTTGTTTCTTGCTTTGTCTACTTTTGCCATTCTAACTGGCGTAAGGTGGTATCTCAGTGTGGTTTTGATTTGAATTTCCTTGATGGCTAATGATTTTGAACATTTTTTCATGTGTCTGTTAGCCATTTGTATGTCTTCATTGGAAAAGTGTCTGTTCATATCTTCTGCCCATTTTTTTATTTGTTTATTTGTTTCTCGTGTATTGAGTTTGAGAAGTTCTTTGTAGATCTTGGATACCAGTCCTTTATCTGTAGTGTCATTTGCAAATATCTTCTCCCATTCCGTGGGCTGCCTCTTAGTTTTTCTGACTGTTTCCTTGGCTGTGCAGAAACTTTTAATCTTGATGAAGTCCCATAAATTCATTTTATCTTTTGTTTCTCTTGCCTTTGGGGATGTATCATGAAAAAGGTTGCTTTGGCCGATGTCATAGAGGTTGCTGCCTATGTTCTCCTCCAGAATTTTGATGGATTCCTGTCTCACATCGAGGTCTTTCATCCATTTGGAGTTTATTTTTGTGTATGGTGTGAGATAGTGGTCAAGTTTCATTCTCTTGCATGTAGCTGTCCAATTTTCCCAGCACCATTTATTGAAGAGACTGTCTTTTTCCCACCGGATGTTTTTTCCTGCTTTATCAAATATTAGTTGCCCAAAGAGCTGAGGGTCCATTTCTGGGCTCTCTATTCTGTTCCATTGGTCTATGTGTCTGTTTTTGTGCCAGTACCATGCTGTCTTTGTGATCACAGCTTTGTAGTACAGCTCGAAATCCGGCATTGTGATGCCCCCAGCTTTGTTTTTCCTTTTCAACAGTTCCTTGGAGATTCGGGGTCTTTTCTGGTTCCATACAAATTTAAGGACTATTTGTTCCAGTTCTTTGAAAAACGGTCTCGGTATTTTGATCGGGATAGCATTGAAAGTGTAGATTGCTCTGGGTAGCATGGACATTTTAACTATGTTAATTCTTCCGATCCATGAGCATGGAATATCTTTCCATCTTTTTATGTCTTCCTCAATGTCTTTTAAGAGTGATTTATAGTTTCTAGAATAAAGGTCCTTTACGTCTCTGGTTAAGTTAATTCCAAGGTAACGTACGGTTTTTGGTGCTATTGTAAATGGGATGGATTCCCTAATTTCTCTTTCTTCGTTCTCGTTATTCGTGTACAGAAATGCAACTGATTACTGAGCATTGATTTTGTATCCCGCCACGTTACTGAATTGCTCTGTAACTTCTAATAGTTTGGGAGTGGCTTCTTTTGGGTTTTCCATATAGAGTATCATGTCATCTGCGAAGAGAGACATTTTGACTTCTTCTTTGCCGATTTGAATACCTTTGATCCCTTTTTGTTGTCTGATTGCTGTTGCAAGGACTTCTAGTACTATGTTGAATAATAGTGGCGAGCGTGGGCATCCTTGTCGTGTTCCTGATCTTAAGGGAAAGGCTTCCAGCTTTTCCCCATTGAGAATAATATTTGCAGTAGGCTTTTCATAGATGGCTTTTATGAGATTGAGAAATGTACCTTCTATTCCTACACTCTGAAGGGTTTTAATCAGGAAAGGATGCTGTATTTTGTCAAATGCTTTTTCGGCATTGATTGAGAGGATCATATGGTTCTTGAGTCTTTTCTTGTTGATATGATGTATCACGCTGATTGATTTGCGAATATTGAACCACGCTTGCATCCCAGGTATGAATCCCACTTGATCGTGGTGGATAATCCTTTTAATGAACTGTTGGATTCTATTAGCAAGTATCTTGTTGAGGATTTTGGTGTCCATATTCATTAGGGAAATCGGTCTGTAATTCTCCTTTTTGAGGGGGTCTTTGCCTGGTTTGGGGATCAAGGTAATATTGGCCTCATAGAATGAGTTTGGTAGCTTTCCTTCTGTTTCTATTTTTTGAAATAGCTTTAGGAAAATAGGTATTATTTCTTCTTTGAATGTTTGGTATAATTCTCCAGGAAAACCGTCCGGGCCTGGAGTTTTGTTATTTGGAAGGTTGTTTATCACTGACTCAATTTCTTCATAATTAATTGGCCTGTTTAAGAAATCATTTTCTTCCTGTTTCAATCTTGGTAGTTTTTAGGTTTCCAGGAAGGATTCCATCTCTTCCAGATTGCTTAGTTTATTGGCATATAGCTGTTGATAAAAATTTCTAATAATCCTTCCAATTTCAATGGTGTTCGTCGTGACCTCTCCATTTTCATTCATAAGTTTAATAATCTGGGTCCTTTCTCTTTTCTTTTGGATAAGTCTTGCCAGTGGTCTGTCAATTTTATTGATTCTCTCCAAGAACCAGCTTCTAGTCCTGTTGATCTGCTCTAGTGTACTTCTGGTTTCTGCTTGATTGATTTCAGCTTTAATTTTGGTCAACTGCTTCCTCGTGCGTGGATTAGGCCTGTCCCTCTGTTGCTGTTCCAGCTTCTTGAGGTGAGAATATAAAAACTGCATTTTAGATTTTTCTATTCTTTTGAGTGAGGCTTGGATGGCTATGTATTTCCCCCTTAGGACTGCCTTTGCAGTATCCCATAGGTTTTGGACTGTTGTATTTTCATTCTCATTGGTCTCCATAAGTTGTTTAATTTGATTTTTGATTTCCTGGTTTATCGAGTCATTCCTGAGCAGGATGGTTCTTAGTCTCCAAGTGTTTGAGTTTCTTCCAAATTTTTCCTTGTGGTTGAGTTCCAATTTCAGAGCGTTGTGGTCTGAGAATATGCAGGGGATAATTTCTATCTTTTGGTATCGGCTGAGACCTGTTTTGTGTCCCAGAACATGGTCTATTCTTGAAACTGTTCCATGGGCATTAGAATAGAATGAGTGTTCTTTGGTTCTGGGGTGTAGTGTTCTATATATATCTAAGAGGTCCAACTTGTCGAGTATGGCATTCAAAGCCTTTGATTCTTTGCTTAGTTTTTGCCAGGGTGTTCTGTCTATTTCTGAGAGTGGAGTGTTGAGGTCCCCTACTATTAATGTATTTTTATCTATATGTCTCTTTATTCTGGTTAAGAGTTGGCTTGTGTATCTTGCTGCTCCCCTGTTGGGGGCATATATATTTATAATTGTCATATCCACTTGTTGAATACTTCCTTTAAGAATAATATAGTCCCCTTCTGCATCTCTAACTATAGTCTGTAGTTTAAAATCCAATTTCTCTGATATGAGAATTGCTACCCAGCTTTCTTTTGAGGTCCATTTGCGTGAAAGATGGTACTCCATCCCCTTACTCTCAGTCTGAATGCATCTTTGGGTTCGAAATGAGTCTCTTGTAGACAGCAAATGGATGGGTCATTTCTTTTTATCCAATCTGCAACCCTGTGGCGTGTTAAGCAAGAATTTAAACCATTAATGTTAAGGCTGAGTACTGAGAGATATGCTTTTAATTCTGCCCTGTTGTCAGTAAAGTCTTTGTTTGTATTGGCTGTGACTTTCTGTTTTGTATCACTCTTGGGGCCTTTTTACTTTTATAGAACCCCCCGTAATACCTCCTGTAGGGCTGGTTTCATGGTTACGAAATTGGCTAGTGACTGTAGATTCTGAAATGTCTTTATTTCTCCATCAATTCTGAATGACAGCCTTGCTGGATAAAGGATCCTTGGCTGCATGTCTTTCTCTGAAAGAGCTTTAAAAATGCTCCCCCAACCCTTTCTCTCATTCCAGGTCTGTGTAGACAGGTCTGATGTAATTCTGATGCCTTTGCCTTGGTACGTGAGAAATTTCTTTGCCCTGGCCGCTTTCAATACTGTATCCTTGGATCTCATATTTGCGAATTGCACTATGACGTGACGTGGTGTAGGTCTGTCATGGTTGAGCTTGGGAGGGGTCCTCTCTGCCTCTTGGACACGAATGTTTGTTTCCCTTGCTAGATTAGGGAAGTTTTCAGCTACAATTTGTTCAAATATCTCTTCTAGACCTCTGTTTTTCTCCACCCGCTCGGGGATGCCGATGATTCTAACATTGGATCGTTTCGTTGAGTCAGTAATCTCCCGTAGCCAACATTCGTGGGCGTGGATTTTTTTAAGACCATCTTCTATTTTTATTTTTTCCTCTATTAACCCATCCTCCAATTCACTAACCCTTTCCTCTGCTTCCGTGACCCTGGCCATCAGAGCCTCTAGTTTTGCCTGCATTTGGCTCATAGAATTTTTAATTTCTGTCAAATTCGCTCTCATTTCTGCCCTTAGGGATTCTATATTCTCAGTAACATTTTCCTTAATACTTTTTTCAAGTCTACTCATTATCTTGACCATTGTTACTCTGAATTCCATTTCTGATAATTTGGTTACATCCATATCCGTTACTTCTGTGGCAGAGGCCACAGACTCACTGTCTTTTCTTTGCTGGGGGGGCTTCTCCTTCTTGTCATTCTAATGAGGAGAGGTTGCGGGGTTTTCCAGAGCCCAAAATTATTGACTGGGTCCCAGGCCGTGCCCCTTGTTTTATAGGGATCTTAGAGATGTGGGCTTCTTCTTTAAAGATTTTATTTATTTACTTATCTGAGAGAGAGAGACAGACAGTCAGCAAGAACGGAACAGAAGCAGGGGAGTGGGAGAGGAAGAAGCAGGCTCCCAGCGGAGGAGCCCGATGAGGGACTCCTTTCCGGAACTCTGGGATCACGCCCTAAGCCGGAGACAGGCGCTCAGTGACTGCGCCACCCAGTGCCTCGGGTTGTGGGCTTCTTGATTTTTCAGCCTGCCTTCTGGGGGAGGGGCCTGCGGCAATGATACTCAGGCAACCCTGTTTGGTTAGAGTCTCCATGTCCCCTGCGAGGGAGGATGGGGATGGGCACTCTCTGAGCCGGTATTTCCAGGCTTTTGTTCTCTGGTGGCTTTCCTTGGTGGTTTGCTGTGCCTCTTCTGAGAGTCAGAGCAGCAGAGGCTGCATTGTCACAGAACAGAGGGATTGCGGCCCATTCTCCACTGATGTTCTGGCCACTTTAACTCTATTACTGTTGGTGCTGCTCAACCCTGCAGCGTCCTGGGATGTGCGCACCAACTCCGCGTCCCTGCCCTCACTTCCAGGGCCGCGTCTCTGTCCTTTGTGTTTCTAATGCTGCCAGCCGCCAGCCGCCTGCGCGCTCCCGGGTCTCCCGGTCTCAGTCTATGCCCGGTGAGCACACCTCGATTCCGATTCCGGAGTTTCGTGAGAAGCCTGGTGGCGCACGCACCCGGTTCAGGGTCTCAGTCTGCTGTTTCGCGGGTGCCGACCACGAGTCCGCCCGCTCCCCCGTGCAGGTGGCCCGCCAGCCACCAGCCGCCAGCCGCCCCGCGCGCACTCCGGGAGCTCCCGGTCTCAGTCTGGATCCCGTGAGCACACCGGGATTCCCGTGTTCCGGGAGATGCCTGGTGGCGCGCGTTCACGGCTCACAGGTCTCAGTCCGCTCTCTCGCGGGTGCCCTCTGTGAGTTCGCCCGCTCCCCCGTGCAGGTGGCTGCCGCTTCCCGGCACCCAAACGCGGCGGCTCCCTCCCCCTTCCGTTTATCTTCCAATATCTGTGCACGGTTTACAGCTCCCCTCTTCATACCTCAATACTCAGCGCTGGAGATGTTCATTTGTAGAGATCCAGATGCTTCATCCTGCGTCTCAGGCTGATTCCGTGGTTATTTAGGCTGTTCTGGTACCTATCCAGCTCCACTCAGTGGACCGGCTGAAAAAGGGGTCCCCTACTCCTCCGCCATCTTAACTCCTGGGCTATATTTTTCCATTGTTATTTCAAACCATTTATGTCTTTGAATCTAAAATCATGTCTCTGATTGATAGCATATTGGAGATCACGGTTTTTTTATTCTGCAACTTTCTGCCTTTTAAATGTTTAATGCATTTAATGTAATTATTGATAAGGTAAAATTTATATCTGCCATTTGGTTTTTTGTATGACGTCTTTTTTTGTTGTCTAAAGGGATCTTCAATAGACAATCTACATTTCTTTTTTTAAAAAAAGATTTTATTTATTTATTTGACAGAGAGAGAGACAGTGAGAGAGGGAACACAAGCAGGGGGAGTGGGAGAGGAAGAAGCAGGCTCCTAGGGTAGCAGGGATCCCAATGTGGGGCTCGATCCCAGGACACTGGGATCATGACCCGAGCCGAAGGCAGATGCTTAATGACTGGGCCACCTAGGCGCCCCAAAAATCTACATTTCTATGTTTCCTTAGAAAGGTGTACCAAATATGAATAATGAAATCTAAATTTCTATTATTATTCTAATAATAAACAAATATTGTTTCCTAGTGTACTATTTTTAATTTCCTTGTTCTCTTTCCTATATTACTGGGTTTTTTTTATATTATGTTAGTACCATACAGTACATCCCTAGTTTTTGATGTAAAGTTCCATGATTCATTAGTTGCGTATAACACCCAGTGCACCATGCAATACGTGCCCTCCTTACTACCCATCACCAGTCTATCCCATTCTCCCACCCCTTCCCCTCTGAAGTCCTCAGTATGTTTCCCAGAGTCCATAGTTTCTCATGGTTCATTTCCCCTTCTGTTTACACCCCCTTTCTTCTTCCCTTTCTTCTCCCACTGATCTTCCTACTTTGTATGTTCCATAAAAGAGTGAAACCATATAAGTGTCTTTCTCTGTTTGACATATTTTGCTTAGCATTAACTCCTCCACTCCTGTCCATGTTGCAGCAAATGTTGAGAAATCGTTTTTTTTTTATGGCTGAGTAATATTCCATTGTATATATGGACCACATTGTCTTAATCCAGTCATCTGTTGAAGGGCATCTCGGCTCCTTCCACGGTTTAGCTATTGTGGACAATGCTGCTATGAACATTGGGGTGCATATGACCCTTCTCTTTACTACGTCTGTATCTTTGAGGTAAATACCCTGTAGTGCAATTGCTAGCAATAGGCTAGCTCTACTTTGAACTTTTGAAGGGAATTCCACACTGTTTTCCAAAGTGGCTGTACCAACTTGCATTCCCACCAGCATGTAAGAGGGATCCTGTTTCTCCACATCCTCTCCAACAATTGTTGTTTCCTGCCTTGTCAATTTTTGCCATTCTAACTGGTATAAGGTGGTATCTCAGTGTGGTTTTGATTTGAATTTCCCTGATGGCTAATGATTTTGAACATTTTCTCATGTGACTGTTTGCCATTTGAATGTCTTCATTGGAAAAGTGTCTGTTCATATCTTCTGCCCATTTTACGATTTGTATATTTGTTTCTTGTGTATTCAGTTTGAGAAGCTCTTTGTAGATCTTGGATACCAGTCTTTCATCTGTAGTGTCATTTGCAAATATCTTCTCCCATTCTGTGGGCTGCCTCTTCATTTTTTTGACTGTTTCCTTGGCTGTGCAGAAGCTTTTTATCTTGATGAAACCCCACAAGTTCATTTTCTCTTTTGTTTCTCTTGCCTTTGGAGATGTGTTATGAAAAAAAGTTGCTGTGGCTGATGTCAAAGAGGTTGTTGCCTATGTTCTCCTCTAGGATGTTGATGGATTCCAGTCTCAAATCAAAATCTTCCGTCCATTTGGAGTTTATCTTTGTGTATGGTGTGAGAGAGTGGTCAAGTTTTATTCTTTTGCATGTAGCTGTCCAATTTCCCCAGCACCATTTATTGAAGAGACTGTATTTTTTCCATTGGAAGTTTTTTTCTGCTTTGTCAAAGATTACTTGCCCAAAGAGCCGATGGTCCATTTCTGGGTTTGCTATTCTGTTCCATTGGTCTATGTGTCTGTTTTTGTGCCAGTACCATGATGCCTTTGTGATCACAGCTTTGTGGTATAGCTTGAAATCCGGCAACGTGATGCCCCCAGGTTTATTTTTCCTTTTCAACAATTTCTTTGTGATTCGGGGCCTTTTCTAGTTCCACACAAATTTAAAGGCTATTTGTTCCAGTTCTTGGAAAAATGTCATTGTTATTTTGATCAGGATGGAATTGAAAGTGTAGATTGCTCTGGGTAGCATGGACATTTTAACTATGTTAATTCTTCCGATCCATGAGCCTGGAATATTTTTCCATCTTTTTGTGTCTTCTTCAATGTGTTTCAAGAGAAATTTGCAGTTTCTAGAATATAGATCCTTTACGTCTCCGGGTAAGTGAATTCCAAGATAACGTATGATTTTTGGTGCTATTGTATATGGAATGGATTCCCTAATTTCTCTTTCTTCAGGCTCATTGTTCGTGTATAGAAATGCACTGATTTCTGAGCATTGATTTTTGTATCCTGCCACATTACTGAATTGCTCTCTAACTTACAGCAGTTTGGGGGGTGGATTCTTTTGGGTTTTCCATATAGAGTACCATATCATCTGTGAAGAGAGACAGTTTGACCTCTTCCTTGCCGATTTGAATACCTTTTATCCCTTTTTGTTCTCTGATTGCTGTTGTAAGGACTTCTAGTACTATGTTGAATAATAATGGTGAGAGTGGGCATCCTTGTCGTATTCCTGATCTTAAGGGAAAGGCTTCCACCTTTTCCCCACTGAGAATGATATCTTCTGTAGGCTTTTCATAGATGTTTTTTATGAAATTGAGGAATGTGCCCTCTATCCCTACACTCTGAAGTGTTTTAATCAGGAAAGGATGCTGTATTTTGTCAAATACTTTTTCTGCATCAATTGAGAAGCTCATATGGTTCTTGATTCTTTACTTGTTGATATGATCTATCACACTGATCGGTTTTCAAATGTTGAACCACCCTTCCAACCCAGGGATGAATCCCACTTGGTCGTGATGGATAATCCTTTTAATATACTGTTGGTTCCTATTAGCTAGGATCTTGTTGAGAATGTTGGTGTCCATATTCATCAGGGATATCGGTCTGTAATTCTCCTTTTGTATGGGGTCTTTGTCTGGTTTGGGGATCAAGGTAATACTGGTCTCACAGAATGAGTTTGGTACTTTTCCTTCTGTTTCTATTTTTTGAAACAGCTTCAGGAGAGTAGGTATTATTTCTTCTTTGAATGTTTGGTAGAATTCCCCGAGGAATCCATCAGGCCGTGGACTCTTGTGTTTGGGGAGGTTTTTGATTATGGCTTCAATCTCTTCATAATTAATCAGTCTGTTTAAATAATAAATTTCTTCCTGATTCAGTCTTGGTAGTTATAAGTTTCCAGGAAGGCATCCATTTCTTCCAGGTTGTTTAATTTATTGGCATTTAACTGTTGATAAAAGTTTCAATGATCCTTCCTATTTCATTGGTGTTGGTTGTGACCTTTCCCTTTTCATTCATAATTATTTTAATTTGGTCCTTTCTCTATTCCTTTGAATAAGTGTTGCCAGTGGCTATCGATCTTATTTATTCTTTCAAAAAATCAGCTTCTAGTTCTGTTGATCTGATCTACTGTGCTCCTGGTTTCTAATTCATTGATCTCTTCTCTAATCTTGAGCAACTGCTTTCTCATGCATGGGTTAGGCCTCTTCTTTTGTTCCTGCTCCAGCTTCTTGAGGTGAGAATTTAAAAACTGAATTTTATATTTTTCTACTCTTTCGAGTAGTCTTGGATGGCTATGTATTTTCCCCTTTGAAGTGTCCCATAGGTTTGGGACTGATGTGTTTTCATTTTCATTGGTCTCCATAAATTGTTTAAATTGATTTTTAATTTCCTGGTTTATCCAATCATTCTTGAGCGTTTGAGTTTCTTCCAAAAATTTTCCTTGTGGTTGAGTTCCAATTTCAAAGCATTGTGGTCTGAACATATGCAGGGAATCATTTCAGTCTTTTGGTATCGTTTGAGACCTGTTTTGTGATCATGTATATGATCTATTCTGGAGAAAGTTCCATGTGCATCCAAAACGAATGAGTATTCTGTTGTTTTGGGGTGTAGTGTTCTCTATATATCTATGAGGTCCATCTGGTCTAGTATGTCATTCAAAGTTCTTGTTTCTTTGTCGATCTTCTGCTTAGGTGATCTGTCTATTGCTGATAATGGAGTGTTGAGGTCCCCCACGATTAGTGTATTATTATCTATATGTCTCTTTATTGTGGTTAAGAGTTGGCTTGTTTATCTTGCTGCTCCCCTGTTGGGGACGTAGATATTTATAATTGTCATATCCACTTGTTGGATACATCTTTTAAGAATAATATAGTGTCCTTCTGTATCTCTAACTATAGTCTTTAGTTTAAAATCTAATCTGTCTGATATGAGAATTGCTACCACAGCTTTCTTTTGAGGTCCATTGGCATGAAAAATGGTTTTCCATCCCTTCACTTTCAATCTGGATGTATCTTGAGTTTCAAGATGAGTCTCTTGTAGACAGCAAATGGATGGGTCATGTCTTTTTATCCAATCTGCAACCCTGTGGTGATTAATGGGAGCATTTAGGCCATTCACTTTGAGAGTGATTATTGAGAGATATGATTTTAATGATGTCATGTTGCCTCTAAAGTCTTTGTTTCTATTGATTGTAACTTTATGTTATGTATCACTCTTGGGGCCTTTTTACTTTGATAGAACCCCCCTTACTATCTCCTGTAGGGCTGGTTTTGTGTTTACGAATTTCATCAGTGTCTGTCGATCCTGGAAGTTCCCTATATCTCCATCAATTCTGAATGACAGCCTTGCTGGATAAAGGATCCTTGGCTGCATATTTTTCTCAGATAGAGCTTTAAAAATACCCTGCCAACCCTTACTCTCATTCCAGGTCTGTGTCGACAGATCTGACGTATTCTGATATTTTTGCCTCTGTATGTGAGAAAATTCTTCACCCTGGCTGCTTTCAATACTGTATCCTTGGATCTAATATTTGCGAATTGCACTATGACACGATGTGGTATAGGTTTGTTGTGGTTGAACTTGGGAGGGGTCCTCTCTGCCTCTTCGACACGAATGCTTGTTTCCTTTGCTAGATTAGGGAAGTTTTCCGCTACAATTTGTTCAAATATCCCTTCTAGACCTCTTTCCTTCTCCACACCCTCAGGGATGCTGATGATTCTGTCATTGCAATGTTTCATTGAGTCAGTAATCTACCATAACCTACATTCTTGAGATTGGATTTTTTTGAGCCAAGTTTCTGTTTTAACTTTCTCTTCTACCATCCCATCCTCCAATTCACTAATTTGGTCTTCTCCCTCATTTACCCTGGCTGTCAGAACATCTAATTTTGACTGCCTTTGATTCATAGCATTTTTAATTTCTGCCAGATTCACTCTCATTTCCACCCTTAGAGATTCTATATTCTCGTTAATATTTTTGTTAATATTTTTTTCAAGTCTACACATCATCTTGACCATTGTTACTCTGAACTCCATTTCTTATAATTTGGTTATATCCATATCCATCAGTTCTGTGGCAGAGGTCACAGACTCATTATCTTTTCTTTGCTTGGGGGGATTTCTCCTCCTCGTCATTCTGATGAGGAGAGGTTGCGGGGTTGCCCAGAGCCAAAATTATTGACCAGGACGCAGGCAGTGTGCACTTGTTTCATAGGGACTTTAGGGATGTGGGCCTCTTGATTTTTCAGCCTGCCTTCTGAGGGAGGGGCCTGCCATGGTGATATTCAGGCAACCCTGTTTGGGTAGAGTCTCCCTGTCCCCTGTGAGTGGGAAAGGGGATTGGCACATTGTGAACTGGTATTTCCGGGCTTTTGTTCTCTGGTGGCTTTCCCTGGCAGTTTTCTGTGGCTCTTCTGAGAGTCAGAGCAGCAATAGCCGAATCCTAGCCTCTGTCTCAGAACAGAGAGATCACAGTCCGCTCTCCACTGAGCTCTCTTGGCCTCTTTAAATTTGTTTCTGTCTTTGCTGCCAAAAACCCTGCAGCGTCCTGGGTTGTGCACCCCACAACCGGTGTTCCAGTCCTCACTTCCAGGGCCGGCACATCTCTGTCCTTTGTGTTTCTAACACTGCCAGCCGCCCCAGTTCTCACGCATGTTTCTGAGCTCTCTGTTTCATTGTGGTTCGCGTGCACTCCGGAGCGCCGGTTTTCAGTCTGGTCGTGCGTGCGCTCCCGAGCTCCCAGTATCAGTCCGTTTCCAGTGAGTGCTCTGGAGTTCCGGTTTTCAGTCGGGTCCCGCATGTAATACCAAGCTCTTGGTTTCAGTCTAGTTCGAGTCTGCGCTCCGGAGGTCCGGTTGTCAGTCTGGTCGCTCACGCATTCCCAGGCTCATGGTCTCAGTCCAGTCTCTTGGGGGTGCTGGTCCCTGAGTCTGGTCCGCTCCCCGGTGCAGGTGGCTACTGCTTCCTGGAGCCCGAACATGGCAGCTCCCTCTGCCTTGCGTTTACGTTTCGATATCTGTGCGCGGATTCATGGCTCCCCGCTTCATACCTCAATACTCTGCACTGGAGATGTTCATTTGTAGAGATCCAGATATATCTTCCTGTGTCTCAGGCTGATTCCATGGGTTTTAGGATGGTCTGGTACATATCCAGCTCAACTCAGGGGACCACCTGAAAAAGGGGACCCCTACTCCACCATCTTAACTCCTCCCTTCTCTATATTACTGGGGTTTTTTACTCTACTTTAAAATTTTCTGAATGTGAGTGCAATCTGGCTGTGACACATGTCACCCCACTGATCACTAGGGTTGATTTACCTGATCTGACTGGCCAGGCAGGTGGCCCCTTCCTACTTCATTGCTTCATGTGCAGCACTCCCAAAGCTGCACAAAGAGAACAACCTTCCCCAATAGAGAAGGATGTTCTTTGGTCAAGGTTATACAAGTAGATGCATTCCCCTGCTAGAACCTCCAAACAAGTTCTCAATGTCCATTTTTAGGAGAACATAGGGTAGTCACGATCCCAAGACACCAGACACTTCCAAATAAGTTGCTGCATATAGCAGTTTAACTTTCTTTATTTTATTATTGGTTGGCCTGGTGATAATGAAAATCAATGTCCTAACTTACAGCAACCTTGTTCCAACTAATGCCAATTTAATTTTAATTATATACAAAAACAATTGCCCCATCTCTCACCGCAGCTGCCCACACCATTTTGTTAGTATTATATATAAATCTTATACCTTTTATGCTATCAACATAGATATATATATATATATATATATATTGCTTTATGCAGTTTTCTTTTTAATCAAATAAGAGGGGAAAAGAATTATAAAATTACATCATAAAATATTTTAATATTTGCAAGGTAATTACCTTTACCAGAATTCTTTATTTCTTCATCTGGATTTGTGTTACTGTCTACTGTACTTTTATTTCAATCTGAAGGACTCCCTCTAGCATTTCTTGTAGGGAAGTTCTGCTGGTGATAAAATGTTTCAGTCTGTATTTTGGAACCTATAAATTTATCTTTACTTTGAAGCATAAGTTCACTGGATATTGCATTCTTGTCTAACAGTATTTTCATTTCAGCATTTTGAATATATCATCCCATTGCCTTTTAGTCTCCAAGTTTTGTTTGTTTGTTACTTTTTAAAATTTTGATTCCAGATCGTTTTTTTTTCTTTTTAATTCCAGCTCAGTTAACATACAGTGTTATATTACTTTCAGGTGTATAAAATGCTGATTCAACAATTCCATGTATTACTCAGTGCTCAGCAAAATAAGTGTACTTTTAAACTTCTTCACTTATTTCACCCTTGTCCCTACTTACCTCCCCTCTGGTAACCATCAGTCTGTTTCCTATAATTAAGAGCCTGTTTCTTGGTTTGTCTTTTTATTTTCTTCATTTGTTTTGTTTCTTAAATTTCACATGTGAGTGAACTCATATGCTATTTTTCTTGCTCTGACTGGTTTACTTCACTTAGCATTATACTGTCTAGCTTCATCCATCTTGTCACAAATGGTAAGATTTCATTCCTTTTTATGAGTGAATAATTATATATATATATATGTATGTTATACATATATAATATATATATGTATATATATATAACATCTATCACATCTTTATCCATTTACCTATTGATGGACACTTAGGATGCTTACATAATCTAGCTATTGTAAATAATGCTGCAATAAACATAGGGGTACATATATCCCTTCAAATTAGTGTTTTTGTATTCTTAGGGTAAATACCCAGTAGTGTAATTACTGGGTCATAGGATAGTGCTATTTTCTATTTTTTTTAGGAACCTTCATACTGTCTTCTACAGTGGCTGCACCAGTTTGCATTCCTATGGATAGTGGAGGAAAGACCCTATTTCTCTACATCCTCTCCAACACTTGTTATTTCTTGAGTTTTTTATTTTAGCCATTCTGACAGGTGTGAGTTGATATCTCACTGTAGTTTTGATTTGCATTTCCCTGATAATGAGAGAAGTTGAGCATCTTTTCATGTGTCTGCTGGCCATCTGTATGCCTTCTTTGGAAAAATGTCTGTTCATGACTTCTGTTCATTCTTAATTGGATTATTTTTGTTGTTCTTGAGTTTTATAAGTTATATATGTATTTTAGATTTAACAACAAAGTGCACACAATGAATGGGGGGGTAAACAGAAGGGGGAATGAACCACGAGAGACTATGGACTCTGGGAAACAAATTGAGGGCTTCAGAGGGGAGGGGGGGTGGGGGATTGGGATAGGCCAGTGATGGGTATTAAGGAGGGCACATATCGTATGGAGCACTGGATGTTATACACAACAACGAATCATGGAACACTACATCAAAAACTAATGATGTACTGTATGGTGACAAACATAATAAAAATATTTTTAAAAGTGCACACAACGCACATAGGAGATATCACTGAAACAACAGTTTCTGGTGAACATGGGACACTCCACTGCAGGGCACTATAGGATCTCTTCTTCATAAGACCTTCACTTTCAAGAGCAGAGATGTAGCTGACATTTCTAACACAGAGAAACGGACATAAAGAGTTAGGCAAAATGAGGAGACAGAGGAATATATCCCAAATGAAAGAATAGGACAAAATCATAGAAAGAGATTCAAGCAAAGTGGATATAAGTAATATGCTTGATACAGAATTTAAAGTAATGATCATAAAGATACTCACTGGACTTAAGAAAAGAGTGGAGGACATCATTAAGACCCTTAACAAAAAGATTAAAAAATAACCAGAGATGAAGAACATAATAAACGAAATAAAAATAGATGGAATTCCACTAGATGGAGTAAGTGCCAGGCTAGAAAAAGCAGACTAATGTAATAGTGACCTGAAGTACAGAGTAATAGAATGTAATCAAGCTGGGCAGGGGAGAGAAAAAATTATGCAAAATTAGAATAGTCTTAGGGAACTCAGAGACTCCATCAAGTGTAATAACATTTGCATTACAGGGATCCCTGGCCTCCATACTTTTGATGAAATAGCTCTTAATCTTCTGAGGATACACTGTTCAAAATGAGTCATTTCTCTCTATTTTAAAGATTTTATTTGGCTTTGGCTTTTGACAGTTTGATTGTGATGTGTTTATGTATCAATCTCTAGTTTTTTTCTACCTGGAATTTGTTGAGATTTGTTTTAAAAGATTTATTTATTTTAGAGAGAGGGAGCACAAGTGGGAGGCACAGAGGAAGAAGGAGAGAAAATCTCAAGCAGACTCTGTGCTGAGCATGGAGCCTGACACAGCACTCTATCTCACAAGCCTGGGATTATGACCTGAGCTGAAACCAAGAGTCGGACACTTAACTGACTGTGCCACCCATGCACCCCAATTTGTTGACTTTTTTGAATGCCTAGATTGTCACAAAATGTAGGAAGTTTTTTGCCAATATTTATTCAAATATCCTTACTGCATTTTCTCTCCTCTCCTTCTTTTACTACCATTATTCATATTTGGTACACCTTTATAAGCAAAGAATTATCTCCAGTTGGTGGCACTAGGGGAAGTCAGATTTGAAGCATAAGAACTTGATGAATGGTCACTGGCTTGAGGATGGAAGAAGCCATCTAATGAGGACCATGGGTAACTTCTAGAAGCTAAGAAAAGTCTCCACGTGAAAATCAAAGGATTGGTTATTTTCACACTCTTACTACAAGAAACTGAACTTTCCAAATACCAGGAATGAACTTAGAAGATTTCAAGTGTAGATGAAGATGGCAGTGGAGTAGGCGGACCCGAGGCTTGCCTCATCCAACAAACACAACTATATAACTATCAAATCATCTTAAATACCCCAGAAATTGAACTGAAGAATGACAGAACAAAGTCCACAATTAAAGGGAGAGAAGAAGCCACTCCAAGAAGGAAGAAAGGCAAAGATATGATTTAGGGGAGAAACAGATTGTGGGTTCTGCAGAACGGAGAGAGGTGTGGTCGTGGAGAAAACTGTGAGAGAGAGAGAGAGAGAGCACACAGGGGAGTGAACATGAAGAGCATTTCCCTAAAGCCATTGGCTTGGAAGACAAAAGGGGATGAATTTTGTGAGTTCTTGCAATCAGGGGGACTTAAAATCTATATTTTAAGGGTCATCAGGCTTGAATGGAATGGAGCCCTGAGGGCACTGCCCTGCTTCTGGAGAGAAGGCAGGCAAACAACCTGAGGGAAGATAATATGAAAACAGTGATCTGAAGAGCACCTGGGGCATACAGTAGGGACAATATTCACTCTCCTCAGTACATTCCTGAGAGGAAGCATGCACAGAGACAGCATTTTGGGAACAAAGGAGCTGGCCAGAGCTAATTCCACCCCCATCACCATAAACATAGAGCCATCTGAGGGAAAAGCTCAGCACTGAAACTGGCTGCCTAACTTGCATACACCAAGCCCCACTTCCCAGCACTCTGGTGGAAATGCCTTTCTCAGTAATACTTGCCTCAGTCCCAACAACTTAAGTCCTTCCCCCATAAGACCAGCACAAATCCCTGCCCACACCAAGTCTCCTGAACAGAGTTCTACAGGGCCTCAGTTCCAGTGGAGATGGTAACAGGTCTCACTTCACAAGCAGATCAGAGCATACCTACTTAAAACTCAACACCTTCAGGCCAGGAACCAAACATTTCCCACAGCTGGTAAGGACATCCAGTGCAGATGGCTGGCCTGAAGGATACAACAGCCAAAATGCAACAGCAGAGCACACACAGCACACATTAGAAACACTCCCTGAAGTGCCAGGCCCTGGCATGACCTCTTCTTTGTAAGGCCATTACTTTCAGGAGCAAGAGATATAACCAGCCTTTCTAACACAGAGAAGAAGGCAGAGACTTATACAAAATGCCAAGATGGAAGAATTTATCCCAATGAAAGAATAAGATAAGGACATGGCCGGACATCTAAGCAAAACAGATATAAATAATGTGCCTGCTGAATTTAAAGCAATGATCAGAAGGAGACCCACTGGATTGAGAAAATAATGGAAGACATCAGTGACACCCTTACCAGATATAAAAGAGTTAAAAAAGAATCAATCAGAGATGAAGTGTGCAACAAATGGAATTAGAAACACACTTGATGCAATGAACAGCAGGCTGGAAGAAGCAGAGGAATTAGTGACCTAGAATACAAAGTAATGGAAAGTAATGAAGCTGAACAAAAGAGAGAAAGAAGACTCATGTAACACAAGAATATACATAAGGAACTCAGTGACCATCAAACGTAATAACATTCATATTTTAAGAGTCCCAGAAGAAACACAGAGAAAAGGTGGCAGAACGTTTGTTTGAAAAATAATAGCTGAAAATTTCTCTAATCTGGGGAAGGAAAGAGACATCCAGATCCAGGAGACAGAGAGAATTCCCATCAAAATTAACAAAAGCATGCCAACACCAAGACCTATTGTAATTACATTTGCAAAATAAAGTGATTTAAAAAATCTCAAAAGCAGCAAGACAAAAAAAAAAGTCCTTAAGTTATAAGGGAAAACCCACAATATGGCTAGCTGCAGATTTTTTCACAGAAACGTGGCAATCCAGAAGGTAGTGAAGTGATATATCCAAAGTGCTGAATGGGAAAAATCTGTAGTCAAAAGTACTCTATACAGCAAGGGTATCATTCGGAATAGAAGGAGAGATAAAGAGTTTCCCAGACAAACAAACACTAAGGGTGTTAATGACCACTAAACCAGCCCTGCAGAAATAATAAAGGGGACTCTTTGAGTGCAAAGAAGAGACAGAAAATGACAAAGATAAGAAAGGGTTAGAGCAAATCTCCAGGAAAAAAAAATGACAAAACAAGTAATAAAATGACAAACTAGACTTCAAAATAAACACTGTAACAAGAGATGATGAAGGACAATATATAATAAAAAAGGAGGACAATCCAATAAGAGTATCTAACAATTATAATTATTTATGCACCCAACATGGGAACACCAAAATACATAAAACAATAACAAACATAAAGCAACTAATTAATAATAATATAATAGTAGTAGGGGACATTAACACCCCACTTACAGGGAAGGGGAAAGATGGTGGAGGAGTAGGGGACCCTATTTCAACTGGTATCTTGAATAGAGCTGGATATCTACCAGACCATTCTGAACACCTATGAAATCAACCTGTGATGTAAGAAGATATATCTGGATCTCTACGAACAGGACATCTCCAGTGGTTGGTCTCAAGGTATGAAACAAGAAGCCGTGATTCTGTGGGCAGGTATCAGAAGATAAACGGAAGGGGAGGGAGCCTCCATGCTCTTGTGCCAGGAAGGCAAAAGGCTCCCGTGCTGGGGACCAGGCACAGACTCATAGGTAGCAGCGGGGAAAGGACTTTAGGACAGCCGCCCAGACCGAAACCTAGAGCCATGGGGGTGCATGTGCAAACCGGGGAGGTTGGAGGTTTTAGAAGCACAAAGGGCAGAGATGTGTCCAGTCTTGGGAGCAAGGACTGGGAAAGTGGCTGTGGGGTGCACAAATCAGGGTGCTGTGGGATTTTAGCAAAACAGACAGAAAAGGAGTCTGTGACCTAGAGAGCTCAGTGAAGAGCAGACAGCGATTTTTCTGAACTGAGACAGAGGTTTGGTTCGGTCACTTCTGCTCTGACTCTCAGAGATGCAGAAAGCTGCCATGGAAAGCAACCAGAGAACAAAAGCCCAAAAAAGTGGTTTTCACTGAGCCCAACCCCAACCCCAGAAAGAGAGCAGGGCAAGTCTGCCTAAGCATGGGTGCCTGAGTAACAGTACGTCAGGCCCCTCCCCCAGAAAACAGGCTGGAAAAACAAGAGGACGACAACCCCAAGGTCCATATAAAACAGGTGCATCTTGCTTGGGTCATGGTTAATACTTTGACTCTGTACATTCCCTCAACAACCCCCTAACAGAATGACTAAGAGGAGGAACTCCCAGCAAAGAAAAGAATCAGAGACTGTGCCATCTGCCACAGAAATAATGGATATGGATATAACCAAGATGATAGAAATAGACTTCAAAGTAACAATTATAAAGTAGAAATCTGTGCTGGAGAGAAATATTAGCCACAATATAGAATCTCTTAGGGCAGAAACGAGATCTCATCAGGCTGAACGTATAAAAGCTATGAATGAAATGCAGTCTAAACTGGGTATACTGGGAAAGAGGAGGTAAGATGGCAGAGGAGTAGGGGACCCCTTTTTCAGCCGGTCCCCTGAGTCGAGCTGGATAGGTACCAGACCAGCCTAAACAACCACGGAATCAGCCTGAGACACAGGAAGATACATCTGTATCTCTACAAATGAACATCTCCAGGGCTGAGTATTGAGGTACGAAGTGGGGGGCCGTGAAACCGCGCACAGATATAGGAAGATAAACGGAAGGGGGAGGGAGCCACCGCGTTCGGGTGCTGGGAAGCGGTACCCACCTGCACTGGGGAGCGGGCGGACTCACGGACGGCACCCGCGAAACAGCAGACTGAGACCCTGAAACGGGTGCGCGTGCCACAAGATTTCTCACGGAACTCCGGAATCCCAGTGTGCTCACCAGGAATAGACTGAGACCCGGAGATCCGGGAGCTCACGGGGGCGGCTGGCGGCTGGTGGCGTTAGAAACACAAAGGACAGAGACGCGCAGGCCCTGGAAGTGAGGGCAGGGACGCCGGGTGTGGGGTGCATATCCCGGGATACTGCAGGGTTGAGCAGCACCAACAGTAACAGAGTTAAAGTGGCCAGAACATCACTGGAGAACGGGCCGCAATCCCTCTGTTCTGAGACAGAGGCTGGGATTCGGCCGCTGCTGCTCTGACTCTCAGAAGAGGCACAGCAAACCTCCAGGGAAAGCCGCCAGAGAACAAAAGCCTGGAAATACCAGTTCACAGCTTGCCCATCCCCCCTCGCAGGGGACACGGAGACTCTACCCAAACAGGGTTGCCTGAGTATCAGTGGCGGCAGGCCCCTCTCCCAGAACACAGAAGGCAGGCTGAAAAATCAAGGAGCCCACAACCCGGGGCACCTGGGTGGCGCAGTCATTGAGCACCTGTCTTCGGCTTAGGGCGTGATCCTGGCGTTCCGGAAAGGAGTCCCTCATCGGGCTCCTCCGCTGGGAGTCTGCTTCTTCCTCTCCCACTCCCCTGCTTCTGTTCCCGTTCTTGCTGACTGTCTGTCTCTCTCTCTCAGATAAATAAATAAATAAAATCTTTAAAGAAGAAGCCCACATCCCCAAGATCCCTATAAAACAAAGGGCACGGCCTGGAACCCAGTCAATAATTTGGGCTCTGGACAACCCCGCAACCTCTCCTCATCAGAATGACAAGAAGGAGAAGCCACCCTACCCAGGAAAGAAAAGACAGTGAGTCTGTGGCCTCTGCCACAGAAATAATGGATAGGGATGTAACCAAATTATAAGAAATGGAATTCAGAGTAACAATCGTCAAAATGATGAGTAGAATTGAAAAAAGTATTAACGAAAAAGTTACTGAGAATATAGAATCCCTAAGGACAGAAATGAGAGCGAATCTAACAGAAATTAAAAATTCTATGAGCCAAATGCAGGCAAAAGTAGAGGCTCTGACGGCCAGGGTCACTGAAGCAGAGGAACGTGTTAGTGAATTGGAGGATGGGTTGATAGAGGAAAAAACGAAAATAGAAGCTGGTCTTAAAAAAATCGATGCCCACGAATGTAGGTTACGGGAGATTACTGACTCAATAAAATGATCCAATGTTAGAATCATCGGCATCACCGAGGGGGTGGAGAAAAAAAGAGGTCTAGAAGAGATATTTGAACAAATTGTAGCTGAAAACTTCCCTAATCTAGCGAGGGAAACAAACATTCGTGTCCAAGAGGCAGAGAGGACCCCTCCCAAGCTCAACCATGACAAACCTACGCCACATCATGTCATAGTGCATTTTGCAAATATTAGATCCAAATACAGTATTGAAAGCGGCCAGGGCAAAGAAATTTCTCACGTACCAAGGCAAAGGCATCAGAATTACGTCAGACCTGTCTACACAGACCTGGAATGAGAGAAAGGGTTGGGGGAGCATTTTTAAAGCTCTTTCAGAGAAAAACATGCAGCCAAGGATCCTTTATCCAGCAAGGCTGTCATTCAGAATTGATGGAGAAATAAAGACATTTCAGAATCGACAGTCATTAACCAATTTCGTAACCATGAAACCAGCCCTACAGGAGATATTAAGGGGGGTTCTATAAAGGTAAAAAGGCCCCAAGAGTGATACAGAAAAGAAAGTCACAACCGATACAAACGAAGACTTTACTGGCAACATACCATCATTAAAATCATATCTCTCAGTATTCAGTCTCAATGTGAACAGCTTAAATGCTCCCATAATACACCACAGGGTTGCAAATTGGATAAAAAGAAATGACCCATCCATTTGCTGTCTACAAGAGACGCATTTCGAACCCAAAGATGCATTCAGACTGAGAGTAAGGGGATGGAGTAACATCTTTCATGCAAATGGACCCCACAGAAAGCTGGGATAGCAATTCTCATATCAGATAGATTGGATTTTAAACTAGAGACTATAGTTAGAGATGCAGAAGGGCACTATATTATTTTTAAAGGAAGTATTCAACAAGGGGATATGACAATTATAAATATATATGCCCCCAACACTGGAGCAGCAAGATACACAAGCCAACTCTTAACTAGAATAAAGAGACATATAGATAAAAATACATTAATAGTAGGGGACCTCAACACTCCACTAACAGAAATAGACAGAACACCCTGGCAAAAACTAAGCAAAGAATCAAAGGCTTTGAATGCCATACTCGACAAGTTGGACCTCATAGTTATATATAGAACACTACACTCCAGAACCAAAGAATACTCATTCCATTCTAATGCCCATGGAACATTTTCAAGAATAGACCATGTTCTGGGACACAAAACAGGTCTCAGCCGATACCAAAAGATTGAAATTATCCCCTGCATATTGTCAGACCACAACGTTCTGAAATTGGAACTCAACCACAAGGAAAAATTTGGAAGAAACTCAAACACTTGGACACTAAGAACCATCCTGCTCAGGAATGACTCAATAAACCAGGAAATCAAAAATCAACTTAAACAATTTATGGAGACCAATGAGAATGAAAACACAACAGTCCAAAACCTATGGGATACTGCAAAGGCAGTCCTAAGGAGGAAATACATAGCCATCCAAGCCTCACTCAAAAGAATAGAAAAATCTAAAATGCAGTTTTTATATTCTCCCCTCAAGAAGCTGGAAGAGCAACAGAGGGACAGGCCTAATCCACGCACGAGGAAGCAGTTGACCAAAATTAGAGCTGAAATCAATCAAGCAGAAACCAGAAGTACAGTAGAGGAGATCAACAGGACTAGAAGCTGGTTCTTTGAGAGAATCAATAAAATTGACAGACCACTGACAAGACTTATCCAAAAGAAAAGAGAAAGGACACAAATTATTAAAATTCTGAATGAAAAAGGAGAGGTCACGACCAACACCATTGAAATTGAAAGGACTATTAGAAATTTTTATCAACAGCTATATGCCAATAAACTAAGCAATCTGGAAGAGATGGAATCCTTCCTGGAAACCTATAAACTACCAAGATTGAAATAGGAAGAAACTGATTTCTTAAACAGGCCAATTAATTATGAAGAAATTGAGTCCGTGATAAGCAACCATCCAAATAACAAAACTCCAGGCCCAGATCGTTTTCCTGGGGAATTCTACCAAACATTCAAAGAAGAAATAATACCTATTCTCCTAAAGCTATTTCAAAAAATAGAAACAGAAGGAAAGCTACCAAACTCATTCTATGAGGCCAATATTACCTTGATTCCCAAATCAGGCAAAGACCCCCTCAAAAAGGAGAATTACAGACCGATTTCCTTAATGAATATGGACGCCAAAATCCTCAACAAGATACTTGCTAAAGGATCCAACAGTACATTAAGAGGATTATCCATCATGATCAAGTGGGATTCATACCTGGGATGCAAGCGTGGTTCAATATTAGCAAATCAATCAGCGTGATACATCATATCAACAAGAAAAGACTCAGGAACCATATGATCCTCTCAACTGATGCAGAAAAAGCATTTGACAAAATAAACATCCTTTCCTGATTAAAAACCTTCAGAGTGTAGGAATAGAGGGTATATATCTCAATCTCATAAAGGCCATCTATGAAAAGCCTACTGAAAATATTATTCTCAATGGGGAAAAGCTGGAAGCCTTTCCCTTAAGATCAGGAACACGACAAGGATGCCCACTCTCGCCATTATTATTCAACATAGTACTAGAAGTCCTTGCAACAGCAATCAGGCAACAAAAAGGGAAAAAAGGTATCCAAATTGGCAAAGAAGAAGTCAAGATGTCTCTCTTTGTAGATGACATGATACTCTATATGGAAAACCCAAAAGATTCCACTCCCAAACTATTAGAAGTTATAGAGCAATTCAGTAATGTGGCGGGATACAAAATCAGTGCTCAGAAATCTATACACGAATAACGAGACCAAAGAAAGAGGAATTAGGGAATCCATCCCATTTACAATAGCACCAAAAACCATACGTTACCTTGGAATTCCCTTAACCAGAGACGTAAAGGAGCTATATTCTAGAAACTATAAATCACTCTTGAAAGACATTGAGGAAGACATAAAAAGATGGAAAGATATTCCATGCTCATGGATCAGAAGAATTAACATAGTTAAAATGTCCATGCTACCCAGAGCAATCTACACTTTCAATGCTATCCCGATCAAAATACCGAGGACATTTTTCAAAGAACTGGAACAAAGAGTCCTCAAATTTGTATGGAAACAGAAAAGGCCCCAAATCTCCAAGGAACTGTTGAAAAGGAAAAACAAAGCTGGGGGCATCACAATGCCAGATTTTGAGCTGTACTACAAAGCTGTGATCACGAAGACAGCATGGTACTGGCACAAAAACAGACACATAGACCAATGGAACAGAATAGAGAACCCAGAAATGGACCCTCGGCTCTTTGGGCAACTAATATTAGATAAAGCAGGAGAAAACATCCGGTGAGCAAAAGACAGTCCCTTCAATAAATGGTGCTGGAAAAATTGGACAGCTACATGCAAAAGAATGAAACTTGACCACTATCTCACACCATACACAAAAATAAACTCCAAATGGATGAAAGACCTCGATGTGAGACAGGAATCCATCAAAATTCTAGAGGAGAACATAGGCTGTAACCTCTACGACTTCGGCCAAAGCAACCTTTTTCATGACACACCCCCAAAGGCAAGAGAAACAAAAGATAAAATGAACTATGGGACTTCATCAAGATTAAAAGCTTCTGTACAGCCAAGGAAACAGTCAGAAAAACTAAGAGGCAGCCCACGGAATGGGAGAATATATTTGCAAATGACACTACAGATAAAGGACTGGTATCCAAGATCTACAAAGAACTTCTCAAACTCAATACACGAGAAACAAATAAGCAAATCAAAAAATGGGCAGAAGATATGAACAGACACTTTTCCAATGAAGACATACAAATGGCTAACAGACACATGAAAAAATGTTCAAAATCATTAGCCATCAGGGAAATTCAAATCAAAACCACACTGAGATACCACCTTACGCCAGTTAGAATGGCAAAAGTAGACAAGGCAAGAAACAACAATTGTTGGAGAGGATGTGGAGAAAGGGGATCCCTCCTACATTGTTGGTGGGAATGCAAGTTGGTACAGCCACTCTGGAAAACAGTGTGGAGGTCCCTTAAAAAGTTAAAAATTGAGCTACCCTATGATCCAGCCATTGCACTACTGGGTGTTTACCCCAAAGATACAGACACAGTGAAGAGAAGGGCCATATGCACCCCAATGTTCATAGCAGCATTGTCCACAATAGCTAAATCGAGGAAGGAGCCGAGATGCCCTACAACAGATGACTGGATTAAGAAGTTGTGGTGAATATATACAATGGAATATTACTCAGCTATCAGAAAGAATGAATTCTCAACTTTTGCTGCAACATGGACGGCACTGGAGGAGATAATGCTAAGTGAAATAAGTCAAGCAGAGAAAGACAACTATCATATGATTTCTCTCATCTATGGAACATAAGAACTAGGATGATCAGTAGGGGAAGAAAGGGATAAGGAAAGGGTGGGTAATCAGAAAGGGGAATGAAACATGAGAGACAATGGACTATGAGAAACAAACTGAGGGCCTCAGAGGGGAGAGGGGTGGGGGAATGGGATAGACCGGTGATGGGTAGTAAGGAGGGCACGTATTGCATGGTGCACTGGGTGTTATACGCAACGAATGAATCATCGAGCCTTACATCGGAAAATGGGGATGTACTGTATGGTGACTAACATAATGTAATAAAAAATCATTTAAAAAAACTGGGTATACTGACTGCCAGGGTAAACAAGGCAGAAAACAAATTAGTGAGTTAGAGGATAAGATGATAGAAAAGAAGGAAAACAAGGTAGCATGGGGAAAACTAATTAAATGTCAAGGAATCAAAGTGAGAGAGATTACTGACACAATGAAACGTTCCAATAACAGAACTATTGGGATCCCCAAGGGTGTGGAAAAAGAAAGAGGTCTAGAAGATATATCTGAGCAAATTATAGCTGAGAACTTCCTTAATCTGGGGAAGGAAACAAGCATTCGTGTCCAAGAGGCAGAGAGAACCCCTCCCAAAATCAGTGAGAACTGACCAACACCGTGACATACAATAGTACAATTTGCAAATCTTAGAGCCAAGGAAACAATCTTGAAAGCGGCAAGGAAGAAGAGATTTCTTATGTACAGCGGGAGGAACATCAGAATAATGTCAGACCTGTCCACAGAGATCTGGCAAGCCAGAAAGGGCTGACAAGACACATTCAGGGTAATAAATGAGAAGAATATGCAGCCAAATATAGTGTACACAGCAAGGCTGTCATTCAGAATGGATGGAGAGACAAGGAGCTTCCAAGACAAGCAGAAACTGAAAGAATATGTGACCACCAAGCCAGCCCTGCAAGAAATATTAAGGGGGTTCTATAAAAGGTGAAAGACCCCAAGAGTGATACAGAACAGAAATTTACAGAGACAATCTGTAGAAACAAGGACTTCACAGGCAACATGATGACATTAAAATCATACCTCTCAATAATCACTCTCAGCATCAATGCCCTAAATGATCCCATAAAACACCACAGGGTTGCAGATTGGATAAAAAGACATGACCCATTCATATCCTGTCTACAAGAGACTCACTTTGAATCTAGGACACATCCTGACTGAAATTGAAGGGATGGAAAACCATTCTTCATGCCCACAGACCACAAAAGAAAGCTGGGGTGGCAATTCTCATATCAGACAAATTAGATTTTAAGCTAAAGACTGTAGTAAGAGATACAGAAGGACACTGTATCATCCTTAAAGGGTCTATCCAACAAGAGGATCTAACAATTATAAATATCTATGCCCCAACATGGGAGCAGTGAACTACATAAGCTAACTGTTAACCAAAATAAAGAGATATATAGATAATAATACATTAATACCAGGAGACCTCAACTCCCCACTCTCAGCAGGAGACATGTCATCTAAGCAGAAAATCAATAAAGAAGCAAGAGCTTTGAATGACACACTGGACCAGATGGACCTCATAGATATATCCAGAACATTACACCCTAAAACAACAGAATACTCATTCTTTTCAAATGCACCTGGAACTTTTTCCAGAACAGACCACATACTGGGTCACAAATCAGGTCTCAACTGATACCAAAAGATTGAATTATTCCTTGCATATTCTCAGACCACAGTTCTTTGAAACTGGAACTCAATCACAAGAAAACAATTGAAAGAAACTCAAAGACATGGAAGCGAAAGACCATACTGCTTACAAATGTTTGGATCAACCATGAAATCAAAGAACTTAAACAATTTATGGAAACCAATGAGAATGAAACCATATACATCCAAAACCTATGGGATACTGCAAAGGCGGTCCTAAAGGGAAAATACATAGCCATCCAAGCCTCACTCAAAAGAATAGAAAAATCTACAATACACACTCTATATTTACACCTGAACAAGTGGAGAAGGAACAACAAAGGAGGGCTAAGCCAAGCAGGAGAAGAGAATTAATTATGATTGGAGCAGAGATCAATGAATTAGAAATCAGAAATACAGTACAGCAGATCAATGAAACTAGAAGCTGGCTCTTTGAAATAATTAATAAGATCAATAAACAAAGGCCAGGCTTACCCAAAAGAAAAGAGAGAGGAAAGAAAATAATAAAATCATGAATGAAAGGGAAGAGATCACGACTAACACCAAGGAAAAAGAAACAATTATTAGAAATTATTATCAACAACTATATGACAATTAATTAAGCAACCTGGAAGAAATACATGCCTTCCAGGAAACCTATAATGTACCAAGATTAAAACAGGAAGAAATTGATGACCTAAATAGACCAATAACCAGTAACAAGTCTGAAGCAGTGATCAAAAATCTCCCAAAAAACAAAAGTCCAGGGCCTGAAGGATTCCCTGGGGAATTCTACCAAACATTCAAAGAAGAAATAATACCTATTCTCCTAAAGCTATTTCAAAAAATAAAAACAGAAGGACAGCTACCAAACTCATTGTATGAAGTCAATATTACCTTGATCCTCAAACCAGGCAAAGACCCCATCAAAAAGGAGAATTATAGACCGACACCAAAATTCTCAACAAGATCCTTGCTAATAGGATCCAACAGGACATTAAAAGGATTATCCATCATGACCAAGTCGGATTCATCCCTGGGATACAAGGGTGGTTCAACATTCACAAATCTATCAGTGTGACAGATTATATCAACAAGAAAAAGGCCAAAAATCATATGATTCTCTCAATAGATGCAGAAAAAGCATTTGACAAAATACAGCATCCTTTCCTGATTAAAACTCTTCAGACTGTAGGGATAGAGGGGACCTTCCTCAATCTCATAAAAACCATCTATGAAAAGCCTACAGCAAATATCATTCTCAATGGGGAAAAGCTGGAAGCCTTTCCCTTAAGATCAGGAGCACGACAAGGATGCCCACTCTCGCCATAATTATTCAACATAGTACTAGAAGTCCTTGCAACAGCAATCAGACAACAAAAAGGGATAAAAGGTATCCAAATCGGCAAAGAAGAAGTCAAACTGTCTCTCGTCACAGATGATATGATACTCTATATGGAAAACCCAAAAGAATCCACCCCCAAACTACTAGAAGTTATAGAGCAATTCAGTAATGTGGCAGGATACAAAATCAATGCTCAGAAATCAGTTGCATTTCTACACATGAATAATGAGACTGAAGAATGAGAAATTAGGGAATCCATCCCATTTACAATAGCACCAAAAACCATACGTTACCTTGGAATTCCCTTAACCAGAGACGTAAAGGATCTATATATTAGAAACTACAAATCACTCTTGAAAGACATTGAGGAAGACACAAAAAGATGGAAAAATATTCCATGCTCATGGATCGGAAGAATTAACATAGTTAAAATGTCCATGCTACCCAGAGAAATCTACACTTTAAATGCTATCCTGATCAAAATACCGATGACATTTTTCTAAGAACTGGAACAAATAGTCCTTAAATTTGTATGGAAACAGAAAAGGCCCCGAATCGCCAAGGAATTGTTGAAAAGGAAAAACAAAGCTGGGGGCATCACGTCGCCAGATTTCAAGTTGTACTACAAAGCTGTGATCACAAAGACAGCATGGTACTGGCACAAAAACAGACACATAGACCAATGGAACAGAATAGAGAACCCAGAAATGGACCCTCGGCTCTTTGGGCAACTAATCTTTGACAAAGCAGGAAAAAACATCCGGTGGGAAAAAGACAGTCTCTTCAATAAATGGTGCTGGGAAAATTGGACAGCTACATGCAAAAGAATGAAACTTGACCACTATCTCACACCATACACAAATATAAACTCCAAATGAATGAAAGACCTCGATGTGAGACAGGAATCCAACAAAATCCTAGAGGAGAGCATAGGCAGTAACCTCTACGACATCGGCCAAAGCAAACTTTTCATGACACATCCTCAAAGGCAAGAGAAACAAAAGATAAAATGGACTTGTGGACTACATCAAGATAAAGAGTTTCTGTACAGCCAAGGAAACAGTCAAAAAAACTAAGAGGCAGCCCACGGAATGGGAGAATATATTTGCAAATGATACTACAGAGAAAAGACTCGTTTCCAAGATCTACAAAAAACTTCTCAAACTCAATACACAAGAAACAAATAAACAAATCATAGAATGGGCAGAGGATATGAACAGACACTTTTCCAATGATGACATACAAATGGCTAACAGACACATGAAAAAATGTTCAAAATCATTAGCCATCAGGGAAATTCAAATCAAAACCACACTAACATACCACCTTACGCCAGTTAGAATGGCAAAAATTGACAAGGCAAGAACAACAATTGTTGGAGAGGATGTGAAGAAAGGGGATCCCTCCTACATTGTTGGTGGGAATGCAAGTTGGTACAGCCACTCTGCAAAACAGTGTGGAGGTCCCTTAAAAAGTTAAAAATTGACCTACCCTATGATCCAGCAATTGCACTACTAGGTATTTACCCCAAAGATACAGACGTAGTGAAGAGAAGGGCCATATGCACCCCAATGTTCATAGCAGCAATGTCCACAATAGCTAAATCGTGGAAGGAGCTGAGATGCCCTTCAACAGATGACTGGATTAAGAAGTTGTGGTCCATATATACAATGGAATATTATTCAGCTATCAAAAAGAATGATTTCTCAACATTTGCTTCAATATGGATGGCACTGGAGGAGATAATGCTAAGTGAAATAAGTCAAGCAGAGAAAGACAATTATCAATGATTTCTCTCATCTATGGAACATAAGAACTAGGAAGATTGGTAGGAGAAGAAAGGGATAAAGAAAGGGAGGGTAATCAGAAGGGGGACTGAAGCATGAGAGACTATGGAATCCAGAAACAAACTGAGGTCTTCAGAGGGGAGGGGTGTTGGGGAATGGGAATGGGGGTTGGGGAAACACCAACAATGTAGGCTGGTGATGGGTGGTAAGGAGGGCACATATTGCATGGTCCACTGGGTGTTATACACAACTAATGAATCGAGCTTTATATCAAAAACCAGGGATGTACTGTATGGTGACTAACATAATATAATAAAAATCATTTTAAAATATATATATATATATATATAATTTAAAAAATTAAAAAAAAGAAATCAGTTGCATTTCTATACATGTACAATGAGACTGAAGAAAGAGAAATTAGGGAATCCATCCCATCTACAATAGCACCAAAAACCATACGTTACCTTGGAATTCACTTAACCAGAGACGTAAAGGATCTATATTCTAGAAACTATAAATCACTCTTGAAAGACATTGAGGAAGACACAAAAAGATGGAAAAATATTCCATGCTCATGGATCGCAAGAATTAACATAGTGAAAATGTCATGCTACCCAGAGCAATCTACACTTTCTATGCTATTCTGATCAAAATACCAATGACATTTTTCAAAGAACTGGAACAAACAGCCCTTAAATTTGTGTGGAACCAGAAAAGGCCCCGAATCGCCAAGGAATTGTTGAAAAGGGAAAACAAAGCTGGGGGCATCACAAAGCCGGATTTCAAGTTGTACTACAAAGCTGTGATCACAAAGACAGCATGGTACTGGCACAAAAACAGACACATAGACCAATGGAACAGAATAGAGAACCCAGCAATGGACCCTCGGCTCTTTGGGCAACTAATCTTTGACAAAGCAGGAAAAAAAAAACAGTGGAAAAAAGACA
Organism: Ursus americanus; assembly: GCF_024610735.1. Taxonomy (NCBI): domain Eukaryota; kingdom Metazoa; phylum Chordata; class Mammalia; order Carnivora; family Ursidae; genus Ursus; species Ursus americanus. The sequence continues at coordinate 76,812,214 of NC_142164.1, forward strand.
GTCTCTTTAATAAATGGTGCTGGGAAAATTGGACAGCTACATGCAAAAGAATGAAACTTGACCACTCTCTCACACCATACACAAAGATAAACTTCAAATGAATGAAAGATCTCGATGTGAGACAGGAATCCATCAAAATCCTAGAGGAGAACATAGGCAGCAACCTCTTCAACCTCGGCTGCAGTAACTTCTTGCTAAACATGTCTCCAAAGTCAAGGGAAACAGAGGCATAAATGAACTACTGGGACCTCATCAAGATAAAAAGCTTTTGCACAGCCAAGGAAATAGTCAACAAAACCAAAAAACAACCAACAGAATGGGAGAAGATATTTGCAAATGATATATCAGACAAAGGGTTAATATACAAAATCTATAAAGAAGTTATCAAACTCAACACCCAAAGAACAAATAATCCAATCAAGAAATGGGCTGAAGACATGAACAGACATTTTAGCAAAGAAGACATACAAATGGCCAATGGACACATGAAAAATTGCTTCACATCACTTGCCATCTGGGAAGTACAAATCAAAACCACAATGAGATATCACCTCACACCAATCAGAATGGCTAAATTGAACAAGTCAGTAAACAACAGATTTTGGCAAGGATGCAGAGAAAGGGGAACCCTCTTATACTCCTGGTGGGAATGCAAACTGGTGCTGCCACTCTGGGAAAACAGTATGGAGGTTCCTCAAAACATTGAAAATAGAGCTGCCCTATGATCCACCAATTGCACTACTGGGTATTTACCCCAAAGATACAAATGTAGTGATCCAAAGGGACACCTGTACCCCATTGTTTATAGCAGCAATGTCCACAGTAGCTATTCAATGGAAAGAGCTCAGATGCCCATTGACAGATGAATGGATAAAGAAGATGTGGCATATATATATACAATGGACTATTGATCAGCCATCAAAAAATGAAATCTTGCTATTTGCAATGATATAGATGGAACAAGAGGGTATTTTGCTAAGCGAAATAAGTCAATCAAAGAAAGACAATTATCATATGATCTCACTGATATGTGGAATTTAAGCAACAAAACAGAGGATCATAGGGGAAGAGAGGAAAAAATACAAGATGAAATCAGAGAGGGAGACAAACCATAAGAGACTCTTAATCATAGGAAACAAACTGAGGTTTGCTGGCGGGGAGGGTGGTGGGGGGAATGGGGTAACTGGGCGATAGACATTAAGGAGGGCACATGATGCAATGAGCACTTGGTATTATATAAGACTGATGAAACACTGACTTTTACCTCTGAAACCAGTAATAAAGTATATGTTAATTAATTGAATTTAAATTTTAAAACATAAATAAATGACAAAATTAAAAAAAATAAAAGGCAGTCTAAGGAATGGAAGAAAATATTTGCAAATGGCATATCAGATAAAGAGCTAATATCCAAAACCTATAAAGAAATTACCAAACTCAACACCCCAAAACCCAAAAAAGTCCAGTCAAGAAATGGGCAGAAAACATGAACAGACATTTCCCTAAAGAAGACATACAAATGGCTAACAGACACATTGAAAAATGATCAACGTTACTCAGCATCAGGGAAATACAAATCAGAACCACAATGAGATACCACCTCACACTGGTCAGAATGGCTAAAATGAACAACCCAGGAAACAGCAGATGTTGGCAAGGACACAGAGAAAGGAAGACCCTCTTATACTGTTGGTGGGAATGCAAACTGGTGCAGACATTCTGGAAAACAATATGGAAGTTCCTCAAAGAGTTCAAAATAGAACTACTCTATGACCCAGCAATTGCACTACTAGGAATTTACCCAAAGGATACAAACACAGTGATTTGAAGTGGAACATGCACCCCAATGTTTATAGCAGCAATGTCCACAATAGCCAAACAACGGAAAGAGCCCAGATGTCCATTGCCAGGTGAATGGATAAAGAAGAAGTGGAATATATCTACAACGGAATATTACTCAGCCATCAAAAGGAATGAAATCTTGCTATTTGCAACGACGTACATGGAACTTGAGTGTTTTATGCTAAGCAAAATAAGTCAGTCAGAGAAAAACAAATCCCATGTGATTTCACTGATATGTGGAATTTAAGAAACAAAACAGATGAATGTAGGAGAAAGGAAGGAAAATAAAATAAAAATAGAAAAAAATAAAAACCATAACAGACTCTTAACTCTAGGAAACAAACTGAGGGTTGGCTGGAGGGGAGGAGGGGGGGGGGAATAGGGTAATTGGGTGATGAGCATTATGGAGGGCACTTGTAATGAGCACTGGGTGTTACATGCAACTGATGAATCACTAAATTCTACCCCTGGAACTCATAATACACTCTATGTTAATTAAATTGAATTTGAATAGAAAAAATTTTTTTAAAGAATGTGAGTTCTGAAGAGTGTAATTTCCAGAACCAGACTGCTTGGGTTCACAGTGGGGCTCTGACCTTACCTAGCTGGGTAATTATCAGTTAGTTACTTCACCTCCCCAAGCCTCAGTTTCTTCATCTGTAACATGAAGATAATAGCACCTATCTCATAAGGTCCTTATTGGAATGGGCTAAATTAATCCCTGTAAAGCACTTAATGAAAGGTCTGTGCATAGTAATCAGTCAACATTGGCTGTTACTTCTTTGAATCAGGCACTGTGCAAATTTTTTTTTTCTGTAGATGATGTTTTTAAATTGTTACAATGGCCTGAATGTAGTCTAAGGAAGCTGCCTGTTTGAGGCCATTCCCACTTGTGCTACAGCTCTTCTGAGTTTTATTGTCCTCCTTTCATATTGAGGAAACCAAGAGTCAGAGAGGTGGTTTTGCTCAAGGTGCCCTAGCTATATATAGATTATCTGATTCCAAAACCCAGCAAGTTCATTTTACTACTCCAGAGGGAGAAGAGAAAGAAAATAGGGGAAAGGCAGTGCTAAATGATGGGGTTGGGTGACAGGGGACTACACTGGGTTTTATCTCTAGCAAAAGCCTGAGATACTTTTGGGGCCAATGCAGAGCCTGGCCAGCAGGAGAGAAGGGTGGAGCTGAGACATGGGGGAAGGGATAAATGCCAGGTCCTGACTCACAGCACCCACCCGTCGTTCGTTCGTCCTCAGTGCAGGGCAACAGGTAAGAGTTGCTTTCAGCCTGCGTGTGCTCTTTCTGGTCTGCTGCTCACCTCAAGGCTGCACATTGTCTCTGGCCTGACTAGATATGACTTTGTTCCTTAGAATCTGTCTCTCTGTCATTTTCTCTCTTATCCCCTCTTATATCTTTTTTGGCTTTCCCTGTTTTTGGCTTTCCTTTGTCTTGCCCCCTAACCCCCATTTACTCTCCCTTGTTAGTTTTCAGGATCATTCACTTCAGTTCATCTCTCTCTGACCTCTAGGTTTCTTTTATTTTTCCTCTGCCTGAGTTCAGTCTGTATATTCTTCTCTCAATCTTTTTCTTTCTTCTACCCTGCATCTTTTAGTCTCTTTCTGTCTCTATTCTTCTCCTTCTCTGTCTCCCAGAAAGTTGTTTTGGCATTTATTCCAGTAATTCCTCCATTCCTCCCTCACTTTGACTCTTTCTCTCTGCTCAGCTGAGGCAGAGCTCAGTAGGTCAGTGCCTAGGGGGTCAGAGGTAGGGAGAGAAAATCAAGGGAATGTGGGGATGGTGGGAATGATGAATTGGGTAGAGAGAGATTTGAAGGACTTGGGTTGATTAGCATAAATAAGGAGAGAAGGTGGAAGAGGAATTTTGCATCACTAAAAGGGCCCTATGCTGAAAGTCAATAAATTTGTATTCTCACCCTAATTCACTGTAAGACCTAGGCAAGACATTCATTCTGAAAAAAAAAAGGGGGCTTGTCCTATAACCTCCACAGTCTCTTCTAATTTTGATTTTGTGGTCTTCTAAAATTTTGTTTCTAAAAATTTCTGGTTCTATGATTCCAAGTATCTAAAATTCTCTGACTCTTCTATGATGGTGAGAGAATGCTAGGAGGGGGGAGTAAGGCTTGAAACACCCAGTTCCTGAAGAAAAGTGATCACCTCCCCTCCAGACCTGATTTTTGCAAAGCAGGCCATGAAGGGGAGAGAGGGAGCAAGGAATGTGGCAATGAGTGGTTTCTGGCTCTCTGCTGGCGTAGTGTTGTGGTTGGCCCTTCTGATCTCTGGGACTACAGATTGGCTGCTGACATGAAAGAGAATTTTAAGGTGCAGAGGAACACCTTTGAGTAATGATCTGTCATTTGGGCTGAAATTTCACCATTATATATTTGGCTGAAAGCATTGTTTTATGAAAATCCTTAGCAAAGATTGACACACAATGGGTGCATAAGTTGTTATATGGAATAAATGAATGAATGAATGAATGTTCACCCATGCCTGAAATTCCATTTCAGTTAGAAATCTGTTCCTTTGGTAAAGACATTTGTCACAGTCCAAAATCAAATGTCCCAGAAAGGGGCCTGCTAGTGCAGCAGAGGAGATTGATGTCTGTAGTCAGGCTCTCAGTCAAGAAAATATGTAGTAATATTTGAATCACAGATCCATAGTGGTTAAGTTAGCAGGCTCTGAAGCCAGATTGCCTAGGTTTGAATCCTGCTTCTCTAACTTACTAGCTCTGTGACCTGGATAGGCTACTTAATCTTTGGGGTACTCAGTTTCCTTAGGTTTGAAATAAAGTTGATATTAGTGTCTACCTTACAGAGTTGTTGTGAGAATTAAATAAGTCAATGCATGTGAAGCATTTACAACAGTGTTTGACACAGTGAGTACTCCGTGAGTGTTTGACTATTAGAACCAAATAAAATCTATGAAGTTATCTAGTCCAATGCCTATGGAGAAACTGAGGCCCACAGTGGGAAAGTACAGAGCCCAAGTTCACATAGTAAGTTGTAATAGGATAAGGATAAAAATCAGGATTGAGACAAGAATCAGTTTTAAGTACTAGTCTGGTGTACAGACTAGTGAAGGTACATTCCTTGGATGTACCTTCACTTTCTCTACATAGAAAATATAGAAAATATAAATAATAAGCTAACATTGTTTTCAGTATTTAAGATAGGCACTCTTTTATATACTTTGTATAGATTATTTTACTGAATCTTCACAGCATCCCTGTGAAGTAGCTTGTCTTTGTTATTATCTACATTTTACAGATGTAAGATATAGAGAAGAGATACAAGTTCTAAGGTCCCAGGATTCAAAAATGTCTGGCTCCAGAGGCTGTGCTCTTAATACTCTAAATTGCCTAAAATACTTTCTTGATTCAATTTTACTCACTCCAATCCCACTACTATAGGTAGTGAGATGGAATGGAAACAGAGCTGAAGGTAAATAGACTGCAAGACTATGGATCATAAAAGTGGGCAGGCAGAGTGGGGCTGGGAAAATTTGAGGAAAGAGTATCAGAACAGAGAAATTGGAAATGAAGTTTGAAAGAACTTGATATTTTAACAAATTTCAAGATGTAGTTATATTTTTCCAGGTCCCTGAGAATATCATGGCCAAAAGTCCCTTAGAGATGATGAGTGTATTGAACTACACATGGGGGGGGGGGGTGGCGGATAGGCCTTAAACCACCATCATCCCAAGGCAGGACTGGACTCTGCTTCCAATCTTGGGGGCTTTCCTTCCCATTACATATCCCAATGTTGTTGTCATTATTGTTGCCAAGTGTTGATGTTGTGGAAGGGAGTTTGCAGGAGCCTGGAACCTGGACATCTTCTTTGCCTGCCTTTCCCTGGATCATCCACCCATCCTTACCACATATTGCCAGAGTCACCTCCAGACAGATGCTCAGACATGATTGTAGAAAGGAGCTCTCCTTCTCCCCCACACCCTGGTCTCAGTTTAGGGAGTGGTCAGACCCCAGTGGTGATAAATGCTGGGAGCTTTATCTGTGGTGTGCAGACTCAGCCCTAAGTGCTTTGGCCTTTGGAGGCAGGCAGGGGAAGGGAAACTGATATCTCCACATGTGATGTAGGCATTGGATCCAATTCATTACTTACCATATGAAGTAGGCATAAATACCTTACATCTGACAGCTGATGAAAGCTAAGACCCAGAGAGAGGAAGTAGCTTTCCAAGAACATCCAACAGGTAGTTGGGAAGCTGAAATTGAAATAAGGAAAGCTAACACTTACTGAAAATTTACCATGCACCGGGCATTATCTTAAAGGCTTAAACATGAGTTTCACTTAGTTTTTTCGATACCCCTTGGCCTCTCCCAATTTCAAGGTCCACACACCCTGCCTCACATACTGACCTATGTTCCTATGACAGCCTGTGAATGTTGGAGGGAGAATGATCTTGGATAAACAAGGAAAACAGATTTATGAATTAGGGGGAGGGGTGTTGCTCTGTAAGAAATGAAGGGGGTTGCCATATGAGGACAGTGCCATGAGTCCTCCTGTTCACTTTTCCCTTACAATATAAAGTCCTGTATACTAGAGGTGCTGCTAGATTCTGCTCAGTAGCTCTCCTGGTGGTGCCAGGGCCTTAGTCTTCCCACACTCCCCCATATGTCTCCTATTGTCCTGTCCCGTATTTTGTCTCACCTTCAGATGTTGGATCTCCAGTTTGCCCTTTTCCTTTTAATCTATTCCTCCTTCTTGTTCTTTGTCTTTCCCTTTGTATCTCTTCGCCCTCCCTCATCCCAACCCTCAACACAACTTAACCACCTCTCCATCTCTATTCTTTGATCTTGTCTCTATTCCCTTCTCTCTGTTGCTCAGTCTCTCTCTCATCTCCCTCACTAGGGTCAATCTCCTCTTACCCTAACCCTTCTGTGTTGCTCTCCCCCACCCCCATTATCTCTGGCAGCATTTATCCTTTATCTTTGTGCCTGACTGACTCTCTGCTCCTGCTGGATTCCCTTCTCTCCTGCACTCAGTTTTCTGAGTCTTTGTATATTCCTGTATGTTCCTTGATCTCTCCTCACATCCATTTTGTGTCCCTCTGTCTGTCTCTGCCTCTACCTCTGCTCTGTCACTCAATCTCTCTCTCTCATCTAGGTCTCTTTCCTTATCCTTTTGTAGTTCCCACCATACTTTTTTCCTGTTTTTCTGATCAGTCTTCCTGTCCCTGTTCATATCATGAGCCTATCCCCTTTCCCTATGTTATTGATCTCTTTCGCTCTCACAATTTCTGTTCTTTTAATTTTACCACTACCTCTGTACCTTTGTTCTTTCTCACTTTCCTCCTTTTATCTTTCCCAATTTCTCTTTTCTTCTGACTCGTTCCCTACCCTTCCTTTCTTTCTTTTACTTCAGTCCCTATTCATTCATTAATTTACTCCCAAATTCAACACGTATTTATTGAATGCTTATTATGGCTATTTGTTATCTTTTTTTCTGATCTTCATTCTGTCCCTTCTCTTCTCTGTCTTATCTTCTGCCTCTTTCATTAGTGTATCAACTTGTTTCCCAGACCCCTTGGGTCTTGTTTTCATCCCCTCTAACTGTCCTTTTCTAAAATACAGGGGCAAGTTCAAAGGCAGCAAAATACCAGTCTGATGGCACATGGCCTGTATAGCCTGCCCTTTTGTCCTATTCCTTGAATCTACTTAAGCTGGTACCTGTGGCCTCAAACTCCTTTAGCCTCTCTTGTTGGGCCTGCTCAGTAAACACTCTAAGCCAAGCCTCAGGAGCCCTGGCCAATGGCATCCATCTGCATTAGCAGGTTGAATATTAACTTGACTGAGGCTAATATTCTTAGAAAGACTTTTAGCCTTAAGTGTTATAAACAGTAGGTGGGTTATCAGCTCTCATCCTGCCACATACAATCACATTTCAGTAATCCTCACCATCACAGAAGGGGTCAGTGGCAGAGTCTGAATCAGAATTTAGGCTTTCTGACCTTCAGTTGGAACACTTTCCTTTACGCCATTGTCTAATGGTCATTGTCTCATTTCTTCCTCCCTGATGCCTTATTGGTACATTTTGACATTGGGAAAAGTTCTTACTGTGGAAGGACAATAAGGGCATCTCTGGAGAGGGCAGTGTACATTGGGTGGGAAGCTAAAGGCAAAGGATCAAACACAAAAATGACCCTTGGCTTTTGGCCATGCCTTCATGATGGACTCTCATCTCTTCCACATCTTGTTCAGGACTTCGGGCTCAAGATGGTAGCAGCAGCCATGTTGCTACAGCGCTGTCCAGTGCTTGCCAGGGGCCACATAGGCCTCCTGGGCAAAATGATTAAGACTCACCAGGTCCTGTTTGGTATTGGACGCTGTCCTATCCTGGCCACCCAAGGACCAAATTGTTCTCAAATCCACCTTAAGGCAACCAAGGCTGGAGGAGGTAAGAAGAAGTTTCTGGCAAATGGGGGAGAATGTCTGGGTCCTGGAGACAAAGTTCCAAGTCATACTGGCCATCGTTGCCTAATAAATGAGAAGGTTCATGTGAAAAGCATCAAGGCTAAATGAGCTGGCCCCAAAACACACCTGGGTTCTGACTTCTGCCAATATCTCTCAATAGTCTCACTCTCATGCTCCTCACACTCTATATACTCCAGTCATGCTGATACCACTTAAAATTGCCTGGATCAACTCTATTGTCTCAAACTTCTGTGTCTTTGTTTCTGTCAAATGACCCTCCCCATACCCTTTATCAGAGTCTCTCATACTTCCCATGTGACACTTAACTTGGGCATCATCTCCTCTGTGAAGCTTGTCTAAACCTCCAGCCTGTCCAATTCCAGTTCTGGATCATGTCCCCTCCCTCTTTTAGACTTCCGTAGCCCATGTCCTCCCACTCATCCCAGCACTGTTCATAATGTGTCTTCAGTGTATACCATTTCTGCCAGCCTAGAAGCTCTCCTAGCACAGGACCAGACTCATCCATTTCTGTATCTCTACCATAGCCTGAGATAGAGCTTTGGGATACAGTAGGTCTTAGTAATCGTTGTTAAACTAAACTTATGGCTAGAAATGCACTGCCACTTACTCTCTTACCTTTGCATAGACTCTTCATCTTGGGCCAAGAGCCACTGTCCATTTATGCTGTCAGAACTCCAGGATGGTAAGAGCAAGATTGTGCAGAAGGCAGCTCCAGAAGTCCAGGAGGATGTGGAGACTTTCAAGACAGGTAGGAGTCAACTGCCACCTCATCCAGGCTCTACTCCTAATGCTTGAATTCACTTCATTACAGTCCTGATATAGGCTAATTCTAGGTCAGCTAGTATACATCCCATGATGGCAAGTCGAGTCTTTTCCAAAGGGACCATTGTAGGCAATAGATTAGACAGCACACTGAGATCTACCCTCCCCAACACACATACATGCACAGGCTCTTGTAACTTTAAGCCATTAGTCTAAAATGAGCCCTCTAGAGTTCTGCCTCCTCTCTCCCAAGTGGCTAAATGGATCCCAACAGTTTGGGCTCCCACATTTAACCAATACCACTCTATAACAATCTGGATTTGCATGAAAGAGTAAGTGTTGAAAGCAGGTACATCTTTTAGCAGGGTATGAAGCCCCAGGTCAACTCAATTGGTGCAGACTGTTCAAGATAATCACACTTGAAATATGGCCACACTGTTGACATTTTTCATAGGCCCTTTTGGTATATCATTAAAGGTAAAAATTTCAAAATTGAATTTTAATGACATTCGGAAAAGAAGAGTAAGGTACACTGCCCTGCATTTACCTCCCAAGTACAAGATTCAGGGTGGCTGCCCCAGTTACTTTACTCAAGGGAAAACTCTAATGGGGGTAAAATGTAACATCTTATGGAATGTACCCTGACACAGAAGTTTCCACTTGGGGAGATGAGTAGGGGCTCACTTCACAGAATATCTCTTCCCTCTGTGCAGGCTTCTCTACTTCACAAACTTGAATTTTCATGTTGTATTGAGTTTAAAGAGGACAACAAATACTTTCTTTTTTTTTCTCCCTTCTCTTTATGACCAATGAATCTCACACTCTGTCAGACATGCCCAGATCCCTGGCCTCAACCAGCCTGAGAAAGCCATTCTCCAATCCCCAGGAGCCAGAGCTAATTTCAGAGAAGGTCACACAACTGGTTCAGAACAACATGGTTGGTGAGTTTGTTGAACTGGAAATAAAAGGGGGTAGGAAAGTGGAAGGAGTGCTGAAAGGGCTTCTGAAACAGTAGAGGAAATGGCAAAGAAGTGCTTTGGAACCAAAGGGAGTCTGGGTTTAAATTTTAATGCTGGCACTTGCTGGATCAGTGTGCTTTGGCAAGTAAGTCACTTCCCTTTAGTGAGCTTGTAATGCTTGCCTCAACATGTTATCATAAGGAAGAAATAAAATTAGATTTATGGAAGTGTTTCTAGCTGTTTTGAGGTCTCATAAAATACTAGGTTTATTCCTATTATTTCTTCTCCATGCTTCCCTCAAAAACTCATCCTTTACAGACAGACTTTTCCCCTTTCTTGTATGTGTTTATATTCATTTTTCATAATGGAATTTGGCTTTTTTCTAATATAAGAGAAAGACGATTCATTGTAAAGTATTTTTCAACAGATATAGGAAAATATAAAGAAGGAAATTTAAATCACTCAGAGTTCCACCATCCACCATTAACTTGTTATATTTTCTTCCAGATATTTTTCCATAAATAAGCACACACACACACACACACACACACACACACACAGATACACACACCTCCTAGGCTTCCCTCCACACACGTTTTTATTAGAACTGTGATTTTATTCCACTGTTTTTGTTATCTTGCTTTGTTTACCTAAAAATATATCATGGGCATCATTTCATGTCCCTAAGCATAGAGATGCATAAAAATTAATAATGGTTGAAGTTTGTTCTGTAGCATGGATGCAACATCATTCAGTTAATCAAGCATCATTCAAATTAATTCAGGTTATTATTTTCAATTTTTCTTGTGCTTTATTCTGGTTTATAGTTTATGTTGGTTTTACATACATATAAATGTACTCAAAGATAACATACAGTATTATCTTAGACCTAGTATGGATATACTAGAGATCATTTAGATATTCCCCCATTGGGTTGCTTACAAATTTCCCTATTACAAACAGCGGTGCAACAAACAACTTTGAATGTACCTCTTCATGCACATAGGTCAGTTTTTTTTCCTCTAGGATAGCATTAAGAGGTGCAAATTCTTAGGGTGTTAGGTTGTGTACATTTTTAATATTAATAAATATTGCCAATTAGCCCTCCAAAGTGCTGTACCAGTTATCAAAGAGAGTATCCATATTCTCACACCCTCTCTAGCACTTGATATTATCAAACTTTTAAATATTTATCAGTATTGGTGAAAATTTTTTATTTTGCAGTTTGGTTTTCCTTGATTAAGCATCTTCTACAACTATTGAATTTTCTGTTTCTATTCTTTGCCCATTTTGCTACTTGGTTGAAAAGTTTTCTTAGTAAGTTTTCAGAAGTGTTTTGCTGTTGTTGTTGTTGTTGTTGTTGGTGGTGGTGGTGGTTTTTAGAGGGAGAACTGGGGGGCAGAAGGAGAGGGAGAATCTTAAGCAGGCTCCACACCCAGTGTGGAACCTGATTCAGGGCTCAATCTCACAACCCTGAGATCATGACCTGAGCCAAAATCAAGAGTCAGACATTACTTGACTGAGCCACCCAGGCACCCCAATTCTTTTTTAAAAAATAAGTTCTGGATATCAAACATTTTTTTTTCTTTTTTTAAAATATTTTTTTATTATATTGTCAGTCACCATACAGTACAACCCTAGGTTTTGATGTAAAGTTCCATGATTCATTACTTGCGTATAACACCCAGTGTTCCATGCAGTACTGCTGCAAATATTTCTCTAGGTGTGCCAGTATTTGCATTTAAAAACTCTTGATACATATTTTCAAACATCCCTGCAGCAAAGATGTTACCAGCTTACATCCCTACCACATAAGTTGTCATCTGCAACAATGATGATTTCTGTCTCATGTATAGAGTTCTAGAATTTAACAAGTCCTTTGGCATATATTATTTCAATTTATCCTGAAAATAGTATTTCTCCATTTTGTAGTAAATAGCAGTTTTAAAAGTAAACTCTAGGTCACTTACTTGTAGGTCACTTATTTGCTGCATAACCTTGGTCAAGTTACCTAACCTGTCTATGTCTCCATTTCCTCATCTGTAAAATGGAGATATTAATACTTTCCATGTAGGGCTATTGTGAGGAATACAAGAAATAATATTTATAAAGTTCCTAAGAGAAGGCATTACATGTAATAGGCACTCATTAAATATTGGTTATAACAATTAAATATTAGCTACTACTACTACTACTATAATTGTAATAATAGTACTACGTACCAAACATTAGTTTGGCTGTCTGACATTCTGTCTGTCATCAAATGCTCACAATTATCCAAGAAGTTATTATTAGCCCCATTCTACAGATGAGGAAATTAAAAACTAAGAGAAAGGACTCAATACTCGCTCAATGTCACATAACTAGGAAGGGGCAGAGAAATAACTAGAAACCAGATCTGTTGATACTCTTTCCACTGAAACTAGAAGTAGTGATTTCAGCAAGAAGGCCACCACAATAACCTTAGAAAAAGAGAGGAGTCCATGCCAGGGGTAGGAAGCCTGAGTGAATGTATGAATAATTTACTGAGTGAATGAGCAAGTTGAGAAAGCAAAACGATGATTGAATGAAGTAGTGGAGAGTTACTGTGGCTCGGTAAGTTAATGACTGATCAAACAAATGAATAAATGGAAAGAGAACTGGAGAACTCAAAATCAACAGCACGGGTAAAATATGGACTAATCAGGAAGTGATTTAAAAATGAATTCTTTTCATCTCCATCTCTACTTCTGCAGGAAACCATGTTTTTGGTTATGACCAGTTTTTCAGGCATAAGATCATGGAGAAGAAACAGGACCACACTTACCGTGTGTTCAAGACCGTAAACCGCTGGGCTGATGCATACCCCTTTGCCCAACACTTCTCTGAGGCATCTACGGCCTCAAAGGATGTGTCTGTCTGGTGCAGTAATGACTACCTAGGCATGAGCCGGCACCCACGGGTTTTGCAAGCTACAAAGTGAGTAGTAAGATCTAGGGCATGAGCTGTGGGGACACATACAGAGAAGAATCAAAGCCACACATGGAAGGGAAAGGCAGAGCTGACAGTAGAAACCTGAGTTCCACCTACCACCCCTTTTGTCCGTGGTCTTCCAGCATGTCTAATCTTCAGATATGAACCATGTCAGTCAACAAACCATGATTTCCAAACTCTTGATTGTTCAGTTTTATGGAAAAGATGGAAGACTGAGCAAGGCCCACTTTCCATGAGCTTTTACTGTGGCTACAGAATGAGTATTGCCAGAGATACTGTGTGACCTCCCATAGAAGGTCTTCCAAGATGTTCAAATTCAACCTAGTTTTTCCCTCCATTCCTGAAAGCCATCAGCCTGAGAAGGAGGACCCATGTATCCTCATTGTCTCCATCCTGCCCTCTACTTGATTATATATGACACAGCTAATATAAGATTACTAAGTCAACACTGACCTCCATCAGTGAAGAGAAACCTGCCCAGTTCCTCAATGCCTGACAAGGGTTTTTCCCTCTCCTTGTTTTCTCTGTTTTCTCCTGGCCAGGGAGACCCTGCAGCATCATGGAGTTGGAGCTGGTGGTACCCGCAACATTTCAGGTACCAGTAAGTTTCATGTGGAGCTGGAGCAGGAGCTGGCTGAGCTGCACCAAAAAGATGCAGCCCTGCTCTTCTCTTCCTGCTTTGTGGCCAATGACTCTACTCTCTTCACACTAGCAAAGATCCTGCCAGGTAAGCCTGGGGCCTGAGTTCTATTCAGGGTTGGTATCTTGCACTACAGCATGCAGTCTTACTGTCTTCATCACCTTTTCCCTCTATTCTGAGTTCGCTCACTGCCATTGCCCTTCCGTCTTACCCACTTTATGTATCCTCAACACTGGATGACTATATCCCTCTCATTTCTCCCTTCTTCAGTTAGGCTGAAGAATACTACTGAGGAGCATTGCCCAACCTCACAGAAGGGTAACACCATACATTTATCACCATTCCCGCAACTCAACTGGGCTCCTAACACTCACAAATAGCTCTTTTATGTCCCTATACTAGCTTTTTTATTTTTTTTATTTTTTAAAGATTTTATTTATTTATTTGACAGAGAGAGACAGCCAGAGAGAGAGGGAACATAAGCAGGGGGAGTGGGAGAGGAAGAAGCAGGCTCCCAGCAGAGGGGCCTGATGTGGGGCTCGATCCCAGAATGCTGGGATCATGCCCTGAGCCGAAGGCAGATGCCCAACAACTGCGCCACCCAGGCGCCCCAATATACTAGCTTTTTAAAAAAACATTCTTCTCTTTTAGAACTTGTGACTACCTCCTCCTTCACTCTTAAGCAAATAACATCACATCTCATATCACAAAGAAAACAGAAGCCACCAGACAGAAACTCTTTTAATTTAAAGCCATCAAATCTACAAACTTATCTGATTTTTCTCTTTTTTAATAATATTTTTTATTATATTATGTTAGTCACCATACAGTACGTCCCTAGTTTTTGATGTAAAGTTCCATGATTCATTACTTGCGTATAACACCCAGTGCACCATGCAATACATGCCCTCCTTAATACCCATCACTGACCTATCCCAATCCCCCACCTCCCTCCCCTCTGATACCCTCAGTTTGTTTCCCAAAGTCCATAGTCTCTCATGGTTCATTCCCCCTTCTCTTTACCCCCCCTTCCTTCTTCCCTTTCTTTTCCTACCCATCTTCCTACTTCTTATGTTCCATAAATGAGTCTACCCTTCTTTCATTCTTTCCTTTTACAATTTGAAGGCACACCTATTCTGCCTAAAGCCAGTCATTTCATTGTATAGAGGATCCCATCTGGACCTGATCTTCCCAATCTCCCATTCTCTAGCTAATAATGTCCTCAACTCATATGCCTGTTGCCATTCCATCACATCCCCAACCACAGACGAATATAACCCTCCACCTTCTCCACATCAATCTTAGGTGCACATAATTACTCAGGTGGGAGCCACTAAAAATTCATAGTCCCCAACCTTTACCAGGTCCTCTATGCTGTCTAGCAAGCCTGTTCCCAAGGCCAGCCTTCCAAATCTCTAGGGCAGTTTTGCAACCCCCCATTCTTCTCAGCTTTCCCACTTCCACCTCACCCTCAACCACAGAGATAACTTCACCTCCTTCCTCACTGAAAATATAAATCCTCAAGTAATGTCCTCAACTCCTTGGCACAAACTACCTACAAACTCACAAACACCCCCACATGTTCTTTCCTCCCTTTTTCTCTCCTGTCACAATGAAAGAGGTACCCTTTTTCTTGTTGACTAATCCTTTTGCTGGTGCTCTGTGTCTCATTCCCCTCTACTTCCTCAGGAACCTTGATCTATCACTTCCTTCTCTCCTTCTTGTATCTTCAGCCTCTCCTCTTTAGACATGCTAAAGTCTCTTTCATCTAAAAAAAAATGTCCTCTCATCACTCTCTAGCTACTGCCCTATCTCTCTCCTTCCTATAATGGACAAACTGCTTGACAGAAGTCTCCACACTTGCTATCTACTTCCTTACTTCCTATTGACACTTCATGACACTGTAAACATCCCCACTGCTTCTCAGAAAATTTTCTGAGAGCACACACAACCCCAACTAAATCCAAACTCTTTGGGAATTTTTTCAGTGAACATCCTCCTCAACCACTGGAATTAAACATTTTTCCATTCCTACTGCCACCATCCCAGCCTAGACAAACATCATTTTCTTTTTTTTTTTTTTTAGATTTTATTTCCTTACTTGAGAGAGTGAGCAAGCGAGAGAGAACACAAGCAGGAAGGGGCAGAGAGAGAGGGAGAAGCAGGCTCCCCACTGAGCAGGGATCCTGATATGGGGCTCAGTCTTGGGACTCCAGGATCATGACCTGAGCTGAAGGCAGGCAGACACTTAACCAACTGAGCCACCCAGGCACCCCCAACATCATTTTCTTGATTTCACTTTTGCCCTCCTATATTCTGTTCTTCCCAACAGTCAGAATAATATTTTTTTT
Organism: Ursus americanus; assembly: GCF_024610735.1. Classification (NCBI taxonomy): domain Eukaryota; kingdom Metazoa; phylum Chordata; class Mammalia; order Carnivora; family Ursidae; genus Ursus; species Ursus americanus. Next base: position 76,828,209 of record NC_142164.1, read on the forward strand.
TTAAATGCAAACCCCCTTAGGACCAAACCCAAACTTTTTATCATGGCTTCTAAAGACCTCAATAATCTAGCTCCTAGCTACTTCTTTGGTCTCATCTTTGATACCCATCCTCACTCTTTCATTCAGTAATATATTCATTTGCTCACTTATAAATCAGTAATTTGTTTATCCATCCATTCGTTCAAGAAATGTTTACTTAGCATCTACTGTGTACTTAGACCTATACTGGGTACCAGAGGCAGAAAGATAAAATATGTGATTCCTTTCAGTTTTGTTGATTATTCCCTTCACTGTGCAGAATATTTTATTTTGATGAAGTCCCAATAATTTATTTTTGCTTTTGTTTCCCTTGCCTCAGGAGACATATCTAATAAGAAGTTGCTATACCCAATGTCAAAGAGGTTACTGCCTATGTTCTTCTCTAGGATTTTCATGGCTTCAGGTCTCACATTTAGGTCTTTAATCCATTTTGAATTTATTTTTGTGTATAGTGTAAGAAAATTGTTCAGTTCAGTCTTTTGCATGTTGCTGTCCAGTTTTCCTAACACCATTAGTTTAAGAGTCTGTTTTTTCCCCCATAGAATATTCTTTCCTGCTTTGTTGAAGATTAATTGACCATACAGTTCTGGGATCATTTCTGGGTTTTCTCTTCAGTTCCATTGATCTATGTGTCTATTTTTGTTCCTGTGCCATACTGTTTTGATCACTACAGCTTTGTAATCTAACTTGAAGTCCAAAATTGTAATGCCTCCAGCTTTGCTTTTATTTTTCAAGGTTGCTTTTGCTATTCAAGGTCTTTTGTGGTTCCATACACATTTGAGGATTGTTTGTTCTAGCTCTGTGAAAAATGCTGTTGATATTTTTAAGATTTTTTTAAATTTATTCATTTGACAGAGAGAGAGACAGCCAGTGAGAGAGGGAACACAAGCAGGGGGAGTGGGAGAGGAAGAAGCAGGCTCATAGTGGAGAAGCCCGATGTGGGGCTCGATCCCAGATCGCGAGCCAGGATCACGCCCTGAGCCGAAGGCAGACGCTTAACGACTGCGCCACCCAGGCGCCCCTGCTGTTGATATTTTGATAGGGATGCATTGAATGTGTAGATTGTTTTGGGTAGTATAAACACCTTAACAATATTTGTTATTCCAATGCTTGGGCATGGAATGTCTTTCCATTTCTTTGTGTCATCTTCAATTTCTTTTATCAGTGTTTTATAGTTTTCAGAGTATAGGTCTTTCACCTCTTTGGTTAGGTTTATTCCTAGGTATTTTATTATTTTTGGTGCAATTGTGCCCATTTTTTTTATTGTTTCTGGTACAATTATAAATGAGATTGATTCCTTAATTTCTCTTTCTGCTGCTTCATTATTAGTGTATAGAAATGCAACAGATTTCTGTACATTTGTGTCCTGTGACTTTACCAAATTCACTTATCAGTTCTAGCAATTTTTGGGTGGAGTTCTTTGGGTTTTCTATATAGAACATCATGCCATGAGCAAATCATGGAAATTTCACTTCTTCCTTGCCAATTTGGATGCCTTTTATTTCTTTTTGTTGTTTGATTTCTGTGGCTAGGACTTCCAGTACTATGTTAAATAACAGTGGTGAGAGTGGACATCCCTGTCTTGTTCCTGACCATACAGGAAGAGCTCTCAGTTTTTCCCCATTGAGGATGATATTGCCTGTGGGTTATTCATATATGGCCTTTATTATGTTGAGATATGTTCCCTCTAAGCCTACTTTATTGATGGTTTTTATCATGAATGGATGTTGTACTTTGTCAGATGTTTTTTCTGTATCTATTGAAATGATCACTTTTTTCTTATCCTTTCTTTTATTAATGTGGTGTATCACATTGATTGATTTGTGAATACTGAACCACCCTTGCAAACCAGGAATAAATTCCACTTGATCGTGGTGAATGTTTTTTTTAAATATATTGTTGGATTTGGTTTGCTGATATTTTATTGAGAATTTTTCCCTCTGTTCATCAGGGATATTGGCCTGTAGTTGTCTTTTTTAGTGGAGTCTTTATCTGGTTTTGATATCAGGGTAATTCTGGTCTCATAGAATGAATTTGGAAGTTTTCCTTCCTTTTCAATTTTTTGGAATAGTTTGAGAAGAGTAAGTATTAACTCTTCTTTAAATGTTTGGTAGAATTTGACTATGAAGGCATCTGGCACTGGGCCTTTGTTTGTTGGGAGTTCTTTTATTATTGATTCGATTTCTTTGCTGGTTATTGGACTGTTCAAGTTTTCTATTTCTTCCTGTTTCAGTGTTGGTATTTTATAATCAACAAAAGTAAAAGGCAATCTATGAAATGGAGAACATATTTGCAAATGACATAGCTGATAAAGCGTTAGTATCCAAAATATATAAAGAACTTATAAAACTCAACACCCAAAAAACTAATCATTCAATTTAAAAATGGGAGGAAGACATGAATAGGCATTTTTCCAAAGAAGACATACAGATGGCCAACAGACACATGAAAAGGTGCTCAACATCACTGATCATCAAGGAAATACAAATCAAAACTACAAATAACATCTTTCATTAACATATGTGTTTGTAAACTTATGTGTAGAAGCAGAAGGGAATAGCTGTGTTTAACTCAATGAAACTATGCTGTCTATAATGCATCTTTCAAGGAACATCTTCTTTCACTAAGATATAAGTGTTTGTAAAGGTATTTGTAGAAGCAATGGGAATAACCATATGCTTAACTCATTGGAACTACACTGTGTATAATGCATCCTTCAAATAACATCTTCTTGCATTAACAACAACCAAAATGTGTGATTCATGCTCTCAAGAAACTCCCAGTCTAATTTCCTTCTTGGCAGGTCCTCTAGGAAGTCATGCCTGATTTCCTCAGTTAGAAGTGATAACTCACTCTAATGAAAGGCCACAATTCTTTGATGTCAGTGTAATTTGGGGGGAGCCAAGAATCAATTCCCTCTACCAATTTCCCACCTCCACCTGCTCTCCCATATTTGTTCAGTGAAAAGCCCTGCATTCCTCAGGCCCTAGAGAAAGGTCCCTCTCCTCTGTAGACCTCAGATTCCTCACTTATAACAGTTAAGGAGCTGGACTCCATGTTCACTAATGTTCTGATCTGCTCTGACATGCCATGAGCTTATGATTCAAATGGAAATTTTGTTAAGTATCCATCCTGTAACTATAAGAAGAGGGATGCTACCTGGAAGAGCTGGGATTTCATCTAGACCAGGAAGATTCTATTATCAGTCAAAGTCAACAAATCCAGTCCCATTCCCTGGGATAAACTCTTTCCAAGGCTTGATCTTATGTATCTGGGAGTAGGAACCTAGACCCTGTCCTTAAGAAACTCTAGAGCTTCTTGGGAATTTAAGTTTCCTCCACCCCAAGATAGTCAGTGCCAGATCAGGCTTAGAAATGACTGAAGGGAAGGGTGTAGGGGTCAGAATTTCAGGGCAGGGGAGTTCTTTCAAGGGAGGAAGAGGTGTCACAGAAGATTCCAGAGGAGAGGGAAGCAGACAGGGTCTTCAAAGGGAGGGACAGCTGGCTCTCTGGCCCTGTCAGGTCAGCCCTGAGGTTGAAGTGGAAATACTGGAACAGAAGCTTAAGGAATATACATTTGGTTCTTCAGGGTGTGAGATTTACTCAGATGCAGGCAATCATGCTTCAATGATCCAAGGTATTCGCAACAGTGGAGCAGCCAAGTTTGTCTTCAGACACAACGACCCTGACCACCTGAAGAAACTTCTAAAGGAGTCCAACCCTAAGACACCCAAAATTGTGGCCTTTGAGACTGTTCACTCCATGGATGGTATGTATATCATAAAAACCATGATAACAATGATAATAGCTGACATGTATAGAATTTGTTTATATGCCAAGCAAAATTATTAGTATTTTACACATATTAATTCACTTAATCTTCACAATAATTCTATGAAGCAGGTGCTATTATTATTTCTATTTATTTACATGAGGAAACTGAGACATAAACAAGTAAAGTAACTTGCCCAAGATCATACAGCCAGTAAATGCCAAAGGCAGCTATTATACTGATCTTACAGGTTAAGAAACTGAAGTTCAAAGACAGCACCCAACTTGTCTTGGTTGGCTCAGTAAATTGGTGCCAAAGTATTTGTGCCCTAGAACATCTGATTCCAATTCCTTCACATAACACTCCCTCCATTAGAAATGATGTACAAATCAATCATTCTAGTGTCTGGTTTCTGGAATGAAAAATTTTACAAACTTTTGGCTGGGAGTTTTTTTCAGGTTCCGGTATGAAGCACTGGAATCAAAACATGTTTTCAAGTGAGACAGACCTGGGTTCAAATCCTACCTCTGGCACTTACTTGCTCTATGATCTTGGGTAACTCTTCAACTCCCTGAGCTTCAGTTTTCCCCAACATAAAATATCTGGTTGTAAGAATTAGAGACAATGGAAGTCATTCCATCTATTATGATCTAAGTAAAAATAAATGAACTTTATCCTCCTACCTCTTTTCTTTCCCCAACTGAAACAATGCCCAAATCATTCTATTGCTACCCCTCTTGAGCAGAAATCATGTGCTTTAGGCATCACCTTGTGGATTTATTAAAGAAAGAGGTCCTCGCTTCATTTCAATTTGTTGTTTTTCCAACCGAAACAAAGGAGAGTCCATAGTATTACCTGATTTGGCTAACATAGATGCCATCAGCATCATGTAACTGTGAGGGAGGGTTCCCTCAGAGATGAGAGAAAAATGCACTCCCACGGAGACACAGAAAAGACAGAGACAGAGGCACAAAGAAACTCAGAGACACAAATGTACAGGGAAAGAAAGTCTGAAGCAGAGAGATAGAGGTAGACAGAAAGGGACACAAACAGTGAGAAAGAGAAGTGATTGATGGAGGGGAGGAAGGGAGGGAAGGAGAGAGAAAAAAGAGAGAGGAGAAGGAAAGAGGAGAAAGAAAAACAAAAGCAGAGACAGAAAAATGGAGACATAGAAATAATGATGGAAATAGCTATGAAAAAAAGAGATAGTGACAGAAATCCAGAAAGATAGAAACAGGGAGGATCAGTGCAGTAAAAAGACATTGACAAGGCTTCTAAAAGCATCTGCCTGAGGGTATGAGTTGGGTCTGAAATCAGGACTGCATTAACCTGGAGCAAAAAGTTGCTTTTTTGAATTTATTAAAACAAAGGGATCATATGGGCCAGTGCCAACCCTAAGTGGAAATACACAGACCTGGGGAGGGGGGGAAACAAAGAGAGGCTGGAAAATGGCTTAAACAAGACAGATATTGTCAGAAGTAAAAATAGGAAAACAGAGAGGCAAGCCTTGATTACAAAATAGGGAAAATACACACACACACACACACACACACACACACACACACACACACACACACACACCTTGAGTGGGCATGAGGTGGAGGCAGTCAACACATTTAAGGAGGTTTGAAATAGTCCCAACTGAGTGTGCACACCCTCACCCTTTTCCAACCCAAAGCAGTTATGGGTCACAAATTCCACACTGGAGGTGGGGCTGGGGAAGGGTTGTGATCTCCTACCTCTATTCCTTGGCTTTTCTCAGGTGCCATCTGTCCCCTTGAAGAGTTGTGTGATGTGGCCCACCAGTATGGGGCTTTGACCTTCGTGGATGAGGTTCATGCTGTAGGACTATATGGGTCTCGGGGTGCTGGGATTGGGGAGCGTGATGGAATTATGCACAAGATTGACATTGTCTCTGGAACTCTTGGTGAGTGAGTGCCTTGGGATGCCCTTATATATAATCCAGAAAGGAGGCCCCTTCAAGACCCTTTCCTTCCCCCTCCCCAAAGCTGTAGAAGTTATTTGGGTAGAATTCATAGCCTCAGGCTATGGAATTCCTGGATTCCTTTCTTCCACTCCTACCCCACTGCAGAGTTGCTGAGAAAGTCTGAAGGACTTTTTGAGAAGAACCTTAAGCAGGGCCAAATAGCCAGGTTCAAGTCAGTACATGGAGAGTTGTGGTTCTAAATTCCTCCCCCACTCCATCCCCAAGCTTCATCTTAGTTCTACCTTTGGGCGTAACCAGCTAAAGGTCCCCCACCCAGCTACTGCCTATCTAGTCACTGCACCTGGCAGGCCTTGAAGTCCTACCTAAAAGCAGCAGAATTATCAGCTGTCTGTCTTGACATGGACAAGAGAGATAAGCAGAGGCCTGGGAAAGGAGTCTAGAGCTCCAGCTTCTGGTACACATTCTTGTGTTATCTGGACATGATCCTGTTCCTCTAAAGACTAATTATGATCCCTGTGCTTATCCTCCCCCTCCTTGTCTCCAGGCAAGGCCTTTGGCTGTGTGGGCGGCTACATCGCCAGCACCCGTGACTTGGTGGACATGGTGCGCTCCTATGCTTCCGGCTTCATCTTTACCACATCACTGCCTCCCATGGTGCTCTCTGGGGCTTTGGAATCTGTGCGGCTACTCAAGGGAGAGGAGGGCCAAGCCCTGAGGCGAGCCCACCAGCGCAATGTCAAGCACATGCGCCAGCTACTAATGGACAGGGGCCTTCCTGTCATCCCCTGCCCCAGCCACATCATCCCCATCCGGGTGAGAGCCCCACCCTGACCATTGCCCTACCCACTTATCTCTTCTGGGAGCCTTTCCACACCAGCAAACCAACACCTGCTCCTCTTACCAATCCTTTACTTTCCTGTTAACTACCCTCCTTATTTTGAGCTATGTTACCCTTTTGGAAAATTGTCAGCCATTCTGGATTAGTCACCTCTTCTTGCATTAGCTATTATCTCACAGTTATTAGGCTGTCCTGACCCTCACAATATTGGGTACCCATGACCTATAATTCAGTATTTTGGGAACTGTGGATCAAGACCATTAGTGGGTCACAAAATCAGTTTAGTAGGTTATGACTAGTATTACATATTTTTTAAAAATAGAAAAAAATTTTATTAAATAGAAATGAAAATGTTGGAATACATCACACATGGAGAAGATTATCATTTTGTGAGAAATGTTTCAGTTTCTATACATGTGTATATGCATACATGTGTATATGTGTATGTATAATACAATCATGATGTGAAACTTCTCTTAGTAAGAATTGAAGTAAAAAAAATTGAAGTCAGAAAATAGAAAGTCAAACACCATGGCTCAAAGTGCTATTTTGGATTTCCAACCATGTTGATTTACTGCCTTTAAAATGAACTACTTCTTTTTAAAATATCGTCTATTTGTGTGTGTATGTCAGGGTGTGGTAAGGACACTTTTTTCTGTGACTGCTTTATGGATGAGAAAGAAATAGTCACTGCTTGGGCTAAGCCAATATTCCTTTTTGGGAATATTGGGGGAATTGGGAAAGACTATTTTTGAAATATTTGTGTTTTTTTTTTTTTAATTAAGCCAACGACAGCACCCCAGAGGTAGCTTGGAAGGTTCATCTTCTTACCGAGAATGACCCCAAATTAACATAGTCTTTAGGTAAAACCAGTGTGCTTGCTCTGCAAACAGCTTCAGGACAAGGTACCTAGCACCACCTCCATCCCAAGCCCTTCAAATTTAATTGCTGCCTCTGAGCAACTCCTTGATAGAAATTCTGGAGCTGCCACTAAGCCCCTTATGAAAAACAAAAAAAAATCTGTCCCAAATTCAATGATGTTCGTTGGTCTGGTTCCCTCCACCTGCTTAATGGAACTAGTGATAGTGGGGCCAGGGTAGCAGATACTGACAGGCTTTTCTCCTGAGCCCAGGTGGGTGATGCAGCACTGAACAGCAAGATCTGTGATCTCCTGCTCTCCAAGCATGGTATCTATGTGCAGGCCATCAACTACCCAACTGTCCCCCGGGGTGAAGAGCTGCTGCGTCTGGCACCCTCTCCCCACCACAGTCCTCAGATGATGGAAGACTTTGTGCGTAAGTCCTCAATATGGGTGTCTATAGCACTCTCTTTCCCTTCAGCCCTAGGATCTGAAGAAGTTAAGGGAATGAATGCCATTCAGTTTAAAAGTATATTTCTAGAACATCTATTGTGTGCCAGACCCTATACTTGGGTAATAAATGGATGAGAAACAGTCCCTAGACTCATAGGGCTCCAGTTCAGGTGAGCCATAGCAAACACAATGACTTTAAGAGGCCATCACATTTCAACAAGGACAGTGCATCAGAGTTGTGGGAGCAGAGAGGAGAGGTCTGACCCAACATGCAGGAGGTGACACCTGAGCTGAGTTTTATAAGGTGAGTGGTATTGGACCAAGAAGAGAAAGAGAGAGTGGAAGTGGTATTTCTTGCAGAAGGAAAAGCATAAAGAAAGGCAAAGAGAATGGTGTGAAGCTGTTTGAGTTATATCAAGAACAATAAGCAGGTGTTACTGAAATGTAGGGTAGTAGGAATGGAGTGGAAGAAAGGAGAGCCAATCTACGAGTCTACAAAGACAACACAAGACAGGGACTGGATTGAGAGGTTTGTAGAGCTACTGAATAGCCTGGGTTTTATCCTAAATGATGCCGTTTAGTCAATTCACCTAAAATTTACTGGATTCCCGTTGGATGCAGTTTTTAGCAGAGGTCCTGGGATACAGCAGATGTTCATTCCAAGTCTGCTGGACAAAAGACATAGGCAGTTGACAGTCTAAAAAGGAGACAGACATAGACATAGACAGTACTGGTCCAGTATGACGAGCTTCAGTGTTCTGGGAGCTGGAGGAAGAGTGATCACCAATGGCTAGAGAAAGCAGGAAGCAGGAAGTTAGGAAGGCTTTGTGGGTGAGGAAGTCCTTGTGTTGTACCTTGAAGTACATGTGGTATAGTGCAAAGACATTTCAGAATAAGGAAATTCCATGAGCAAGGACCTAGAGATAGGAAAACAGAAGACATGCATTGGCAACAGTGACTCTGTTTGTCTGGAGTATAGGTAGTATGAGAGTTCGAGGAAGACAAGATAGGTAGGTGCCATTCATTCAAAAACATCAAATAATGCTAGCCAACATCTATTAAATACTTAACATGTACCAAGCACTGTTCTAAACTCTTTGCATGTATTAACTCATCTAATACTCATTAGGCTGAGATACTATTATTAACATTTCCCTTTTATATATGTGGAAACCGAGGCACAAAATATATAGTAACTGGTCCAAGGTCACACAGTGACTGGATTTGAACTGAGGAGTCTGTCTCTGCCTTCACAGTCATAACCACTAGGTCTACTGCCTGAGCTGATGATCCAGACTCCTGGACCTTTTGCTCAGTCCTCTAAGTTGCTCTGGGCTTCAATTATAGAGTCCTCAGTATTCTTGGTTCTCTGAGTGTCCATTTATGTTGAGCTTTTGCAGGAAAGAGAAATGAGAGGCATTTACCATGACTCCACCAGTCCTTTAACCCTAGTCAACCCATCCTGAAATCCTGCAAATGGTTTCTACAGTCTCTCTCAAATCTGTTCTTTTTTCTATTGCCAGTTTTTGAATACATGTCAATGTGATTTCTTCCTAATTTTCCTGCTTCTCTCTTGGTCCCTTCTAATCTCTTGTCCATAGTGACCATCAGAGGGATTTTTCTAAACATCTGACTATATATGTCCCTTGCTTAAACCTCTTCGTGTTTCCTACCCATCTAGACTAGAACAATGGTCTCCAATGTGAGGTATGCGAGATGACCCATAGGGTGAGGGGGGTTATTAGAATTTTGTGTTTCCTTTTTTAATCTTAAAAATAGGAAATTAGGCATTACTGATATTGATCTTTAACATTTAGACTGACAATGATACACGTATCCATATATAAAAAAACATACATAGATTTGTGGCATGTGCTAAAATGTTTATACCAATAAAATGTACGGTCCAAAATTTGGAGATCACTGGCCTGTAGAACAGTTGAAGCTCCCTGGCATGGCATTCCATGCCTTAAACATGGTGATCTCTGTGCCTTCACCTCTTTTCCACATTCATTTTATTTTTCCAGCTACACCGAGTAACTTGTAACTCCCTTATTTTGCTCTACTTTCTTACCTTTGGTACTTTGCTAATAATGCTCCCTTTTTATTGGAATGCCCTCCCTCATTCCTTCCTCTGGCTTACTTCCTTTATCTTCTAGACTTAGTCATCCTTTCAACAAATATTTACTGAGTATCTACTGCTTGCTAGACACTGTTCTAGGAGCTGGGGATCCAGTAGTAAACAAAACAGACACAAAATCACTATCCTTCTGGAGCTTACATTCTAGTGGAAGGAGAGAGCCAAAAAACTAAAAAATAAGCAATGCATATAGCATGATAGTTTTAAGTGTTATGGAAAAAATAGAGCAGGATAAGGGAACAGGAAGTGTTGGTGTAGAGGGGCTGGTTTGGAGGAGGGTTGTACCATTGAGTGTTAAGGGTAGAGATCATTGTGGTGACACTTGAGCAAAGCTATGAAAGAAGTGAAGGAGTCAGATGGGCAGATAGCAAAGGGAAGGTCATCCTAGGCAGAGGGAATAGACTAAGGCAGGGAAGACCCTATTAAAGGAGTATTCTTCTATACTTGAGAAACAATAAGGAGATGAGTGTGGATGGAGTGGTGTAAGCAAGAGGCAAAGAGAAAACTGAATAGTGAGGGGAATGTGAGGCCAGACTGTAAGGATTTTGACTTTAACTCTGAAACAGACAGTCTTTTGAGGGATTTGAGCAGAGGAATGACACAGTTGACTCAGGTTTTAACAGAACTGGTCCAACTTCTCGTGAAGGAGAAATGGAGAATGAGTGGAAGCAGAATGAGTGGAAGCAGAGATCCATTTGGGGGCTACTATAATAACCCAAGTAAGAGAGGATAGTCACTCAGACCTGATGATGGCATTAGAGGTGATGAGAAGTGGTCTGAATTTTGAAGGTAAAGTCAATTGTTACTTGCTGACAGATGGGATGTGTGGTGAGAGAGAAAGAGAAAAATAAAGAATGGCTCTAAAATTTGTGGACTGAACAACCAGAACTGCCATCAACTGAGAGATGGGTAAGGCTAAAGGTAGAGAGCAGACTAGGTGAAACGCTGGGAGATCAGTTCAGCTGTGCTCATGTGAAATTAGAGATGCTGATTAGACATCCAGGTGGAAATAGAGAAAGGCAGTTGGACATACAAGTCTAGAATTCATAAGAGGGGTCTATGCTAAGATGAAAAGTTCAGAATCATCAGCATATAAATGGTGTTTAAAGCAATGAGACTAAACAAGATCTCCCAGGGAGTAAACATAAAAACAACGTCAAGGACAGAGCCCTGCCACATACTTGAGGCACTTCCAACAATGGGGTCAGGTTCTCTCCTCTGGGTTCCCACCCACTCCAGAATAACCCCTGCCTGACTCCCAGGTCACAGATGATGACACTGTATGGTTACTGGTCACTGTTATCTTCATTAGGCTCACTTTACTGATGATGGATTCACTTCTTGGGTCACAGCACATCCTGTACTTAGGAAGTGGTCCACGCCAGGCTAGTACAGCTTTAAATTACATCAAATGAGTGCTTCCCAATTGCACCCATACACAAATGGTAACATTCATAGCACACAATGGAGGAAACAGGAATTAATTCTGGTTCCAAGATATCATACAGGCTTGAAGGGATCATTACCTTGGTATATCTGTATTGTGACACAAGAATTAAGATCTAGTCTAACCAATTCTTTCCTTCTCCACCCCCTACCACCTTTTAGAGAAGTTGCTGTTAGCCTGGACTGAGGTGGGGCTGCCCCTCCAGGATGTATCTATGGCTGCCTGCAATTTCTGTCATCGGCCTGTGCACTTTGAGCTCATGAGTGAGTGGGAACGTTCCTACTTTGGGAACATGGGGCCCCAGTATGTCACCACCTATGCCTGAGAAGCCAGCTGCCTCAAAGCCCCACCCCATCTGTACTTCACATGGGACTGAGCCTCCACCTGTCCTCTGCTTTGTTGTGTGCCTCTAGCTAACTTCAGCCTGAAAATAAAGAACAAACTGCATCATTTGTAGCCCTTTGTTAGAAAGGAAAGAGCATTATATCTGACTCCTTCAGACAAGTGGCAGAGCCATAAGGAAACCATAGATCACTTGTTGGTCTGACCAACCCATTTTGCTGATAGGGACACTGATCCAGAAAGAGGAAGATATCAGCCAAAAACTACACTGTGCGTTGCATACAAAGAGCTGGGACACTTGGCAGGTTTATTTGAAATGGCTCTTCCCCAATGGTTTCAACAAAAATCCAGGGATTGACTCTTCACTGGTAGACCTGGAAACTTTATGCCCATGTAGCCCCTGAAGCCAGGAAATGGAATCAGCCCTAACTGAACTGCCTAGAAGAGAGAAATAGTTCCTCAAAACTTTGGAGGTATTTTCCAGCACACAGAATGGATGTCCTCAATCCATTATCCTCTCCTCTCCACAGTACCTTATAGAACAGGACCTACCAGCTCTATTTTCCAAGATGGGAAAGAGACTTGGCTGTAACAAGCAACTTTTTCGAGGCAATGCTCCCTATCTTTCCAGGTGATAGCACACAGAAAACATTTGTATGGCATACCTGGGTGAACTAATGATACTACTTGCCTAGGAGCCACTCTCTCTTGACATTTGTGCTCTACCTGGCAACTCTAGGGCCACTTCTTCCCACTCTATAACCCATTTTGTGGCAGCTGTGGGACACACTAGTTGGGAAATGCTGGTTTAAAGCCATGCAACCCACCTGAGCTTTCTAACACACCACACCCACCTCCCTTGCTGATCTAACTTCAGCAGCGCAGGGAACCCTTAAAACTCAACAGAGCACCTTTAAGGTGAGTACCACTCCTCCTTCCTCCCCCCTTCCTAGGAGTTGTATCATCAGGCTACAGGCAGCTGGTAAACCTAGTGCTGAGATAATGTCTCATTCAACCTCATGAAGCACATCCAAAATGTCTACAGGACATGGTGTGCTAAAACAAAAACACAGACTTTATTTAGACACAGATATATTTCTCAGCAAGAAAGAAAAGGGTTTAAAATCAACTTCCTGAGGCAACTGGTTCCTGTGCATTTCTGACAGGAAGGTGGGAAGTAGGGTGGGGAACTGGGTCGCAACATTAAAGGAATAAGAAGCTCACCAATGAGGAGGAGCTAAGCAGGAAGAAGAGAGAGTCAGAGAGGCCTTAAAGGAGAAAGAGGAAGAGGAAAGGAAGGGTTTTTCAGGAAAGTGGAAGAGGAGGAGGAATCCTTGGGGGAGAGAGAGGCAGCTTAGGAGGGAGCTGGCTTCAGATTATGTACAGGGTTGACCATGCCAGGCATGTGTACCTTGGGTTGGTTCAGCTGGGCCTGCTCCAGAGGAAGAAGTTGCAGCGGGAGGAAGGGTCAGTGGGAGGACCCTGGGGCCTGGCACACATATAGAAGTGGCGGCCCAGATTGGGTCCTGGCTTCTTCACAGTTCGCATCACACATGGCTCCCTGTGCCCCCCACAGAGGGGCATGGGCGAGGGCCCCCCCAGCACAGACTTCCAAAAAGAAGTCCGTACCTCCTTTTCATCCTTGGCCTCTGAAACACTGGCCTGCCCCTCCACCACTCTGGCCATCGCCTCCTCTTCTAAAGTCTTTGGGGTCATGAGGGCACCCACACTAGGAAGCTCCAAGATAGGAGAAACTTGGGGACGACTGGAGGATGGCTGGAAGTAGTTTGTCAGGTTTTTTTGGCCTCTGCTGGAGCCAGCATGACTTGGCCGAGGCCTGGCTGAGCGCACACGGGCTTTATTTTGGTGCATCTGTACCTGGGTTTGTTTGCCAAGTCGCAGTGCTGAATGCTTGAAAACAGGATCTTGTTTGAGACGAACCAGGAAGCGAAGGATCTTGAGCTGGGTGCCCGCAAACTCAGGGAGGAAGCGGGTGCACAGAGGTGGGCACTGTTTTGCTGGCATAGAGGACACACTCAAGACTGCACCCACGGGACAATGGTCAGAGCCCATCACCTCAGGCAGCCGGAAGGAGTCCTGGAAGGTGTCTATTACCAGGGTCCGGTCCCCCAGCACATAGTCAAGCCGGGAGCCGTAATTCAGATGGCGAGCACCACTGACTGCTGACCAGCAGGTGAATGCCCCCTCCTGCTTTGGCTGGAAGCAGCGGTAGCTATCAATGAAGGGCCGTACATGGGACCCAGCCTGGCATCCCAGGTTACTGAGCAAGCCGTCCATCCACTTGCGCCCTGGGTCCTCTTCAAAGCATTCCTGGAGAAGGGGGGAGGGGGATGAAGACAGAGGCAAAACTAGATGCCTACACCTGGAAGAGACTTAGACTAACTGCTTCATTTTTCAGACAAGAAAATGTGATTGTTCCAAAAAAGACTACTACTCAGGGTCACAGGGTCCAGAACTGGTAGAGCTGGGATTAAATGTCAAATCTGAAAGCTTGTCATTTGATTAATCAAAGCAATTCTCAGAACTGCTCACGAAAAGGATGGAAAGCAGGAAGTTAAAAGTGGTTACCTCTAGGAAGCAGGGCTGGGATTAGGACTTAAGAAAACTGTTACCTTTTCTTTTAAACCCTCTGGAACTATTTGGCTTATTTTGTGTGTCAAAGGTCTCAGAGACCATCTCTTCTCTTCCCCACAAACTCCTCAGCTGAGGAGCTCCAGAAATCCATACCTAAATACTTCCTTTGGCTCTCATCCCCAATTCACCCATCCATCCAATCCACCTGGCCCACCCATTCAATGAAAAAACGTTCAAAGAACACTGATTATGTGAAAGGCATGATACAAGGGATAAAGTGGGCACCTGAGCTCTTCCAGGGGACCAATGAGGCTTCCTTTCAGGAAGTGATCTGGAGCTGGAAAGTGAAGGCTGAGTAGGAGCAACCCAGGCAGAGGGTGTTATAAATTGAGAGTGCAGCCTCTGTAATGGGCCTGTGGAGAGAGGAAGCACAAACCCAAAAGACAAGGGGAGACCCGACTAGGGACCAGCAGACTGGCAGGAGATAACTATCATAGTCCATGTTAGCAAGAGATGATAATCACTTAGACTAGGGTAGAGCCAGAGGAGACAAAGAAAAATGAAATTAAGAGACGGTTTGGAACTAAAATCAACAGTACTCACTGATTAGCTGAATGTAGGAAATGGGGGTAGAGAGGAAGGACAATACTAACATAATTCCCAGGCTTCTGGCTATAGTAGCCAAGGGGAATTGAGGGGAGATGAAGACTACAAAAGCCAGTCTTTCGGGAAGTGGACATATTCTGCTATTTTGGAAAGACTGTGTTTGTCATGTGACTGGTACTATTAGTTCTCTTTTCCTGGAAGGAAGAATGTAAGAGGTGTACTTGAGAGATTTATGATAGTTCTGAACTAAGAAGAAAAGGCATAAAGTTATATGACACTATTGCACGAAGCAGAAAGAACAGACTGAGTAAACGTCTGATGAGAAATAAGGTAGGAAGGGACTGAAGACTCGCACTTTGTACACTCTCTTCTCTATCATACCACCACCACCACCACCATTCTTTCATTATCTCATTTCTGTTCATTTTCCCAACTGGGAGCCACATTTGTTTATGTGGCTCTTCTGCAAACTAATCAAAAAGACTCTTCCTACAGCCCCTTCTTTGAGCCAAGCCCAATGCTGAGTTGGACTATGCCGGCGTAAGTTACTAATCACTCCCCTCAGGAGGCAAGCTAAGATGAGAACTGGCTTGTAGATTTTAGTGCAGTGGTTCTCAAGCCTGACTATACAATAAAATCAGCCTGGGACCTTGTGAAATATACTGCTACCCTTGCCCCATACCCAAAAGATTCTGATTTATTTGGTCTGGGGTGGCACCAAGGTATTAATAGTCATGTAAAAGTTCCTTGTTCTAATGTGCTGTCAGGGAATGAGAACCATTGGCTTAGAAGGACTCAAAGATGAAAGGTTCATACAATAAAAAAAGACAGAGGGTACAGTGAGAAAAGTCAAAATGAAAGTAACTTTTGCAATGGACTGAGAGGAGACAACCTAGCTGGAGTGGACAGTGTGTAGGGGTACCGAGGATGCAAATAGAGATTGGGAAGAGTCCAGAAAAAGTCTTCAATCCATGCTTAGATGTTTTCTCTGCATTGCAGAGGTAACAGGGAGGTACTGAAAGTTCACAAGCAGGAAACAGTGTATTAGGGAAATGATCAAGGCAAAGTGGAATTCAAGGACCTCGAAACCTGGCCCCCAAAGGACTTTCTCACCCCATCTCTTGCCACTCACTTCCCTTCCCCTGTCAACCCCTAAGAAGAATGGGACTTGCAGTTCATCATGCATACCAAGCAAATTCTCACCTTGCAGCCTTTGCTCCAGCTAGAATGACTTCCTTCCCCCAGGCCCAAAGCTCTGTTTTACTCATCTTTTAAAATTCAACCATTTTCAGATGCCTCCCTAAGGTCTAGACTGGCCCAGGAATCCCATTTCTCCAGGCTCCCCTAGACTCCTGGCCTGCCATCTCTGCTTCAGCCCTGAAAATACCTTTCTGTAATTGGCTGGCCATAAGTCCATAGCCCCCTACCATGCTGAAACCTCTGAGGGGCCAAGAGCCAGAAATGACTGGTAACTGAGTCCTCAGCACATGGCTCAGGACCAAGCCAAGGGCCAGACAGTAATGTCTCCTGAATGAATGAACAATCCTCAGTGCTTTGAGAATAGTTATTTCAAACTAAGCTCTGCTTTTCCATGAAGGAAGCTACCCTTGGACCCAAAATCCAGCATTGGTTGGCTGGCTAAACAGAACCACAGTCAGAAGTGAGGAAAGGGGCCTGGAAGAGCCTTACCAGGTTGACTGCATCCCAGTGGTCAATGGGGCGGTGGGCTGTATTCAGGTCACCCAGAATGATCACATGGCTAAAAAACATGACATGGGATTATCAAATAGACATTCAAGAGACATTCAAGAGACATTCAGTAGTCCTGGCCCATCTACTTTCTTCTAGGACCAAGAGCTGAGATCAGTCCCTTCTCACACATTGAAGCCAAGGTGGGAGCCCACAGCAATGCATAGCAGCCTACCTCTCCAATCTTAGCATAACCCCTTGCTACATTTAATACCTGACCAACCCAATTCTGATCTCCAAAGATGACATCATTCCCTATCTGACATGATCATCTCATTGATCTCTACATAATGGCATCTTTCTGGTCCTTCAAAGTTGAACCCAGGTACTTCTTTTAGGAAGCATCCCTTGATTACTCTAACCCACCCTCACTTTCCTGTTCTTCCCTGGGACAAGACTTTTCATTTGCTCCCAGGCACTTTACCTTCTTCATCTCATTTCATCCTTAAAATTATACTGTAAGGTAGGGATTCATACACTCACTTAAAAAGAGAAAATAAAAGGAGAACTAGCCTCAGGACTCATAGCGAGTAAAAGGAGCCAGGACAGGGGCTTAGAGGTATCTGGGTACAAAACCCATATTTATATCACTTTACCTGGTCCTCACAGCTCATACAGAGCAGAGCCCATTCAGGCAAGCATGCTGGTGTCTCCAAATAGGCTGTAAAGGAACTCAAAAGACAAAGATCCCATATTCCTTCCAATGGAGCTTGACACCTAAATGGGTTGGGCACCTAGAACAAGCTCAAGTACCACCCAGGCTTACAATACCTGCCCGCTGCTAGGAGGGCTTCTGCTCGGATCTGCAGCAAGCGATAGAAACGCATTTTAAAGGACAGCCGCTCAGGTTTCCCAGCATCCGCGTGGGGGCAGTACACGTTGATTAGGGTCAAGGTCTTCTCTTTCCCTTCCCATGTCCTGAGGAAAAGAGACCCACACACAAAGAAAAGGTCATTTCCAAGCCTCCCTTTCCCCACACCATGTGGCTCCCACTTAATGGTTGCCTGTGGGATGGATATGAAGAAGGGGACAGAAAGACATGAAATGTACTGGCATGCACAGGACTTGGGGACTGACTACAGGTAAGGCAGGGGGAGGGGCATCTAGGGTAACAGCCAGGTAAACCAGGTGATGATGCTGCCATTCACAATGACAGGACACCCAGAAAAACAGCAACTTGGGGTGATGAGTTGTGCTAAGTTGCCTTTGAGGTGCCTGTGGTAATAAGAGAGCTGGACCTCCCAGCCAGTTCCCCACTGTAGGGATGGGGAACTCAAAGCTCAGAGGGGAACATGATTTGCCCGAGGTCACACAGTGAGTAACCCAGCCAGAACTAGAGTCCAAGAAAGGCAAATCTGGGACATTTTCCATGATGAATCTAGGCTTGTAAGGTGAGCCTCAGAATCACCACACTAAGAGTAGAAGCAGCAGTGCTCAGCGACAGGGGAATGTGGGCTATTACCGGATCTTGTGTTGTGTGAGGAGGGCCCGGCCCTCACTATCCAGAGCCCGAAGCTCCTCTTGGGTGAATTCATCCATGTTTCCATAGCAACCCACGTCCCCATTATGAGTGGCAAGTAGGCCACTCAGGCCTTCTTCAGCAGCCATGGGAGTAGCGCTGTCCTTACAGAAGGTGGCTACACCTGGAGACAGACAGGATACTCTGAATGGGCCTCGATGCCAACAGCCTATTGCACAGCTTGTTGCCCCCACATAGGTCACCTGAGTCATCTTCATCTACTGTGGCTGTTTTGACAATTCTCCCAACTCAAGGGCCACAGATGGCTCCCAAGAGACTGAGGCAATTCTACTCAAACCCTGGAGTCTCAGTTCCGTCGCGCCTGGAAGGCTGAGTCGGTTAAGTGCCTGCCTTCGGCTCAGGTCATGATCCCAGGATCCTGGGATCAAGCTCCGCATTGGGGTCCCTACTCAGCTCTCTCCCCCTGCTGCTCCCCCTGCTTGTGTTCTCTCTCTCTGTCAAATAAATAAAATCTTTAAAAAATTTAAAAAAACAAAAAAGCCACAGAACAGTAATAGCTAATAGTCTAAGTGTTTTACAAGGACACATGGTAAGTGCTCAAAAAATGTTAGCTATTATTATTATCACATGGACTAATTTGTTTAATCCTCATACAGGCATACCCCAATATACTGTGAGTTCAGTTCCAAAACACCACAAAAAGCAAATACTGTAGTGAAGCAAGTCAAATGAATATTTTGGTTTCCCAGTGCAGATAAAAATGATGTCACTATACTACAGTCTATTAAATGTGCAATAACATTAGGTCTTAAAAAAACAACATATATGCCTTAACTAAAAAAATACTTTATTGCTAAAAAATGCTGTCATCTGAGCTTTTAGCAAGTTGCAAGCACTGATCACAGATCACCATAACAGATATAATTTTAAAAGTTTGAAATATTGTAAGAATTACCAAAAAGTGACAAAGAGACATGAAGTGAGCAAATGTTGCTGGAAAAATACTGCCAAGAGATTTGCAACACAGGGTTGCCATAAAATCTTCAATTTATAAAATATGCAGTATCTACAAAACACAATAAAGTGAACTGTTTTACATATATGTGTATACATAAAAATATATTTATATATAGATATGTAAATTCATATACTTATTTACATATAAGTTTATATATAAGTATATGCATACATATATATATATATAACCATATATATACATACAAAACAAGGTATGCCTGTACTAGCCCTAGGTGGTAGGCATTATCTCCATTTCTCAGCTGAGAAACCTACAGCATAAAGAGGTTGACTAACCTGCCAGAGGGTACACAGCTAGGAAGTGAGGTAGGATTCAAACCCAGGCAGTCTGGCTCCAGAGCTCATACGATTAACTACCACACAGCTGACTGTGTTTCCAAAGTCAAATAGGATAATTTTACACATAAAAACTATCCTTCACGTAGCTTTATGTGACTTTAGCTCTGCGGAACAAAAGCCTGGGGGGCCTGCAACATCGGACAGAGCGAAGGGATGCAACAGAGGTAGGCCAGAGCTGCTGCCCTCATCATGACCCACGGTAACCAGCGTTAGCTCAACTGCCAGAAGAATATGAAAAAGCAGAGCTACTAGGTTAAGGGAAAGTGCCAAGATGACAGGCTTTCTGCTGACATCTGCAAGCAGAAGGACTCAGAGGTCATTCAGCAGAAGCAGAAATAGGCAAACGAGAAGAAGGAGGAACCCAAGTAGCTTTGTGGCTTCGTGTCCAACCCTCTTGACCTTCCCTGTGTACCTGGAGCCAGTCCCACCATGCTCAAGTTTTCTCCTGTAGTGCTCAGAGGTCCCAGCACCAACGGCATTCCTTTTGCCCTGAGTCTGCAATGGATCCCTTTTGCGCTTCCTTCCTCTCAGGTAGCCTCTCTTCCTGTGGACCATCCTGGCAGTGGGGGGTTACCCCTTCCCAGTATTTTTTATTTCTGTGGGGCTCACCCCAAAGTATTAAAAGCAGCTTTGTAATTTCAAAAAACTTTTAAAAATAAAAGCCTGAGTTTCTTATTAACTTCTCATCAAATACTGGAAATTCTTCACCCCCAACCTGCCTCCATCACTAATTTAAAATCCCCAGAAAGCCCCATTTACCAGAATAGCCACTGCGGTTGCGGCTGAAGCTGAAATAGGAGTTATAGCCCTCAATGATAGCCAGGGGCTCTGTCAGCACATCCCCTACAAAAAAAAAAAAAAAAAGATGTAAGATTGTGTCAGAGATAAAAGTAGGGCCCAGGACACAGAAAGGTCTGGAATTAAAGTTGTAGGCTACTTCCTTGCACACATCAGAGCCAGAGCTGGGAGGGAAAATGAAGTATCTATGATTAAAGGAGGAGCTAGAAAAGTGGGGACTAGCGAGGGAATTAATATCAGAATAAGAAGGGGGTAGGCTATGGAATGGGAGGAGGGAAATTAGGTGGGAGGAAGCCAGTGATTAGGTGAATGGAGGGAGCTGGAGGTGCAAAATGGGAATATGGGAGGGAGAACTGGAAATCTGAGCTGGGGATATGAGATAGGAGAGGGAGGCAATTAGAGGATCTGAACTGGGGATGGAGGAAAAAGTTGTTAGAGGGTCTTAGAGGGGGGTGCAAGGGAGAGGGAAGGAATGGGAGGTGTTGAGCTAGTGTGGGAGAGAGAGGGAACTAGGGGATCTAACCTTGGCGTGGGACATGAGATAGAAATTACAAGAGGTTCTGAGGCTGGGAAGGAGAAATGCGGGTAGAGCTCTAGGGGATCTGAGGAGAGAACTGAGGATCTGAGAGGGACAGGTAAAAAGGAAGAAATCAGAGAGTCTGAGCTGGGGGCAAAGATGGGGTGGGAATTAAAGGATCTGAGCTGGGGCCAGGGAAGGGAAATTGGTGGACCTAACTTGGGAGTTGGAGCTGGACAGTGTGCGAGGAGGAGGAAATTTGGGGTACTGAGCTGGGGCAGGAGAATGAGTGGGAATTAGAGGATCAGTGCGAGGAACAAGGTTGCATGGGTGAGGGAATTAAGGTTCTGCTGAGGGCAGGAGACGTAGTGGGAATTAAGACATCAAACTGGAGTGAGAAATAGGGGTTTAGGGGGAGGAGATCAGGATTCTGAACTGGGTCTAAGAGGAGGGCTCTACGGATAGAGAAATGGTAAAGTAAAATGAGATTAAGCAGGGTACAAAAGTTACTGGAAAAGATAAAGTATGGTAGGGATCCTGGATTTTTGAGCGCTCACTCGTCACTTTGGTCTCCTGAAGGCAGACGATGTCGGCATCCAGCTTGTCCAAAATGCGCCCCATGGCCATGGCGGCACAGTTGCTGGGCTCCTCGTATACCATCCCTTGCAGGGGGCTCCGGATCCCATTGATGTTCCAGCTCACCATGCGCAACATCTTGACGGCGAACTGCAACACCTCACAGTCCGCGCCCAACCTAGGGGACACAGGATGGCTGGACACCTCCAAGCAGGCCAGATCCCGCCTTCCGCGCGCACTGGCGGATACGTTCTCTTGCGCGCCACGAACTGGTCGGCGAGGGTGGGGCAGGGCTTCGATCCCCTCAGTTCTCATTTGCGGAAGGAGCGGAAGTTGATGGGGTGGTGCCACCGGCTAGGAGGAATGAATGGCAAGAGGAAGTCCTCCAGTTAGGCTCCTCCTCCTCCCGCTGCGTACGGGCCAAAGCACCAAAGTCGTATGGCTTTCCGGACTGCTCACAAGCCCCTTAGGTGCTTCCAATGACTTACAGATGGGACTTCGCCACTTTTTAAGCAGCGGAACCTTGGACGAAACCGCGCGGCAACCGAAGCCCCGCCCCCAGTGCGACTGACCTTACCTCTAAGTGCGCCACTGGCATCCTGGGAGTAATTGTTGTAACTGTGCTTGGGTGGGAGAGGGAAGGCTCGAAGGAACCGCGCAGCTTCGGGGAGCAGTAAGAAGTGTTCTAGGGAATTAGACTTAGGGGAAGGCCCCTGGCCTTATAGGGCAAGGGGAGGGGAAGAGAGGAAGCTGTCTCAAGCCCACCTTATAGCCATTATTTGTCTTGGGCCTGAACATTCCTAAGGACATGGCCCAACCACATACATGTTCGTGGCTCCATTTCTCAGATGAGTAAAATCGAGACCCAGGGTATTTAAGTGCGCTACCCAAGCTCCAGAGCAGCACTGTGTTCCAATGTACCCCATGGCTCTTCCGTATGCATTATTTCATTCTCTGGACAACCCTGTAATGGGGTATTAAGGCTAAGTATGACAGAATGAGTGAATTCACCCCAGTCTCAAAGAAGTGGTAGAGCCAGGATTCAAAGGTAGAGCCTATCTTAATCAGCTCAAGGAATACTTTCCTGAATAAGTTTTTCCTAACACCCACACACCTCCCCAGTTAGGTCTTTAACTTTGGGCCCCCACAGCACCCTCTGGTCCATTCTGTCACAGCACTTATCTCAACGCACAGCTACCATTGATTTCTGTTTCTGTCACACAACTGCCAGCCACTTGAGAGTAATGACCATGTCCGATCTATCTTGTTAGCCCCATCATCTAATCTAGGGTACAGCATATATTAGGAGTCAATAAATATTTCCTAACTTAATAAACAAACACAGGGCAAATGCAAGAGCAACAGATTAGTGACTTGTTTTTGAGAACACAAAAATAGGAAGGGTAGACATGCCCAATGTCCAAGGAAAAGCATGACTTTGCATTCTTAGGTTCCTCACCCCAAATTGCAGCATAATTTTTCCCCAGAATTCCATAGCCTTAGAGCCATCATCCTCCATGTCTGCAGAAAAGACCCAAGGAGCTGCTTTTCCACCTAGAGAACTTAAAGGTTACCTTACAGTTGTTGCCATCAGGATAAATAGCTCTGCAATTAAATAAAAATTTTAGTGCTTTGAGCTTTTTCATGCTTTGGCGGTTATTGGCTCAGGATTGAGTCCCAGGAGTGGGATAACTAGGACAAAGGAAATTAACATTTTTATTGCTCTTGCTTCATATTGCCAAATCACTGTCCAGTAAGAGATCGTGCCCATTTACACTGAAGACCAATCTGAAACTGAGCCCCGAGGAAATCCAGATCTTGCCTGTCTACATTGCTGGTTTTAATTTCCCCATTCTGCAGTTGCTTGTTAATATTAGTTCTGACCTTTGGGGCAAGGTGAACACATGGTTGGCCTGATGAGAAAAGGCTCTGGGTGGCTCAGGAACTTCTTTGACAACTAACACAGCTGATACTTCAACAGAGCGCACGCATGCCCCTCTTATCAAGGGTGCTTCCACAGCCTTTTCAAGGAACCAACCAACGACTCCAGACTCCTTCTTTGAGCCATCCCTGTACCTGCTTTGAAGGTCTAAATGCAAGAAAGCTGTGTGTCGGATAAGTAGTGATGGAAGAAAAAACCTCTAGGAGAACAGGTAGGTGAGACAGAAGGAAAAATAGATAGAGGTACACAAATCCAAATCCATTCTTTAGGCTCTCCAGAAAATTTTCTTTATATAGGGGTTACTTGAAGTACCTTAAAAGGTATGGGAAAGTTGGGGAAAAGATGATATCTGTATCTAATTATCTATCTATCTATCTATCTATCTATCTATCTATCTACCTACCTATGTGTCATCCATCCCCACCTGTCTTTGTGGAACACTGACTAAAAAGGCAGTTCCCTAGCACCTTTAGAAGTCTATCTTGATCTATTCCAGTTTTGAGTGAACTGGATGGTAGGGATTACATCTCTCACCCCTCCAATGGTGTATAAAGTAGGTCTGGTTTGCTGTGGCACTTTGAACAAGATTTTCGCCTTCTCTGGGCTTCAGTAACCTCCTTACTAAAATGGAAATTGAAGTCCCTGGCCTACTTCCTTCAGAGGGCTGTCTCAAGATGAAGAGAAGTAGGAAAACAGGAACCAAATTTTGGGAGATGTTTCAGGAATTCCATGCTCTGTCTGAGATTAGTGATCCTGCTTTTTCTTTTTTCTGTAGCCTCCACAGGCAATACCACCCACAGGCTTCCAGCTGTTCTTCTCCCGGAATGACTGTGGTCTGTAGAGAGCCACTCCTAGGACTAGGATGCAGTGAGCCTTGGGCTGCAGACATGGGGCTGAATATAGTGGGGAGATAGTGACCCAGGGCAGTGGCTAAGAAGGAAGTGGTACCTAGGCTGCTGCCACAGAAGGCCTAATACTCATGTATCAGCACATAAACTATAAGCATGTGGCCAGCCTCCCCTGTACACCCTTACCCCCCAAAAATGCATTTATACACACACTCCCAAGAATTACTAACAGAGATACCCCATTTGTGATTTTGTAACCGATCAGTATGGTCCTAATCGTGCTTTTAATAGGATTCTCCTACACGCCCCATACTTTGGGAGGATGGTCAGGATCTGTGGGCCTCAGGAAGTCACACTGTGTGCTTTTTCTCTCTAGAGTTAACCCCATTTTAGAATTTGTGGTTCAGATCTTGGTCTTGAGTGAGTCTCTGATCCTGAGTGAACTCTTTTTCTGCAACCAGTTAATTGGACTTTTTGGGATAGGGGACTTCATTCTTTTGTTTATTCTCTTCTGCCCCATTCAAGGTTGAGAAACTTTGTAGATACCACCTTATACTTTCAGATCTAGTTAGTTTGCCCAGCCAGTTCCATGCATAAATCTCAGTTATAACATTTACCTTTCTGAATGGGGATTATTTGTCTACCTGTTCATCTCATCTAGGGCAGAGAGATATAGATTGTACAAATACTCATTGAGCAAGTGTCTCCTCTTTGCCAGGACCTGAGCTGGACACTGGAAACACTAATCACAGATAATTGAGATCTAGTCCCCATCCTCAAGGAACTTACAGTCTAGTAAGGAAGTACACAAGTAAAAACTGGTGGATACTTGCTCAGATAAATGGAAGCATATAGACAATATGAGAACCAAAGATAATGCCTGTCCCAGGTTATAGGGAAAGCTTCCCAGAGAAGGTAACATTGAACCACTTCTTGAAAAGTGAGTCAGATTTCATTGAGAATGGAAGGAAAGAGAAGGCATTTCAGGTGAAGCAAAGGCCCAGAGTTAAAAAAAAAAAAGTATATGTTATGTTTGGGAACTCAGTGAGTGAGCCAGTGCAGTTTAAGCATGGGGGTCTAAAAAGAGACATGGCTAGAGAATTATATTGGGGCTTGATTTAGAACAGCCATTCTGAGACCTTTCCATAAAGCTTGTTTAGTTCTGCTTCTGGGATCAAAGTTGATAACAGAGGAAAACAAACAAACAAACAAACAAAAAACCCAGACAAACAACACACACACAACCACAAAAGCAAAATAAAACAAAACACAACAACAACAACAACAACCAACCAGCTAGCTAGTTCCAGTTCCAGGCAATTTTAACTTGGGTTTTCAAGCCTGGACCCCAGGTTTACCCTTTCAGACCTTGCCAATAGCCTGCTAGCCTCCTATCTCAGATTTCCTGCTGCTAAAATTATCTTTCTGCATCTTGGCAGGGTCGTGAGGACAAAACTGTAAACATAGAAGGGGGTTCATGTGACTGGCTCAATTACCTTGGACAAGCTACTTCCCCTCCCTAGACCTTAGTTTCCCTATGAGACTAGTGAGAATGTTTGTAAGGAGCAACTAGGATATGGAATATGTTGTTATTTTGTGGGCAATGGAAAACATTCATGTAAAGGGTTATTATTAAGATTATTAGCATTGCAAATAAAAATGAGATATTAACTTATATCTGTCAGAATGACTAAAATCAAAAACACAAGAAATAACAAGTGTTGACAAGGATGTGGGAAAAAAAGAAACCTTCATATTCTGTTGGTGGGAATGCAAATTGATGGAATCTCTGTGGAAAACAGTATGGAGGTTCCTCAAAAAATTAAAAATAGAAGTACCATATGATCTAGCAATTGCACTACTAGGTATTTACCCAAAGAAAATGAAAACACTAACTCAAGAAGATATATGCACCTCTATGTTTATTGCAGCCTCATTTACAAAGCTAAGATATGGAAGCCCCGCAGGTGTCCATCACTAGTTGAATGGGTAAAGAAGATGTGATATATATGCACACACACATACACACACAATGGAATACTACTCAAGCATAAAAAAGAATGAGATCTTGCCATTTGCAATGACAGGGATGGAGCTAGAGAGTATTATGAAATAAGTCAGTCAGAAAAGACAAATATCGTTTGATTTCACTCATTTGTGGAATTTAAGAAGCAAACAAAGAAGAAAAAAAGACAACACACTCTTAAATACAGAGAACAGGGGCGCCTGGGTGGCACAGCGGTTAAGCGTCTGCCTTCGGCTCAGGGCGTGATCCCGGCGTTATAGGATCGAGCCCCACATCAGGCTCTTCTGCTATGAGCCTGCTTCTTCCTCTCCCACTCCCCCTGCTTGTGTTCCCTCTCTCGCTGGCTGTCTCTCTCTCTGTCGAATAAATAAATAAAATCTTAAAAAAAAAAATACAGAGAACAAAATGGTAGATGCCAGAGATGAGGCAGATGGGGGAGGAGTAGAATAGATTGAGGGGATTAGAGTACTCTTATCTAGATAAGTACTGAGACATGCATAGAATTATTGAATTATACTATATCCCTGAAACTCATATAACACTGTATGTTAATTATAATTCAATTTAAAAAGTAACACAAAATATGCAATATTGCAATTTTGGTAAAAGAAAAAAAACAACTCAGTAACTAGCAAAGCCAATGCTGAGGAAAAAAAATATTAGCATTGGCAGAGTAATACTTATTAGGAGAGTTTTTAGGATTAAGAGAGTTGTATCTCTTCCAAAGCCTAGTTCTGAGACTCTAAACGTTCCGAGATCATTTGGAATACCATATTCTTAAATCAAGCTAAATTGATCAATTAACCAAAAAAAAAAAAAAAAGCCTTGGACTGGGAAAAGCAGATCCCCAGTGTTCTACTCCTGACTTGGGCACTTGGTTGCTACAGGACCTTAGGAAAATATTTCCCCTCTCTAGGCCTCCATTTTTTTTTTAAGATTTTATTTATTTATTCGACAGAGACAGAGACAGCCAGCGAGAGAGGGAACACAAGCAGGGGGAGTGGGAGAGGAAGAAGCAGGCCCATAGCAGAAGAGCCCAATGTGGGGCTCGATCCCACAATGCCGGGATCACGCCCTGAGCCGAAGGCAGACGCTCAACCACTGTGCCACCCAGGCGCCCCTCTAGGCCTCCATTTTCTTACCAGAGAAGGTTGGATGAAATGATTTTTAGGGCCTTCTGTATCACAAAACCAAAAAAGTAAAAGTAAATTTATCTTTCTAATTGATTGGCAGGAGCTCTTTATTATAAATGTTAACCCTTTGTTATATGTTATAAATTCGCCTTATTGTTTCTTGTATACCCAGCATTACATTAGAAGGTTCAGATTAGCCAAAGAGGTGATTATCATTTACTTCACAAAGGGAATAGGTGTTAACTAATGTATTTTGAACATTTCCCAGGTTGCTTTATGTGTGTTAACACGTTGAGTTTTCAACAGCCTTAAGTAGGTAGATACTCTTATCAGATGAAAAAACTGAGGCACAGAAAAGTTCTGCCCAGGATCTCATAATGGGGGAGGAGGTGGGATTCCACTCAGGTAGTATGACTCCACAGCCCATTGCTGTTAACCACTGTGAGTCTCTGCCTCAGTAGATTCATTTAGATGGGCATGCTCCAAAATGTATTGAAGGTTTAGAATGATTTATACACAACTGGAGGGAATCTAACTTTTGTATAGACTAGGATACTGAGAATAAACTTTTAGGGAACTTCTTAAAAGGCAAAGTACAGCAGAGAGCATTGGAGGAAAGGGATTGGAGATTTCTATACCCAAGAGCTTGTTCCCCATGTCGCCCAGTTCAATGGAAGAAAGTTGAGATTCCTTGTAGCCAATCACTGGAGGTTCATCAGGGGGTGGGAAGGTTGCAAAAGAATGAAGTAAGAGTACACTTGGACATATTCCAGGTAAGCTGTGTCATTACATGTGCTCTTTCCCCCCAGGGGAAGGGGGAAGGTAAAGTAGACACATCTGGGTGGGATGGGTCTGGCCTATGGACTTGTCCTACTTTGAGGTCATTGCTCCCTGCTCCCCAAGCTCAGCCTGCTGCAGCCTTCACCCTAAGCCTCCATCGCCACAGCTTGGCATGAAGAACTGTAGTCAGTTTCTGGATCAGATCATGATGCCTTTCTCCCTAGGGTACCTAATGGCAGCTGGCAGCCATGTGTTAGGTGTCAGGTTTACTCTAATTTATTTAGCCTTGGCTGGGGAGAACATAACGATCAGATAGTGCCCATCGCTCCCAAGAGTGCCCCCAAGCAACACATTTTAGAAGGGAGAGGCCCTGTGGTAGGAAAGGCAGCAGAATTCAGGGGAAGACAACAGTAGCAATAACATTTTGGGTGGGGGGAAACAGTGAGACAATGAACCTTCTACTTCCAGATCTGGTTTTTGATTGCTAGCTCAAAACATTGCATTTTTCAGTAGGGATTTTGTTTGTACTTGAGAACCTTGAATTTCTGATGTGGATCTCTGATTCTGGGTTAGAACTTGACATTCTACTTGGGCCCATTTTTTTTTTATTTTGAAGCTATAAAGGCTGCTGAGAACTGCCTCCATCACCTTTACCTTTTCCACCCTACACAGGACATATGCACATGATCTTTGATCTTTTATTTGCATACTCTACTAGTCCTGTCTTCATTGGAGGGAAGTAACTGGCCAGACCTAGGCTGTCTTGCTGGCTGCCTTCCTTGCTGGGCTCCAACTTATCTCCTATGTACACAGCCCTTGGAGTTCAGAGGCCTCTGCTGACCTCTGCCCAACCTCTCTCTCTTCACCCAAGCCCCCACTGGTACATACAGGTGCAGAGGCAGGCAAGTCAGGCAAGGACTAGGAAAGAGGAGAGGGGGCTGGAGACAGGCTGCCAGAGGGCTCAGAAGCCCAGTGCACCTCCCTGTCCCAACTCTGTCCACCTGCTGCTGTGGCCACATTAACAGAAGAGACAGCTAGTAAGACAGAAAGTGAGGCGCAGTACCTTGTGGACAGTGGTGTCATTAGCTGTGACGCCTAAGATGTCTCGAGAGATGGGAGAGCTAACCCAAACCAGGTTGCAGAAGATCTGGATTCCACACAGCAGTGGCAGCAGTGGGCTACAGCGGAGGAGGGGCTGTAAGTGTGGTTTGCTTTCATGGGCTTCAAGGTGGGTGGTGGTAGAGTGGGTGTAGATGAAGAGCAATGACATGCCCCCTCCCACAGCTACCCCCAACCCAACCTGAAAGTTGGACTAGATAAGCAGCTGAATGAAAGAGCTGTAGAACAACAAAAGGATAATGTCAGAAAAGATAGAGAAAGAACAAGAGAAAGACAGAAAGAGGGAGATGAAGGACAGAGAAAGAATGAAGATTAGGTAAAGACCATCTTAGTTAAAGGGATTTTTGATTAGGTACTTTTTTTTTCTGTCTTATCCAGAGCTTATTTGAAATGCTTCTTGTTTGAAATTTGACATTTTTAGTTTGTAATTGTTCAGTGCTAGCATAGAATGTTTCATTTTGGTGACTTCACTGAAGTGTCTAGAAATTGGTCCTGTCTGATAGTGCTTGGGTGAAATAAGGTAATAGTTCCTGGCATAATTTTTCAGGGAACAGGTGCTGGATATACAACAGTACCATGCCATTGGTCAGTTTTGCTCCTCCCTTTTCTCAAGGCTCTTCTAATAAGTCTATACCTGTCTTAAGCTGGGAAAGTCTGGGTGTCCTGTCTCCTGCATTGCCTTCTTGGCACACATGGACACTTTTGCTGCTCTGGGAATTTGAGAGAAAAATCACTCAGCCTCTCAGGAACAGGCCACTGTGTAATGTTCACTTTGAAAATTTCAGAAAGCAGGGACAAAGGAGAAGCAAACAAAACTTGTAAATATTTTTTTAAAACATGGAAGTATACCATTTCCCATAGATAACAGGGGATGGTTGTAGACCAAGTTGCTTCCAGCCCAAGGATAATGGCTTGAGGAGCCATGAGGTAGGCAGAGGTAAGACAGCTGTGGACTGTGGGACCCAGACATCTTGAGGTCCAGCTGACCAAGCTTCCATTATGCTAATGCTAGAGGAGGTCCTGGCTCAGTGCTATCGGGAGGAGAGGGAGTTGCTTAGAGAATACAGGAAGATGTAGGATATTAAATATGGCATGTAATATGTAAGATGTAGATGGAGGAAGAAGAGGAAGAGGCAAAAAAAAAAAAAAAAGCCCAGCCTCCTGTTCTCTTTCCTTCTCTCCACCAGCAGTTTCACTCACTCATCTAGAAATCTAGGAGCCTGGATGAGACAGAATCAGGAAAGCCAGTCTCTGCATACCTGGGTCCTTCAGAGTTAGGACCCTTATATTCCCATGAACTGTTTCAGGTTGCAGAAATAATATACATAAATCACCTAATATTGTCTCTGTCACACCGAGGTGCAAAACAAATATGTGCTCACTTTAGTTCTGAGCCTCTCTTTCCTCTGCTTCAAAACAGAACTAGTAACTATTTCTCACACTGTATTGTTGGGATGATTCAGTGAATCAGAGGTCTGGATCCAGACTGCCTAGGTTTGAATCCCAGCTCTGCCATCTCCTGCCTCTGTGACTTTGGGCAAGTCTCTTTTCCTCCCTGTGCTTCCATTTCTTCATCTGTAGAAAGAAGTGAATAATAGTGTTGTTATGAAGATTAGAGAGTAAAATATATAAAATGCTTAGAATGTCCAGCTCATAGTAAGTGCTCCATAAATGTTAGTTATTATTTAAACAGGAAGGTGGGTGTGTAGTCTTTCTTCCCATCATATCCTCAGCACCAAGCTCAGAACCTGGCACGTAGCAGATGTTTAATGCTTTACTTCCACTTGGTCTACTACTCACCATAGGCAAGCATGGGCTCTGTGCACAAGACGGTTGCTCATTAGTGATTGACTGAATTATGTCAGACCACAGACACAATAAACTTAGTGTTTGCCTAATCCTACCCTGGAAAATGTCTGCCTCACCTCCCTTGCTGGGGAGTCTATGTACCACTGAAAGATCTGAATCATCTTTTGCTTGGAGCATCCTCTCTAGGCCTGCCTGGTTCCAAAGGGGACAGTGGGTGAGGAGATGAACACAATCAATGATGTTCTGAGAATTAAATGCATTAACATGTGTAAAGTGCTTGAAAAGCTGTGTATGTTCATCTGGACTTGTTTTCTCATTCAATGTAATGTTTTATGTGCCATCTGTATTATTGTTGCGTGTAGTTATATTGTTTATTCTCCTTGCTGTGTAGTACTATATTTTGCAAATACCTCATGGTTTGTTTATCCATCTGTTTTTTAAAAGATTTTATTTATTTATTTGAGAGAGAGAGAGAGTGAGAGAGGGAGAGATCACAAGTAGGGGAGAGGTGCAGAGGGAGAAGCAGACTCCCCACTGAGCAGGGAGCCTGATGCTGGGCTCCTTGCAGGCTCCTGGTATCAGGACCTGAGTAGAAGGCAGCTGCTTAACCAACTGAGCCACCCAGGTGCCCCTATCCATCTAACTGTTGATGCAAATTTAGGTAGTTTCTAGTTTGGGGTTATGACTGCAGTAAAATTTTTTTTCTGCATAAATTTTGGAATCGGCTTTTCAAGTTACTCACACACACACACACACACACACACACACACACACACACACACAGAATTTTGGGATTTTGATTGGAATTGCTTTCAATCTGTAGATCAATTTAAGGACAGTTAACATCTCCGTGGCATTGAGTCTTCTGTAAACTATGCCTCTCCCAACTATTTAAAACCTTTTCATGTTATTCGAGTGAAGTTTTATAATTTGAAGGGACTTGCACATCATTATAAGAAATTCCTTTATTTCTTGTTGCTATTGTAAACAATACCTTTTTAGAAAATTACATTTTATAGCAGTTTATTGCTAATATATACAAATATAATTGTAGTTTTTGTGTATTGCATTTGTAACTAGAAAACCTGATAAACTTTCTTATTAAGTTTGAAATTTATGTGTAAATGACAATTTTCTTTTTTCACCTCCCAGTTTTATATTTTTGTATCTCTTTTTCTCTGAGACTGCACTCCTAGGACCTCTCATCTCCAACACAGACACACCATTTTAAGTACAGTGCTGAATAGAAATGTTAATAGTGTGCATTGTTATGTTGATCCTAATTTTAAAGGGAATGTTTTTAGTTTCACCATTGAGTAAATTTGCAGTAGCTTTTTATAGATATCATTTAATAGGTTAAGGAAGTTCCAGTTTATTCTTAGTTTGCCAATAGGATTTTTTTTAATGAATTTTATTAAAAGTGTTTTCTCTATTTCTTGAGATGGCATGTTAATTTTCTATTTTAATTTGTTAATGTGAATTATACTAGAGATGTTTCTTGTGTGAAACTGGTCTGGCAGTCCTAGGATAAATAAAAACTGCTGGATTTAGTTCATCAATATTTTATTTAAGAATTTGGTATTTTGTTCATGAATGAGCTAGGTTCGTAACTTTTCCATGGTTCTCATGTTTCTATATTTGATTTTAGTGACATAAAATGAAGTGGGAATGATTTCCTTTCATTCTATTTTGTGACAGAGGTCATCCAAGGAACTATGTGTTCTTTAAATATTTGGCACAACTTCCAAATAAAAACATCTGAGCCTGCTATCTTCTTTGTAAAAAAATTTTTAACTGATATAATCTTT
Organism: Ursus americanus; assembly: GCF_024610735.1. Classification (NCBI taxonomy): domain Eukaryota; kingdom Metazoa; phylum Chordata; class Mammalia; order Carnivora; family Ursidae; genus Ursus; species Ursus americanus. The sequence continues at coordinate 76,861,206 of NC_142164.1, forward strand.
TAAATGGTTATAGAATCATTCCAGTAGCTATTTCTACTTGTTAATATTGTTAAGTTATGGTTTTCTAGAAATTTTTCTATCTTAATATCACTTTTCAAATTAATTTGCTTGAAGTTCTTATAGTTGGATTTTTAAATGTTGCATTTGCAGTTATGTCCTCTCTTTTGTTCTAATATTGTTTATTGGTATCTTCTTGTTCTCGCCTTGATCAATCTTGCCAGAAGTTTGGCACTTTTACAAGTTTTTAAAAATAATCAACTTTTGGCTTTTTACTTTGCCGTTATGTCTTTGTTTTCTATTTAACTTTTTTTTCTTATCATTCTATTTCTTTCACTTTCTTTTGATTTTTTTTTTTAACTTCTGGAGTTAGATACTCAGCTCATTATTTTTCAGACTTTCCTGTTTTTGAGGATAAGCCTCGGATGCTATAATTTACCTACTAAATAGGGCTGATAAAAAAAAATAAGACTGATATTCTTCAGATGCATAATTGTATGGACATAAGGATTTTAAAATATTTCCAGATTATTTGGTAAATAAACACTGTTCCTGGCTTTCCTAGCTTCCCCACCACTTAACCGCATTGCCCTGGGCACCTTAGCCCTTTACTCAGGACTGCTGGGACCTACTAATCACCATTTAGCAACTAAAGGGTTAATGCCTGACACAGCAGGAGGCCTCCAGGAATTTCGTGCCTGTCAGCCAGCCAGCTTCTGTTTTGACAGTTCAGTGCCCCTGCCATTTCCAGTTTGATTACATTCTTGTCAGAGAACAAACTTATGATTTCAGTTCTTTGAGACCTATTTAGATATGCTTTATGGGCCAACAAAAGGTCGCTTTTGGTAAATGTTCCATAAGCACTTGAAAAAATACACATTTTATAGTTGGGTTTAGTGTAGTATATACTTCAGTTACGTCATGTTTGTTAATCTAGCTTAAATGTTCTACATTCTTCTGGGGTATTGTCTACTTTTGATATGAAAAATTCATCGCTGTCTCCTTGTTACTATGCCAGTTTTGAAGCTCTGTAAATAATTATTAAAAAATTTACAACAGCTGTATCTTCCTGGTGAATTTAATATTTTATCAACATGTAAGGAAATTATTTCTGGTAATTTAGTATCTTTGGCATTTTGCCCTAGAATCAAGTGTTTTTCTGATATTATTACATTACTTTTATTTAGCTTAATATTCGCTTGGTATAACTTTTCCTGTGCTTTCTAAAAAATTGTTTTTGATAGAGATATAATTCACACTGTGAAATAAATCATTTAAAAATATACAATTCAGTGGTTTTTATTATATTTACATGGTTGTATACTATCACCAGTAATTCCAGAACACTTTCAACACCCTCAAAAGAAACCCCATACTCTTTAGAGTCATTCCAGATCCCCCTTTCCTTCAGCCCCTGGCAACCACTAATCTGTTTATTGTCTCTATAGATTTGCCTGTTCTGGACATTTCCTACAAATGGAATCATACAATATGTAGCCTTTTGTACCTGCCTGTTCTCATTGGGCAAAATGTTTGCAAGGTTAATCCATGTAGTAGCATGTGTAGGTACTTATTTTTATAACTGCATGATATTCTACTGTATGGCTATACTACATCTGTTTATCTACTCATAAATTGATGGACATTTGGGTTGGTCCCACCTTTGGCAATTATGAATATGCTGCCATGAACATTGTTGTGCAAGTTTTTGTGTGGACATATGTTTTCGTTTCTTTGGGATGTATGCCTAGGAGAAGAATTGCTGAGTCATCTGGTAACTCAATCTATGATGCTTTGAGGAACTGCCAAACTGTTTTTCAAAGTTTTACATCCCCAAAGCAACATACGAGGGTTCTAATTTCTCTGTATCTTCACTAACACTTGTTATTGTCCATTTTTTTAATTATACCCATCTTGAGTATGAAATGATATCTCATGATGCTCATTTGCATTTTACTGACTATGATGTTGAGCATCTTTTCATAAACTAATTGGCTATTTGTATATCTTCTTTGGAGAAATGCCTATTTTTAAATTGGATTACTTGTCCTTTTAAAAATATTTATTTATTTATTTATATTTATTTATTTATTTGAGAGAGAGAGTGAGCGGATGGGAGGGGCAGAGGGAGAGGAAGAGAAAGAAACTTTAGCAGACTCTGCACTCGGTGTGAAGCCCGATGTGGGGCTCAATCTCATGACCCTGAGATCATGACCTGAGCCAAAACCAAGAGTCAGACACTTAACTGACTGTGCCATCCAGGTGCCCCAAGAGTTGTCTTTTTGTTAAGGTTGATTTGTATGAGTTGTTCATATACTCTGAAAATTAGAGTCTTATCAGATATATGATTTGCCAATATTTATTCCCATTCTGAGTTGGTTTTTCACTTTCTTAATAGTATCTTTGGAAGCAAAAAAAAATTTAAAATTTTAATTTAATTTTGATGACATCCAATTTACCCATTTTTTTTGTCATTTCTTGCTTGTGCTTTAGGTACCAGATCCCAGAAACCAATGTCTAATCCAAAGTTATTGGGTTTTTTTAGTTTTTATTTAAATTCCAGGTAATTAACATACAGTGTGATATTAATTTCAGGTGTACAATATAGTAATTCAACACTTCCATACATCACTTGTGCTCATCACAACAAGTGCACTCCTTAATCTCCATCAACAATTTCACCCATCTGCCCTGCCCCCTCCACTCTGGTAACCATCAGATTTTTCTCTATAATTAAGAATCTGCTTCTTGCTTTGTCTCTCTCCCTTATTTTTTTCTTTTGCTTGTTTTGTTATTTAAATCCCACATATGAATGAAGTCATATGGTGTTAGTCTCTCTATGACTGACTAACTTTTCTTAGCAGTGTATTCTTTAGTTCCATCCACATCATTGCAAATGGCAAGATTTTATTCATTTTTATGCATGAATAATATCCTTTTATAAATATATAACACATTTTCTTTATCCATTCATCAATCAGTGGATAATTGAGTTGCATCCATACCATGGGTATTGTAATAATGCTGCTATAAACATAGGAGTGCTCTTGTATTCTTTGGTTAAATACCCACTAGTGCCATTGCTGGATCATAAGGTAGTTCCATTGTTAACTTTTTGAGGAATTTCCATACTGTTTCCACAGTGGCTATACCAGTTTGCATTCCCACCAACAGTGCAAAAGGATTTCTTTTTCTTCACATCCTTTTGAACACGTGATATTTCTGGTGTTGTTGATTTTAGCCAGGCTGACAGGTGATATCTTATTGTAATTTTGATTTGCATTTCCTGATGGTAAGTGATGATGAACATGTTTTCATGTGTCTCTTGGCCATATTTGGTAGAATTTACCTGTGAAGCCATCTGGTTCTGGACTTTTGTTTGTTTGGAGTTTCTTGATTATTGATTCAGTTTCTATGCTGGTTATTGCTCTGTTCAAGTTTTCTATTTCTTCCTGTTTCAGTATAGTAGTTTATATATTTCTAGGAACATATCATTTCCTCTAGTTTGCCCAATTTTTGGCATATAGTATTTGTATTTCTGTAGTGTTGGCTGTTATTTCTCCTCTCTCCTTTGTGAATTTATTTATTTGAATCCTTCCTCTGTTTTTCTTGACAAGTCTGGCTAGAGGTTTATCAATTTAATTGATTTTTTCAAAGAACCGTCTCCTGGTTTCATTGATGTTTTCTTTTTTAAATTTTGTATATCATTTATTTTTTTATTTAAATTCAATTAGCCAACTTATAGTACATCATTAGCTACAGATTTAGTGTTCAATAATTTATCAGTTTCATGTAACACCCAGTGTTCATCACATCATGTACCCTCCTTGATGCCCATCACCCAGTTACCCCACCTCCCCACCCACCTCCCCTCCAGCAACCCTCAGTTTGTTTCCTAGAGTTAAGAGTCTCTCATGGTTTGTCTCCCTCTCTGATGACTTCCCATTCAGTTTTCCCTCCCTTCTCCTATGATCCTCTGTGCTGTTTCTTATATTCACATATGAGCGAAACTATATGATAATTGTCTTTCTCTGGTTGGATTATTTTGCTCAGCATAATACCCTTCAGTTCCATCCATGTCGATGTAAATGCTAAGTATTCATCCTTTCTGATGGCTGAGTAATATTGCAGTGTGTGTGTGTGTGTGTATACACACACACACACATATATATACCATACACACATATATATACCACACATATATATACCACACATATATATACCATACACACATATATATATACACACATATATACGTATATATGTATATATACATATATATATGTATATATACATATACATATATATACCACACATATATATACCATACACACACATATATATACACACATATATACCACACATATATATACCACACATATATATACCATACACACATATATATACCACATCTTCTTTATCCATTCATCTGTCAATGGACATCTTGGCCTTTTTCACAGTTTTGCTATTGTTGATCTTCTGCTTAGATGATCTGTCCTTTGCTGTGAGTGGGGTGTTAAAGTCCCCTACTATTGTTGTATTATTATCAATGTGTTTTTAAAATTTGGTCATTAATTGTTCTACATAATTGGCTACTCCCAAGTTAGGAGCATAAATATTTATAATTGTTAGATCTTCATGTTGGATAGACACTTTAAGTGTGATGTACTGCCCTTCTTCATCCCTTACTACAGTATTTGGTTTAAAATCTAATTTGTTGGATATGAGGATTGCTACCCCAGCTTTCTTTGGATGTCCATTAGCATGATAAATGGTTCTCCACCCCCTCACTTTCAATCTGGAGGCGTCTTTAGGTTCAAAATGAGTCTCTTGTACACAGCATGTGGATGGTCTTGCTTTTTTATCCAATCCGATACCCTGTGTCTTTTGATTGGAGCATTTAGCCCATTTACATTCGGAGTAACTAGTGAAACGTGAATTTAGTGTCATTTTATTGCCTGTAAAGTCCCTGTTTCTGTAGATTGCCTCTGTTTCTTTCTGGTCTATGTTACTTTTGGGCTCTCTCTTCTCTTAGAGGATCCCCTTTAATATTTCTTGCAGGGCTGGTTTAGTGCTCACATATTCTTTTAGTTTCTGTTTGTCCTGGAAGCTCTTTATCTCTCCTTCCATTCTGAATGACAGCCTTTCTGGATACAGTATTCTTGGCTGCATGTTTTTCTCATTTAGTACCCTGAATATATCATCCAGCCCTTTCTGGCCTGCCAGGTCTCTGTGGATAGGTCTGATGCAGACTGATATTCCTACCCCTGTAGATAAAGAACCTCTTGTCTTGAGATGCTTTCAGGATTTTCTCTTTATCACCGAAATTTGCAAGCTTCACTATTATATGTCAGGGTGTTGATCTATTTTTGTTGATTTTGAGAGGGTTCCTCTCTACCTCGACTGGCATGCCTGTTTCCTTCCCCAGATTAGGGAAGTTCTCAGCTATGATTTGCTCAAATATACCTTCTGTCCCTCTCCCTCTTTCTTCTTCCTCTGACACCCCAATAATTCTAATATTGTTTCACTTTATGATATCGCTGTTTTCTCAAAGTCTCCCCTCATGGTCTAATAGTTGTTTTTCTCTCTTTTCCTCATATTCCTTCCTTTCCATCAACTTGTCTTCTATGTCACTGACTCTCTTCCACACTCACTCCCCTCTCTTCAGTAAACCTTCAGGGATAAGCAGTCTTCACTTTTGTGTGTGCCAAACTCTGCAGTCTCCTGCAGTGCACGCCCACACTGATCCTCCCAGGGAAGGTGGAGGATTGCTGCATTTCTGTCCTTTGCAGCATCCCTCCCTGGACAGTGGTAACCCAGTCATGCATGCTTCTGCACCATCACTCCCAGGGGAAGGCAGAGGGTCCTCGCATTTCCACTGTTTGCAGGACCCCCACACGGAGAGCTGTTGCCCAACTGAAACTGAGCTGTGGTTCATGGTTTATGGCAAACCGAGTTGAGAGCCCCCTCCTGGGCTCACTGACCCTAACTGGTTTCCCCACTCCAATGCTTGGGAACTCTGCTGGCTCAGGCATGCTTGTTCTTTCTCTGACGCTGGGGATCCTGAGACCACACTGTCCCACCTAGGATTCTGCCCTGCTTCACCACCTGAGCACCTTTTAGGTAGGGACATCTTTCACTGGAGCAGATTTCTTTTTTTTTAAGATTTTATTTATTTATTTGACAGAGAGACAGCCAGTGAGAGAGGGAACACAAGCAGGGGGAGTGGGAGAGGAAGAAGCAGGCTCCCCGTGAAGGAGCCTGATGTGGGGCTTGATCCCAGAATGCCGGGATCATGCCCTGAGCCAAAGGCAGACGCTTAACGACTGAGCCACCCAGGCACCCCTGGAGCAGATTTCTAAAGGTTCTGATTTTGCACTCAGTGACTATATCACTTTCCTGTAGCTGGCTTATGGAGGCTCCCTCCCCCCAATGATTATCTTCCAAAATATTCTCTCAGATTCATTTTCTGTACCTCCTTCCTTGCAAAAAGTGGTCACTTTCTATTTGTAGAATTCCAGCAATTCTTTTCTTAAATCTCAGGTTGAATTAATAGGTGTTCAGAATGGTTTGATAGTTACCTAGCTAAATTCAAAGGACCAGATGAAACGAGGTCCCCTACTCTTCCACCATCTTGCTTCATCCCCTCTAGTTTTGTATATCATTTATTTCTGCTATAATCTGTATTATTTATTCCCTTCTGCTGGTTTTAGGTTACTTTTTTGTTCTTTTCCTAGCTCCTTTAGGTGTAAGGTTCATTTATTTTTTTTAATCTGAGATTTTTCTCGCTTCTTGAGGTAGGCCTGTATTGCTATATACTTCCCACTTAGGACTGATTTTCCTGCATCCCAAAGGTTTTGGACCATTGTGTTTCCATTTTTCAATTGTTTCCATGTATTTTTAAATTTGTTCTTTGATTTCTTATTTTATGCATACATTGTTTAGTAGCATGTTATTTAACCTCCATGTATTTGTGGTCTTTCCAGGTTTTTTCTTGTGGTTGACTTCTAGTTTCATAGTGTTTTGGTCAGAAAATATGTATGGTATGATTTTGATCTTCTTTAATTTGTTGAGGTTTGTTTTGTGGGCTAATGTGTGATCTATTCACATGTTATGTGAATGTTCCATGTGCACTTTAAAAGAGTGTGTATTCTGCTGTTTTAGGATGGAATGTTTTAAACATAGCTGTTAGACCCATGTGTTCTAGTGCATCATTCAAAGCCATTGCTTTCTTATTCATTTTCTGTTTAGATGATCTGTCCATTGATGTTAGTGAGGTATTAAAGTCCCCTATTAATGTATTATTATCAACTAGTTCCTTTATGTTTGTAATTAACTGCCTTATGTATTTGGGTGCTCCTATGTTGAGTGCACAAATATTTACAATTGTTATATCTTCTTGTTGGATTGTTCTCTTTATTATAATATAGTGTACTTCTTTGTCTCTTGTTACAGACTGTTTTAAAGTCTAGCTTGTCCTAAAGAAGTATTGCTACTCTGGCTTTCTTTTGACATCTATTTGTACGATTGATGTTTTTCCATCCTCTCACTTTCAATCTGCAGGTGTGTGAAGCTCTAAAATGGGTTGCTTATAGGCATCATATACATGGGTCTTGTTTTTTAATCCAATCTGTCACCCTGTGTCTTTTGACTGAAGTGTTTAGTCCATTTACATTCAAAGTAATTATTGAGAGATGTGTATTTATTGCCATTTTATTACTTGTTATATGGTTGCTCCTGAGGATTTTCTCTGATCCTTTCTTGTCTTTCTCTCTTTCATATTTTGCTGATTTTCTTTGGTGTTTTTTTATATCTTTCTCTTTATCCTTTGCATATTTATTGATCGTTTTGATTGTGGTTACCATTAAGTTTGTATATTATCTCTTCTGCATATAGCTATGTACATTAAGTCAATGATCATTTAAGTTTGAACCCATTCTTTTCTCCTCCCCTCCTCACATTGTAAGTATATGTTATTATATATTATATCATTTTATTGTGATTTCCTTGAATTATCTTTTACAGAAATGTTTATCTTACTGCTTTTGTGTTTCCTACCTCTAAATTTTCACTTTTGGTCTTTCTTTTCCACTCAAAGAGTCCCTTTTAATATTTCTTGCAGAGCTGGCTTAGTGGTCATGAACTCTTAGTTTTGGTTGTTTGAGAAACTCTTAGTCTCTCCTATCTGATTGATAACCTTGCTGGATAGAGTATTCTTGGCTGTGCATTTTTCCCATTGAGAAGTTTGAATATATCATGGCACTGTCTTCTAGCTTACAAAGTTTCTGTTGAAAAATCTAGCCTTATGGGTTTTCCATTGTAAGTTATTTTCTTCTTTTGCCTTTCTGCTTTTAGAATTTTTCTTTATCACTATATTTTGCAAATTTAATTACAATATGTTATGGTGTGTGTCTGCTTTTTTGATATTTTGGAGGGTTCTCTCTGTGTTCTGGACCTGGATATCTGTTTCATTCCCCAGATTAGGGAAGTTTTTGGCTATTATTTCTTCAAATAAATTTTCTGCCCCCTTTTCTTTCTCTTCTTCTGGGACTCCTGTAATACAATATTACACTTGATGGAAACACTGTTTTCTCTAAGTCTAATCTCATTTTGCATAAGTCTTTTCTCTCTCTTTTGTTCAGTGTGACTACTTTCCATTATTCTGTCTTCTAGGTCAGTATTTCTTTCTGCTGCTTCTTCCATCCTGCTGTTCATTTGATCAAGCATATTTCTCATTTTGTTCATTGTGCCCTTTATTTATGCTATATTATTCCTTATCTCTGTGTTAAAGGTCTCACTCATGTCTTCAACTCTGTTCTCAAGTCCAGGGAGTATCTTTGTAATCATTGATTTAAATTCTCTATTAGACATGTTACTTATATCTGTTTCATTTAGCTCTCTGGCTGTGGCCTTGTGCTCTTCTTTCATTTGGGGTATATTTCTGTCTCCTCATTTTGTCTGCCTCTGTGTCTGTTTCTGTGTGTTAAGAAAGTCAACTTTGTCTTCTCCTGAAAGTAGTGATTCTATGAAAAAAAAATTCTTGGAGTGCTGTCATGCAGTGTCCCCTATTCATCATAACCTAACACTTTAGGAAAGTATCTTATGTGTGTTACTTATTGTGTCTGAGTCACTTTTCCTTTCAGTGCAGTTGTCTACACTGACTGCCTGTTGGGAGCTATGCTTGCTCTCTGTGTTGTTAGTGGGACCCAGACTGTCCTGCCCTGATGGGGCATGCCTACCAGGGAACTTTGGAGCAGGGCGACACTGTTAGCAAAATTTGTACTGGGCCACTAGTCCTATGCCAAATCCTCTGAAACATTGCAATGACTGGGAGCTGTATGTCAGGGTAGCTGCGGGGTGAGAGGCTGGGCATGGTACTTGATGATATCTTGGTGGGGCTGGGCCTTGTGTACTATTGTGGTTGGGGACATGCAGCTGGGTACAATGAAGTGTTTGGGCCTGGCACCATGGCCAGGCATAGTGGGCAGCAGCAGCTGTACACCTGGCAGCTGGTCACAGCCTGTGACAGCAGCTGGGGACACATGCTGGGCATGGCATGTATTGGTGGCTGGGGTCCAAAGCTGGGTATGGTGTGGTGGTTCAGCCTGGCGTGGTCAGTGGCACAGGGCATGGTGTTAGCCATGCACCTAGAAGCTGGGCAGGGCACATATGTAGCTTTAACAAAACTTGCCCAGAGCCTAGGGCCAAAGCTATCAAGCTTGGAGTGAGTGAGTCCTCTGGAGAATTCATAGGTATGGTGCACTGCTAGTGTCTGTGTAGCCTTGCTTCCCACAGGTGTCTCTGTGTTTATGCTGGAGAGCAGGGGAGGAAAATGGCACATGCCAGCTCCCTCATTTTCAAAGATGTCCCCCAACTCATACTGTAATCAGTATGAACAGATATAATTCCTGTTTGCCCCCTGTGTTGTGTAAACTGCTGTTTTTATGTTTCTTTAAAGGTGGAAACCTAGCTATTACTTGCTCTCCCGGCTGGTCCAGTACTGTCTCAGCGGACTTTTAAATCTCTAGGCTCCAAGTGCCACCGGTTTTACAAACTCAAGGAGTTCAGCCCCTCTGAGTGTTAAAGCCAAACATTATGGGAAGTGTGAGCTCCTTAGTGTGAGGGCCTGTTTCTCTGCCCTTTCCATACACATAGCTCCCTCCCTCCTCTGGGCAGACTTGCTCTACCTTTCTGACCTTCCTAACCTTTCAGATGCAGCTTCTCTGTATTTAGTTGTGTTTGTTCTGCCAGTCTTTAAATCACTCCCTGGTTTATTGACATGGATGGGGAGGATATTTAGTTAAAAATGTGGGATGAGTGAGCTCAGGGTCTTCCTACTCCTTTATCTTCCCAAGCCCCTTATTGCTATAGTTTTTAATTAGATTTTGGAAAGTAAGTCCTCTAACTTTGTGAGATGATTTGGCTTTTCTAGTCCCCTTGAATTTCCGAGTGAATTTTAGGATCAACTTGGCAGTTTCTGCAAAGAAGTCAGCTGAAATTTAGATAAAAATTGTGTTGAATCTGTAGATCAATTGGAGCATGTTGTTTTTTAACAATAGTAAGTCTTAAGTCCATGAAAGTGAGATGCTATTCGATTTATTTAGCTTCTCTTTAATTCTTTTCAATAATTGTTTGTAGTTTTTAAAGTATAAGTTTTACATGTCTTTTAAATAATTCTATGTACTTTTTATGCTATTGTAAATTGAATTGTTTTCTTAATTTCATTTTGTTTGCTCTTGCTTCTTTTTTTTTTTTTAAGATTTTTTATTTATTTATTTGACAGAGATAGAGACAGCCAGCGAGAGAGGGAACACAAGCAGGGGGAGTGGGAGAGGAAGAAGCAGGCTCATAGCAGAGGAGCCTGATGTGGGGCTCAATCCCATAACGCCGGGATCACGCCCTGAGCCGAAGGCAGACGCTTAACCGCTCTGCCACCCAGGCGCCCCTTGCTCTTGCTTCTTTAAAGAAATAGAATTGATTTTTATATATTGATCTTGTATCCCAAAACATTGCTGAACTCATTTATTAGTCCTAGTAGATTTATTTTTTGGTTGATTCCTTGGAACTTTCTATATATAGCTACAAATATATATTTCTTCCATTCCAATCTGGATGCCTTTTATTTCTTTTTCTGGCATAATTACCCTGATAAGAACATCTAGTACAATGTTGAAAAGATAAGATGAGAGCAGACAGCCTTCTTTTGTTCCTGATTTTAGGGAGATAACATTCAATCTTTCACCATTAAGTGCACTATTAGCTCTGTGTGTGTGTGTGTGTGTGTGTGTGTGTGTGTGTGTGTGTGTGTGTGTAGCTATTTTTTATCAGGTTAAGGAACTTCCCTTCTATTCTTAGTTTGTTGCATATTTTTATCATGAAGAACTGTTTAATTTTTCAAATGCTTTCTGTATATGTATTGAGATGATTGTGTGGGTTTTGTCCTTTATTCTACTGATGTGGTGTATTATGTTACTTGATTTACAAAAGCCTAACCAACCTTGCATTTCTATAATAAAGCCAACTTAGTGACTGTGTGTAATCTTTTTATACTTTACTGAATTCAATTTGCTAGTTTCTTTTTGAGGAATTTACATCTATATTTATAACGTATTGGTCTATAATTTTCTTTTCTTCTGATATCTGTATCTGCCTTTGGCATTTCAGAAATCCTGGCCTCAAGGAATGACTTGGGAAGTATTTCATCCTCTTCTATTTTTTTGAAAGAGCTTTTGATTTTTTTTTTTGAACAGTTCCATGAAATTTTATTATTGCAAATCTCTCTAGGAATAATAACACTCTTCCTCCCCAACACCCCCCCAGTTTTATTGAGAAATAATTGACATATATCACTGTATAAGTTTAAGGAATATAGCATAATGATCTGATTTACATATATTGTGACATGATTACCACAGCAGGTTCAGCTAACATCCATCTTTTCCTATAGATACAATTAATAAAGAAAAGAAAAAAAGGGAAAAAAATAAAAATTTCTCCTTGTGATGAGAGCTCTTAGAATGAAATCTCTTAACAATTTTTATATACTATAAAGCAGTATTAACTACCGTTATCATGTTGTCCATTCCATCTCTAGGATTTATTTATCTTATAACTGGAAGTTTGTACCTTTTTGTCACCTTCCTCCAAATTGTCCTCCTCCTGCAAATGATATGATTTCCTAGTTTTTCATGGATGGATAATATTCCCTTGTATATATACCACAATATCTTTATTCATTTATCCATCAATGGACACTTAGGTTGTTTCCATGTTTTGGCTATTGTAAATAATGCTACTATGAACATGGGGATGCATATATCTTTTCAAGTTAGTGTTTTCATTTCCTTTGGATATATTCCCAGAGATGTAATTGCTGGCTCATGTGATAGTTCTATTTCATTTTTCTGAGGATTGATGTTAATTCTTTAAATGTTTGGTAGCATTTACCAAGGAAGCCATATAATCCCAAATGTTTCTTCATAGAAAGTTTTTTTTTATTTATTCAATCATTTTACTTGTTATCGATCAACTCCGATTTCTTTTTGAGTCAGTTTTGGGAGTTTGTATCATTCTCATAATTTGTATCATTCTCATAGTTCTCATAATCCATTTCATCTAAATCATCTGTTATCTTGGAATACAGCTGCTTATGGTATTCCCTTATAATTCTTTTTTTTTATTTCTATAGGGTCAGTAGTATTAACCCCTCCTTCGTTCATGAATTTATTAATTTGAGGGGTTTTTGTTGTTGCTGTATAGTTGAAGATTTGTTGTGTTAATCTTTTCAAAGAACTAACTTTTGGTTTTGTCGATTTTCTCTAATGCTTTCCTAATCTCTGTTTAATTATTAGAGTCTTCCTTCTGGTTCACATATTTGTAAATTTCCCAAAGTGCTCTCTGATATTAATTTCTAATTCCACACCCTTGTGATTAAAGAACATACTTTATATGAATGGAATCCTTTTAAATTTACAGAAGCTTGTTTTATGGCTTAGAATGTGATCTATACTGGAGAATGTTCAATGTGCACTTAAGAAGGATGTGTATTCTGTTGTTTTGGGGTGAAATGTTTTAAAGATGTCTGTTAGGACTTGTTTGTGCATAATGTTGTGCAAGTCCTCTGTTTCTCTATTGATTTTTTTTATTATGTTATGTGAGTCACCATATAGTACATCATTAGTTTTTGATGTAGTGTTCCATGATTCATTATTTGTGTATAACACCCAGTGCTCATTACAACCCATGTTCTCCTTAATACACATCACCTGGCTAACGCATCCCCCCACCAACCTCCCCTATGAAACCCTCAGTTAATTTCCCAGAGTCCAGTCTCTCATGGTTTGTCTCCCTCTGATTTCTCCCATTCAGTTTTCCCTCCCTTCCTCTGCAGCCCTCCACCCTATTCCTTATGTTATACAAAAGAGTGAAAACATATGATAATTGTTTTTCTCTGCTGGACTTATTTCACTTAGCATAATCCCCTCCAGTTCCATGTTGATGCAAATGGTAGGTATTCAACCTTTCTGATGATTGAGTAATATTCCACTGTATATATTAACCACATCTTCTTTATCCTTTCATCTGTTGAAGGGCATCACGACTTCCTCCACAGTTTGGCTGTTGAAGACAGTACTGCTATGCACAATGGGGTGCATGTGCCCCTTCTTTTCACTAGATCTGTATCTTTGGGGGAAATATCTAGTAGTGACATTGCTGGGTTATAGGGTAGCTCTATTTTTAACTTCTTGAGGAACCTCCATGCCATTTCCAAGGTGGCTGTAGCAGTTTGAATTCCCAGAAAGAGAAGAAGAGGGTTCCCCTTTCTCCACATCCTTGCTGAAACTTGCTTTTTCCTCTTTTATTAATTTTTGCCATTCTAACTGGTGTAAGGTGGTATCTCATTGTGGTTTTGATTTGAATTTCCCTGATGGCTAATGACATTGAACATTTTTTCATGTGTCTGTAAGCCATTTGTATGTATCCTTTGGGGAAGTGTCTGTTCATGTCTTCTGCCCATTTATTAAGTGGATTATTTCCTTTTTGGACGTTGAGTTAGAGAAGTTCTTCATAGATCTCTGTAATGTCATTTGTAAATATCCTCTCCCATTCCGTGGGCTGCTTCTTAGTTTCGTTGACTGTTTCCTTTGCTGTGCAGAAGCTTTGTATCTTGATGAAGTCCCAAAAGTTCATTTTGCTTTTGTTTCACTTGCTTTTGGAAACTTGTCTTGAAAGAAGTTGCTGTGACCAGTCAAAGAGGTTACTGCCTATGTTCTCCTCTAGGATTTTGATGGATTCCTGTCTCACATTGAGGTCTTTCATCCATTTGGAGTTTATCTTTGTGTATGGTGTGAGAGAGTGGTCAAGTTTCATTCTTTTGCATGTAGCTGTCCAATTTTCCCAGCACCATTTATTGAAGAGACTGTCTTTTTTCCACTGGATGTTTTTTCCTGCTTTGTCAAAGATTAGTTGCCCAAAGAGCCAAGGGTCCATTTCTGGGTTCTCTATTCTGTTGCACTGATCTATGTGTCTGTTTTTGTGCCAGTACCATGCTGCCTTTGTGATCACAGCTTTGTAATATAGATTGAAATCAAGCAACATGATCCCCCCCACCTTTTTTTTTTCCTTTTCAGCATTCCCTTGCAATTTGGGGTCTTTTCTGGTTCCATACAAATTTTAGGATTATTTGTTCCCACTCTGGAAAAAATGTCAATGGTATTCTAATAGGGATGGCATTGAAGGCATAGATTGCTCTGGGCAGTGTAGACATTTTAACAATGTTTATTCTTCCAATCCATGAGCATGGAATATTTTTCCATCTCTTTATGTCTTCCTCAGTTTCTTTCATAAGCGTTCTGTAGTTTCTAGAATATAGATCCTTTACTTCTTTGGTTAGGTTATTCCTAGGTATCTTATGGGTTTTGGTGTTATTCTAAATGGAATTGATTCCTTGATTTCCCTTTCTTCAGTCACATTATTAGTGTATAGCAATGCAACTGATTTCTGTATTTCAATTTTGTATCCTGCCACATTACTGAATTGCTATATGAGTTCTAGCAATTTGGGGGTGGAATCTTTGGGGTTTTCCACATAAAGTATCATATCATCTGCAAAGAGAGAGTATTTGACTTATTCTTTTCCAATCTGAATACCTTTTATTTATTTTTGTTGTCTGACTGCTGATGCTAGGACTTCTAGTACTATGTTGAACAAAAGTGGTGAGAGTGTTCCTGACCTTAAGGGAAAAGCTCTCAGTTTTTTTCCCCTTTGAAAATGATATTTGCTGTGGGCTTTTCATAGATGGTTTTTATAAAATTGATGTATGTTCCCTCTATCCATGCACTCTGAAGAGTTTTAATCAGGAAAGGATGCTGTATTTTGTCAAATGCTTTTTTTTTTTTTGCATCAATTAAGAGGATCATATGGTTCTTCTCTTTTCTCTTATTAATATGCTTTATTACATTGATTTGCAAATGTTGAACCACCCTTGCCTGCCAGGGATGAATCCCATCTGGTCATGACAGATAATCCTTTTAATTTACTGTTGGATCCTGTTGGCTAGGATTTTGGTGAGTATTTTGGCATGATGTTCATCACAGATATTGGTCTATAATTCTCCTTTTTCATGGGTTTGTTGTCTGGTTTTGGAATCAGTGTAATGCTGGCCTCATAGAATGAGTTTGGAAGTTTTCCATCTGTTTCTATTTTTTTGAAACAGCCTCAGGAGAATAGGTATTATTTCTTCTTTAAATATTTGGTAGAATTCCCAGGGAATCCATCAGGTCCTGGACTCTTGTGTTTTGGGAGGTTTTTGATGACTGCTTCAATTTTGTTACTGGTTATTGTTCTATTCAGATTGTCTACTTCCTGTCTCAGTCTTGTTAGTTTATAAGTTTCCAGGAAGGCATCCATTTCTTCCAGGTTGCTTAATTTATTGGCATATAGTTGGTGGTAATAATTTCTAATAATTGTTTCTATTTCCTTCGTGTTAGTCATGATCTCTTCCCTTTCATTCATGATTTTATTGATTTGGATCCTTTTCCTTTTCTTTTGGATAAGTCTGGCTGAGTTTTATCAATCTTATTAATTCTTTCAAGGAACCAGCTTTTAGTTTCGTTGATCTGTTCTACTCTTTTTTTTTATTTATTCATTCGACAGGATAGAGACAGCCAGCTAGAGAGGGAACACAAGCAGGGGGAGTGGGAGAGGAAGAAGCAGGCTCCTAGCGGAGGAGCCTGATGTGGGGCTCGATCCCATAACGCCAGGATCACACCCTGAGCCGAAGGCAGACGCTTAACCACTGTGCCACCCAGGCACCCTGATCTGTTCTACTCTTTTTCTGGTTTCTATTTCATTGATCTCTGCTCTAATCTTTATTATTTATTTTCTCCTATTTGGTTTAAATTTTATTTGCTGTTCTGTCTCCATCTCCTTTCAAAGTTGTAAGGTTAGCTTATACATTCGGTATTTTTCTACTTTTTTGAGAGATCTTTGGATGGCTTATGTATTTCCCCCTTAGGACGCCTTTGCAGTATCCCATAGGTTTTAGACCAATGTGTTTTCATTCTCATTAGTTTCCATGAATTTTTTTAAGTTCTTCTTTCCTTTCCTTTACTTTCATTCTTTAGCAGGATCATCTTTAACTTCCAAGTTTTTGAATTCCTTCCAATTTTTTTCTGGTGATTAAGTTCCAGTTTCAAAGCATTGTGCTCTGATAATAATCACAATTTTTTGATATCATTTGAGACCTGATTTGTGACCCAGTATGTGGTTTGTCCTGGAGAAAATTCCATCTGCATTCGAGTGAATGAGCATTCTGTTGTTTTAGGGTGGAATGTTGTGTAAATATCTACAAAGTCCATCTGGTCCAATGTGTCATTCAGAGCTCTTGTTTCTTTGCTGATCTTCTGCTTAGATGATCTGTCCATTGCTGAGAGTGGAGTGTTAAGGTCTCCTACTATTAATATATTATTATCAATATGATTCTTTATTTTAGTTAACAGTGGGTTTATGTAGTTGGCTGCTCCCCTGCTGGGGGCATAGATATTTACAGTTGTTAGATTTTCTTGTTTGATAGACCCTTTAAGTATGATATAGTGTCCCTCTACATCTCTTACTACAGTCTTTGGTTTAACATCAATTTTTTTCTGATATGAGAATTGCTACCCCAGCTTTCTTTTGAGGTCCATTTTCATGATAAAGGGTTCTCCATCTCTTCACTTTCAAACTGGAGGTGACTTTAGGTTCAAAATGAGTCTTTTCTAGACAGCATATGGATGGTTCCTGCTTTTTTATCCAATCTGAAACCCTGTGTCTCTTTATGGGAGCATTCAGCCCATTCACATTGAGAATAACTATTGAAAGATATGAATTTAGTGCCATTGTATTGCCTGTAAAGTCCCTGTTTCTATGGACTGTCTCTGTAAATTTCTGGTCTATATTACTCTTGCGATCTGTCTTCTTTTATAGAACCCCCCCTTAATATTTCTTGCAGGGCTGGCTTGGTGGTCATATACTCTTTCAGTTTCTGCTCGTCTTGGAAGCTCCTTGTTTCTCCATCCATTCTGAATGACAGCCTTGCTAGATAAAGTTTCCTTGGCTGCATGTTCTTCTCTTTTTTTTACCCTGAATATGTCCTTCTAGCCCTTTCTGGCTTGCCAGGTGTCTGTGGACAGTTCTGACGTCATCCTGATGTTCCTTCCATTGTACATAAGAAATCTCTTCCCCCTTTCTGCTCTAAGGATAGCTTTCTTGTCTCTAAGATTTGTAAGCTTCACTATGATATGCCGGATTGGTGGTCTATTCTCATTGATCTTGGTGGAGGCGGTCCTCTCTGCCTCTTGGACATGAATGCTTGTTTCCTTCCCCAGATTATGGAAGTTCTCAGCCATGATTTGTTCAAATATACCTTCTTGTCCTCTCTCTCTCCAAACCCTCAGGGATCCCAATAATTCTGACTTTGGTACCTTTCATGTCATCATTGATCTTTCTATGTCTGTTCTCATGGGCTTCTAGCTGCCTATCCCTATCTTCCTCAGCTTCCTTCCTTTCCATCAGCTTATCTTTTAGATCACTAATTCGTTCTTCTGCCTCATTTTCCCTGGCTGTTAGAGTAGAGGATGACTATTAAAAAAATAAAGAAAACAGGTGTTACAGAAGGTATGGAAGAATCGGAACCCTTTTAACTGTTGATAAGGTAGTAGAATGGTATGGCTTTATAAAACAGTATGGGTGTTCCTTTAAAAATTTAAAAAATATAACCACCATATAATCTAGTAATCTACCTCTTCTTATATCACTGAATATGAAATGCATTTCTTTTAGATGGTACAATGATGGATTACCTATATTTTTATCCACTCTTACAATCTCTGTCTTTAAATTTGTGTCAGTAGACCTTTTAACATAATTATTGATAAGTTAGTGCTTAAGTGTACCATTTAAAATTTTCTTTTCCTGTTAATTTTCTCTCTGCCTTATTCCTCTGCTTCTCTTTTTCTTTTCATTCTCTGGGTTACATTGGATTATATTGATATAGGTAGAATGAATCTATGACCCTTTTAACTGTTTTCTATTTATTGTATTTATTCTTCCACCTTCTTTTTTTCTGTGTTCTCTCATTTTAATTGAGTATTTTTTTGTGATTCCGTTTTATATCCTCTCTTCAGTTATTAGTGATGCTTCCTTTTAAAATATTTTTAATGATTTCCATAGGGCTTGAAATATACACTTTTAAATACTTTAAGACCATCTTCAAATAACACTGCCATTTCAGGTGTAGTGCAAGTACCATGTATGCAATTATTTGCAATTCTTCCATCCTTTCCCTTGAGATATTGCTGTTATTCATTTCACTTAATCATATGGTATAATAACCCAATAGATTGCTATTATTATTGCTTTACAAAGACAGTTATCTTTTAGATCAATTAAAAATATAAAAAATAAAAGTTTTTTTACCTTTTATTCATTTTCCCATTTTCTTCCATTTTTATGTAGATCCAAATTTCTGAGCTTTATAATTTTACTTCTGCCTAGAGAACTTTCAAACATTTCTTGCAGAGCAATTCTGCTAATGTTTTAGCTCAAACTGCTATAACAGAATGTCATTGACTAGGTGGTTTATAAACAGAAATTTATTTCTCAGTTCTGGAGGCTGGCAAATCCAAGATCAAAGTGCCAGCATATTCAGTATTTGGTGAGGATACACTTCCTTGTTGATAAATGGCTATCTTTTCACAGTCCTCACATGGCAGAAGGGACAAGAACTCTCTGAGGTCTCTTTTTTAAGGGTAGTTATTTCATTTATGAGGGTTCTATCTTCATGACCTAATCATCCCCCAAAAGTCACACTTCCAAATACATTGGGCATTAGAATTTAACATAAAAATTTTGGTGGACACAAACATTCAGTCTATAGCAACTACCAATGAATTAATACAAGTGTTTATATGAGAAGGTTTTGTTTCTTCACTTTTTAAAGAAAATTTTGCTGAGTTTCAATTTAGGTTTTTTCATTTAACACTTCAAAGATTTAATTCCAGTGTTTCCTTGCTTGTGTGGTTTCTGATGGGAAATCTTCTGTAATTCTTATCATTCTTCCTCCGTAAGTAAGTTACCTCCCCCATCCCCTTTATGGCTCCTTCAAGATTTTCTCTTTGTCTCAGAGTTTCTGAAGTTGGTTGTAGTTATAGGTACAAGAGGCTTTACATTTCTCTAGGGACCTTTTTTGTCTCTCCTCTTGGCTTTCGGGCTTTGCTTTAGGTTGTGCTTCAGAATCTCTCTCTTGAAGCTTTCCCAGTTGTAATTGCTGTTATTATTATTCAAGGATTATTAGTGTGGTAGAAAGGTGTGAGGGAAGGGTGGTGTTCTCCAGTCTTATCACAAGGTTTTAATCTTTGGATTGTACAATGGGCCTTTGATTGGGGGCTGTGTCCATTAGAAGTGTTTTTTTTTAAATGTTTTTTTATTATATTATGTTAGTCACCATACAGTACATCCCTGGTTTTTGATGTAAAGCTTGATGCTTCATTAGTTGCGTATAACACCCAGTGCACAATGCAACACGTGCCCTCCTCACTACCCATGACCAGTCCATCCCATTTCCTGCCCCCCTCGCCTCTGAAGCCCTCAGTTTGTTTCTCAGAGTCCATAGTCTCTCATGCTTCATTCCTCCTTCTGATTACCCCCCTTTCTTTATCCCTTTCTTCCCCTACTGATCTTCCTAGTTCTTACATTCCATACATGAGAGATATCATATGATAATTGTCTTTCTCTGCTTGACTTATTTCACTAAGCATTATCTCCTCCAGTGCCGTCCATGTTGAAGCAAATGTTGAGAACTCGTTCTTTCTGATAGCTGAGTAATATTCCATTGTATATATGGACCACAACTTCTTAATCCAGTCATCTGTTGAAGGGCATCTCAGTTCTTTCCATGCTTTGGCTATTGTGGACAATGCTGCTATGAACATTGGGGTACATATGGCCCTTCTCTTCACTACATCTGTACCTTTGGGGTAAATACCCAGTAGTGCAATGGCTGGATCATAGGGTAGCTCAATTTTTAACTTTTTAAGGGACCTCCACACTGTTTTCCAGAGTGGCTGTACCAACATGCATTCCCACAAATAATGTAGGAGGGATCCCCCTTCTCCACATCCTCTCCAACAATTGTTGTTTCTTGCCTTGTCGATTTTTGCCATTCTAACTGGCGTAAGGTGGTATCTTAGTGTGGTTTTGATTTGAATTTCCCTGATGGCTAATGATTTTGAACATTTTTTCATGTGTCTGTTAGCCATTTGTATGTCATCATTGGAAAAGTGTCTGTTTATATCTTCTGCCCATTTTATGATTTGCTTATTTGTTTCTCATGTACTGAGTTTGAGAAGTTCTTTGTAGATCTTGGATACCAGTCTTTTACCTGTAGTGTCATTTGCAAATATCTTCTCCCATTCCGTGGGCTGCCTCTTAGTTTTTTTTGACTGTTTCCTTGGCTGTGCAGAAACTCTTTATCTTGATGAAGTCCCACAAGTTCATTTTCTCTTTTGTTTCTCTTGCCTTTGGGGATGTGTCATGAAAAAGGTTGCTTTGGCCGATGTCGTAGAGGTTGCTGCCTATGTTCTCCTCTAGGATTTTGATGGATTCCTGTCTCACATCAAGGTCTTTCATCCATTTGGAGTTTATCTTTGTGTATGGTGTGAGAGAGTGGTCAAGTTTCATTGTTTTGCAAGTAGCTGTCCAATTTTCCCAGCACCGTTTATTGAACAACTGTCTTTTTCCCACCGGATGTTTTTTCCTGCTTTATCAAAGATTAGTTGCCCAAAGAGCCGAGGGTTCATTACTGGGTTCTCTCATTGTTCCATTGGCCTATGTGTCTGCTTTTGTGCCAGTACCATGCTGTCTTTGTGATCACAGCTTTGTAGTACACTCAAAATCTGGCACTGTGATGCCCCCAGCTTTGTTTTTCCTTTTCAACAGGTCCTTGGCGATTCAGGGCCTTTTCTGGTTCCACACAAATTTAAGGACTATTTGTTCCAGTTCTTTGAAAAATGTCATCGGTATTTTGATCGGGATAGCATTGAAAGTGTAGATTGCTCTGCGTAGCATGGACATTTTAACTATGTTAATTCTTCCAATCCATGAGCATGGAATATTTTTCCATCTTTTTGTGTCTTCCTCAATGTCTTTCAAGAGTGATTTATAGTTTCTAATATATAGATCCTTTACGTCTCTGGTTAAGTGAATTCCAAGGTAACGTATGGTTTTTGGTGCTTTTGTAAATGGGATGGATTCCCTAATTCCTCCTTCTTCAGTCTCATTATTCGTGTATAGAAATGCAACTGATTTCTGAGCATTGATTTTGTATCCCACCACATTACTGAATTGCTCTCTAACTTCTAATAGTTTGGGAGTGGATTCTTTTGGGTTTTCTATATAGAGTACCATGTCATCTGCGAAGAGAGACATTTTGACTTCTTCTTTGCTGATCTGGATAGGTTTTATCCCTTTTTGTTGTCTGATTGCTGTTGTAAGGACTTCTAGTACTATGTTGAATAATAGTGGTGAGACTGGGCATCCTTGTCGTGTTCCTGATCTTAATGGAAAGGCTTCCAGCTTTTCCCCATTGAGAATGATATTTGCTGTAGGCTTTTCATAGATGGTTTTTATGAGGTTGAGGAATGTGCCCTCTATCCCTACACTCTGAAGGGTTTTAATCAGGAAAGGATGCTGTATTTTGTCAAATGCTTTTTCTGCATCAATTGAGAGGATCATATGGTTCCTGAGTCTTTTCTTGTTGATATGATGTATCACGCTGATCGATTTGCCAATGTTGAACCACCCGTGCATCCCAGGGATGAATCCTACTTGGTTATGATGGCTAATCCCTTTAATGTACTGTTGGATTCTATTAGCCAGGATCTTGTTGAGGATTTTGGCATCCATCTTCATTAGGGAAATCGGTCTGTAATTCTCCTTTTTGATGGGGACTTTTCCTGGTTTGGGAATCAAGGTAATATTGGCCTCATAGAATGTGTTTGGTAGCTTTCCTTCTGTTTCTATTTTTTGAAATAGCTTTAGGAGAATAGGTATTATTTCTTCTTTGAATATTTGGTAGAATTCCCCAGGAAAACAGTCCAGGCCTGGAGTTTTGTTATTTCGAAGGTTGTTTATCACTGACTCAATCTCTTCATAAGTAATTTTTTTTTAGAAAATCAATTTCTTCCTATTTCAATCTTGGTAGTTTATAGGTTTCCAGGAAGGCCTCCATCTCGTCCAGATTGCTTAATTTATTGGCATAAAGCCGTTGATAAATGTTTCTAATAATCCTTCCAATTTCATTGGTGTTGGTTGTGACCTCTCCCTCTTCATTCATAATTTTATTAATTTGGGTCCTTTCTCTATTCTTTTGGATAAGTCTTGCCAGCGGTCTGTCAATTTTATTGATTCTCTGAAAGAACCAGCTTCCTGTTCTGTTGATCTGCTGTACTATACTCCTGGTTTCTAATTCATTGATTTCTGCTCTAATCTTGGTCAACTGTTTCCTCCTGCGTGTATTAGGCCTGTCCCTCTGTTCCTGCTCTAGCTTCTTGAGGTGAGAATATAAAAACTGCATTTTAGATTTTTCTATTCTTTTGAGTGAGGCTTGGATGTCTATGTATTTCCTCCTTAGAACTGCCTTTGCAGTATCCCATAGGTTTTGGACTATTGTGTTTTCATTCTCGTTGGTCTCCATAAATTGTTTAAATTGATTTTTGATTTCCTGGTTTATCGAGTCATTCTTGAGCAGGATGGTTCTTAGTCTCCAAGTGTTTGAGTTTCTTCCAAATTGTTCCAATTTCAGAGCACTGTGGTCTGAGAATATGCATGGAATAATTTCAGTCTTTTGGTATCTGTTGAGACCTGTTTTGTGACCCAGAGCATGGTCTATTCTTGAGAATGTTCCATGGGCATTAGAATAGAATGAGTATTCTTTGGTTCTAGGGTGTAGTGTTCTATATATTTCTACGAGGTCCAACTCTTCGAGTATGGCATTCAAAGCTCTTGTTTCTTTGCTGATTTCTTGCTTAGGTGATCTGTCTATGGCTGATAGTGGTGTGTTGAGGTCTCCTACTATTAGTGTATATTTATCTATATGTCTCTTTATTCTGGTTAAGAGTTGGTTTGTGTAGCTTGCTGCTCCCCTGGTGGTGGCATAGATATTTATAATTGTCATACCCACTTGTTGGATACATCCTTTAAGAATAATATAGTGCCCTTCTGTGTCTCTAACTATAGTCCTTAGTTTAAAATCCAATCTGTCTGCTATGAGAATTGCTACCCCAGCTTTCTTTTGAGGTCCGTTGGCGTGAAAGATGGTATTCCATCTGTTTACTTTCAGTCTGAATGTATTTTTAGGTTCAAAATGAGTCTCTTGTAGACAGCAAATGGATGGGTCATGTCTTTTTATCCAATCTGCAACCCTGTGTCATTATGGGAGCATTTAGGCCATTTACATTGAGACTGATTATTGAGATATATGATTTTTAATGATGCCATGTTGCCTGTACAGTCTTTGGTTCTATAGATTGTGACTTTCTGTTCTGTATCACTCTTGGGGCCTTTTTACTTTTATAGAACACCCCTTAATATCTCCTGTAGGGCTGATTTTGTGGTTACAAAATTGGTCAATGACTGGCAATTCTGGAAGGTCTTTATCTCTCCATCAATTCTGAATGACAGCCTTGCTAGATACAGGATCCTTGGCTGCATGTTTTTCTCTGAAAGAGCTTTAGAAATGCCCCCCCAACCCTTTCTCTCATTCCAGGTCTGTGTAGACAGGTCTGACGTAATTCTGATACCTTTGGCTTGGTACGTGAGAAATTTCTTTTCTCTTGGCTGCTTTCAATACTGTATCTTTGTATCTAATATTTGCGAAATGCACTATGACGTGACGTGGCGTAGGTTTGTCGTGGTTGAGCTTGGGAGGGGTCCTCTTGGACATGAATGTTTGTTTCCTTTGCTAGATTAGGGAAGGTTTCAGCTAGAATTTATTCAAATATCTCTTCTAGACCTCTGTTTTTCTCCACCCCCTCGGGGATGCCGATGATTCTGACATTGGAACATTTCATTGAGTCAGTAATCTCCCATAACCTACATTCCTGAGCGTGGATTTTTTTGAGTCCAGATTCTATTTTAGCTTTTTCTTCTACTAACCCATCCTCCAATTTGCTGATACGTTCTTTTGCCTCATTCACCCTGGCCATCAGAGCCTCTAATTTTGACTGCATTTGGCTCATAGATTTTTTAATTTCTGCCAAATTCACTCTCATTTCTGCCCTTAGAGATTCTATATTCTCATTAACATTTTCATTAATACTTTTTTCAAGTCTACACATCATATTGACCATTGTTACTCTGAATTCCATTTCTGATAATTTGGTTATATCCATATGCATTAGTTCTGTGGCAGAGGCCACAGACTCATTGTCTTTTCTTTGCTGGTGGGGATTTCTCCTTCTTGTCATTCTGATGAGGAGAGGTTGCGGGGTTGTCCAGTGCCCAAATTATTGACTGGGACCCAGGCCGTGTGCCCTTGTTTTATAGGGATCTTAGGGATGTGGGCTTCTTTTTTTTTTTTTTTTTAAAGATTTTGTTTATGTGACAGGGAGACAGCCAGCAAGAGAGGGAACACAAGCAGGGGAGTGGGAGAGGGAGAAGCAGGCTCCCAGCAGAGGAGCCCGATGTGGGACTCGATTCCGGAATGCTGGGAGCAAGCCCTGAGCCGAAGACAGATGCTTAAGGACTCCGCCACCCAGGCACCCTGGGATGTGGGCTTCTTGATTTTTGAGCCTGCCTTCTGGGGGAGGGGCCTGCCGCACTGATACTCAGGCAGCCCTATTTGGGTAGAGTCTCCATGTCCCCTGCAAGGGGGGATGGGATGGGCACACTGTGAGCCGGTATTTCCAGGCTTTTGTTCTCTGGCGGCTTTCCCTGGCAGTTTGCTGCGCCTCTTCTGAGAGTCAGAGCAGCAGTGGCTGAATCTCAGCCTCTGTCTCAGATCAGAGGGATCGCTGACCATTTTCCACAGATGTCCTGGCCACTTTAACTCTGTTCCTTTTGGTTCTGCTCTACCCTGTACCGTCCCAGGATGTGCGCCCCACAGCCAGCATCCCAGCCCTCACTTCCAGGGCCTGCGCATCTCAGTCCTTTGTGTTTCTACTACCACCAGCCGCCAGCCGCCAGCTGCCAGCCTCCCCCGCAAGCTCCCGGAGCTCCTGGTCTCAATCTGTTTCCAGTGAGCACACTGGAGTTCCGTAAGAAGTCTGGTGGCGCGCGCTCCCTGGCTCACGGTCTCAGTCTGTTCTCTCGCGGGTGCAGTCCTCGAGTCTGCCTGCTCCCCCGTGCAGGTGGCTACTGCTTACTGGCGCCTGAAATTGGCAGCTCCCTCCCCCTTCCATTTATCTTCCGATATCTGTGTGTGGTTTCATGGCTCCCTGCTTTGTACCTCAATACTCAGCGCTGGAGATGTTCATTTGTAGAGATCCAGATGTATCTTCCTGCGTCTCGTGCTGATTCCATGGATGTTCAGGCTGGTCTGGTACCTACTAGCTCCACTCAGGGGACCGGCTGAGAAAGTGGTCCCCTACTCCTCCGCCATCTTAACTCCTCCCCCCCCATTAGAAGTGTTTTGATCCTTCTCTGCCTATAGCATTGTTAGTCTATTACCTTAAAGTGCTCTCTTCTGTTGACTGTGGCTATTATTGTTCTCCTTAGGTGAGATATTAATGCTGGAGAAGTTGATGTGGGTCAGACTTTTCTTCCCCCAGCTGTTGTAAAATTTAGAATGGCAAAGTCCTTCCTTTTGGAATCCATGCATTTGTTAGGGAGAAGAGTCTAAGAGGAGTTCACAATGGATACCATTGCCCTCCTCTTGCCAGTGTCCTACTGGGAGCTCTCTTGTATCCTCAAAGTGAAAATCTTGTGGATTTCCTGAAAGAAATTTCTGCAAAAGTGTGGAGGATCCTAAGAACACAGGCCTCAGGTGCTCCTAATTCTCATGATAGTCCATAGTCTCCAGCAGTATGCCAAAATTACTATTTAATTGTTCCAACTAGTTAGTGCTTTCTGCTCCAGGTAAGTAAACTAGATGCTGTCTGTCTTAGAAATGCCTGACTTCATATCTCAGGGTGGCAGTTTTCTATATGACCTCAGTTCTCAGATGGGTCCAAGAAAAGTCCTTAATTTTCAGATTGACCAGTTTTTCATAAGGATAAGAGCACTAACTTACAAGCTGTTGGAACAGAAACGGGAAGTTCCTTGGTTATTTTATAAACCCCCAAATTAGACATTTTTATTGTCATTTTCCAAGTCCATGTTGGCTTCTTTTTACCTACATGTTTGCCATTTTACTTGTTCACCATTTCTTCTTTACTGTTAGCCTTCCTTCTGGGACCACTTTTCTTCTTCCTTATGTATATCCCATACAACCCCTCATACTGAAGGTCTGTTGATAAATTCTTTCAGTTGTTTGCTTGAAAATGTATTTATTTCGTCCTCATTCTTGAAAAGAGTTTTGGTGAATACACAATACTGACTTAATAGTTATTTTCTCATAAGACTTTGATGATATTATTCCTCTATCTCTGGTTTTCATTACTGCATTGATACGTGCATTGAAAATATAAATGTTGCTCTTATTAGGGATTATTTTTCCCTTATTACCTTTCAATATTTATTTGGTTTTAGTGCTCTTATATTTTATTATGATTTTTCTAAGTGTTGCTTCTTTTCATTTTTATTTTTTAAGCTGGGCTTTCCTTTCCTGAGCACTGATATTTTTCTTCAATTCTGAAAAATTCTCTCACATATAATTTATTCAAATGTTGCTTTTCCCACATTATTTCTATCTTCTCCTTCTGGAACTGCAATCAGGCTCATGATAGACTTTCCATTCTATCCATGCTTTTATTTCAATTTCATATTTTTATCCTTTTCCTATGGTACATTCTTTATAAATTCTTCAGAT
Source organism: Ursus americanus (assembly GCF_024610735.1). NCBI lineage: Eukaryota > Metazoa > Chordata > Mammalia > Carnivora > Ursidae > Ursus > Ursus americanus. Next base: position 76,888,708 of record NC_142164.1, read on the forward strand.
TTATCTTCAAGTTCATGAATTCTCTTCACCATTTTTAAATTTGCTGTTTAATCTAGACATTACATATTTAACTTCAATGATTTTATCTATTTTATATAAATTCAATTAAATAACATATAGTATAGTATTAGTTTCAGAGTTAGGGTTTAGTGATTCATCAGTTGCATGTAACAACCACTGCTCATTACATCAATTGCACTCCTTAATGCCCATCACCAGTTACCCCACCCCCTCATCCACCTCCCCTCCAGCAACCCTCAGTTTGTTTCTTATATTGAAGAGTTTCTAATGGGTTGTCTCCCTCTCTGAGTTTGTCTTATTTTATTTTCCCTCTCTTCCCCTATGTTCATCTGTTTTGTTTCTTAAATTCCATATATCAGTGAAATCATATGATATGTCTTTCTCTGACTGATTTATTTCATTTAGCATAAAACCCTCTAGTTCCATCCACATCATTGCAAAGGGCAAGATTTCATTCTTTTTGATGGCTGAGTAATATTCCATTGGATATATATCCCAAATCTTCCTTATCCATTTGGCTGTTGAAGGACATCTGGTCTCTTTCAATATTTTGACAATTGTGGATATTGCTGCTATAAACATTGGGGTACATGTGCCCCTTCAAATCACTATGCTGGTATTCCTTGAATAAATATGTGGTAGTGCAATTTCTGCATCACAGGATAGTTCTATTTTTAAATTTTTGAGGAACTCCCATACTGTTTTCCAGAATGTCTGCACCAGTTTGCATCCCCACCAACAGTGTAAGAGGGTTCCCTTTTCTCCTCATCCTCACCAACATTTGTTGCTTCCTGACTTGGTAATTTTAGCCATTCTGATTGGTGTGAGGTGGTTTTCTTATTGTGGTTTTGATTTGTTTTTCCTTGATGCTGAGTGAGGTTGAGCATTTTTTCATGTGTCAGTTGGTCATTTGTATGTCTTCTTTGGAGAAATGTCTGTTCATGTCTTCTGCCCATTTCTTGACTGGATTATTTGTTTTTTGGGTGTTGAGTTTGGTAAGTTCTTTATAGATTTTGGATACTAGCCCTTTAAGACATTTGTAAATATCATCTCCATTCTGTAGGTTGTCTTTTGGTTTTACAACTGTTTCCTTTGCTGTGCAAGTTTTTTACCTTGATGAAGTCCCAATAGTTCAGTTTGCTTTTGTTTCCTTTGCCTTTGAAGACATGTCTAGCAAGAATTTGCTGCAGCCAAGGTCAAAGAGGTTGCTGCCTGTGTTCTCTTCTAGGATTTTGATGGATTCTTGTCTCACATTTGGGTCTTTAATCCATTTTGAGTTTATTTTCCTGTATGGTGTGAGAAAATGGTCCAGTTTCATTCTTCTGCATGTGGGCGTCCAATTTTTCCAACACCATTTGTTGAAGAGACTGTCTTTTTTCCATTGGATATTCCTTCCATCTCTGTCAAAGATTAGTTGACCATAGAGTTGAGGGTCCCTTTCTTGGTTCTCTATTCTGCTCCATTAATCTATGTGTCTGTTTTTGTGCCAGTACTATACTGCCTTGATAACTACAGCTTTGTAATAGAGCTTGAAGTCCGGAATTGTGATACAACCAGCTTTGGTTTTCTTTTTCAACATCCCTTTGGCTATTTGGGGTCTTTTCTCATTCCGTATAACTTTTAGGATAATTCGTTCCAGCTCTGCAAAAAATGTTAATGGCATTTTGATAGGGATGGCACTGAATGCGTAGATTGCTTTGGGTAGCATAGACATTTTAACAATATTTGTTCTTCCAATATATGAGCAGGGAATGATTTTCCATTTCATTCTGTCTTTCTCAATTTCTTTCATAAGTGTGCTATACTTTTCAGAGTCCAGATCCTTTCCCTCTTTAATTAGGTTTATTTCTAGGTGTCTTATGGGTTTTGGTACAATTGTAAATGGGATTGTTTCTTAATTTCTTTTTCTTCTGTCTCATTGTTATTGTATAGAAATGCAACTGATTTCTTTGCTTTGATTTTATATCCTGCCACTTTGCTGAATTCCTGTATGACTTCTAGTGATTTTGGGGTGGAGTCTTTTGGGTCTTCAAGATAGAATACTATATCATATGTGAAGAGTGAGTTCGACTTCTTCTTTGCCAATGTGGATGTGTTTTATTTCTTTTTATTGTCTGATTGCTGAGGCTAGGACTTCTAGTACTATGATGAATAACAGTGGTGAGAGTGGACATCCCTATCTTATTCCTGACCTTAGTGGAAAAGCTCTTATGTTTTCCCCATTGAGGATATTCACTGTGGGTTTTTTGTATATGGCTTTTATGATGTTGAGGTATGTTCTTTCTATTCCTACATGGCAGAGAGTTGTTTTTTTTTCTATTCTCTTTTTTTAATGTTTTTTTTTTATTATATTATGTTAGTCACCATACAGGACATCCCTGGTTTCTGATGTAAAGTTCGATGATTTGTTAGTTGCATATAACACCCAGTTCACCATGCAATACGTGCCCTCCTTACTACCCATCACCAGCCTATCCCATTCCCCCACCCCCCTCCCCTCTGAAGCCCTCAGTTTGTTTCTCAGAGTCCATAGTCTCTCATGCTTCATTCCTCCTTCTGATTACCCCCCCCCTTTCTTTATCCCTTTCTTCTCCTACCGATCTTCCTAGTTCTTATGTTCCATAGATGAGAGAAACCATATGATAATTAATTACAATATGTATTGGTGTGGATATACTTTTATTGATTTTGTTGGAGTATCGCTGTGCCTCTTGGATCTGGATATCTGTTTCCTTCCTCAGATTAGGGAATTTTTTAGTTATTATTTCTGCAAGTGGATTTTCTGCCCACATTTTTCTCTCTTCTTCTGGGATCCCTATACTATGAATGTTATTATGTTTGATGGAGTCTCTCAGTTCCCTGAATCTATTCTCATTTTGTATAATTCTTTTTTTCTCTCTTTGTTCAGCTTGATCACTTTCAGTTACTCTGTCTTCTAGATCACTAATTTGTTCTTCTACATCGTCCAGCCTGCTGTTCATTTTATTAAGTGTGTTTCTCATTTATTGAACCCTTCATCTCTATTATGTTATTCCTTATCTGTGTGTTAAGGGCCTCACTGATGCCTTCCAGTCTTTTCTCAAGTCCAGTCTGTATCTTTATGATCATTACTTTAAATTCTTTGTCAGGCATGTCACTTATATCTGTTTTGCTTAGACCTCTGGTCATGGCCTTATCTAGTTCTTTCATTTGGAATAAATTTGTCTGTCTTCTCATTTTATGTAAGTCCTTATGCATGTTCCTGTATGTTAGGAAAGTCAGCTACTTCTCCTATTCTTGAGGATAATGGCCTTATGAAGAAGAGGTCCTATAATACCCTTTAGTATAGTGTCCCCTATTCCCCATGGCCTAGTGTTTCAGGGCATGTCTCCATTTGTGCTGCATGTGCTCTGCCATTGTACCCCTGCTGCTTTATCCTTTAGGCCAGTCATCTGCAAAGGCTCTCATTACCTGTTGTGGCCAATATTTTGTACCTGGTCTGAGTGTGGCAAGTTTTAACTAGTTGTGTTCTAGTCTGCTTGTGCTTTCACCATTGCTGCAAGAACCAAGGCCCAGCAAAACCCCTGGTTCGAGGGATGCAATGTGGGCAGGGTTTGGGGCTGGTCTTCTAGGGGAAGGGTCCTGCCATAACGGAACTGAGACAAGCATGACTAGGAAGGGCAGTCCCACCAGAGTGTGTGTGGGGGGGGGGTCAGTGTTTGGTATAAACTGGTTTGGTAGCAAGGGTAGGCCTTGGCTGGCTCCCACAAGTGGTCCTGTGCTTAAACTGAGGGGTGGGGGAGAGAAGTGGTGCCTCTCATTCCCTTTGTTCCCAGAGGGGTCTTTCCCTGAATGCTGCTACTAAGTGACACACTCCAAATAACCTCCCCATTGTGTGTCTCAGGCACTCTTCAGATTGCTGTTTTCAAGTTGTATGCCTGCGGGCTGTTTACCCTGCTTTCTCTCTAAGAGCATCTTTAATGCCTTCTGTGCTTTCCCAGAGCCAATCCTGCTGGCCATTAAACCTCCAGGCTTTAAGCCCTGGTAGTTACAAGAACTCAAAAAATTCAGCCCCTCTTACTTTCCAAGTCCATTTCCATGAGTGTTTGTCTTCCCCATGTGGGCTCCCCTGTGTGCTCATCTGTCTCTCACCCTCTTCTGCAACTGCAGCTTCTTCCCCACCATGGTGGCCATGATCTGTTTCTCCCCAAAGGTGTGTTTCCACACTTCTTACTTTCTTCAATGTGGCCTCTTCTCTACCTTTAGTTGTGGAGTTTGTTCTGCCAGTCTTCAGATTGGTTTGGGGGTTATTTAAGATGATTTGATAGTTATCTAGTTTTATTTGTGGGACAAGGCAAGCCTAGAGTTTTCCTACTCCACCACTGTCTTCCCAGACTTCTTTGTTTCTTTTTTTAATCTTTTTTTTTTGCCTTTTCCTCATCTTATTTGAGCATTTTCATGATCCCATTTTATTGTTTGTGTTTACTTATCATTTATATATCTTTGTGTTTTGGGTTTTTTGTTTGTTTGTTTGTTTACTTTTTTTAGTGGTCCCCCTAGGGTTTACAATGTATGTTTTAAAATAATTTGGGTTCACTTTCAAATAACACTATATTACTTTACATGTAGAACAAGTACTTTACAACAGAATATTCCCAGACTCTTCCTTCCTTTCCATGTGTCATTGTTGTTTCATTTCATTTTGATATATGCTATGAACACCCAATACATTATTACTATTATTGCTTTAAACAGTTATCTTTCAGAACAATTAAAAATATGCAAAATAAAAGATATATTTTGCCTCAGTTTATTCCTTTTCCAATGCTCTTAATGATGTAGATCCAATTTTCTGACCAATATCATATCTTTTCTGCCTAAATGTTGTTCTTTAATATTTCTTATAAGACAGGTCTGCCCATGATGAATTTCCTGTTTTTGTTTGTCTGAAATAGAAGTATTTATTTCGCCTTTGTTGTTAAAGGACATTTTTGCTGAATTTAGAATTCCGTATTGGCAGGGTTTGTGGGGCTTTTGTTGTTGTTGCTGTTGTTGTTTACTTTCAATACTTTAAATTTTTCATTCCACTATCTTTTTTGCTTATTTGGTTTCTGACAAGAAGTCCAGTATAATTTTCTTCCTTATTCTTCTGTAAGTAAGGTGTTCCAACCACCCCTTTTTCCTGGCTTCTTTCAGTACTTTATTTTTGCCTGATTTTCTGCAGTTTGAATTTGCTATGTCTAGGTGTGGTGTGCTTCTCTTTTAAATTTTATTTATCCTGCTTGGTATTCTTTGTGATACTTGGATCTGTGGTTTGGTATCAATAACTCAATTTTGGAAAATTTTGGCAATTCTTTCTTCAGATATTTCTTCTTTCCCATTATCTCCCTCTTCTCCTTCTGTTATTCTAATTACATATATATTGCATTCTCTATATACATTCGAATTACATATGTATATATATGATAGTTATATGTTGCAAATATATTACACTATTTGATACTTTCCCAAAGTTCTTGGATGTTTTGTTCTATTTTGTTTTGTTTGTTTGTTTTTTACTATTTTTTTTCTCTCTGCATTTTAGGGTGTGTAATTTCTACTGATCTATCTTCAATCTCATATATTCCTCCGCTACGTTAACTTATGAGAACATTGAAGACATTCTTCAGATCAATTACTGTGTCTTTCTCTTGCATTTACATTTGATTCTTTCTTATACTTTCCATCCCCATACTGAAATTATCTATCTGACCTTGCATGTTGTCCACCTTTTCTAAAAAGCTTTTAACTTATCAATCATAGCTATTTTAAATTCCTTGCCTGATAATTCCAACATGTGTATCATAACTGAGTCTGATCCTGATGATTTGTCTCTTCAGACCATTTTTTTCTTGCCTTGATTCTTCCCTTTGTGCTGCTCTCTGGAGACAATTATCTTTTGCATACTTTGAAGATGTACTCTTCTATTATTTTACTTATTTTAGTCTGGTAATAGGGAATAGGGGACTAATGACATTTCATGTTAGTCTGATTAAGCCTCAGTCTTAGGCAGGCTTATCCTCAGTCTTGGAGGTGTGACCTTCCCATGTGTTCCTGACTCTTCTTTAACTATAATGGTGGGCCTAGTGCATATTCCTATGCCTCCTGGGCTACAGCATTTTTTCCATTTTCCTTCTCCAGCTGTGGTGAATTTCTACCAGTGTCCTCAGTTTCTGTTGCCCTTGCTTCTGCAGATTAAGGCTTATTTTCTTTAGGGGAGATGGAGTAGATTGATTTCATCAGAGTTTCAATGGTGATGGCCATTCCTCTCTGTCAGCTGCGGTTAATTTCTACCAGTGCTCTCAAACTACAGTTGCATTCCCTTTCTCTGTGAAGTCTAAGGCTTTTGTTTCATAGAATACAGAGGGAGAATGGTCTGGGCATTTCAGCCCATGACTGCTATTCTGTTTTTCTCTCCAAGCCAGAGCTACAAGGCATCTTTCTCAGAATTCTTCTGTCTTCCCTGTCAGCAGGTGGAATTCCTAGAGGATGCAAAACCACCTATGTTTTCAGCCCCCAGGGGCTTCACATTCCCATACTAGCCCACAGTGAACCTTTAGCAATTTATTAAAAATTTTTAGCTGAGTCTTCTTATGAGTTTATATGTTGTGCAGTAGTATCTATGAAAGATAAACAAATACCTGGGCCCTATTGCTCCCTGCAGATGTCTGCCTGTCTCTATGAATTTGGGGTTAGCTGTTCACAATGTAATCTGTTTTCTAATGAATTCAAAAGTCTGTTTGAAAATTTCCAGGTTTTTGTTATTGTTGTTGTTGTAATGGTAGAGAAGATGTCTTTCCAATTCAACATCTCTGAGCTGATACCAGAAGATGATGGGAACCTGGGGATAAGATTTTGAGATTTTGTTTATCTTCCAGCATCAATACCACAGTTTACCAATTCCCCCACAATGGTGATCATGGTGGGTTTACCAGCTCGAGGAAAGACCTACATCTCCACGAAGCTCACAAGATATCTCAACTGGATAGGAACACCAACTAAAGGTATGTCTCTGAAACCCTTTGTTCTACAGCCCCCTCCTGGCCACTGGCTGAAGAGTAAGGTAGCAGGCCTCAGAAAGAACATTCCCTCAATACCAGGAATGCCTCAAAACATTATTACCAATCTTAGGATTACTACTACTACTACTACTACTACTACTACTACTACTACTACTACTGTAACTACTACTACTACAACCACCACCACACTCTTAAAAGTTCTACAATTTCTTGAGCACATACTCTATGCCTAACTGCATTCTGGGTACTAGGTATAGGAAAACTAGTAAGAGTAAATGTCTGTTCTCAGGGACCTCCAGTTTTGCAAGACTGTAACACAATCCTATCAGTAATATACTATTTTTATTACCATTGTTATTTTTTATTACCATTATTATTATTACCACACCAATATTACTATTTTGATTAGCATTACCATTTACTCAAAACCTTAAGATTTTCTTCAAGCCTTAGGTTATGTAGAATCAAGTACATTGAAGCCACAGCCCAGAGTTTCCCACAAGGTCTTCACTAAAGCTGGGCACCTTCATTCACCTCATCCTCTGGAGCTCAGAAGGTGTCCACTCTCTCCAAGCCTCTCTTTAGGTCTGGGCTTGTTGACTTCCCCTCCCCAGCTGGAAGTGGTCCTGCCTTTTTCCACATCCAGAAGGGCCTCCTTCTCTGCCTGTCAACCTCCTCCTTCACTCCCTATTTCCAACTTTCCATTCTCCTCAGTGTGGTCTCTTTTCTGCTTACTATCAGTTATTTAGTAATCACTCTCTCCTATTCCCCCATTTGATTTCTCTACCTACCCCCACCCTGTATCCCCACTCCTATTTGATTGTTCTGTTGCCCCTGAGAGGACTGTGGTTCTGTGAGCTCCCATACCAACCCTCCTGACAGCCCCCTCTATGCCAACACTAACTACAGAGTGTGTTGTTGTAGTGCATGTCTGGGTCTCTCTCCCCAGGAGCTGTTCTGGGGACAGAGCACCAGGTCATATTCCTTTCCCTCTCTCAAGTATGACCAGATTAAGACATTTAGAGGCTCTAAACAGTAAGAGATAGGGTGCCCCCACATCATATACAATTTAGGATATAAACGGTAAAGATAAGAAAGTCTGCCAATGTTTTTTATTTATCCCAGATGACTATAATGATGTTTTCAATGAATATCAACTTATCTGAAAAATTTTATTGGGACCATGTTCCTCCTTTCCTGGTGCACTACGCAAGTACTTAGACTCTCACTTGTGAAATGGAGCACTGCTCCCCAGTGCAGCAAACAGTTCTCCTTGGGCATTTATTTATTAAATCATTAATTATTCATTGAGAACATAGCTGTGTCAAAGCTGTTGTTGGGTATTGGGCAAAGACAAGTAGGATAGGATGCCTATCCTCAAAGAACTAACATCTACTCTTAAGCTCTAAAATGCCCATGAAAAAGAAACTAGTATTATCATCATTCCACAGTTGATTAAATTAATGCCCAAGAGGAGAAGTGCCTCTAAAAGCACATGGCCACCAAGTGACAGAACCAGGAAATGAGCCCACATCTGGTTGATTCCAAAGCCTGACACTCACTGTGCCAGGTCTGCTACTTGGCTTTATGGATGGAAAGAAAAAATAATCCCACATTGTCCCTATACTCACCTTTTCTCCATTATTTTTCTCTCCTTTCTCTTGCCCATCCCAGCACCTTATCTATCTTCCCCTTCCCTTCCTCTCTTCAACTCTCCTCCTCTCTTTCTCCCATTTCTTCTTTTCCTTCATGCGCTTTCTCTAATTCACTGGTGAAGGATTTCCCAATGGTTTTTATGTTCCAAAACCCATGCAAGGCATTGAAGATGCAAAAGTTCATGAGAGTCACACCCTGTCCTTGAAGAGTTTTCTATCTGTCTGGGATGCATACTAACACCTCATGGTCACTTATGGAATCCTAGAGCAGGGTACTGAGGGGGCTCACAGAGGAAATCACCAACTGGAAGGCAGAGAAAACTTCTAGATAGGGTATATTTGAGCTTGGTCCTGTGGGAGGAGTAGAACTTTGGCAGAAGAGGAGAGAAGGACTAGTTCTTGTGGAGGACTGCAGACTCCAAGTAGCTTCTGCTGGGTCTTAGGGGAGTATGGAATGGTGGTGGATGGGTCTCTGCCTTAATGCACATGCTTTCCATCTTCTCCAGTCCAGTCCATTCTCACAGAGAACAAAGCCTCAGAGTCATGTTTCAAAGCACAAAGCTTACCATACCTACAGCCTCCAAGGGTCTTCTTGGTCTGCTGGTTTAAGCCTGAGCTTTTTAGCCTGTTGTTCAAGGCCCTCCACAATTTGCCCCTGTCAGTCTCTCAGGCTTCAGTCACAGTGAATGACCCACCATCCCCCAAACATGTTCTGCTTCCTGCCAATGTCATACCTTTGCTTATGTGTTCCTCTACCTGGAATGTCTTTGTTCCCCACTCCCATCCCCCATGCCTGCCTATAAAAGGCCTGCCTTCCTAAAAGGACTGGTTCAAATGCTGCTTTCTCCAAAAAATCATCTTAGATTGCCCCAAGTGTAATTAATCTGTCCTTCCCCCTTATTCTTTTGAATGCCTCTGTCAAAGAACTCAACAAACTGTGTGGGAACTCTATGTTTACTGGTTTACTGTCTGTCCTACCTGCTGGATTGCGAGCTACTTGGGGCCCCATCATGAATATCTCATCTATCTTTGAGACTTCAGAACTCCTGTCCTGCTTCACAGAGTATGCATCAGAATGTATTTATCAAATGGATGAATGAAATATTGCATTAGCCTCTTATCCTTTTTCTCCGCTTTTCCTTATCTTCTCTCAGGTTTTTTCACTATTACTGATGAGAAAGTATGGCTTAGAGAGGGCAATAAATTTAGATTCTCTGTCATGATACAGGAAAATGTAATAATATGGGACTAGGATTCAGGAGGACCAGTCTAGTTCTGTTACCTGCTGACTCACTGTTTGATCCTTAGTGACTGATTTTTACTCACTGGATCTGTTTTCTTATCTTTCCAATAGACTAGAGCATTGAAAGGGTTAGAGTTTATGATAAAATAGAATTGTGGAAAGTCCACTAGCTTTGGAGCCAAACAGACCTGGTTTTTAATCCCAGCTTCCCACTTATTAACTAAGAAAGTTACTTCCTATTTCTGAACTTCAATTTCTTCCTTTGTGAAATGGGATTGTAATTTCTATGTTGCAGGGTTGTAGTGAGGAATAAATGAGATGGTAGCCATAATTTGAAGCTTTATAAGTGTATTATATAGCTATAAATTATACCTCCTTCTATCTCTAAATCCCTCCCAGCAATGAGATATTTTTCCACTAGAATCTTTTCAACCCCTTCACCAGGTCTCCCTGCTTTCAGTGTTTAATTTAGGCCAGTACCGACGAGAGGCAGTGAGCTACAAGAACTATGAATTCTTTCTCCCAGACAACATGGAGGCCCTACTTATCAGGAAGTAAGTGCCTAATATTTTAGAGATCAGTGCTGCCCCTAGTTAAAGGAGGGCTTTCTTCAGATAATGGGGGTGTGGAGCAGAATAATTTGGGTTAGGAAGGAGGTCTTCCAGACTCTCAAAGGGTGGTTGGGAAAGCCCTTCTTCTAGCCTGCCCAAAGCCTGTTTCTGGTCATAACCATCCCCTACTTAAGAACTTAGGAACTAATGGTCTCCTACTCCTTATGGGAGAGAGGGGAAATTTAAGAGTCTGAGCATTTAAGAGTCTCAATAGCTTGGCCCATTCCAGTCTCTCCAGTCCCATTTATTCAATCTCAAGTTCTCTCTCTCCTACAAGACACTGAGCACTTCCAGAACAGATCCCGGGTCTCATTTATTGATCCATGCCCTTATAATAGAACCCAGCAAAGAGTAATCACTAAATAGATTTTTTCCAAATGCACAAATATATTGCCACCACCATACCTGTGCTTGTACTGTTACCCATTCCAGGAATGCCTTCTACTTCACAGACCATATACTCAAATTCTACCTGGATTTAAGGACCAGTTCCACTTGAGCTCTATCACCTCAAAGGTTGTTTTTAATATTATGGCTTTGTCACTAGTCCACTTTTCTTGGGAATACCACTTTATGCCTGCCCCTAAGATGTGCACACAGAGCCACTTTCAACTGTGTGACCTGTCTGTGCTTATCATAGTGCCTAGAACATTGGATATCCTGTGTAGATGCTTCATAGATGAATAATTTAATGTGAGATATCTGAGAGATGGTGCAAAAGATAATGGAGAAAAATAGAAAGGAACTCATCTTGGGGACAGGGATTGTCTCTGTTTCTTTCTCCATCTTTTTCAGGCAGTGTGCCCTGGCAGCCCTGAAGGATGTCCATGACTATCTCAGCCATGAGGAAGGTCATGTTGCGGTAAGAAAATTTGCATTTTCCCTCAAGTTTCTGCCAGAATGAAGGACCCCTAATATGTATCGAGCACTTACTATGTTCTACACACTATTCTAAGTACTTTGCACATATTAATTTAATTCCACCCTCTCCCATGAGACAGGCATTTCTGTTATACTCCATTTTATAGCCCAGAAAAAAAAATGGCACAGAGAGATTGAATAATTTCCCAAGGTGGCATGTATGCAGCAAGGCCAAAACTAGAATTCAGGTTATATAGGTCCAAAATCTACACTCTTAACCACTATGTTTCACCACTCCATCCCCAAGAATGCAGTAAGACTATGGTATAGTTTAAGACTACAATACAAACACTTTTAAGTTCTAGAGATTTACCTAAATATCTAGTCAATTTAATCTCATAGACCCTTGATTTGTGAATTCTAAAAGGGGAAAAGATCCTCAAATGGTCCCACCTTAGATACTGAGAATAGGGAGTTGTTTCCTGTTCTTGAAGAGCTCCAAAGTAATGGGGAAGGAAGAAGCCACAACTAGGAGTTGAGAAGATACATTCTAGCTCTCCTAGCAACTCTTGGTGGCCTGGTTAAGGCAAATCTTTCCTCTAAGCCTCGGCTATTTTACCTATGAAATTACCCTAACAAAAATTTACAGTTTTCCTCATTTATACCTATAGTCTGCTACATTTCTGGACTGAGAGCAAGGGCTCAATGAATGCTTAAGAAATTGGCACAAATTGATTTCAAATCCTTCCCTTTTTTTTGATGTAAATTTCCATGATTCATTAGTTGCGTATAACACCCAGTGCTCCATGCAATATGTGCCCTCCTTAATACCCATCACCGGCCTATCTCAGTCCCCCACCCCCCTCCCCTCTGAAGCCCTCAGTTTGTTTCCCGGAGTCCATAGTCTCTCGTGGTTCATTCCCCCTTCTGTTTATCCCCTCTTCATTCTTCCCTTCCTCCTCCTACCGATCTCCCTGCTATTTCTTATGTTCCATAAATGAGTGAAACCATATGATAATTGTCTTTTTCTGCTTGACTTATTTTACTTAGCATAATCTCCTCCAGTCCCGTCTCTCACATCCTTCCTGTCCTTCAAAACTCAGTCAAGTTCTATCTCACCTTGGAAGCTCTCCACTTAGCATAAGGATAGTCACGGAGTAGGTGTTCTCTCAAAACCAGATTCAGAGTAAACCAATCTCATCATTGGTTTCTAGGTTTTTGATGCTACCAACACCACCAGAGAACGACGGTCACTAATTCTGCAGTTTGCTAAAGAACATGGTTACAAGGTATAGTAACACTCCCACTCTTATCTAGAACCTACTTATCTAGTACAAACCCCAAAGAAAGGCAAACCAGAGGACTCCAATCTGCCAAATCAGCTATAAATCAGGGTCAACATTTTCATTTGGTTATATGGCTTTCCAGATCACAGTTAGAAGAAACAAAACTGAACAGGAAAGAGGTGCCATATTAGGTAATGGAAGATAATTGCTGACAGGCTGACACTGTTGGGGGTGGAAATGAGGAAGGAGGGAAGAGAACTACTACAAAAAGCATATATAAGAACTAACAACAAGAAAAACATTAAAAAATAATCTAGGACCATTCAGTTTAGAGTCAATATGCCTCATAAAACTCAGAATCCTGAAAGTAGCACTGTATGAAATTATGTTGTCAGAGATGTCCCTAGGGATGACTCAGAGCCACTGAGAAGAGGTGAAGCTATGTTTAGCCCTACCAAATATAATTCCCTGCTGAAAATTTCTCTTCTTTTTCTCTTATAGGTCTTTTTCATTGAGTCCATCTGTAATGACCCTGGCATCATTGCAGAAAACATCAGGGTAAGGAGCAAAGACAACCTTACTCTTTCCTCCTTACTTTTCCTCAGGCTTGGATAATACCTAAAAAGACCTCTATGAGGTTTTAAGGTGGTATTCTTCTCCAAGCTTCTCTTCTTACTTCCTATAGGAAGTATTTCCTGACTATCCTGGCCTAAAATAAACCTATGAAATTTAAAAAAGCCATAATATAGAGTCCTTAATATGCACTGGGCACAAAGCTTGGCCCTTATTGATTTGTTACAACAAACCTGCATGTTAGGAATCATTTCATTGTTGGAGAGAGGAAACAGAGAATCCAACAGAAGAGTTTTCAAGGATTCATACAACCAGAAAGAAGTAGAACTGGGACTGGACCTCAGGCTTGTATCAGAAATATAACTACTTTTAGATTCTAGACATGTGGTCTAGAACTGGATCATTGGCCACATTTTATTGTTCCTTATTTCATGAAATTACTGGAGCTCAGAGACAGAAGAGACCTTATAGGTTACCTCCCTCAACCCTCCATCAGATACTTGAAATGGCAGCTAAATGTTTGTCTGTATCTTCTTTTCATACCTCCAATGAAAAGAGACTCAACGCTTTCATCAAATGCAGTCCAATCAAGCTGAAATCTGCCTCCCTGAAATTTTAACTGATTTGTCCTATTTTTGTCTCTTAAGGCATAGAACAGTTCCAATCCCTTTGTTCTTCATCCACCCTTCCATCTATCCATTTACTGATTCAACACAATTTGAATCTATACAACTGAACTGGGCCATTCTGTGTATTAGAGACATAGAGAAGAGTCCTGACCTTGAGCTCACAGTCTAGTGAGAGATACTGAGAGATACTGACAAGTTTATAGACATAACTGTGAGTCAGTGCTGAGATGAAAAAATAAAGGAGGCTCTGGGAGAACACTCTTGAGTACCTAACCTTGCATGGGAGGGATAGATATGTCTCAGGGAAGGCTTCTCAATGAAAGCAATAGCCGACTTGAATCTTGAAGAATGCATAGGAATTTGGCAGGTGAAGAATTGGAAATAAGGAAATAGCATATACTAATTATGGTATCTCTAGGGAACTATAACTAGTTCAAGTTGGCTAGAGCAAAGTGTGTGGAGGAAAAGGAGTGCAATGGGAGACAGATGAAGAAATCATTTTGGACTCAATTATGACAAATGGGTCACCCAATAAAATAGTTCACACTGTGCCCTAAAAGATATAAGGAAATGCTGAAGAGTTTTAAACAGGGGAATGCTATGGTCAGATGTGCATGTTAAAAATATATTTCTGGTTGCTAGTATGAGGAATACATCAGAAGTAACAAGACTGTAGACAAGATAAATTAGTCACAAAACTAGAGTAAGTGCCCAGTCAAGAAAGAATGAAAATCAATAGAAGGGTGTATTTAGAAGATAGAGTCGAGAGTATCTGGTGCCTGCTGAGAGGTGAGGGATGAAGACACATTTAGTATGACTCCCATATTCTTTTTAGGCTCGGGTAACTGGATGGATGATAGTGCCATTCACTGAGATGACAGATGTGGGTGGAAAAGATAGGCATTGGGGGATTAGGAGACATCAGCCTTTCAGAAATTTAAAGCCAATGTGTCATGTTCTCTCATTAAACACTCAATACATGTAAGCTATTATGACACCCGGCCAAAATCTCTTGTTCCTCTTCTTCAACCATTTCTCACATCACAATTTCTGGTTCTCTTTTATTTTTTCATTTTTTATTTAAATTCAATTAATTAACATATAGTATAGTATTAACTTCAGAGGTAGAGTTTAGTGATTCATCAGTTGCATATTACTATTGCTCATTACATCAAGTGCCCTCTTTAATGCCCATCACCCAGTTACCCCATCCCCCCATTCACCTGCCCTCTAGCAACCCTCAGTTTGTTTCCTGTAGTTTAAGAGTCTCTTATGGTTTATCTCCTTCTCTGATTTCATCTTATTTTATTTTCCCCTCCCTTCCTCTATGATTCTCTGTTTTGTTTCTTAAATTCCACGTATGAGTGAAATCAGGGTGCCTGGTGGTTCAGTTGGTTAAGCATCTGCCTTCCGCTCAGGTCATGATCTCAGAATCCTGAGATTGAGTCCTGCATTGGGCTCCCTGCTCAGTGGGGAGTCTGTTTCTCCCTCTTCTTCTGCCCCCCCCCACTTGTTCTCTCTCTCTCAATCTCTCTCTCTGAAATAAATAAATAAAATCTTTTAAAAAAAGAAATCATAGGATAATTATCTTTCTCTGATTTCCTTATTTCTTATTCTTATTTCTTATGACAGCTTAATACCCTCTAGTTCCATTCATGTCATTGATTTTATTTTTTTGTTGGCTGAGTAATATGTATAGCTACATCTTTTTTATTTTTATTTTTGTATTTAAATTCAATTAGCCAACCCACATCTTCTTTTAAATGTTCTTCTTAAACACGGTGTGCTCTAGAACTGAGTACAATATAACAAACCTTGTTTAATCACACAGAAATAAAGCATAAGGAGTCACACAGTCCCACTTCTCTTCAGTTGACTGACTTTGTAAACTTGGCAAGACCCTTTGTCTAAGTCTCAATTTCCTTATCTTTATGATGAGGGATGTTATACTCAATGATCTCTAAGGGCACTTCCAAAGGTCACTGTTAGAGTCTCTGTCTCTCGGGGCGCCTGGGTGGCACAGCGGCATTATGGGATCGAGCCCCACATCAGGCTCTTCTGCTATGAGCCTGCTTCTTTCTCTCCCACTCCCCCTGCTTGTGTTCCCTCTCTCGCTGGCTGTCTCTATCTCTGTCGAATAAATAAATAAAATCTTAAAAAAAAAAAAGAGTCTCTGTCTCTCACCGTTCCTCTGTTCTCCCTTTTCCTAGCAAGTAAAACTTGGCAGCCCTGATTACATAGATTGTGACCGGGAAAAGGTTCTGGAAGACTTTCTAAAGAGAATTGAGTGCTATGAGGTCAACTACCAACCCTTGGATGATGAACTGGACAGGTAAGAACCCAGAACCCTAAAATAGAAGACTGGATCTTTAACCCTATTTTGATGTCCTTCAGGACTTGGGGAAATATCCTCCCTCTCTGGGTCTCAGCTTCTCTATCTGTAAAATCAGGGAGCTATATTTGATGATTTGTCTTCAAGGACCCTCCAAGCTCTAATTATCTGAGGTAATTATTCCTTGAGGTATACAATGTCTATGAGAGGGTTTAAGTAGTGGCTTCCTGACCAATATGGGCAGATTAGGACCCTGATGTCTAAGAACAAATGCTTCCCTCCTGTGGTTGTTGCTATTTTTTTTTCAAAAGCATTCCTCACATATGGATGACACTTCAGTTTCCAAACATGTTCACCTTCTTTGTTTCATTGAATCCTCTTAGCACCCCTATAAAGGAAGCCAAAATAGATCTTATATTCATAAATTTTCAGGAAGAGGAAATCAAATCTTAGCTGAAACCATTTGTCAAGCTCACGGTACAAATCAAGGGGTAGAACTAGGATTCTAACCACATATTTTGTCTCCTGCTCATGTCTCTTTTCACAAAACCCATGTTATCTCTTCAATCAATAAGTATTTGGCCTCTTTGAGCTATGGCATACACAGGGGTATAAATAATGGCAAGAGAGGTGGTTTCTATATGCTGGTAGCTTCCATAGTGCCTTGACATATGGGAAGACACATGAAAAATACAAAACTCTTATTCATAATGTCAGCTAAAAATTGGAAACATGTTAGCTGGTAGTACAAGGAATATGTGAGTTTTAGACATAGGATATTCCAAGAATCCTCAAAATGAGTTGTGATGAGAAGAAACTCTAGTCACCCAGACCCTTTGGGCCCCAAGTGAGAAGTATGAATAGGCCTCAAATAGTCATTAAAACCTTAAGAAGTTTAAAAAGCATTCTTTCAGCTTTGCCCAACCAAAGTCCTAAGAGGTAAGTTTTGTTACTGCATTGTTCCTTAGATGGAGAAACTGAGACCCAGAACAGGGCAAGGACTTATCTAAGGCCACATAGTAAGTCAGTAGAACATTTATTCAAACCTTTATCTCAAACTTCCAGCCTAGTTCTCCCCCTCCCACATCCCTAAATCATAAAGAAGTGTCACATGAGACTTAGAGATTTGGTGCAAGGAGCAGGTCCTTTATGTATAATTGTAAAGATTGTTCACTGTGCAAGGACAACCAGGTCAAGGGTACACTTGTTTTTCTCACCAAGGCATGTGTACTGGAGTGAGAATGTTTCTGCCCTGAGAAAAGTGTAACTTATTCAAATTTCCACAAATGCACCATATAGGGTAGCAGCATATGGTGAAAAAGGCTTGAAGAAGGGGCGCTAAAATGAAAGAATGGCATTGAGAAAGCCCCTAGTCTTCAGCCTAGACTCCTGTAGGTGCTCAGTGTTTGATGAATCCATTTGGGCCTGAAGATGACATATTCTGAAGGTTGGCTTTATTTAATAATTTTTACATCAACAGACATTTATAGTCCATGTATCAGGCCCCAGTCAAAGCTGTGCCCTAGGAATCCAAAGAGAGAAGGGCTGTCCCTGCTGTGATAGAATACCCACTTGTTTGGAGAATCCAATGAATGTGCAGTTGATCAGAATTGTAGAAATGGTAAACCAAGTGGGCTAGAGGAGCACAAAGGAGAAAACTCAGCCCAGCTTGGAAAAAGACATCTGGAAGAGTAGGTTTACCTAGTATAGGTAGACTAGGCATGTGTTTGGGGTACCAGAAAGGTGGAGGCTACCAAAAATATGAATAAGACAATCTGGAAAGCTTTTACTATTTTAATTTCAAAACCAGCATCAATGTGGTAAAAATGGAAAAAGAAAACAAAATTTCATGGGACCTCCTCATATTATAATACAGTTTATAATTTTTATTTTAGATTACACATGGTAGAGGTAGCACTAGCTAATATATTACTTTTGGTGGGAAGCACCTCTAAATGACTTCACATCATCCTGGGCTCACAGAAGACTTCCTAGAGAGAGTGAATGTGCTGGCTCTTAAGGAATGTATGCATAGGAGCTCAGTTTTGGAAAACAGGCAAGGAATGTCTTTTCAAGCAAACAGAGCAGCATTTTGGAATGGTGTAGTCAAATCTGAATAAAAGTAGGAGAGTTTAGAGAATATTCCAGCAAAAGCATGAAGGCTAGATTGAAACAGAAATTATGGGCATAGGTGTGGCTGTGGAACCGCGAGGTGAGGCCAAGCAGGGCCAGTGTGTGAAGGTACCTAGAATGTAAGACTAAGTTGAGGAATTTAGAAGTTCTCCTAGAGCTACCCAGGACCTAGCATTAGGAACAGACAGTAATTAGGCAACAAGGCTACATCAGGTATTTTCTACCACTAGGTTCTGAGACTCTTAGACAAGATAGTTGGAGAGGTTAACCTTAAGCGAATCATTTCCTCTCTCTGTGCTTCAGTTTCCTCACCTATATAACAAAGCTAATAATCCCTGATTCCTGATGATTATGAGGATTCATGTATTTTGAAGTCCCCACTCCCTGCCAGATGCACAAAAGAAAATGCTCAGCAAGTGTAAGTGTCCTGTGGGAAACATTGGACATAGATGACAGGGATGGGCATGATTAAGTATGGTACAGATTAAAAAGCCCTTCTCTTGGAAGATCAGAGGAGAGGCTTTCTGAAACCAAACCCATCAGCCACTGCTTTACATGCCTTGGCTTAGTGTAGCTATTTCTGTTTACTGTTTTTGTTTTGCTACTGTGCATCCTGGGTTCCTGGTATGTCACCCCATTGGTGCACCCTTCCTGAACACCTCTTCCCAGGGATCTCCTTGAACCCCTATAGTCCAACAACTAAAGGACTCATTCCTGGTACACCAGGGGCCTCAGAAGACTTACTCTATGGTTCTAGTCTTCTGATTAGTCAGCGTTGCTCATTCCCAGCTCCTCTGCAGACAGGTTGTTGAATAGTTTATCACTCTGTGTATAGTTATTAGTTCATGATTATAGCACAGAATTGAGGGGATAAAAAAGGGACTTGAAGCAAGGACCACAAGATTTCCATGTTGTGGGCCATTTCTGTATCCCCACATCCCAATATTTGGCACACCTAAGAGTGAATGACTGTTTATGGAAGGATAATATATCATAGCAGAGACTTAAAGAATAGAGGTGCAGAGCTCAACTTGAGATTTAAAAGGTTGAGTAGACAATTCAGGAGCTGCCAGTAAGATGTGGAAAGCAGCCAGGGACACAGGATTACTGCTTTTCTCTGAGTATGTCCAGAGTTTGAACTACAAAGGACAGAACCCAGATCCCTAGAGTATAAAAAGTGAATGTGAAAAGCTAGCATGGATTAAGCTGAAACTGAAGAAAGGAGACAGGGGGAGATGGTAGCAGACAGTGAGCTCTTTGGGGTGGCCGGGAGCCAAGTCTCTAGAACAGGTACCCAGAATAGGGCAAGGCATGACATTTTGTTAGAGGAAAGGTAGGTGAAAGCGGCACTGTACAAGAGGCTTGAAGGCAGGGTGTGGTTGGGGCTTTGTCTTGGGATCAGCCTCTCCACCATCATCCCCTGAGCTGCCCTTGCTCCTGCTTGGGCTGGCCCAGCCACCTATCCTACATCAAGATCTTCGATGTGGGCACACGCTACATGGTGAACCGAGTGCAGGACCACATCCAGAGCCGCACAGTCTACTATCTCATGAACATCCACGTCACACCCCGGTCCATCTACCTATGCCGGCATGGTGAGAGTGAACTC
This sequence comes from Ursus americanus, assembly GCF_024610735.1. Taxonomy (NCBI): domain Eukaryota; kingdom Metazoa; phylum Chordata; class Mammalia; order Carnivora; family Ursidae; genus Ursus; species Ursus americanus. The sequence continues at coordinate 76,908,701 of NC_142164.1, forward strand.
AACCTCAGAGGCCGCATCGGAGGTGACTCTGGCCTCTCAGCTCGGGGCAAGCAGGTAGGAAGGGCCCCATGTACTCCAAGGCATTGGCTGAGCTGGCCCAGGTGGGCTGTGGGTGGGTGGTACAACCACTGCCTGGGTCCTGGGGCTGGGGGGACTCAGTGACAGGGTAAAAGCAGGTTCTGGTCATACCCACTCTTCCACCCAATTAGCCACTCAGTCTTGACCCATCCTTGAATGGCTTCCATGTGTTAACAGCATCTGCACGTCTGTTCGCTTAGTCTTGGCACTTCAGGCCTGCCCAGATCTGGCTACTCCTCCAGCTCCATTATACTGAGCACCCTTCACCCCTGCCTGACTGGTTCCCCTCCTCTCTTTCACAACTCTGTGCCTTTGCTTGTGCAGTTTCTTCCACCTAGGCTGCTCTCCTCTGTCAGCTGGTGACCATCACATGCCCTGACAGCTGCCCTGATGTGCCCCATCCTTGAATTTATTTTCTCCCTTACTCAGGGCTGATGTCATAGCCCCTCACCTCCACTTCAGGTCATTCCACTGTCAGCACTTGTCCCCCACCAGTTACCGCTATTTTCCTGCCCTCATCTCCCCCACCCCTTTCCAGGGCCCAGCTCCTGCTCCATGGTTTGGTCCAGGAAGCCCTCCCCTGTCCTCTCCTGCCGTCCCAGGCAGGTCACCATGCCCTGGGCTCTACCTCTCCCGGTTCTGGCCCATCTCTGACTGTGGCATTATTCTCTTCTCTCCAGCCAAGCATAGTAACCTGCATATTACAGGTATAAAATACAATAAGGACACAAATTTTCCTGTGTGTTTGGCCCTGTGCCTGGGCTTATTAACACAGGTATTGTTCTTGCTGAGGATGGCTTGGGTAGAACAAATGGAAAGTGGCGTGCAGGAGGGAGGAAGTGCTCTCTTTTATTAGGCACCTGTGCACAGTCACAGCACCATCTGCTTCCACATGTGTGGCCTCATTCAATCTTCACAACAGCTCTGTGGGGTGGACATTACCATTAATAGTTTATGAAACCTGAGGAAGCTGAGACCCAGGGAAGAGAAAAGAATAGCCCTAGGCCATTCAGCCAGTAAAAAGAGCCAGGATTAAAAACCAAGCTTTCCTGCCTGCCCCTCAGCATCCTCACTGTAGTGGTGGTAGTGTCCTAGGCAAGGTATTGCACTGGAAGGCCCAGTCCTCATGGCTCCCTTTCTGTTACCTTCAGACTGGCAGGCTCCCCTTAAGGTGGACACAGACCCTTGACTCCCACCCATCTTAATCCGCAGAGCAGAGCAGAGTAGAGGGTATTGGTAGCATCACTCCTGCCCCACGGCACCACCTGCAGCCAGGGGTCTCTTGGTTGGGGCCAGGTATGGCCCTGCCCACACAGTTCACTGCCCAGTTTGGACACATGGCCATCTCCACAATGCACACTGCCCTCACACACAAACATGTGTGCATGTACATGTAAATGCCCAGCACCAACCTTCATGCTTATGGGCACAGTACACCATGCAGTTTACAAAACACTTTCCCATCCACTGTCACCCATAATCAATCAGAGAGGCTGTCATTTACTGTGTGTCAGGGGGCACTCTGTGTGCTCCTCATCCACTATGTAATGTGATGCTCATAGGACAAGGTTCAGTGAGCTAATGTTGTTCACATCTTACAAGCAGAAGATATAAAGCCAGAGAGAAACAGGGATGTGTCCCAGGTCACACGGGGAGCATATAAGGAAGCTGGGAAAGTTTAACTCCTGTTGCCTACTTCCAATCAAAGGCTCCTTCTACCAGAGCACACTGACTACTGACTCATAATCCATAACTAGAATGTGTATACACAATACTTATATCTGTACATACACATATGTATATATAAATACATCTACACATTTTTGCCAATGTTCCTCACATACCACCTGTGACTAATAACATGACTCTATGAAGAAGAACAAATCACTTGCTCATTTGGGCTCCCACAGCTTTTCATGTTTCCTCTTGGTGCTGTCGTTTCCCTTCCTGGATTGGCTGTGTCTTGAGAACAGGACACCCTGATACCCAGCACATGACCATACACACTCAGTATATGTTTGAATGCCCTTAGAAGCTGGGTGCCAAGACCCCCACTCAAGCAAATGAGAATCCCCAGAGTCAAAAAGAAATGTCCCCCAAATCCCACACCCCCTACTTCTAGACCACACTCTGAGTACCCAAAACCCAGAATACCCCACCCTTCTGGTCTGGAGTCTGCTTTCCATGCCTGTGTGGGCCTATCCCAGAGTCTGTCCACCTGAGAGCAGACCACATCACAGTAGTGTTTACCCATAAGCAAAGGGGTGGACAAAGGGTCACTGTTTGTGGATCATGGAAATCAGTAGAATAGGGTGTGGACAGAATTTGGTCGTGTGACTAGGACTTTGGACATGTACTCAAGGCAGCTACAAGTGCAAGATGGAGGCAGAAATGGGAAGAGAAGGGAGGCTGACTGGGTAGAGTACCTCCATTTGTACTCTTCTCCCAGGCTCCACAAATGCCAGAAGAGGGCTATTTGAATGAATAACTGAGTAAGGGGTTTAATAAGCAAGAATCAATGAACACACACACAGAAACATACACACACATCAACACACATACCATTTTCTATTCCCTTGATCTTTGTCATATCCTTATTTACAAACTGGAAACATTTAAATTCTACTCTTTCTTGTTCATCATCATTTCACCATTTGTGGTAGATTTTACAGGTACTCTGTCTTCTTTCATCTCTCTCTTTCTCTGCTCTTCTCATCCTCTGCAACCCCATACCCCAGTATGCCTATGCCCTGGCCAACTTCATTCAGTCCCAGGGCATCAGCTCCCTGAAGGTGTGGACAAGCCACATGAAGAGGACTATCCAGACGGCTGAAGCCCTGGGTGTTCCCTACGAGCAGTGGAAGGCCCTGAATGAAATTGATGCGGTGAGATGGAGGGGGATGGATTTTCTGATGGTTGTTGGGACTTGACTCTGGGCTTATCCCCTGGATTGCTTCTGCTTTGGCTCCTATGAAAAACATAATTAATGCAACAGATATTCTCAATACCAGCCCTGTACCATATACTGTTCTGCGTGTTGGGATCATGGAGCCCAAACACAGACCATAAATAAGACATTGCATGTCCTATGACAAAAGGTTGTAAAAAGCGAAGTATAAGGGAGATGAGGTTGGAAAGGAAGTCAGCTCAAAGAGTTTTATAATTCACATTGAGGCATTTGGATGCTGCCCTAAAAATGGGAAGCCAATGATGTGGTCTAAGTCAAGGAGAAGTGGCCTGAATGTGATTCATATTCTTAAAAAAAAGACAATTATGTATTGTTTCACTCATATGTAGAATGTAATAAATGAACAAATGAACAAAGGAAAAAGAAGAGATAAAAGAAAAACAGCAAGTTGGTACAGCCACTCTGGAAAACAGTGTGGAGGTCCCTTAAAAAGTTAAAAATGGAGCAACCCTATGACCCAGCAATTTACCCCAAAGATACAGACATAGTGAAGAGAAGGGCCATATGCACCCCAATGTTCATAGCAGCATTGTCCACAGTAGCTAAATTGTGGAAGGAGCTGAGATACCCTTCAACAGATGACTGGATTAAGAAGTTGTGGTCCATATATACAATGGAATATTACTCAGCTATGAAAAAGAACAATTTCTCAACATTTGCTGCAACATGGACGGCACTGGAGGAGATAATGTTAAGTGAAATAAGTCAAGCAGAGAAAGACAATTATCATATGGTTTCTCTCATCTATGGAACATAAGAACTAGGAAGATTGGTAGGAAAAGAAAGGGACAAAGAAAGGGGGGTAAACAGAAGGGGGAATGAAGCATGAGAGACTATGGACTCTGAGAAACAAACTGAGGGCTTCAGAGAGGAGGGAGTGAGAGAATGGGATAGGCTGGTGATGGGTAGTAAGGAGGGCACATATTGCATGGTGCACTGGGTGTTATACGCTATGAATGAATCATGGAACTTTACATCAAAAACCAGGGATGTACTGTATGGTGACTAACATAATATAATAAAAAAATTATTATTAAAAAAACCAGATTCTTGAATAAATAAAAAAAAGACTGGTGGTTGCAAGAAGGAAGGTGGTCAGGGGGATGAGTGAAATAGACACAGCATATTAAGAGTACACCTATCTCTAAGAGCACTGAGAAATGTATAGAATTGTTGAATCATTATATTATACACCTAAAACTAATATGACAGTATATGTTAATTATACTTGATACATTAAATAAATAAATAAATAAATAAATAAATAAATAAATAAATAAGACCCTTCTGGTCATGTGTGGAAACTAGGTAGGAAGAGGGCCAGAATAAGCATGTAGATCAGTATGGGGATGGCTGCATTAATTCAGGCAAGAGGTTAGAATGGACCAGAGTAGTGGCATTGGAGATGGAGTGAAAAGGAAAGACCATCTGACCCTCATGACATGGCAGTCTTGCTTCAGAATCAGGTTTTCCCATATGCTCTTTGCAAAGACACCCCCCCCCCATTGTCTCACCCGAACTATAGGTATATTGACATCAGTTAGCAGTCCACAGGTTATGATTGTTAGACCTAAAAGTAAAAGTTTTATCACAAGAATAGGTAACTTGCATGTAGTTAGGTTAACTTTCTTGCCTGGTAGATATATTTCAATAATACAGAGAAGTATATGTGTGTCTACATACATAGACATGTCCTAGCTGCAGGTGTAGAGAAATATGGATATTTAGAAAAGGAATATATAGTATTGTCCTACGTATCACATATAGTTGCTATAAAATACATTAAGGCAAATATATAAACCCTTCATCATAAGAGATCAGTCACTACTTGTTTCTGGCTCACTTGTGGTATAAACATTTATTGGATACCTAATTTGTTTCAGGCTCTGGGGTGGTGCTGGAGAGAGATTGATTCTTGCCTCAACTGAATTTTCAGTCAAAACAGGGTAGATAGAAAAAAAAAACAGAGGAATACAAAACAGCATGTGTGATATAGTCTCTAATAGGGTAGGCCATGGATGCAGAGATGTCAGGGCAGGACATCTGACCCAGCCAGGATCTGCCTGGAGGAAGTGATGCCTAGCTGAGAGTTAATTAACAGTGAGTCAGGTAGAGAGGATCAGGAATCGTATGTCAGGCAGAAAGCCGCATAAACAAAGGTTGTGAGAGTGTGTGTGTGTGTGTGTGTGTGTGTGTGTGTGTGTGTGTAAAACTGCTAAGATTGTAGCAGTAGAGACAGGAAAGAAAAAGAAATAGATTTTTAAGAAATTTAGCAGATAGAATTACAGAAATTTGCTCTAGGGAGGAGTAAGGAAGAAGTAATAATTTATAATGATGCCTAAGTTTCTGGGTTATTTTCCATGATCAATAATATATTAATAATTAGTCACATTAATTGAGTCTTTAAAATGTGCCTTGTACATTCTGTGCTAGTTTCTTTTACATATATTATTTCTAATATTCAAAACACTTTGTGAGGTAGTTGTAATTCTCATTTTTCAGACGAGGAAAATAAAATTCAAAGAGGTTAGGAAATTTGCCTTAAGTCAATAAGTCAGTGGTCATTTCCACAGGCAACAGGCTCCCCACATGACTCAAAATAGAAAGTCGAAACCAACCTGGAAGGATCTTGTATATCCAGTAGAGTGCACTTTCTCCCATGGACAGTGTCAGCAGAGAAATTTGACACTGCAGATCTGTTTGTGGGCTATGGCGGGGTGAACTTCACCCGTAAAGAAAGGCTGGTATATGATTCAAAAGACAACCAGAGCCTGTTGCTCCCTTAAAGGAAAGTCTAATTGGAATCCACACAACCAAAGGAAACCTTATAACCACAACATTGCTTCCCACCCCAACTCCCATCAGCCACCTCACTTCTAGGGATTTTTCAGTGAACTTGGGAAGCTCTTGTATGCTCCTGAGGAACTCATTCTCTGAGCTCTGGATTCCTTCTTTGGGTGAGGATACTATATCTCTTCAAAGTCCCACTCTGAAACTGTTAGGAATTTATTAATTCTTGTCTTCTGAGATGTCTGTGGATACCTGTTTCTTTATCTGTCAGAAGTCCTGGAGCATAGGTAGGAGCAGAGGGGTGGAAAATGCTATAAAATGGGAGAGGACTGCTATGTGTGTGCATGCATGTATGTGCTTGTATACACAGTCATAGCCACCCACCACAAATATGCTTATACTCACAGACATACATTTCATAGACACATTGACCTGTTAGTCTAACATAGGATCCCTTTCAGACACATCTACCAGTCTACACCTGCACCATGCATGCACACACATGCACACTCACAGACACACTTAGACATACATATAGACACACTTACCATAGACACACAAGCAATCTTTGTATATACCTACATCACACGGACACAGAGGCATACCATGGATGGAAAAGTACATAGTGCAGGTGCATAACCTCAAGCATATTACCACAAATTCACATGACCTCAGGCATAGGCACACAGATACTCACATGTGTACACCTGAGACATAATCATAGACATACATACTCACAGAAACACATGCCACAGACACACTGAGACACACATGAAGAAACAGACCACAAAGAAACTCATGTGTGCATATTCTCAGATGCTCAGACACCCTGTACACATAAACTCACCAAACACACTACAAGTACTGAGACAAATACACAGATACAAGGCATATGTCTTTAAGCATACCAGCATGATACACATACACACACAAACACAGTCTCAAATGCTTAAGCCCATGTATTTATAATATAAATACTTAAATGTACAATGTACATCTACAAACCTATTGGGGTAATCACAGAGAAACACCACACACAGGTGCCCACCTTATACTATATACTCAAACTGAACACACCTGTACACATGCACACACCCACATCCACACATCCATACACCTCGTGCACAGACACACACACATGCAGTCAGACAGTAGGCACAAACTTACAGCTATGTTCACAGAAAACCAGGTGCTTGTGTGCTGTTGTTCCATAATCATTGGCCTCAGAATTATTGTAAGAGCTGTATGGATTTCACCTTGTGAATACTTTTGTCCCCAAATAATTTTTCTCAGGGCGTCTGTGAGGAGATGACCTATGAAGAAATCCAGGAACACTACCCTGAAGAATTTGCACTACGGGACCAAGATAAATATCGCTACCGCTATCCCAAGGGAGAGGTAAGGTTTGGAGGGGTTGCCTGACTCCTAGAACTCCTCCCAGTATCTTCATTCCAACAGCCAGAATTCTATAGTTCCCTGGACAGCTTTAGAAGCAGAATAAAGCATATTTTGTAGCACCTGCCATCCCACAAGGCACATGATAATCTAGCTCTTGGCTGTCTCTGCTTCATAGCTATCGGCAACAGATTCCTCTTTTATTAAAACTAAATAATTGACTCCTTATTTCCCACCTACTTTCAGGGGGGTTTCATCCTAGATTTTGACTATGGTATCCTTTCACTAAAGACACCTGAAGTAGTTCAACATACTCCTAACATTTTATTACCAAGTTGCCTAAAGATCCAGTCTCTCTAGACAGTGGGTTAGAGGCCCAAGGGACAATCGCTAATAGCTTAACCAAATTCTTTGCCACCACATGAATGAGACCATCAGTTCCCCAATTACCATATCAGGTGGATCCTCACTGCTTTCAACCCAGCAGCTTCATTTATCCAGTTCCACATCTTAAAGTATTTATTAGCCATACTCCATTTTTTATATACATTCCTGAGAATACCAGAGAAAGTAAAACGATAGATATTCTGTTACAAAGCAATTGCACACTTTTATCCTCATCCACAAAAATGACATTATAAAGTCAGTCTGAGTTTGCCTTTATTTTCCCTTATATATTTTGAGGCTATGTTATTACAGGAATACAAATGTAAAGCAATTATATCTTCTTAATGAATTGCATATTTTATTATGAATAATAATATTTTCCACTAATAATGTTTTTCTTTGCCTGAAAGTGTATTTTATCTAATATTAATATAGCTATACAATTGTTTTCTGGTTAATCTTTGCCTAGTTCATCTTTATTTAGTCATTTACTTTCAACTTCTATTGGTATTTTTGTTTTATGTCTCTTCGAAACATTATATAATTCCTTTTTTAGAAGACTTATTTATTTTATTTTAGAGATATAGAGAGCACGAGCAAGGGGAGGGACAGAAGGAGAGAGAAAGAGAGAGGAAGAGAACACTCCCCACTGAGCATGGAAACCAACATGGGGCTCAATCCCATCAACCAGAGACCATGAACTCAGCCAAAATCAAAAGTCACATGCCAAACTGAATAAGCCACCCAGGCGCCCCAAATTAGTTGTTGTTTTTTAAACAAATTTTTATTAGGTTATGTTAGTACCATACAGTACAATTCTAGTTTTGATGTAATGCTCCATGATTCATTACTGCATATAACACCCAGTGCACCATGCAATACGTGCACTCCTTAACACCCATCACCGGCCTATCCCAAACCCCCACCCCTCTCTGAAGCCCTCGGTTTTTTCCCCAAAGTCCATAGTATCTCATGGTTCATTCCCCCTTCTGTTTATCCCCGCTTCATTCTCCCCTTCCTTCTCCTACCGGACTTCCTATTACTTATGTTCCATTAATGAGTGAAACCATATGATAATTGTCTTTCTCTGCTTGGCTTATTTCGCTTAGCATTATCTCCTCCCGTCTCGTCCATGTTGCAGCAAATGTTGATAATCATTCTTTTTGATGGCTGAGTAATATTCCATTGTATATATGGACAATACCTTCTTAATCCAGTCATCTGTTGAAGGGCATCTCAGCTCCTTCCACAATTTAGCTATTGTGGACAATGTAGCTATGAACATTGGGGTGCATATGGCCCTTCTTTTTACTATGTCTGTATCTTTGGGGTAAATACCTAGTAATGAAATTGCTGGGTCATAGGGTAACTCTATTTTTAACTTTTTGAGGGACTCCACACTGTTTTCCAAAGTAGCTGTACCAACTTGCATTCCCACCAATAGTGTAAGAGGGATCCCCTTTCTCCACATCCTCTCCAACATTTGTTGTTTCTCGCCTTGTCAATTTTTGCCATTCTAACTGGCGTAAGGTGGTATCTCAAAGTGGTCTTGATTTGAATTTCCCTGATGGCTATTGATTTTGAACATTTTTCCATGTGTCTGTTTGCCATTTGTATGTCTTCATCGGAAAAGTATCTGTTCATATCTTCTGCCCATTTATTGATTTGATTATTTGTTTCTCGTGTATTGAGTTTGAGAAGTTCTTTGATATCTTGGATAAAAATCTTTTATCTATAGTATCATTTACAAATATCTTCTCCCATTCCATGGGCTGCCTCTTAGTTTTTTTGACTGTTTCCTTGGCTGCGCAGAAGTTTTTGATCTTGATGATGTCCGACAAGTTCATATTTTCCTTTGTTTCTCTTGCCTTTGGAGATGTGTCATGAAAAAGGTGGTTGTGGCCGATGTCGTAGAGGTTGCTTCCTATGCTCTCCTCTAGGATTTTGATGGATTCCTGTCTCACATCGAGGTCTTTCATCCATTTGGAGTTTATTTTTGTGTATGGTGTGAGATAGTGGTCAAGTTTCATTCTTTTGCATGTAGCTGGCCAAATTTCCCAGCACCATTTATTGAAGAGACCGTCATTTTTCCACTGAATTTTTTTCCTGTTTTGTCAAAGATTAGTTGCCCAAAGAGCCGAGGGTCCATTTCTGGGTTCTCTATTCTATTCCATTGCTCTATGTGTCTGTTTTTGTGCCAGTACCATGCTGTCTTTGTGATCACAGCTTTGTAGTACGGCTTGAAATCAGGCATCGTGATGCCCCCGGTTTTGTTTTTCCTTTTCAACAGTTCCTTGGCAATTCGGGGCCTTTTCTGGTTCCACACAAATTTAAGGGCTGTTTGTTCCAGTACTTTGAAAAATGTCATTGGTATTTTTATCGGGATGGCATTGAAAGTGTAGATTGCTCTGGGCAGCATAGACATTTTAAGTATGTTAATTCTTCCAATCCATGAGCATGGAATATTTTTCTTTTTGTGTCTTCTTCAATGTCTTTCAAGAGTGATTTATAGTTTCTAGAATATAGGTCCTTTACGTCTCTGGTTAAGTTAATTTCAAGGTAACATATGATTTTTGGTGCTATTGTAAATGGGATGGATTCCCTAATTTCTCTATCTTCAGTCTCATTATTCGTGTATAGAAATGTAATTGATTTCTGAGCATTGATTTTGTATCCCACCACGTTACTGAATTGCTCTGTAGCTTCTAATAGTTTGGGAGTGGATTCTTTTGGGTTTTCCATACAGAATATCATGTCATCTGCAAAGAGAGACATTTTGACTTCTTCATGCCAATTTGTATAACTTTATCCCTTTCTGTTGTCTGATTGCTGTTGCAAGGACTTCTAGTATTATGTTGAATAATAGTGGCGAGAGTGGGCATCCTTGTCATGTTCCTGATCTTAAGGGAAAGGCTTCCAGCTTTTTCCCATTGAGAATGATATTTGCTGTAGGATTTTCATAGATGGTTTTTATGAGATTGAGGAATGTATCCTCTATCACTACACTCTGAAGAGTTTTAATCAGGAAAGGATGCTGTATTTTGTCAAATGCTTTTTCTGCATCTATTGAGAGAATCATATGATTTTTGAATTTTTCTTTCTGGATTAAACCTATGACACTGATTGATTTGCGAATGTTGTACCACCCTTGCATCCCAGGGATGAATCCCACTTGGTCATGATGGATAATCCTTTTAATGTACTGTTGGATTCTAGTAGCCAGGATCTTGTTGGGGATTTTGGCGTCCATATTCATGATGGAAATCGGTCTGTAATTCTCCTTTTTGATGGGGTCTTTGCCTGGTTTGGGGATCAAGGTAATATTGGCCTTATAGAATGAGTTTGGTAGCTTTCCTTCTGTTTCCATTTTTTGAAATAGCTTTAGGAGAATAGGTATTATTTCTTCTTTGGATGTTTGGTAGATTTCCCCAGGAAAAACGTCCAAGCCTGGAGTTTTGTTACTTGGAAGTTTGTTTATCACTGACTTAATCTCTTCATAATTAATTGGCCTATTTACAAAATCAATTTCTTCCTGTTTCAGTCTTGGTAGTTTATAGGTTTCCAGGAAGGCCTCCATCTCTTCCAGATTGCTTAATTTATTGGCAAAAAGCTGTTGATAAAAGTTTCTAATAATCCTTCCAATTTCATTGTTGCTGGTTGTGACCTCTCCTTTTTCATTCATAATTTCATTAATTTGGGCCCTTGCTCTATTCTTTTGGGTAAGTCTTGCCAGTGGTCTGTCAATGTTATTGATTATCTAAAAGAACCAGCTTCTAGGTCTGTTGATTTGCTGTACTATACTCCTGGTTTCTAATTCATTGATTTCATCTCTAATCTTGGTCAACGGCTTCCTCCTGTGTGGATTGGGTCTGTCCCTCTGTTGTTGCTCCAGCTTTTTGAGGTGAGAATATAAAAACTGCATTTTAGATTTTTCTATTCTTTTAGTGAGGCTTGGATGGCTATGTATTTTCCCCTTAGACTGCCTTTGCAGTATCTCATAGGTTTTGGACCATTGTGTTTTCATTCTCGTTGGTCTCCATAAATTGTTTAAATTGATTTTTGATTTCCTGGTTTATCGAGTCATTCCTGAGCAGGATGGTTCTTAGTCTCCAAGTGTTTAAGTTTCTTCCAAATTTTTCCTTGTGGTTGAGTTCCAATTTCAAAGCGTTGTGGTCTGAGAATATGCAGGGATAAATTTCAGTCTTTTGGTATCGGTTGAGACCTGTTTTGGGACCCAGAGCATGGTTATTCTTGAGAATGTTCCATGGGCATTAGAATAGAAATATTATTCTTTGGTTCTGGGGTGTAGTGTTCTGTATATATCTATGAGGTCCAACTTGTTGAGTATGGCATTCAAAGCTCTTGTTTCTATGTTGGTTTTCTGCTTAGGTGCTCTCTCTATTCCTTGTAGTAGAGTGCTGAGGTCCCCTACTATTAACGTATTTTTATGCATATGTCTCTTTATTCTGGTTAAGAGTTGGCTTGTGTATCTCGCTGCTCCCCTGGTGGGGCATAGATATTTATAATTGTCATATCCACTTGTTGGATACATCCTTTAAGTATAATAGAGTGCCCTTCTGTATCCCTAACTATAGACTTTAGTTTAAAATCCCATCTGTCTGATATGAGAATTGCTACCCCAGGTTTCTTTTGAGGTCCATTGACATGAAAGATGGTATTCCATCCTTTTACTTTCAGTCTTATTGTATCTTTAGGTTCAAAATGAGTATTGTAGACTGCAAATGGATGGGTCATGTCTTTTTATCCAATCTAAAACCCTGTGGTGTATTATGGGAGCATTTAGTCCATTTACATTGAAACTGATTATTGAGAGATATGATTTTAATGATGCCATGTTGCCAGTAATGTCTTTGTTTCTTTCGATTGTGGCTTTCTGTTCTGTATCACTCTTGGAGGCTTTTTACTTTTATAGAACCCCCCCTTAGTATCTCCTGTAGGGCTGGTTTCGTGGTTATGAAATTGGTCAATGACTGGCGATTCTGGAAGGTCTTTATTTCTCCATCAATTCTGAATGACAGCCTTGCTGGATAAAGAATCCTTTGTTGTATGTTTTCTCTGAAAAACCTTTAAAAATCCCCCCCAACCCTTTCTCTCTTTACAGGTCTGTGTAGACAGGTCTGACATAATTCTGATGCCTTTGCCTTGGTACGTGAGAAATTTCTCTGCTCTGGCCACTTTCAACACTGTATCCTTGGATCCAATATTTGCGAATTGCACTATGACGTGACGTGGCATAGGTTTGTCGTGGTTGAGCTTGGGAGGGGTCCTCTCTGCCTCTTGGACATGAATGTTTGTTTCCTTTGCTAGATTAGGGAAGATTTCAGTTACAATTTGTTCAAATATCTCTTCTAGACCTCTGTTTTTCTGCCCCTCTTCGGGGATGCTGATGATTCTGTCATTGGAACGTTTCATTGAGTCAGTAATCTCCTGTAACCTACATTCTTGACCGTGGATTTTTTTAAGTCCGGATTCTATTTTAGCTTTCTCTTCTACTAACCCATCCTCCAATTTGCTGATACATTCTTCTGCCTCATTCACCCTGGCCATCAGAGCCTCTAGTTTTGCCTGCATTTGGCTCATAGAATTTTTAATTTCTGCCAGATTCGCTCTCATTTCCGCCCTTAGAGATTCTGTATTCTCATTAACATTTTTGTTAATACTTTTTTCAAGTCTACACATCATCTTGACCATTGTTACTCTGAATTCCATTTCTGATAATTTAGTTATATCCATATGCATTAGTTCTGTGGCAGAGGCCACAGGGTCATTGTCTTTTCTTTGCTGGGGGGATTTCTCCTTGTCATTCTGATGAGGAGAGGTTGCGGGTTTATCCTGAGCCCAAATTATTGACCAGGACCCAGGCAATGTGCACTTGTTTTATAGGGATCTTAGGGATGTGGGCTTCTTGATTTTTCAGACTGCCTTCTGGGGGATGGGCCTGCCACACAGATTCTCAGGCAACCCTGTTTGGGTAGAGTCTCCGTGTCCCCTGCGAGGGGAGATGGGGATGGGCACACTGTGGGGCAGTATTTCCAGGCTTTTGTTCTCTGGCGGCTTTCCCTGGCGGTTTGCTGCACCTCTACTGAGAGTCAGAGCAGCAGTAGCCGAATCTCAGCCTCTGTCTCAGAACAGAGGAATCGTGGACCATTCTCCACTGATGTCTGGTCACTTTAACTCTGTTTCTGTTGGTGCTGCTCAACCCTGCAGCGTCCAGGGATGTGCGCCACACACCTGGCGTCCCAGCCCTCACTTCCAGGTCCGGCCTGTCTCTGTCCTTTGTGTTTTTAACACCGCCAGCCATCAGCCGCCTGCCACCCCATGGTCTCCGGAGCTCCCGGTCTCAGTCTGGTTCCAGTGAGCACACTGGAGCTCCATTTCAGTCAGGTCACGCGTGTTCCCTGGCTCAGGGTCTCAGTCTGCTCTCTCGCGGTTTCGGGTCCGCGAGTCCGCTTGCTCCCCCGTGCAGGTGGCTACCACTTCCCTGCACCCAAACGTGGCAGCTCCCTCCCCCTTCCATTTATCTTCCAATATCTGTGCGCGGTTTCACAGCTCCCCGCTTCGTACTTCAATACTAAGCACTGGAGTTGTTCATTTGTAGAGATCCAGATGTATCTTCCTGCGTCTCAGGCTGATTCCGTGGATGTTTAGGATGGTCTGGTACCTATCAAACTCAACTTAGGGGACCAGCTGAAAAAGGGGTCCCTTACTCCTCTGCCATCTAAACCGACCCCCTGAAATGCAACTGATTTCTGAGGTTTGATTTGGTATCCTGCCACATTACTGAATTGCTCTATCACTTCTAGTAGTATGGGAGTGGAGTCTTTTGTGTTTTCCATATAGAATATCATGTCATCTGGGAAGAGAGTCAGTTTGACCTCTTCCTTGCCAATTTGGACACCTTTTATCCCTTTTTGTTGTCTGATTGCTGTTGCAAGGACTTCTAGTACTATGTTGAATAATAATGGTGAGAGTGGTCATCATTGTCGTGTTCCTGATCTTAAAGTAAAGGCTTTCAGCTTTTCCCCATTGGGAATGATATTCACTGTAGGCTTTTTGTAGATGGTTTTTAAGAAATTGAGGGATGTACCCTCTATCCCTACGCTCTGAAGGGTTTTAATCAGGAAAGGATGCTGTATTTTGTCAAATGCTTTTTCTGCATCTATTGAGAGGATCATATGGTTCTTGACTCTTTTCTTGTGTTACGATCTATCACACTGTTTGATTTGCGAATGTTGAACCACACTTGCATCCCAGGTATGAATCCCACTTGGTCATGATGGATAATCCTTTTAATGTACTGTTAGATCCTATTAGCTAGAATGTTGTTGAGAATTTTGGCATCCAAATTCATCAGGAATATCGGTCTGTAATTCTCCTTTGTGATGGGGTCTATGCCTGGTTTGGGGATCAAGGTAATACTGGCCTCATAGAATGAGTTTGGTAGTTTTCCTTCTGTTTCTATTTTTTGAAACAGCTTGAAGAGAATGGGTATTATTTCTTCTTTTAATGGTTGGTAGAATTCCCCGGGGAATCCGTCAGGCCCTGGACTCGTTTTGGGGGAGCTTTTTGATCACTGCTTCAGCCTGTTCATAATTAATCAGTCTGTTTAAAAAATCAATTTCTTCCTGGTTCAGTCTTGGTGGTTTATTGGTTTCCAGGAAGGCATCTATTTCTTCCATGTTGTTCAATTTATTGGCATAACGTTGTTGATAGAAGTTTCTAATTATCCTTCCTATTTCATTTGTGTTGGTCGTGATCTCTCCCCTTTCATTCATAATTTTATTAATTTGGGTCCTTTCTCTATTCTTTTGAATAAGTCTGGCCAGTGGCTTATCAATCTTATTTATTCTTTCAAAGAAGAAGCTTCTAGTTCTGTTGATCTGCTCTACTGTGCTCCTGGTTTCAAATTCATTGATCTCTTCTCTAATATATATATATATATATTCCTGTGGATATATACAGTATATATAGAAATGTATATATATGTATATATTTCTAGTTTACACTTCTACTAAGGATGTAACCCTTTGAGTGTCTCAGATTTATGTGAAAATTTTAGTCCCAATTCTCCACCTCGTGAACACCTAAGGCCTTGTTTCCTGTCTCTATAAGGTTTTAAAATCTCAAGCTTCTGAGATACTGTGATTGAGAAATGCTCCCAGGGCTGTTGTGGCTTCTACATCCACTCACCACTCTTTTTTTTTTCAATTTTTTCTTCATTTTGGAACCCTACATTCATGTTTTCCTTTATTTTGTTGAAAGGTCAGCAGTGGGGGTGCCTGGGTGGCTCAGTCATTAAGTGTCTGCCTTCGGCTCAGGTCATGATACCAGGGTCCTGGGATCGAGCCCCACATCGGGCTCCCTGCTCAGTGGGAAGCCTGCTTCTTCCTCTCCCTCTGCCCCTGCTTGTGTTCCCTATCTTGCTGTCTCTCTCTCTGTGTCAAATAAATAACTAAAATCTTAAAGAAAAAAAAAGAAAAGAAAGGTCCGCTGTGCAAACATTTATTTTATCTAGTTTTTCTAGGAATTTTATTTTAAGGAGGAAAAATACTATTTTTATTTATTTATTTATTTTTATTATGTTCAGTTAGCCAACATATAGTACATCATTAGTCTTGGATGAAGTGTTCAGTGATTCAGTAGTTGCATATAACACCCAGGGCTCATCACAACACGTGCCCTTAATAGCTATCACCAATTTACCCCCTCTCCCACCAGGGGAGGAGGGGCCCCTCTGTAACCCTCAGTTTGTTTCCCTGAGTCCATTTGCATCGACATGGATGGAATTGGATGGAATTATGCTAAGCGAAATAAGTCAAGCAGAGAAAGACAATTATCATATGGTTTCACTCATATGTGGAACATAAGGGATAGTGCAGAGGACCACAGGGGAAGGGAGGGAAAACTGAATGGGAAGAAATCTAGGAATTTTATATTGAGACATTTTGTTATTATTGTTCCTTGGTCCACTGTATTGAATGCTCCCATTTAGTAGATGAGAAACTAAGACACTAAAAAAGAAGTGAGTGGTCCAAGGTCATACTACTGGGTCAACAACTGAACTGGTGCCAGAACCAACTTTTCCTGATTCCTATAAGTTCTTCTCTGGGCAAATCTCTTCATCTACCTTTTTTACCCAAATATTCTGTCATTTTTAGTCCTATGAGGATCTGGTTCAGCGTCTGGAGCCAGTTATAATGGAGCTAGAACGGCAGGAAAATGTACTGGTGATCTGCCATCAGGCTGTCATGCGGTGCCTCCTGGCCTACTTCCTGGATAAGAGCTCAGGTACCACTCTCCTCTCTGTTCCTGGCATAGGGAACTGGATATGATTGGAACCCTGACACCAGCAGTCTGTGGTTTATATCTTAGTGGTTAAGAGCACAGTATCTAGAACAAGAATCCTTGAGGTCAAATTCTTGCTCTGTCACATACTAGCTTTGGTAAATTACTTTAGCCTCTCTGACCTCAATTTCCTCATCTGTAAAATGGGGAGAACAATAATAAAATTTAAATAAATTAACATATGTAAAGAGCTTAGGACAGTTCATGACACATAGTATGGGCTACATAAGTGTTAGCTGCTGTTATTAGTATTAGTATTATTCCGAGTTAATGTTTTCAAAGCCAACCTTAACAGTAAGAATCAACCTGAAAAAGCTGAGACAGTACTTCTCTAAAACATGCTGTCATCAGTTGGTAATGGGACCTTTTGTTGCCTCATGATCCTCATTATAGGTTTCTGTCTTTGCTGTGGGGACAATTTCTCCCCCAAGATAGTGATATTTTCATTTTATTTTTTAAATGATAATTTCTTTTGTAAAAGATATCTAGACATTGTAATTTACAAAGTATCTATACACTGACAACATATGCTGAACTGCAAACTAGGGAAGGGAGCCTAGTAAGGGACTGTTATGTCACTCTTTGGTTTGACAGTCCATTTCTGATGTGGATGCTGAAGCATTAGCATCTCCAGGATACTGTGAGGGTGTGTGAGGACCTTGCAAAGTTATACTTGAAAATTATATTGTGCAATGTCCTGCAGACTTGAGTCTTCTCTACTATGCTAGTTTCCCAAAAAAGGGAACTTGTAATATGGAGTCATCCAAAACTGAAACCTGGGGAACTTGAGAACTTGATATTAGACAAGTCATTTCCTCTGCCTGGTTCTCAGTCTCCTCACTGGAAAGGGGATGGGGTTTGGGGTGAGGGCTTTTGTGCTACTAGATTCCCGATAACTTCCAATCTCTATTGCTTGGTACTGTCTTTGAGACCATGAGGCAAGCACTGTAACCCTGACTGTGCAGATGAGGAAGAGGAGGCTCTGAGAGGTGAAGTGACTTACCCAAGGTTGTGGGGCTTAGAGGTCAGGGAGGGGTGTCAATCTCAGGTGCTTTCCAGAGGACCCCCACCTCAGACATATGTAGATTGAGGGAGGGGCACATGCACCTGTCATTCTCACACTGCTTTACCTACTTCCTACCTTCTTTCATACACAGGTCACATCAGCTGCTCCCAGCTGCCCTGGGAGCTGGGCCAGGCAGTGCTGTGTACATGCTTTTACCCCTATTACTCAGTGAGGACACTTGAGGCCCAGAGAGATGATGTGACTGGGAAAGCAGACCCACAGGACCTCAGAGCTGGGGCATCCTCAGAGTACATCTGTCTAACCCAATCCTGTGCTGTGAGAGGTGGGATCTCTGAGGGCCAGAGAGAGAAAAAGCTGGGCCAAGGTCGCTTGTCCAGGTGGTGGCAGAGCTAGGTCAGAGACCTCAGGCAAGTCACTTCCCTCTCTGAGTCCATTTTGTAATGTGTGCCATGGGGAACAGTGACCCCTGCAGAGTATCAGCAAGGATGGAATGAGATCTTTCACCCAAAGCACCGGGCCCCAGGGCCTGATAATGATGATTATGACAAAGATGAGAAGGAGCAGGATGGATGCCCAGGATATCACCAAACCTGATGTCTCAGGAGGCTGGGAAGGTGGCGGTGGCCTTAAAAGCCCAGGATGAACTTTGGGGACAAGAAAGCTATGAGGGGTTTGGTTCTGGCTCAGTGAAGGGAGATAGTCTAGTGGTAAGGGAAACCTGGGTGGTTGAGGGTGGTTGTTGTTGGAGAGTGGTGAGAGATGGGGGTGTTGCTCCCACAACACCATGAGCCCCTCCAAGGCAGTGGCAGCTGGCTGCAGTGGGCAGAGCATGCATTTAGCCTCAGAAGATCTTAGGTTCAAGCCCCAATGCTGCCACTTCCTGACTGTGACATAGGACAAGTGTCTTTCCTCTCACACCCTTAGTGTCCTCATCTGTGGAATGGGCCTGATCATCTCCTTCTCTCAAGGATGTCTAATAAATGAAAACCTAGGCTCATATAAGAAATGGTACATAAATATTCAAAACAACTTTATAAGTAATAGTCAACAACTGGAAACAAGTGAATCAAAAAATGCTTGTCCATCAAGTATAAGAAAGCACAGGCCTGGGCTGGAAAGAAAACTGTGGTAGCTGCCAAGGTACATGTATACCTATTCAAGGGCCCTGGCACATAACAAGGCCTTGGAAAACACTTGCCAAGACACATTTGTGGACCTTCATGCTAGAAGAGCCTGTGAAAGGCCTGAGGTTGGGGGAAGGAGGGAGGTCTTCCTTGGTCTCATGTTTGCCCTGTGAGTGAGGAGATAAGCCACAACCCAGATGACCAGCCTGTCCCTCCTGAGGAACTCACAGTATGTCCACATTCCCCAAGGCCTTCTTTCCTCTCTGATCTAGAGGCCACCTTTCTGCATTCTTCCTCACTGCCCACCCTGTTCTCAGTAGTGCCCGTTGCAGAGCGTGGGGGAGTGTGACCCTGATGAAGCTGACCATAGGAAGGGGGTATGGAAGAGGAAGCCTGAGGAGCTGGTACCCTCCCCAATACCTTGTCTCTGATGGCTGCTTTCTCCTCCTTTCCAGATGAGCTGCCATATCTCAAGTGTCCTTTGCATACAGTGCTTAAGCTCACACCTGTGGCGTATGGTGAGTGCCCCCACTCTCATCTGAGGAAAGACACATAGAGGGCATGAGCATGCTTCCAGTGCATACCATTTGCCCAGCAGAGTCCTAGGGGAGGTTTCTTGGATGTGTGATTGGATGTCCTGGTGAAGGAAGAATTGGCAGTAATAGGATGAGAATAGGGAAGAACTGAGATAGCCTCTAAATCCAGGGCCTGTCCTACACTTTCTCTGGCTCTACCAAAGTACCAAGAATGGAACACTAACCTGTAGAAGAAGAGGTCCCCGAAGGGAACCAGAGGAATAAGTGTAGGTTGGGCCAATTTGAAGAAAGAGCTCAAAGATTGGCCTGGTCTGTTTAGACTGTCTCTTGGGGCATTAGTTTGTTATGAAATATTCATGAGCAGGGGAGAGAGAGACTCAAATATATTCTGGGGTGTGAATAGGAAAGACAGTGCACTGAAGCCCAGAGTAGGTTGCAATCCACAAGGATGGAGCTAAGGGGGGCTTCCATAGGCATTGGGCCTCCTCTGCCAGCCCCCAGGCCCCAGTGATACCACTCTCCTTTTTCTTCAGGCTCTCAGAACTCCCACGTGACCTTCCACACCTCTGTTGTTGCCATAACCATTTTGTCCTCTAAATAAAATTTACCTGGGACTGATTGCCTTAAGGCAGTGGCCCCAGGACTCTTCCACCACTTCAGCACTTAACACAGATTACCAGGTCCACAGGGCTCCATCACTATTATATAAATTAGATTGCTGTCTCACAGAGCACAAGAGTCGGGGGAGTCCCCAGAGATCATCTATTCTCATCTTCCCATTCACAGTTGAGCAACTGAGGCTCAGAGAAGTCTGAGACTATTAGGGGCAGCTGGGAGAACATCCCTTTGGCTTCTCTTGGACCTGGTGTCTTCCCCATACATCACACAGCTGGTCTACATTCCCCTCCCTACAGAGTAGTCACAATCTGCACACAGTGTGGAGCTCAGGGTAAGGGTGGTGATGGGTGAGGTAGCGAATGACAGCTTAAGGAAGATCTGTGCTTACCTTGGGGGCTTATGGATGGACTGGTTGTTCTTTTCTGAGGCTGCAAAGTGGAGTCCATCTACCTGAACGTAGAAGCCGTAAACACACATCGGGAGAAACCTGAGGTAGGTGAGGGGCTCTGTGGCCTAAGCTGGCACATGGTGAAAACACCCACCTGCACGGAAAGGCCACCCCAATCCCACAGAGCTTGGGTGTTTCATACCAACAGGTAGAATAACCAGCATCCAGAAATGCAGGAACCATGTCTTAGGCCTGAGGTGCCATAGGGATGCAGGGCTAGAACAATCCCATATCCCCAAAGTCCTCAGGTTGAGATTCCCCAGAGGCTTGCCTGAGAAAAGGGTCAGGATCCAGGCCTGGCTGAAGGAGGGGAGCCTGGCAGCGAGGACAAGAGGCAGGGGAGGGGCTGGTGCTCCACAGTGTGAGCTCCTTCCTATTGATCCTGGGCTCTCTCCTCTCAGAATGTGGACATCACCCGAGAACCTGAGGAAGCCCTGGACACTGTCCCTGCCCACTACTGAGCCCTTTCCAAGAAGTCAAACTGCTTTGCTCTCACTGTCTCCCACCTTTAAGAGCTGCTATCCTTGCACTTCTCTTACCTTAAGACCCTGGACTTGGCCTACTGGAAGAGCCCTGCTTCCAGTGAAGAAGCCCTCAGCAGCTCCAAAACAGGTCTTTATTTCTAGCTACAACCAAGGAGCTGTCTAGCTCAGAAAGAAATTTTTTCTTTCTTAATTACTAAACCCTTATCAATAAAGACTTCTCTTGCTGCCTACAAAAGGGGAGAGGAAGTCATTGTGAGGCTTCTCCCAGAGGATCTTCTTAAGATCCCAACCTTGTGAAATGCTTCTGCTGCTGTGGCGTATGGAATGGATGAGGGCTTCCTAGAGGGAAGGGTTCTGGGGTAGCACCTTTAAAGGCGAGGGAGGAGATAGGTCTCTGTGAGTACATATGGGCCTTGTTCCTTGGTGGGCAGCATGGCTGAGGACCTGACACCTTCATTCCTACACTCAGAAGAATCTGTACCTGGACCACAGTGTTCCTTTCTTCTCTAACTCCTGGTGCTATCCTGAGTGATTTCACTGTCCATAAAAATTATCCAAATAATACACTGGCCTCCTAGTACCCTGACCCCCTCAACTCCAGTGATCATTTCCCCCTCAGCCATCCACCCCATGGATCTTAGCATCATCTAGACATCCTGCCCCCAGTATGACTTCTTAAATACAAGGATCCCACTATCTTACCACTGGCCCCCAGTCCTTACAACTCTCTGTGTCATCCACAGGATCCCTAGAAGCATGCCTCCCACATAGTGGGCATGTGAGTAATATTTCTTGAATGAACAATATTTGTTCTTGTACTGCATCAAGAGTATAATCCTTTGATTCCTTCATTGTCTTCCAATCCACCAGTTCTCTTCCTCCTCATTGTTCTACCATCCCTAGCCAGCTTGAATCCTATATTCCATTTCTTCAGCCACTCTCCATGCACCTAGGTATCAGCAACCCAGTGGTGACGAGACAGACTCAAATACTCACTGCCTTGATTCCTTTGTTCTTCCATCATAGCCACCAGCAATACCCAAACCTTGTATAATCCACATTATCCTTTTTGGGAGGAACTACTTTTTGAAACAAACCTACATTTATCTGCTTCCACAGCCACTCTTAAATCCTATTCAAAGTCAGGTTCACCCTCTATCCCTCGTAATCTATCCAATCCCACCTTCTCAGGCATGGGCTACTTCAGTCAATTCTTGACTGTTCTATATCTATCTCCTGTTTGGATTTTGCCCCCACACTCTCTGCAACATGCTCAGATCTCTCTCCCCTATCTTCAGAAAACGCTCTCTTTTTCATGTGTCCACATCTAGTCCCACTCTATCTCTTCATTCTTATGCAAATTTCCCAAAATGAATCTGTATTTACTGTCCAGAACCCTCTCCCTTTGCCTTCTATTACAGGCTTTCCCCATCCGTATCTTTGCTCAAGCTATAATCCCCTTGCCTGCTGTGCTTTCTCCAGGTCTCTATCCCATTGAAATCAAACTTTCATTTTAACCTAAAGCTGCAGCCCACCTTCTCTGAAGAGCTACACTCATCTCTAGTTCTTCTATGAACCTGAAACATCACTCACAACAATGTAAGCACATTAAAAAACAGACAAAAAACCAATTCATCTTGCAAATTTAATGTAACTCTGATACCAAAATATGACAGCACACAAAAAGCAAACAACAAAGCAGGATCAGCAAGCAGATTTTTCATAGCGTGTCACCCTCAGCTGATTGATAATATCTGCTTATACTGCCGTGTGGACAAAAATTCCAAGGATGTACATTGGCTCCTTGGGAAGAACTGCTGCAATTCATTAGCTGTATCTGTAAACCTGGGAAATAAACCTGAAAACAAAACACCAAACAGGAACACATTTTAGCACCAAATATACTGTTTTCTCACACTTCCTTCATTGTCCTCATCTCCCCACCCAAACCTCCCACTTTGGGGTTTCTTGTAACATTCCCCAGCTCTTATACCCACCCCATGGGCCATGGTTGTGCAAATGTTGTAATTACCTGAAACCTCACTAGCCATAGGAGAAGCTACAGGCACCAAGGCTGGTGGCTCCACCACCAAAGCCAGCACCATTTCTTGGTCCACTGCTGAAGCCAGCACCTGTGCTTGGTCCACTGCTGAAGCCAATGATAGAACTGGGTCCACCACTGAAGCTGGTGCTGGTGCAGGGTTCGCCAATAAAGCCAGTGCTGGTGTTGGAACCACTGCCAAGGCCAATGATGGTACTTGGTCCTCCGTTGAAGATGTTATTAGGCCCAGCACGAAAGCCATCACTGATGCTGAGGCCACCACTAAAGCCAGCACTTGTGCCAAGTATGCTGTTAAAACCAGCATTGGTGCCCAGTCCATCACCAAAGCCATTGCTTGAGATCAGTCCACCACCAAAGCCAGCACTGGTGCTCAGTCCATTACCGAAGATAGCACTAGTTCCTAGTCCACTACCGAAGACAGCACTGGTGCTCAGTCCACCACTAAATCCAGCACTGGTGCTTAACCCATTGCCAAAGATGAAACCAGCAGTGGTACTGGATCCATCACCAAAACTAGCACTGGTAGCACCACTAAAGCAGGTGCTAGTGCTAGGAGGGCCACCAAAGCATAGATTGGTGTTAGACACACTGCCAAAGGAGAGGCTGGTGCTGGGAACTCCACCAAAGCCATTGGTGGTACTGGGGGCAATGCCAAAGTCTGTAGTGGTGCTAAGTGCCCCACTGAAGTCAGCACTGGTGCTGAACACACTGCCAAAGCCAGAGATGGTGCTGGGTGCACTGCTGAAGCTGGCACTAGTGCTGACAGCACTGTTAAAACTAGCACTGGTGTTGAGTGCACCACCAAAGCCAACACTAGTGCTGAATGCACCACCAAAGCTGGCACCAGTGCTGGGGGAGCCACCAAAGCTGATGCTGGTGCTTAGTGTACCACCAAAGTCAGCGCTGGTGCTGGAAGAGCCACCAAAGGAGACACTGGTGCTGAGCATTCCATCAAAACCAGTGGTGGTGCTAGGAGAGCTGCCAAAGCAGATACTGGTATTAAGTGTGCCACCAAAGCTTGCACCAGAGCTGGGAGAGCCACCAAAGCAGACACTAGTGCTCACTGTGCCACCAAATCCAGCGCTGGTGCTAAGTGCCCCACTAAAGACTGTTCTGGTTCTGGGTATACTGCCAAAGCTGCTACTGGTAATGAGTGTACCACTGAAGCCAGCAGTGGTGCTGAGTGTGCCTCCAAAGCCAGAGCTGGCTCCACCACTGAAACTGGAACTACTGCTGAGTGGGACACTGAAACTGGAGCTGACCCCACCACCAAAGCTGGCACTGGTACAAGGTGTGCCACCAAAGCTAATGCAGGCTTCACTGTTGAAACTAGAGCTGGTGCTAGCTGCACCACTGAAGCTAATGCTGGCTGCACCACTAAAACTAGTGCTAGTGCTGGGAATGCCACTAAAGCAAATGCTGGCTGTACTGCTGAAGCTGGCACTGGTCCTGGGTGTGCCACCAAAGCTAATGCCAGCTCTGCCACCAAATCCACCACCGGGGCTGGGCGCACCACTGAAGCTAATACTAGCACTATCGCTGAAGGTAGCCCTGCTAGCTCCTCTGCTGAAGTCGATGTTGGTGCTGGCTTCTGCATTTTCTTGGGCTCTGGTCTCAATTTCAAATGAAAATCTGTTCCAGGACTGAGCATCATCGCCTAACTCTTCCCTTGTTAGGCAGTCGATATCCATGTCATCCCAATTCCAGGGCCCAGCCACAGCTTCCTCTCCAATCCCCATTTGGGCTCTTGCCTCAGCCCTTGCCTCAGCCTCAGCCGCAGCCACAGCTGCAGCTTGGACTTCCATCTCCACTGCCTTCTGGTACTGAGCAGCCCAGTCCTTGGGGTCTTTCTTTTGCACCTGAAATGGGAATGATAATCAATATAAGGGACAATAACATTTGTAATTATGTATTAAGTACATACTATGGGCTTTGTATAAAATCGATAGCAGTATTTTTTTTTTAATTCTTAGTTTTCTGGTGCTCTATCAGTCCCAAGATCCAGTTTCAGCTCTGATAACTAAGGTGTTGTGTGACCTTGGACAAGTTACTTAACCTCACTGAGAAGATGGGAAATGATAAGACAGTACGTTATGGATTGAATGTTTGTGTGCCCCCCTGCAAATTCATATGTTAAAGCACCAGCCCCCAGTGTGACTACATTTGGAGACTGGGCCTTTATAGAAGTAGAGTTAAATGAGGTCATAATGGTTGGGCCCTGGTCCAACAAGATTAGTGTTTTTATAAGAGGCTCTTTCTCCACCGTGTGAGAACACAGCAAGAAGATATTCATCTGCAAGCCAGAGGGAGAGGCTTCATCAGAAACTGACACTGCTGGACCTTGATCTGGGACTTCCAGCCTCCCGAACCATGAGAAAATAAATTTCTGTTGTTAAGCCACCCAGTCTGTATTATTTTGTTATGACAGTGCAAGCAGACTAACACAAATTATGAAAGAAAGAATGAAACAATGTAAACTTCATGTTCAGCAGCATTCTCAGACATCAGTGAAGTTTCATACGCTTATATACTAACTGCAGGCTGCCCTATACCTGACCGTCCCTGCACATAGCCTGCCCGAGCTAGGGTACCCTTAATATGACAAGTCAGGGCAGCTCTCCTATTACCTTGCATGCAAACTTGAGGACTTTCATCTTGCTAGTCTCATGGTAGGAGCGCAAACCCCAGAAGAACTCATATTCAGGTGGTCTGTTGTTAGGGACCCTCTTGTACTCCAGGTACCTTGGAAAAAGGAGATGAAACTTGCTTCTAACCAAACAAATCTGTTGTGTAACCACTGGGCACAAGGTGGCAACCTCCTTCAAATACTAAACCCAGCTCCTGGAGAAGGATTTCTAAGACCTTCCTTCCCCAGACTCACTCCCAAACACAGTTCATGGTATTGGTCTCTGATTTTGAGTCATTTCCCTTTGGACATATGCAAGGCAGTCACTTGATGCTTTAGAGAAGGCATGTATAGGGTATGATGTCACAGGAAAGCCAAAGTATCTTGCCACCTGTGAGGAGTAAACCCAAGTTCCTGTTGGGTGTGTTGTAAACAGAGGAGCCATTCTTCAGTCACCCTGCTCTGAGCACACCCCAAAGCAAGGGCCTTCTCTTTGGTCTAGCCCAGTCCTGGAACTGTCCACTCATGGGAATTGTGGGCAGGACTCAGTTCTAGGGCATAGGATGCCCATACTACCTCTAAAACTAGTGTAATAAAAGGGCTGGTTGAGCACTTTCTGAACCAGACCAGCACACTCAGAACACTTCAGGGCCAGAAAAAGTCCCCAGACACCACTTACTTCTGCTTCACAAACTCGTCTGTGATGAGCTTCCTTACTTCCCCAAAGAGCGAGTGCCTCACCCTGACAATGGGAAAAATAACCCATAAACAGAGATAAAAACTTCCTAGATGAGGGAAGAGGCATTTCTCAACATGAAAGAGACCTCTCTAGCACATGCAGCCATCCAAATGAAGCCAGGAAAGTAGTGAACACATGGTCACTAGAAGCGGTAAGTTGAGGCTAGATGGTTCTTTGTCAGGGATGCCCCTGAAGTTCTATCTTCTATATCAGCTTAGAATGACATAAGGGTGGGAAGATGCAGAGAGTACAGGACCATTTCCCCATCTACCCAGGTCAGAACCCTGGACCCTCTACCCAGTCCAGCACCCCCACCCATTCCACCAGACCACCAAGCTGATGCAATCCTGGGGCCATCCTCTCTTTCCAAATGACAACACGGACAGCAAGCGCTGAGAGAGCCCAATCATACCCAGGGCGCAGCCCCAGCTTGCGCAGCACCTCCCAGATGACAGCTGCAAGGGGAGGCAAGAGGAGACAGGGACAGAAAATAAACATGTGGTATTCCAACTGTGGTCACCCATTCAGCTGCATGCTCAGCCACTCACCCTCACTGGCCTTGTTGCCATTCATAAAAATGACAGAATCACCATGAGAAGACCTAGTTTGGGTGTGTCCTTGGTCCTAGGGGAATAACAGGGTAGAGAGAAGGTTTATGTCCAGTGGCCATCTGCAAAAAACACACCAGCCAGCTCACTAGGCTATCCTCTACCAGATTCCTCAGACACGACAAATTCTTCCCAGTCTATGCTTCAAGCTCTATGCAACCCTGAGCAAGGCACTTGAGTCTCAGTCTCCTATTGAGTAGAATGGAAAAATCCAATCCTCCCCTGCCCAGGTTGCCAAGAGGAGAGAAGAATGCCTGTCAACCTGGGACAACCCAGGCACCCAACCAATGTGAGTCCCTTTTTTCTCTCTCAGGTCTCTCTGCCCCAAAAGAATTCTAGGCACAGCCCCAGTGATGCTCCTGTCCTTCAAGCATCATGATTCACCCACACCAGGAAGCCCTCCCTTGAGAACCAGTCTACCAAAGCCATCAGGAAGAGACAAGCAATGACAGGTCTGCTTTCCTGGGATGCTTCCTGAGAAACAGAAAACCTGACAGGAGGAATGCACAGCTCCAGGCTTCTACAACCTTCAGTCAATCATAATCAGCACCACTACCGTGTGCAGGGCTCCAGCTATGTGAGGGAGCTGGAATCGGGTTTTTTAGGCTCTGTCTTCCTGCCTCTCCAAGGAGTTGTAGGGAAAGATGACAGGGATGGGGTAGTGCCATAGACAGAAGCAGAGCTTCCCTCCTATCCCAGCCCATTCACAGCTTACATTCCCAGTATGCCTGAAGAAGATTCCTGAGTGCTGATGAGAATATATAAGCTACTTTGCTTATCAATTTCCTTCAGATTGACTCAAAACATCTGCCAAGTAAAAGAATAGCCTGTGAGATCACAAAATCCAGGTTAGGCATCAGTGAGCTTCCTGAGCATCCCACAGTTCCCTGTGTAGATAGAATTTTGAGTGTGTATGAGAAATCAGTGAGATAGTGCAGGTAAAGCACTTAGCTAAGTGGCCACCACTACAGAAAAGAGATAAGAAATGTACTACTATCAGTATCACCTTTGTAATTAGTGAGAATTTAGGGAGATAGAGAATGGGGAATGAAAAGGAGAGATGAGCATCTGAAATACATTACAGGACACGACCGGCATCAGACAGGACTAAGTTAGGAGGTTTGAGTCCTAGCTGTGTTTTACCACTGACTTGTTGTGTGACCCTGGGCTAGTCTATGTTCCTACTTAGGCCACTGTCTGTCCAACTACATAGTGATGGGGATGGATTATGAGTCTCTGTGGTCTCTCCCAGAAGGAACATGTATGTCTTTGTCGATTCAAGGCTTCCCCATTGTGCCCATCCCCCAGGGCTGCCCCTTCACCTTCTCCAGAGTGTAGCTTGCTCGTTCAATGATCTCTGGGAAATATTCATCATATTCTTGGATGACATCCTTCAGCATGTCTGTAGGAGGGGTGAGGTGGGAGCAGCTGGGCTGAGCAGGGCCACAGAGCTGCAGCCTTTTTGCCAGCCTGTGGGGTCAGTGCAGTCTGAATTCTGAACTGTGTTAATGGGAGATGCCAGCCATGGCAAAGTGTGAGGAGGGTAGGAGAGGACATATGAGAGAATGAAGAGGCTATAAAAGCAAATGGTTACTTCAGGGCATGGGAGAGAGGGGAGTGGAGAGGAGATTTCAGGGAGGAGGGCTGGTATGACTCTACCTGAGCGCTTGATGGGGATCTTTGTCTGGTCCTTAACCAACAGGTATTTCACCAACTTATTTGCCTGGGAGAAGAGGAATACATGGGGAGATCTCAATATGTTTTTAGAAAACTTGGAAGAATGACAAAAAAGAAGGAAGGTGAAAAAGAGAAGAGACTGGGCAACACTGGATTCTTACCCTTTCTTGCAAAATGGCCACATCTCAGGATGGCGGAGGCCTCCAGCCCCATGAGATCAACCTGTAATTACTGCTACCTCTCTCATCCCCATTCAGATGATTTGAGTACATCATCAGAAAGAAGGAAGGTCCAGAGTCACCAGGTGAAAGAGAGGTCTCTGTCTCCTTACCATACCTTGTCCTGAAAATCCCCCAAACCCTTCCTATAGTGGGCCCTGACCTTACAATTGGCCACCCTAAGTCCTAGATTTGTCTTTCACTGTCTTCCAGCCAGGAATTTCATTTCCCTATCAGGATAGAAGCAACCCAAGGGCAGGACCTGGAGTTCCTCCTCTTCTTTTGGCCACCACTAACTCTGCTAGCTGTATCCCTTGGACAAGTCACTTCACTTCTCTGGGACTCAGTTTTCTCATCTGTAAGACTGGGATCTGTGATCCCTACATAGTAGGAGTTACTTTTAAAACATAAAGACACAACCTGTATGACTGTACCCAAGACCCTGGAACACGGTAACTACTGTGTAAATACCAGTTGAATTATATCCAGGTTGTAGCTAAGTATATGGATGTACTATTTCCCCACCAATCTGTGAACTGTCAGGGAGCAGGAACTATATTACATTCTTCTCAGCATCTCTCAAAGCCTATCCAAACACAGGGACTGGCTCAGAGTAAAAAGTCTCAGTAAACTTTTATAGAACAAATGAACAAACTAGGAGGATAGGAATGGAAAAGAAGTGAAAAGTTAAGGATGGTGATGTCGGAGATCTCACCTTTCGGTTCGTCTTGCCCCGGGTCCTGGTTGTAGGCTCCAGACTCAACTGGGCCAGGTAGTCATCTGCCAGGGCCTGGACAGCAGCAGCAACCTGAGTCTCAAGGGCACTTATGTTGGTCTTAAAGGTGGCCATCTTGGTCTGGGCCCCTTGGTCAACAATTTTAGTCTGGCTTTCAGCTGCCTGGGCCTTAGTGGCAGACTTACGAATCCTGGACCCTCTCTTGACCTGAACGGCAGCTGCTAGGGCTCGGTTTGTGACTTTTGAGCAGCAGGTAGAGCCTCAGAGATATCATAGGCAGAATTTGGGCCTTTATTGGCAGCCTTCTTGACCTTGAATTTTTTGGGCCAGTTAGCTACTCCTGAGGCCTCAGTCTGCCTGCTAGCTCTCTCAGCATTTGGGGTCTCTAGGAGTTCAGTGTCAGTATTTATGCCCTTAACAGTTGCCTTCTTGGCTTTGGAGGCTTTTTTAGTTCTGATGAAGGCTGCTGTGGCATGGGTAGTGGCTGCCTCATTAGTAATTTGGAATTGGGTGGTAGCTGTGTGGGTAGTGGTTGCACCCAATGAGATATCAACAGCACTAGTTATGGCCTTATTGACAGCCTTCTTAGCTTTGGAAACTTTCTTAGACTTAGTGGGGGCTATCAAGGCCTGGGAGGAGGCTGACCCACTGATAACTGGAGCCTGGATAACCTGCAGGATGTCTGGTAGGTTTAGGGCCTGCAAGGATGACTTGATCACTGTAGTGATACTCTCCTTGACAGTTGGATACTGGAACCTTGGGCTGCCTTAGCAGTAACTTTTTTTGCCTTATTGGCTTTCTTAGGCTGAGCAGTGACTGAAGAAGCCTGAGTATTGGCTGCTTCAGTGGTAGCTGAAGCCTGGTTGATCTGGGGGATGATAGGCAGGTTTAAAGCCTTCAAAGTTACTTTAGGCTTGTTAGTGGCAATCACATTGGCAGAGGAGACTGTAGGGGCAGCAGGTATGGCCTTAGTAATAGCCTTAATAGGGGTCTTCTTGGTCTTGCTTTCCTTAGGCCGGTTGGCAACTGGTGGGTCCATGGCCAGAGGGTCCTTGGTTGCTGCCAAGAGGGTATGCATCAGCAAAACACTATTCTCTTCTGTGGTCTCAGTCTGTATATCTGAGGGAAGTGAAGCCCCAGGCCCCCAGGGGGAAGCAGAGGGCCCTACACACATAGGATTATGGTCTGCTAGCCATCTGGCCTCCCTACAGCCCACCCTTTCCACGAAGGCCTGCCCTTCCTCTGAGCAGTGACCGAAGGGGAGGATAAAGGGAAGAGGTAGGGAGCAGGAGCTAAAGTCAGGCAGGTTTTCCTCTCTCCTCCTTCACCTTGCAGGGGACGACTGAGACAAGTTAGGCAGAAAATTCTTCAACTACAGGGTGGCAGGGGGCTCAAGATCAGTAAATGAACTCAGTACTGGGCGGACGACCTGGTGAGAATGCAGAGAGGCCTCACCTGGAATGGGAGCATCTTATAACCGCAGTCATTTCTCCTATCCATTTTTCTGAAAGGCCTGAGGGGAAGGGGCCTGAATTAGGGGAGAATGAGAAGGAGAGGGAGATTCACCAGACCTCCCAACTATCCTGAAAGAAGGGGGATCTCATCCAACTTTGGACCCCAAACGCTTCAGTTATTGGGTTCTCATACCTAAAAACCCAGACCACCTATCTGAACCCTAGCTCCATTGCCTCCAGGAAACTGCAAGTCAGTTCTACAGCCCCGCCCCTTAATCGTACACACGCCCCCTCCTGCAACTTAATAGTGCGCATGCGTGCCAACTGGAGCACATACGCTTTGGTGGACTGGACCGTCTGACCACCTCAGTCTCACAGACGCCCCCTGCTCTCAGAGCAGCAGAACATTTCGGACAAGCCCTTGACTCGCTCTTCCTAACTGCATCACATTTCGGTCCAACCCTTCTCCAACATCAGCCCGCTCCCTCGGCAGTACTGCTTTGCACCGCCCCTTCCCTAACACCGCCCACCTCTACTCTGCGGTACAGACATGCACCGCCCCTTCCCGATATGCCCCCTCCCTCTTTTCTGCAGTACTTCTCCGCACCTCCCCTTTCCTTAATACGCCCCTTCCCTCCTCTCTCCAGTGTGTCCCTGCACTGCCCCTTCCCCAAAACCGCTCCCCCACTTCCACGTTTGCAAGTGACCGGTCCCACCCTTTCTGCGACATCGATACCCCACCCACAAATCCAACGGTATTACGCTTTTGTGTATTCCTTGTTCCCTAATATTACCAGGTTCTGTCCCTTCCCTTTTCAAACCATAATCAACCAGGTCCTAGCCCCTCTTTCCCTCCGTCTGAACCAGGTCATTCTTGCTATACAAAATGGATTCTGCCCCTCATTTCTGGGTTCTGATCCCTACTTTCTGTGGCCCAAACCGGATCCTGTCCCCTTTCACCAGCCTATCGGAGTCCTGCCATAGCTTATCACCCTCCGGAACTGGATCCTGCTCCTTTCTACTGCCTGAACGATTGTTTTATCTTCCCGCAGTCCGAGCCGCGTCTGCATCCCTCCTTTCTGCGGCCCGAACAGAGTCCAGATCTCTCCATTATAAGGCCCAAAGGGGATTCTGCCCCCTCCATCTACCCTACGAACAGGGTCCAAGCACCTCTAAACCCGACCACATTAATGCAGTTAGCTCTGAATCCGCAGCAGATTTTCTTCACCTTAGGGTGTGTGGAGTCAAGCACATTGAAGCCATAGCCCAGAGGCTCCCACAGGGTCTTCACTAAAGCTGGGCACCTTAGCTCACCTCGTCCTCTGGAGTCCAGAAGGCGTCCGCTCTCTCCAAGCCTCTCCTTAGGTCTGAGCTTGTCGGCTTCCCCTCCCCAGCCGGAAGTGGTCCTGCCTTTTTCCACCTCCAGAGGGGTCTCCTTCCCTGCTTGTCAACCTCCTTCACTCTCGACTTCCAACTCTCCATTCTCCTCAGTGTGGTCTCTTTTCCGCATACTATAGGTTATTCAGTAATCGCTCTTTCCTAGTCCCCATTTGATTTCTCTATTCCCAACCTGTGCCCCCGTTCCTATTTGATAGTTCTGTCCCCCCTAAGAGGACTGTGCTTCTCCGAGCTCCCATATCACTTCCTACAGCCCCCTCTATGTCAACACTAATTACAGAGTGTGTTGTTGTAGTGTGTGTCTGGGTCTCTCTCCCCAGGAGCTGTTCTGGGGACAGGGGACCAAGTCATATTCCTTTCCCTCTCTCAAGTATGACCAGATTAAGACATTTAGAGGCTCTAAACAGTAAGAGACAGAAGGCCCCCACATCATATACAATTCAGAATAAAAACAGTAAAGGTAAGAAAAGTCTACCAATGTTGTTGTTGTTGTTTTTAATCCCCGATGACTATATTGATGCTTTCAATGAATATCAACTTATCTGAAAAATTTTATTGGGACCATGTTCCTCCTTTCCTGGTGCACTACGCAAGTACTTAGACTCTCTCTTGTGAAATGGAGCACTGCTCCCCAGTGCAGCAAGCAGTTCTCCTTGGGCATTTATTTATTCACTCAATCCTTAATTATACATTGAGCACATGGCTATGTCAAGGCACTCACTGGATATGGGCAAACAAAGACAAGTAGGATAGGATGCCTGTCCCTAAAGAACTCACTCATTTATGGAACATAAGAAGTAGGAAGATCGGTAGGAGAAGAAAGGGAAGAATTCATGAAGGGGGGGGGGTAAACAGAAGGGGGAATGAACCATGAGAGACTATGGACTCTGGGAAAAAAACTGAGGGCTTCAGAGGAGAGGGTGGTGGGGAATTGGGATAGGCTGGTGATGGGTATTAAGGAGGGCACAAATTGCATGGTGCACTGGGTGTTATACCCAAGTAATGAATCATGGAACATTACGTCAAAAACTAGGGTTGTACTGTATGGTGACTAACATAATATAATAAAAAATTATTATAAAAAAAAAGAACTCAATTCTATTCCTTTTTTTTTCTAAATATTGTTTTAAATAAGTTATTTTTTAAGTTTTTATTTTAATTCCAGTTAGTTCACATACAGTGTGATACTAACTTCAGGTGTACAATATGTGATTCAACACTTCCATACATCATCTTGTGCTCATCAGGACAAGTGCACTCCTTAATCCCCATCACCTAATTTAACAGATTCCCCCACCTATGGTAACCATAAGTTTGTTGTCTATAAATAAGAGTCTGTTTCTTCATTTCTCTCTCTCTCTTTTTTCCCTTTTTGTTTTGTTTCTTAAATACCACACATGACTGAAATCAAATGGTATTTGACTTTCTCTGACTGATTTTGCTTAGCATTACACTCTCTAGATCCATGTCATCACAAGTGGCAAGATTTCACTTTTTATGGCTGAATAATATTCCATTATATATATCTACCACATCTTCTTTATCCATTCATCAATCCATAGACACTCTGCTTCCATATCCTCCTTATTATAAATAATGTTGCTATAAACATAGGGTTACATCTATCCTTTTGAATTAGTGTTTTTGTGTTCTTTGGGTAAATGCCGCATTAGTACAATTGCTGGATCATAAGGTAGTTATATTTTTAACTTCTTGAGGAACCTCCATTCTATTTTCCAGAGTGGCTGCACACCAGTTTATACTCCCACCAGCAGTGCACTAGTGTTCCTTTTTCTCCACATCCTTGCCAACACCTGCTGTTTCTTGTGTTACAGGTTTTAGCCACTCTAAGGGGTGTGAGGTGATATCTCACTGTAGTTTGGATTTGCATTTCCTTGATAAGGGATGATGAGCATCTCTTCAGTCTGTTGGCCATCCGTATGTCATCTTTGGAGAAATGTTTATTTCTTTTTTCTGCCCATTTTTTAAAAATTGGATTATTTGGTGGTTTTGGGTGTGTTGAGTTGAATACATTCCTTGTATATTTTGGATACTAACCCTTTATCAGATATGTAATTTGCAAGTATCTTCTCCCATTCTGAGGTTACCTTTTAGTTTTGTTGATTGTTTCCTTCACTGTGTAGAAGCTTCTTATTTTGATGTAGTCCCAATAGTTTATTTTTGCTTTTTTTTCCCTCTTGCCTCTGGAGATATATCTAGTAAGAAGTTGCCATGGCCAATGTCAAAAAAGTTATTGCCTGTGTTCTCTTCTACATTTTAAAAAATGATTTCAGGTCTCATATTTAGGTCTTTAATCTATTTTGAATTTATTTTTGTGTATGATGTAAGAAAGTGGTCCAGTTTCGATTCTTTGCATGTTGCTGTCCAGTTTTCCCAGAACCATTTGTTGAAGAGACTGTCTTTTTCCCATTGGATATTCTTTCCTGCTTTGTCATAGATTAACTGACCATATAGTTGTGGGTTTATTTCTGGGTTTTCTATTCTGTCCCAAGGATCTATGTGGCTGTTTTTGTGCCAGCACCATACTATTTTGATCACTACAGCTTTGTAATATATATAACTTGAAATCTGAAATTGTGATGCCTCCAGCTTTTCTTTTAAAGTTGCTTTGGCTATTCAGGGACTTTTGTGGTTCCATACAAATTTTAGGATTGTTTGTTCTAGCTCTGTGAAAAATGCTGTTGGTATTTTGATAAGGATTGCATTAAATGTGTAGATTGCTTTAGGTAGTATAAACATTTTAACAGCATTTGTTCTTCCAATCCATGAGCATGGAATGTCTTTCCATTCCTTTGTATCCTTTTCAATTGCTGTCATCTGTGCTTATAGTTTTCAGAGTGCAGGTCTTTCACTTCTTTGGTTAGGTTTATTCCTAGGTATCTTATTACTTTTAGAGCAATTTTTAATGGGATTGTTTCCCTTAATTTCCCTTTCTGCTACTTCATTATTGGTGTATAGAAATGTAACAGGTATGTCCACAATGATTTTGTATTCTGTGACTTTACTGAATTAGTGTATCAGGCCTAGCAATTTTTTTGATGGAATCTTTCTGGTTTTCTATATAGAGTATCATGTCACGTGTAAATGGTGAAAGTTTTGCTTCTTGCTTGCCTATTCAGATGCTTTTTATTTCTTTTCATTGTCTGATTGTTGCGGCTAGGATTTCCAGTATTATGTTAAATAACAGTGGTGAGAGTGGACATCTCTGTCTTGTTCCTGAGTGTAAAGGAAAAGCTCTCAGTTTTTTTATTTTTTTCCCATTGAAGATGATATTAGCTGTGGGTTTCCATATATGGCATTTATTATGTTGAGATATGTTTTCTCTAAACTTAGTTTGTTGAGGGTTGTTATATGAATGGATGTTGTACTTTGTCAAATACTTTTTCTGCAACTATCAAAATGGCCATGTGGTTTTTATCCTTTTTTTTATTAATGTGCTGTATCACAATGATTGATTTGCGAATATTGAATCACCTTCACAAGACATGAATGAATTACACTTGATCATGATGAATGATTTTTTAATGTATTGCTGGTATCAGTTTGCTCATATTTTATTGAGAATTTTTGCATCTATGTTCAGCAGGAATATTTGACTGTAGTTCAACTTTTCAGTGGAGTCCTTATCTGGTTTTGCTATCAGTGTAATATTGGCCTCATAGAGTGAATTTGGACCATTTCCTTCCTTTTCTATTTTTTCAATTATTAAAAAAGAATAGGTATTAAATATTCTTTATTTTTTTATTTTAATGTTTTTTTAATATACTATTATAGTCACCATACAGTACATCCTGGTTTCCGATGTAAAGTTCGATGACTCATTAGATGCGTACAACACCCAGTGCACCATGCAATACATGCCCACCTTAATACCCATCACCAGTCTATCCCATTCCCCCACCCCCTCCCCTCTGAGGCCCTCAGTTTGATTCCCATAGTCCATAGTCTCTCATGCTTCATTCCCCATTCTGATTACCCCCCCTTTCTTTATCCCTTTCTTCCCCTACCGATCTTCCTAGTTCTTATGTTCCATAGATGAGAGAAACCATGTGATAATTGTCTTTCTCTGCTTGACTTATTTCACTTAGCATTATCTCCTCCAGTGCCGTCCATGTTGCAGCAAATGTTGACAACTCGTTCTTTCTGATAGCTGAGTAATATTCCATTGTATATATGGACCACAACTTCTTAATCCAGGCATCTGTTGAAGGGCATCTCGGTTCCATCCATGCTTTGGCTATTGTGGACAATGCTGCTATGAACATTGGGGTGCATATGGCCCTTCAATTCACTACGTCTGTATCTTTGGGTATAAATACCCAGTAGTGCAATGGATAGGTTATAGGGTAGCTCAATTTTTAACGTTTTAAGGGACCTCCACACTGTTTTCCAGAGTGGCTGTACCAACTTGCATTCCCACAAACAATGTAGAAGGATCCCCTTTCTCCACATCCTCTCCAACAATTGTTGTTTCTTGCCTTGTCTATTTTTGACATTCTAACTGGCGTAAGGTGGTATCTTAGTGTGGTTTTGATTTGAATTTCCCTGATGGCTAATGATTTTGAACATTTTTTCATGTGTCTGTTAGCCAATTGTATGTCTTCATTGGAAAAGTGTCTGTTTATATCTTCTGCCCATTTTATGATTTGTTTATTTGTTTCTCGTGTATTGAGTTTGAGAAGTTCTTTGTAGATCTTGGATACCAGTCTTTTATCTGTAGTGTCATTTGCAAATATATTCTCCCATTCCGTGGGCTGCCTCTTAGTGTTTTTTGACTGTTTCCTTGGTTGTGCAGAAGCTTTTTATCTTGACGAAATCCCATAAGTTCATTTTATCTTTTGTTTCTCTTGCCTTTGGGGATGTGTCATGAAAAAGGTTGCTTTGGCCGGTGTCGTAGAGGTTGCTGCCTACGTTCTCCTCTAGGATTTTGATGGATTCCTGTCTTACATCGAGGTCTTTCATCTGCTTGGAGTTTATTTTTGTGTATGGTGTGAGATAGTGGTCAAGTTTCATTCTTTTGCATGTAGCTGTCCAATTTTCCCAGCACCATTTATTGAAGAGACTCTTTTTTCCACCAGATGTTTTTTCCTGCTTTATCAAAGATTAGTTGCCCAAAGAGCCGAGGGTCCATTTCTGGGTTCTCTCTTCTGTTCCATTGGTCTATGTGTCTGCTTTTGTGCCAGTACCATGCTGTCTTTGTGTTCACAGCTTTGTAGTACAGCTCGAAATCCGGCACTGTGATGCCCCCAGCATTGTTTTTCCTTTTCAATAGGTCCTTGGCGATTCGGGGCCTTTTCTGTTTCCATACAAATTTAAGGACTATTTGTTCCAGTTCCTTGAAAAATGTCCTCGGTATTTTGATCGGGATAGCATTGAAAGTGTAGATTGCTCTGGGTAGCATGGTCATTGTAACTATGTTAATTTTTCCAATCCATGAGCATGGAATATTTTTCCATCGTTTTATGTCTTCCTCAATGCCTTTCAAGAGTGATTTATAGTTTCCAGAATATAGGTCCTTTACGTCGCTGGTTAAATTAGTTCCAAGGTAACTTATGATTTTTGGTGCTATTGTAAATGGGATGGATTCCCTAATTTCTCTTTCTTCAGTCTCATTTTTCGTGTATAGAAATGCAACTGATTTCTGAGCATTGATTTTGTATTCCTCCACATTACTGAATTGCTCTATGACTTCTAATAGTTTGGGAGTTGTTTCTTTTGGGTTTTCCATATAGAGTATCATGTCATCTGCGAAGAGAGACATTTTGACTTCTTCTTTGCCGATTTGAATACCTTTGATCCCTTTTTGTTGTCTGATTGCTGTTGCAAGGACTTCTAGTACTATATTGAATAATAATGGCGAGAGTGGGCATCCTTGTCATGTTCCTGATCTTAAGGTAAAGGCTTCCAGCTTTTCCCCATTGGGAATGATATTTGCTGTAGGCTTTTCATAGATAATTTTTATGAGATTGAGAAATGTGCCCTCTATTCCTACATTCTGAAGGGTTTTAATCAGGAAAGGATGCTGTATTTTGTCAAATGCTTTTTCTGCATCAATTGAGAGGATCATATGGTTCCTGAATCTTTTCTTGTGTATATGATGTATCACGCTGATCAATTTGCAAATGTTGAAACACGCTTGCATCCCAGGTATGAATCCCACTTGGTCATGATGAATAATCCTTTTAATGTACTGTTGGATTCTATTAGCCAGGCTCTTGTTGAGGATTTTGGCGTCCATATTCATTAGGGAAATTGGTCTGTATTTCTCCTTTTTGATGGGGTCTTTGCCTGGTTTGGGGATCAAGGTAATATTGGCCTCATAGAATGAGTTTGGTAGTTTTCCTTCTGTTTCTATTTTTTGAAATAGCTTTAGGAGAATAGGTATTATTTCTTCTTTCAATGTTTGGTAGATTTCCCCATGAAAATGGTCCGGGCCTGGAGTTTTGTTATTTGGAAGGTTGTTTATCAGTGACTCAATACTTCATAATTAATTGGCCTGTTTAAAAAATCAGTTTCTTCCTGTTTCAGCCTTGGTAGTATAGGTCTCCAGGAAGGCCTCCATCTTTTCCAGATTGCTTAATTTATTGGAATAAAGCTGTTGATAAAAGTTTCTAATAATCCTTCCAATTTCATGGTGTTGGTAGTGACCTCTCCTTTTTCATTCAGAATTTTAATAATTTGGGTCCTTTCTCTATTCTTTTTGATAAGTCTTGCCAGCTGTTTCTTAATTTTACTGATTCTCTCAAAGAACCAGCTTCTAGTCCTGTTGATCCGCTCTACTGTACTTCTGGTTTCTAATTCATGGATATCTGCTCTAATCGTGGTCAGCTGCTTCCTCGTGAGTGGATTAGGCCTGTCCCTCTGTTCCTGCTCCAGCTTCTTGAGGTGAGAATATAAAAACTGCATTTTAGATTTTTCCATTCTTCTGAGTGAGGCTTGGATGGCTATGTATTTCCCCCTTAGGACTGCCTTTGCAGTATTCCATAGGTTTTGGACCGTTGTGTTTTCATTCTCATTGGTCTCCATAAATTGTTTAAATTGATTTTTGATTTCCTGGTTTATCAAGTCATTCCTGAGCAGGATGGTTCTTAGTGTCCAAGTGTTTGAGTTTCTTCCAAATTTTTCCTTGTGGTTGAGTTCCAATTTCAGAGCTTTGTGGTCTGAGAATATGCAGGGGATAATTTCAGTCTTTTGGTATCGGTTGAGACCTGTTTTGTGTCCTAGAACATGGTCTATTCTTGAGAATGTTCCATGGGCATTAGAATAGAATGAGTATTGTTTGCTTCTAGGGTATAGTGTTCTATATATATCTACGAGGTCCAACTCATCAAGTATGGCATTCAAAACTCTTGTTTCTATGTTGGTTTTCTGCTCCAGTGCTCTGTCTATTGCTGATAGTGGAGTGTTGATGTCCCCTACTATTAATGTATTTTTATCTATTATGTCTCTTTATTCTGATTAAGAGTTGGCATGTGTATCTTGCTGCTCCCCTGGTGGGGGCATAGACATTTATAATTGTCATATCCACTTGTTGGATACATCCTTTGAGAATAATATAGTGCACATCTGTGTCCCTAACTATAGTCTTTAGTTTAAAATCCAATTGTCTGCTATGAGAATTGCTACCCTAGCTTTCTTCTGAGGTCCATTGGCGTGAAAAATGGTATTCCATCCCTTTACTTTCAGTCTGAATGTATCTTTAGGTTCAAAATGAGTCTCTTGTAGACAGCAAATGGATGGGTCATGTCTTACTATCCAATCTGCAACCCTGTGGCACTTTATGGGAACATTGAGGCCATTTATATTGAGACGGATTATTGATAGATATGA
Organism: Ursus americanus; assembly: GCF_024610735.1. Classification (NCBI taxonomy): domain Eukaryota; kingdom Metazoa; phylum Chordata; class Mammalia; order Carnivora; family Ursidae; genus Ursus; species Ursus americanus. Next base: position 76,949,292 of record NC_142164.1, read on the forward strand.
TTTTAATGATGCCATGATTCCTGTAAAGTTTTTGTTTCTATAGATTGTGACTTTCTGTTCTCTATCACTCTTGGGGCCTTTTTACTTTTATAGAACCCCCCTTAATATCTCCTGTAGGGCTGGTTTTGTGGTTACAAAATTGGCCAATGACTGGCGATTCTGGAAGGTCTTTATTTCTCCATCAATTCTGAATGACGGCATTGCTGGTTAGAGGATCCTTGGCTGCATGTTTTTCTCTGAAAGAGCTTTAAATATGCCCCCCCCCAAACCTTTCTCTCATTCCAGGTCTTTGTAGACAGGTCTGATGTAATTCTGATACCTTTGCCTTGGTACATGAGAAATTTCTTTACCCTGGCCACTTTCAGTACTGTATCTTTGGATCTAATATTTGCGAATTGCACTAAGAGGTGACATGGCGTAGGTTTGTCATGGTTGAGCTTGGGAGGGGTCCTCTCTGCCTCTTGGACACGAATGTTTGTTTCCCTTGCTAGATTAGGGAAGTTTTCAGCTACAATTTGTTCAAATATCTCTTCTAGACCTCTGTTTTTCTCCACCCTCTCTGGAATGCCGGTGATTCTGACATTGGAACGTTTCAGTGAGTCAGTAATCTCCCTTAACCTACATTCCTGTGTGTGGATTTTTTTGAGCCCAGATGCTATTTTAGTTTTTTCTTCTACTAACCCATCCTCCAATTCACCGATTCATTCTTCTGCCTCATTCACCCTGGCCGTCAGAGGCTCTAGTTTTGAGTGCATTTGGCTCATAGAATTTTTAATTTCTGCCAAATTCACTCTCGTTTCCACCCTTAGAGATTTTATATTCTCATTAATATTTTCGTTAATACTTTTTTCAAGTCTGCACATTATCTTGACCATATTACTCTGAATTCCATTTCTGATAATTTGGTCATATCCATATCCATTAGTTCTGTGGCAGAGGCCACAGACTCATTGTCTCTTCTTTGCTGGGGGGGACTTCTCCTCGTCATTCTGATGAGGAGAGTTTGCGGAGTTGTCCATAGCCCAAATTATTGACCAGGACCCAGGCCGTGCACCCTTGTTTTATAGGGATCTTAGGGATGTGGGCTTCTTGATTTTTCGGCCTGCTTTCTGGGGGAGGGGCCTGCTGCGCCGATACTCAGGCAACTCTGTTTGGGTAGAGTGTCCGTGTCCCCTGCGAGGGGGGGTAGGGATGGGCACACTGTGAGCCGGTATTTCCAGGCTTTTGTTCTCTGGCGGCTTTCCCTGGCGGTTTGCTGTGCCTCTTCTGAGAGTCAAAGCAGCAGTGGCCGAATCTAAGCTTCTGTCTCAGAACAGAGGGATCACGGACTGTTCTCCACTGATGTTCTGGCCACTTTAACTCTGTTACTGTTGGTGCTGCTCAACCCTGCAGTGTCCCGGGATGTGCGCCCCACAGCCGGCGTCCCAGCCCTCACTTCCAGGGCCAGCGTGTCTCTGTCCTTTGTGTTTCTAATACCACCAGCCACCAGCCACCAGCAGCCCTGCCCGGTCCAAAACTCCGGCCCTCAATCTGGTCTTTTGTGTTCCCGGCTCACGGTCCCAGTCTGCTCTCTCGTGGGTGCCGGGTCCGCGAGTCCACCCGCTCCCCTGTGCAGGTGGCTACCGCTTCCCAGTGCCCGAACGCAGCAGCTTCCTTCCCCTTCTGTTTATCTTTTTTTTTTTTTTTTTTTTTTTTATTAATAATGATTTTTTATTATATTATGTTAGTCACCATACAGTACATCCCCGGTTTTCGATGTAAGGCTCGATGATTCATTAGTTGTGTATAACACCCAGTGCACCATGCAATATGTGCCCTCCTTACTACCCATCACCGGTCTATCCCATTCCCCCACCCCCCTCCCCTCTGTAGCCCTCAGTTTGTTTCTCATAGTCCATAGTCTCTCATGTTTCATTCCCCCTTCTGATTACCCCCCTTTCTTTATCCCTTTCTTCCCCTACTGATCATTCTAGTTCTTATGTTCCATAGATGAGAGAAATCATATGATAGTTGTCTTTCTCTGCTTGACTTATTTCACTAAGCATTATCTCCTCCAGTGCCGTCCATGTTGTAGCAAATGTTGAGAACTCATTCTTTCTGATTGCTGAGTAATATTCCATTGTATATATGGACCACAACTTCTTAATCCAGTCATCTGTTGAAGGGCATCTCGGCTCCTTCCACGATTTAGCTATTGTGGACATTGCTGCTATGAACATTGGGGTGCATATGGCCCTTCTCTTCACTACGTCTGTATCTTTGGGGTAAACACCCAGTAGTGCAATGGCTGGATCATAGGGTAGCTCAATTTTTAACTTTTTAAGGGACCTCCACACGGTTTTCCAGAGTGGCTGTACCAACTTGCATTCCCACCAACAATGTAGGAGGGATCCCCTTTCTCCACATCCTCTCCAACAATTGTTGTTTCTTGCCTTGTCTATTTTTGCCATTCTAACTGGCGTAAGGTGGTATCTCAGTGTGGTTTTGATTTGAATTTCCTTGATGGCTAATGATTTTGAACATTTTTTCATGTGTCTGTTAGCCATTTGTATGTCTTCATTGGAAAAGTGTCTGTTCATATCTTCTGCCCATTTTTTGATTTGTTTATTTGTTTCTCGTGTATTGAGTTTGAGAAGTTCTTTGTAGATCTTGGATACCAGTCCTTTATCTGTAGTGTCATTTGCAAATATATTCTCCCATTCCGTGGGCTGCCTCTTAGTTTTTCTGACTGTTTCCTTGGTTGTGCAGAAACTTTTAATCTTGATGAAGTCCCATAAATTCATTTTATCTTTTGTTTCTTTTGCCTTTGGGGATGTGTCATGAAAAAGGTTGCTTAGGCTGATGTCGTAGAGGTTGCTGCCTATGTTCTCCTCTAGAATTTTGATGGATTCCTGTCTCACATCGAGGTCTTTCATCCATTTGGAGTTTATTTTTGTGTATGGTGTGAGATAGTGGTCAAGTTTCATTCTTTTGCATGTAGCTGTCCAATTTTCCCAGCACCATTTATTGAAGAGACTGTCTTTTTCCCACCGGATGTTTTTTCCTGCTTTATCAAATATTAGTTGCCCAAAGAGCTGAGGGTCCATTTCTGGGCTCTCTATTCTGTTCCATTGGTCTATGTGTCTGTTTTTGTGCCAGTACCATGCTGTCTTTGTGATCACAGCTTTGTAGTACAGCTCGAAATCCGGCATTGTGATGCCCCCAGCTTTGTTTTTCCTTTTCAACAGTTCCTTGGAGATTCGGGGTCTTTTCTGGTTCCATACAAATTTAAGGACTATTTGTTCCAGTTCTTTGAAAAACGTTCTCGGTATTTTGATCGGGATAGCATTGAAAGTGTAGATTGCTCTGGGTAGCATGGACATTATAACTATGTTAATTCTTCCGATCCATGAGCATGGAATATCTTTCCATCTTTTTATGTCTTCCTCAATGTCTTTTAAGAGTGATTTATAGTTTCTAGAATAAAGGTCCTTTACATCTCTGGTTAAGTTAATTCCAAGGTAACGTATGGTTTTTGGTGCTATTGTAAATGGGATGGATTCCCTGATTTCTCTTTCTTCGTTCTCGTTATTCGTGTACAGAAATGCAACTGATTTCTGAGCATTGATTTTGTATCCCGCCACGTTACTGAATTGCTCTATAACTTCTAATAGTTTGGGAGTGGCTTCTTTTGGGTTTTCCATATAGAGTATCATGTCGTCTGCGAAGAGAGACATTTTGACTTCTTCTTTGCCGATTTGAATACCTTTGATCCCTTTTTGTTGTCTGATTGCTGTTGCAAGGACTTCTAGTACTATGTTGAATAATAGTGGCGAGAGTGGGCATCCTTGTCGTGTTCCTGATCTTAAGGGAAAGGCTTCCAGCTTTTCCCCATTGAGAATAATATTTGCAGTAGGCTTTTCATAGATGGCTTTTATGAGATTGAGAAATGTACCTTCTATTCCTACACTCTGAAGGGTTTTAATCAGGAAAGGATGCTGTATTTTGTCAAATGCTTTTTCGGCATCGATTGAGAGGATCATATGGTTCTTGAGTCTTTTCTTGTTGATATGATGTATCACGCTGATTGATTTGCGAATATTGAACCACGCTTGCATCCCAGGTATGAATCCCACTTGATCGTGGTGGATAATCCTTTTAATGAACTGTTGGATTCTATTAGCAAGTATCTTGTTGAGGATTTTGGCGTCCATATTCATTAGGGAAATCGGTCTGTAATTCTCCTTTTTGAGGGGGTCTTTGCCTGGTTTGGGGATCAATGTAATATTGGCCTCATAGAATGAGTTTGGTAGCTTTCCTTCTGTTTCTATTTTTTGAAAAAGCTTTAGGAGAATAGGTATTATTTCTTCTTTGAATGTTTGGTAGAATTCCCCAGGAAAACCGTCCGGGCCTGGAGTTTTGTTATTTGGAAGGTTGTTTATCACTGACTCAATTTCTTCATAATTAATTGGCCTGTTTAAGAAATCAATTTCTTCCGGTTTCAATCTTGGTAGTTTATAGGTTTCCAGGAAGGATTCCATCTCTTCCAGATTGCTTAGTTTATTGGCATATAGCTGTTGATAAAAATTTCTAATAATCCTTCCAATTTCAATGGTGTTCGTCGTGACCTCTCCTTTTTCATTCATAATTTTAATAATCTGGGTCCTTTCTCTTTTCTTTTGGATAAGTCTTGCCAGTGGTCTGTCAATTTTATTGATTCTCTCCAAGAACCAGCTTCTAGTCCTGTTGATCTGCTCTACTGTACTTCTGGTTTCTGCTTGATTGATTTCAGCTTTAATTTTGGTCAACTGCTTCCTTGTGCGTGGATTAGGCCTGTCCCTCTGTTGCTGTTCCAGCTTCTTGAGGTGAGAATATAAAAACTGCATTTTAGATTTTTCTATTCTTTTGAGTGAGGCTTGGATGGCTATGTATTTCCCCCTTAGGACTGCCTTTGCAGTATCCCATAGGTTTTGGACTGTTGTATTTTCATTCTCATTGGTCTCCATAAATTGTTTAATTTGATTTTTGATTTCCTGGTTTATCGAGTCATTCCTGAGCAGGATGGTTCTTAGTCTCCAAGTGTTTGAGTTTCTTCCAAATTTTTCCTTGTGGTTGAGTTCCAATTTCAGAGCGTTGTGGTCTGAGAATATGCAGGGGATAATTTCAATCTTTTGGTATCGGCTGAGACCTGTTTTGTGTCCCAGAACATGGTCTATTCTTGAAAATGTTCCATGGGCATTAGAATAGAATGAGTATTCTTTGGTTCTGGGGTGTAGTGTTCTATATATATCTAAGAGGTCCAACTCGTCGAGTATGGCATTCAAAGCCTTTGATTCTTTGCTTAGTTTTTGCCAGGGTGTTCTGTCTATTTCTGAGAGTGGAGTGTTGAGGTCCCCTACTATTAATGTATTTTTATCTATATGTCTCTTTATTCTGGTTAAGAGTTGGCTTGTGTATCTTGCTGCTCCCCTGTTGGGGGCATATATATTTATAATTGTCATATCCACTTGTTGAATACTTCCTTTAAGAATAATATAGTGCCCTTCTGCATCTCTAACTATAGTCTGTAGTTTAAAATCCAATTTATCTGATATGAGAATTGCTACCCCAGCTTTCTTTTGAGGTCCATTTGCGTGAAAGATGGTACTCCATCCCCTTACTCTCAGTCTGAATGCATCTTTGGGTTCGAAATGAGTCTCTTGTAGACAGCAAATGGATGGGTCATTTCTTTTTATCCAATCTGCAACCCTGTGGCGTTTGAAACCAGAATTTAAACCATTAATGTTCAGGCTGAGTACTGAGAGATATGCTTTTAATTCTGCCATGTTGTCAGTAAAGTCTTTGTTTGTATTGGCTGTGACTTTCTGTTTTGTATCACTCTTGGGGCCTTTTTACTTTTATAGAACCCCCCGTAATACCTCCTGTAGGGCTGGTTTCGTGGTTACGAAATTGGCTAGTGACTGTCGATTCTGAAATGTCTTTATTTCTCCATCAATTCTGAATGACAGCCTTGCTGGATAAAGGATCCTTGGCTGCATGTTTTTCTCTGAAAGAGCTTTAAAAATGCTCCCCCAACCCTTTCTCTCATTCCAGGTCTGTGTAGACAGGTCTGATGTAATTCTGATGCCTTTGCCTTGGTACGTGAGAAATTTCTTTGCCCTGGCCGCTTTCAATACTGTATCCTTGGATCTCATATTTGCGAGTTGCACTATGACGTGACGTGGTGTAGGTCTGTCATGGTTGAGCTTGGGAGGGGTCCTCTCTGCCTCTTGGACACGAATGTTTGTTTCCCTTGCTAGATTAGGGAAGTTTTCAGCTACAATTTTTTCAAATATCTCTTCTAGACCTCTGTTTTTCTCCACCCCCTCGGGGATGCCGATGATTCTAACATTGGATCGTTTCGTTGAGTCAGTAATCTCCCGTAGCCAACATTCGTGGGCGTGGATTTTTTTAAGACCATCTTCTATTTTTAATTTTTCCTCTATTAACCCATCCTCCAATTCACTAACCCTTTCCTCCGCTTCCGTGACCCTGGCCGTCAGAGCCTCTAGTTTTGCCTGCATTTGGCTCATAGAATTTTTAATTTCTGTCAAATTCGCTCTCATTTCCGCCCTTAGGGATTGTATATTCTCAGTAATATTTTCCTGAATACTTTTTTCAAGTCTACTCATTATCTTGACCATTGTTACTCTGAATTCCATTTCTGATAATTTGGTTACATCCATATCCGTTACTTCTGTGGCAGAGGCCCCTGACTCACTGTCCTTTCTTTGCTGGGGGGGGCTTCTCCTTCTTGTCATTCTGATGAAGAGAGGTTGCGGGGTTTCCAGAGCCCAAAATTATTGACTGGGTCCCAGGCCGTGCCCCTTGTTTTATAGGGATCTTAGAGATGTGGGCTTCTTCTTTAAAGATTTTATTTATTTACTTATCTGAGAGAGGGAGACAGACAGCAAGAACGAAACAGAAGCAGGGGAGTGAGAGAGGAAGAAGCAGGCTCCCAGCGGAGGAGCCCGATGAGGGACTCCTTTCCGGAACGCTGGGATCACGCCCTAAGCTGAAGGCAGGCGCTCAATGACTGCGCCACCCAGGCGCCTGGGTTGTGGGCTTCTTGATTTTTCAGCCTGCCTTCTGTGTTCTGGGGGAGGGGCCTGCCGCGCCGATACTCAGGCAACCCTGTTTGGGTAGAGTCTCCGTGCCCCTGCGAGGGAGGATGGGGATGGGCACTCTCTGAGCCGGTATTTCCAGGCTTTTGTTCTCTGGCGGCTTTCCCTGGCGGCCGGCTATGCCTCTTCTGAGGGTCAGAGCAGCAGAGGCTGCATTGTCGCAGAACAGAGGGATTGCGGCCCGTTCTCCACTGATGTTCTGGCCACTTTAACTCTGTTACTGTTGGTGCTGCTCAACCCTGCGGCGTCCCGGGATGTGCGCACCAACTCGGCGACCCTGCCCTCACTTCCAGGGCCGGCGCGTCTCTGTCCTTTGTGTTTCTAATGCCGCCAGCCACCGGCCGCCCCGTCTCTGTCCTTTGTGTTTCTAATGCCGCCAGCCACCGGCCGCCCCGCGCGCTCCCGGGTCTCCCGGTCTCAGTCTATGCCCGGTGAGCACACCTCGATTACGGAGTTTCGTGAGAAGCCTGGTGGCGCGCGCACCCGGTTCAGGGTCTCAGTCTGCTGTTTCGCGGGTGCCGACCGCGAGTCCGCCCGCTCCCCCGTGCAGGTGGCCCGCCAGCCGCCAGCCGCCCCGCGCGCGCTCCGGGAGTTCCCGGTCTCAGTCTGGATCCCGTGAGCACACCGGGATTCCGGTGTTCCGGGAGATGCCTGGTGGCGCGCGCGTTCACGGCTCACCGGTCTCAGTCCGCTCTCTCGCGGGTACCCTCTGTGTGTCTTCCCGCTCCCCCGTGCAGGTGGCTGCCGCTTCCCGGCGCCCAAACACGGCGGCTCCCTCCCCCTTCCGTTTATCTTCCGATATCCGTGCACGGTTTACAGCTCCCCTCTTGGTACCTCAATACTCAGCGCTGGAGATGTTCATTTGTAGAGATCCAGATGCATCATCCTGCGTCTCAGGCTGATTCCGTGGTTATTTAGGCTGGTCTGGTACCTATCCAGCTCGACTCAGGGGACCGGCTGAAAAAGGGGTCCCCTACTCCTCCGCCATCTTAACTCCCATTCCTCCCCTTCTGTTTATCTTCTGATATCTGTGCACGGTTTCACGCCTTCCCGCTTCATACCTCAATACTCAGCGCTGGAGATGTTCATTTGTAGAGATCCTGATGTATCTTCCTGCGTCTCGGGCTGAGACGTCAATGTTCAGGCTGGTCTGGTACCTATCCAGCTCGACTCAGGGGACTGGCTGATAAAGGGGTTCCCTACTCCTCCGCCATCTTAACTCCTCAACCTCATGGAATGTTTTTGCATCATTTTGTGCCTTCTTCAGTTTTTTTCATAAGTGTTCTGTAGTTTCTAGAGTATAGATCATTTACCTCTTTGGTTAGGTTTATTCCTAAGTATCTTATGGTTTTTTGTACTACTGTAAGTGGAATGGATTCCTTAAACTCTTTCTATAATTACATTGTTAGTGTATAGAAAAACAACTAATTTCTGTGCATTGATTTTGTATCCTGCCACATTACTGAGTTGCTGCATGAGGTCTAGAAATTTGGGGGTGGAGACTTTTGGGTTTTCCATATAAAGTGTCATGTCAACTGTGAAGAGAGTTTGACCTCTGCTCTGCCAGTTTGGATGCCTTTTATTTCTTTTTGCTGTCTAATTGCTAAGCCTAGGAATTCTAGTACTATGGTGAACAGGAGTGGTGAGAGTCGAAATCCCTGTCGTGTTCCTGACCTTAAGGGAAAAGCCCTAAGCTTTTCGCCATTGAGAATGATATTCGCTGTGAGCATTTCATAGATGGTTTTTATGAAATTGAGGAATGTTCCTTCTATCCCTACACTCTGAAGAGTTTTAATCAGGAAAGGATGCTGTATTTTGTCAAATGCTTTTTCTGCAACAATTGAGAGAATCATATGGTTCTTGTATTTCTTTTATTAATATGTTCTATCACATTGATTGATTTGCAAATATTGAACTCTCTTGAATTCCAGGAATAAATACCACCTGGTTGTGATGGATAATCCTTTTTATATACTGTTGGGTCCTATTGAGTAGGATCTTGTTGAGAATCTTAGCATCCACATTCATCAGGGATATTGGTATGTAATTATCTTTTTTATGTGGTATTTGACTGGTTTTGGGATCAGGGTAATGCTGGCCTCATACAATGAGTTTGGATTTTCCTTCTGTTTCTGTTTTTTGAAACAGCTCTAGGAAAATGAGTATTATTTTCCTTTCAAATATTTGGTAGTATCCCCCTGGGAAACCTTCTGGCCCTGGACTCTTGTTTTTTGGGAGGCTTTTGATGATTGTTTCAATTTCCTTACTGGTTATTGGTCTGTTCAGATTGTCCATTTCTTCCTGTTTCAGGCTTGGGAGTTTATAGGTTTCCAGGAAGGCATCCATTTCTTCCAGGTTGCTTAATTTGTTGGCATATAATTGCTGATAATAATTTCTAATAATTGTTTCTATTTTATTGGTGTTAGTCATGATCTCTCCCCTTTGAGTCATAATTTTATTAATTTGTGTCCTTTCTCTCTCTCTCTCTCTCTCTCTCTTTTTTTTTTTGATAAGTCTGGCCAGAAGTTTATCGATCTTATTAATTCTGTCAAAGAACCAGCTTCTAGTTTTGTTGATCTGCTTTACTGTTTTTCTGGTCTCTATTTCATTGATCTCTGCTCTAATCTTTATTATTTCTCTTCTCCTGTTTGGTTTAAGTGTTATTTGCCATTCTTTCTCCAGTTCTTTTAGGTGTAAGTCTAGCTTGTGCATTCAGAATTTTTCTACTTTTCTGAGTGAGGCTTGGATGGCTATGTATTTCCCCCTTAGGACTGCCTTGCACTATCCCATAGATTTTGGACCAATGTGTTTTCATTCTCATTGGTTTCCATAAATTGTTTAAGTTCTTCTTTGATTTCTTGATTGACCCAAACATTCTTAAGCAGAATGGTCTTTAGCTGCCAAATGTTTGAATTGTTTCCACATTTTTTTCTGGTGATTGAGTTCCAGTTTAAAAGCACTGTGGTCTGAAAATATGCAGGGAATAATCTCAATCTTTTTGTATCAGTTGGGACCTGATTTGTGACCCTGTATGTGGTCTATTCTGGAGAAAGCTCCCAGTGTGTTTGAGAAGGAGTCAGTTGTTTTAGAGTGGAACTATCCAGATATATCTATGAAGTCCATCTGGTCCAGTGTGTCATTCAAAGCTCTTTGTTGATCTTTGTTGATCTGCTTAGTTGATCTATTGCTGAGAGTGAAGTGTTGAGGTCTGCTACTATTAAAGTTATTACCACTATGATTCTTTATTTTGGTTAACAGTTGCCTTATGTTGTTATCTCTTCCCACGTTAGGGGCATAGATATTTACAATTGTTAGATCTTCTTGTTGGATAGACCCTTTAAGAATGATATAGTGTCCCATTGTACCTCTTACTACAGTTTTTGACTTCAAATCTAATTTGTCTGATATGAGAATTGCCACTCCAGCTTTCTTTTGAGGTCTGTTGGCATGAAAAATGGTTCTTCATCCCTTCACTTTCAGTCTGGATGTATCTTGAAGTTCAAAATGAGTCTCTTGTAGAGAGCATATGGATGGGTCATGTCTTTTTATCCAATCTGCAACCCTGTGCCATATCATGGGAGCATTTAGGCCATTCATATTGAGAGTGAGTATTGAAAGATATGATTTAATTCCATAATGTTGCCTGTGAAGTCCCTGCTTCTATAGATTTTCTCTGTAAATTTCTGGTCTATATTACTCTTGGGGTCTTTTTTCTTTTATACACCCCCCCTTAATATTTCTTGCAGGGCTGGCTTGGTGGTCACATATTCTTTCAGTTTGTGCCAGTCTTGGAAGCTCCTTGTCTCTCCATCCATTCTGAATGAGATCTTTGCTGGATAAATTTCCTTGGCTGCATGTTCACCTCTTTTAGTACTCTGTTTATGACTTGCCAGCCCTTTCTGGCTTGCGAGGTGTCTGTGGACACGTCTGACGTTATTCTGATGTTCCTCCCTCTGTACCTAAGAAATCTACTCCCCCTAGCTGCTCTCGGGATTGTTTCCTTGGTTCTAAGATTTGCAAGTTGTACTATTATATGTCGTGGCATTGATCTGTTCACATTGATCTTGGGAGGGGTCCTCTCTGCCTCTTGGACATGAATGTTTGTTTACTTCCCCCAAATAGGAAAGTTCTCAGCTATGATTCACTCAAATATATCTTCTAGACCTCTCTCTCTCTCCACCCCCTCAGGAATCCCAATAATTCTGACATTGGAAAATTTCATTGCATCATTAATCTCTCTCAGTCTGATCTCTTGGGCTTTAAGCTGTTTGTCCCTGGTCTCCTTGGTTTCCTTCTTTACATCACCTTATCCTCCAGCTCGTAATTAATCTTTTGACTTTTTTACCCTGGCAGTCAGAGTATCCAGTTTAGACTGCATCTCATTCATAGCATTTTTAAGTTTGGCCTGATTATATCTCATTTCTGTCCCTAGAGATTCTATATTGTTGCTAATATTTTTTTCAAGCCTAGATATTTACTTCATAATTATTAATCTGAAGTCTATCTCTGACATCTTGCTTATATCCATATCCATTAGGTCTGTGGCAGAGGCCATAGTCTCTGATTCTTTTCTTTGTTGGGCATTCCTCCTCTTAGTCATACCTGTTGGAGGATGGTTGAGGCAATGTACAGAGTCCAAAGTATTACCCATGACCCAAGTGTGATGCACCTGTTTTGTAGGGACCTTAGGGCTGTGGTCTTCTGTTCTTCCAGCCTGTGTTGTGGGAGAGGGGCCTGCCATGCTGTTACTAGGCAACCTGCTTGGGCAGAGTTGCCCTTCCCCCTTGTCTGGGGAGGGGTGGACTCAGTGAAAACCGGTTTTTTGAGTTTTGTTCTCTGGTGGCTTTCCCTAGTGGCTTTCCACATCTCTTCTGTCTCTTCTGAGAGTGAGAGAGAAATGACCGAACCCAAACCTCTGTCCCAGAGCAGAGAATTCATAGTCTGCACTTCACTGAGCTCTCCAGGACACACAGTTGCCATTTCTGTCTGCACTGTTAGAAGCCGAACCTCCCCAATTGTGTGTTCCACACCAACTTCCCCAGAGTTCGATCACAGGGCCAGGTATGTCTTTGCCATTTGTGCTTCTAAAACTGTGAGCCACCCCAGGTTCACACAAGCACAACTAGAGCTCCTAGATCCTGTCTGGGGGCTTCTCTAAAGCCCTTTTCACAATGCCATCACTCCACTAGTCTGTGCCTGGTCCCAGCATGGGACGCTTTTGTGTTTGGTGTTTTATTTATTTATTTATTTATTTATTTATTTATTTTTAATATTTTCTTATTATATTATCTTAGTCACATACAGTACATCCCTCATTATTGATATAAATTTCGATGATTCATTAGTTGCGTATAACACCCAGTGCACCATGCAATCCGAGTTCTCCTTACTGCCCATCACCAGTCTATCCCATTCCCCCATCCCCCTCCCCTCTGTAGCCAACAGTTTGTTTCTCAGAGTCCACAGTCTCTCATGTTTCATTCCCCCTTCTGATCACCCCCCCTTCTTTATCCCTTTCTTCCCCTACCGATCTTCTGAGTTCTCATGTTCCATAGATGAGAGAAATCATATGATAATTGTCTTTCTCTGCTTGACTTATTTCACTCAGCATTATCTCATCCAGTGCCGTCCATGTTGCAACAAATGTTGAGACATCGTTCTTTTTATAGCTGAATAATATTCCATTGTATATATGGACCACAACTTCTTAATCCATTCATCTGTTGAAGGGCATCTCAGTTCTTTCCACGATTTAGCTATTGTGCACAGAGCTGCTATAAACATTGGGGCGCATATGGCCCTTCAATTCACTCCATCTGTATCTTTGGGGTAAATACCCAGTAGTGCAATGGCTGGATCATAGGGTACTCCATTTTTAACTTTTTAAGGGACCTCCACACTGTTTTCCAGAGTGGCTGTACCAACTTGCATTACCACCAACAATGTAGGAGGGATCCCCTTTCTCCACATCTTCTCCAATATTTGTTGTTTCTTGCCTTGTCAATTTTTGCCATTCTAACTGGTGTAGGGTGGTATCTTAGTGTGGTTTTGATTTGAATTTCCCTGATGGCTAATGATTTTGAACATTTTTTCATGTGTCTGTTAGCCATTTGTATGTCATCATTGGAAAAGTGTCTGTTCATATCTTCTGCCCATTTTATGATTTGTTTATTTGTTTCTCGTGTATTGAGTTTGAGAAGTTCTTTGTAGATCTTGGATACCAGTCTTTTATCTGTAGCATCATTTGCAAATATATTCTCCCATTCCGTGGGCTGCCTCTTAGTTTTTTTTGACTGTTTCTTTGGCTGTGCAAAAGCTTCTTATCTCGATGAAGTCCCACAAGTTCATTTTATCTTTTGTTTCTCTTGCTTTTGGAGATTTGTCATGAAAAAGGTTGCTTTGGCCGATGTCGTATAGGTTGCTGCCTAGGTTTTCCTCTAGGATTTTGATGGATTCCTGTCTCACATCAAGGTCTTTCATCCATTTAGAGTTTATTTTGTGTATGGTGTGAGAGAGTGGTCAAGTTTCATTCTTTTCCATGTAGCTCTCCAATTTTCCCAGCACCATTTATTGAAGAGACTGTCTTTTTTCCACTGGATGTTTTTTCCTGCTTTGTCAAAAAAAAGTTGCCCAAGGAGCCGAGGGTCCATTTCTGGGTTCTCTATTCTGTTCCATTGGTCGATGTGTCTGTTTTTGTGCCAGTACCATGCTGTCTTTGTGATCACAGCTTTGTAGTACAGCTTGAAATCTGGCATTGTGATGCCCCCGGTTTTGTTTTTCCTTTTCAACAATTCCTTGGCGATTCTGGGCCTTTTCTGGTTCCATACAAATTTAAGGGCTATATGTTCCAGTTCTTTGAAAACTGTCATTCCTATTTTGATAGGGATAGCATTGAAAGTGTAGATTGCTCTGGGTAGCATGGACATTGTAACTATGTTAATTCTTCTGATTCATGAGCATGGAATATCTTTCCATCTTTTTATGTCTTCCTCAATGTCTTTCAAGAGTGATTTATAGATTCTAGAATATAGGTCTTTTACGTCTCTGGTTAAGTTAATTCCAAGGTAATGTATGGGTTTTGGTGCTATTGTAAATGGGATGGATTCCCTAATTTCTGTATCTTCAGTCTCATTATTTGTGTATAGAAATGCAACTGATTTCTGAGCATTGATTTTATATACCTCCACAATACTGAATTGCTCCATAGCTTCTAATAGTTTGGGAGTGGATTCTTTGGGGTTTTCTATATAGAGTATCATGTCATCTGCGAAGAAAGACATTTTGACTTCTTCTTTGCCGATTTGGATACGTTTTATCCCTTTTTGTTGTCTGATTGCTGTTGCAAGGACTTCTAGTACTATGTTGAATAATAATGGCGAGAATGGGCATCATTATCGTGTTCCTGATCTTAAGGGAAAGGCTTCCAGCTTTCCCCATTGAGAATGATATTTGCTGTAGGCTTTTCATAGATGGTTTTTATGAGATCGAGGAATGTACCCTCTATCCCTACACTCTGAAGAGTTTTAATCAGGATATGATGCTGTATTTTGTCAAATGCTTTTTCTGCATCTATTGAGAGAATCATATGATTTTTGGCTTTTTTCTTGCTGATAATATTTAAGACAGTAATAGTTTTGTGAATGTTGAACCACGCTTGCATCCCAGGTATGAATCCCACTTTTTCATGATGGATAATCCTTTTAATGTACTGTTGGATTCTATTAGCCAGGATCTTGTTGAGAATTTTGGCGTCCATATTCATTAGGGAAATCGATCTGTAATTCTTTCTGATGGAATCTTTCCTGGTTTGGGGATCAAGGAAATATTGGCCTCATAGAATGAGTTCAGTAGCTTTCCTTCTATTTTTTGAAATAGCTTTAGGAGAATAGGTATTATTTATTCTTTCAATGTTTGGTAGAATTTCCCAGGAAAACGATTTGGGCCTGGAGTTTCGTTTTTTGGAAGGTTTTTTATTACTGTTTCAGTCTCTTCATAATTAATTGGCCTGTTCAAAAATTCAATTTCTTCCTGTTTCAGTCTTGGTACTTTATAGATTTCCAGGAAGGCCTCCATCTCTTCTAGATTGCTTAATTTATTGGCATAAAACTGTTGATAAAACTTTCTGAGAGAGGAGTTAAGGTGGCAAAAGGAGTAGGGGATCCCATTTTCAGCCGGTCCCCTGAGTCAAGTTGAATAAGTACCAGACCAGCCTGAAAATCCATGGAATCAGCCTGAGATGCAGGAAGATACATCTGGATCTCTACAAATGAACATCTCCAGTGCTGAGTATTGAGTTACAAAGCGGGGAGCCGTGAAACTGTGCACAGATATCAGAAGTCAAAAGGAAGGGGAGGTAGCCACTGCATTTGGGTGCTGGGAAGTGGTAACCACTTGCACGGGGGAGCAGCCGGACTCACTGCCCAGCACCCGCAAGAGAGCAGACTGAGACCTATCCCCCCCGTGAGCCGGGGAATGTGCTCGACCAGACTGAAATGGAGCTCCGTTGTGCTCACTGGAACCAGACTGAGACAGGGAGCTCCAGAACGTGTGGGGGCGGCTGGTGGCTGGAGGTGTTAGAAACACAAAGAACAGAGATGGGCCAGCCTTGGAATTGAGGGCTTGGACTCCAGGTGGTGGGCGCACATCCCGGGGCACTGGAGGGTTCAGCAGCACCAACAGAAACAGAGTTAAAGTGGCCAGAACATCAGTGGAGAATGGTCCGCAATCCCTCTGTTCTGAGACAGAGGCTTAGATTCGTCAACTGCTGCTCTGACTTTCAGAAGAGGCACAGCAAACCACCAGGGAAAGCCACCAGAGAACAAAAGCCTAGAAATACTGGCTCACAGTGTGCCCATTCCTATTGCCCCTCGCAGGGGACATGGACACTCTACCCAAACAGGTACCTGAGTACCGGCACGGCAGGCCCTTCCAACAGAAGACAGGCTGAAAAATCAAGAAGCCCACATCCCTAAGATCCATATAAAACAAGGGCAAATGGCCTGGGTCCCGGTCAATAATTTGGGCTCTGGACAACCCCACAACCTCTCCTCATCAGAATGACGAGAAGGAGAAATCTCCCCCAGCAAAGAAAAGGCAATGAGTCCGTGGCCTCTGTCACAGAACTAATGGATATGCATATATTCAAATTATCAGAAATGGAATTCAGAGTAACATTGGCCAAGATGATGTGTAGACTTGGACAAAGTATTAACGAAAATGTTAATGAGAATATAGAATCTCTAAGGGTGGAAATGGGAGCGAAACTGACAGAAATTAAAAATTCTATGAGCCAAATGCACTCAAAACTAGAGGCTCTGACGGCCAGGGTGAATGAGGCAGAAGAACGTATCAGCAAATTGGAGGTGGGTTGGTGGAGGAGAAAGCTAAAATAGAATCTGGAATCAAAAAAATCCATGCTCAGCAATGTAGGTTACAGCAGATTATTGATTCAATGAAACGTTCAAATGTCAGAATCATCAGCATCCCTGAGGGGGTGGAGAAAAACAGAGGTCTAGAAGAGATATTTGAACAAATTGTAGCTGAAAACTTCTCTAATCTAGCAAGGGAAACAAACATTCATGTCCAAGAGCCAGAGAGGACCCCTCCCAAGCTCAACCACGACAAACCTACACCACGTCACAAATATTAGATCCAAGGATACAGTATTGAAAGCGGCCAGGGCAAAGAAACTTCTCACGTACCAAGGCAAAGGTATCAGAATTATGTCAGACCTGTCTACAAAGACCTGGAATGAGAGAAAGGGTTGGGGGGGGGCATTTTTAAAGGTCTTTCAGAGAAAAACATGCAGCCAAGGATCCTTTATCCAGCAAGACTGTCATTCAGAATTGATGGAGAAATAAAGACCTTCCAGAATCGCCAGTCATTGACCAATTTTGTAACCATGAAACCAGCCCTATAGGAGATATTAAGGGGGGTTCTATAAAAGTAAAAAGGCCCCAAGAGTGATACAGAACAGAAAGTCACAATTGAAAGAAACAAAGAGTTTACTGGCAACATGGCATCATTAAAATCATATCTCTCAACAATCAGTCTCAATGTAAATGGCCTAAATGCTCCCATAAAATACCACACGCTTGCAGATTGGATAAAAAGACATGATCCATCCATTTGCTGTCTACAAGAGACTCATTTTGATCCTAAAGATACATTCACTCTGAAAGTAAAGGGATGGAATACCATCTTTCAAGCCAATTGACATCATAAGAATATGGGGTACAATTCTCATATCAGACAGATTGTATTTTAAACTAAAGAGGATAGTCAGAGACACAGAAGGGCACTCAATTATTCTTAAAGGATGTATCCAACAAGTGGATATGAGAATTTTAAATACATATGCCTCCAACAGGGGAGCAGCAAGATACACAAGCCGACTCTTAACCAGAATAAAGAGACATATAGATAAAAATATACTAATAGTAGGGGACCTCAACACTCCACTATAGTCCATAGACAGATCACCTAAACAAGAAATCAGCAAAGAAACAAGAGCTTTGAATGCCATACTCAAAAAATTGGACCTCATAGATACATATAGCACTACAAAACAGGTCTCAACCAATACCAAAAGACTGAAATTATTCCCTGCATATTCTCAGAACACAACTCTCTGAAATCGGAACTCAACCACAAGGAAAAATTTAGAAGAAACTCAAGCACTTCGAGACTAAGAACGATCCTGCTCAGGAATGATAAGATAAACCAGGAAATAAAAAATCAATTTAAACAATTTATGGAGACCAACGAGAATGAAAACACAATGGGCCAAAACCTATGGGATACAGCAAAGGCAGTCCTAAGGGGGAAATACATATCCATCCAAGCCTCACTCAAAAGAATAGAAAATGTAAAATGCAGTTTTTATATTCTCACCTCAAGAAGCTGGAACAGTTACAGAGGGACAGGCCTAATGCATGCACGAGTAAGCAGTTGACCAAGGTTAGAGCAGAAATCAATGAATTAGAAACCAGGGATAGAGGGTACATTCCTCAATCTCATAAAAACCATCAATGAAGAGCCTACAGGAAATATCATTCTCAATGGGTAAAAGCTGGAAGCCTTTCCCTTAAGATCAGGAACACGACAAGGATGCCCACTCACACCACTATTATTCAACATAGTACTAGAAGTCCTTGCAAAAGCAATCAGACAACAAAAAGGGATAAAACATATCCAAATCAGCAAAGAAGAAGTCAAACTGTCTCTCTTTACAGATGACTTAATACTGTATATGGAAAACCCCAAAGAATCCACTCCCAAACTATTAGAAGTTATAGAGCAATTCAGTAATGTGGCAGGATACAAAATCAATGCTCAGAAATCAATTCCATTTCTATACACGAACAATGAGACTGAAGAAAGAGGAATTAGAGAATCCATCCAATTTAAAATAACACCAAAAACCATACCTTACCTTGGAATTAACCTAACCAGAGACATAAAGGATCTATATTCTAGAAACTATAAATCACTCTTGAAAGACGTTGAGGAAGGGACAAAAAGATGGAAAAATATTCCATGCTCATGAATCAGAAGAATTAACATAGTTAAAATGTCCATGCTACCCAGAGCACTCTACACTTTCAATGCCATCCCGATCAAAACACCAATGACATTTTTCAAAGAACTGGAACAAATAAGCCTTAAATTTGTATAGAACCAGAAATGGCCCCGAATCGCCAAGGAACTGTTGAAAAGGAGAAAAAAAGCTGGGGGCATCACAATGCCAGATTTCGAGCTGTACTACAAAGCTGTGATCACAAAGACAGCATGGTACTGGCACAAAAACAGACACATAGACCAATGGAACAGAATAGAGAACCCAGAAATGGACCCTCGGCTCTTTGGGCAACTAATCGTTGATAAAGCAGGAAAAAACATCCAGTGGGAAAAAGAGAGTCTCTTCAATAAATGGTGATGGGAAAATTGGGCATCTACATGCAAAGAATGAAACTTGACCACTCTCTCACACCATACACAATGATATACTCCAAACGGATGAAAGACCTCAATGTGAGACAGGAATCCATCAAAATCGTAGAGGACAACATAGGCAGCAACCTCTAAGAAATCGGCCAAAGCAACCTCTTTCATGACTCATCTGCAAAGGCAAGAGAAACAAAAGATAAAATGATCTTGTGGGACTTCATCAAGATCAAAAGCTTCTGCACCGCCAAGGAAACCATCAAAAAAACTAAGAGGCAGCCCACGGAATGGGAGAAGATATTTGCAAATGACACTACAGATAAAAGACTGGTATCCAAGATCTATAAAGAACTTCTCAAACTCAATACGCGAGAAACAAATAAACAAATCAAAAAATGGGCAGAAGATATGAACAGACACTTTTCCAATGATGACATACAAATGGCTAACAGACACATGAAAAAATGTTCAACATCATTAGCCATCAGGGAAATTCGAATCAAAACCACACTAAGATACCGGTAACCTTATGTCAGTTAGAATGGCAAAAATTGACAAGGCAGGAACAAAAATTGCTGAAGAGGATGTGGAGAACGGGGATCCCTCCTACATTGTTGGTGGGAATGCAAGTTGGTACAGCCACTCTGGAAAACAGTGTGGAGGTCCCTAAAAAGTTAAAAATTGAGCTCCCCTATGACCCAGCCATTGCACTACTGAGTATTTACCCCAAAGATACAGACGTAGTGAAGAGAAGGGCCATATGCACCCCAATGTTCATAGCACCATTGTCCACAATAGCTAAATCGTGGAAGGAGCCGAGATGTCCTTCAACAAATGACTGGATTAAGAAGTTGTGGTCCATATATACAATGGAATATTACTCAGCTATCTAAAAGAACGAGTTCTCAACATTTGCTGCAACATGGACGGCACTGGACGAGATAATGCTAAGTGAAATAAATCAAGCAGAGAAAGACAATTATCATATGATTTCTTTCTTCTATGGAACATAAGAACTCGGAAGATCGGTAGGGGAAAAAAGGGATAAAGAAAGGGGGGTAATCAGAAGGGGGAATGAAGCATGAGAGACTATGGACTCTGAGAAACAAACTGAGGGCTTCAGAGGGGAGGGGTGGGGGAATGGGATAGGATGGTGATCGGTAGTAAGGAGGGCACATATTGCATGGTGCACTGGGTGTGATACTCAACTAATGAATCATCAAACTTTACATCAGAAACCAGGGTGTACTGTATGGTGACTAACAAAATGTAATAAAAAAACATTTAAAAAAAGTTTCTAATAAGCCTTCCAATTTCATTGGTGTTGGTTGTGACCTCTCCCTTTTTATTCATAATTTTATTAATTTGGGTCCTTTCTCTTCTTTTGGATAAGTCTTGCCAGTGGTCTTTCAATTTTATTGATTCTTTCAAAGAACCAGCATCTAGTTCTGTTGATGTGCTCTACTGTACCCTTGATTTCTAATTCATTGATTTCTGCTCTAATCTTGATCAACTCCTTTCTTGTCCATGGATTAGGCCTGTCCCTCTGTTGCTGTTCTAGCTTCTTGAGGTGAGAATATAAAAACTGCATTTTAGATCTTTCTATTCTTTTGAGTGAGGCTTGGATGGCTATGTATTTCCTCCTTAGGACTGCCTTTGCTGTATCCCATAGGTTTTGGACTGTTGTGTTTTCATTCTCGTTGGTCTTCATAAATTGTTTAAATTGATTTTTGATTTCCTGGTTTATCGAATCATTCTTGAGCAGGATGGTTCTTAGTCTCCAAGTGTTTGAGTTTCTTCCAAATTTTTACTTGAGGTTGAGTTCCAATTTCAAAGCACTGTGGTCTGAGAATATGCAGGGAATAATTTCAGTCTTTTGGTATCTGTTGAGACCTGTTTTGTGACCCAGAACATGGTCTATTCTTGAGAATGTTCCATGGGCATTAGAATAGAAATATTATTCTTTGGTTCTGGGGTGTAGTGTTATATATATGTCTATGAGGTCCAACTCGTCGAGTATGGCATTCAAAGCTCTTGTTTGTATGTCGATTTTCTGCTGATGTGCTCTGTTTATTTCTGATAGTGGAGGGTTGAGATCCCCTACTATTAACATATTTTTATTTGTATGTCTCCTTATTGTAGTTAAGATGTGTGTATCTTGCTACTCCCCCGTTGGGGGCATATATATTTAAAATTGTCATATCCACTTGTTGGATACATCCTTTAAGACTAATATAGTCCCCTTCTGTATCTATAACTATAGTCTTTAGTTTAAAATCCAATCTGTCTGATATAAGAATTGCTACCCCTGCTTTTTTAGGTCCATTAGCATGAAAGATGTTATTCCATCCCTTTACTTTCAGTCTGAATGTATCTTTAGGTTCAAAATGAGCCTCTTGTAGAGAGCAAATGGATGGGTCATGTCTTTTTATCCAATCTGTCACCCTGTGGCACATTATGGGAGCATTTAAGTCATTTACATTGAGCCTGATTTTTGAGAGATATGATTTTAATGATGCCATGTTGGCTGTAAAGTCTTTGTTTCTATAGATGTGACTTTCTGCTCTGTACCACTCTTGGGAGCTTTTTACTTTTATAGAACCCCCCTTAATATCTCCTGTATGGCTGGTTTTGTGGCTACAAAATTGGTCAATGACTGGCAATTTTGGAAGGTGTTTATCTCTCCAGCAGTTCTGAATGACAGCCTTGCTGGATAAAGGATCCTTGGCTGCATGTTTTTCTCTGAAAGACCTTTAAAAATGCCCCCCCACCCTTTCTCTCATTCCAGGTCTGTGTAGACAGGTCTGATGTAATTCTGATACCTTTGCATTGGTACGTGAGAAATTTCTTCACCCTGACCGCTTTCAATACTGTATCCTTGGATCTAATATTTGCGAATGTCACTATGTCATTATGTGGTGTAGGTTTGTCATGGTTGAGCTTGGGGGGGTCCTTTCTGCCTCTTGGACCCTAAAGCTTCTTTCCTTTGATAGATTAGGGAAGTTTTCAGCTACAAGTTTGACAGGTATCTCTTCTAGACCTCTGTTTTTCTCCACGCCCTCGGGGATGCCGATGATTCTCACATTGGAACGTTTTTTGAGTCAGTAATCTCCCGTAACCTACATTCTTGAGATTGGATTTTTTTGAGCCACATTTCTATTTTAGCTTTCTCTTCTACTAACCCATCCTCCAATTCACTGCTTCATTCTTCTGCCTCATTCACCGTGGCCATCAGAGCCTCTAGTTTTGAGTGCATTTGGCTCATAGAATTTTTAATTTCTGCCAGATTCACTCTCATTTCTGCCCTTAGAGATTCTATATTCTCATTAACATTTTCGTTAATACTTTTTTCAAGTCTATACATCATCTTCACCATTGTTACTCTGAACTCCATTTCTGATAATTTGGTTATATCCATATCCATTAGTTCTGTGGCAGAGCCCACAGACTCATTGTCTTTTCTTTCCTGGCGGTTGGGATTTCTCCTTCTTGTCATTCTGATGAGGAGAGGTTGCAGGGTTGTCCAGAGCCCAAATTATTGACCAGGACCCAGGCCGTGCGGACTTGTTTTATAGGGACCTTAGGGATGTGGGCTTCTTGATTTTTCAGCCTGCCTTCTGGTGGAGGGGCCTGCCACACCCATACTCAGGCAACCCTGTTTGGGTAGAGTCTCCGTTTCCCCTGCGAGGAGGGATGCGGTTGGTCACACTGTGAGCCGGTATTTCCAGGCTTTTGTTCTCTGGCAGCTTTCCCTGGCGGTTTGCTGTGCCTCTTCTGAAAGTCAGAGAAGCAGTGGCCGAATCTCAGCCTCTGTCTCAGAACAGAGGGATCATGGACCATTCTCCACTGATGCTCTGGCCACTTTAACTCTGTTTCTGTTGGTGCTGCTCAACCCTGCAGCATCCCAGTGTGTGTGCCCCACACCCAGCTTTCCAGCCCTCACTTCCAGGCCCCGCACGTCTCTGTCCTTTGTGTTTCTAACACCGCCAATGGCCAGCCACCCCCGTGCGCTCTGGAGCTCCCAGTCTCAGTCTGGTTCCAGTCAGTGCACCTGAGCTCCATTTCAGTCTGTTCACGCGTGTTCCCCGGCTCACGGTCTCAGTCTGCTCTCTCGTGGGTGTCGGTCCTCAAGTCCGTCCACTCCCCCATGCAGGTGGCTACCGCTTCCCGGCACCCAAACACGGAGGCTCCCTCCCCTTTCTGTTTATCTTCCTATATCTGTGCGTGGTTTCATTGCTCCCCGCTTCGTACGTCAATACTCATCGCTGGAGATGTTCTTTTGTACAGATCCAGATGTATCTTCCTGCATTTCAGGCTGATTCCATGGATGTTCAGGATGGTTGGTACCTATCCAGCTCCATTCAGGGGACCAGCTGAAAAAGGGTTCCCCTACTCCTCTGCCATCTTAACTCTGGGCTTCTGTGCTCTCGTGTATATCACCTTCCCAGCTCCAGCTTATAGTGGTTCCCTTACCTTTCTGTTTATCTTCCAGTATCTGCCCACAGAATCATGGCTCCTCCCTTCCTACCTCAAGAACGGTGGAGATTTTTAGAACACCAGTTTATTATAAAAGGATAGAACTCAGGAACAGCTAGATGGAAGAGATGCACAGGGTGAAACAGGGAAGAAAGTCGTGGAGCTTCCATGCCCTCTCCAGGGCACAAATCTCCTACCTTCCCTCATTCATAGGATTTTTAAGATCAGCCTGATTAGATATCATTTCTGCCCTAAAGATTCTGTATTGACATGTATTCTTTTTTCAAGCCTAGATATTAGCTTTATAATTGCTTTCCTGAATTCTATCTCTGACATCTTGCTTTTATCCATATCTATTAGTCCTGTGGCAGAAGACATTGTCTCTGGTTCTTTTCTTTTTTCATAGCAGTACTGTCCACAATATCCAAACTGTGGAAGGAGCCAAGCTGTCCTTCAACAGATGAAGGATAAAGAAGATGTGGTTCATAAATACAATGGAATATTACTCAGCCATCAGAAAGGATGAATATCTATGATTTACATCAACAAGGATGGACCTGGAGAGTATCATGCTGAGTGAAATAAGTCAATTAGAGAAACACAATTATCATACGGTTTCACTCATATATGGAACATAAAGTGTAGTGCAGAGGACAATAGGGGTGGGGGGAAATTAATGGGAAGAAATCAGAGAGGGAGACAAACCAACTGATACTCTTGACTCTGGGAAACAAACAGGGCTGTGGAAAGGGAGGTGGGTGGTGGGTGAGATAACTGAGTGATGGGGATTAAGGAGGGCACGTGATGTGATGAGCACCGGGTGTTATACTGAACGGATGAATCATTGAACATCATATCAAAAACCAATGCTATAGAATATCTTGGCTAATTGAATTTAAATAAATTTTTTAAAAAGTAGAAATGAACTATTGGGACTTCATCAAGGTTAACAAGCTTCTGCACACCAAAGGAAGCAGTCAACAAGACTAAACGGCAATGCGCAGAATGGGAGAAGAGATTTGCAAATGATATACCAGATAAAGGGTGAGTATCCAGGGGCGCCTGGGTGGCACAGCGGTTAAGCGTCTGCCTTCGGCTCAGGGCGTGATCCCGGCGTTATGGGATCGAGCCCCACATCAGGCTCCTCCGCTATGAGCCTGCTTCCTCCTCTCCCACTCCCCCTGCTTGTGTTCCCTCTCTTGCTGGCTGTCTTTATCTCTGTCAAATAAATAAATAAAATCTTTAAAAAAAAAAAGGGTGAGTATCCAAGTTCTAAAGGAACTTAACAGGTTTTTTTTTTAAGTGGTGACAAAGTTAGGTACCTCATTTCCTCTGGTCCCTTGATTTCACCTGGATATCTATCATACCATTCTGAACACACATGAATTCAACCTGAGATGTAAGAAGGTTTATCTGGATCTCCACAAGCAGAAAAGTGACTACTTTTTGCGAGGTAGGAGGTGCAGAACCTTGAATCTTGGGGGAAATATCCAAAGATAAGCAGAGTGGGGAGGGAGCCTCCATAAGCCAGCTACCAGAAAGTGATATAACACTGGAGCCAAAAAATCAGGAACCTTGGAAATCTGCTCTAGTGAGAGGCACCCCCTTCTGAAAAGGGCACAGGTAGTGAATAGGTCAGAATTCTAGGTGGATCATAATAGTTTCAGGATTCCAGGAGACTCAGAGAGAATGGGGGAGCCCGAACTGATAGAGTTTCTAAGCAGTGGAGTGGGGAGACTGCTTATGGTCAGTGAACCCAGAAGACTTTCAGCTCCGGGTAACATAAACCTCAAGCTAAGCCAGTAGAAGACCACCCTCTACCTGACCATCCTGAAAGGAATAGAAGGTGAGGGCCATCTAACATCCTAGGGGAGATATTGTACTGCTTGTGCCCATGACATGGACAACTTTCAGGGCTGTGTGACCCATGAAGAGACACTGGGGCGGCACCCAGCATGACCTAGGAGCTGTGGAAGTGGGTGCACGGGAAAGCCCATAGCTGATGGCAGTTGTGAAGTCACAAGTCAAAGAGACACTCACAGGTCCCCGTAGCTCCCCCGAAGAAGTGATGTGGTGGGAGCCACGGGATACAGTGGTTTGGCACACAAAGATCCCATGCCCATGACTGGGCAACACGTATGAGGATGGTATGACTCCCAAGGGACACTGGGGCAGCACTCAGTGTGACCTAGGGACTACAGAAGAGGTGCATGCACAAGCCCATGGCCACTAGCAATTGCAAAGTCATAAACGCTTGCAGGTCCCCATGACTCCCCCGGGAAAGTTGTGGTGGGCAAGAATTGCATGAGTCTATACAGTTTGGTATGTGCAGAGGTGGAGACAGATGGACCTGTAGAATTTGCTGAGGCGGGGGGACCCTGAAATTGCAGCTCTGGGCTGGAGATTCCCAAATGCCCGTGTTTGCTCTGACCCTCTAAGGAGAAGCAGGAAGATGCCAGGAAACAAATGCCGAGCTGCCAAACAGCTCACAGTAAGCACATCCTCCTGACAAGGGGTGGAGGAACTCCACCCAGGTAAAGACACCTGAGAAGCCAAGCAGCAGGGCCCTCCCCCAGAAGACAAACTGGAAGAACAGATGAATGATAAGCTTATTTTCCACAAGACTGTAAAACTCCAGCTTCTGGGGAAAATAATATAGGGAGCTCCAGGTGTTCCCTCACAACTCATTTATACTTCAGGCTGAAATTTTACATTTATTTTTTAGTTTCTTTTTTATTCTCTCTTTTTTTAACCCTACTCCTGTTTCAAATAGTTTCATATTTCCCAACCTATGTTTTTAAGTCATTTCTTAACTGTTATTTTTTTCACAATATATGTTTTATAGATTTATGCCCCATAATATACCTTTTTTTACTCTATTCAATTTTTTCATGATATATATGTAAGTTCTGATTTTCTTTTTGCAATTTTGGGGTGTAGTGACTTCTAACACACAGAGCAAAAATCAAACAGGAACAGACAGATCACCTGTTGTGTCCATCCTGAGAGATTATAATCTCTCTCTCTGCCCCCTCTTTTTTTTCATTTTTTTCTTTCTTTTTTTATTCTTTTGG
Source organism: Ursus americanus (assembly GCF_024610735.1). Lineage (NCBI taxonomy): Eukaryota > Metazoa > Chordata > Mammalia > Carnivora > Ursidae > Ursus > Ursus americanus. The sequence continues at coordinate 76,975,930 of NC_142164.1, forward strand.
ATAATCTTGGCTTTGGTGGTGTACCTATGATAGCTTTTGACCACTTCGGATGTTTTCTAAGGTGCATTTTGCTTGGGTAGTGGTTGATATTTTGATCTCTGTCCATTGCCTCAACCATCTCTCAACAGAATGACTAGGAGGAAGAACTCCCAACAAAGAAAAGAACCAGAGAGAATGGTCTCTGCCACAAATCAAATGGATATGGATGTAAGCAATATGTCAGAGATAGACTTCAGGGTAGCAATCATGAAGTCAGCTGCTAGACTTGAAAAGAGCATTAGTGACAATATAGAATCTCTAAGAGCAGAAATGAGATCTAATCAGGCCAAACTTAAGAAATGTTATGAATGAGATACAGTCTAAACTGGATACCCTAACAGCCAGGGTAAATGAGGCAGAAGAATAAATTAGTGATCTAGAAGATAAGCTGATAGAAAGTAAGGAAGCTGAGGAAGATACGGATAGGCAGCCAGTAGCCCATCAGAACAGATTAGATAAATCGACGCCATGAAATGTTCCAATATCAGAATTATTGGGATCCCTGAGGGAGTGGAGAGAGAGAGAGAGAGAGAGAAGACTAGAAGGTATATTTGAGCAAATCATAGCTGACAACTTCCGTAATCTGGGGAAGGAAACAAGCATTCGTGTCCAAGAGACACAGAGGACCCACCCCCAAATCAATAAAAATAGACCACCACCCCAGCATATAATAGTGAAGCTTACATATCTTACAGTCAAAAAAGCTATCATGAGAGCAGCTGGGGGAAGAGATTTGTTATGTAAGGAGAGAACATCAGAATACCATCAGACCTATCCAAAGAGACCTGGCAAGCAAGAAAGGGCTAGCAAGACATATTCAGGGTACCAAATGAGAAGAACATGCAGCCAAGAATACTTTATCCAACAAGACTGTCATTCAGAACAGATGGAGAGATAAAGAGATTCCAGGACTGGCAGAAAACGAAAGAATATGTCAACCAAGCCAACCAAGAAATATTAAGGGAAACTCTATAAAAGAAGAAAAACCCCAAGAGTAATATAGACCAGAAATTAACAGAGACAATCTATAGAAATAGAGACTTTACAGGCATTAGGATGCATTAAATTCATATATTTTAATAGTTACTCTCAACGTGAAGGGACTAAATGCTCCCATGAAAAGGCACAGGGTTGCAGATTGGATAAAAAGCAGGACCCATCCATACGCTGTCTACAAGAGACTCATTTTGAACCTAAATAAACCTCCAGATTGAAAGTGAGGGGATGGAGAACAATTTATCATACCAAGAGACCTCAAAAGAAAGCTAGGGTAGCAATTTTCATATCAGACAAATTAGATTTCAAACAAAAGACTGTATTAAGAGATGTAGAGAGACACTGTATCATACTTAAAGGGTCTATCCAACAATAAAATCTAATGATTGTGAATATCTATGTTCCCAACATGGGAGCAGCCAACATATAAACCAACTATTAAACAAAAATAAAGAATCATATTGATAATAATGCATTAGTGTTTGGAGATTTCAACACTCCACTCACAAACATGGACAGATCATCTAAGCAGAAGATCAACAAAGAAACAAGAGCTTTGAAGAACATGCTGGACCAGATGGACTTCACAGATATATACAGAACGTTTGAATCTAAAACAACAGTGTGCTTATTCTCCTCAAGCGCACATGGAACTTTTTCAAGAATAGATCACATACTGGGTCACAAATCAAGTCTCAACAGATACCAAAAGATTGAGATTATTCCCTGCATATTTTCAGACCACGATGCATTAAAGCTGGAACTCAACCACAAGGAAAAAATTGGAAGGAACGCAAATACTTAGAGGTTAAAATACATCCTGCTAAAGAATGAATGGGTCAGCCAGGAAATTAAAGAGGATCATAAACAGTTCATGTAAAACAATGAAAATAAAACACATAATTTCAGAACCTATGGGGTACTGCAAAGGCAATCCTTAGCGGGAAGTACATAGCCATCCAAGCCCCTCTCAATAAATTAGAAAACTCCCAAATGCACAAACTAACCTTTCACCTAAAAGATCCAGAGTAAGAACATTAAATAAAACCTAAACCAAGCAAGAGAAGAGAAATAAAAAGATTAGAACAGAAATCAACAAAACAGAAACTTGAAAAACCGTAGAACAGATAGACAAAATTAGAAGCTGGTTCTTTGAAAGAATTAACAACATTGATAAACCTCTGGCCAGATTATGCAAAAGAAAAGAAAAGGACCCCAATTAATAAAATCATGAATGAAAGGGGAGAAATTGTGACCAATACCAAGGAAACAGAGACAATTATTAGAACACATTACCAGCAGCTATATCCCAAGAAACTAGGCAATCTGGAAGAAATAGATGCATTCCTGAACACTTATAAACTACCACGATTGAAACAGGAAGAAATAGACAATCTGAACTGACCAATACCTAGCAAGAAAATTGAAACACTTGTCAAAAACATCCCAAAAGACAAGAGTCCAGGGCCAGATGGCTTCCCAGGGGAACTCTACTAAACATTTAAAGAAGAAATAATACCTATTCTTCTGAAGCTGTTCCAAAAATTATAAATAGAAGGAAAACTTCTAAACTCATCCTAGGAGGCCAGCATTACCTGGATCCCAAAACCAGACAAAGATTCCATCAAAAAGAAGAATTACAGACCAATAACACTGATGAGTATGGATACCAAAATTCTCAACAAGATCCTAGCCAATAGGATCCAACAATACATTAAAAGGATTATTCCCCACGACCAGGTGGGGTTTATTCCTGGGATGCAAGGGTGGTTCAACAATCACAATCAACGTGATAGATTACATTAATAAGAGAAGAGACAAGAAGCATATGATCCTCTCAATGGATGCAGAAAAATCATTTGACAAAATACCATCATACTTTCCTGATTAAAACTCTTCAAAATATAGAGATAGAGGGAAGATACCTCAATATCATAAAAGCCATCTATGAAAACGAATATCATTCTCAATGGGGAAAAACTGAGAGTTTTTCCCTTAAGGTCAGAAACATAACAGGAATGCCCACTCTCACCACTATTGTTCTACATAGTACTAGAAATCTTAGCATCAAAGGGAGTTAAGATGGCGGAGGAGCAGGGGACCCCTTTTTCAGCCGGTCCCCTGAGTCGAGCTGGATAGGTACCAGACCAGCCTAAATAACCACGGAATCAGCCTGAGACGCAGGATGATGCATCTGGATCTGTACAAATGAACATCTCCAGCGCTGAATATTGAGGTACGAAGAAGGGAGCTGTAAACCGTGCACGGATATCGGAAGAGAAACGGAAAGGGGAGGGAGCCGCCACGTTTGGGCGCCGGGAAGCGGTAGCCACCTGCACGGGGGAGCGGGCGGACTCACAGAGGGCACCCGCGAGAGAGCGGACTGAGACCTGTGAGCCGTGAACGCGCACGCCACCAGGCATCTCCCGGAACACCGGAATCCCGGTGTGCTCACAGGATCCAGACTGAGACCGGGAGCTCCCAGAGCGTGTGCGGGGTGGCTGGCGGCCGGCGGGCCACCTGCACGGGGGAGCGGGCGGACTCGCGGTCGGCACCCGCGAAACAGCAGACTGAGACCCTGAACCGGGTGCGCGCGCCACCAGGCTTCTCACGAAACTCCGGAATCGAGGTGTGCTCACCGGGCATAGACTGAGACCGGGAGAACCGGGAGCCGCGGGGCGGCCGGGGACTGGCGGCATTAGAAACACAAAGGACAGAGACGCGACGGCCCTGGAAGTGAGGGCAGGGTCGCCGAGTTGGTGCGCACATCCGGGGACGCTGCAGGGTTGAGCAGCACCAACAGTAATAGAGTTAAAGTGGCCAGAACATCAGTGGAGAACGGGCCGCAAACCCTCTATTCTGAGACAATGCAGCCTCTGCTGCTCTGAACCTCAGAAGAGGCATAGCCGGCAGCCAGGGAAAGCCGCCAGAGAACAAAAGCCTGGAAATACCGGCTCAGAGAGTGCCCATCCCCATCCTCCCTCGCAGGGGACACGGAGACTCTAACCAAACAGGGTTGCCTGAGTATCAGCGCGGCAGGCCCCTACCCCGGAACACAGAAGGCAGGCTGAAAAAGCAAGAAGCCCACAACCGGAGGCGCCTGGGTGGCGCAGTCATTGAGCGCCTGTCTCCGGCTTAGGGCGTGATCCCAGCGTTCCGGACAGGAGTCCCTCATCGGGCTCCTCCGCTGGGAGCCTGCGTCTTCCTCTCTCACTCCCCTGCTTCTGTTCCGTTCTTGCTGACTGTCTGTCTCCCTCTCTCAGATAAGTAAATAAATAAAATCTTTAAAGAAGAAGCCCACATCTCTAAGATCCCTATAAAACAAGGGGCACGGCCTGGGACCCAGTCAATAATTTTGGGCTCTGGACAACCCCGCAACCTCCCCTCATTAAAATGACAAGAAGGAGAAGCCCCCCCCCCCAGCAAAGAAAAGACAGTGAGTCAGTGGCCTCTGCCACAGAAGTAACGGATATGGATGTAACCAAATTATCAGAAATGGAATTCAGAGTAACAATGGTCAAGATAGTGAGTAGACTTGAAAAAAGTATTCAGGAAAATATTACTGAGAATATAGAATCCCTAAGGGCAGAAATGAGAGCGAATTTGACAGAAATTAAAAATTCTATGAGCCAAATGCAGGCAAAACTAGAGGCTCTGATGGCCAGGGTCACCAAAGCGGAGGAAAGGGTTAGTGAATTGGAGGATGGGTTAATAGAGGAAAAAATAAAAATAGAAGCTGGTCTTAAAAAAATCCACGCCCATGAATGTTGGCTACAGGAGATTACTGACTCAACGAAACGATCCAATGTTAGAATCATCGGCATCCCCGAGGGGGTGGAGAAAAACAGAGGTCTAGAAGAGATATTTGAAAAAATTGTAGCTGAAAACTTCCCTAATCTAGCAAGGGAAACAAACATTCGTGTCCAAGAGGCAGAGAGGACCCCTCCCAAGCTCAACCATGACAGACTTACACCACGTCACGTCATAGTGCAATTCGCAAATATGAGATCCAAGGATACAGTATTGAAAGCGGCCAGGGCAAAGAAATTTCTCACGTACCAAGTCAAAGGCATCAGAATTACGTCAGACCTGTCTACACAGACCTGGAATGAGAGAAAGGGTTGGGGGAGCATTTTTAAAGATCTTTCAGAGAAAAACATGCAGCCAAGGATCCTTTATCCAGCAAGGCTGTCATTCAGAATTGATGGAGAAATAAAGATATTTCAGAATCGACAGTCACTAGCCAATTTCGTAACCACGAAACCAGCCCTACAGGAGGTATTACGGGGGGTTCTATAAAAGTAAAAAGGCCCCAAGAGTGATACAAAACAGAAAGTCACAGCCAATACAAACAAAGACTTTACTGACAACATGGCAGAATTAAAAGCATATCTCTCAGTACTCAGCCTTAACATTAATGGTTTAAATTCTTGCTTAACACGCCACAGGGTTGCAGATTGGATAAAAAGAAATGACCCATCCATTTGCTGTCTACAAGAGACTCATTTCGAACCCAAAGATGCATTCAGACTGAGAGTAAGGGGATGGAGTACCATCTTTCACGCAAATGGACCTCAAAAGAAAGCTGGGATAGCAATTCTCATATCAGATAAATTGGATTTTAAACTACAGACTATAGTTAGAGACGCAGAAAGGCACTATATTATTCTTAAAGGAAGTATTCAACAAGTGGATATGACAATTATAAATATATATGCCCCCAACAGGGGAGCAGCAAGATACACAAGCCAACTCTTAACCAGAATAAAGAGACATATAGATAAAAATACATTAATAGTAGGGGACCTCAACACTCCACTCTCAGAAATAGACAGAACACCCTGGCAAAAACTAAGCAAAGAATCAAAGGCTTTGAATGCCATACTCGACGAGTTGGACCTCTTAGATATATATAGAACACTACACCCCAGAACCAAAGAATACTCATTCTATTCTAATGCCCATGGAACATTTTCAAGAATAGACCATGTTCTGGGACACAAAACAGGTCTCAGCCGATACCAAAAGATTGAAATTATCCCCTGCATATTCTCAGACCACAACGCTCTGAAATTGGAACTCAACCACAAGGAAAAATTTGGAAGAAACTCAAACACTTGGAGACTAAGAACCATCCTGCTCAGGAATGACTCGATAAACCAGGAAATCAAAAATCAAATTAAACAATTTATGGAGACCAATGAGAATGGAAATACAACAGTCCAAAACCTATGGGATACTGCAAAGGCAGTCCTAAGGGGGAAATACATAGCCATCCAAGCCTCACTCAAAAGAATAGAAAAATCTAAAATGCAGTTTTTATATTCTCACCTCAAGAAGCTGGAACAGCAACAGAGGGACAGGCCTAATCCACGCACAAGGAAGCAGTTGACCAAAATTAAAGGTGAAATCAATCAAGCAGAAACCAGAAGTACAGTAGAGCAGATCAACAGGACTAGAAGCTGGTTCTTGGAGAGAATCAATAAAATTGACAGACCACTGGCAAGACTTATCCAAAAGAAAAGAGAAAGGACCCAGATTATTAAAATTATGAATGAAAAAGGAGAGGTCACGACGAACACCATTGAAATTGGAAGGATTATTAGAAATTTTTATCAACAGCTATATGCCAATAAACTAAGCAATCTGGAAGAGATGGAATCCTTCCTGGAAACCTATAAACTACCAAGATTGAAACAGGAAGAAATTGATTTCTTAAACAGGCCAATTAATTATGAAGAAATTGAGTCAGTGATAAACAGCCTTCCAAATAACAAAACTCCAGGACGGTTTTCCTGGGGAATTCTACCAAACATTCAAAGAAGAAATAATACCTATTTTCCTAAAGCTATTTCAAAAAATAGAAACAGAAGGAAAGCTACCAAACTCATTCTATGAGGCCAATATTACCTTGATCCCCAAACCAGGCAAAGACCCCCTCAAAAAGGAGAATTACAGACCGATTTCCCTAATGAATATGGACGCCAAAATCCTCAAGAAGATACTTGCTAATAGAATCCAACAGTTCATTAAAAGGATTATCCACCATGATCAAGTGGGATTCATACCTGGGATGCAAGCGTGGTTCAATATTCGCAAATCAATCAGCGTGATACATCATATCAACAAGAAAAGACTCAAGAACCATATGATCCTCTCAATCGATGCCGAAAAAGCATTTGACAAAATACAGCATCCTTTCCTGATTAAAACCCTTCAGAGTGTAGGAATAGAAGGTACATTTCTCAATCTCATAAAAGCCATCTATGAAAAGCCTACTGCAAATATTATTCTCAATGGGGAAAAGCTGGAAGCCTTTCCCTTAAGATCAGGAACACGACAAGGATGCCCACTCTCGCCACTATTATTCAACATAGTACTAGAAGTCCTTGCAACAGCAATCAGACAACAAAAAGGGATCAAAGGTATTCAAATCGGCAAAGAAGAAGTCAAAATGTCTCTCTTCGCAGACGACATGATACTCTATATGGAAAACCCAAAAGAAGCCACTCCCAAACTATTAGAAGTTATAGAGCAATTCAGTAACGTGGCGGGATACAAAATCAATGCTCAGAAATCAGTTGCATTTCTGTACACGAATAACGAGAATGAAGAAAGAGAAATTAGGGAATCCATCCCATTTACAATAGCACCAAAAACCGTACGTTACCTTGGAATTAACTTAACCAGAGACGTAAAGGACCTTTATTCTAGAAACTATAAATCACTCTTAAAAGACATTGAGGAAGACATAAAAAGATGGAAAGATATTCCATGCTCATGGATCGGAAGAATTAACATAGTTAAAATGTCCATGCTACCCAGAGCAATCTACACTTTCAATGCTATCCCAATCAAAATACCGAGAACGTTTTTCAAAGAACTGGAACAAATAGTCCTTAAATTTGTATGGAACCAGAAAAGGCCCCGAATCTCCAAGGAACTGTTGAAAAGGAAAAACAAAGCTGGGGGCATCACAATGCCGGATTTCGAGCTGTACTACAAAGCTGTGATCACAAAGACAGCATGGTACTGGCACAAAAACAGACACATAGACCAATGGAACAGAATAGAGAGCCCAGAAATGGACCATCAGCTCTTTGGGCAACTAATATTTGATGAAGCAGGAAAAAACATCTGGTGGGAAAAAGACAGTCTCTTCAATAAATGGTGCTGGGAAAATTGGACAGCTATATGCAAAAGAATGAAATTTGACCACTATCTCACACCATACACAAAAATAAACTCCAAATGGATGAAAGACCTCGATGTGAGACAGGAATCTATCAAAATTCTAGAGGAGAACATAGGCAGCAACCTGTATGACATCGGCCAAAGCAACCTTTTTCATGATACATCACCAAAGGCAAGAGAAACAAAAGATAAAATGAATTTATGGGACTTCATCAAGATTAAAAGTTTCTGCACATCCAAGGAAACAGTCAGAAAAACTAAGAGGCAGCCCACGGAATGGGAGAAGATATTTGCAAATGACACTACAGATAAAGGACTGGTATCCAAGATCTACAAAGAACTTCTCAAACTCAATACACGAGAAACAAATAAACAAATCAAAAAATGGGCAGAAGATATGAACAGACACTTTTCCAATGAAGACATACAAATGGCTAACAGACACATGAAAAAATGTTCAAAATCATTAGCCATCAAGGAAATTCAAATCAAAACCACACTGAGATACCACCTTACACCAGTTAGAATGGCAAAAGTAGACAAAGCAAGAAACAACAATTGTTGGAGAGGATGTGGAGAAAGGGGATCCCTCCTACATTGTTGGTGGGAATGCAAGTTGGTACAGCCACTCTGGAAAACCGTGTGGAGGTCCCTTAAAAAGTTAAAAATTGAGCTACCCTATGATCCAGCCATTGCACTACTGGGTGTTTACCCCAAAGATACAGACGTAGTGAAGAGAAGGGCCATATGCACCCCAATGTTCATAGCAGCAATGTCCACAATAGCTAAATCGTGGAAGGAGCCGAGATGCCCTTCAACAGATGACTGGATTAAGAAGTTGTGGTCCATATATACAATGGAATATTACTCAGCAATCAGAAAGAATGAGTTCTCAACATTTGCTACAACATGGACGGCACTGGAGGAGATAATGCTTAGTGAAATAAGTCAAGCAGAGAAAGACAACTATCATATGATTTCTCTCATTTATGGAACATAAGAACTAGAATGATCAGTAGGGGAAGAAAGGGATAAAGAAAGGGGGGGTAATCAGAAGGGGGAATGAAACATGAGAGACTATGGACTATGAGAAACAAACTGAGGGCTACAGAGGGGAGGGGGGTGGGGGAATGGGATAGACCGGTGATGGGTAGTAAGGAGGGCACATATTGCATGGTGCACTGGGTGTTATACACAACTAATGAATCATCGAGCCTTACATCGAAAACCGGGGATGTACTGTATGGTGACTAACATAATATAATAAAAAATCATTATTAAAAAAAAAAAAGAAATCCTAGCATCAGCAATCAGACAACAAAAAGAAATAAAAGGCATTGAAATTGGCAAAGAAGAAGTCAAACTCTCTCTCTTCGCAGATGATATGATGCTTTATGTGGAAAACCCAAAGTCTCCACCCCAAAATTGCTAGAACTCATACAGCAATTCAGCAATGTGGTAGGATACAAAATCAATGCACAAATATCAATTGCTTTTCTATATCCTATCAATGTAACTGTAGAAAGAGAAATTAAGGAATCAGTTCTATTTGCAATAGCACCAAACATCGTAAGATACCTAGGAATAAACCTAACCAAAGAGGTAAAGGAGCAATACTCTAGAATCTACAGAACATTTCAGATAGAAACTGAGGAAGACACAAAAAGATGAAAAAACATTCCATGCTCATGGATCAGAAGAATAACCATTGTGAAAATGTCAAGGCTTCCCAGAGCAATTTACACTTTCTACGTAATCTCTATCAAAATACCACTGACATTTTTACTTAGCTGGAACCAACAATCCTAAAATTTGTACGGAACCAGAAAAGACCCCCAATTGCCAGGGGATTGTTGAAAAAGAAAACCTACATTGGAGCATTACAATGCCTGACTTCAAGTTATAAAGCTGTGATCATCAAGACAGCATGATAGTCGCACAAAAACAGACACATAGACCAATGGAACAGAATAGAGAACCCAGAAATGGACCCTCGGCTCTTTGGGCAACTAATCTTTGACAAAGCAGGAAAAAACATCCAGTGGAAAAAAAAGACAGTCTCTTCAATAAATGGTGCTGGGAAAATTGGACAGCCACATGCAGAAGAATGAAGATGGACCATTCTTATACACCATCCACAATGATAAACTCAAAATGAATGAAAGACCTTGATGTGAGACAAGGGTCCATCAAAATTCTAGAGGAGAAAATAGACAGTAACCTCTTTGACATTGGCCACAGCAACTTTTTCATGACATGTCTCTAAAGGCAAGGGAATCAAAAGTGAAAATGAACCCTCAGGACTTCAACAAGTTAGAAAGGTTTTGCACAGCAAAGGAAACAGTCAACAAAATTAAGAGGCAACTCATGGAATGGGAGAAGATATTTGCAAATGACATTTCAGATAAAGGGTTAGTACCCAAGATCTACAAGGAACTTCTCAAACTCAACAACCAAAAAAATCTAGTCATGGGGCACCTGGGTGGCTCAGTCATTAAGTGTCTGCCTTCGGGATTGAGCCCTGTGTTGGGCTCCGTGCTCAGCGGGAAGCCTGCTTCTCCCTCTTCCACCCCACCCCCTGCTTGTGTTCTCTCTCTCACTGCCTCTCTCTCTCTCTCAAATAAATAAATAAAATCTTTTTAAAAATGTAGTCAATAAATGGGCAGAAGACATGAACAGACACTTCTCCAAAACAGACATACAAATGGCTAACAGGCACATGAAAAAATGCTCCACATCACTAGCCATCAGGAAAATACATATCAAAACCACAGTGAGATACCACCTTCCACTAGTTAGAAGGGCAAAAATTAACAAGACAGCAAAAAGCAAGTTTTGGAGAGGATGTGTAGAAAGGGGAACCCTCTTACACTGTTGGTTGGGAACATAAGCTGGTACGACCACTCTGGAAAACAGTATGGAAGTTTCTCAGAAAGTTAAAAACAGAGCTATCTTATGACCCAGCAATTTCCCTACTAGGTATTTATCCCAAGGATACAGACATAATGAAAAGAAGGTGCACATGCACCCCAATGTTCATAACAGCAATGTCCACAATAGCCAAACTGTGGAAGAAGTCAACATGCCCTTCAATATCTTGATGAAGTCCCACAAGTTCATTTTACCTTTTGTTTCTCTTGCCTTTGGAGATGTGTCATGAAAAAGGGTGCTGTGGCCATGTTGTAGAGGTTGCTGCCTATGCCCTCCTCTAGGATTTTGATAGATTCCTGTCTCACATCAAGGTCTTTCGTCCATTTGGAGTTTATCTTTGTGTATGGTGTGAGAGAGTGGTCAAGTTTCATTCTTTTGCATGTAGCTGTCCAATTTTCCCAGCACCATTTATTGAAGAGACTGTCTTTTTTCCACTGGATGTTTTTTCCTGCTTTATCAAAGATTAGTTGCCCAAAGAGCTGAGGGTCCATTTCTGGGTTCTCTATTCTGTTCCATTGGTCTATGTGTCTGTTTTTGTGCCAGTACCATGCTGTCTTTGTGATCACAGCATTGTAGTACAGCTCGAAATCCAGCATTGTGATGCCCCCAGCATTGTTTTTCCTTTTCAACAGTTCCTTGGTGATTCGAGGCCTTTTCTGGTTCCAAACAAATTTAAGGACTATTTGTTCCAGTTCTTTGAAAAATGTCATCGGTATTTTGATCGGGATAGCATTAAAAGTGTAGATTGCTCTGGGTAGCATGGTCATTGTAACTATGTTAATTTTTCCAATCCATGAGCATGGAATATTTTTCCATCTTTTTGTGTCTTCCTCAATGTCTTTCAAGAGTGATTTATAGTTTCTAGAATATAGAACCTTTACATCTCTGGAGGAGATAATGCTAAGTGAAATAAGTCAAGCAGAGAAAGACAATTATCATATGATATCTCTCATCTATGGAACACAAGAACTAGGAAGATCGGTAGGGGAAGAAAGGAATAAAGAAAGGGGGGTGATCAGAAGGGGGAATGAATCATGAGAGACTATGGACTCTGAGAAACAAACTGAGGGCTTCAGAAGGGAGGGGGTGGGGGACTGGGATGGACTGGTGATGGGTAGTGAGAAGGACATGTGTTGCATGGCGCACTGGGTGTTATACGCAACTAATGAAGCAGCGAGCTTTACATCAGAAACCAGGGATGTACTGTATGGTGACTAACATAATATAATTTTAAAAATTAAAAAAAATATGCCCTTCAATAGATGAATGGTTAAAGAGTAATTGGTCCATATATACAATGGAATATTACTCAACCATCAGAAAGGATGAGTACCTACCATTTGCATCAACATCGATGGAACTGGAGAGGATTATCTTAAGTGAGATAAGTCAAGCGGAGAAAGACAACTATCATGGTTTCACTCATATGTGGAACATAAGGAATAGCATGGAAGACCGTAGGGGAAGGGAGGGAAAACTGAATGGGAAGAATTCAGAGAGGGAAACCAACCATGAGAGACTCTGGGAAACAAACTGAGGGTTACAGAAGGGAGGGGATTGGGCTGATAGGGTAACTGGGTGATGGATATTAAGGAGGGCATGTGATGTGATGAGCATTGTGTGCTATAGGAAACTAATGAATCATTGAACACTACATCAAATCCTAATGATGTACTATATGTTGACTGAACATAATAAAAAAATGTATGATATATTGTCCCTCTTCATCTGTTATTACAATCTTTGGTTTAAAATCTATTTTGTGTGATATAAGGATTGCTACCCCAGCTTTCTTGGGATGTGCCTTAGCAAGATAAATTTTTCTCCACCATCTCACATTCAATCTAAAGGTGTCTTTAGGTATAAAATAAGTCTCTTGTAGACAGCATATTAATGGGTCTTGCTTTATTATCCATTATGATACCCCATGTCTTTTGATTGGGGTGTTTAGCCCATTTACAATCAGAGTAATGATTGGAAGACATGAATTTAGTCATTGTATTACCTGTAAAGTCCCTGTTTCTGTATATTGTTTCTGTTTCTTTCTGTCCTATGTTACTTTTGGGCTTTCTCTTCACTTACAGGTTCCCCTGTAATATTTCTTGCAGGGCTGGTTTAGTGATCACAAATTCTTTTAGTTTCTGTTTGTTCTGGAAGCCTTTTACCTCCCCTTCTGTTTTGAATGATACTCTTGCTGGATAAAATATTCTTGGCTGCATATTTTTCTTATTTTGCTCCCTGAATATATCATGCCAGTCCTTTCTTGCCTGCCAGGTCTCTGTGGATAGGTCTGTTGCCAGCCTTATGTTTCTCTGTCTGTAGGTTAAATACCTATTGTCCTGAGCTGCTTTCAGGCTTTTCTCTTTGTCACTGAGGTTTGCAAGCTTCACTATTATATGTCAGGGTATTGATCTGTTTTTACTGATTTTGAGGGGGGTTCTCTGTGCCTCCTGGACTTGAATTCCTATTTCCTTTCCCAGATTAGGGAAGTTCTTAGCTATAATTTGTTCCAATATACCTTCTGCCCCTCGTTCTCTTTCCTCTTCCTCTGGGACCCCAATTATTCTAATATTGTTTTGCTTTATGGTATCACTGATCTCTCAAATCCTTACCTCATTTTTCAGTAGTTGTTTATCTCTCTTTTCCTTAGTTTCTGTATTCTCCATAATTTTATATTCTATATCACTGATTCTCTCTTCTGCCTTATTTATCCTAGCAGGAAGAGCCTCCATTTTTTAAAAAAGATTTGTTTATTTATTTATTTATTTATTTATTTATTTATTTATTTATTTGATGGGGGTGGGAGAGGGAGGGTACAAGCAATGGTAGTGGCAGGCAGAGGGAGAGGATGAAGCAGGCTCCCTGCTCAGCAGGGATCCTGATGTGGCATTTGATTCCAGGACCCTGGGATGATGACCTGAGCCCAAGCAGATGCTTAACCAGGTGCTCCAAGAGCCTCCATTTTTTATTGCATCTCATTAATAGTCTTTTTGATTTCCACTTGATTAGACCTTAGTTCTTTGATTTCTCATGAAAGAGATTCTCTAGTGTCTTCTATGTTTTCTTTAATCCCTACCAGTACCTTTATAATTGTTTTTTTTCATATAAAATGCTTGTTTATATTTTTTATAAAAATTTTTTATTATGTTATGGTAGCCACCATACAGTACATCCCAAATTTTTGATGTAAAATTCCATGATTCATTACTTGCGTGTAACACCCAGTGCACCATGCAATACGTGCCCTCCTTAATACCCATCACTGGACTATCCCATTCTTCACCCCTATCCCCTCTGAAGCCCTCAGTTTGTTTCTCAGAGTCCATAGTCTCTCATGCTTCATTCCCCCTTCTGATTACCCCCCTTTCTTTATCCCATTCTTCTCCTACCGATCTTCCTACTTCTTATGTTCCATAAATGAGTAAAACCATATGATAATTGTCTTTCTCTGCTTGACTTACTTCGTTTAGCATTATCTCCTCCAGTCCCATCCATGTTGCTGCAAATGTTGTGAAATCATTCTTTTTGATGGCTGAATAATATTCCATTGTATATATGGACCACATCTTCTTAATCCAGTCATCTGTTGAAGGCATCTCGGTTCCTTCCACGATTTGGCTATTGTGGACAATACTGCTATGAACATTGGGGTGCATATGGCCCTTCTCTTCACTACATCTGTCTTTGGGGTAAATACCCAGAAGTGCAATTGCTGGATCATAGGGGAGCTCAATTTTTAACTTTTTAAGGGACCTCCACACTGTTTTCCAAAGTGGCTGTACCAACTTGCATTCCCACCAACAATGTAAGAGGGATCCCCTTTCTCCACATCCTCTCCAACATTTGTTGTTTCTCGTCTTGTAAAATTTTGCAATTCTAACTGGTATAAGGAGGTATCTCAATGTGGTATTGATTTGAATTTCCCTGATGGCTAATGATTTTGAACATTTTTTCATGTGTCTGTTAACCATTTGTATGTCTTCATTGGAAAAGTGTTCATATCTTCTGCCCATTTTTTGATTTGATTATTTGTTTCCCGTGTATTGAGTTTGGGAAGTTCTTTGTAGATCTTGGATGCTAATCTTTTATCTGTAGTGTCATTTGCAAATATCTTCTCCCCACTCCGTGGGCTGCCTCTTAGTTTTTTGGACAGTTTCCTTGGCTGTGCAGAAGCTTTTGATCTTGATGAAGTCCCACAAGTTCATTTTTTCTTTTGTTTCTCTTGCCTTTGGAGATGTGTCATGAAAAAATTTGCTGTGGCCAATGTCATAGAGGTTGAAGCCTATGTTCTCCTCTAGGATTTTGATGGATTCCTGTCTCACATCGAGGTCTTTCATCTGCTTGGAGTTTATCTTTGTGTATGGTGTGAGAGAGTGGTCAAGATTCATTCTTTTGCATGTAGCTGTCCAATTTTCCCAGCACCATTTATTGAAGAGACTGTCTTTTTTCCACCAGATGTTTTTTCTGCTTTATCAAGATTAGTTGCCCAAAGAGCCGAGGGTCCATTTCTGGGTTCTCTATTCTGTTCCATTGGTCTATGTGTCTGGTTTTGTGCCAGTACCATGCTGTCTTGGTGATCACAGCTTCGTAGTATAGCTTGAAATCGGGCAACGTGATGCCCCCAGCTTTGTTATTCTGGATTCTAGCTCTGACAAAATAGATTTTATTTTATTTTATTATTTTTTAATTTTAATTTTGTTAGTTAAGATACACTGCAATATAGATTTCTGGAGTAGAATTCAGTATTTCATCACTTATGTACAACACCTAGTGTCCCTCACAAAAAGTGCCCTCCTTAATACCCATCACCCATATAGCTCACCCCCACCCAGGTCCCTCCATCAACCCTCAGGTTGTTTTCTATCATTAACAGCAACCTATGGCTTGTATCCCTTGCACCATTTTTTTTCTTTTCCCCCTTCCCATACGTTTGTCTGTTCTGTTTCATAAATTCCAAATACGAATGAACTCATATGGTACTTGTCTTTCTCTGACTGACTTATTTTGCTTAGCCTAATACACTCTAGCTCCATCCATGTCCTTGCAAATGGCAAGATTTCATTCTTTTTGATGGCTGAGTAATATTCCATTATATATATATATTCCATTATATACATATATTCCATTATATATATATATATAATCTGTCATATATATATTATATATATTATATATATAATCACATCTTTTTTATATATAATTCATCATATATATTATATATATGGATTGGAAGAGCATATATATATATATATATATATAGTCACATCTTTTTTAATCCATCATCAGTTGTTGGACATTTGGGTTTTCTCCCTATTTGGCTGTTGTTGATAATGCTGCCATAAACATCAGGGTGCATGTATCCCTTTGAATCTGTATTTTTATATCGTTTGGGTAAATAACTAGTAGTGCATTGCTGGATGGTAGGGTTGTTCTTACCTTGTTAATTTTTGCCATTCTAACTGGTGTAAGGTTGTATCTCAATGTGGTTTTGATTTGAATTTCCCAGATGGCTAATGATGTTGAACAGTTTTTCATGTGTCTGTTAGACATTTGTATGTCTTCTTTAGAGAGGTGTTTGTTCATGTCTTCTGTCCATTTTTTGACTTTATTACTTGTTTCTTTGGTGCTGAGTTTGAGAAGCTTTTTGTAGATCTTAGATACCAGCCCTTTATCTGTAATGTCATTTGCAAATACTTTCTCCCATTCAGTGGGTTGCCTCTTTGTTTTGTTGACTGTTTCCCTTGCTGTGCAGAAGCTTTTTATCTTGGCGAAGTCCCAAAAGTTCATTTTCGCTTTTGTTTCCTCTGCCTTTGGAGACGTGTCATGAAAGAAGTTGCTGTGGCTGATGTCAAAGAAGTTACTGCCTATTTTCTCCTCTAGGATTTTGATGGATTCCTGTCTCACATTGAGCTCTTTCATCCATTTAGAGTTTATCTTTCTGTATGGTGTAAGAGAATGGTCCAGTTTCCTTCTTCTGTATATAGCTGTCCAATTTTCCCAGCACCATTTATAAAAGAGACTGTCTTTTTTCCATTGGGTATTTTTTCCTGTTTTGTCAAATATTAGTTGACCATAGAGTTAAGGGTCCATATGTGGGCTCTCTATTCTGTTCCATTGATCTATGTGTCTGTTTTTTTTAATAATAATTTTTTGTTATGTTATGTTAGTCACCATACAGTATATCCTTAGTTTCTGATGTAGTTTTCCATGATTCATTATTTGTGTATAACACCCAGTGCACCATGCAATACGTGCCCTCCTTAATACCCATCACCTGCCTATCCCAATCCCTCAAACCCTCCACTCTGAAGCCCTCAGTTTGTTTCCCAGAGTCCATAGTCTCTCATGGTTCATTCCCCCTTCTGTTTATCCCCTCATCATTCTTCTCTTCCTTCTCCTACTGATCTTCCTATTTCTTATGTTCCATAAATGAGTGAAAACTATGTGTCTGTTTTGTGTCAGTACCATGCTGTCTTGGTGATCACAGCTTTGTAATACAGCTTTAAATCAGGCAACTTGATGCCCCAGCTTTGTTTTTCTTTTTCAACATTTCCTTGGCAATTCAGGGTCTTTTCTGGTTCCATACAAATTTTAGGATTGACCTGATACTTTATGTGAAAAACCCAAAATACTACACCCCAAAATTACCAGAACTCATACAACAATTCAGTAATGTGGCAGGATACAAAATCAATGCACAGAAACCAGTTGCTTTTCTATACACTAACAATGTAACTGTAGAAAGAGAAGTTAGGGAATCAATTCTATTTACAATAGCACCAAAAACCATAAGATAGCTTGGAATAAACGTAACCAAAGAAGTAAAGGATCTACACTGTAGAAATCACAGAATACTTCTGAAAGAAATTGAAGAAGTTACAAAAAGATGGAAAACATTCCATGCTCATGGATTGGAAGAATAAACCTTTTAAAAATGTCTATGCTGCCCAGAGCAACCTATACTTTCAACATCATCCCAATCAAAATACCAATGGCATTTTTCAAAGTGCTGGAACAAACAATCATGTATGACTTCCAGGGACTTTTTGGTGAAGTTTTTTAGGTTTTCTAAATAGAGTATTATGTCATCTGCAAATAGTTAAAGCTTGACTTCTTCCTTCCTGATTTGGATTCCTTTTATTTCTTTTTATTGTCTTATTGGTGAGACTAAGACTTTTAGTACTGTGTTAAATAGTAATGGTGAGAGTGGACATCCCTGCCTTTTTACTGACTGTAGGTGAAAGGCTCTCAGTTTTCCCCCACTGAGGATGATATCAACTGTGGGTCTCTCATATAAGGCCTTTATGATGTTGAGGTATATTCCATTTATCCCTACTTTTTTGAGGGTTTTTCTCAAGAAAGTTTGCCGTGTTTTGTCAAATGCTTTTTCTGCATCTATTGACATGATCATATGATTTTTATCCTTTCTTTTATTAATGTAGTGTATCGTGTAGATTGATTTGCAAATATTGAGCCAACCTTACAGCCCAGGAATAAATCTGACTTGATCGTTGTAAATAATTCCTTTAATATACTGTTGAATTCAATTTGCTAGTATGTCATTGAGAATTTTGGCATCCATGTTCATTAAGGATATTGGCCTGTATTCTCCTTTTTAGTGGGGTCCTGGTCTGGTTTTGGAATTACGGTAATGCTGTCTTCATACAATGAATGTGGAAATTTCCCTTCCATTTATTGAACCAAAGATTAATGAAACCAAAAGGTGGTTCTTTGAAAAGATAAAGAAAATTGATAAATGTTAACAAGGCTCATTGAAAAAAGAGAACTCAAATAAATTAAATCAGTAAAGAAGGAGAAAAAATAAAAATCACCACCACAGAAATACAAAAAATTATGAGGCAATATTATGAAAAAAATATATGCCAACAAATTAGACATTCTAGAAGAAATGGCTACATTCTTGGAAACATGCAATCTTTCAAAACTGAATTAGGAAGAAATATAAATTTTGAATAGTCAAATTACTGGTAATGATATTGATTCAGTAAACAAAAAATTCCCAACAAACAAAAGTCCAGGACCAGACAGCCTCAGGAAAATTCTACCAATCATTTAAAGAAGAGTTAATACCTATTTCTTTCAAATTTTTTTAAATGTTTTTTTATTATATTATGTTAGTCACCATACAGTACATTCCCGGTTTCCGATGTAAAGTTCAATGATTCATTAGTTAGGTATAACAACCAGTGCACCATGCAATACGTGCCCTCCTTACTACCCATCACAGGTCTATCACATTCCCCCACCCCCCTCCCCTCTGAGGCCCTCAGTTTGTCTCTCACAGTACATGGTCTCTCATGCTTCATTCCCCCTTCTGATTACCCCCCTTTCTTTATCCCTTTCTACCCCTACCGATCTTCCTAGTTCTTATGTTCCATAGATGAGAGAAAACATATCACAATTGTCTTTCTCTGCTTGATTTATTTCACTTAGCATTATCTTGTCCAGTGCCGTCCATGTTGCAGCAAATGTTGAGAACTCATTCTTTCTGATAGCTGAGTAATATTCCATTGTATATATGGACCACAACTTCTTAATCCAGTCATCTGTTGAAGGGCATCTTGGCTCCTTCCATGCTTTGGCTATTGTGGACAATGCTGCTATGAACATTGGGGTGCATATGGCCCTTCTCTTCACTGTGTCTGTATCTTTGGGGTAAACACCCAGTAGTGCAACAGCTGGGTCATAGGGTAACTCCATTTTTAACTTTTTAAGGGACCGCCACACTGTTTTCCAGAGTGGCCATACCAACTTGCATTCTGATCAACAATGTAAGAGGGATCCCCTTTCTCCACATCCTCTCCAACAAGTGTTGTTTCTTGCATTGTTTTTTTTTTTTTTTTTTTGCCATTCTAACTGGCGTAAGGTGGTATTTCAATGTGGTTTTGATTGAATTTCCCTGATGGCTAATGATTTTGAACATTTTTTCATGTGTCTGTTAGCCATTTGTATGTCTTCATTGGAAAAGTGTCTGTTCATATCTTCTGCCCATTTCATGATTTGTTTATTTGTTTCTCATGTATTGAGTTTGAGAAGTTCTTTGTAGATCTTGGATACCAGTCCTTTATCTGTAGTGTCATTTGCAAATATCTTCTCCCATTCTGTGGGCTGCCTCTTAGTTTTTTTGACGGTTTTCTTGGCTGTGCAGAAGCTTCTTATCTCGATGAAGTCCCACAAGTTCATTTTATCTTTTGTTTCTCTTGCCTTTGGAGATGTGTCATGAAAAAGGTTGCTCTGGCTGATGTCGTAGAGGTTGCTGCCTATGTTCTCCTCTAGGATTTTGATGGATTCCTGTCTCACATCAAGGTCTTTCATCCATTTGGAGTGTATTTTTGTGTATGGTGTGAGAGAGTGGTCAAGTTTCATTCTTTTCCATGTAGCTGTCCAATTTTCCCAGCACCATTTATTGAAGAGACTGTCTTTTTTCCACCAGATGTTTTTTCCTGCTTTGTCAAAGATCAGTTGCCAAAAGAGCTGAGGGTCCATTTCTGGGTTCTCTATTCTGTTCCATTGGTCTATGTGTCTGGTTTTGTGCCAGTACCATGCTGTCTTTGTGATCACAGCTTTGTAGTACAGCTCGAAATCCGGCATTGTGATGCCCCCAGCTTTGTTTTTCCTTTTCAACAGTTCCTCGGCGATTTGGGGCCTTTTCTGGTTCTATACAAATTTAAGGACTATTTGTTCCAGTTCTTTGAAAAATGTCCTCGGTATTTTGATCGGGATAGCATTGAAAGTGTAGATTGCTCTGGGTACCATGGACATTTTAACTTTGTTAATTCTTCCGTTCCATGAGCATGGAATATTTTTCCATCTTTTTATGTCTTCCTCAATGTCTTTCAAGAGTGATTTATAGTTTCTAATATATAGATCCTTTACGTCTCTGGTTATGTTAATTCCAAGGTAATGTATGGTTTTTGGTGCTATTATAAATGGGATGGTTTCCCTAATTTCTCTTTCTTCAGTCTCATTATTTGTGTATAGAAATACAACTGATTTCTGAGCATTGATTTTGTATCCCACCACATTACTGAATTGCTCTATAACTTCTAATAGTTTGGAAGTGGATTCTTTTGGGTTTTCCATATAGAGTATCATGTCATCTGTGAAGAGAGACATTTTGACTTCTTCTTTGCCAATTTGGATACCTTTTATCCCTTTTTGTTGTCTGATTGCTGTTGCAAGGACTTCTAGTACTATGTTTAATAATAGTGGCGAGAGTGGGCATCCTTGTCGTGTTCCTGATCTTAAGGGAAAGGCTTCCAGCTTTTCCCCATTGAGAATAATATTTGCTGTAGGCGTTTCATAGATGGTTTTTATGAGGTTGAGGAATGTGCCCTCTATTCCTACACTCTGAAGGGTTTTAATCAGGAAAGGATGCTGTATTTTGTCAAATGCTTTTTCGGCATCAATTGAGAGGATCATATGGTTCCTGAGTCTTTTCTTGTTGATATGATATATCACACTGATCGATTTGCAAATGTTGAACCACGCTTGCATATCAGGGATGAATCCGACTTGGTCATGATGGATAATCCTTTTAATGTACTGTTGGATTCTATTAGCCAGGATCTTGTTGAGGACTTTGGCATCCATCTTCATTAGGGAAATCGGTCTGTAATTCTCCTTTTTGTTAGGGTCTTTTTCTGGTTTGGGCATCAAAGTTATATTGGCCTCATAGAATGAGTTTGGTAGCTTTCCTTCTGTTTCTATTTTTTGAAATAGCTTTAGGAGAATAGGTATTTCTTCCTTGAATGTTTGGTAGAATTCCCCAGGAAAACTGTCCAGGCCTGGAGTTTTGTTATTTGGAAGGTTGTTTATCACTGACTCAATCTCTTCCTAATTAATTGGCCTGTTTAAAAAATCAATTTCTTCCTGTTTCAGTCTTGGTAATTTATAGGTCTCCAGGAAGGCCTCCATCTCTTCCAGATTGATTGATTTATTGGCATAATATAGCTGTTGATAAAAGTTTCTGGTTATCCTTACAATTTCATTGCTGTTGGTCATGACCTCTCCTTTTTCATTCATAATTTTATTGATTTGGGTCCTTTCTCTATTCTTTTGGGTAAGTCTTGGCAGCGGGTGGCCAATTTTATTGATTCTCTCAAAGAACCAACTTCTAGTCCTGTTGATCTGCTCTACTGTACTTCTGGTTTCTAATTCATTCATTTCTGCTCTAATCTTGGTCAACAGCTTCCTCGTGCATGATTTAGGCCTGTCCCTCTGTTGCTGTTCCAGCTTCTTGAGGTGAGAATATAAAAACTGCATTTTAGATTTTTCTATTCTTCTGAGTGAGGCTTGGACGGCTATGTATTTCCCCCTTAGGACTGCCTTTGCAGTATCCCATAGGTTTTGGACCGTTGTGTCTTCATTCTCATTGGTCTCCATAAATTGTTTAAATTGATTTTTGATTTCCTGGTTTATCAAGTCATTCCTGAGCAATATGGTTCTTAGGCTCTAAGCGTTTTAGTTTCTTCCAAATTTCTCCTGTGGTTGAGTTCCAATTTCAGAGTGTTCTGGTCTGAGAATATGCAAGGGATAATTTCAAACTTTTGGTATCGGTTGATACCTGTTTTGTGTCCCAGAGCATGGTCAATTCTTGAGAATGTTCCATGTGCATTAGAATAGAATGAGTATTCTTTGGTTCTGGCGTATAGTGTTCTATATATATCTATGAGGTCCAAATCATCGAGTATGGCATTCAAAGACTTTGATTCTTTGCTTAGTTTTTCCAAGGGAGTTCTGTCTATTTCTGATAGTGGAGTGTTGAGGTCCCCTACTATTAATGTATTTTTATCTGTATGTCTCTTTATTCTGGTTAAGAGTTGGCTTGTGTATCTTGCTGCTCCCCTGTTGGGGCATAGATATTTAAAATTCTCATATCCACTTGTTGGATATATCCTTTAAGAATAATATAGTGCTCTTCTGTGTCTCTAACTATAGTCTCTAGTTTAAAATCCAATCTATCTGATATGAGAACTGCTACCCCAGCTTTCTTTTGAGGTCCATTTGCATGAAAGATGGTACTCCATCCCTTTACTTTCAGTCTGAATGTATCTTTGGGTTCAAAATGAGTCTCTTGTAGACAGCAAATGGATGGGTCATTTCTTTTTATCCAATCTGCAGCCCTGAATCATTTTATGGGAGCATTTAAGCCATTCACATTGAGACTGAATACTGAAAGATATGATTTTGATGATGCCACGTTGCCAGTAAAGTCTTTGTTTGTATTGGTTGTGACTTTCTTTTTTTTTTTTCCAACATTGTCCAAAAAAATCTTTATTTTTTTTTAATGATTTTTTATTATATTATGTTAGTCACCATACAGTACATCCCCGGTTTCCGATGTAAGGCTCGATGATTCATTAGTTGTGTATAACACCCAGTGCACCATGCAATACGTGCCCTCCTTACTACCCATCACCGGTCTATCCCATTCCCCCACACCCCTCCCCTCTGAAGCCCTCAGTTTGTTTCTCATAGTACATAGTCTCTCATGTCTCATTCCCCCTTCTGATTACCCCCCCTTTCTTTATCCCTTTCTTCCCCTACTGATCATCCTAGTTCTTATGTTCCATAGATGTGAGAAATCATATGATAGTTGTCTTTCTCTGCTTGACTTCTTTCACTTAGCATTATCTCCTCCAGTGCTGTCCATGTTGTAGCAAATGTTGAGAACTCATTCTTTCTGATAGCTGAGTAATATTCCATTGTATATATGGACCACAACTTGTTAATCCAGTCATCTGTTGAAGGGCATCTCGGCTCCTTCCACGATTTAGCTATTGTGGACATTGCTGCTATGAACATTGGGGTGCATATGGCCCTTCTCTTCACTACGTCTGTATCTTTGGGGTAAACACCCAGTAGTGCAATGGCTGGATCATAGGGTAGCTCAATTTTTAACTTTTTAAGGGACCTCCACACTGTTTTCCAGAGTGGCTGTACCAACTTGCATTCCCACCAACAATGTAGGAGGGATCCCCTTTCTCCACACCCTCTCCAACAATTGTTTCTTGCCTTGTCTATTTTTGCCATTCTAACTGGCATAAGGTGGTATCTCAGTGTGGTTTTGATTTGAATTTCCTTGATGGCTAATGATTTTGAACATTTTTTCATGTGTCTGTTAGCCATTTGTATGTCTTCATTGGAAAAGTGTCTGTTCATATCTTCTGCCCATTTTTTGATTTGTTTATTTGTTTCTCGTGTATTGAGTTTGAGAAGTTCTTTGTAGATCTTGGATACCAGTCCTTTATCTGTAGTGTCATTTGCAAATATCTTCTCCCATTCCGTGGGCTGCCTCTTAGTTTTTCTGACTGTTTCCTTGGATGTGCAGAAACTTTTAATCTTGATGAAGTCCCATAAATTCATTTTATCTTTTGTTTCTCTTGCCTTTGGGGATGTGTCATGAAAAAGGTTGCTTTGGCCAATGTCGTAGAGGTTGTTGCCTATGTTCTCCTCTAGAATTTTGATAGATTCCTGTCTCACATTGAGGTCTTTCATCCATTTGGAGTTTATTTTTGTGTATGGTGTGAGATAGTGGTCAAGTTTCATTCTTTTGCATGTAGCTGTCCAATTTTCCCAGCACCATTTATTGAAGAGACTGTCTTTTTCCCACCAGATGTTTTTTCCTGCTTTATCAAATATTAGTTGCCCAAAGAGCCGAGGGTCCATTGCTGGGCTCTCTATTCCGTTCCATTGGTCTATGTGTCTGTTTTTGTGCCAGTACCATGCTGTCTTTGTGATCACAGCTTTGTAGTACAGCTCGAAATCCGGCATTGTGATGCCCCCAGCTTTGTTTTTCCTTTTCAACAGTTCCTTGGAGATTCGGGGCCTTTTCTGTTTCCATACAAATTTAAGGACTATTTGTTCCAGTTCTTTGAAAAATGTCCTTGGTATTTTGATTGGGATAGCATTGAAAGTGTAGATTGCTCTGGGTAGCATGGACATTTTAACTATGTTAATTCTTCCGATCCATGAGCATGGAATATCTTTCCATCTTTTTATGTCTTCCTCAATGTCTTTCAAGAGTGATTTATAGTTTCTAGAATATAGGTCCTTTACGTATCTGGTTAAGTTAATTCCAAGGTAACGTATGGTTTTTGGTGCTATTGTAAATGGGATAGATTCCCTAATTTCTCTTTCTTCGGTCTCGTTATTCGTGTATAGAAATGCAACTGATTTCTGAGCATTTATTTTGTATCCCGCCACGTTACTGAATTGCTCTAAAACTTCTAATAATTTGGGAGTGGCTTCTTTTGGGTTTTCCATACAGAGTATCATGTCATCTGCAAAGAGAGACATTTTGACTTCTTCTTTGCCAATTTGAATACATTTGATCCCTTTTTGTCGTCTGATTGCTGTTGCAAGGACTTCTAGTACTATGTTGAATAATAGTGGCGAGAGTGGGCATCCTTGTCGAGTTCCTGATCTTAAGGGAAAGGCTTCCAGCTTTTCTCCATTGAGAATAATATTTGCAGTAGGCTTTTCATAGATGGCTTTTATGAGATTGAGAAATGTACCTTCTATTCCTACACTCTGAAGGGTTTTAATCAGGAAAGGATGCTGTATTTTGTCAAATGCTTTTTCGGCATCGATTGAGAGGATCATATGGTTCCTGAGTCTTTTCTTGTTGATATGATGTATCACGCTGATTGATTTGCGAATATTGAACCACACTTGCATCCCAGGTATGAGTCCCACTTGATCGTGATGGATAATCCTTTTAATGTACTGTTGGATTCTATTAGCAAGGATCTTGTTGAGGATTTTTTTTTTTTAAAGATTTTATTTATTTATGTGACAGAGAGACAGCCAGCGAGAGAGGGAACACAGCAGGGGGAGTGGGAGAGGAAGAAGCAGGCTCATAGCGGAGGAGCCCGATGTGGGACTCGATCCCAGTACGCCGGGATCACGCCCTGAGCCGAAGGCAGACGCTTTAACGACTGCGCTACCCAGGCGCCCCTTGTTGAGGATTTTGGCGTCCATATTCATTAGGGAAATCGGTCTGTAATTCTCCTTTTTGAGGGGGTCTTTGCCTGGTTTGGGGATCAAGGTAATATTGGCCTCATAGAATGAGTTTGGTAGCTTTCCTTCTGTTTCTATTTTTTGAAATAGCTTTAGGAGAATAGGTATTATTTCTTCTTTGAATGTTTGGTAGAATTCCCCAGGAAAACCGTCCGGGCCTGGAGTTTTGTTATTTGGAAGGTTGTTTATCACTGACTCAATTTCTTCATAATTAATTGGCCTGTTTAAGGAATCAATTTCTTCCGGTTTCAATCTTGGTACTTTATAGGTTTCCAGGAAGGATTCCATCTCTTCCAGATTGCTTAGTTTATTGGCATATAGCTGTTGATAAAAATTTCTAATAATCATTCCAATTTCAATGGTGCTCGTCGTGACCTCTCCTTTTTCATTCATAATTTTAATAATCTGGGTCCTTTCTCTTTTCTTTTGGATAAGTTTTGCCAGTGGTCTGTCAATTTTATTGATTCTCTCAAAGAACCAGCTTCTAGTCCTGTTGATCTGCTCTACTGTTCTTCTGGTTTCTGCTTGATTGATTTCAGCTCTAATTTTGGTCAACTGCTTCCTCGTGCGTGGATTAGGCCTGTCCCTCTGTTGCTGTTCCAGCTTCTTGAGGGGAGAATATAAAAACTGCATTTTAGAATTTTCTATTCTTTTGAGTGAGGCTTGGATGGCTATGTATTTCCCCCTTAGGACTGCCTTTGCAGTATCCCATAGGTTTTGGACTGTTGTATTTTCATTCTCATTGGTCTCCATAAATTGTTTAATTTGATTTTTGATTTCCTGGTTTATCGAGTCATTCCTGAGCAGTATGGCTCTTAGTCTCCAAGTGTTTGAGTTTCTTCCAAATTTTTCCTTGTAGTTGAGTTCCAATTTCAGAGCCTTGGGGTCTGAGAATATGCAGGGGATAATTTCAATCTTTTGGTATCGGTTGAGACCTGTTTTGTGTCCCAGAACATGGTCTATTCTTGAGAATGTTCCATGGGCATTAGAATAGAATGAGTATTCTTTGGTTCTGGGGTGTAGTGTTCTATATATATCTATGAGGTCCAACTCATCGAGTATGGCATTCAAAGCCTTTGATTCTTTGCTTAGTTTTTGCCAGGGTGTTCTGTCTATTTCTGAGAGTGGAGTGTTGAGGTCCCCTACTATTAATGTATTTTTATCTATATGTCTCTTTATTCTGGTTAAGAGTTGGCTTGTGTATCTTGCTGCTCCCCTGTTGGGGGCATATATATTTATAATTGTCATATCCACTTGTTGAATACTTCCCTTAAGAATAATATAGTGCCCTTCTGCGTCTCTAACTATAGTCTGTGGTTTAAAATCCAATTTATCTGATATGAGAATTGCTACCCCAGCTTTCTTTTGAGGACCATTTGCGTGAAAGATGGTACTCCATCCCCTTACTCTCAGTCTGAATGCATCTTTGGGTTTGAAATGAGTCTCTTGTAGACAGCAAATGGATGGGTCATTTCTTTTTATCCAATCTGCAACCCTGTGGCGTTTTATGGGATGGTTCAAACCATTTACATTAAGACTGATTACTGATAGATATGATTTTAATGTTGCCATGTTGCCAGTAAAGTCTTTTTTTGTATTGGCTGTGACTTTCTGTTCTGTATCACTCTTGGGGCCTTTTTACTTTTATAGAACCCCCCGTAGTATCTCCTGTAGGGCTGGTTTCGTAGTTACAAAATTGGTTAGTGACTGGCGATTCTGAAATGTCTTTATTTCTCCATCAATTCTGAATGACAGCCTTGCTGGATAAAGGATCCTTGGCTGCATGTTTTTCTCTGAAAGAGCTTTAAATATGCTCCCCCAACCCTTTCTCTCATTCCAGGTCTGTGTAGACAGGTCTGACGTAATTCTGATGCCTTTGCCTTGGTACGTGAGAAATTTCTTTGCCCTGGCCGCTTTCAATACTGTATCCTTGCATCTAATATTTGCGTAATGCACTATGACGTGACGTGGCGTAGGTTTGTCGTGGTTGAGCTTGGGAGGGGTCCTCTCTGCCTCTTGGACACGAATGTTTGTTTCCCTTGCTAGATTAGGGAAGTTTTCAGCTACAATTTGTTCAAATATCTCTTCTAGACCTCTGTTTTTCTCCACCCCCTCGGGGATGCCGATGATTCTAACATTGGATCGTTTCATTGAGTCAGTAATCTCCCGTAACCTACATTCGTGGGCATGGATTTTTTTAAGACCATCTTCTATTTTCATTTTTTCCTCTATTAACCCATCCTCCAATTCACTAACCCTTTCCTCTGCTTCTGCGACCCTGGCTGTCAGAGCCTCTAGTTTTGCCTGCATTTGGCTCATAGAATTTTTAATTTCTGTCAGATTCGCTCTCATTTCTGTCCTTAGGGATTGTATATTCTCAGTAACCTTTTCGTTTATACTTTTTTCAAATCTACTCATCATTTTGACCATCGTTACTCTGAATTCCATTTCTGATAATTTGGTTACATCCATATCCATTATTTCTGTGGCAGAGGCCACAGTCTCACTGTCTTTTCTTTGCTGGGGGGGGGGGGGCTTCTCCTTCTTGTCATTCTGATGAAGAGAGGTTGCGGGGTTTCCAGAGCCCAAATTATTGACTGGGTCCCAGGCCGTGCCCCTTGTTTTATAGGGATCTTAGGGATGTGGGCTTCTTCTTTAAAGATTTTATTTATTTATTTATGTGGCAGCCAACCAGCGAGAGAGGGAACAGAAGCAGGGGAGTGGGAGAGGAAGAAGCAGGCTCCCAGTGGAGGAGCCCGATGAGGGACTCCTTTCCGGAACGCTGGGATCACGCCCTAAGCCGAAGGCAGGCGCTCAATGACTGCGCCACCCAGGCGCTTCGGGTTGTGGGCTTCTTGATTTTTCAGCCTGCCTTCTGGGGGAGGGGCCTGCCGCGCCGATACTCAGGCAGCCCTGTTTGGGTAGAGTCTCCGTGTCCTCTGCGAGGGGGGATGGGGATGGGCACTCCCTGAGCCGGTATTTCCAGGCTTTTGTTCTCTGGCGGCTTTCCCTGGCGGCCGGCTATGCCTCTTCTGAGAGTCAGAGCAGCAGCGGCCAAATTTCAGCCTCTGTCACGGAACAGAAGGATTGCGGCCCGTTCTCTACTAATGTTCTGGCCACTTTAACTCTGTTTCTGTTGGTGCTGCTCAACCCTGCAGCGTCCCGGGATGTGCGCCCCACAGCTGGCGTCCCAGCCCTCACTTCCAGGGCCAGCGCGTCTCTGTCCTTTGTGTTTCTAATGCCGCCAGCCGCCAGCCGCCCCGCGCGCGCTCCCGGATCTCCCGGTCTCAGTCTGGATCCAGTGAGTGCACCAGGATTCCGGGGTTCCGCGAGATGCCTGGTGGCGCGCGCACCCGGCTCACGGTCTCAGTCTGCTGTTTTGCGGGTGCCGACCGTGAGCCCCGCCCGCTCTCCCGTGCAAGTGGCTACCGCTTCCCGGCGCCCGAACGTGGCGGCTCCCTCCCACTTCCGTTTATCTTCCGATATCTGTGCACAGTTTCATGGCTCCCCGCTTCGTACCTCAATACTCAGCGCTGGAGATGTTCATTTGTAGAGATCCAGATGCGTCTTCCTGTGTCTCAGGCTGGTTCCGTCATTGTTTAGGCTGGTCTGGTACCTATCCAGCTCGACTCGGAGGACCGGCTGAAAACGGTGTCTCCTACTCCTCCGCCATCTTAACTCCCAAAACATCAGAAGGCAAGGAATCACTGGAGGTCATTTTTGGATGCTGCTGTATCACAGGGAGTGAGGATGCTGGAGGCACTGTGGTATTAATGAGACAGTTATCAGCGTTTAGAATGAAGAGAGACCAAACCGACGCGACAGGTTCTCTAGAAGAGTCCAGGACCTGCTGTAGCTCTTAAACCAGGCTCATTTTAGGCTTTTTCCGCAGAGCTGGTTGTGACTTTTTTTTGTGTATCACTCTTGGGGCCTTTTTACCTTTATAGAACCCCCCTTAATATCTCCTGTAGGGCTGGTTTCATGGTTACAAAATTGGTTAATCACTTGCGATTCTGGAAGGTCTTTATTTCTCCATCAATTCTGAATGACAGCATTGCTGGATAGAGGATCCTTGGCTGCATGTTTTTCTCTGAAAGACCTTTAAAAATGCCCACCCAGGGGTGCCTGGGTAGCGCAGTCATTAAGCGTCTGCCTTTGGCTCAGGGCGTGATCCCAGTGTTCTGGGATCGAGCCCCACATCAGGCTCTTCCACTGGGAGCCTGCTTCTTCCTCTCCCACTGCCCCTGCCTGTGTTCCCTCTCTCGCTGGCTGTCTCTCTGTCACATAAATAAATAAAATCTTAAAAAAAAATGCCCCCACAACCCTTTCTCTCATTCCAGGTCTGTGTAGACAGGTCTGATGTAATTCTGATAAATTTGCCTTGGTATGTGAAAAATTCTTTGCCCTGGCCGCTTTCAATACTGTACCCTTGGATCTAATATTTGCGAAATGCACTATGACGAGACGTGTCATAGGTTTGTCGTGGTTGAGCTTGTGAGGGGTCCTCTCTGCCTCTTGGACGTGAATGTTTTTTTCCCTGGCTAGATTAGGGAAGTTTTCAGCTACAATTTGTTCAAATATCTCTTCTAGACCTCTGTTTTTCTCCACCCCCTCGGGGATGCCAATGATTCTGACATTGGTTCATTTCATTGAGTCAGTAATCTCCCGTAATCTACATTCATGGGCGTGGATTTTTGTAAGTCCAGCTTCTATTTTCATTTTTTTCTTCTACTAACCCATCCTCCAATTCGCCGATTCGTACTTCTGCCTCATTAACCCTGGCCGTCAGAGTTTCTAGTTTTGACTGCATTTGGCTCATAAAATTTTTAATTTCTGCCAAATTTGCTCTCATTTCTGCCCTTAGAGATTCTATATTCTCATTAACATTTTCGTTAATATTTTTTTCAAGTCTATACATCACCTTGACCATTGTTACTCTGAATTCCATTTCTGAAAATATGGTTACATCCATATCCACTAGTTCTGTGGCAGACGCAACAGTCTCATTGTCTTTTCTTTGCTGGGGGGGGGATTTCTCCTTCTCATCATTCTGATGAGGAGAGGTTGCGGGGTTGCCCAGAGCCCAAATTATTGACCAGGACTCAGGCCGCGCATCCTTGTTTTATAGGGATCTTAGGGATGTGGGATTCTTGATTTTTCAGCCTGCCTTCTGGTGGAGGGGCCTGCCGGGCCAATACTCAGGCAACCATGTTTGGGTAGGGTCTCCGTGTCTCCTGAGAGGGGGGATGGGAATGGGCACCCTGTGAGCCAGTGTTTCCAGGCTTTTTTTCTCTGGCGGCTTTCGCTGGCGGTTTGCTGTGCCTCTTCTGAAAGTCAGAGCAGCAGTGGCCGAATCTCAGCCTCTGTCTCAGAACAGAGGGATCATGGACCATTCTCCACTGATGTTCTGGCCACTTTAACTCTGTTTCTGTTGGTGCTGTTCAACCCTGCAGCGTCCCAGGATGTGCACCCCACACCCGGCTTTCCAGCCCTCACTTCCAGGGCTGGTGCTTCTCTGTCCTTTGTGTTTCTAACACTGCCAGGCACTAGCTGCCAGCCGCTCCCGCACGCTCCCAG
Organism: Ursus americanus; assembly: GCF_024610735.1. Taxonomy (NCBI): domain Eukaryota; kingdom Metazoa; phylum Chordata; class Mammalia; order Carnivora; family Ursidae; genus Ursus; species Ursus americanus. The sequence continues at coordinate 77,007,712 of NC_142164.1, forward strand.
ATCTCCTGGTCACAGTCTGGTTCCAGTGAGCACACCAGAGTTCTGTGAGAATTCTGGTGGGGCGCGCTCCCTGCTCACGGTCGCAGTCTGTTTTCTCGCGGGTCCCTTCCGCGTGTCTGTCCACTCCCCCGTGCAGGTGGCTACCGCTTCCCAGCACCCGAAAATGGTGGCTCCCTCCCCCTTCCGTTTATCTTCTGATATCTGTGCGCGGTTTCATGGCTCCCCGCTTTGTACCTCAATACTCAGCGCTGGAGATGTTCATTTGTAGAGATCCAGATGTATCTTCCTGTGTCTCAGGCTGATTCCAAGAAACAGACTCTTAACTCTAGAGAACACACTCATGGTCACCAGAGGGCTATTCTTTTCAAATTATTCCAAAAAACAGAAGAAAAAGGAAAACTTCCAAATTTCGTCTATGAGACCAGCATTACCTTGATACTAAAACAGACAAAAAAAGAAAAAAAGAAAAAAAGAAAGAAAACTAAGCCCAATATCCCTCATGAAAACACACGCAAACGACCTTAACAAAATATTAGCAAACCAAATCCAATAATACATTCACAATAATATTCACCACTCATCCTCAGGGAAATGGAAATCTAAACAACAATAAGATATCACCTCACAACTGTCAGAATGGCTAAAATAAAATTAAAAAAACATAAGAAACAGTAAGTGTTGGAAAGGATGTGGAGAAAAATGAACCCTCATGCACTTTTGGTGGGAATGCAAACTGAGGCATGCAAAAGATAGTAATGACCACTTTCTTATACCATATACAAAAATACACTCAGCTTCAGAGGGGAGGGGGTGGGGGATTAGGATAGGCCAGTGATAGGTATTTAGGAGGGCACATATTGCATGGAGCACTGGGTGTTATATGCAAATAATGAATCACGGAACACTACATTTTAAAGTAAGAATATGCTGTATGGTGACTAACATAATAAAAAATTATTATAAAAATAAATAAATAAAAATAAAACAAAATAAAACAAAAATAAACTCAAAATGGGTTAAAGACCTAAATGTAGGACCTGAAACCATGAAACTCCTAAAAGCAAACATAGGCAGTCATTTTTTTGGACATCACCCTTGGGAGCATATTTATGGGTATGTCTCATTGGGCAAGGGAAATGAAAGCAAAAATAAACTATTGGTACCACACCAAATGAAAAGCTTCTTCACAGCAAAGAAAACCATCAACAAACAAGAAGATAACCTACAGAATGGGAAAAGATATTTGCAAATAATATATCCAATAAAAGATTAATATACAAAATATATAAAGAACTTACATAATGACACCAAAAAATGCAAATAAGCCAATGAAAAAAATAGGCAGAGGACCAGAATAGACTTTTTTCCAAAGAAGACATACAGATGGCCCACAGACAAATGAAAAGGTGCTCAACATCACTAATCATCAGGAGAATGCCAATCAAAGCCACAATGAGATACCACCTCACACCAGTGAGAATGGCTAGCATCAAAAGACAAAAAAAAAAAAAAAGCTAAGTGTTGGAGGTTCCTTCCAACATAATGATGCACGAAGACCCTGAACTCACTTTCATCATGGAACACTCCAAGTTACACCTATTTATAGAGCAATTACTCCTAAAGAAGAACTGAGGGCTGACTGAATAGCTTCTGCACAACTAAAAACAGAGAGAATGGCAAAAGAGAACAGCAAGAGAGATGGAGACATAGTAACAATGGGAACCACCAACCCTGATAGTAACTATGGGAACCACCAACCCTGATACTATGTACTGGGGAAAAGACAGTACTGAGGAACCGGGAGCAGATTCATCTGTCCTTGGGCACAAAAAGAAAGCCACAGTTTAAAAGAGCAAGTAGTTTATAAAAGATCCAGCCTTAGAACTCTGCCAAATGGCTGAGGAACTGCTGGGACTCTCTCTGAGGCAGAGGGATTGGTGAGTGGCACAGTTTACCTTCAAAAGTGCAGACCAAAACATGGTCTGGACACCATAGCTGGTTTTCTACTTCAGTAAACCCCCAAAATCTAGTCCACACTGGACCTGAACATGCTGGGGCATAGAATAAAAAGCTGCAAATTGAGAGCAACTAGCATATAAAAAAGCTAGCCCTGGAACTCCGTCAGATGATGAGGAAGCTGTTAGAACTCTCTTCTGGTGGGTTGAGCTAAAGACACAGTTTACACTCCCCCTTTATATTAATAATGTAAATAAGAACAGAGGCTGGGCACTCCAACCAGCCTGCCACCTCAGTGCTTAGGCCCTTCACCCACAACAGACCTACATATCCAGCAAAAGTGGCCAGAGGGCCATGTACACTGGGACACCCCTGATTAGTGCTCACTACAGCTCCATCCTTTGCACCAAGGTGACACAGACATAAAGAACCCTGGAACACTCCAGGCCCACATCACTTTGGCTTCAGAAGACTTGCTAAGGCACCCTCAATGCAGAGCACTCAGACCTTCTGGGTGACATCTACTTCAGATCCAGCAGCCCTGCCAGGTTGTCCCTATGCAGAGTACCCTGGAAACCCCTGCCATGGTTCCAAACAAACAAGGGCACCCCTCGCATGGAGTAACCTATAATACCTCTGCCCAGGCTGGTCTTGGCTTCAGTTGCCTGGCGAAGGAACCCCCTATTCTAAGCACCCTGGGACACCTACCTTGCATCCGTTGTAGTTTCATTTGTCCTGCCAAAGTGCCCTCAGTGTAGAGAGTCCCAGGACACGATGGCCTGCATCCACTTCAGCTTCAGCTCTCCTGCTGCATGGAGAGCCCAGGGACCCCTTGGCTTGCACCAACTTCAGGTTTAGCAGTCATGTCAGGGTACTCCTGAACAAAGAGCCTCAGGGAGACCTCATGCCATGCTTACTTCAGCTTCAGCCATCCAACCAAAGAAGCTATAGACTGGAGTGCCAGTGAACCCCAGCCTATACCAGCCACAACTCTGGTCAGGCAGTGAAAGTCATTAAAAACACAGAGTCTACATAGAGGACAATACACAATATCATTCCTTCAAGTTTAAGAGAACTAGCTGTCCTTCCTAATCCATAAAAACACACAGAAAATCAAGTACAATGAGGAGACAAAGGAACATGCTCCCAAAGAAAAAAATAAGACAAAACTTCAAAAAGAACTGAATGAGGTATGAATGCAAGGTGGTACAGCCACTCTGGAAAACAGTGTGGAGGTCCCTTAAAAAGTTAAAAATTGAGCTACCCTATGACCCAGCCATTGCACTACTGGGTATTTACCCCAAAGATACAGACATAGTGAAGGGAAGGGCCATATGCACCCCAATGTTCATAGCAGCATTGTCCACAATAGCTAAATCGTGGAAGGAGCTGAGATGCCCTTCAACAGATGACTGGATTAAGAAGTTGTGGTCCATATATACAATGGAATATTACTCAGCTATCAAAAAGAATAATTTCTTAACATTTGCTGCAACATGGACGGCACTGGAGGAGATAATGCTAAGTGAAATAAATCAAGCAGAGAAAGACAATTATCATATGGTTTCTCTCATCTATGGAACATAAGAACTAGGAAGATCGGTAGGGGAAGAAAGGGATAAAAAAAGGGGGGTAATCAGAAGGGGGAATGAAACATGAGAGACTATGGACTATGAGAAACAAACTGAGGGCTACAGAGGGGAGGGGGGTGGGGGAATGGGATAGGCCGGTGATGGGTAGTAAGGAGGGTACATATTGCATGGTGCACTGGGTGTTATACACAACTAATGAATCATCGAGCCTTACATCGAAAACCGGGGATGTACTGTATGGTGACTAACATAATATAATAAAAAATCATAAAAAAAAAGAAAATACTGAAATAAAATTTTTATGTTCTAAAAAAAAGGGGGGGTAATCAGAAGGAGGAATGAAGCATGAGAGACTATGGACTCTGAGAAACAAACTGAGGGTTTCAGAGGGGAGGGGGTGGGGGAATGGGATAGACTGGTGATGGGTAGTAAGGCGGGCACGTATTGCATGGTGCACTGGGTGTTATACGCAACTAATGAATCATCGAACTTTACATAAAAAACCAGGGATGTACTGTATGGTGACTAATATAATATAATAAAAAAACATTAAAAAAAAAGAACTGAATGAAATTCAGATAAGCAAACTGAAAAAAAGTTTAAAGTAATGATTGTGACTATGCTCACTACGCTGAAGAGAAGAGTGCAAAAATTTAGTGAGACCTTCAATAAAGAGATAGAAAATATTAAAAAGGAACCAATCAGATTTGAAGAATTCAATAACTGAATACACTACAGGGTATCAACAATAGCTTAGAGAATACAGAAAGACATTTCAACTATATGCAAGACAGGTAATGGAAAGAACACAAGCTGAACACCAAAAAAAGAGGGAAGAAACTAAGAAATGAGGACAGCTTTTGAATCACTACATTGTACACCTGAAACTAATATACCATATGTTAACTATACTGGAATTTAAAAAAAAAAAATCTGAATTTAAAAATGAGGATAGCTTAAGGTGCCTTTTGGACAACATTAAACAAACAAACATTCTTATTTTAGGGGCCCAGAAGAAGAAGTCAGAGAAAGGGGAAGAAAACTTATTTGAAGAAAGAATAGTGAAAAATTTCCCTAACCTAGGGAAGAAAATAAACATCCAGGCTCAAGAAACACAGAGGGTTACAAACAAGAGGAACTCAGGGAAGTTTATACCACAAAACATAATAATTAAAAGATCAAAGTTTAAAGATAAGGAGAATTTTGAAAGCAGCAAGAGAGAGGCAAATGTTGCATACAGAAGAAACCCAATAAGGATATCAGTTCATTTCTCAACAATAACTTTGCAAGCCAAAAGGGATTGGCATGATATATTCAAAGTGCTGCAAGGAAGAAACTTACAACCAAGATTACTCTACCCCACAAGGTTAACATTCAGAATTGGAGAAAACATAAAAAGATTTTCAGACAAACAAAAGTTAAGAGAGGGTATTATCACTAAAATAGCCTCATAAGAAATGTTAAAGGGATTTCGTTTTTTTGGTTTTTTTTTTTTTTTTGGAAGTAAGCTCTACGCCCAATGTAGGGTTTGAACTCATGATTCTGAGGTCAAGAGCTGTGTTCCCTACTAACTAAGTCAGCCAGGTGGCCCTAAAGAGACTTTTTAAAGTGGAAAAGAAAAGGTTATAATTCAACATAAGAAAATTATGAATAAAAGGATAGATATATGACAGAATATACATAAAACATAGAGGGGGGAGTAAAAACAGTATTTTTTAGAATGTGCTTGAACCTAAAATACCATCAACAATATATACTGCTATACACTTGAGATGTTATACATAGACATTGTCGCAACCACAAACCTATAAACATACCTAAAAAGAGAGAATGAAAGCATTACAGAAATGCATCAATCACAAAGAAAGATAGCAAGAGAAGAAGAAAGGAACTGAGAAAGGCTACAAAAACAACCAGAAAACAATTAACAAAATGTCAGTAAGTACATATCTATCAATAATTACCCTAAATGTAAATGGCTTAAATGCTCCAATAAAAGAAAAAAACATAGGAGATATGAACAGACACATCTCCAAAAAAGACATAAATGGCTAACGGACACATGAAAAAATGTTCAAAATCATTAGCCATCAGGGAAATTCAAATTAAAACCACACTGAGATACCACTTTACACCAACTAGAATGGCAAAAATTGACAAGGCAAGAAACAACAAATGTTGGAGAGGATGTGGAGAAAGGGGATCCCTCTTACACTGTTGGTGGGAATGCAAGTTGGTACAGCCACTTTGGAAAACAGTGTGGAGGTCCCTTAAAAAGTTAAAAATAGAGCTCCCCTATCATCCAGCCACTGCACTACTGGGTATTTACCCCAAAGATACATATGTAGTGAAGAGAAGGGCCATATGCACCCCAATGTTCATAGCAGCATTGTCCACAATAGCTAAATTGTGGAAGGAGCCGAGATGCCTTTCAGCAGATGACTGGATTATGAAGATGTTTTCCGAGGGAGTTAAGATGGGGGAGGAGTAGAGGTCCCCTTTTTCAGCTGGTCCCCTGAGTTGAGCTGGATAGGTACCAGATCATCCTGAACACCCACGGAATCAGCCTGAGATGAAGGAAGATACATCTGGATCTCTACAGATGAACATCTACAGCACTGAGTATTGAGGTAAGAAGCGGGGAGCCGTGAATCCTCGCACAGATATCGGAAGATAAACGGAAGGGGGAGGGAGACTCTGCGCTTGGGCACTGGGAAGTGGCAGCCACCTGCACTGGGGAGTTGGCTGACTCGCAGACCGGCACCTGCAAGAGAGCAGACTGAGACCCTGAGCTGGGAAACATGCGGGACCAGACTGAAAACCAGAGCTCCGGAGTGTGCGTGAACCACATTGAAATGGAGCTCCAGAGTGCATGGGGGCGGCTGATGGCTGGCAGCTGGTGGTGTTAGAAACATAAAAGACAGAGAGGTGCCAGCCCTGGAAGTGAGGGCTGGGACGCCGGCTGTGGGGCACACATCCCGGGACACTGCAGGGTTTAGTAGCACCAACAGAAGCAGAGTTAGAGTGGCCAGAGGAGCTCAGTGGAGAGTGGACTGCGATCCCTCTGTTCTGAGACAGAGGCTGGGATTCAGCTACTGCTACTCTCTCAGAAGAGGCACAGCAAACTGCCAGGGAAAGCCGCCAGAGAACAAAAGCCTGGAAATATCTCCTCACAGTGTGCCCATCCCCATCCCCCCTCGCAGAAGACACAAAGACTCTACCCAAACAGGGTTTCCAGAGTATCAGCATGGCAGGCCCCTCCCCCAGAAGGCAGGCTGAAAAATCAGGAAGCCCACATCCCTAAGGTCCCTATAAAACAAGTGCACACTGCATGGGTCCTGGTCAATAATTTGGGCTCTAGACAACCCCGCAACCTCTCCTCATCAGAATGATGAGAAGGAGAAATCCCCCCCCAAGCAAAGAAAAGACAATGAGTCTGTAGCCTCTGACACAGAAATAATGGATATGGATATAACCAAATTATCAGAAATGGAGTTCAGAGTAACAATGGTCAAGATGATGTGTAGACTTGAAAAAAATATTAAAGAGAATATAGAATCTGTAAGGGCAAAAATGAGAGCAAATCTGGCAGAAATTAAAAATACTATGAATCACATGCAGTCAAAACTAGATGCTCTGATGGCCAGGGTGAATGAGGCAGAAGACGAATTGGTGAATTGGAGGATGGGTTAGTAGAAGAGAAAGCTAAAACAGAAACTCGGCTCAAAAAAATCCAATCTCAAGAATGTAGATTACAGGAGATTACTGACTCAATGAAATGTTCCAATGTCAGAATCATTGGCATCCCAGAGGGGGTGGAGAAAAACAGAGGTCTAGAAGACATATTTGAACAAATTGTAGCTGAAAACTTCCCTAATCTAGCAAGGGAAACAAACATTCCTGTCCAAGAGGCAGAGAGGACCCCTCCCAAGCTCAAACATGACAAACCTACACCACGTCACAAATATTAGATCCAAGGATACAGTATTGAAAGCAGCCAGGGCAAAGAAATTTCTCACGTACAAAGGCAAAGGTATCAGAATTACGTCAGACCTGTCTACACAGACCTGGAAAGAGAGAAAGGGCTGGGGGGGGCATCTTTAAAGGTCTTTCAGAGAAAAACATGCAGCCAAGGATCCTTTATCCAGCAAGGCTGTCATTCAGAATTGATGGAGAAATAAAGACCTTCCAGAATCGCCTGTCATTGACCAATTTCATAACCACAAAACCAGCCCTACAGGAGATATTAAGGGGGGTTCTATGAAAGGAAAAAGGCCCCAAGAGTGATACAGAACAGAAAATCACACTCTATAGAAACAAAGACTCTATAGACAACATGGCATCATTAAAATCATATCTCTTAATAATCACTCTCAATGTGAATGACTAAATGCTCCCATAAAATGCCACAGGGTTGCAGATTGGATAAAAAGACATGACCCATCCATTTGCTGTCTACAAGAGACTCATTTTGAACCTAAATATACATCTAGACTGAAAGTAAAGGGATGGAATACCATCGTTCATGCCAATGGACCTCAAAAGAAAGCTGGGGTAGCAATTCTCATATCAAATAGATTGGATTTTAAACTAAAGACTATAGTTAGAGATACAGAAGGGGACTATATTAGTCTTAAAGGATGTATCCAACAAGTGGATATGACGATTATAAATATCTATGCCCCAACAGGGGAGCAGCAAGATACACAAGCCAACTCTTAACCACAATAAAGAGACATATAGATAAAAATATATTAATAGTAGGGGACATCAACAATCCACAATCAGCAATATATAGATCACCTAAGCAGAAAATCAACAAATAAATAAGAGAGCTGAATGCCATACTCAATGAGTTGGACATCAAAGATATATATATAACACTACACCCCAGAACAAAAGAATACTCATTCTATTCTGATGCCCATGGAGCATTCTCAAGAATAGACCATGCTCTGGGTCACAAAACAGGTCTCAACCGATACCAAAAGACTGAAATTATTCCCTGCATATTCTCAGACCACAATGCTTTGAAATTAGAACTCAATCACAAGGAAAATTTGGAAGAAACTCAAACACTTGGAGACTAAGAACCATTGTGCTCAAGAATGATTCGATAAACCAGGAAATCAAAAATCAATTTAAACAATTTATGGAGATCAATGAGAATGAAAACGCAATGGTCCAAAACCCATGAGATACTGCAAAGGCATTCTTAAGGGGGAAATACAGAGCTATCCAAGCCTCAATCAAAAGAATAGAAAAATCTAAAATACAGTTTTTATATTCTCATCTCAAGAAGCTGGAACAGCAACAGAAGAACAGGACTAATCCACTCATGAGAAAGCAATTGATCAAGATTAGAGCAGATATCCATGAATTAGAAACCAGGAGCACAGTAGAGCAGATCAACAGAACTAGAAGCTGGTTCTTTGAAAGAATAAAAAAAAATAGACAAGCCACTGGCAAGACTTATCCAAAAGAATAGAGAAAGGAACCAAATTAATAAAATTATGAATGAAAAGGGAGAGGTCACAACCAACACCAATGAAATAGGAAGGATTATTCAAAACTTTTATCAACAGCTTTATGCCAATAAATTAAGAAACCTGGGAGAGATGGAGGCCTTCTTGGATACCTATAAACTACCAAGACTGAAAAAGGAAGAAATTGATTTTTTAAACAGACCAATTAATTATGAAGAGATTAAAACAGCGATTAAAAACCTTCTAAAAAACAAAACTCCGGGTCCTAATTGATTCTTCGGGGTATTCTAATAAACATTCAAAGAAGAAATAATACCTATTCTTCTAAAGCTACTTCAAAAAATACAAACCTAATGCTAAGTGAAATAAGTCAAGCAGAGAAAGACAATTATCAAATGATTTCTCTCATCTATGGAACATAAGAACTAGGAAGATCGGTAGGGGAAGAAAGGGATAAAGAAAGGGGGGTAATCAGAAGGGGGAATGAAGCATGAGAGACTGTGGACTCTGAGAAACAAACTGAGGGCTTCAGAGGGGAGGGGGTGGGGGAATGGGATAGACTGGTGATGGGTAGTAAGGAGGGCATGTATTGCATGGTGCACTGGGTGTTATACACAACTAGTGAATCCTCGAACTTTTCATCAGAAATCAGGGATGTACTGTATGGTGACTAACACAATATAATAAAAAACATTAAAATAAAGGGAGAATTTGGACACAGACACACACACACACACACACACACACACAGGGAGACATGCAGGCAGGGATGAAGGTGATGGCTCCACAAGCCAAGGAATGCCAGAGATTGCCCCAAACCCCCAGAAGCCAGGACAGAAGCATAGAATGGATCCTCCCTCACAGTCCCCAGAAGGACCCAAACCTGCAGACACCTGATCTCAGACTTCTGGCCCCCAGAACAGTAAGACAATAAATTTCTCATCTGATTCATGGTCCTTTGTTATGGCGGTCCTAGCAAATGGGTACAGTGAGTTTAGGGAGAGCTGGCAGCATGCAAAGACCACACCCAGATTCATCCCCTAAAGTCCATGCCTCACAGCGTGTCTGGTTAAGAATCTGGGCTACAATCAAAAAGAACAATTTCACAACATTTGCCGCAACATGGACAGGACTGGAGGAGATAATGCTAAGTGAAATAAGTCAAGCAGAGAAACGTAATTATCATATTGTTTCACTCATTTATGGAACATAAGGAATAGGAAGATCAGTAGGAGAAGAAAGAGAAGAATGAAGGGGGGGTAAACAGAAGGGGGAATGAACTATGAGAGACTATGGACTCTGGGAAACAAACTGAGGACCTCGGAGGTGAGAGGGGTGGGGGAATGGGATAGGCTGGTGATGGGTATTAAGGAGGGCACATACTGCGTGGAGCACTGGGTGTTATACGCGAGTAATGAATCATGGAACATTACATCAAAAACTAGGGATGTACTGTATGGTGACTAACATAACACAATAAAAAATTATTATAAAAAATAGAAACAGATGGAAAACTACCAAACTCATTCTATGAGGCCAATATTACCTTGATCCCCAAATCAGGCAAAGACCCCATCAAAAGGAGAATTACAGACCAATTTCCCTGATGAATATGGACACCAAAATTCTCAACAAGATCCTAGCTAATAGGATCCAACAGGACATTAAAAAGATTATCCAACATGACCAAGTGGGATTCATCCCTAGGATGCAAGGGTGGTTCAACATTCGCATATCAATCAGTGTGATAGATCATATCAACAAGAAAAGAGTCAAGAATCATATGATCCTCTTAATAGATGCAGAAAAAGCATTTGACAAAATACAGCATCCTTTCCTGATTAAAACCCTTCAGAGTGTAGGGATGGAGGGGACATTCCTCAATCTCATAAAAACCATCAATGAAAAGCCTACGCAAATATCATTCTCAATGGGGAAAAGCTGGAAGCCTTTCCCTTAAGATCAGGAACACGACAAGGATGCCCACTCTCACCATTATTATTCAACATAGTACTAGAAGACCTTGCAACAGCAATCAGACAACAAAAAGGAATAAAAGGTATCCAAATTGTCAAAGAAGAAGTTCAAACTGTCTCTTTTCACAGATGACATGATACTCTATATGGAAAACCCAAAAGAATCCACACTCAAGCTACTAGAAGTTATAGAGCAATTCAGTAATGTGGCGAGATACAAAAATCAATGCTCAGAAATCAGCTCCATTTCTATACACAAACAATGAGACTGAAGAAAGAGAAATTAGGGAATCCATACCATTTACAATAGCACCAAAAATCATACGTTATCGTGGAATTCACTTAACCAGACACGTAAAGGATCTATATTCTAGAAACTACAAATCACTCTTGAAAGACATTGAAGAAGACACAAAAAGATAGAAAACTATTTCAATCTCATGGATCAGAAGAATTAACAAAGTTAAAATGTCCATGGTACCCAGAGCAATCTACACTTTCAATGCTATCCTGATCAAAATACCAATGACATTTTTCAAAGAACTGGAACAAACAGCCCTTAAATTTGTGTGGAACCAGAAAAGGCCACGAATCGCCAAGGAAGTGTTGAAAAGGAAAATCAAAGCTGGGGGCATCACAATGCTGCATTTCAAGTTGTACTACAAAGCTGTGATCACCAACACAGCCTGGTACTGGCACAAAAACAGACACATAGACCAAAGGAACAGAATAGAGAACCCAGAAATGGACCCTCGGCTCTTTGGGCAACTGATCTTTCACAAAGCAGGAAAAAAAATCCAGTTGAAAAAAGACAGTCTCTTCAATAAATGGTGCTGGGAAAATTGGACAGCTACATGCAAAAGAATGAAACTTGACCACTCTCTCAAACCATACACAAAGATAAACTCCAAATGGATGAAAGACTTCGATGTGAGACAGGAATCCATCAAAATTCTAGAGGAGAGCATAGGCAGCAACCTCTATGACATCGGCCAAAGCAACTTTTTTCATGACACATCTCCAAGGCAAAAGAAACAAAAGATAAAATGAACTTGTGGGACTTCATCAAGATCAAAAGCTTCTGCACAGCCAAGGAAACCGTCAAAAAAACTAAGAGGCAGCCCACAGAATGGAAGAAGATATTTGCAAATGACACTACAGATAAAGGACTCGTATCCAAGATCTACAAAGAACTTCTCAAACTCAATACACAAGAAACAAATAAACTAATCATAAAATGGGCAGAAGGTAAGAATAGACACTTTTCCAACGAGGACATACAAATGGCTAACAGACACATGAAAAAATGTTCAAAATCATTAGCTATCAGGGAAATTCAAACCGGAACCACACTGAGATACCACCTTACGCCAGTTAGAATGGCAAAAATTGACAAGGTAAGAAACAACAATTGTTGGAGAGAATGTGGAAAAAGGGGATCCCTCATTCATTTTTGGTGGGAATGCAAGTTGGTACAGTCACTCTGGGAAACAGTGTGGAGGTCCCTTAAAAAGTTAAAAATTGAGCCATCCTATGATCCAGCAACTGCACCCCTGGGTATGTATTTACCACAAAGATACAGACATAGTGAATTGAAGGGCCATATGCACCCCAATGTTCATAGCAACATTGTCCACAATAGCTAAATCATGGAAGGAGCCGAGATGCCCTTCAACAGATGACTGGATTAAGAAGATGTGGTCCATATATACAATGGAATATTACTCAGCCATCAGAAAGATCGATTTCTCAACATTTGCTGCAACATGGATAGCACTGGAGGAGATAACGCTACGTGAAATAAGTCACACAGAGAAAGACAATTATCATATGATTTCTCTCATCTGTGTAACATAAGAACTAGGAAGATCATTAGGGGAAGAAAGGGATAAAGAAAGGGGGTAATCAGAAGGGGGAATGAAGCATGAGAGACTATGGACTCTGAGAAACAACCTGAGGGCTTCAGAGGGGAGGGGGTGGGGGAATGGGATAGGCTGGTGTTGAGTAGTAAGGCGGGCACGTATTGCATGGTGCACTGGGTGTTATACACAACTAATGAATCATCAAACTTTATATAAAAAACCAGGGATGTACTGTATGGTGACTAACATAATAAAAAATATTATAATAAAAAAATAAAGCTGAATCAGGAAACAAACAAACAAGAAAAGATGTGTTCCATATATACAGTGGAATATTACTCAGCCATCAGAAAGAATGGTTTCCCAACATTTGCAGCAACATGGATGGGACTGGAAGAGATTTTGCTAAGTGAAATAAGTCAAGCAGAGAAAGACAATTATCATATGGTTTCACTCATTTATGGAACATAAATAGCAGGGGGATGGGTAGGAGAAGGAAGGGAAGAATGAAGGGGGGTAAAAATAAGGGGCAATGAACCATGAGAGGCTATGAACTATGGGAAACAAACTGAGAGCTTCAGAGGGGAGGGGGAGTGGGGCACTGGGATAGGCCAGTGATGGGTATTAAGGAGGGCAAGTATTGCATGGTGCACTGGGTGTTATACACAAATAATGAATCATGGAACTTTGCATCAAAAACTGGGGATGAACTGTATGGTGACTAATATCAAAACAAAAATTATAAAAAAGAGAATGGTTACAATGAATATCTGAGGAAATAAGTGATTTTGTTGAGAATGTGGAGAAAGGGAACACTCTTACACTGTTGTTGGGAATGCAAAGTGGTGTAGCCACTCTGGAGAACTGTATGGAGTTTCCTCAAAAAGATAAAAATTCAAATACTCTACAATCCGACAATTCCACTACTAAGTATTTACCCAAAGAATACAAAAACACAGATTTGATGGCGTACATGCACCCTGATATGTATAGCAGTATTATCAACAATAGCCAAACTATGGAGAGAGCCCAAATGTCCATCAACCAATGAATGAATAAGGAAAATGTGGTGTAGGTGGAAGGAGGAAGAGAGGGGAGGAGTATTGGACTCTATTTTTCTGGATAACTACAAAACCATTCTGAACACCCACGAAATCAGCCTGAGGTATAGGAATATATATCTGGATCTCTACAAACAGAATATCTCTGGCAGTCTCAAGGTACAGAGGGCAGAAGTGTGATTCTGCCGGTAGATGTCTTAAGATAAAGAGAAGGGGGAGGGAGCCATCATAAATTGGCACAAGGGGGTGATATAACACTGGAGCACAAACATGTCCCGCCCTGGGGGCAGGCACAAACTCGCAGACCAGTAGCAGTGGGGAAAGGATTTTAGTCCAGCCCCAGAGAAGGTCCAGGAGCATTGGGTGCACATGTGAAACAGGGGCGGCTCATGCTTTTAGAAGCACAAAGAGCAGAGACATGACCAGCCCTGGAATCAAACTCCTGGAGTTTTGCTGTGGGGCACACAAGCAGTGAGGCTGTGGCTTTTAGCAGTACGGACAGAAACAGACTGTCCTGAAGAGCCCCATGAAGAGCGGACTGCAGTTTCACTGTTCTGAGACTGAGGTTTGGATGTGGTCACTTCTTTTTTTTTTTTTTTTTTTTTATGTCTCTAAGAGTGGATTTTATTTTTTTATTTTTTATTTTATTTTTATTTTTTTTGTTGTTCTTAATAATATTTTTTTATTGTATGTGGTCACTTCTGCTCAGACTCTCAGAAAAGACGTGGAGAGCCACCAGGGAACACCACCAGAGAACAAAAGATAAAAAAAAAAAACGGTTCTCACTGAGCCCACCCCCCACACACAGAGGGCAGGGCAACTCTGTCCAAGAAGGGTTGCCTGAGTAACAGCATGGAAGGCCCCTCCCCCAGAACACAGGCTGGAAGAACAAGAGGACAACAACCCCAACGCCCATATAAAACAAGTGCATCTCACATGGGTCGTGGGTAATACTTTTGACTCTATACATTCCCTCAACCACCCCCTAACAGAATAACTAAGAGCAGGAACCTCCAACAAGGAAAAGAATCAGAGACTGTGGCCTCTGCCACAGACCTAATGGATATGGGTATAAGCAAGATGTCAGCGATAGACTTCAGATTAGTAATTATGAAGTCAATATCTAGGCTTGAGAAAAATATTAGCGACAATATAGAATCTTAGAAGCAGAAATGAGAGCTAATCAGGCCGAACTTAAAACTGTTATGAATCAGATGCAGTGTAAACTGGATACTCTGACTGCCAGGGTAAATGAGGCAGAAGAACAAATTAGTGAGCTAGAAGATAAGATGATAGAAGGAAGGAAATCAAGGAGTCCTGGGAAAAACAGCTTAATGCCCGAGATCAGACTGAGAGAGATTAATGATGCCATGATACGTTCTAATGTCAGAATTATTGGGATCTCTGAGAGGATGGAGAGAGAGAGAGAGGTCTGGAAGGTATATTTGAGTGAATCATAGCTGAGAACTTCCCTAATTGGGGGAAGAAAACAAACATTCTTGTCCAAGAGGCAGAAAGGACCCCTCCCAAGATCACTGAGAACAAACAAACCCTTTGACATATAATAATACAATTCATAAATGATAAAACCAAAGAAACAATCCTGAACACGGCTAGGGGTAAGAGATTTCTTAGGTACAGAGGGAGGAATATCAGAATAATGTCAGACCTATCCACAGACACCTGACAAGTCAGAAAGGGCTGGCAAGACATATTCAGGGTACTAAATGACAACATCATGGAGCCAAGGATCCTTTATCAAGCAAGGCTGTCATTCAGAATGGATGGAGAGACAAGGAGCTTCCAAGACAGACACAAACTGAAAGAATATGTGACCACCAAGCCGGCCCTGCAAGAAATATTAAGGCGGGGTCTATAAAAGAAGAAAGACCCCAAGAGTACTATAGACCAGAAATTTACAGAGACAATCTGTAGAAACAGGGACTTCACAGGCAACATGTTGGAACTAAAATCATATCTTTCAATAGTCATTCTCAATATGAACGGTCTATATTCACCCCTGAAGTGGCACAGGGTTGCAGATTGGATAAAAAGACATGATCCATCTATATGCTGTGTACAAGAGACTCATTTTGAACATGAAGATACATCGAGAGTGAAAGTGAAGGGATGAAGACTATTTTTCATGTCAACGGACCTCAAAAGAAAGTTTGGGTGGCAATTCTCATATCAGAAAAATTAGATTTTAAGCTAAAGACTGCAATAAGAGATGCAGAGGGACACTATATCATACTTATAGGGTCTATCCAACAAAATAATCTAACAATTGTAAATATCTATGTCTCCAACATGGGAGCACCCAACTACATAAGCCAACTGTTAACCACAATAAAGAATCATATTGATAATAATACATTAATAGTAGGAGAACTCAACACTCCACTCTCAGCAATAGACAGATCATCTAAGCAGAAAATCAACAAAGAAACAAGAGCTTTGAATGACACACTGGACCAGATGGACTTCATAGATATATACAGAACATCCCACCGTAAAACAACAGAATACACATTCTTCTTGAATACACATGGCATTTTCTTCAGTATAGACCAAATACTGGGTAATAAATCAGGTTTCAACTAATACGAAAAGACTGAGATTTTCCCTGCATACTTTCAGATCACAATGCTTTGAAACTGGAACTCAATCACAGAAAAAAAATGTGGAAGCATTTCAAACACTTGGAAGCTAAAGACCATCCTGCTAAAGAATGTTTGGGTAGACCAGGAAATCAGAGAAGAACTTAAACAATTTATGGAAACCAATGAGAATGAAAACACATCAGTCCAAAACCTATGGGATACTGCAAGGCGGTCCTAAGGGGGAAATACATAGCCATCCAAGCCTCATTCAAAAAAGTAGAAAAATCTCAAATGCACAAGCTAACCTTACACCTAAAGGACCTGGAGAAAGAACAGAAAATAAACCCTAAACCAAGTAGGAGAAGAGAAATAGTAAAGATTAGAGCAGAGATCAATGAAATAGAAACCAGAAATACAGTGGCAGAGATCAATGAAACTAGAAGTTGGTTCTTTGAAAGAATTAATAAGATTAATAGACAACTTGCCACACTTTCCTAAAAGAAAAGATAATGAACCAAATTAAGGAAATTATGAATGAAAGGGGAGAGATCATGATTAACACCAAGAAAATTGAAACAATTATTAGAAATTATTATCAGCAACTATATGACAATAAATTAAGCAATCTGGAAGAAATGGATGCCTTCCTGGAAACCTAAAAACTATCAAGACTAAAACAGGAAGAAATGGAGAATCTGAATAGACAAAAACCAGCAAGGAAATTGAAGCAGTGATCAAAAACCTCCCAAAAAACAGAGTCCTGGGATTTCCAGGGGAATTCTACCAAACATTAAAGAAGAAATAATACCTATTCTCCTGAAGCACTTTCAAAAATAGAAACAGAATGAATACTTCCATACTTGTTGTATGAGGCCAGCATTACCTTGATCCCAAAACCAGGCAACAACCCCATCAAAAAGGAGAATTACAGACCAATATCCATGATGAATATGGATGCCAAAATTCTCAACAAGATCCTAGCCAAGAGGCTCCAACAGTACATTGAAAGGATTATCCATCACGAGCAGGTGGGATTTATTCCTGGGATGCAAGCGGTGTTCAAAATTGCAAATCAACCACTGTGATAGAGCACATTAATAAAAGAAGAGACAAGAACCATAGGATCCTCTCAATTGATGAAGAAAAGCATTTGGCAAAATAAGGATCCTTTCCTGCTTAAAACTCTTCAGAGTGTAGCGATAGAGGTAGCATTCCTGAATATCATAAAAGCCACCTATGGAAAGCCCACAGTGAACATCATCCTCAAGGGAGAAAAGCTGAGAGCTTTTCCCTTAAGATCAGACACCCAACAAAGATGCCCACTCTCGCCACTATTGTTCAATATTGTACTAGAAGTCCTAGCCTCAGTAATCAAATAATAAAAAGAAATAAAAGGCATTCAAATTGAAAAAGAAGAAGTAAAATTCTCTCTCTTCACAGATGACATGATACTTTATGTGGAAAACCCAAAAGACTCCACCCCAAACTACTAGAACTCATGCAGCAATTCAATAATGTGGCAAGATACAAAATCAATGCACAGATATCAGTTGCTTTTCTATATCCTAACAATGTAACTGTAGAAAGAGAAATTTGGGAATAGATTCAATTTACATTAGCACCAAAAACCATAAGATACCTAGGAATAAACCTAACCAAAGAGGTAAAGGTTCTATACTCTAGAAACTACAGAACACTTATGAAAGAAATCGAGGAAGACACAAAAAGATAGGAAAACATTCCATGCTCAGAGATGGGAAAAACAAATATTGTTAAAAAGTCTATGCTGCCCAGTGCAATCTATACTTTCAACTCCATTCCAATCAACTGGGAAACAAACTGAGGGCTTCAGAGGGGAGGGGGTGGGGGAATGGGATAGGCTGGTGATGGGTATTAAGGAGGGCACGTATTACATGGTGCACTGGGTGTTGTATGCAAGTAATGAATCATGGAGCTTTATATCAAAAACTAGGGATGTACTGTATGGTGACTAACATAATATAATAAAATTTTTTTAAAAAGCAGGAAAAAAATACCAATGGCATTTTCCAAAGAGCTGGAACAAACAATCCTGAAATTTGTGTGGAACCAGAAAGACCCTGAATCACCAAGGAAATGTTGAAAAAGAAGCACAAAGCTGGGGGCATCATGTTGCCTGACTTCAAGATGTATTACAAAGCTGTGATAACCAAGACAGCATGGTACTGGCACAAAAAGAGACACATAGACCAATGGAACAGAATAGAGACTCCAGAAATGGACCCTCAACTCTATGGTCAACTAATCTTCAAAAAAGCAGGAAAGAATATCCAATGAAAAAAGACAGTATCTTCATTAAATGTTGCAGGGAAAATTGGACAGCTATATACAGAAGAATGAATCTCAACCATTCCCTTACATCATACACAAAGATAAACTCTAAATGGATGAATGACCTCAATGTGAGGTAGGAATCCATCAAAATCCTAGAGAAGAACATAGTCAGTAACTTATTCGACATTGGCCACAGCAACTTCTTTCATGACACATCTCCAAAGGCAAGAGAAACAAAAGAAAAAATGAACTCTTAGGACATTGTAAAGGTAAAAAGCTTCTGCACAGTGAAGGAAACAGTCAGTGAAACTAAGAGGCAGCCCATGGTATGGTAGAAGATATTTGCAAATGACATTGCAGGTAAAGGGTTGGTATCCAAGATCTATAAAGAACTTCTCAAACTCAATACACAAGAAACAAATAAATCAAAAAACGGGCAGAAGATATGAACAGACACTTCTCCAAAGAAGCCATACAAATGGCTAATAGACACATGAAATAATGTTCAACATCATTATCCATCAGGGAAATTCAAATCAAAGCCACACTGAGATACAATCTTACACCAGTTAGAATGGCAAAAATTAACAATGCAGGAAACCACAAGTGTTGGAGAGGATGTGGAGAAAGGGGAACCCTCCTATACTGTTGGTGGGAATGCAAATTGGTACAACCACTTTGGGAAACAGTATGGAGGTTCCTCAATCTGTTAAAAATAGAGCTACCCTATGACCCAGCAATTGCACTACTGGGTATTTACCCCAAAGATACAGAGGTAGTGAAAAGAAAGGGCACCCGCACACCAATGTTCATGGCAGCAATGTCCACAATAGCCAAACTGTGGAAGGAACTGAGATGCCCTTCAAAAGACAAATGGATAGATAAAGAAGATATGGTTCATATATACGATGGAATAACACTTAGTCATCAGAAAGGATGAATACCTACCATTTGCATTGACATGGATGGAACTGGAAGGGATTATGTGAAGGAAATGAGTCAAGTAGAGATAAACAATTATCATATGTTTCACTCATATGTGGAACATAAGGAATAGCATGGAGGGTATTAGGAGAAGGAAGAAACAAGTGAAGGGGGGAAAATCAGAGGGTACATGCACCATGAAAGACTATGGACTCCAGGAAACAAACTGAGGGCTTCAGAGGGGAAGGCGTGGGTGGATGTGTTAGCACGGTGATGGGTATTAAGGAGGGCATGTTTTGCAATGAGCATGGGTGTTATATGCAAATAATGAATCATGGAACACTACATCAAAAACTAATGAAGTACTGTACTGTGACTAACATAACGATAAAAAATGAAGTAGAAGATAAAGTAAGAAGACGTGGTGTATATATATAGAATGAAATATTAGTCAGCTATTAGTAAGAATGAAATCTTGCCATTTGCAATGACATGAAAGGACCTAGAGTGTATTATGTCAAGCAAAGTAAGTCAGTCAGAGAAAGACAAATACCAGATTTCACTTGTATGTGGAATTTAAGAAACAAAACAGATGAACACATGGGAAGGGGGGGGAAAGTGGGAGAGAAGGAAACAGGTAGAGACTTTTAACTATACAGAACAAAGGTGAAGGTGGAAGGTGATTGAGGGATGGGTTAAATGGGTGATAAGTATTAAGGAGGCCCCTTGTGATGATTAGCACTGGGTGTTATATGTAATGACGAATCACTAAATTCTACCCTTGAAACCTCTATTACACTATATGTTAACTAACTAGAATTTAAATAAAAATGTGAAACAGGTTTATTTGGAGTTAAGATGGTGGAGTATTAGGGGGACCCTGAGCTTGCTTTGTCTCTCAAACATAGCTAGATCAATGTCAAACTACTTTGAACAACTAGGAATAGAATCTGAGGATTAAGAAAACAATCACCCAATTGGAGGGAGAGAACATGGCACATGAGAGGTTCAGAGCCATGGATTGGGGGAGAGTAAACCCAAGGGGCCACATTGGTAAGGAAACCCTTTTCAAGGGGCAAAGTCAGGGAGAGGGACAGAGTGGGAAGGAGTAATAACGCATATGGTTCGCACAATAATCTGAGGTGGGGGATCCCCTTAGTTACACTGGGAGAGATCGCTTCCCTTCCCAGAGTACATTTGGAAGAGGGTATTTTGCCCTTCCAAGGATAAAAGGCCAGCTCAAGCCATTGAATGGCTTTCAATAGGAGGGACAGAGGTTCATGCAGAGGGCAGATATCTGAAAGCAGCTTTTCACTGGGAACCTCAATAGACTCAAATCACCATGTGCACACCAAGTGGCTGCTTTTCTGAGACATAACTGAGCAGAGAGCAGAGACACTCATAGACTGCAGATAACCTGGTTGCAGATTTCACTGTCTGTCTGACACAATAGACTCAAGCTGCTGTGCAACTAGTTTTCTGGGACAGAATAGAGTAAGAGACTGAGGTGCATGCAGACTGCAGGTAACCTAGTGGCAACATTTCAGTGTGTCAAAATAGACTCTAGCCACTGTGCACGCACTGCGCAACTGCTTTTCCGGGACAGGACAGTGTTGGGCATGGGGCAAGGCTCTACTCTGCAGGAGATGAGTGGTTCCACACCTTGCCAGGCTCTTTAAAATGTGGAGTTTTGAATCCCAGCCACCGGCCAGAGATAAAATACAAGAGATACGTGGTGTCCAGTGCACGAACAGCCCAGAAACAGATAGATTAAAGGCAGGGATCTGATGAAAGTCTGGGACACATGAGATTGTTTGCTATTCTCTGAGGACCTTCTGAACAGCTGAGGCCATGAGTTCCCCCTCACTCTGGAAGAGCAGGCAGGGTGACACCATCTTCTTCTCCTCCACCACCCCCATCCCCCTGCCACCAGCATAGTCATACTTCAAAGAGGAACATGGGATTCCCTTACACCAAATCCCACTACCCTGGGCCTAACAGGGGCATCTTTACAAGGACAAATCTCTTTGAAAGCCAGTCCAGCAGGACCCTCCCTCAGAAGACAAATGCAGGCACCCTACATGTAGCAACTCTACTCATAAAAGTGTTAAAGCACCAGCTTCAGTTCCAGTGGAAAAAGAACAAGGCTTTCTTTTTGTTGTTGTTGTTATACATATATATCTTCTTTTCTTTTTCATTTTTTTGAATCAGCCTTATAATTTCGTGTTCATTTGTTGGTTTCATTTTTTTAATAATATTTTTTATTATATTATGTTAGTCACCATACAGTACATCCCTAGCTTTTGATGTAAAGTTCCATGATTCATTACTTGCGTATAACACCCAGTGCACCATGCAATACATGCCCTCCTTAATACCCATCACCAGCCTATCCCATTCCCCCACCCACCTCCCCACTGAAGCCCTCAGATTGTTTCCCAGAGTCCATAGCCTGTGATGGTTCATTCCCCCTTCTGTTTACCACCCCTTCTTCTTCCCTTTCTTCTACCGATCTTCCTGCTTCTTATGTTCCATAAATGAGTGAAACCTGACAATTGTCTTTCTCTGCTTGACATATTTCGCTTAACATTATCTCCTCCAGTCCCGTCCATGTTGCAGAAAATGTTGAGAAATTGTGCCTTTTGATGGCTGAGTAATATTCCATTGTATATATGGACCATATCTTCTTAATCTAGTCATCTGTTGAAGGGCATCTTGGCTCCTTCCACGATCTGGCTATTGTGGACAATGCTGCTATGAACATTGGGGTGCATATGGCCCTTCTCTTCACTATGTCTGTATCTTTGGGGTAAATACCCAGTAGTGCAGTGGCTGGATCATAGGGTAGCTCAATTTTTAACTTTTTAAGGGACCTCCACACTGTTTTCCAAAGTAGCTGTACCAACTTGCATTCCAACCAACAATGCAGGAGGGATCTCCTTTCTCCACATCCTCTCCAGTGATTGTTGTTTCTTGCCTTGTCAATTTTTGCCATTATAACTGGCATAAGGTGGTATCTCAATGTGGTTTTGATTTGAAATTCCCTGATGGCTAACCATTCTGAACATTTTTCCATGTGTCTGTTCGCCATTTGTATGTCTTCATTGGAAAAGTGTCTGTTCATATCTTCTGCCCATTTTTTGATTTGTTTATTTGTCTCTTGTGTATTGAGTTTGAGAAGTTCTTCGTAGATCTTGGATACCAGTCTTTTATCTGTAGTGTCATTTGAAAATATATTCTCCCATTCTGTGGGATGCCTCTTCATTTTTTTGACTGTTTCCTTGGCTGTGCAGAAGCTTTTGATCTTGATGAAGTCCCACAAGTTCATTTTTCTTTTGTTTCTCTGGCCTTTGGAGGTATGTCATGAAAAAAGTTCCTGTGGCCAATGTCAAGGTTGCTGCCTATGTTCTCCTCTTGGATTTTGATGGATTCCTGTCTCACATCAAGGTCTTTCATCCATTTGGAGTTTATTTTTGTGTACGGTGTGACAGAGTGGTCAAGTTTCATTCTTTTGCATGTAGCTGTCCAATTTTCCCAGCACCATTTATTGAAGAGACCGTCGTTTTTCCACTGGATTTTTTTTCCTGTTTTGTCAAAGATTAGTTGCCCAAAAAGCTGAGGGTCCATTTCTGGGTTCTCTATTCTGTTCCATTGGTCTATGTGTCTGCTTTTGTGCCAGTACCATGCTGTCTTTGTGATCACAGCTTTGTAGTACAGCTTGAAATCCGGCAATGTGATGCCTCCAGCTTTGTTTTTCCTTTTCAACAAATCCTTGGTGATTCGGGGCCTTTTCTGGTTCCACACAAATTTAAGGGCTGTTTGTTCCAGTTCTTTGAAAAATATCATTGGCATTTTGATCAGGATGGCATTGAAAGTGTAGATTGCTCTGGGTAGCGCAGACATTTTAACTATGTTAATTCTTCCGATCCATAAGCATGGTATATTTTTCCATCTTTTTGTGTCTTCTTCAATGTCTTTCAAGAGTGATTTGTAATTTCTGGAATATAGATCCTTTATGTCTCTGATTAAGTTAATTCCGAGAAAAGGTATGATTTTTGGTGCTATGTAAGTGGAATGGATTACTTAATTTCTCTTTCTTCAGTCTCATTGTTCGAGTATAGAAATGCAACTGCTCATATCTTCTGTCCATTTTTTGATTTGATTATTTATTTCCTGTGTATTGAGTTTGAGAAGTTCTTTGTAGATCTTGGATACTAATCTTTTATCTGTAGTGTCATTTGCAAATATCTTCTCCCATTCTGTGGGCTGCCTCTTTGTGTTTTGACCATTTCCTTGGCTGTTCAGAAGCTTTTTATCTTGATGAAGACCCACAAGTTCATTTTATCTTTTGTTTCTCTTGCCTTTGGAGATGTGTCATGAAAAAAGTTGCTGTGGCCGATGTCGTAGAGGTTGCAGCCTATGTTCTTCTCTAGGATTTTAATGGATTCCTGTCTCACATCGAGGTCTTTCATCCATTTGAAGTTTATCTTTGTGTATGTTATGAGAGAGTGGTCTAGTTTCATTCTTTTGCATGTAGCTGTCCAATACTTTATTTTATATACATTTAATCTCCTTTTTTACATGTTTTTTGGTATCAGACTTATAACTTTTTGTTCATTGGTTGGTTTATATGTTTATTTCCTTATCTAATTTTTTTTTGGTCAGGCTTCCTAGTTTTTCTACTTTACTTACTCTTTTTTTCTTTCTTACTTTCTTATTCATTGGAAACAGTCACAGACTTTTGTTTGTCTCTTTGCTTTTTTTGTTAATTTTCCTATTATATTCTCTTCAGTCAGACTTTCCCCCACTCATTCCAGGGTAATCTTAACAAACAAATCAAAGTGCACCTAGTTAAAGGTCCAAACAATCCCCTCTACAAGCAAGGATTAATCCTGTAGAACCCAGACCAGTAGGAAAAAGAAGCCAAAATGCAACAAGAGAGTTCACACAGCATATACCAGAAACACTTCCTGATGTGCTAGACCCTGGACAGTGTATGACCTCTTTTGAATATAACAGTGAGGGTGAAAAAAACAAACTTTCATGACACACAAAAGATAGAAACCCAGCCAAAATGACAAGATAGAGGAATTTTCCCCAAAAGACAGTTCAGGAAGATATCACAGGCAGGGACTTGCTCAAGGCAGATATAAGCAATACATCTGAACAAGAACTTAAGTCAACTATTACAAGACTACTTCCTGGACTTCAAAAAGTGTACAGGACAGTAGAGAAACGCCTCCTGAAGAGATAAAACACCTAAAAAATTAGGCTGAAAAACATGTCATTTTTCACAGAGCTGGAATAAACAATTCAAAAATTTGTATGGAACTGGAAAAGACACTGAAGAGCCAAAGAAATGTTGGAAAAGAAAAACAAAGCTTGAAGCACCACAGTTATGAAATTCAAGCTGTATTAAAAAGCTGTAATCATCAAGACAGTATGGTACAGGCACAAAAAAGACACATAGAGCAATGGAACAGAATAGATGACCTGAAATGGACCCTCAACTCTATGGTCAACTAATCTTTGACAAAGCAAGAAAGAATATCCAAAGCAAAAAAGACATTCTCTTCAAAAAAATGGTTTGGGGATAATTGGCAAACTACAGGCAGAAGTATGAAACTGGAACTCTTTCTTACACCATACACAAAAATAAACTCAAAATGGATGAAAAATGTAAATGGAAGACAGGAATCCATCAAAACCTTAGAGGAGAACACAGGGGAAAATTCCATTGCAGCAACTTCTTACTAGACACGTCTCTAGAGGCAAGGGAAACAAAAGCAAAAATGAACTACAGGGACTTTGCTTTTCACGGCAAAGGAAACAGTCAACAAAACTATAAGGCGAACTACGGAACGGGAAATCAGTTGCAAATTATTTATCAGATAAAAGACTATTATCCCAAACCTATAAAAATCAACAGCCAATAAACAAAAAACAAGATAAGCCAGTCAAGAAATGGGGAGAAGTGCAAACGATTTCTGAGCATTGATTTTGTATCCCGCCAGATTACTGAATTGCTCTATAACTTCTAGTAGTTTGGGGTGGATTCTTCTGGGTTTTCCATATAGAGTATCATGTCATCTGCAAAGAGAGACAGTTTGACTTCTTCTTTGCCAATTTGGATACCTATTATCACTTTTTGCTGTCTGATTGCTGTTGCAAGGTGTTCTAGTACTATGTTGAAAAATAATGGTGAGAGTGGGCATCATTGCCATGTTCCTGATCTTAAGGGAAAGGCTTCCAGCTTTTCCCCATTGAGAATGATATTTGCTGTAGACTTTTCACAGATGGGTGTTATGAAATTGAGGAATGTACCCTCCATCCCTACACTCTGAAGGGTTTTAATCAGGAAAGGATGCTGTATTTTGTCAAATGCTTTTTCTGCATCAATTGAGAGGGACATATGGTTCTTGACCCTTTTCTTGTTGATGTGATCTATCACACTGATCGATTTGCATATGTTGAACCACCCTTGCATCCCAGGGATGAATCCCGCTTGGTCATGATGGATAATCCTTTTAATGTCCTGTTGGATCCTATTAGCTAAGATCTTGCTGAGAATTTTGGCATCCATATTCATCAGGGATATCAGTCTGTAATTCTCCTTTTTGATGGGGTCTTTGTCTGGTTTGAGGATCAAGGTAATACTGGCCCCATAGAAAGACTTTGGTAGTTTTCCTTCTGTTTCTATTTTTTGAAACAGCTTCAGGAGAATAGGTATTATTTCTTCTTTGAAAGTTTGGTAGAATTCCCCGGGGAATCCATCAGGCTCTGGAGTTTTGTTTTTTGGAAGGATTTTAATCAGTGTTTCAATCTCTTCATAATTAATTGGTCTGTGTAAAAAATCAATTTCCTCCTGTTTCAGTCTTGGTAGTTTATAGGTTTCCAGGAAGGCCTCCAACTCTTCCATGACTGCTTAATTTATTGGCATAAAACTGTTGATAAACGTTTCTAATAATCCTTCCTATTTCATTGGTGTTGCTTGTGACCTCTCCCTTTTCATTCATAATTTTATTAATTTGGGTCCTTTCTCTACTCTTTTGGATAAGTCTTGCCAGTGGTTGTCTATTTTACTAATTCTTTCAAAGAACCAGCTTCTAGTTCTGTTGATCTGCTCTACTATGCTTCTGGTTTCTAATTCATTGATCTCTGCTCTAATCTTGATCAACTGCTTTCTCGTGCATGGATTAGGACTGTTTTTCTCTTTCTGTTGCAGCTTCTTGAGGTGAGAATATAAAAACTGCATTTTAGATTTTTCTATTCTTTTGAGTGAGGCTTGGATGGCTATGTATTTTCCCCTTAGGACTGACTTTGCACTGTCCCATAGGTTTTGGACCATTGTGTTTTCATTCTCATTGGTCTCCATAAATTGTTTAAATTGATTTTTGATTTCCTGGTTTATCGAGTCATTGTTGAGCAAGATGGTTCTTAGTCTCCAAGTGTTTGAGTTTCTTCCAAATTTTTCCTTGTGATTGAGATCCAGTTTCAAAGCACTGTGGTCTGAGAATATGCAGGGAATAATTTCAGTCTTCTGGTATCAGTTGAGACCTGTTTTGTGACCCAGAGCATGGTCTATTCTTGAGAACATTTCATGGGCATTAGAATAGAATGAGTATTCTTTTGTTCTGGGGTGTAGTGTTCTATATATATCTATGAAGTCCGACTCATCTAATATGTCATTCAAAGCTCTTGTTTCCTTGTTGATTTTCTCCTTAGGTGATCTATATATTGCTGATGGTGGAGTGTTGAGGTCCCCTATATTAACGTATTATTATCTATATTTTTCTTTATTCTGGTTAAGAGTTGGCTTGTGTATCTTCCTGCTCCCCTGTTGGGGACATATATATTTATAATTGTCATATCTACTTGTTGGATACACACTTTAAGAATAATATAGTTCACCTCTGTATCTCTAACTACAGTCTTTAGTTTAAAGTCCATTTGTGTGATACGAGAATTGCTACCCAGCTTTCTTTTGAGGTCCATTGGCATGAAAGATGGTGTTCCATCTCTTTACGTTCAGTCTGGATGTATCTATAGGTTAAAAATGAGTCTCTCGAAGACAGCAAATGGATGGGTCATGTCTTTTTAACCAATCTGCATC
Source organism: Ursus americanus (assembly GCF_024610735.1). Lineage (NCBI taxonomy): Eukaryota > Metazoa > Chordata > Mammalia > Carnivora > Ursidae > Ursus > Ursus americanus. The sequence continues at coordinate 77,035,598 of NC_142164.1, forward strand.
CCTGTGTCATTTTATGGGAGCATTAAGGCCATTTACATTGAGACTGATTATTGAGAGATATGATTTTAACGATGCCATCTTGCCAGTCAAGTCTTTGTTTCTATAGAGTGTGATTTTCTGTTCTGTATCACTCTTGGGGCCTTTTTACTTTTATAGAACCCCCCCCTAATATCTCCTGTAGGGCTGGTTTTGTCGTTACAAAAGTGGTCAATGACTGGCGATTTTGGAAGGTCCTTATCTCTCCATCAATTCTGAATGACAGCCTTGCTGGATAAAGGATCCTTGGCTGCATGTTTTCTCAGATAGAGCTTTAAAAATGCTCCACAACCCTTTCTCTCATTCCAGGTCTGTGTAGACAGGTCTGGTATAATTCTGATAACTTTGCCTTCATACGTGAGAAATTTCTTTGCCCTGGCCACTTTCAATACTGTGTCCTTGGATCTAATATTTGCGAATTGCACTATGATGTGATGTGGCGTAGGTTTGTTGTGGTTGAGCTTGGGAGGGGTCCTCTCTGCCTCTTGGACACGAATGCGTGTTTCTTTTGCTAGATTAGGGAAGTTTTCAGATACAATTTGTTCAAATATCTCTTCTAGATGTCTGTTTTTCTCCGCCCCCTTGGTGATGCTGATGATTCTGACATTGGAACGTTTCATTGAGTCAGTAATCTCCCGTAACCTACAGTCTTGAGATTGGATTTTTTTGCACCAAGTTTCTGTTTTGGCTTTCTCTTCTATTAACCCGTTCTCCAATTCACCAATTTATTCTTCTGCCTCATTCACCCTGGTCGTCAGAGCATCTAGCTTTGACTGCATTTGATTCATAGTAATTTTAATTCTGCCAGATTCACTCTCATTTCGACCCTTAGAGATTCTATATTCTCATTAACATTTTCGTTAATACTTTTTTCAAGTCTACACATCATCTTGACCATTGTTACTCTGAACTCCATTTCTGATAATTTGTTTATATCCATATCCATTAGTTGTGTGGCAGATGCCACAGTCTCATTGTCTTTTCTTTGCTGGGGGGGATTTCTCCTTCTCGTCATTCTGATGAGGAGAGGTTGCGGGGTTGCCCAGAGCCCAAATTATTGACCAGGACCCAGGCAGTGTGCTCTTGTTTTATAGGGAACTTAGGGATGTGGGCTTCTTGATTTTTCAGCCTGCCTTCTGGGGAGGGGCCTGCCACGCTCATACTCTGGCAACCCTGTTTGGGTAGAGTCTCCATGTCCCCTGAGAGGGGGGATGGGGATGGGCACACTGTGAGCCAGTATTTCCAGTCTTTTGTTCTCTGGCACCTTTCCCTGGCGGTTTGCTGTGCCTCTTCTGAGAGTCAAAGCAGCAGTGGCCGAATCCTAGCCTCTGTCTCAGAACAGAGGGATCACAGACCGCTCTCCACTGGGTTCTTCTGTCCTCTTTAACTCTGTTTCTTCTGGTTTTGCTAAACGCTAAGCATCCCAGGATGTGAGCCCCACAGCCGGCGTACCAGCCCTCACTTCCAGGGCTGGCAGGTCTCCGTCCTTTGTGTTTCTAACACCGCCAGCTGCCAGCCGCACCTGCGCAGTCCAGAGCTTCATTTCAGTGTGGTTCGTGCACTCCAGAGCTCCGGTTTTCAGACTGGTCACGTGCATTCCCCGGCTCACGTTGTCAGTCAGCTCTCTCGCAGGTGCTGGTCCGCGAGTCCACCCACTCCCCCATGCAGGTAGCTACCTCTTCCTGGTGCCAGAACAGGGCGGCTCCCACCCCTTCCGTTTCTCTTCCGATATCTGTGCTTGGATTCACGGCTCCCCGCTTTGTACCTCAATACTCAGCGCTGGAGATGTTCATTTGTAGAGATCCAGATGTATCTTCCTGCATCTCAGGCTGATTCCGTGGGTGTTCAGGGTGGTCTGGTAGATATCAAGCTCAATTCAGGGTACCAGCTGAGAAAGGGGTACCCTACTCTTCCACCATCTTAACTCCTCCCTCTGTTTCTATTTTTTGAAACAGCTTCAGGAGAATAGGAATTATTTCTTCTTTGAAAGTTTGGTAGAATTCCCCGGGGAATCCATCAGGCCCTGGAGTCTGGGTTTTCAGGAGGTTTTGGAGAACTGCTTCAATCTCTTCATAAATAATCGGTCTGTTTAAAAAATCAATTTCTTCCTGGTTCAGTCTTGGTAGTTTATAGGTATCCAGGAAGGCATCCATTTCATCCAGATTATTTAATTTATTGGCATAAAGCTGTTGATAGACATTTCTAATGATCCTTCCTGTTTCATTGGTGTTGGTTGTAAACTCTCCCTTTTTATTCATAACTTTATTAATTTGGGTCCTTTTCTATTCTTTGGAATAAGCCTTGCCAGTGGCTGATTGATTTTATTTATTCTTTCAAAGATCCTGCTTCTAGTTCTGTTGATCTGCTCTTCTGTGCTCCTGGTTTCTAATTCATTGATCTCTGCTCTAATCTTGATGAACTGCTTCCTTGTGCATGGATGAGGCCTGCTCTTCTCTTGCTATTGCTGCTTCCTGAGGTGAGAATATAAAAACTGAATTTTAGATTTTTCTATTCTTTTGAGTGAGGCTTGGATGGCTATGTATTTTCCCCTTAGGCCTGCCTTTTCAATGTCCCATAGGTTTTGGACCGTTGTGTTTTCATTCTCGTTGGTCTCCATTAATTGTTTAAATTGATTGTTTTTACAGAAACCTACAATTTTAATCTCCTTTTCAAAATTATTTTTCTTCCTAACCTTAGCAAGTTAAATTGTGTGTATATATATATATATATTTATTTATTTATTTATTTATTTATTTATTTATTTAATATAATAATACTTTTTATGATTTATGTTAGTCACCATACAGTACATCCCTGGTTTTTGATATAAAGTTCCATGATTCATTACTTGCGTATAACACACAGTGCACCATGCAATACGTGCCCTCCTTAATACCAATCACCAGCCTATCAAGATCCCCCACGACCCTCCCCTCTACAGCTGTCAGTTTGTTTCCCAGAGTCCATAGTCTCTCATGCTTCATTCCCCTTTCTGATTACCACCCCCTTTCTTTATCCCTTTCCTCTCCTACTGATCTTCCTAGTTCTTATGATCCATAGATGAGAGAAATCATATTATAATTGTCTTTCTCTGCTTGACTTATTTCACTTTGCGTTATCTCCTCCAGTGCCATCCATGTTGCAGCAAATGTTGAGAAATCATTCTTTTTGATAGCTCAGTAATATTCCATTGTATAGATGGACCACAACTTCCTAATCCAGTCATCTGGATCTATATTCTAGAAAGTACAAATCACTCTTGAAAGACACTGAAGAAGACACAAAAAGATGGAAAAATATTCCATGCTCATGGATCGGAAGAATTAACAAAGTTAAAATGTCCATGCTACCCAGAGCAATCTACACTTTCAATATTATCCAAATCAAAATACCAATGACATTTTTCAAAGAACTGGAACAAACAGCCCTTAAATTTGTGTGGAACCAGAAAAGGCCCCGAATCGCCAAGGAATTGTTGAAATAGAAAAACAAAGCTGGGGGCATCACAATGCTGGATTTCAAGCTGTACTACAAACCTGTGATCACAAAGACAGCATGGTACTGGCACAGAAGCAGACACATAGACCAATGGAATAGAATAGAGAACCCAGAAGTGGACCCTCGGCTCTTTGGGCAACTAATCTTTGATAAAGCAGGAAAAAACATCGAGTGGAAAAAAGACAGTCTCTTCAATGAATGGTGATAGGAAAATTGGCCAGCTACATGCAAAAGAATGAAACTTGACCACTCTCTCACACCATACACAAAGATAAACTCTACATGGATGAAAGACCTTCATGTGAGTCAGGAATCCATCAAAATCCTAAACTGATTTTTGATTTCCTTGTTTATTGTATCATTCTTGAGCAGGATGGTTCTTAGTTTCAATGTCTTTGAGTTTCTTCCAAAATTTTCCTTGTGGTTGAGTTCCAATTTCAAAGATTTGTGGTCTGAGAATATGCAGGGAATAATTTCCGTCTTTTGGTATCAGTTGAGACCTGTTTTGTGACCCAGCACCTGATCTATTCTGGAGAACGTTCCATGTGCATTCGAATAGAATGAGTATTCTTTTGTTCTGGGGTGTAGTGTTCTATATATATCTATGAGGTATATCTGGTCTAGTATGGCATTCAAAGCTCTTGTTTCTTTGTTGATTTTCTGCTTAGGTGATCTGTCTATTGCTGATAGTGGAGTGTTGAGGTCCCCTACTCTGTTTTTTTAATGATTTTTATTATATTATATTAGTCACCATACAGTACATCCCTGGTTTCCAATGTAAGGCTCGATGATTCATTAGTTGTGTATAACACCCAGTGCACCATGCAATACGTGCCCTCCTTACTACCCATCACCGGTCTATCCCATTCCCCCACCCCACTCCCCTCTGAGGCCCTCAGTCTGTTTCTCAGAGTCCATAGTCTCTCATGCTTCATTCCCCCTTCTGATTCCCCCTTTCTTTATCCCTTTCTTCTCCTACCGATTTTCCTAGTTCTTATGTTCCATAGATGAGAGAAATCATATGATAGTTGTCTTTCTCTGCTTGACTTATTTCACTTAGCATTATCTCCTCCAGTGCCGTCCATGTTGTAGCAAATGTTGAGAACTCGTTCTTTCTGATAGCTGAATAATATTCCATTGTATATATGGACCACAACTTCTTAATCCAGTCATCTGTTGAAGGGCATCTCGGCTCCTTCCACGATTTAGCTATTGTGGACATTGCTGCTATGAACATTGGGGTGCATATGGCCCTTCTCTTTACTACGTCTGTATCTTTGGGGTAAACACCCAGTAGTGCAATGGCTGGATCATAGGGTAGATCAATTTTTAACTTTTTAAGGGATGAGGTCCCCTACTTTTAATGTATTTTTATCTATATGTCTCTTTATTCTGTTTAAGAGTTGGCTTGCGGGGCGCCTGGGTGGCACAGCGGTTAAGCGTCTGCCTTTGGCTCAGGGCATGATCCCGGTGATCTGGGATCGAGCCCCACATCAGGCTCTTCTTCTATGACCCTGCTTCTTCCTCTCCCACTCCCCTGCTTGTGTTCCCTCTCTCGCTGGCTGTCTCTATCTCTGTCGAATAAATAAATAAAATCTTTAAAAAAAAAAGAGTTGGCTTGTGTATCTTGCTGCTCCCCTGTTGGGGTGTAGATATTTATAATTTTCATATCCACTTGTTGGATACATCCTTTAAGAATAATATAGTGTCCTTCTGTATCTCTAACTGCAGTCTTTAGTTTAAAATCCAATCTGTTTGATATGAGAATTGCTTCCCCAGCTTTCTTTTGAGGTCCATTGGTATGAAAGATGGTTTTCCATACCTTCACTTTCAGTCTGGGTGTATCTTTAGGTTAAAAATGAGTCTCTTGTAGACAGAAAATGGATAGGTCATGTCTTTTTATCCAATCTGTCACCCTGTGGCTTTATGGGAGCATTTAGGCCATTCACATTGAGACTGATTATTGAGAGATATGATTTTAATGATGTAGTGTTGCCTGTAAATTCTTTATTTCTATAGAATGTAACTTTCTGTTCTGTATCACTCTTGGGGCCTTTTTATTTTTTATAGACCCCCCCCTTAATATCTCCTGTAGGGCTGGTTTCGTGGTTACGAAATTGGTCAGTGACTGGTGATTCTGGAACGTCCTAATTTCTCCATCAATTCTGAATTACAGCCTTGCTGGATAAATGATCCTTGGCTTCATGTTTGTCTCTCAAAGAGCTTTAAAAATGCCCCCCAACACTTTCTCTCTTTCCAGGTCTGTGTAGATACATCTGACGTAATCCTAATATTTTTGCCTTTGTACATGAGAACTTTCTTTGCCCTGGCCACTTTCAATACTATGTCCTTGGATCTAATATTGCGAAATGCACTATGACGTGACGTGGCATAGGTTTGTCGTGGTTGAATTTGGGAGGCGTCCTATCTGCCTCTTGGACACGAATGCTTGTTTCCTTTGCTAGATTGGGGAAATTTTCAGCTACAATTTGTTCAAATATCTCTTCTAGACCTCTCTCTTTTTCCACCCCTCAGGGATGCCGATGATTCTGACATTTGAGCGTTTCATTGAGTCAGTAATCTCCCGTAACCTACATTCTTGAGATTGGATTTTTTTGCGCCAAGTTTCTTTTTTTTTTAAATAATGATTTTTTATTATATTATGTTAGTCACCATACAGTACATCCCCGGTTTTCAATGTAAGGCTCGATGATTCATTAGTTGTGTATAACACCCAGTGCACCATGCAATACGTGCCCTCCTTACTACCCATCACCGGTCTATCCCTTTCCCCCACCCCCCTCCCCTCTGTAGCCCTCAGTTTGTTTCTCATAGTCCATAGTCTCTCATGTTTCATTCCCCCTTCTGATTACCCCCCTTTCTTTATCCCTTTCTTCTCCTACCGATTTTCCTAGTTCTTATGTTCCATAGATGAGAGAAATCATATGATAGTTGTCTTTCTCTGCTTGACTTATTTCACTAAGCATTATCTCCTCCAGTGCCATCCATGTTGTAGCAAATGTTGAGAACTCATTCTTTCTGATTGCTGAGTAATATTCCATTGTATATATGGACCACAACTTCTTAATCCAGTCATCTGTTGAAGGGCATCTCGGCTCCTTCCACGATTTAGCTATTGTGGACATTGCTGCTATGAACATTGGGGTGCATATGGCCCTTCTCTTCACTACGTCTGTATCTTTGGGGTAAACACCCAGTAGTGCAATGGCTGGATCATAGGGTAGCTCAATTTTTAACTTTTTAAGGGACCTCCACACTGTTTTCCAGAGTGGCTGTACCAACTTGCATTCCCACCAACAATGTAGGAGGGATCCCCTTTCTCCACATCCTCTCCAACAATCGTTGTTTCTTGCCTTGTCTATTTTTGCCATTCTAACTGGCGTAAGGTGGTATCTCAGTGTGGTTTTGATTTGAATTTCCCTGATGGCTAATGATTTTGAACATTTTTTCATGTGTCTGTTAGCCATTTGTATGTCTTCATTGGAAAAGTTTTCATATCTTCTGCCCATTTTTTGATTTGTTTATTTGTTTCTCGTGTATTGAGTTTGAGAAGTTCTTTATAGATCTTGGATACCAGTCCTTTATCTGTAGTGTCATTTGCAAATATCTTCTCCCATTCCGTGGGCTGCCTCTTAGTTTTTCTGACTGTTTCCTTGGCTATGCAGAAACTTTTAATCTTGATGAAGTCCCATAAATTCATTTTATCTTTTGTTTCTCTTGCCTTTGGGGATGTATCATGAAAAAGGTTGCTTTGGCCAATGTCGTAGAGGTTGCTGCCTATGTTCTCCTCTAGAATTCTGATGGATTCCTGTCTCACATCGAGGTCTTTCATCCATTTGGAGTTTATTTTTGTGTATGGTGTGAGATAGTGGTCAAGTTTCATTCTTTTGCATGTAGCTGTCCAATTTTCCCAGCACCATTTATTGAAGAGACTGTCTTTTTCCCACCGGATGTTTTTTCCTGCTTTATCAAATATTAGTTGCCCAAAGAGCTGAGGGTCCATTTCTGGGCTCTCTATTCTGTTCCATTGGTCTATGTGTCTGTTTTTGTGCCAGTACCGTGCTGTCTTTGTGATCACAGCTTTGTAGTACAGCTCGAAATCTGGCATTGTGATGCCCCCAGCTTTGTTTTTCCTTTTCAACAGTTCCTTGGAGATTCGGGGTCTTTTCTGGTTCCATACAAATTTAAGGACTATTTGTTCCAGTTCTTTGAAAAACGTTCTCGGTATTTTGATTGGGATAGCATTGAAAGTGTAGATTGCTCTGGGTAGCATGGACATTTTAACTATGTTAATTCTTCCGATCCATGAGCATGGAATATCTTTCCATCTTTTTATGTCTTCCTCAATGTCTTTTAAGAGTGATTTATAGTTTCTAGAATAAAGGTCCTTTACGTCTCTGGTTAAGTTAATTCCAAGGTAACGTATGGTTTTTGGTGCTATTGTAAATGGGATGGATTCCCTAATTTCTCTTTCTTCATTCTCGTTATTCGTGTACAGAAATGCAACTGATTTCTGAGCATTGATTTTGTATCCCGCCACGTTACTGAATTGCTCTATAACTTCTAATAGTTTGGGAGTGGTTTCTTTTGGGTTTTCCATATAGAGTATCATGTCATCTGTTGCGCCAAGTTTCTGTTTCAACTTTCTCTTCTACCATCCCATCCTCCAATTCACTGATTTGTTCTTCTGCCTCATTTACCCTGGCTGTCAGAGCATCTAGTTTTGACTGCTTTTGATTCATAGCATTTTTAATTTCTGCCAGATTCACTCTCATTTCTGCCCTTAGAGATTTTATATTCTCGTTAATATTTTCATTGATATTTCTTTCAAGTCTACACATCATCTTGACCATTGTTACTCTGAACTCCATTTCTGATAATTTGGTTATATCCATATCCATCAGTTCTGTGTCAGAAGCCACAGTCTCATTATCTTTTCTTTGCTTGGGGGGATTTCCTCTTCTCGACATTCTGATGAGGATAGGTTGCGGGGTTGCCCAGAGCCCAAATTATTGACCAGGACCCAGGCAGTGTGCTCTTATTTTATAGGGACCTTTGGGATGTGGGCTTCTTGATTTTTCAGCCTGCCTTCTGGGGGAGGGGCCTGCCACACTGATATTCAGGCAACCCTGTTTGGGTAGAGTCTCCCTGTCCCCTCCGAGGGGGGATGGAGATGGGCACAATGTGAGCCAGTATTTCAGGGCTTTTGTTCTCTGGCTGCTTTCCTTGGAGCTTTTCTGTGACTCTTTTGAGATTCAGAGCAGCAGTGGCCGTATCCTAGCCTCTGTCTCAGGACAGAGAGATCGCAGTCCCCTCTCCGCTGAGCTCTCCTGGCCTCTTTAACTCTGTTTGTGTTTGTGCTGCTAAAAACCCTATAGCCAGCATCCCAGCCCTCACTTCCAGGGCTGGCACCTCTCTGTCCTTTGTGTTTCTAACACCGCCAGCTGCCAGCCGCCCCCGCACAGGGTCCCGATCTCCTTGTTTCAGTGTGGTTCATGCGCAATCTGGAGCGCTGGTTTTCAGTTTGGTCACGCACTCGCTCCTGAGCTCCCAGTCTCAGTCTGATTTCAGTGAGCGCACCGGAGCGCCAGTTTTCAGTTTGGACTCTCACACATTCCCAGGCTCAGGGTCTCAGTCTGTTCTCTCACGGGTGCCCGTCTGTAAGTCCAGCCACTCCCCAGTGCAGGTGGCTATGGCTTCCCGGCACCCGAGCGTGGCGGCTCCCTCCCCTTTCCGTTTCTCTTCCGACATCTGTGCGAAGATTCACGGCTCCGCACTTCGTACCTCAATACTCAGTGCTGGAGATGTTCATTTGTATAGATCCAAATGTATCTTTCTGCATCTCAGGCTGGTTCTGTGGGTTTTCCGGATGGTCTGGTACCTATCCAGCTCAGCTTAGGGGACCAGCTGAAAAAGTGGACCCCTACTCCTCTGCCATCTTTGGGTCTTGTTTTTTTAATACATTCTGACACCCTCTGTCTTTTCATTGGAGCATTTAGTCCATTTATATTCAGAATAATAAGTATTTTTTATTATGTTATGTTAGTCACCATACAGTACTTCATTAGTTTTTGATGTAGTGTTCCATGTTTCATTGTTTGCATATAACACCCAGTGTTCATCGCAATACGTGCCTTCCTTAATACCCTGCTAACTTATTCCCCTACCCACTTCTGCTCTAAAACCCTCAGTTTGTTTCCTGGAGTCCATAGTCTATCATGGTTCATCTCCCCTCTTATTTTCCCCCCTTCGTTTTCCCCTTCCTTCTCCTGATGTCCTCCATGCTATTCCTTATGTTCCACATATAAGTGAACCCATATGATAATTGTCTTTCTCTGCTTGACTTATTTCGCTTAGCATAATCTCCTCCAGTTCCATCCATGTTGATGCAAATGGTGGGTATTCATCCTTTCTGGTGGCTAAGTAGTATTCCATTGTATGCATGGTCCACATCTTCTTTATCCATTCCTTTGTTGAAGGACATCTCGGCTCCTTCCACAGTTAGGCTATTGTGGACATTGCTGCTATGAATGTTGGGGTACCCATGTTCCTTCTTTTCACTACATCTCTGTTTTGGGGTTAAATACCTACTAGTACAATTGCTGGGACCTAGGATAGCTCTATTTTTAACATTTTGAGGAAACTGTATTCTGTTTTCCAGTTGTTTAAGGTATAAATAGAGGGTCTGTATTCTAGATTTTTCTTTTCTTTTGAGTCAGGCTTGGATGGCTATGTACTTACGCCTAGGACCACTTTTGCAGTATCCCATAGGTTTTAGACTGATATGTTTTCTTTCTTATTGGTTTCCATGAATTGTTTAAGTTCTTTAATCTCCTGGTTGACCCAAACATTCTTCAGCAGGATGGTCTTTAGCTTCCAAGTGTTTGGATTGCTTCCAATTTTTTTCTTGTGATTGAATTCCCATTTCAAAGCATTGTGGTCTGAACGCATGCACGGAATAATCTCAATCTTTTGGTATCAGTTGAGACCTGCTTTGTGACCCTGTGTGTGGTCTATTCTGGAGAAAGTTCCATGTGCATTGGAGAAGAATGAGTATACTGTTGTTTTAGGGCATAGATATTTACAATTGTTTGATCTTCTTGTTGGATAGACCCTTTAAGTATGATATAGTGTCCTTCTGTTTCTCTTACTACAGTCTTTAGCTTAAAATCTAATATGTCTGGTATGAGAATTGCTACCCCAGCTTTCTTTTGAGGTCTGTTGGTATGAAAAATGGCTCTCCATCCCCTCACTTTCACTCCGGATGTATCTTTATGTTCAAAATGAGTCTATTTTAGACAGCATATGGATAGATCATGTCTTTTTTTATCCAATCTGCAATCCTGTGCTCCCTCAAGGAAGCATTTAGGTCATTCACATTGACAGTGATTATTGAGAGATAAGATTTTAATGTCGTTATGTTGCCTGTGAAGTCCTTGCTTCTATATTTTGTCTCTGTAAATTTCTGTTCTGTATCACTCTTGGGGTCTTTCTACTTTTATTTAAAAAAAAAACTTAATATTTTTTGCAGGGTTGGCTCAGTGGTCACATAGCCTTTCAGTTTCTCCCAGTCTTGGAAGCTCCTTTTCTCTCCATCCATTCTGAATGACAGCCTCAGTGGATAAAGTATCCTTGGCTGCATGTTCTTCTCTTTTAGTACCCTGAATATGTCTTGCCAGCCCTTTCTGCCTTGTCAGATGTCTGTGGATAGGTCTGACGTTATTCTGATGTTCCTCCCTCTGTACCTAGAAATCTCTTACCCTAGCTGCTTTCAAGATTGTTTCTTTTGTTCTTAGATTTGCGAATTGAACTTTTATATGTCATGGCATTGGTCTGTTCACATTGATCTTGGGAGGGGTCCTCTCTGCTTCTTGGACACGAATGCTTGTTGGCTTCCCTACATTAGGGAAGTTCTCATCTATGATTTGCCCAAATATACCTTCTAGAACTCTCTCTTTCTCCACACCCTCAGGGAACCCAATAATCCTGACATTGGAACGTTTCATGGGGTCATTAATCTCTCTTAGTCTGATCTCCCTGATCTCCCAGCTTTAAGCTGTTTTTTTCCATGCCTCGTCAGTTTCCTTCTTTTTTTGTGTTTTGGTGTTGAGTTTCATAAGTTTTTATAGGTTTTTCATACTACCCTTTATCCGATAAGATGTTTACAAATATCTTCTCCCATTCCATAGATTGCCTTTTACTTTTGGTAACTGTTTCCTTTGCTGTGTAAAAGGTTTTTATCTTGAGGAAGTCCCAATAGCTCATTTCTGCTTTTGTTTCCCTTGCCATTGGAGATGTGTCTACCATCAATTTGCTGTTGCTGAGGTCAAAGAGGTTGCTGCCTGTGTTCTCCTAAAGGATTTTGATGGATTCCTGTCTCACATTTAGGTCTTTCATGCATCTTCTTCCTTAATTTCCTGGCTCACCTTTTCACTTTTTTAGTAGAATTCTCTTTAACATCCAAGTGTTTGAATTGCTTCCAAATTTCCTAATGCAATTGAGTTCAATTTCAAAGCAGTGTGATCTGAACATATGCAGGGAATAATCCCAATCTTTCATTACTGGTTGAGACCTGACTTGTGACCCAGTACATGACCTATTCTGGAGAACGTTCCATGTGTACTGAAGAGGAATGTGTATTCTATTGTTTTAGGATGGAATGCTCTGTGTGTGTATGTGTGTGTGTATATATATATATATACACACATCTGGTCCAGTGTGTCATTCAAAACCCTTGTTTTTTTTAAATATTTTATTTATTTATTCGACAGAGCTAGAGACAGCCAGCGAGAGAGGAAACACAAGCAGGGGGAGTGGTAGAGGAAGAAGCAGGTTCATAGCGGAGGATCCTGATGTGGGACTCGATCCCAGGACTCCAGGATCACGCCCTGAGCCGAAGGCAGACGCTTAACTGCTGTGCCACCCAGGCGCCCCCAAACCCTTGTTTCCTTGCTGATCTTCTGCTTAGATGTTCTGTCCATTGCTGTGAGTGGGGTGTTGAAGTCTCCTACTATTATTGTATTATTATCAATGTACTTCTTTAATTTGGTTATTAATTGGTTTATATAATTGGTTGCTCCCAAGTTAGGAGCATAAACATTTATAATTGTTAGATCTTCTTGTTGTATAGACCCTTTAAGTATGATATAGTGTTCCTCTTCATCTTTTACTACAGTCTTTGGTTTAAAATTTAATTTGTCTGATATAAGGATTGCTACTCCAGCTTTCTTTGGATGTCCATTAGCATGAGAAATGGTTCTCCACTACTCATTTTCAATCTGGATGTGTCTTTATGTCTAAATTGAATCTCTTGTAGACAGCATATGGATGAGTCGCTTTTTTAACCAATCTGATACCCTGTGTCTTTTGAGTGGAGCATTTAGCCCATTTACTTTCAGAGTAACTATTGGAAGATCCGAATTTATTAACATTGTATTACTTGTAAAGTCTGTGTTTCTGTAGATTGCTTCTGTTTCTTTGTGGTCTATGTTATTTTGGGGCTCTCCCTTCGCTTACAGGTTCCCCTTTATTATTTCTTTCAGGGCTCGTTTAGTGATTACAAATTCTTTTATTTTCTGTTTGTACTGTAAGCTCTTTATCTCTACTTCCAATCTGGATGACCACCTTGCTGGTTAAAGTATTCTCGGCTGAATATTTTTCACATTTAGCATGTTAAATATATTATACCAGTCATTTTTGTCCTGTCATGTCTTGTGGACAGGTCTATTGTCAGCCTTACGTGTCTGCACTTGTAGGTTAAGGACTTTTTCTCCTGAGCTCCTTTCAGGATTCTATCTTTGTATTTTGTAAGTTTCATTGTACTATGTTGGGATGTTGACCTGTTTTTCCTGATTTTGGGGGGATATCTGTGTACTCTAAGACTTGAATGCCTATTACATTCCCCAGATTAAGGAAGTTCTCATCTATAATTTGTTCAAATAATCCTTCTGCCCTTTTTAACTGCTCTTCTTCTGGGACTCCTAGGATATGGATTTTATTTCAATCTATGGAATTGCTGAGTTCCCAATGGCCACTTTCGTGATCTACTAGTTTTCTTTCCTTCATCTTTTCACCTTCATTATTTTCCATAATTTTATCTTGTATATCATGTATCCTCTCTCCCCTTCTTTAGTTCTCATACTATTATATCGAGTCTCTTCCATCTCAGTTATAGCATTTTTTCTTTCTTTTTTTATAGAAAGCATATTTTTTAAAGATTTTATTTATTTATTTGACAGAGATAGAGACAGCCAGTGAGAGAGGGAACACAAGCAAGGGGAGTGGGAGAGGAAGAAGCAGGCTCCCAGTGGAGGAGCCTGATGTGGGGCTCAATCCCAGAACGCCGGGATCACGCCCTGAGCCTAAGGCAGACACTTAATGACTGACCCACCCAGGCACCCCCTATAGAAAGCATATTTTTAAAATTTAAATTCAATTTACTTAAGACATACTACATTATGCATTTTGGAGGGAAAATTTAGTGATTCATCAATTGAGTATAGCACCCAGTGCTCATTATATCAAGTGCCTTCCTTAATGGCCATCACCCACCTACACCATTCCCCCCCTCCTCCCCTCCAGAAACTGGTTGTTCTCTACAGTTAAAGATTCTCTTATGGTTTGCCTCCAACTCTATTTTCATCTTATTTTATTTTTTCTTCCCTTCTCATGTTCTCCTTTTTTTGTTTCTTAAATTACACATCTGAGTGAAATCATATGGTATTTGTCTTTCTCTGTCTGACTTATTTTGCTCAGTATAATACCCTCTAGTTACAACCACCTCATTTCAAATGGCAAGATTTCATTCTTTTTGGTGGCTGAGTAATCTTCCATATATATATATTATATATATAATATATATAGGCCTTGTATGCTACCTTTTCATTATACATTTATCTGTCAATGGACCTCTCAGGACTTTCCATAGTTTGGCTATTGTGGACATTGCCGCTATAAGCATTGGGGTCCATGTTCCCCTTCAAATCACTATGTTTGTATCCTTTGGATAAATACATAGTAAAGCAATTACTGGGTCATAGGGTAGTTCTGTTTTTAACATTGTCAGGAATCTCCCTACTGCTTTCCAGAGTTGATGTACGAGTTTGCATTCCCTAGAAGAGTATAAGAGGTTTCCTTTCTCTGCATCCTACCCAACATCTATTGTTTCTTGGGTTGTTAATTTTAGCCATTCTGAGTTGTATGAAGTGCTATCTCATTGTGGTTTTGATTTGCATTTTCCTGATGCCAACAAAGTGATGTGGAGTATTTCTTCATGTGTATGATACCCATTTGTATTCCTTTTTGGAGAAATGTGAATTCCTCTCTTATCCCAATTACTTTTTTTCTTTTTTATTACAATAATTTTTTCTAATGTTAGTCACCATACAGTATATCCTTAGTTTTTGATGTAATGTTCCATGATCCATTATTTGTGTATAACACCCAGTGCACCATGCAATATGTGCCCTCCTTAATACCCATCACCGGCCTATCTCAGTCCCCCACCCCCTCCCCTCTGAGGCCCTCAGTTTGTTTCCCAGAGATCATAGTCTCTCATAGTTCATTCCCCCTTCTGTGCCCCGCTTCATTCTTCCCTTCCCTCACCTACCGATCTTCCTGCTATTTCTTATGTTGTATAAATGAGTGAAACCATATGATAATTGCCTTTCTCTGCTTGACTTATTTCGCTTAACATTATCTCCTCCAGTCCCATCCATGTTGCTGCAAATGTTGGGTAATCATTCCTTTTTCAAGGCTGAGTAATATTCCATTGTATATATGGACCACATCTTCTTAATTCAGTCATCTGTTGAAGGGCATCTTGACTCCTTCCACAATTTGGCTATTGTGGACAATGCTGCTATGAACATTGGGGTGCATATGGCACTTCCCTTCACTACGTCAGTATCGTTGGGGTAAAAACCCAGAAGTGCAATTGCTGGATCATAGGGGAGCTCCATTCTTAACTCTTTAAGGGACCTCCACACTGTTTTCCAAAGTGGCTGTACCAACTTGCATTCCCACCAGCAGTGTAAGAGGGATCCCCTTTCTCCACACCCTCTCCAACATTCGTTGTTTCCTGCCTTGTCAATTTTTGCCATTCTAACTGACGTAAAGTGGTATCTCAATGTGGTTTTGACTTGAATCTCCCTGATGGCTAATGATGTTGAACATTTTTTCATGTGTCTGTTAGTCATTTGTATGTCTTCATTGGAAAAGTGTCTGTTCATATCTTTTGCCCATTTTATGATTTGTTTGTTTCTCGTGTATTGAGTTTCAGAAGTTCTTTGTAGATCTTGGATACCAGTCTTTTATCTGTAGTGTCATTCGCAAATATCTTCTCCCATTCCGTGGGCTGCCTCTCAGTTTTTTGACTGTTTCCTTGGCTGTGCAGAAGCTTTTGATCTTGATGAAGTCCCACAAGTTCATTTTTGCTTTTGTTTCTCTTGCCTTTGGAGATGTGTCATGAAAAAAGTTGCTGTGGCCGATGTCAAAGAGGTTGCAGCCCATGTTCTCCTCTATGATTACTTCTTCTCCTAGCTTCCCCCATCTTAGGAAACGGCTCCATCATTCACCCAGTTTCTGTATATCCAAGTGTTTATGCGTCTTAAGGTCTATGCGTCTTAGGGTCTATGTACCACAATGTTTTTTGTATTTCAATTTCTCTTTATGCCTGTAAGTGAGTGCGTCAGCGTCTGTGTGCCCCAGTGTCTGTGTGTCACAATGCCAGAATGTTGGTTGTGTACCTCAGTTCAATGTTTCTGTGTGCCCTAGTGTTTTTGTACGGGCATCTGTGTGTCTCGATATCTGTGAAAAGAGTGTCTGTATGTCCCAGTGTCTGTATCCCCGCATCTGTAAGTTCCAGTGTCTATGTGTTTTCCTGTCTGTGCATGTCCCAATGACTGTATGTTCCAGTGTCTGTGTCAGGGCCTGTATGTTCCAGGGTTTGTGTGTTCCAAAGTAAGCATGTTGCAGTGTGCTTATGTGTTTCAGTGTTGTGTGTGCTTTAGTGTCTGTACTCCTGTTTCTCTGTGTTTGGGTCAGCGTATCTTAGTGTCTGTATGTTTCAATGACTATGTCCCTGTGTCAGCATGGTGTAGTATGTCTGAGTTTCAGTGTTTCTGTGTGCCTCAGGGACTATATCCCTGTGTCTGTATGTCCTAGTGTTTCTGTGTCCCAGAATTTGTAGGTTTAAGTGTTGGCAACCAGTGTTTGTATATCTCATGGTCTATATGTTTTTTGGTGTCTGTACCTCCCAGTTTCTGAGAACCCCAGTGTTTGTGTGTTCCATTACCTACGCATTGCAACGTCGTGTGTGTCAGTGTCTGTATGTCTCAGCAGTCATTTGTCTCTGTCTGTGCATCCTGTTTCCCTGTGCTTGGATGTCCCAGTGACGGTATTCCTCAGTGTCTCTACATTCAAATGTCTATGTGTCTCAGAGGCTGTGTCCCAGTGTTATACCCCCCCCACATCTCTGTGTATCTCAGTGTTTATGTATCCCAGTGTCTGTGAACCTCCATGTCTACAAATCCCAATTTCTGCTTCTACCCCTGACTGTGCATCTGTGTCTGTATCAAAATGACTGTGTGTCACAGTGTGTGTGTTTTTTCCAGTGTCTGCAGATCATAGTTTCTCTGTACTCTAATGTCTGGGTGTCCCCAGTATCTGTTCATGTCCTAATGACTGTATGTTCTAGTGTCTGTGTGTCTTGGTATCTGCGCATGTTCCGGTATCTGTGCTCCTCAGTTTCTATATGTCCCAGTTTGTGTAGCTTGACCATTTGCATGTTACATGTGTCTATTACTTTCAGTGCTTCCGTGTACCTCAGTATCTGTAGCCCAGTGTCTGTGTATCACAGTGTCTGTTTGACCCAGTGTCTTCATGGCCCAGTTCTGTGTAGTCCCATGGCTGTATGTGCCACTGCCTGCGTAAGCCTCTATAACTGTATATCCCAGGGTGTGTCCCAGTTTCTGTGTGTCCCAATGCCACTGTACCTCAGTGTATGTATATTCCAGTGTTTGCTTGTTCCACTATTTGTGAGTCAAAGTGTCTGTGTGTCTCAGTGTTTTTTGTCCGTCCTTGTGTCTGTGTGCCTCAATGCCTGTATCCTATTGTCTGTGTGTCCCAGTATTGGCATGCTACTGTGTGTCTCTGAGTTTCAGCTTTTGTGTGCTTTGGTCTTCATACCCCAGTTTCCTTGTGTCTCAAAGGTGTGTGTACCCCAGTGTGTGTGTGTCCATCTCAGGTTCTATGTGTCCCTCTGTGTATCCCAGTGTCTGTATGTACCAGCACCTGTGTGGCAGTGTCAGCATCCCTGGGTGTTCTGACATCTAGTGTCTGTGTGTTTGTATATGTGTTCTAGTGTCTGTGTGCTTGTGTGTATACCTGTGTCTCTCTGTGTGTTAGTGGTTGCCCATGTTTCTTAATGGCTGTGTGCATCTTACTATTTATATGAGCAAGTGTCCTGCTGTGTTTCCATGTCTGCATATTTCAGTTTCCCAAGGTTTCTGCATCCCAGGGTCTCTGTGCTCTGGTGTCTGTGATTTCCATTGTATATTGTGGTCTAGTATCTGATGTCCTTGACCCCCTGTAAGTCTGTGAGTCTCTGTGTCCCATTCTTTATGCATCCCTGTGTTGTACATCCTATTAGTCTCTGCATCAGTGTCTGTATATCACCATCTCTGAGTGTCCCTGAGTCTCTGCCTGTATTCTGTGGCTTCTGTGTTCTTGTCTCTGTGTGTCCCTCATCACTGTGTTTCAGTGTCTGTGCATGCTTGTCCTTGAAGGTACTTGATTTTCTGCATATCCAGAGCCTCTTCAATCTAGTGTCTGTGTCTTCCTGTCTCTGTGTGCCCATAGATCTCTGTGTCTCAGTGTCTGGAAATCCAACAATTTTGTGTGTTTGAGTGTTCGTGGATCCCTTCTTCTGTGCATCACTGAGTTTTGGGTATTCCTGATTCTTTACATGTCCTTGAATCTTTGCTCGTTCCCGAGTCTTTGTGTGTCCTCGAGTCATTGTGCCTCCCTGAGTCCGTATGTCCCTAAATTGTTACATGTCCCTGAGCCTTAGCTTGTGAACTAGCGTCTGTGCATCTCTGTATCTGGATGCCCATGAGCCTCTCTGTTCTAGTGCCAGTGTCTCTGTGTTTCTATCTCTGTGCATCCTCAAGTCCTTGCATATCCTTGAACCACTGTGATCCACTGGAAGTGTGTCTCAGGGTCTCTACATTCCCATATCTGGGTGTCTCTGAGCCTCTGTGTTGCAGTGTCTGTGCTCGTGAATCTGCGTATGCCTCCTTCCATGTACCTTTTGTTGGTGAGTATCTGAGTCTGTGCATCTCTGGGACTTTGTTCTTCACGTCCGTGATTTGGTATTTACTGTAATTCCCCATTTACTTTCCCCAGTTTTGGCCAGTGTCTCTGTATTTGTTTCTTGATGTTGCTGTGACAGTGTCTTAAGTTGTTCTGTGACTCAATACCTCTGTTTCTCAGTCCCTGCCTCATTTTCTCTAGGTCCCCACAGCTGTGTTCTTCTTCTTATGCATCTATTTTCCAGGGTGCTTCTCTGCATCTGATTCTCTTACCTTCTTGCTCTGACCCTGCTTTGTTTTGATCTGACTCACCATCTCTTTGTTCCTGTCTCACTGCTTGTGCCTGGTGTCTGATCAATGTCTTTTTTTAAAAAGTTTTTATTTAAATTCCAGTTTGTTAACATACTGTGTGTTACTTTCAGGTGTACGATATAGTGATTCAACACTTCCATACATCACCGGTGCTTATCACAACAAGTGCACTCCTTAATCCCCATCACCTATATAATCCTCCTCCCCCTTCTGGTAATCATCAGTTTGTACTCTATAGTGAAGAGTCTGTTTCTTGGTTTCCCTCTCTCTCTGTTTTTTCTCCCTTTTGTTCCTTTGTTTTGTTTCTTAAGTTCCACATGAATGAAATCATATGGTATTTGTCTTTCTCTGACTGACTCATTTCGCTTAGCATAATGCTCGGTTGCTCCATCCATGTCATTGCAAATGGCAAGATTTCACTTTTATGGCTGAGTAATATTCCAATATGTATATATACCACATCTTTTTTTTATTATAATAATTTTTTATTATATTATGTTAGTCACTGTACAGTACATCCCTAGTTTTTGATGTAAAGTTCCATGATTCATTACTTGCGTATAACACCCAGTGCACCATCCAATACGTGCCCTCCTTAATACCCATCACCAGCCTATATATACCACATCTTCTTTATCTACTCATCAGTCGATGGGCACTTGGGCTGTTTCCATAAGTTGGCTATTGTAAATAATGCTGCTATAAACATCGGGGTGCCTATATCCATTCAAATTAGTATTTTTGGATACCTTGGGTAAATACCTAGTAGTGCACTTGACAGATTGTAGGGCAGTTGCCCTTTTAACTTTTTGAGGAAAATCCATACTGTTTTCCGGAGTGGCTGCACCGGTCAGCATTCCCACTGACAGTGTAAGAGGGTTGCCCTTTCTCCACATCCTCGCCAACACCTGCTGTTTCCTGTATTCTTGATTTTAGCCATTCTGACAGGTGTGAGGTAGTAGCTCATTGTGGTTTTCATTTGCATTTCCCTGATGATGAGTGATGTTGAGCATCTTTTCATGTGTCTGTTAGCCATCTGGATGTCTTCTTTGGAAAAATGTCTATTCAGGTCTTCTGCCTATTTTTTTTTAAGCGGATCATTTGCTTTTTGGGTGTGGAGATTTATAAGTTCTTCATAGATTTTAGATACTAACCCTTTATCAGATATGCCATTTGCAAATATCTTCTCCCATTCTGAAGTTTTGTTGTTTCCTTCGCTGTGCAGAAGTGTTTTATCTTGATGAAGTCCCAATAGTTTATTTGTGTTTTTGTTTCCCTTGCCTCCGGAGACATATCTAGTAAGATGGTGCTATGGCCAATGTCAAGGAGGTTACTGCCTGTGTTCTCCTGTAGGATTTTGATGGATTCCTGTCTCACATTTAGGTCTTTCGTCCATTTTGTGTATAGTGTAAGAAAGTGCTCCAGTTTCATTCTTTTGCCTGTTGCTGTCCAGTTGTCCCAACACCATTTGTTGAAGAGACTGTCTTTTTCCCACTGGATATTCTTTCCTGCATTGCTGAAGATTGGTTGACCATATAGTTGTGGGTCCATTTCTGGGTTTTTATTCAGTTCCATTGATCTATGTGTCTGTTTTTGTGCTGGTACCATAGTTTCTTGATCACTACAGTTCTGTAATATAACTTGAAGTCCACAATTGTGATGCCTCCAGTTTTGCTTTTCTTTTTCAAGATTGCTTTGGCTCTTTGGGGTCTTTTGTGGTTCCACACAAGGTTTAGGACTGTTTGTTCTAGCCCTGTGAAAAATGCTGTTGGTATTTTGAGAGGGATTGCCTTGAATGTGTAGGTTGCTTTGGGTAGTATAGGCATTTTAACGATATGTGTTCTTCCAATCCATGAGCATGGAAAGTCTTTCCATTCCTTTGTATCCTCTTCAATTGCTGTCATCAGTGCTTTATAGTTTTCAGAGGGCAGGTCTTTCACCTGTTCCGTTAGGCTTATTCCTAGGTATCTTATGCTTTTGGGTGCAGTTGTAAATGGGGACGATTCCTTGACTTCTCTCTCTGCTGCTTCATTATTGGCGTATAGAAATGCAACAGATTTCCGTATATTGATTTTTGTGTCCTGTGACTTTACTGAATTCGTACATCAGTTTGAGCAATGGTTGGGGGGAGTCTTTTGGGTTTTCGATATAGAGTATCATGTCTTTTGCAAATATCAAAAGTTTTATTTCTTCCTTAAGGATTTGGATGTCTTTTATTTCCTTTTGTTGTCTGATTTCTGTGGCTAGGACATCCAATACTGTGTTAAATCACAGTGATGAGAGTGGACATCCCTGTCTTGTTCCTGACTGAAGAAGAAAAGCTCTCAGTTTTTGCCCATCGAGGATGATATTAGCTGTGGGTTTTTCATATATGATCTTTGCTAAGTTCAGGTATGTTCCCTCTACTCAGTTGATGGCTTTTATCATGAATGAATGTTCTACTTTATCAGATGCTTTTTCTGCATCTATTGAGAGGACCATATGGTTCTTATCCTTTCCTTTATTAATGTGGTGTATCACATTGATTGATTTGCAAATATTGAATGACCCTTGCATCCCAGGAATAAATCCCACTTGATCCCAGGGAATGATTCTTTTAATGTACTGTGGGATTGAATTTGCTAATATTTTCTTGAGAATTTTTACATCCGTGTTCATCAGGGATATTGGCCTGTAGTTCTCTCTCTCTCTCTCTCTCTCTCTCTTTTTCCCCTGCTACAGTCGT
Source organism: Ursus americanus (assembly GCF_024610735.1). Taxonomy (NCBI): domain Eukaryota; kingdom Metazoa; phylum Chordata; class Mammalia; order Carnivora; family Ursidae; genus Ursus; species Ursus americanus. The sequence continues at coordinate 77,057,501 of NC_142164.1, forward strand.
TGTCTGGTTTTGGAATCAGGGTAATGCTGACCTCATAGAATGGATTTGGAGGGTTTTCTTCCATTTCTGTTTTTTGGAATAGTTGAAGAAGAATAGGTATTAAGTCTTCTTTTCATGTTTGGTAGAACTCCTCTATGAAGCTCTCTGGTCCTGGACATTTGTTTTTTGGGAGATTTTTTATTACTGATTCAGTTTCTTTGCTGGTTATTGGCCTGTTTGAGTTTTCTATTTCTTTCAGTTACAGTTTTGGTAGTGTATATGTTTCTAGGAATTTATCCATTTCTTCCAGGTTCTCCAGGTCATTGTCATATTATTTTTCATAATATCCTCTTATACTTGCTTGTATTTCTGTGGTGTTGGTTGTCATTTCTCCTCTCTCATTTGTGATTATATTTATTTGGGTCCTTTCTCATTTCTTTTTTATAAGTCTAGATAGGGATTTACCAATTTTATTAATTTTTTTCAAAGAACCATCTCCTGGTTTCATTGATCCATTTTATTGTGTTTTTGTTGTCGTTGTGATGGTGTTGTTGTTGTTGTTGTTGTTGCTGTTGTTGTAGTTTTAGTTTCTATGTCACTTACTTCTGCTCTAATCTTCATTATCTCCTTTCTTCTGCTGGCTTTAGGCTTGTTTGTTGTTCTTGTTCCAGCTCCTTTTGGTGTAAGGTTAGGTTGTTTATTTGAGATTTTTCTTGCTTTTTAAGGTAGGCCTGTATTGGTATATGCTTCCCTCTTATGACTGCTTTTGCTGCATCCCAAAGGTTTTGAACTGTCATGTTTTCATTTTCATTTGTTTCCATGTAGTTTTAAAATTTCATCTTTAATTTCCTGGTTGGCCCATTCACTGGCTAGGAGCATGCTGTTTAACCTCCACCTATTTGTGGTCTTTCCAAATGTTTTTTTCTGGTTGACTTCAAGTTTCATACTGTCATGGTCAGAAAAGATGCATGGTATGATCTTGATCTTTTTGTACTTGTTGAGGCCGGATTTGTGATCCAAGATGTGAACTATTTTGGAGAATATTCCATGTGCACTCCAAAAGACCGTGTATTCTGCTGTTTGGGATGAAATGTCCTGAATATAGCTGTTAAGTCCATCTGGTCCAAGGTGTCATTCAAAGCCATTCTTTCCTTGTTGATCTTCTGCTTAGATGATCTGTCCATTGTTGTAAGTGCAGGGGTGTTAAAGTCCCCTACCATTATTGTGCTATTATCAATGAGTTCCTTTATCTTTGTTATTAGTTGTTTTATATATTTGGGCACTCCCAAGTTGGGGGCATAAATATTTACAATTGTTAGATCGTCTTGGTGGATAGTCCCCTTTACTATGACATAGCGCCCTTCTTCATCTCTTCTTACAGTCTTTGGTTTAAAATGTAGTTTGTCTGATGTAAGTATTGCTACTCTGGCTTTCTTTGGATGTCCACTTGCATGATAAATCTTGCTCCATCCCCTCACTTTGAATCTGAAGGTGTCTTTAGGTCTACAGTGAGTCTCATGTAGGCAGCACATAGATGGGTCTTGGAGTTTTACCCATTCTGACACCCTATGTCCTTTGATTGGAGCGTTTTGTCCATTTACATTCAGACTAATTATTCATATATATGAATGCCTTGGTGCCTTTTTATTGCTTGTTTTGTCATTGTTTCTGGACATTTTCTCGGTTTCTTTCTTGTCTTTGTCACTTTTGGTCTTCCCTTCCCACTCAAAGTGTCCCCTTTAATGTTTCTGCTTTAATAGTCACCATCTCCTTTAGTTTTTGTTTGTCTGGGAAACTCTTATCCCTCCTTCTATTCTGAATGATAGCCTTGCTAGATAGAGAATTCTTGGCTGAAGATTTTTCCCTTTCAGCATGTTGAATATATCATGCCACTCCCTCCTGGCTTGTCAAGTTTCTGTGGAGAGCGCTACTGCTAGCTGTATGGGTCTTCCCTTGTAGGTTAGGGATTTCCTTTGTATCGCTGCTTTTCGGATTTTTTTTCTTTATCACTCTATTTTGCAAGTTTCACTACAATATTGTCTTGGTGTTGGCTTGTTTTTGTTGATTTTGTTGGGAGTTCTCTGTGCGTCCCAGAACTGGAGGGGATTCTTCTGTCTGTTTTTTCTGTCTGTTTCCTTCCCCAGGTTTGGGAAGTTTTCAGCTATTATTTCCTCAAATAAACCTTCTGTCCCCTTTTCTCTCTTATTCTTCTTCCTCTGGGACTTCTATGATAGGAATGTTATTACGTTTGATGGAGTCACGGCCTTCCCTCAGTCTACTGCTGTGAAACAAAATTTTTCTTTCTCTCTTTTGTTCAGCTTTATTATTTTCCATAGTTCTAGCTTCTCTATCACTTATTCATTCTTCTGCTTCTTCCATCATTGTGGTCATTACATCTGGTCAGTTTTGAATCTTAGTTATTGCATTTTTCATTTTGGTCTGATTGGTGTGTCTCCCTGATGTCTTCCAAGCTTTTCTCAAGCCCGGCTAGTATCCTTATGATTGTTGCTTTAAATTTTGGATCAGGTATATTACTTATATCTGTTTTGCTTAGATCTCTGGCCATGACCTTATTTTGTTCTTTCACTTGGGATGAATTCCTCCATTTGACATGTTGTCTAGGTCTCTGCCTTTGTCTGTGTGTGAGAATATCCAGTTATGTTTCCTGCTCATGAGAGTGATGGCTTTAAGAAGAAGAGGTCATGTAGTGTCCAGGGCCTGCCGCTTCAGGGAGTGTCTCTGGTGTGTGTTGTGTGCACTCTGCTGGAGTGTTTTGGCTGCTCTATCCTTCAGGGTAGTTGTCTGCAGGGGCTCTCTTTGCCTGCAGTGGGCAGTGTTTGGTCCTTTGCCAGAATGTGGTGAGTTTTAAGTAAGTGTGCTCTAGTCAGCTTGTTAGATGAGACCCGATACTACCTCTGCTGGAACTGAAGCCCTGCAGAACTCTCTGGTTGGGAGATGTGGTGTGCGCAAGGGTTTCTCTTGGTCTTCTGGGAAGGGGCCGTCTGCGCTGGGACTGGAGCAAGCTTGACTGAGAAGGGCAGTCCCTCCAGAGCGCAGGGGTGTGGGGCTTGGTTAGGCAGCCAGTGTGGGCGTGGTGTTGCTTCTGTAGGTGGCTCTGTGTTTATGCTGTGGGTCAGGGGAGGGAAATAGCACCAGCTAGCTTCTTTGTCCCCGGAGCAGCATCTCCATGAATACTGGCTCTCAGGGACACACTACGAGAAAAACAAATAAACGCTCCCACTGTGTGTCCCAGGTGTTTGTCAGATTGCTGTTTCCACACTGTCTGCCTTCAGGTCCTTTGCCTGCCTTCTCTCCAGGAGCAGCGCAGTGCCCTCCAAGTCTATTCCAGCCAAGCCCACTGATCTTTAAAACTCCAGCCTTTAAGCCCCCTTGGGTGCAAGAACTCATGAAATTCAGCCACTCTTGTTTTCCAAGCCAATGGCTTTGGGGGATACATTCTCTTTGAGCATTCCTCCGCGTGCTCCTCTCTCTCTTGCCTTCCTCCGTGACCACAGCTCCCTCTTCCCTGCAGCACCCAAGATCCTTTTCTCCCCTAGTCCATGTCTCCCCACTTCCTACCTTTCTCGATGTGGCCTCTTTTCTGCCTTTAGTTGTGGAGTTTGTTCTGTTAGTCTTTAGGTCTATTTCTGGGGTGTTCAGGATGATTTGATAATTATCCAGTTGTGGTTGTGTGACAATGTGAGCATAGCATTCTCCTACTCTGCTACCATCTTTGTTTTCTCCTACCCATGTCTTCTTATTTTTGAGCCACTCTCTGTGACCCTGTGCCTGATTCACTGTCCCCATCTCTTCATTTGTGGCCTTGGTTGCCTATTTGTGTGTTGCTATTTCTGGGTATCCCCAGGTTTATCTTTATTCTGTGTCTTTGCCTCCCTGCCTCTCTGGATAGATTTCCTTGTTACTGTGTCTCTGCCCATTTGTTTATGTTCTGTGTGTCTGTTTCTATGTGTCTAGGTTTCTTTGTTCCTATCTTGATCCTCCCAGACATGTTCCTGTGTATCTGTTCCCATTTCTAGCTTGTATCCATGTGGCTGTGTTTGTGGGTTCACATCCCCATGTCTACTTATTCTAGGATCTCTCTCTCTCTCTCTTTCTAAATTCCTGTGTCCCTATGTCACAGTGTCTCCGTTATACCTGGGCCTCCAGCTTGCCTGTCTTTATGTCTCTCTGTCACCTAGCCTAACCCCTATGTCTTAGCTGGTGTTTGTCACAGTTGGGTGTCTGCATCCCCACATTTTTGCCGCTGGATCTCTGAATATATAAGTTTGTGCTCGGGTTTCTTTCATTTTTTTTATAATAATTTTTTATTATGTTATGTTAGTCACCTTACAGTATATCCTTAGTTTCTGTGGTTTCACTCTTAGTGTGCTCCTCTGAATGTGTCCATGTCCTTGGGTCTCTGTCACCAAGTCTTGGTGTGTGTAACATCTCTGTTTCTATGCTTTTGTAGATCTGTGGTCCTGTGTCTCTGTTTTCTCCTCTCATCCCCTATCCCGTGTCTGTAAGTCATCATGTCAGCATGTCTCTGTGTCTTTACTTCTTAGTTGTTGGTGTCTTGGACTGTGGTGTTGACCTATGTCTCCCCGGTTACCTCTGTGTCCCTGTGTCTCTATGTGTCACTGTGTGTCTTGACTCCTCTGCTTCTGTGTCTGGGTCTTTGTGCATCTCTCTCTCTCTCTCTCTTTCTCTGTCTCTCTTTTTAAGATTTTTTTCAGTAGTTCAAACAATTTCTTTTTCTTTTAGAATTTTTATTTAAATTCTAGTTAGTTAACATGCAGTACAATATTGGACTCAGGAATAGAATTCAGTGATTCATCACTTACGTACAACATCCAGTATTTTTTAAAGTAATCTCTACATCCCAATGTGGGGCTCAAACTCACAACCCCGAGATCAAGTGTCACATGCTCTACTGACTGAACCAGCCAGGAGCCCCAGAAAAAATAATAAGGTGACCAAGGGAATTATAGATATTTGATGAAGTCTGGGGCGGTTGGGGGGAGGGTGGGAAGGACATCTGAGCTGAGATCTAAGGTGTGATCTGGAATTTGAGTGGCAATGCAAGAGATGGGGATGGTAGACAGGGGGCAGGTCAGGGCAGGTCAGAGCGATTATCAAATAGAGCGAACCGCTTGAGAGAAGTCCCTGAGTGGAGATGGCGTCGAGTGAGGCTGGGCCCATTAGTGAATGGAGAGGAGGCTGGGGCGGGGGGCTAGAGTTTAGAGAGTGAGTGGGAGAAAGTGAGGTCAGAGAGGTATGGGATAGAGGGCGGATCACACAGGGCCTTGTAGGCTATAAAGAGAACTTAGGGCTTCATTCGAGGTGTGATGGGAAACCCTTGAGCGGGGTTAAGTAAGAAAAGGACATGAAGTAATCTTTGTTTTTAAATGATCCTTTTGCTGCTGGGGAAGAATGGCAAAGAAAATCTCCCAAGAGAGGAAGCAGGGAGACCAGTGAGGAGGCTGGAACAGTTTTCTAGGGTAGACACGATGGTAGTCTGCCCTAAGATAGTGACAGTTGGGGTGGTAAGAAGTGGGTGCATTTGGCAAATATGTCAGAGCTAACATTGCCAAGAATTGAACATGAATGGGATATTGGCCGGTGGTGAAGGAGAGGGGCATGTCAAGCATCTCATGCCCAAATTTGTATCCCTGTGACTTACTGCCACCACCAGCTGGTTCTAATCTTGCCCTATAAGGTCTCCCAGGAAACGTCACTCTTCTTAGGAAGACAGAACAATGGAGTGGTGGAGCCCATTCAGTCTGGGACCAAATTATGTACGTCCAAATCTCTTACTAGTTGTGTGACATGGAATAAGTTACTTCACTTCTCTGTACTTCAGTTTCCCCACGAGTAAAATGCAGATATTAACAGGGTGTGTGTGTGTGTGTGTGTGTGTGTGTGTGTGTGTATTAAATGAGGGACTGAGGGTACAATATGTAGACGAGTACCTGCACATAGGAAGGACTGAAAAATGTTAACTGTTATTACTTCACAGTCTTTGGGAAATTTAAAGATAATAATTATTATCTTTTCCAATTTGTATATCCCTCTTCTTAAGCAGGGCTATTTACAGAGCACAAAAGAACAGATCAGACGTGTCTTACCTGGTGATGCTTCCATTTAGAACCCTGTATCCCTACCCTGCTTGGGAAACGTGAGCAATTCTCTCGTCCAACAAAGCAAAAGTCAAAACCACAGCTTGACCAGTTTGTTTTGTTTGGTCTTCCCAGTCTTAACATCCCTCCTCTCTCAGGGCCTCTAATTCTGTGCTTATGTACTGAGGCCCAGAGGGGTTAAATAGCTGATTCAAAGTCTCAAAGCAAGCAAGCAGGCAACTGTCATCACTAGAATCTGCAGAAGCCTTGTACGCTCCCAGTTCCTGGCGCTCTCTATTCACACCTACTCCTCATAGTTTGACCTATTGCCCCTGGCACTCACCATCTTCATCAGGAGTGAGGAAGGTATAGAAAGCCGGTGAGTTCAAGGACTCCACAATCATGGATGCCATCATTGATTCGGACAGCGACTCTAGCTCCTCAGGGAGACGGAGCAGACTGACTGCCTCAGGGAGGGTGCTAGAAGGCAGCAAGACTGGTGGGTCTGGGTGGCTGCCCTCTGGCACAGGCCTGGAGCTGCTCGGTAGGCTCATTGTTGGGACTTCTGACACAGATGTTCCCAGAATTTGCCTGGTGCTTTGGGGCTCCAGCAGCAGGTCATGCTGATGCCAGAGCTTTCTCGGGGCAGCAGAGAGGGCAGGGCGGGGTCAAAGGGAATAGGGAGGGGTTCTCCAAGGACAGAGGTGATCATGATACTGCTGGGACTTGCGGGACCTGAGGTTGTGCTTGTGAATGTGCTTGGATCCTGAGGAAGTGGGGGCACAGGTCAGGCAGGTCTGGGGAATAACGAGGTTTTGGGTTTATCGGGGATTGGGGTCCTAGGTTTGGAAAATTATAAGCTTGGGTAATTTGGGGGAGGTGGGATACTAGATTTAAGAGGTGATGGGATATTAGGGGTCTTAGGTAAGAGGATGCTGGGTTTAGGGTGTGACCGATTGTTTGGGGTCTTGGGAGCAGGAACCTTTGGTCTAGTGTGTGGTAGGTATTTGAGGATCTGAAGCGTGGAGACACCAGGCTTGGGCTCTGGCTGGCTTTTGGGTGACTGTGATGTGAGTACCCCAGGTTGGGAGTGTGATAGGGTGTCCGGTTTGGGTTGTGATGGAGCACCAGGTTTGGAGGGCAGTGGAATGACATGTTTCATAATGCCAGCTTTGGGCTGGGATAGGGTGCCAGGATTCAGAGGTGGGACTTGTGTCTTGGAATTCATGGGTAATAGGGTACCAGGATTCTGGTGTGATGGTGCGCTGGGCTTCAGAAGCAATAGGGCACCAGAGTTGGAGGGCACAAAGGCAGCAGTTTTTATTCTGAGAGTTGGCTGAACCAAAGTGCCAGAATCTTGCTGTGCTGGATTTGGGGGCTTTTGGTGTGCTGGGGTGAATAGGATGCTTAGTGCTCTGACCCAGTGGCTCCAACTCCTTGGAACTGGGCATAATTCCTGTAGAGGCAGGAGTCTTTGAGGATAAGTAAGACCTTGGTTTCACAAGCCTTGATTTGGGAGAGACCTGGGGTACCAAGGCTGACTGGTCTGTGCCTGTCCCTAGGCCGTGCCTGTCCCTAGGCCTTGCCTGCTGGTGGATGAGGGTATATAATGGTGCCTGGTCCAGCTGCAGTGGAAGTCTGTACCCTGGCCTTCCCACTCGCCTCCTTGGGCTGCACCATGACCAGTGAAGTCAGAGGTGGGGACAAAGTTGTACTCAAGGGACAGGTTGAGGACTTTGGCGGCCAGCAGGTGGCGAGTGGTGGTGTCACGGGCCTGGAAGCATCCCTCAGCAACTCTCCAATGGTGATGTAGGCCCAGAGGTAGCAGGTGAAGTGGGCTACATTGTAGGCTGGTTCCCCTGAGACACCAAAGTTCTTCTGGCTGCTGTTGGTGGCCACCTCACTGTGGCAGGCCACAAGAAGCTGACCCTTGGGGCCATGGGCTGCCAGGTGGATGCCCAGTTCCTGCTTGCCTGCCTGCCTGCCTGCCTGCATCTGTCCTGCCACCACCAGCTCTGAGCTGTCAAAATAACTGGGGGAAAAGGCCCAAGGGGAGGCCCCGATCAAGCCACCCAGGTAGTCCAGATGCATATCTGCCAGCAGAGGCATGGAGATCTCCTCATAGAAGCCCTCCAGCGGTAGGGCTGCATCAGTGCCCTCGTACATGCACCGGGCTGCTCCCCGGTTCTCCAGGGGCAGGTGACACAGCAATGGGAAGTCAGTGTCATCCCCAAAGGCCAAACTGAAAAGGGACACCCTGTTGCCCAGCGCCTGACAGATGTTAGAGAGGATCACCCTGGAGGTCATCACACTGGCTGTGGGCTCCCCATCTGCCAGGAAGATGATGAGAGGGCTCCTCCCCACACTGAGGCCCCGCCCAGTCTCCTGATTGCTATAGTTCAGCACTGCTATGGTTTAGCGGATCCCCATTGATGCCAGTCCCTAATTGGGAAGCAGACTGTGAGACCATCTTTTCTAGTTATTTCTATCCCCATTGCGGACACACTGGGCAGCTCACCAACCTCTCAGGCTCAGTCATTTCTCCTCATCTTTGCTCAGATTGTTTCTGCTGCTTATCTTCCCCAACTCCCCCACCCCCACACAGGCTCCCTGAGATCTGACAGTGGGGCCCACACGTCCTTGGCTTTTACCACTCCCTGTCTCAGACTATGATTTGCCTGTTTCCTGGAGGGATATCTAATTCTCTAGTCAGACAGGCAGCTCCCCAACGATAGCAACCCCACCTCCATGCTACAGGGGAAGAAAGGGCTGAGTTGACAGGAGGTGGTGGGTGGGGGCGACTTTGGTACTCTCCTGAGAGACGATTGATCAAAAGCCAGAATCAGGGCAGCGGCTTGACCAAATGCTTGGAAATAAATATGTGGATTACAGATTTTAAAAAGTTGTGGCAAATTCTTCTGAGTATGTGCTTTAAAGAGGAAGAAACTCAGGGCCAAAGAAGAATGTGCCCTAACATACGTAGTGCTATGTTCTTTCTACTGGGAAGAGGGACACAGAAGGATGAAGGGACATATTTGCATAAAATATAATAGTGACATTTCAGGTATTGTGAGAGGTGAGGTGGGTGGAGGAATGAAGGGAGCATTTCAAGAGTTCCCCACATCTGGGGCACCTGGCTGGCTCAGGTGGTTGAGCACATGACTCTTAATCTCAGGGTCGTGCGTTTGAGCCCCATATTGGGCCTGGAGCCTACCTGAAATAGAAAAAATAAATAAAAAATAGAAGGAATTCCCCACATTACCACAGCCCATCCATTTGAGTGGGTAGGTCTAACACTTAACAACCATCAGCTTCCATGTGACCCAGGTAATCCTTGGTGCTATAGGTATTCTGGGTGGTAGCCTGGATGGAGCCTCCAGCTTCCTAGACACTAACCGAGAAGAAAAGGTGATGATGTTGAAGTGGTCCTTGACCCGCAGGTCACCAAGGATCACATTCGTGGCCATTGTAGTCTGTGGGATATGGATGAAGTGAAGGAGATGGACCAAGGCTGGAGATCTTGCTCAAGACCGAAAGGTTATTTCTCTACAAGGTACTAAGGCCTAAGCGTTGTGTGGTTTTAAGACTTTCTGACTCCAGCACTCTGTAAGTCTAGAATTCTCAGGTCAAAATGCTATAGGCCCTTGGATCTAAGCCTAGAATTACACTGTCCAACAGTAACTGCTAGCCACATGTAGCTATTTAAATGTAAGTCAGTTAAAATTAAAGGAAAAAAAATGTTAAATTCTCTTTCTTTACTTGCAGGAGCCACATTTCAAGTGTCCAGTAACCACATGAGAGTTATTGCAGAGCAGTGGCTACTGTATGGGACACCCCAGAACTTTAGAACATTTCCATCATCAAGATAGTTCTATTAGACAGTGGTAGTCTAGAAGGTTCAAGCTCTGTACTTTCAGGGTGCTAGGATCCTGTGTGTCCTGTGGTTCCTGGACCCCATGACCCAGGATTCAGAGATTCCAGGACCCTAAAGCTTAAGAGCTTTATGGTTTTAGGTCTTTGTAACTTCCTTTCAGTGACTTTGCATGCCTTGGTTCTGTCCTATGTAATCTGTTCTTTTACCTCACGTTCCATTTCTTCCAGACTGATCTTCTCATCAGCCCCCCAGACAACCCAGATTCCATTTTTTTTGTTCTGTTTTGTTTTGTTTTTCTCCACAGCTTTCCTCTTGTCGTGCCCTTTAGATAACAGACCTCCCTTTTACTTATTCATATCTTCACTGCTCCTTCACTGGGCAGCCCTTGCTAGATTGCTTACTCTGACCCATGACCCTTGTACCCAGATATTCCCTGTCCCAGATGGTTTGCTGACTGTCATACTAGAATATTTTCATTTTCCACACAGATATTGAGCCCTCAGAGAACAGGTTTTGGAATGCTTCTTCCCATTGGCTCCCCTCTCCATGACAATACCTAGCATAGGGCTAGGCACATAGGAGGTTCAGGGAATAGGGAATGTAGGTTCTAGTATTAGGTACCACTTCTAGGGCACTTGTTATGTTCCAGGCACTGTGCTAAATACTTCGATGCACCAGTTCATTTAATTGTCATAGCAACACAATGAAAAAGGTACTAATATTATACCCATTTTATCAGTGACAACACTGAGGCTCAGAGAGGTGGAGTGACTTGCTCAAGGTCACACAGCTAGTCACTGATGAACCAGGGACTCAGATCCATATTTTGGAGGTGTTAAACATTACGCCTTCGCATTTTTATATTGTCATAGATTTCAGAAACCACGGGAAATACCACTTGTGGCCCACCTTTCTCTACACCTTAAACTGATAGAAGATGCCTTGAATGCTTTTAAGTGGATCAGAGAAAATTTTTCCTGCCATAGGATGAGCTCAGGGTAAAGGTCACACATACTGGAATAGGGAGCTGAAGTTTTGCTCAAGACTGAAAGGTTATTTCTGTACAAGGTACTAAGGCCGAAGTGTTGTATGGTTTTAAGGATTTAACCATTCATTCTTGTTTTCATTCAGAGGATTGCAAAGTAGAGCATGATGGCCCTTCATGAGAATCTCCCATTAACCAGAGACAGATTATGTTTTTAGAAGTATATTGTTTAATCTATTGAGATTTTCCAGCTATCTTTCTGTTATTGATTTCCAGTTTAATTCCACTTGGTCTAAAGTTCCATGTGAGCTTGAGATGGATGTGTATTGTGATGTTGTTGGATGAAGTGTTGTGTAGATGTCAATTAGATCCAATTGATTGACGGTGCTGTTCAGTTAAACTATGTCCTTACTGGTTTTGTGCCTCCTGGATCTGTCCATTTGTGATAGAAGGGAGCTAAAATCTCTAATTATTAACAGTGGTTTCATCTATTTCTCCTTGCAGTTCTATCAGTTTTTGCCTCATGTCTTTTGACGTTCTATTGTTAGGTGCATTACACATTAAGGATTGTCATGTCTTCTTGGAGAGTCATTCTATAATTATAGTTATATAAGATTCATTTTTCAGTCTGAAAGCAGTCATTGTTTATTAACTGGCCAATTTGCTGAAATAATGATGGTGGGTAGATACCTTAGTATATCCTTCTAATAAGCTGTTGATCTGGTCTTCCTTATTGCCAGCATCTGCACCTTCCACAAAATGAGTGATCTTTTTCTTCATTCCACCTCATGGAGAAGGTAATTTGAAGGGCCACTGGAAGTTTTTTGCTTCTTTGAAACACTTTACAGTAGTATAGATCTTGTGAATCAGATCCTCCATGCAGATGATGCCATATTTACCAAGAGATAGAGCAGTGTGTTATCTGTCAGGGAAATTTACTTTTTGTTCCTTTATACAATGCATCTCTTTACCCCTGTGTAATTTACTTGCTCTAAAGTCTACTTTGTCTGAAATTAATATAGTTGCTCCAGCTTTTTTATGATTAGTGTTCAGCATGGTGTATCTTTTTTTTTCCATATCATTACTTTTAATCTATCTGTGTCTTTACATTTAAAATGGGTTTCTTGTAGACAGCACATAGTTGGGTCTGTCTTGTTTGTTTGTTTGTTTGTTTGTTTGTTTGTTTAGGGTCTGTTTTGTTTTCATCAACACTGATAGTCTTTGTCTTTTAACAGGTGTATTTAGACCATTCATGGTTAAAGCGATTACTGTTACAGATAGATTAATATTTGCCATCTTTTGGAGTGCCTGGGTGGCTCAGTCTTTAAGCCTTCGGCTCAGGGCATGATCCCGGAGTTCTGGGATCAAGCCCTGCATCGGGCTCCCTGCCCTGCCGAGAGCCTGCTTCTTCCTCTCCCACTCCCTCTGCTTGTGTTCCCTCTCTCGCTGGCTGTGTCTCTCTCTGTCAAATAAATAAGTAAAATCTTTAAAAAAGTATTTGCCATGTTTTTAACCATTTTCTATTTCCTGCTCTTTTTTTTTTTTCCTTCCTTCCTTCCTTCCTTCCTTCCTTCCTTCCTTCCTTCCTTCTTCTTTTTTTTTTCGGTCTTCTACTCTTTTTCTGTCTTCTGTGGTTTTAATTGAGTGTTTCATATGATCCCATTTTCTCTTGTCTTTTAGCATAACCATTATAGTTTTAATTTTCTTTTCTTAGCAGTTACCCTAAAGTGCGCAATATGCTTTTACAACTAATCCAAGTCCACTCTCAAAAAACACTGTACAGCTTCATGTGTAGTAGAAGTACCTCATGACAGAATATTCCCAATTCATCCCGCCTGTCTCTTATATAACATTGCTGTCATTAATTTCACTTATCAATAAGCTGTAGTCACTGAACATATTATTTCTGTTATTATTTTGAACAAACTGTTTTTGTTAGATCAATTAATTACAAAAGAAAAGAGTTTATTTTTACCTTAATCTATTCCTTCTCTAACACTCTTCCTTTCTTTATGTAGACCCAAGTATCTGAACTACACCATTTCCCTTCTCTCTGAAGAACTTCTTTTAACATTTACCTGTGCAAGGCAGGCCTACTGGCAACAATTCCCTCAATTTTTGTTTGGCTAATAAAGTCTCTCTATCTCTTTCACGTTGGAAAGACAATTTTGCTGTATACAGAATTCTAGGCTGGTAGTTTTTTGTTTTGTTTTCTTCAACACGTTAAATATTTCAGTTCACTCGTGTTTTGTTGCATGGTTTCTCAAGAGAAGTCCAGTGTAATTCTTATTCTTGTTCCTGTATAAGTAAAGTGATATTTTCCATGGGCTTTTTTTTAGAACGTTCTCTTTTATTGTCTTCAATTTGAATAAGATATGCCTATGTGTAGATTTTTTGGTAATTATCCTGCACGGTGTTCTCTGAGTTTCCTAGACCTGTGGTTTAGTGGCTGTCATTTATTTGGGAAATTCTGTACCCAGTATTCCTTCAAATATTTCTCTTTTTTTAATATTTTTTAAAGATTTTATTTATTTATTTGACAGAGAGAGAGACAGCCAGCGAGAGAGGGAACACAAGCAGGGGAAGTGGGAGAGGAAGAAGCAGGCTTCCAGCGGAGCATGGAGCCCGATGCAGGGCTCGATCCCAGGGACCTGGGATCACGCCCTGAGCCGAAGGCAGACGCTTAACGACTGAACCACCCAGGCGCCCCTCAAATATTTCTTCTGTTACGTTCTTTCTTCTCCTTCTGGTGTTCCCATTACACATATGTTAGACTTCTGTAATTGTACACAGTTTTTGGATATTCTCTTTTGTCTTATTTTGTTTTACGTTCTTTTTTCTCGTTGCTTTTCAGTTTGGGAAGTTTGTATTAACATGTCCTCAAGCTTATTGACTTGTTCTTTGTCCATGTTCAGTCTCCTAATGAGCCCACACCAAAGGCATTTGTCAATCCTGTTATAGTGTTTTATCTTTCTAGCATTTACTTTTGCTTTTCTTAGGGTATCCATCTCTGCTTGTGTTACTTGTCTGTTCTTGCATGTTACCCACTTTTCCCATTAGAGCCCTTAGCATATTAGTCATGGCCATTTTAAATTCCAGGTCTAATAATTTCTCTGCCGTATCAGTCTGTTCTGATGGTTGGTTCATCTTTTCTGACTGTGGTTTGTTTATTTGTTTGTTTGTTTTTCATTTTAGCATGGCTTGTAAGTTTTTGACAAAAGCAGACATGATATATCACATAAAAAGACCTGAAGTAAATAGGCCTTTAGTGGGAGATTTTATGTTTATCTGGCCAGGAATTCGGTTGTGCTTGCTAGTTGCTGCAGTTGCATATGTCAGAGGCAAAGATTTCTTTTAGGGTCCTTGTTTTTGACTCCACTGTTGTCTTGGGTTTCTCGGGATATTCTTTCTTAAAGAGTCTAGGCTTCCAGTTCCATCAGCTGTAATCTCCTGTTGTTATACAGGAATGCAGTGCATGTGGTGATACTGTGTGGGGGAAGGAGAAGCGTTTCATAGTTCTATGCTCAGGTCTCAGTCTTTTAGGGCACCTATGCCCCTGGAATATGACCTCCACAAGTGCTCCCCAGCTTTTTCCTGACCTTAGTTGAGATGGGAAGGTTAGAAAAGTTTGGAGTTGGGTACATCCTTTCCCTTGCATTTAAGACTACAAAAGACGGCTCTCAATATTTCCCTTCCCCCAGTTTGGTTACACTCTGGTAAAATACAAGTCAGTAGCCCTAGGTCCCGTGGGCTCTGTGGTTCAGAACTTCAAGGCACGTAGACTGTACTGCTCCAGGTCACTTGAACTTTATAATTCTAGAGTCCCAGAGTATTGTAGTTCAAAATACTGCTTCCGGAACTTTATGGATTCAGGCTCTAAACTCAAAATCTCTTTGGCTTATGGCTCCAGTATTCCTTCTTAAGGGTGCTCTGGTAGAAGGGCTACCATGTTTAAATCTAGATGGACCAGGACTCTGGTTTCTAAGCACTACAACGCCACTGCACTGTATTTTTCTGGCTTTGAAGTGAAATAAACAAAACAAGACAAAACAAACCAGTGGCCTCTGGAAGGTTCAGAGTCTAAATTGACTATGGTTTTCTTTTTATTTGTTGACTCAGGTTTTATGACACCAGAATTCTCCAGCTTGAAGGTTCTATGACTCTGGGCCCCTTGGCGATCTGAAGTGTTGTGGTTAAGGCTCTTGATGATCACAGCCCCATTGTCCAATGTTTCAATGTTCTCAGCGTTCTGTGGTTTCAGGTCTACACGGATCCTGAGGTGCAAGGTACCAGGACACTAAGGTAAGCCTCGGCCTATAAGATCCAAGAGTGATGGGAGGTAGAGTCTCTAGTCCCAGGGACCACCGTTCCCGCACACTCTGCTTTCTGAGCCTTCTAAAACAAGAGCTATGAAAGGTCTGCAGGGTCCTCGTTATCTGCTTCATGGTGGTGCCAAACATAGAGCTGCTCACATCAATAACGAATACCACGTTTCTCTTGACAGGTGAGAGGCCTCCGGGGACAAAGTAATGAATAAAATAGCGCTCATAAGTCTGGACAAAAAGAAGTGAAACCAACAAGAACGGTGAAAGGCAGTCTAGACCAGGTCCCGTCTTACTCTCTGACATAACACCCTGCTTTTTTCCTTCCCAGGCCTTATCTCTGTTTCTAGTTAAATAGGCATCTGCGCGATTGTTTGTTTCAATGTCCATCTCCTCCACCAGAACTGCGTCTCTGCTGTTCAGGCTGTCAGCCCAGGGCCTGCCCCAGAGCCGTGGAGTAAATGAGACTGGCTTGTGGCCCAAGGCTCCAAGGATCAGGATCTCTGTAATATGTGAGTTCCTGTCCATGAGAGCTGACTTGCACAGTCTTGAGGGCCCCTGGGGACAATTGCCTGGGCTCCAGGAACTGTAAGTATTGTTTTAACCTCCCTCTATAGAGTGAGCCAGGAGCCCAGCTCCATTGCAGCCAGGGGCTGGGAGTTTGCAGGGCCTCCCTCTCCTCCTCAAGCCTCCTTTCTGCTGTTGCTGGGCAGAGTAGTCAGGGAAGGAGGGAGCAGGGGCTGAGTGAGCTGTTTGTTCAGAAGGGATTGGTTAGACCAGGTGCAGATGCCTTGGGCTGCCAGGGATGTGATTGGCTGCTGACCCCCTTCCCCCACTCCATCTCCCCTCTGCAGAGCCTGGGGGCTGGAACAGCTGAGGGAAGTGGAGGGGGGAGGTGGGAGGGCCCCCCAGGACCAGTGTCAGCTCAGCCTAGGGAAGTATGGGCTTGCTGAGGGTCTGTGCTGCTCAGTAGCCTGAAGTAAGCTCTGCCTTGGGACAGCCAGCTTTATTCTCCTCTCTGTCATTAAGGTGCTCTCTGTTCACAAGGCTGGACACACTATCTCCTCCTCTCTCAGGGGGGAGGGAGGGTAAGGGAGGACATCTTACTCTTTCCCTCCACTCCAGCCTTTGAATTAATTCACAAGTGCATGTGAGGGCTCTGTCTCCACTCTCTCTTGGCACTCTACAGCAGTTCTCAAAGGCCTCGGTCGTCCATCCTGCAACTGCCCAAGCCCAAGGCAGAGCCCAGCTGCCCTCCTATTCCTCCCATAACCCGGGCAGGTGAGAGTTTCCGGAAAAATCACATTCCTATCTCTTCATCGTCCCAGGCTCCCTGGTGGCTTCGCACCTCACATCCTATAAGCCAGAGGCATGACTCAGGTCACCAACCTCTCACGCTCTCCTCAGCTGCCATGCCACCTCACTTTCAGGAAATGTTTCCTTCCCTTCCTAATGAAGAAAATTAAGGGCACCAGGCCATGTCCCTTGGACTGCCCACCCCACCCTTGCACAGGGTTCACACACCCGTACACCTCTTCCTCTGTTAAGGAAAAAATTTAGCTCTGTCCTGGACCCCATGCACTCCCAGCCTCCAGCACCTCCTCCACTAGTCAGACTCCTTCTCTCCAACCTGCCCCACACATGTTACTGGGTCTTCTTTGGGATGTGGAAAGTGCTGTGTTTATTCCATCCGCTAAGACAATCCCCATTGATCCCAATCCCAACAAAACTCAGACCATCTTCTCTCCTCCTTGCAGCATGCCAAGGTAATGAAGTCATCACCTACAGTGGTCTTCTCACCTCCAGTTTATTCCTCTCCACACCACAGACTGGCTTCAGCCCCCACCACACACTGACTCTTCTCTCACTAAAGGCAACAATAACTCGTTGGTTTCCCAACTCAGTGGGTATATTTTGATTCTTATTGGATTGCATCTCCCTGGTGTATTTCACAATTGGCGATCACTTTTGGTCCCAAGAAGAACCTCTGTCTTGGGAATCTGATATGGCAAACTCTCCTTATTCTCCTACCAGCTGTCTGGCCCATTTGATTCAGCCCTTTCTTGAGCTCCATTTTCTCCCCCTGTCCCTTAAACAGTGCTTCCTGATATTTTTTCAGTCATGGCATGCAAAGAAGATGATTATGCTTGTGTAGCACAATGGAGGGAAGTGGTGGGGATATAGAGCTCTGAGCAGACTGCTGGCAGCTGGAGGGACTGGACACCCTGAGGGTTGAGGAGATCAATGGCTGCTGGACTGGGAAGCCATGCCCTAGTGATTGCCATCCTGAATCTGCTCTTCTGGCTCAACGCATTCTCCCTGGGTCACTTCCCTAGCTCTGGTACTTTCAGTCCCTGAATCTCCATGATGACCCAATACTTCTTTCTCCAGTCCAATGCTCTCCACTCTTCCCCCTCCACAACTGCATACCTAATCACTGTTGGATACATTCCCTTGGATGTCTGAAGATGCCTCCAATGTATTTTGCCCAAACAATAAATTCGTACATTTCCCCCATCCTGCCCTTGTGTGCCTTTGTCATTTACAGACGCTATCATCCACATGGTCACTCCAGATACAAACCTGGGTGTCACCCCTGAATCTTCCTGTGCCCCTCAATCCCCACATCCAGCCAGCCACCAGTTCCTGCTGGATATATCTCAGGCCCACCCCTCTTCTCCATCCCAAACCAACAAAACCCAAATTCAAGACTTCTTTCTCTTTGGTTCTGCTGCTTCTATCGTGGCCCCTCTGATCCATGCCTTTTTGCAGCAGCTGCTCTGTCGGGTCTTTCTAAACTCACACCCCATAATGTCATTCCTTCTCATGGCTCCCTTGTCAGCTTCAAGACATATTCCATGTTCCTTATCATGCCCCTGCAGCACTCGTAGCCCTCGGTCTCACCTCTTACCATTTCTTGTGCCTCAAATCAATGCTCCAGGAACTCCAACCTACTTGAGGCTCCCTAAACACCCCTGGATATTTCTGGCCTTCGTTCTCTGTATCATGCAACTCCCAGATGGCTAAAATGTCTTTCCCTTTTCATAGCCTCTTTCCCAACTTGGTACACTTTTTTTGGTATTCTTTAACCCAGGTCAGTCTTCACTTCTTCCAGGAAGCCCTCCCTGACCACCTTCTCCCCTCATGATGGCATCCATCCCAGCTTGTGTTGTCATTGAAAGAGCACTTCTCATCTTGTGTCTCTCTCTGTGTGTGTTTCACCCAGAGACAGTGAATAGGATCTGTGTGTGATTCACTTCAGGGTTCCCAGCATCAGCCAGCTGTGGGCATGAAGCAGATTAGGTACCCAGAGAGTCCCAACTGAATGAATGAAGGGGTGGATGTGCTGGACTCTGAAAGATGGGCATACTCAAGCAGGAATGGGAGGTCAATTATGGGGTTCTTGGTAGGGGATGCAGCAGTCAGGGCACACAGTAAATGGGAGTATCTGCCTTGCTATTTAGTGCCTAATTCCATCTGCTCTAATTATATTTCTGTTCCAGGCAATGGTCAAAAAGGTAAAGAACGAGGAAGCAGACAAATACCTCGATTAACACAACCCACATGATAGAACACCAGGTTAAGGCCCCTCCTGCCACCTACTGGCAGGGTACCCTCAGCTCCTGTTTTGAGAGGGAGAATTATTTTATTCCCCCTACACTACAGGCTGTACCATACCTCTGTGCCTCTGCACATACCGTCCCCCACTCTCTCTGCGTGCTATTCCCTTCACACTATCGACCCAGGCAGAGGTAGAGTCTATTCATATTTTCCCAGGCTGATTTAAAGGCCAACTCCTTTAGGAAGGCTTTCCTGGAACCCTCCTCAGTGGTATCTGCGCATAACCCATTACAGATTTATGCGCAGCAATTTGAACCTCTTATGACTGCCACAGCTCTATGCATCCAGCTGCTTAGGGACTGGGATGTTCCAGAGGAAGACTAGAGGTTGTGTCCACCTCATTTCTGAGTTCCCAGAGTCAATGAGGACAGGACTGGGCTAGAGTAGCTCTAGTTTGGTGGTGATGTATCCAACGTATGAATGAATGAGTAAATATGTGCATGGGGAGAGGTGATGCCAAAGCACTATATTAGCCCAGAGCAGACGGAGGAATTGTCAGTGGGCTGGGGTCAACAGAGACGTGGCGTTCGAGCAAGGTCTTCAAGGACGAGGACCAGTGGAGAAAGGAGGGAGAAGACATTCCCAGGGCAAGCAGATAGTATGAGCAAATGCTCAAACACAAATGAGCGGCAAATCCAGGTGTTTTTGAAGAAAGGCATGTGGTGTGGTGTGGTGAGGTGTGGTGTGGTGTGGTGTGGTGTGGTGTGGTGTGGTGTGGTGTGCTGTGGGGCAGCTGGAGGGTGGTTTGTGTGCTGCAGGTGGTGAGAGGTATGGCAGGAAAGGAAGGCTGGGACCAGACATCACAGGCTGCTAGCCAATCGTTGTTGTCAAGCCAAGGGTCTAACCCTCTGGCAGAGCACAGGATCTCTGCATATTCTTCACGAATATATGAGCTCAGAATTAAGGGCTCCCTGTTTAGGCAGATGGCTCAGGTGAGGCAAAAAGAATTTTTAAAACTTAGAGATGGCAAGAAAGTGCGAGGGAACATGAGAGTATCAGAGCTGCAGGAAGTGTGAGACCCCCATGAGTGTGAGAGACCAGTTACTGGCCAGTGGTTCACTTTCCAAAAGGACTGGTTAAGAGTGGGCTATAACTTGATGCAATTAAGAATGGATTCATTTTGGGGTGCCTGTGTGACTCAGCAGGTTAAGCATCTGCCTACAGCTCAGGTCATGATCCCAGGGTCCTGGGATGGAGCCCTGTGTTGGGCTCCCTGCTCAGTGGGGAGTCTGCTTCTCCCTCCGCCTCTCCTTCTGTTTCTCCCTCTACCCTTACCCCCCGCCCCTGCTCCTGTGCTCATTCTCTCTCTCTCTCTCTCTCTCTCTCTCTCAAATAAATATAATCTTAAAAAAAAAGGAATGTGTTCATTTGGAGTTTCATCCGATTTATACGGTTCCAGGTCTCCAACACTTAGAGGAAGCACATGTGTCTCCTATGCTGTGAAGTCTTGTGTCCCTATACATCATTCTGTCCGTGTTCACTTGTCCTCACTGATCTCTAGGGAAAAACAGATGAGCAACTTGCAGAAACCAGATTACTGGCCAGACCTGTCTGACTCCAGAGCCCATACTCTTTCCATTCCCCCGGCCCCCTCACCTGCACGTCTCCAGTGATGCCCTCCATGACTACATTGTGCTGGACTACAAAGTGGGCCATGATGCCCGAGCTGGAGAAGGCAGGCTGGTCTTGCAGCGTTGGGCAGCGTTCAGACACAGGTCTCTCCCCTCTCAGTCCTGGTGGATGGGGGCGAGTCAGCCTCACCTGTATGGGTGGGGAGAGTTGAGGTGGGTGGCATGGAGGGCTCACCAGGCAGACATCCAGGAAAGGGGATGTCAAAAGGAGCAATATCTGAGCATGGGGAAAAGCAAACCCTGCACCACTTGCTGCTCCTGCTGTTTACAGCACCCTTCCACTTGCCCCAATGCTATAATCCCCTCCAAATCCCACAACCAGCTCCTCCTGCTGTGCCTCTTCCAGCAGGCCCAGGCTGACAGACCCAGCCCTCCCCACAGCTCCCAGGCTCTGGAAGTCTGACCCTCACCCACAACCTCGCCCTGGCTCACTTGCCATCCATCCCTGGGCCCAGTCTCCGGAGGAGTGTCATGTCCCCTGGTAGACCAGGGGCCTGGGTCTCCTCCCACAGAGGCTGTGTGGTGTGTGCTGTGGAGAGAGACAAACACAGAAACAAGGCCTAGGCCCCTCCCATGCCCCTTACTGCTGTGGGAAATTGCAGTCTAGCAAGGTTCCCCTCTGGGATAGAATTTCATGTGTTTTCTTCCCCCTCTGCCTTCTAACTCTCAGAATCACGTGTGTGAATAAGGCTTTTAGCGCCTCATGAATTCACAGATGATTTTCTGGTCCCGGATGTTTGCCGAGCAGGCCACAAGATCAACTCTTCTGGAATTTCAGCCCAAGACGAATGTCCATTTAGACATGTCTCTGTGCCTCCTTTTTTCCAGAAAATGGAACCTTGGGAATTCTGCTTCCCCCCTCCTTCCGGCTACAGCTGTCAGGAAGCTTAGGGGCAAACTGAGCCCCCATACTCTCTGAGGCGCCTGCTTACATACATTCCCTTGGCTTCCTTCCTTTCAGAGGTCTTTGTTCTGTTTTTTCCCCACAGGATTGGCTCTACCCTCTGTTTTAACCTTTAAGGAGAAGGGGGAGGGAGCTGCCATTTATAGCTTAGGGCTTAAGAGTGCAGGCTGCAAGGACTCAGATGCTGCCTGTGGGCCCCTGGACAAGTTATTCACACTCTCTAAGCCTCAGTCTCCTCATCCATAGCACAGGAATGATAATAGCTCCTATCTCGTAGACAGTTTGTCTGTGGGGATTAAATGAGACCATTAATGTAAAGCATTTGGAACCATACTTGGTTCTTAGTAAGTGCTCAATAACGCCAACAATTACAGTTATCATCACATCTTCATGAGACTCTGCACCAGTGATTTGTAAGAAAGAATTTTCTCAAATTCTCACAATGGTCCTGGGCTGTAGATGGCATCTCCCCATTGTACTGGTGGGAAAAGTGAAGCGGAGCAATTGAGTGATTTGCCTGTGGTCCCACCTTAGGAAAAGGTCAAAGCTGGGATTTGAACCCAGGGTTGTGTCTGTCTCTCTCCTTTATGCATGTACACCACCCTGCCTCTCTGGGTCAGCAGGCTCAAATGAGGCAAGACCTCCAAGCTACACAGCTTGGTGTGGGTGGCCACATGGCATGAGTGATTTCTCTGTGCCTGTCCCTTCATCTCTCAGAGGAGGTGGGTAGGCCAACTCAGTGGTTCTGCAATCTGGCTGGATATCAAATTCACCTGCGAATGGGTTAAAAACCATAGATTCCCGGGCCCCTCCCCAACCTACTGAAGCAGAATCCAGAAGGCTGGGGTCCAGGAATCTGTATTTTTTTTTTTAGGATTTTATTTATTTATTTATTTATTTATTTATTTATTTATTTATTTGACAGAGGGAGAGGCAGTAAGAGAGGGAACACAAGCAGGAGAACCGGGAGAGGGAGAAGCAGGCTTCCCACTGAGCAGGGGCTCAATCCCAGGACCCTGGGACCAAGACCTAACAACTGACCCACCCAGGTGCCTGGAATCTGTATTTCTAACAGCTCACACAGTGATTCTGATGTAGCCAGTCTGGCCTTCAAACATCTATAGATGAAATTTAAAGCGAGGCTGGCAGCCAGGACAGCTCTCTGGCCTGCAGAGCCTGAGATGGTATCCTCAAGGGCAGCCTGCACTTCACTCTGTCTTCCCATTGCCCTTGCATTCTCAGTGGTCATGTGAAGAAAGCAACTGTGGCTTCCCCCATCCTTGGTGGAAAAAAATACAGAAGTTTATAGATCAACCTACTCTGTCATTCCCTCATTCACAGTTACTGATACATTCATGCATTTATTCACATTACATTAATCTACTCCATCCTTTACTCACACATTCGTACATTCCATTTTTCATTCACATTCTCTCTGTGTCAATCAGAATGATGTCAAAAACAGATGGCACACTCAATGGGTAACTGCAGATAAATTAGTGAAGACATAATTGTCAGATATGGGCAGGGATAGGGAACTCACAAGGGATGGTCAGCTACCCAAGGACTAATTAGCTGAAAGCCATTTCCACTCCAAAAATTGAAGGATCAAAGGAATAGGTTATAAGAAAGTGCTGAGATTTATAAATGGAACCAAGTACAGTTCCAAATATTTACATTAATGGTCTCATTTAATCCCCCCAATGTGTTGCCCACAGGAGTTTATGTCCATGGTTAGGGAACTCAGACAAGGCCAAAAGACAACTCAGTAGATACGACTACATGGGAATAAATACCTTAAACTCTCTGATCATGTCCATTTCATGCCAGTGTGTCTTGTTTGCAGAACAAGGGAGCCCAGAGGATGCAATCAAGAAAAGTCATTATCTTGGGGCACAGAATGGGATAGACATGACTCAAGCGGAGCAAATGGGGAATGATGAAGAGAGCCCAGCACGATCATCTCTTGAGCTACTTTTTTTCCTGCTTGGGGAGTCCCAGTCATCTGTCCTACCTCAAGATTTTCAATGTAGGCACACATCACCTGGTGAACTGGGTGCAGGACCACATCCAGTGCCACAGTCTACTATCTTAGGAACATCCAAGTTACACCGACTCCATCACTTATGCCAGCATGGTAAGAGAGAAGTCAACCTCAGAGGCTGCATCGGAGGTGACTCTGGCTTCTCAGCTCAGGGCAAGCAGGTAGGAAGGGCCCCATGCACTCCAAGGCATTGGCTGAGCTGGCCCAGGTGGGCTGTGGGTGGGTGGTACAACCACTGCCTGGGTCCTGAGGATGAGGGGACTCAGTGAAAGGGTAAAAGCAGGTTCTGGTCATACCCACTCTTCCACCCAATCAGCCACTCAGTCTTGACCCATCCTCGAATGGCTTCCATGTGTTAACAGCACCTACACGTCGGTTAGCTTAGTCTTGGCACTTCAGGCCTGCCCAGATCTGGCTGCTTCTCCAGCCCCATTATAGTGAGCACCCTTCGCCCCTGCCTGCCTGGTTCCCCTCCTCTCTCTCACAACTCTGTGCCTTTGCTTGTACAGTTTTTCCCACCTAGGCCTCTCTCCTCTGTCAGCTGGTGACCATCACATGCCCTGACAGCTGCCCTGATGTGCCCCATCCTTGAATTTATTTTCTCCCTTACTCAGGGCTGATGTCACAGCCCCTCACCTCCACCTCAGGCCATCCCGCTGTCAGCATTTGTCCCCCACCAGTTACTGCTCTTTCCTGCCCTCTCTCCCCCACCCCTTTCCAGGGCCCAGCTCCTGCTCCATGGTTTGGTCTAGGAAGCCCTCCCCTGTCCTCTCCTACCCTCCTAGGCAGGTCACCATGCCCTGGGCTCTACCTCTCCCGGTTCTGGCCCATCTCTGACTGTGGCATTATTCTCTTCTCTCTAGCCAAGCATAGTAACCTGCATATTACAGGTATAAAATAAAATAAAGATACACATTTCCCTGTGTGTTTGGCCCTGTGCCTGGGCTTGTTAACACAGGTATTGTTCTTGCTGGGAGGATGGCTTGGGTAGAACAAATGGAAAGTGGCGTGCAGGAGGGAGGAAGTGCTCTCTTTTATTAGGCACCTGTGCACAGTCACAGCACCATCTGCTTCCACATGTGTGGCCTCATTCAATCTTCACAACAGCTCTGTGGGGTGGACATTACCATTAACAGTTAATGAAACCTGAGGAAGCTGAGACTCAGGGAAAAGAAAAGAACAGCCCTAGGCCATTCAGCCAGTAAAAAGAGCCAGGATTAAGAACCAAGCTTTCCTGTCTGCCCCTCAGCATCCCCACTGTAGAGGTGGTAGTGTCCTAGGCAAGGCATTGCACTGGAAGGCCCAGTCCTCTTGGCTCCCTTTCTGTTACCTTCAGACTGGCAGGCTCCCCTTAAGGTGGACACAGACCCTTGACTTCCACCCATCTTACTCCTCAGAGCAGAGTAGAGGGTATTGGTGGCATCACTCCTGCCCCACGGCACCACCTGCAGCCAGGGGTCTCTTGGTTGGGGCCAGGTATGGCCCTCCCCACACAGTTCAATGCCCAGTTTGGACACATGGCTATCTCCACAATGCACACTGCCCTCACACACAAACATGTGTGCATGTACATGTAAATGCCCGGCACCTACCTTCATGCTTATGGGCACAGTACACCATGCAGTTTACAAAGCACTTTCCCATCGACTGTCACCTATAATCAATCACAGAGGACGTCACCTACTGTGTATCAGGGAGCACTCTGGGTGCTTCTCATCCACTATCTAATGTGATGCTCACAAAGGGCTGTGTGAGGGGCGCCTGGGTGGCACAGCGGTTAAGCGTCTGCCTTTGGCTCAGGGCGTGATCCTGGCGTTGTGGGATCGAGCCCCACATCAGGCTCCTCTGCTATGAGCCTGCTTCTTCCTCTCCCACTCCCCCTGCTTGTGTTCCCTCTCTCGCTGGCTGTCTCTATCTCTGTCAAATAAATAAATAAAATCTTTAAAAAAAAAAAAAACAAAGGGCTGTGTGAGCTAATGCTGTTCACATCTTACAGACAGGAGATACAAAGCCAGATAGAAGTGGGGTTGTGTCCCAGTTCACACAGGGACCATTTAAAGAAGGGGGAATGAACCATGAGAGACTATGGACTCTGGGAAACAAACTGAGGGCTTCAGAGGGGAAGGGGGTAGGGGATTGGGATAGGCTGGTGATGGGTATTAAGGAGGGCACGTATTGCATGGTGCACTGGGTGTTATACGCAAGTAATGAATCATGGAACTTTACATCAAAAACTTGGGATGTACTGTATGGTGACTAACATAATATAATAAAAATATTATTATAAAAAAATTAAAAAATAAAGAAGCTAGGGGAGTTTAAACCCTGTTGCCTACCTTCCAATCTAGGGCTCTTTCCACCAGAGCACACTGACTGCTGACTCATAATCCATTACTAGAATGTGTGTACACAATGCCTATATTTAGACATATATGTGTGTGCTTGTGTCTATGCATTTGTGCAGATGTCCATTACACACCATCTGCGACTAATAACATGCCTTTGCAAAAGAAGAGTGAATCACTTGTTCATTTGGGCTCTCACAGCTCTTTATGGTTCCTCTTGGTGCTGTCATTGTTTCCCTCACTGGACTGGTTGTGTCTTGAGAACAGGACTCTCTGGGACCATGAATACCATGAATACTGTAGTTTCTAATGCATGTTTGTTTAATAAACAAGTAAATGTCTGAGTGAGTTGAGTGAGTGTCTGTGACAGATTGGAATGCTGTATGGAGCCTCTGATAAGCCCCAACTGGAGAATCAAAACACAAGCCTCTGAAGTTTTGAAGCAAAAGTCATGCACTTTGTCAAATAACTACTCTCCTTTTAAGAAACACCTCCTGGCACCTGATGACTAATTTAACAAAGTTAAATTACTGGCCGTGGTAGAGTTTGAATACCTAACCATGGGATTTCAAGTGACCATGCAAACTGAGCAGCCCATCCTGGGCTTGGTGCCAACTGATCCACCAAGCCAAAAAGTTGGGCAGGCAATAACAACATTCCAACACCAAAGGACAGTGGTATAAACAAAACCGGTCTGGAGAAGGTCTTGAAAGAAAAAATGAGTTAAAGGAGGCTCACACTCCCATTAACACCTACCCCTGCCACACTGCTTGCTCTCTGTTATTTCAGACCTAGATCTCTGTAGGTAGTTCCCAATAACCAGCTTACTGAAGAAGAAAAAACCCAGGAGCATGGTTTGCAGGTGCTGCTACTTGATAAGGTGGAACTAGGTGGAAGTTGACAGCTGTGGTGTTAATAGCCCCACTCAGGTGTGACCCCGATGGGAAGTAAGGAAGCAAAATTCTCTTAGAAGGCAAAACTCAGGGCCATACATCTGGTTGATCTCTTTACCCAGAAAGTGACCTGACCAGGCACACAATCAATATCAACTAATACTCTGGCCAGATGGTCCAAGACTGGGAAGGAACAAGACTGTAGAACTGATAGCAATAACAATAATGCAACAAAATACTTAGTGCTGAACCTAGGCTAGTTTCAGTAACAAAGACTGTTACCATCCTCCTTATTTCCTTCTTTGCTCTGTGTGTGTGTGTATGTGTGTGTGTTTAGTTTATTTCCATCCTCTTCATCTTTGCCCCATTGTAGAATATAGCGTGTGCATGGTGGCTCAACATACAATTTAGTTCGTAGCTTGTAGCATATCTAGAAAGGGTTGCAAGGTAACTAGAATAGGAAAGGCTATCACCCAAAATTACTGGGCTTGGAGCTGGAAATAGTGGGTAAGATTTGCTGTAATCTTTTGGAGAAGGGGTGAGTGGTAGTTATACATGGATTAGTAGCATTATGTTGAACCAAGGCATTTTTGAAAGTGTAAGTCTGGGGAGAAGTTCGCTATCCATTTTGTTTTCACAAATGCTTGATCTCTAGTAGATATTTCTTGTTCTCTCTCTCTCTCTCTCTCTCTCTCTCTCTCTCTCCCCTCACCCCTCTTTCTTGGGTATCCAGCATTCATTCTACCTTGTTTTATTCATTCCAAAGGAAATATTATTCGAGGGCTTGCATTTTCAACGTGGGGGTGTTGGTGGATGGGGTGGTGGGTAATCACCCCCAAAGGGGTGAAAATTGGCTCTTGGGGAGGCAAAAATAATCAGCAATTATGCTAGTTTGTGGCCCTCTAAGGCTCAAGCCTACCTGATAAAAATCTTATTCCTTAGTTTTTAATTTCTCTTACTGGGTTTTCTTGGCTATCACATGAGCAGCAATGCTGAGGTCACAGAAGATACACCAAATGTATGCAAGGTCAGTGTTACAAAATCTTGGAGAATAGATGGCTGTGACTGGAGGACTTTCAATCCATTGCTCCACTGCAGTCATATAGTGAGAACTGGCCTGCATGTGCCTGTTGCTGACTGCCATTGACTGCCTTTGATCCTCAGTGCCTTCGTGTTATTTGGGCTTTGAGAATTAAATTAAAATAGTTTCTATTTAATTCTACAGAAGTTATTCATTCCATCATTACTTATGTCAAGTACTGAAAAGAAAAACTGCTAATACCTGAATGAATATCTAGCAGCTACTTATTTTATCATATTAAGAAACACTTAAAAGTGAACAAAATTAAGTTCACTAAAAATAGTTTTAAATTAATTTAAATTTCCAATTGTTTTACTTTTTCTTGAAAAATGTGAATAACTTTTTAAAAAATGTATTACACTGCTATCATATCTGTTATAAAAATGGCTGAAAAAATAAAAATGGCTAATTTCCAGGGGCATCTGGCTGGCTATGTTGGTAGAATATGTGACTCTTGATCTCAGGGTCATGAGTTCAAACCTCACATTGGGTGTGGAGACTACTTAAAATAAATGGTTAATTTTCATATGTAATTTGATACATTACAATGTAAATTACATTATAATGTGAATAAATTGCATTTAAAGTTTTCAGCAAATAGGGATGCTTGGGTGGCTCAGTTAAGCATCTGCCTTAGGCTCAGGTCATGATCCCAGGGTCCTGGGATCGAATCCCGCATTGGGCTCCTTACTCAGCAGGGAGCCTGCTTCTCCCTCTCCCTCTGTCTGCTGCTCCCCCTGCTTGTGTACACTCTCTCTCGTTCTGACAAATAAATAAATAAAAATCTTTAAAAAAATGTTTTAAAAAGTTGTTCAAATAGTTATCAAGTTAAATATTAATAGCTTTAATGATTTTTAAACTAACTTTTAACTTAAACATTTTAGTCATCACTAACCCAGTATTTAATAAAAATATATATATGTATAAAGCACAAATATACAGTTATTAAATACATATACAGTATATCTGTGGTATTGAAATTTCATGGGTTGGAGCAATAGCAATTAGGACGGAAAAGGCTTCTAAAGGAGTGATAATGAAAAATAGGTGGAGAACAATAGCTAAATTGTGGAAGGAGCCAAGATGCCCTTCAACAGATGACTGGATAAAGAATATGTGGCCCATATATACAATGGAATATTACTCAGCCATCAGAAAGAACGATTACCCAACATTTGCAGCAACACAGACGGGACTGGAGGAGAAAGGACCTAGAGAGAAAGACAATTATCATATGGTTTCACTCATTTATGGAACATAAGAAATAGCAGGGAGATCAGTAGGAGAAGGAAGGGAAGAATGAAGAGGGGGTAAACAGAAGAGGGAATGAACCATGAGAAACTATGGACTCTTGGAAACAAACTGAGGGCTTCACAGGGGAGGGGGTTGGGGGATTGGGATAGGCCGGTGATGGGTATTAAGGAGGACACGTATTGCATGGTGCACTGGTTGTTATATGCAAGTAATGAATCATGGAACTTTACATCAAAAACTTGGGATGTACTGTATGGTGACTAACATAACATTACAAAAAATTAAAAAAAAAATAGGTGGAGTAACTGCTCTAGGAGCTCTTCCATCTCCTAGTCAAGGGGAAGACATACAGTATAATCTAAAATTATTTGGAATTTAATATATACTTAAAGAAAGAATGAAAATTGTGGGGAATCACTCATTGTAGTAATGGCCTCCAAGCTGACAATTGGCAAAAACATGAACTGGAGTCTATCGCCATTTTCTCTTCCCAGTTCTGGCCATTACCCACTTGCCTGGAACCAGACTTCATTTCTTCCTCCCCTGTCCTACATGCCTTCAGTCCTTATATTTGAGGAGGAATAAGCCAACCCCTTGTCCTCTCAAATTCTAGGCCTTGCATGAAGGGAGAAGAGGTAGAGACCCCTGCAAGCCAAGTGGTCTGCAGAGGGAAGTGGAAAGGGCAGAGTTCTCCCATGACTATTATACACTCTTATCTCTATCAAGCACTTTTAACTCAATTATTAGAATTACAATCCCCAAATTCCTTGCCAGCCCCCATCACCTGCCCATTCCATTTTCAGATGGACATCGTCTGAGAATCTGAGGAGGGCCCTGGACACAGTACCCATCCACTAAAGAGCCCTTCCTAAGCCTAAGCTGTCCCTGACCTTGTCTACCTCTTCCAGGTACTACCCAGCCCCTGAGGAAACCATACTTTATGCAATCAATGGAAGAACCTCTGCTTCCAGTGAAGAGCACCTCCACAGCAAAAGCAAGTCTCAATTCATGGCCATAGGCAAGAAGCTGCCTTGCTTTAAATGGAAGTTGGTTTTTGGTTTTTTGGGGTTTTTTTTTTTTTTGAGATTGTTCTTTTATTGCTTAGTCTACAGGAGGGAAGAGGCAGCCATTACTAGGTCCTTCATAAGATTCTGTCCCAGTGATTAGGGGTCTGAGGTATTGGGTGATTAGATGGCGGGGGCTTCCTGGAGAGAAAGGTCCAGGGAAATACTCCCCCAAATTGGGTGAAGGTGGATCTCTGATTGCCTGAGGGCCCTATGCCTTGGTGGGGAGTGTAGCTGAAAGGACACCTTCAGTCACACAAGTGTACTTTGGCACCTGGTTCCAAATGTTCCTCTCTACCCCAACTCCTGGCACCATCCCTGGTGATTTCACTGTCCACATGGATAACCCAACCAATACCCTGGTACCCCAGGCTATTGACCCCTCATCTCCAGAAAATGCCATCTTCTCTCCCCTTCAAGCACCCAATCCTCGGACCTTACATCAGAGTTCTCTCTGCTCTGTCTTCTTAAATACAATCATCCCACTGTCTGACCATATGACTAGTCCCCTAGATCATCTCTCCAGTTCTCTCAATACCCTTCCCAGATACCTAGAACACTGCCATAGAGCAGGTACTTAGTATATTTACTTAACATTCTGCCCTGTTCACAGACTTCAGAGACTCCTGCCCATAAACTCCTACACTGTCTTCCGGTTCATCACACAATTTCCTCATCTGCTTCCCCAAGCCTGCCTGGGTCCCATGATCCATCTCTTCCACCATTCTGTGTATCTACCAGGTCAGACACTATTCACACAGTAATGAAGACAAAGACCCACATACTCACTGCCCTTGATCTTATGTCCTTATTCCAGAACCAAAACCTTGGGATAAATTAACTCATCTTGATTCTAAGATTGCTGAGCACCTTGCCATGGGGAAAGGTCTCCCAAAAATCATGAGCTCCATCCTCTATTGGAGCCTCCCCTCTGCCTGACATCTTCCACAATCCCCTTTCCAAGTCCTTTCTGGACAGTCCCTTCTCTCAGGCCTTACCCTCCCACCTCCTCAGGGCTATATGGGTCAGTCTTTAACATCTTCCTCTTTATTGGCTTCTGCCTGCTCAAGCCTCTCTCTCCTTTCCCAAGAAAATCCTCACTTATTCCCGTATCTCCCTTTACCTACCTCTTTCTCCTCCCTTTCTCATCCAAATTTCTCAAAAAGAGAGCCTATATTTGATGTCATGTCCTCTACCTCTGCTTTCTGCTTGACTTGCCTACCTCAGGGCTCTTCTTCAAAGTGTAGTCCTCTGTGCTTAGAATCTTCATGACTCCCCACCCCACCGCAATCCTGCCTACACTGCAGACTAGAGATGCAGCTCAAGCTATCCCAGAGAGATGCTAACCTTGCTCCCCTGAATCCAGTAAACACAGATTGAGGTGGAAACTCTCCCAATTTATTTTTAAATGTGATACCAAAATATGACAGCCCACCAAAAAAAAGAGCAATAAACTCAGAAATGGCAAATAGATTTAATGTAGAATATCAACTTCAATTGATTGATAGTGGCTGCCTAGAGTGCTGTGTTGAGTACGTTTCTGAAGATGCACCCCGGCTTGAAGAGAAAGACTGCTGAGATTAGGAATATCTGAAAACACAAAACAAAAGAAATGCAAAAAGTCAACTGATAGCCACCAAAAGGGAAGGAATAAAATGCCAATAGCAGGGTTTTCCCACATGCTCCACATGGTCCTGCAACCTTGGCCTTCCTATAACCAGCCAGCTCCTCATCCCAACCCCACACGCCCTGGCTGTCCCAGCCCAGTCTAAGTAGATACCTGAATTCTCACTTATAGGAGAAACCACAGGCACCAGAGCTGCCACTGGTGCTGGCACCAGCTCCACTGAGGCCCGCGAAGAGCCCAAACGTGAGAGTGGCAGTCAGGCTGGCACTGGCACCGAAGCCACCACTGGCACTGGCACTAGCACCGGAGCTAGCACCACCACTCTCTTGGGCTTTGGCTTTAGCTTCAGCTCCCGCCTGGATCCGAGCTTTGGCCCAGGGTCCAATATCAGCTTCGTCCCAGTTGCAGGGCCCAGCAGCATTTTCAGAGCCAAGCCCAATGCCCATTCGAGCTCTGATCTCAGCTCTCGCCTTGGCTTCAGCTGCAGCCTCAGCAGCAGCCTTCATATCTGCTTCCATTGCTTCTCGGTACTGAGCTGCCCATTCCTTGGGATCCTTCTTTTGTACCTGAAACAGAAATTACCACCATCAGAAGGATCAGAATCCAAGCCCTGAGCCCCTAACTGTATGATTCTTGTTGAGTATGCTAGGCACCATGCTGCATGCTCTACACAATAATAACCATATAATAAATACTACTAGTAGTTATGTACTTAACGTTCCATCCCTGCTTTGACACCTACTAGCTCTGGGACCTTGGACATGTCACCTAACAACCTCTCTCAGCCTGATTTTTCTAATCTGGTATAGGGTAATGACGTGTCAGTTGTACAAATTAAACGATTCAGATAAACATCTGGCACAGTAACAGGGGCTTCAAAATCTTCACATATGAACTGCAGGCTGCTGCTCTACACACAGCCTACCCTAGCCAGCAGCACCCTATGCTTTTGATATGCCAAGCTTGGACAGCTATCCAATTACCTTGCAGGCAAACTTGAGGACTTTCATCTTGCTGGTCTCATAGTAGGAGCGCAGGCCCCAGAAGAACTCATACTCAGGGGGATTGCTATTAGGCACTCTGGCATAGTCCAAGTACCTTGAAAAGAGAAGATAAAAGCCTTTATGTCTAAGACAACCACAGCCCACCCATGTATGGACTGGACAGGTTGTAAGTGGCAACCTCCCCTACTAAGCAAGATAGCTTTTCTTCCAGTATTGAGTTCTGTCCCAGCATGTGTCTGTGTGTGTGTGTGGGTGGGTGTGTTCGTGCATGCACATGTGCTCTCTAAGGATAAAGGGTATGGTGGGCCCTGTCCAGAAAGTCAGGGAGGCTCCATGACCAAATCGGCCCCTTACCAGCCGGGGCTACAGTCAGACTTCCACTCTGAGACCCAGGTCCCTCAACTGAAAATGGGGGTGGGATGGCAGCACCTATTCTTCAGGGTAGTTACAAAAATGAAATGAGATGCACAAGTCAAGTCCCCAGCACAGTACCTGCTACCTAAAGCTATCATTCTATAGCATTTCTTTATGGAGATTAATTTTTATAAAGCCCTGGTTAGCACAGTAAAAAGAACCTAGGCATTGGGGTCAGGATCTAAATAGGACTCTCCCATTTGCTACCTGTGTAGCAATTTACTTGAGAAATTACTTCACTTCTCTGAACCTCAGTTTACTCACATGTACAATGCTGGTGATGACAATCCCTACCTTGAAGAACTGTCCTGAAAGGATACGTGAAAGTACATGTAGGTCAGGAAATGTGTCATCCTGTTCCCTCTCACTACCTCAGGAATAAGCTACCTACCACACACACACACACACACACACACACACACACACACACTATAGGTTAATTACTCAGCTCTGAAACAAGCAAAACACATAGAACACACCATCATCAGACACACACTTACTTCTGCTTCACAAACTCATCAGTAATAAGCTTCTTCACGTCCCCAAAAAGTGAGTGATGGATCCTGATGGCAAAGAAAAAAAAAATCCATCAATAAATCAATTAATCAATCGACCAGATATGGCACTTCCCAGACGTATGCAGAGACATTTTCAACATGGAAAAGAGGTTACTAGCACAAGAGAAAAACTCCATAGAAGCCCAAGAAATAGTGAGACAGGGGGCAGAGTTTGGGATCACTTCCCCATCCATCCAGGGCAGAACCCTGGACCCTTTACCAGCACCCCCGCCCACTCCACCAGACACCACCAAACTGATGCAATCCTGGGACTATCCTCTCTTTCCAAATGACAACATGGACAGCAAGCACTGAGAGAGCCCAATCATACCCAGGGCGCAGCCCCAGCTTGCGCAGCACCTCCCAGATGACAGCTGTAAGGGGAAGCAAGAAGAGATAGGGACAGAAAATGAGCACGTGGAATTCCAACTGTGGCCACCCATTCAGCTGCATGCCCAGCCACTCACCCTCACTAGACCGATTTCCATTCATAAAGATGATGCTAAGAAGCACCATGAGGAGACCTAGCTTGGGTGAATCCTTAGTCCTAGGGGAATAAAAGGGTAGAGAGAAGGTTTATATCCAGTGGCCATCTGCAAAAAACACACCAGCCAGCTCACTAGGCTATCCTCTACCAGATTCCTCAGACACGACAAATTCTTCCCAGTCTATGCTTCAAGCTCTATGCAACCCTGAGCAAGGCACTTGAGTCTCAGTCTCCTATTGAGTAGAATGGAAAATCCAATCCTCCCCTGCCCCAGGTTGCCAAGAGGAGAGAAGAATTCCTGTCAACCTGGGACAACCCAGGCACCCAACCAATGTGAGTCCCTTCTTTCTCTCTCAGGTCTCTCTGCCCCAAAAGAATTCTAGGCACAGCCCCAGTGATGCTCCTGTCCTTCAAGCATCATGATTCACCCACACCAGGAAGCCCTCCCTTGAGAACCAGTCTACCAAAGCCATCAGGAAGAGACAAGCAATGACAGGTCTGCTTTCCTGGGATGCTTCCTGAGAAACAGAAAACCTGACAGGAGG
Organism: Ursus americanus; assembly: GCF_024610735.1. Taxonomy (NCBI): domain Eukaryota; kingdom Metazoa; phylum Chordata; class Mammalia; order Carnivora; family Ursidae; genus Ursus; species Ursus americanus. Next base: position 77,092,251 of record NC_142164.1, read on the forward strand.
AATGCACAGCTCCAGGCTTCTACAACCTTCAGTCCCCTTCAGTCAATCATAATCAGCACCACTACCATGTGCAGGGCTCCAGCTATGTGGAGGAACTGGAACAGGGGCTTTTTAGGTCCTGTCTTCCTGCTTCTCCAAGGAATTGTGGGGAGAGACGACAGGGATGGGGTAGTGCCATAGACAAAGTAGAGCCTCCCTCCCACCCCAGCCCTTTCCCTGCTTACGTTCCCAGTATGCCTGCATCAGTGGGTTCTAAGGTGCTGAGAAGAATGTACAAGTGGTCATTCTTATCAATTTCCTTCAACTGAATCCCAAATACCTATGGATGGGGAAAACAGCTTGTAAGATCACAATTCAGCTTCCTGAGCATCCCACAGCTCCCATGTACCTAGGTGTGTGGGGGTCCATGGATGTGGGTGTGTATGTGCATGTGTGTGGTGTGGGGGGAGGGAAGAGTGAGATAATGTATGTAAACCTAAGTGGTTGGTACACAGCAAACAGGTAAGAAATCTACTATTGTTCTCAGCATTATCTCTGTGATTAGTGGAAATCTAGGGAGACAGAGAATGGGGAATGGAAGGAAGACGTGAGCATGTGAAATACATTACAGGACATCTCCAGCAGCAGACAGAAGCCAGGACTAAGTTGGGAGGCTTGTGTCCTAGCTGTGCTTTTATGAGACTTGCTGTGTGACCCTGGGCTAGTCTATGCTCCTCATTAGGCACTCTGGATATGGGAAGGCCCCTTCCTATCTATCCATTCACACAGTGATAGGGCTGAATTAGTGAGTCTCTGTGTTCCCACCCCAGAACAGACATGTACACTTGTTCAATTAAATGCTTCCCACTGCAATCCATCCCCCATGGCTGCCCCTTCACCTTCTCCAAGGAATAGCCTGCTCGTTCAATGATTTCAGGGTACACATCAGTGTATTCTTTGATGATGTCCTTCAGCATGTCTGCAAGGGGAGAGTGTTGCGAGCACCTGAGCTGAAGTGAAGCCAGGTGGCCCCAAATCCAAGCTTAAGACCCTTTGCCAACCCTGCTGTGGGTGGCACAAACAGGTTCTGAAGTAATGAATAGAGATGCTAGCACTGCCAAATTAGAACTCTGGGAGTACAAAGGTAGGAGCATAAGGGCAAGAAATGTCCTCAGCACATGGAAAAGAGGGCAATGGAGGGCATAGCTTAAGGGATAGAGGATTAGCAGGACTCTACCTGAGCGTTTGATGGGAATCTTTGTCTGGTCTTTAACCAAGAGGTACTTCACCAAATCATTTGCCTGGGAAAGGGAAAAAAAAGTAGAAAGATCAAAATATGTTTGCAGAAGATTTGAGAGGAAGGCAGAAAAGACAGGCAAGGCAGAAGATAAGGCAGAGTGGAGAGGACAGAGTTCTTACCCTCCCCTGCAAAAGGGCCACATCTCGAGGTGGTGGTGCTTCAGGCTCTTGGGATGACTGGAGCTTGGCAGCTCGACGGCGAGCCTTGCCCCTACGGGCTTTAGGTGACCTCAGGGAGAGCAAAGCTCTCCGGGCCCAAGCAGCCAACCGAGTCCTTGATGCCCTGCGGGCCCAAAAGGCTATGGGGCCTCTTGAAGCCCTGCGGGCCATTGAGGCCATTAGGGCCTTTGAGACCCTTCGGCCAGCTGTGGTTCCAGAAGCCTGACTCTGATCACTGTTGCCATCTTCTTCACCGTTCAGATGCTTTACCTGCATTAACAGAGAGGAAGCACAATATTGTCAGATGAAGTAGGTGGTCCTTTTCCCTCATTCTATCTCTTCTGGAAGGCCCCTCTAATCACAACCCTAGAGTAACAGCCTGACTAGTCACTGGCCATGTTGACTCTTGGGTTTGTTCTTCACTGACTCCCATTCAGGAGTTTCATCTCTCCACCAGGCCAGGAGCAACCTAAGGGTGGGGCCTGAGGCTTCTCCTCTTCCTATGTCCAACACTGGCTCTGCTTGTACCACCCTGCACAAGTCACCCCACCTCTCCGGGACTCAGCTTCCTTCTCTATAAAACTGGATTACTTTCAGGATTTAATGAAATAACCTGTATGAATATGCCTAGCTCAAGGTCTAACACGTGGTAGCTACTGTGTAAATACAAACTGCTTTATATTCGCATTGCAGCTACGTGTACTATCTCAGTTCTCCATGAGTCTGTGAAAACTCTGCAGAGAGAAATTATATCACATTCCTCTTATTGTCCCCCACAGCCTTGATGAGCACAGGGAACTTTCTAAATATTTGCAGAACAAATGAACCAACTGAGAGAAGTGGAAAGGGAAGACTGGTGATCACAGAGCTCTTACCTTTCTGGCTTTCTTGGCCTTGACCTTGGGCCGAGTATCTTGATTCTCCTGAGCCTGAGCAGCTGCACCCTCAGGCTTAGCTTCATCTGCCAAAGCCTGAGAGGCAGAAGCCTCAGTCTCCAGGGCCTTTGTATTGACCTTCGAATCAGCCACACAGCTGATCTTTTTGGTTTCAGTGGCAGGCATTGTCACAGGCTGAGGGTCAGCACTCTGCATCTTGGTGTCAGCTGCTGGATTCTTCTTTTCAACTGCCAGAACCTGGGTATCAGTCAGCTTAGTGGTAGGTGAGGCCTGAGTAGCAGCTGCCTCCTGAGCTTCTGGGGCCTTTGAGACCCCTGTGGCCTTTGAGACTCCTGCAGCATTTGACACCTTCATGGCTTCTGAGACCTCTGGTGCCTTTGAGGTCTTTGGTGTCTCTGAGACCTCCAAGTTCTGGGTCACTGTCAATAGGGTCTGTATCTTCAAGCCACTGTCCTTCACTGAAGTTTCAGCCTGCAAGAGGAAGCAGGGAAGCTCACAGATCTCCCCACCCCCAACTAGACAAATGACTCCAAAATTCCAGGGCCTCACTCCTCTGACCTATACTAACTCCTCCTCGCCGTGTGCTCTGCCCACCTAACCCCAACAAGGCCTCTCCTTCCTCTGAGCGGGAAGTGATGGCAGAAGAAGGGCAGGCCTACCCTCCCTCCCTCCTACCTTCCTCCATCCTTCATTCCTTCATTCTTTTCTCCCTCACTCTACTGGTGGGGGGTGCACCCAGGCAGGAAGGTGGGTAAAGAAGGACAAGGATGGGAGGAGTGGTGCCAAGGGAACTGAGGGAGCAACAGGGGCTGGAGAAGAAAAGTAGCAAGGGAGAGGACAGAAAGAGGCCTTACCTGGAAGCGGGTTGGACCCGTACCTCTCTTGCTTGTGTCAGACATGTCTCAAGTTGGCCTGGCAAGAGCTGAGCCTGAGGAGAGAAGGCCTGTGTCAAAGGGGGAGCCTCCTGAACGTCCTCTCTCCTGTTCTGCCTGGAAGCTGATCCTCACTTTCCCTAGGGCCCCAATCCCAAACCCCTCCCCCACCCCAATGACTCCGTTCTCAGATTCAGTAATCCAAAGCTTCTAGATCTCAATTCTCTGCAGCCGCGCCCTCCCCTTCTCCAGGAAGATGTGCCAGCGCGGCAGCTGAGGACCCCGCCCCTTTTCCCAGTGCACCCCCCCACCCAGCCGCAGGCCAAAAATGCGCATGCGCGTTCTCTGAAGGGCCCACCTCAGCCCCGCCCGCTTTCCCAGCACAAGCTCTTTCTTTGATGTCCACCGTGCACATGCGCATTCGGCAACTGCCCTGTCTCCGTGCTGGCTTTTCTCTACACGCCCCTTCCACAGTGCGCATGCGCAATGGTCCGGACTTAGTCCACCACCCCTTCCCAAAACACGCCCTCCTCCAGGTCCACCGTACCATTCGGTCCCGCCCCCTCCCGTACAAGCCTCCCTCTAAAATTGTCGCAGTGTCTGGTGGTCCTGGCCCCTCCGCTACTCACACCCACCCAAAGTCCACATTACAGCCCGGTCCCGCCCTTTTTCGCAGCATGCCTCCTCCAACCTGGGGCAAAACGCATCTTGGTTCCACCCCTTCCTTAATACACCCCCTCCTCAAATCAGAATGGAGCCAGTGATTCCATCTTGGGCCCCGCCAAACCGGGTCCAGTCCCCTCCCTTCCCATCCGGATGGATCCGGTACGATCCGGTCCCTACAACAGGTTTTCTCCAGATCCCAGAGGGTGGGGCCGATCCCTACTGGGCTGTGATCCAGAGCCGAGCCCCGCAGCTCACCTCCTTCTCCTTAAATTCCAGAGTGCGTCCACTCGCTAAGCCCCTCCAAAACTCCTAGACTGCCCTCCCCTCTCCAGGCCGGAAGTGGTCCCGCCCCTTTCCGCCTCCCTAGGGGGCCTCCGTCGGAGCCAGTCTGCCCTTCCCCCCCCAGGCTCCTCATTCCTTATCACCCCCCTGTATTCCCTCTGCCTAGCTCCCTGTTCCCTATTACCCATCGCATTTCCTATTTTACCCCACAGAATTACTTATTCCCATTCCTTACATCCTCCTCCCGTGTTACCTATGCAACCCTTCCTTAGTACTCCTTAACCCTTCTCTGCATTCTCTATTTTCTCTTCTGGATTTTCACTTTCTCTCAGTGTTCCCCTCCCCCTCCCAGTCCGCCACCCAACAAACCCGGTTCCCCTCCTCCCCCACTAGTTTCTGATCCCCAGTCCTTCTGCCTACTACCCTCAATAGTCCTTGTTGCCTACATCCCGCTCCAGGTCATCTCTCCCTCAGCTGCAGTGGTGCAGTTAAGGATTGCCCACTTGCCTGGCTATAGGTTCGAGGGGACTGAAATCACTGTCTGGCTGCAAGGAAACCCAAATCTCAACGCCCCTCACCTTGTCCTCGAGCAAGTCCGGGACGAGTCTGCCCTCTCTCAGTCCCTCTCGAAGTCTCAGCCTCCTGAACTAGAGCTGCAGCCAGCGCAGCCCAGCCCCTTTCCGCAGCCCCCTGCCACCCCCCCCCTCCTTCCTTGGGGGTGGGGCAATGGGGCCCCGCTCAGGGATGTCTGACGCCAAAGCCCGTGTTTATGCCATTGTACCAGGCTCATTCTGCAGACCTTTCAACTAAAATCACCCCCTCAAAGCGATTCATTTATTGAATGTATTTATTTTTATATCTTTATTTTTTTTATTACAAAGGTAATGTGTTGTGAAAATTCAAATAATGCAGAAATATGTAAATACCAAAGAAAGGCCACCCTTATCTCATTTCCCAGAAACAACCATCAAAATAACATTTTGATATACATCCCTCCCGATTTTTTTCTATTCATATACTAATTATTTGGGTTTTCTCTCCACAAATGGTATCCTACACCTATTGTTCTGTGACCTGTTTTTTTCCCGTTATATATGCTAAACAGCTTTCCATAGTGCGCATTTTTCTTAACAGCTGCATAGTCTTTTCTTGTATAGATGGCCCATAATTTATTTAACCAGTCCAGGATACATGGGTATGGACTTTTAGATTGTTTCTCTCTGCTTCATGCTTAAAGATGCTTTCCACATTCCTATATTATAACAGCCCCTGTTTTTTTTCCAAACACTTTTATGGCTTCAGTGTTTACATTTAAATATGAGATTATTCCAAAATCTGTTTTGTAAAAGGATTCAGCTTAATAACTTTCCAAAAGCACAGTCTCTTATCCCTACACCATGTGCGAATTAATCCATCTTTTTTTCCCACTGATTTGAAATGACACCTTTATCACATAATAAATTCACATAAGAAATTGGGTCTATTCAAGAGAACAAAATATGATGTATAAATACTGGAAAGTAGACAAAATTATCATTAATTACTGAGTTTATGAATGCAGACCTGGACAACCCAAGAACATCAACTAAAAAGTTATTAGAAACCATAATAAGGGGCGCCTGGGTGGCTCAGTTGTTAAGCGTCTGCCTTCGGCTCAGGGCATGATCCCAGAGTCCTGGGATGGAGCCCCACATCAGGCTCCTCCACTGGGAGCCTGCTTCTTCCTCTCCCACTCCCCCTGCTTGTGTTCCCTCTCTCGCTGGCTGTCTCTCTCTGTCAAATAAATAAATAAATAATCTTTTTAAAAAAAAGAAGCCATAATAAAATTCAGCATAGTGGTCAGTTACAGAAATAATATTCAATACCTTTCTTACACTCAAAAGTAATTCAAATGGCCATATGTCTTCTGATTTATGAGGTCACCCTTTCCTTTACTAAACTAATAGAACATCAATCCTTACATTCTATGGATAATTCACACACACACACACACACACACACACACACGCACGCACACACACACCCCACACATTCAAAATGGACCTCTGTTCTCCTGACTCCTCTTTTTCTCTGAATTGTTGCTTCCTCCAAGTTTATAACAGTTTACTCCTTTTTTGCCTCCTAGGTTCTCTACCCCATCCACAGGGCTTTATTTCACACTAGACACAGCTCCTCCTTGTCTTCCAGTTCTAGTACCCAAATTCCCATTGCTTTCAAATCATAGCAAGCCTTGAATGACAAGATAAGGACTTTGGTCTTGATCTTGAGAGCACTGAGAGGTTTTTGAAGGGTTTTAGGTTTTGATACAATACAAATTTGTGTTTTAGAGAGAACACCCTAGCTGCCTGATCCATAAGGAGTATAGATTAGATGTACACCTGTGAAGAGGGTGAGTAGTCATCTAGGTAAACAATGACTGTGGTTTGGCCTAGAATGGTAGCAATAGAGGTAGTGAGAAACGGTTGAATTCAGAATATATTAAAGAAGTAAAAATCAACAAGACAATGAATAACTGGGTGTGAGGAAAGGGGTGAGGAGGAGGGAAGTAGCAAAGGGAACTCTTGGGGATCTGATTTGAGAGATCAAATGTGTCAATGGTAACTCGTTTCACTGAGATATGGAATACTAACAGAGGGGAACTGAGCATGGGTATTGAGATACCTGTGGGACATCCAAGAAGAAATAGTCCAGAGGCAGTTGAATATACACATCTGAAGCTAAGAAAGATGTCTGGACTGAAGTTACAGGTCTAGAAGTCATCAGTATATAAATGGTTCTTTAATCTATGGAAAGGGCAAAAGCACCTGAGAAGAATGTGCAACCTTAGAAGAGGTGGGGCCTAGGGAAGAACCCTGGAGACCAACAGTGACTATGGTATAGGTGGAGAAAAAGGAAAACATGAGAGAGATGGATAGGTAGTGACCAAAGAGATAAGGAGAAAAGCAGGAGACAGTAGTGTCACAAAGCCAAGGGAAGAGATTGTTTCAAAAAGAGGAAGGAGTCAATAGTGTTGAAGCTATCAAGAGGTCAAGAAAAGTCCTGAAAAAATGTCTAGGGATTATAACAATCAGGTTGTGGTCTGGTCTCTGGTGACCTTGGAGAGGATAATTTCAGTACACACATTTGTGGCATAGATTGCTAATTGCTTACTCCAATATGCATTCTTTTTCCTTAGTAATAAAACATCTTGAGTTTTAGCTGGACACAGCCTCCTGGAATAAAGGCTATGAAGACAAGGTTTAAATCCTAAGGATAGTGGAGCAGTAAACTAAAAAGAACCTGGATTTTTTAACAACAATTTCACAGTGCCACCATATCATCTTTGGACTGCCTAATCTCTAGATTTCTTTTGGGTGAGATAAATACATGTATGTCTTATTTAAGCCCTTGTTACTTGGGAGTCCATGCCATGCAGTAGCTTCATGGTTGCAGTGAGTTGAGATGTGAATGGTAGATGAGGTATACATGACAATGAATATAGACTACTCTTTCAAGAAACACCTGAGCCTGATTTGAAGGTTCTCCCAAAATCTAGCCCTAACTAGTTTTTCAGCCCTTTTCTTGCTGTTTTTCTGAACACTGCCTATATTCCAACCAAAACAAAACACTTACTATTACCAGATAAGCCCTGCCTTCTTTTGCTTAGGAGTCTTTGTTTGTACAATTTCTTCCCCATGAAACATCCTCTTGTTACATATCCTCTGTTACAACCTCCACCATTTTAAATTCCACAACATTTTAAGTCCCAACTGTGGCCTTTGGGATCCTGGAGCAACTTTAAAGGAATACAGAGTCAGAAGCTTAGGAGATACTGGATTCAAGGGACTCAAGCAAAATCTCAGTCCAAGTCCATCAGCAAGGCATTCCCAAAGATTTCTGAAGCCAAACTTCCCCAGTGTCCTCTCAATACCACCATCTTCCTTAACATAATACCATAGCCACCCTTATCTTATGACCTGGGCAATCAGAAGACAGGAAGAAACCTTATCAGATGAAAAAAGACAAATTCATTCACAATCTTCACCCTTGGACTAGAGAGATTTCTTTCCACCTTCTCCTTGTGAACGCTTGGAATCTTTTGATCTTTAGCACCTACTCATAAAACCTGAAGAACCTAGGTCACTGAGTCCCAGACAAGTTTCCAGCATCCATCCATCAGTAGGCAAATACCTGAGATCATATAGGTTCTACATATCAACTAAGGACAAAGATGAAAAGCTGAGCTATCACCAGGTAGCTCTGTTCAGGAGATAAGGAAAGGCAGGCTAAAGATTGCTTAGTGCAGAATGTCGGGGTATGAAACTGCCTAATCCCAGAACATCTGTGATTTCAGATCCCTGGGGCTTAAATCAGAAACCCAGAATATCCTTAACCACCAACCCTCTCCTAACATGTTTCCCTTTCCCCAAACTATACAAAATAAGTATCTCTGAATTTTCCAAAATTTTGGAAAATTTAGAGATAAGTCTGGAAGTGCGTGGCAAAGGTTTCTTTCCAAGGATACCTATCACACGTTTTTAGTCATCTAAGTCTGCATATCATGGCTATCAGCTTAAAATTGGACATCAGACTTTTCTGTTCTTCACATTTTTTCAGCTATTCCCATCACTAGGAAAGACCTACTAACTATCTCTTCTCCTGGGTTCCACTCCTCATTGCTGTTGGGCCTTTTCTGTCCTTCAACATCTGGAGGGGGGAACTCCTCTATTTCCAATTTTCAGATTTCTTTGTCCTCTGTCATGAACTTCTGGTGGAATCTTTCTTTCTTTCTTTCTTTCTTTCTTTCTTTCTTTCTTTCTTTCTTTCTTTCTTTCCTTCTTTCTTTCTCTCTTCCTTTCTTTCTTTCTTTCTTTCTTTCTTTCTTTCTTTCTTTCTTTCTTTCTTTCTTTCTTTCTTTCTTTCTTTTTTCCTTTTAGGTGCAGCGCAATTTAATTATTCTGTAATACTCTAAGCCCAGAAAGGTATCTTTCCACAATCAAAATGACTTCATTTGGTTAAACCAAAGGCAAATTTCCCATAGATGAGGAAACTGGCTACCACTTTTGGACTAACACTCTTTCTCCCCTGCTTTTTGCATGTTGAGTCCTTTCTCAGTACAAGTCTGTGAAGCAGATTCAGGCCATTCAACAGTCACTGAGCACCGACTATGTATTAAGCACCTCTATAGAGGTAGTCCTTGCTCTTGAGGGGCTTTCATTTCTACTGTATGAGCATTAGGCCCATTTTACAGTGGAAAAAATTGGTGGTAAGGGAAGTACCTTGCCCATGGCAAAGCAACTAACAACTAGTGAATGGCAAAGAGAGGACTTGAACCCAAGTCGGTACAATGCCAAATACCAGAGCCTTCACCACTGTGCTATACTACTTCCAATGTTTTAAGTCTGAGAATATCCTTTCCAACCCTCTTCATAAACATATGTGTGTCCCAATGTTCATAGCAGCATTGTCCACAATAGCTAAATTGTGGAAAGAGCCGAGATGCCCTTCAACAGACGAATGGATAAAGAAGATGTGGTCCATATATACAATGGAATATTACTCAGCCATCAGAAACAACAATTACCCAACATTTGCAGCAACATGGATGGGACTGGAGGAGATTATGCTAAGTGAAATAAGTCAAGCAGAGAAAGACAATTATCATATGGTTTCACTCATTTATGGAACATAAGAAATAGGAAGATCAGTAGGAGAAGGAAGGGAAGAATGAGGGGGGGTAAACAGAAGGGGGAATGAACCATGAGAGACTATGGACTCTGGGAAACAAACTGAGGGCTTCACAGGGGAGGGGGTTGGGGGATTGGATAGGCCGGTGTTGGGTATTAAGGAGGGCACGTATTGTATGGTGCACTGGGTGTTATATGCAAATAATGAATCATGGAACATTACATCAAAAACTAAGGATATACTGTATGGTGACTAACATAACATAATAAAAATTATTATTAAAAAAAAAGAAAGGGGAACCCTCTTACACTGTTGGTAGGAATGCAAGTTGGTACAGCCACTTTGGAAAACAGTGTGGAGGTCCCTCAAAAAGTTAAAAATAGAGCTACCAGCAATTGCACTACTGGGTGTTTACCCCAAAGATACAGACATAATGAAGAGAAGGGCCACATGCACCCCAATGTTCATAGCAGCATTGTCCACAATAGCTAAATTGTGGAAGGAGCCGAGATGCCCTTCAACAGATGACTGGATTAAGAAGATGTGGTCCATATATACAATAGAATATTACTCAGCCATCAGAAAGAATGATTATCCAACATTTGCTTCAACATGGGCGGGACTGGAGGAGATTATGCTAAGTGAAATAAGTCAAGCAGAGAAAGACAATTATCATATGGTTTCACTCATTTATGGAACATAAGATATAGCAGGGAGATCAGTAGGAGAAGGAAGGGAAGAATTAAGTGGGGTTGAACAGAAGGGGGAAGGAACCATGAGAGACTATGGACTCTGGGAAACAAACTGAGGGCTTCAGAGGGGAAGGGGGTGAGGGATTGGAAGAGGCTGGTGATGGGTGTTAAATGGAGCACTGGGTGTTTATACACAAACAATGAATCATGGAACACTACATCAAAAACTAAGGTGACTAACATAACATAATAAAAATTAAAAAGACCAAAAAAATAATAATAAAAAAGAAAGTACACCAACTTCGGTAATAGAATATATTGGATAGCTTATATACATTTGTATTGCTATGCTTTCAATGTGCATAGCTGCTATTAAGATTACTCAGATAAAATTCATCTGAAGGTAAAAAAAAAATCAAAAACATATGTGTGGTGCGTTACAGTATGATTATCTTCCATGGAGGTGAATCTAACAGGATCTTCACATACCCACTTTGATACTATCATAAAGTCTCATAGGATATATAATTATTTTGTTGGTATGAGATCATCATAAAGTTTTTAGAATTTTATTTTTATTAAAGTAATACATGAACCAGGCAATAAATCAAACAGTACAGAAGAGCCTATGATCAAAACCAATAGTCCCTTGCCTCAATCTTCCCCATCTCACTCCCTCCAAGCAACCTTTTATTAAAAGGTTTTTTTGGTTGTTGTTGTTCTGCTGGTAGCTTCCTTTATACCTCTGAATAACATGTATATATCTGTTTCTTGGTTTATAAAATTTAGACAATATCTTATTGTCTTCCCTGTATGGCAATGAAAATTTTGTTTATGTACATACAGTGCCTCACATTTCCCTCTGCTCCCCTGAATTTTTAAACACTGATATTCCTTTTTTATTGTTGTTGTTGTTCTTGGTTAATTTTATAACTTTAAAAGATAAAACCTCCGTTCCTTATTCCATCCATTTTTGACAGATAATTTCAACTGCCCACTTTTTAGGACAAGGATATTAGGGTCACTACCCTCCCCCTACCCATTCAATAACTCACATTGTCAGTTTCATCTTTCCTTTGCATTGTTCAGGTTATTAACATTTACATTCTGTTCTGTAGCCACAACCAGGTCTTTCATGTTTTGTCCCCCAGTTGGCTCTAAAACCTGAAAACCAATAAATAGCATTTACATTATCATGATTATGTAAAAATTTTTCTAAACCCAGCTGGGTACTGAGCCAGGAATGCACTTCCTTCTCTACAAGTCCAAAGACACAATCTTTGGGCCTCTCAAAGAAGAATGTTTCTACCATCGAGGTCAAAGAGAGTCTTTCTTATATTCTGTCAGCTACTTATAATCATGTTATGTTTTATTTTGCTTTACATTTGGATCATGATTTTCTCAAACAGTTACACATCACAAACACACACACACACACACACACACACACACACACACACACAGAGTTTCTAATAGCCTTTCTTTTTTCCTTGAGTCATTTACCTTTATCATATTCATTCATTCAACAAATATTTATTGAATGTCTACTATGTGCCACACACTGTTCTAGAAGCTGAGGATACAGCAGCGGAGAAGACAGACATCCCTGCTCCTATGGAGCAGATATTCTAGTGAGAGAAAAAGAGAAAATAGCCAGATAAATAAGTAAAATATACAACCAGTTAAAATGTGGTAAGTGCTATGGGGAAAAATAAATCAGGGTAAAAGAAATGGGGGAATGCCAGTAAGGGTGGGAGATTATTGTAGTTTTAAATAGGTTGGTCAGAGAAAGATTCACTGAAAAGGTAGAATATGAGCAAAGACTTGCATGACATGAGAGAGCTAACCCAGTGGACACCTGGGGAAAGAACATTTCAAATGAAAGAACAATCAGTGTAAAGGCCCTGGAGCAGGACTGTGCCTACCATTTTTTTTTCTCCTGCCTGACATTTTTAGAGAGCATAAAGTTCAGTGTTGCTAGAGTGGTGGAGGAAGGCAGAGAGGGAAGTAATAGGATGAGGTCAGATAGGTAACAGGGCTTAATCTTACCAGGCCCTGTAAGCCACAGTGGGATCCACAGGAGTGTTTTTTGTTTTGTTTTGTTTTTGTTTTTGTTTTTGTTTTGGGGGGGGGCTGATGTCTTATATTTTATTTTATTTTTTTTAATGATTTTTTATTATATTATGTTAGTCACCATACAGTACATCCCCGGTTTCCGATGTAAGGCTCAATGATTCATTAGTTGCGTATAACACCCAGTGCACCATGCAATACGTGCCCTCCTTACTACCCATCACCGGTCTATCCCATTCCCCCACCCCCTCCCCTCTGAAGCCCTCAGTTTGTTTCTCATAGTCCATAGTCTCTCATGTTTCATTCCCCCTTCTGATTACCCCCCCTTCTTTATCCCTTTCTTCCCCTACTGATCATCCTAGTTCTTATGTTCCATAGATGAGAGAAATCATATGATAGCTGTCTTTCTCTGCTTGACTTATTTCACTAAGCATTATCTCCTCCAGTGCCGTCCATGTTGCAGCAAATGTTGAGAACTCGTTCTTTCTGATAGCTGAGTAATATTCCATTGTATATATGGACCACAACTTCTTAATCCAGTCATCTGTTGAAGGGCATCTCGGCTCCTTCCACGATTTAGCTATTGTGGACATTGCTGCTATGAACATTGGGGTGCATATGGCCCTTCTCTTCACTACGTCTGTATCTTTGGGGTAAACACCCAGTAGTGCAATGGCTGGATCATAGGGTAGCTCAATTTTTAACTTTTTAAGGGACCTCCACACGGTTTTCCAGAGCGGCTGTACCAACTTGCATTCCCAGCAACAATGTAGGAGGGATCCCCTTTCTCCACATCCTCTCCAACAATTGTTGTTTCTTGCCTTGTCTATTTTTGCCATTCTAACTGGCATAAGGTGGTATGTTAGTGTGGTTTTGATTTGAATTTCCCTGATGGCTAATGATTTTGAACATTTTTTCATGTGTCTGTTAGCCATTTGTATGTCTTCATTGGAAAAGTGTCGTTCATATCTTCTGCCCATTTTTTGATTTGTTTATTTGTTTCTCGTGTATTGAGTTTGAGAAGTTCTTTGTAGATCTTGGATATCAGTCCTTTATCTGTAGTATCAATTGCAAATATATTCTCCCATTCCGTGGGCTGCCTCTTAGTTTTTTTGACTGTTTCCTTGGCTGTGCAGAAGCTTTTAATCTTGATGAAGTCCCATAAGTTCATTTTATCTTTTGTTTCTCTTGCCTTTGGGGATGTGTCATGAAAAAGGTTGCTTTGGCCGATGTCGTAGAGGTTGCTGCCTATGTTCTCCTCTAGAATTTTGATGGATTCCTGCCTCACATCGAGGTCTTTCATCCATTTGGAGTTTATTTTTGTGTATGGTGTGAGATAGTGGTCAAGTTTCATTCTTTTGCATGTAGCTGTCCAATTTTCCCACAGGAGAGTTTTGAGCAGAGATGGGAAAGGATCTGACTTTGGTTTTATAAGGATCCCTCAGGCTATTGGGAATATATACTGGTGGAGGAGAGGGGGATGAAAGGGAAGATGACAAAGGGGACCAGTGAGGAGGCTGCAGTGATCCCTTGGGTTGGATTAACCATTTCCTGGGTTTATTGTTCTGTGCATCTACTCTGGAAATCCTTCTCCAGCTTTGGAAATTTAACTTCTAATATATTTTAACAATTTTTCTTTCATTTTTTCTGTTATCTGTATCTAGAACTCTTATTATTCAGATGCCGAAACTGCTGATCTCTATCTCTCAAAATTTCTCTCATACCTTGTGTTTCTTTTTTTTCCCCATACATTCTGGAAAATTTCCTCAACTTTATTTCATAGTCCTTCTGTTGCTTTGTTTTTTATTTCAACAACTTATTTTCCATTTCTAAGAAGTCTTTCTTTTCTCTAATTGTTCCTATTTTGTGGCATCTAGCTCTTGTTTTACTCATGCTATATCTTCTTGAATTTTACTGAGAATATTATCATTTTTTTCTGCAATTCTCTTCTGTTTCCAAAATTTCCAAATTGCTCTGGGATCAGTAGTTTTATTTGTTTACTTTAGTCTTTTTCTTTCATGCTGCAGTTTCTTTTAATTTGCCCAAGGATCCTTGGTTATCCATTCCTAGTTAAGGGATAGGACTGGTAGCTGGTTTCTCTGTTGTTGTACAAGCAGGGCTGTTTTCTAAAGAGGGCTCTCCTCCATGAGGAAATTCTGACAGGAAACTTTGTGGGGACTTGGGGGAGGTGACAACTGACAGGCTATGAGTGGTCCAAATACCAGAATGAGGAGGTTTTGTTCTGTGGTACCAAATGCAGTAGGACAGGTCTGAGTGTTCCCTACAAAGTTTGTAAAATGACGTTAGAGATCTTGCCTGAAGGTAAGTATTGGAGCTGTGTGTTCCCTATGTGGGTGAAAAGGACAGGGAGATAGGGGTTCTGACTGATGCTGATATCCCATGTGCAGACCTTCAGGTAATCTTTTTCTCAGATCCTCTCTTCACTCTTGTCCTCCACTGTACTTGTAGACACAGTCCAGCGAATCTCCAGGTTCCCACATACTGACTGATGCCCATCAACTCAGCCTATCCCCAACCTTCCTCCACCCAGGTCTCCAGAGTGACAGGGAGCTTCCCATACTTTTCATCTCAGTCCGGCCTCATCCCAGTCTAGTCTTAGCAGCTAATATTTACTGAATGCTAACCTTGTTCCAAGCATTCCAAAAGTACAGTGTCACTTAATCTTTATTACAACTTTACCACAACCTTATGAGATAGGTGCTATTATTATCCTCATTTTATAGGAAGAAACAGAGGCTATAGAGTGGTTAATTAACTTAACATTATTAAATATTAATTATTAATATTATTAGATCAATGTTGCACTGTCAGTAAGTAGCAGAACTGAGATTCAAACCCAAATAATCTGAATCTAGTAGTTCTATTTTGAACCACTATGTTATATTCTCACTCTTGCCCTAGCTTGTCTTGGCCTCTGATTATTCTGGAGATTGTAAGTCTCATGTCTGTGGAACCTCTAAATAGTTATGGGACCTTAAGTAAGTCTCTCCTGTCTCAAAGTTAAAGTCAGTGCCAGAAGGGACCAGGATTGGGGTTGCCCCACCAACCCCTCTCTCATATCTGCAATCTTTTTAAGATGATCAATGCTAAGTGACCTTTCTCTGGCCTCAGTTTCTGGGCTCCTCTGGATGTTTATAGGAAAGAAAAATTCCACCTTGAGCTAACATAGCAAATAGACAGACCCAGCACTCTATTATGTTTAGCTTTTATTCATCTACAGCTGGATGAGGGGAAAAAGGGAAACATGGAACTGGCCCCTCTCCAGGCAAGATGCCAACCCCAGCTCTTGGATAATCCTGGATTGTATGGGCCTCAATGCCACATTCAGAGCCTTCCCCACCCTTCAGGATAGTTCCTCTCTCTCAAGAGAAGGAGGTGTAAAAGAGCAAGAATCTGGGGATCGTCTCAGACCCTATGGACGTGAACAATGGACTCAGGCCAGAGGTGAGATGTCTGGATGGAGTTGCCTCATCTGTGTCATCTTTTTGCTGACCATTCTCCTTGAACTGATATACCAAGGACCTCCTGACCCCACCTCGTTAAGCACAAAGGTCAGTTCTGGGATGAGGGAACAAAGCTCCGGGATTTTTGAGAAAATTAGCTCTTTGGAGGGGAATAGGGGAAAGTTATTGGGTCTGTTTTCTAAGTCCTACAACTCAGAAGCTAGGGCCAGAGAAGAGAGTTGCTATTTGCTGAGCACATGTCAGGTGCTGCACCAGAGATTTTAGAGTTACTATTTCATTTAGTTCTCACAGTGTCTCCGTGAGCTAAGCTCTATTATTATCCACATCACATAGAGGAGGAAACAGAGGCTCGGAGGTTAAGACATAGTTAGGAAGTGGCAGAACCAAAATTTGAACCTAGGTCCATCTGGTCCCAAATGCCTTCATTTCCCACTGCCCAACACTGAGATTGAACTAGATGTATATTATATGTGGATAAATGGAGGGATCATGGCTTCAGGAAAGGCGAAGATCAATATCTTACCTATATGTGACCTCTGTCTCTGGGCCCAGTTAACACATTGGTAAAATGTGGACAAGAGTAGTATCTAGTTCAGAGAGTCAATTTGAGAATTAAATAAGATCATGGGTGCCAGATGCTTATCATGCTTTTAGTGCATGATGACAATTACCAGATGTAATTTTTTACACCTGGGGTCCTAAAGAGGAGGAAAATATATATGTTTATTACAGTGCCTTGCATAGAGGAGGGCTCAATGAATGACAGCCACTCTGTTATACTCTAAAACCTTGCTACTCAAAGTAAAATCCATGGACTAGAAGCATCAGCATCACCTGGGAGCTTTGCAGAAAAGGCAGAATCACAGGCACCACCCCAGACTTGCTAAATCAGAATCTGCGTTTTTAACAATATCTCCAGAGGATTCATGTGCATGTTAGAGTTGTTGAAACACTTGTCCGGTGTTTCTGAAAATCTGGTTCTGAGACTTGATAAAGCTCACAGAATATTAAGCAGATTTATGAAATGGATGACAGAGGCTGTTTTCCCTCTCTGGTCCTCAGTTTCTCCACCTGTACCCCGTGGTCTCTTCAGGAGTTCTGAGTTCCCAAGTACATGTTCCCAAGCACATATAGGCCAAGGGTACAATCAATTTAACCCACCTCCCTGTCTTCTCTCTCAGCTGTTGATGACAAGCTATTGCATACGTTCTACTGTGGTTTCCCACTGTGCTCACACCTTGGTCACCTCTGTCCTGTTCAATCCACATGCTGAGGCCCATAAGGGTATCCTTGACCTGCATCTGCCTCAACTTGCCTTTATCTCCAATTTTACTATGTATGTCTGCTTCCAAACTTATTGTTTTATTCATTTGTGCAGACCTTTGTTCATTCTTTTGTCCATTTTTCAGCAGAGCATAGTGATAAAGAGCATGCACTCTGAGATCAGACTTCCTGAGTTTGAATCCTGGCTCTGCCAGTTTTGGGACTCAGGACAAGTCACTTCACTTCTCAGGGTCTCATTTTACACATATGTAAAATGGGGATAAAATTAGGATCCACCTGCAAGGATTAAATGAGTTTATATATGTGAAAGCGTCTGCTTAAATCAGTGCCAGAGACATAAGTCCCTGATAATATTAACTTGATTATTTTTTTAGCAAACATTTCCTGATGCCAACTGTGTGACTTGCACTGTGCTGGGTACTACAGAAAGAGGAAGATAAATTACACACAGTCCCAGCTCCCAAAGAGTTCACAGTTTAATGGGGGGCAGGAAAAAGGAAGCAGATAGCTTTAATAATATGATGGTAGTGGGGCGCCTGGGTGGCTCAGTTGTTAAGCATCTGCCTTTGGCTCAGGGCATGATCCCAGAGTCCTGGGATGGAACCCCACATCAGGCTCCTCCGCTGGGAGTCTGCTTCTTCCTCTCCCACTCCCCCTGCTTATGTTCCCTCTCTCGCTGGCTGTCTCTCTCTCTGTCAAGTAAATAAATAAATAAAATAAAATCTTTAATAATAATAATAATAATAATAATATGCTGGGAGAAAAGAGAAATGTGAATGCAGGATGATGGGAATGATGAGGCCTACCAGGAGACAGTGGTTAGTTCCCCCACCTCCAGGCAGAAAAAGTCAGAAAAAGCCTTACAGAGATGGCATATAAATTGAGGCTTGAAATATGAGATGTTCACCAGGTGAGCAAGGAGAGGGCAGAGCTGGGGAATTTCAATGTCACTGGATTGTAGGACACAAGCAGGAGTAGAGAATGGTCAGAAACGAGATTGGAGATGTAAGGAAAGACTAGGTAGTAGAAGTCTGCCAATGCCAGGCCAACTTCCTGGCCCTTACTTGGTGATGTCCAAAACCATCTTACGTGTTTGCGCACTCATTAGAAAAAACTTGATCAGGTAACCCCCAAATATGTATATTTATTAACTTATAAATTATATAAATATACTACTGAACAACTATATTAGGTATTTTATGAAGCATATGTAAAAATATAAACCAAGGATGAGGAAAAAAACCCCTGTAAGTAGATTGTTAATATTCTTTCCCATTCCCTCATGATTTATCTCCAGCACCCCCTGGAACATGTGCACCTCACTTTAGAAATAACCATGGCCCAGGACACCTAGGTGGCACAGTTGGTTGAGTCCTTCTCTTGATTTCGGCTCATGATCTCAGTCCCCTGAGATCAAGCTCCCCCCCTCAGCAGGAGTCTGCTTGAGATTCTTTCTCTTTCTCTCCCTCTGCCCCTCCAACTCATGCTCTCTCACTCTCTCTCTCAAATGAATAAATAAATCTTTTAAAAAACAAAGAAATAACTGTGGCCCATAATGAGGAGACACGGCAAGGTTTTAAGCAAGGAGTGACAATAATGAAATGGAGGTGGACTGGAGGGGCCAGCTGGGAAACAAGAAGCTCAGTAAGGAACCTGAGGGATGCTGAGGGCTGGAGCAGTGCAGTGGTGGTGGGATTGGAGACCATAAAGAGGGAAAAACAACCTGATGTATGTGAAAAGTAACACAGAGGTGCCAAACTGATTTCAGCTTGTCTGACCTGGTAGATGAAGGTGCCTTCTTTGAAATAATAAAAATGGGAGAAGGAGCAGGTCAAGGGGAGCTTAGTGGGGCCTCATCAGCCCATATAACACCTTAGTGTGAACTAGAAAAAGGCCCCCTGGCTTTGGGGAGTGGATTCAGATTTAGGAGTTGAGTAAGGCCAGCACAGGCAGAATTTCAGCCTTTGCTCTGACTTCCTTCACCAGAGGGGGTCCTTGTACTATAAACAACCTGTAAACCTCAACAACAGCTCTGGGATTTGTCATCTGGACCCTCCTGGCTTTGATGGACAGATGGCACTCCCCTAAGGAGAGGAAAGTTTGGAGGTGAGACGTGTGCCCCTGGCCAAGGAGTTCACAGGAGAGGTGCTGAGGTGATTAAAGAGAGCTTCCTAGAACCATGCTTTTCCATATGGGTAAGATTTGAAGGGACCAGAATCATTGCATGTGAGAACCAGGGAAAGGAGGGGGGACCAAAGACAAAAAAGCTGGTATGGATTTGTAGTATGAGGGCTAACCAGAGAGGTTGCTGGTCAAATGATCCAAGGGCCAAGTAGTGGGGCAGGATTTGGATTTTTGCTTCAATAGGAAAAAAAAAATACCAAAAGAATTTTTTTTTAATTAAGCAAAGTAGGCTGGAGGAAATGTTCTTGGGCAGACTCTGTGGAAAGTATGCTTGCTGGAGGCAGCGCATACACAGAGGCCCCAGTGTGCTGCTGCCAGACCAGCTCCACCCTACACCCCACACCTCCCAGGAGACCTTGGGGCAGTGCCAGCCCAGTCCACCCCCACACTAGTGCAGCAATAGTCTGTTTGAGCTGCCTAGAAACACTTCCTGCCTGAGTGGTCTCTTCTGCAAGCTGCATATCCTCCTTAAGTGTTCCTGGCAGACACTGCTTTGGTCAAATAACTTAACCCCCACCTCCACCCCACCCCCATATCTATGCCTCAGTTTCTCCATATGTAAATGGAGACTGTTGTTTCTGCCTCTTACAGAGTTGCACCAATATTCTGTAGGACACTGAACTATCTATCACTCCTTAAAGGACAGCTCTGACGCATCCCTTCCCTTTTCAAGATTTATCCCTGAATCCTTATTCTCCACAGCAAAAATCTTCACTGCCATATGAGCTCCTTGATTCTGGTATTCAAATCCCTTTATTCTCTAGGCCTACCCAACCACTCCAAACTTCCCTCCATACTTTCTTTACCTGCACCTCTGCTCTAACTCAATACTTACTGTTCCTTGAAATACATTCTGTGTTTTCCTGCTGTCTATCCAGAATGGCGATTCTACAAATAATTGTTGAGTGCCTGCTCTGTGCCAGGCCATATTCCATGCACTGAGTATACAGCAGCAAATGAGACAGACAAAATCTCTGCCCTAAAGGAGCTCACAGTACACTGGAGAAGACAGACAAGGAAAAATTAAACATGGAAATATATGTCAGTTTGTGTTACAAAGAAATAGAAAGTTGAGCAAGGGAGATACAGAGTGAACAAGAAGGTGTTATTTTAGAGTAATCAAGGATGTCTCTCTGAGGAAATGACGTTTGAACAAAGACCTGAAAGAAGATAGGGTATAAGACTTGCAGAGATTTGGAGGAAGAGTGTTCCAGACTAAGGGAATAGTCATTGCAGAGTCTCTGAGACAGGAGTGTGCTGAACAAATTCAAGAAACAGCAATCAGGGCAATGTGGAGGAAGCAGAATAAATGAGGGAAAGAGTAGGAGGACATGGGGTTAAAGAGGTGACAGTGAGCCAGACTGTGAAGGGCCATGGGGCCCTTGGTGAGAACTTTGGCTTTTACTCTGAGTTCAGACAATCACAGAGAGTTTTGAGTAAAGAAGGGACATGGCCTCACTTAGGATTAAATGATCTCTCTTACTACTGTGAAAAGAACAGATAATAAAGAGGCAAGGCATTAAAGAGGGAAACCAGTTAATAGGTCATTTGTCCAAGCAAGAGATGCTGATAGTTTGGACTTGGGTAGTAATTGTGGAAGTGTTAAGAAGTAGTCATATTGTGGATGTACCTTAAGATAGAGCCAAAATTCCCTGATGGATAAGATGTGAAGTGTGAGAGGAAGAGGGGAGTCAGGCACGACTCTCAAATTTTTCAACCAAACAACTATTTCCTGAGAAAAGGAAGCCTGGAGAGGAGCAGATGGTGGAGGTGATGGAGATACCAGGAACTAAGTTTGGGTTATGTTACGCTTTAGATATTGATTGGACATTCTAGTGGAAATATCAAGCAAGCAATTAGATATGTATGTCTGGAGTTCATGGGACAGGTCCACAAAAGAGATACAGATTTGGGGGTCATCTGTATGTGAATGATATTTAGAGCCATAGGGATAGATGACTTCACCTAGAGAGTGACTGTAGAAAGAACAGAGGAGGGGAAGGAGAGGTTGAGAACAGAGTGTTGGAGTTTCCCAAAGTTTTAGAGGCCAGGAAAGAAGGAGCCAACAAAGGTGACTAAAAAGGCATGACCAGTGAAGAACATCTATCCAAAGCCTCCCTGTTTTTCAGGCCTAGCACGAAGGCCACATCCTCTAGGACCCTTTCCTAAAGGCTTGGGACAAAAGTGCCCCCTCCCTTCTTTGAAATTTATACTCTATTAGCTTCCTCAGAGCAATGGGAAAAATGGGGGGGGGCGGTAAGCAGTCTGACTTAGTATTCCATTAGTCTCTGAGTTCTCTGAGGTCAAGGCCCCCTCCCTAGTCAAGCCAGATGACTTTGCAGGGATTTGCATTTTGCTTTCACAATTTTTACCATATGTACCATCCACCATATTATTTACTTTATATAGTTTTTTAAAATAGATACATGTTTTAAGATTACCTGAATTAGTCTTATCCTAAGAAAAAATATCTGTGAGTTCTTGGGTTCAATGTGCTAGTTATATTTTAATACATATTACAGTAGACACATAACAATTACAATAAAAATGTTCAGTTGTGTCCCATAACCTTATGTGCCAAAACATGGAATTCATTCAACACTTTGAGAAATGTAAAAGTCTTAACACCAGGTCCACCATATGCCAACTGTGTGGTCTCCATTTCCCCACCTAACAAATGGAGATAATAACTGCTTCACCTGATTTTATCTACCTGGCCTCCCCTCTCTTGTTCTTTCTCTCACTCTGGTTCTATGGTACTATTTTGCTCTTTCTCTCTCCCCATTCCCCATCCTTCTCTTCCTCCATCTTTTTTGTTTGTATCTTTCTCTCTATGTTTCTAACCACGTCTTTTTTTTCCTTTCTCTGTTTCTATCTCTCTCATTCCTCCTCTGTCAGGACCATCAACAATAAAGTCTTTGTTGCAGAAGTCAAAGAGAAGCACCAGGCAAAGAAAATCTATGGGACAGCCCAACAGCAGGGAAAGACATGCTCATGTAGGCATCAGGTAAGGCTTCATCCAGTCTGAAATGTGACAATTTCATCTTAGCTGTGCGATAGGAGCTTATACGTGTTTTTCCAGGGCCTCAAGTTCCTACATTTGTAAAATGGAGATAATGATCTCTATTCATACAATTACATGAAGATGATATAAGTTAATTAGTATCTAAACTTATAAGAAAGTAAGTGTTCAATAAACAGGAGTTTACACCCCCATTTTCACTTTCCTCCTCCCAGCAGGATGTGGCTTATTTAAGAACTGGCACCTTCCAGTAAGGTTATATTCAAGTAAGATTTTTTTAAATTGAATCCTCTTTCCTAACTGAGTTCCATTCAACTGGCAGAAATGTAAAGTCTTCCTTCAGTGTTTCCTTCCAGCTTCCAAAAGAGTTTCATCAAGCACATAAACTTTAGGTTTGGCTACTGCACACTGAGGAATTACTGGCATATAAACAAGTTTACTCTAAAGCATGGGGAGAGGATGGGTGTGAGGGGCTATTTGATGGGAAAGAGGCATTGTGTGTAAATGGAAAACAATTTTCATAAAACAAAATATTAGCCATTTATTGCTCTAGTCTACATTCAGATTTTCACCCACAGAGTTTCCTTATGTGTAAGCTGCCTGTGAATCAATTTCTCAGGCACAATACTTAAGAGTGTGAATGAGGGAGAGAGATTAATAAGCAGATGACAAACTATCGCTGAGGGACTTAGTTGAACTGGAAGCCTGGTCAGTTCTGCTGGGACTATGGTGGGCATGGGCAGAACCAGGTCATCTATCCATTTTCTTCCCCCTTATGAGATGCCATCCCCTCTCTACCCTCCTCCCTTTCATATCCAGGGACTAGAAATCAGAGAAGTTCAGAATCTCTACTAGCCCAGCAGCAGGTAAAGAGGTGACATTTTCCTTGGTCTATGAGGGGCTGCTGCAGTAGCTTCAGGGCCAGTACCTGGTGGTGGTTAGCCTGAGGCCTGGCCAATTAGTCACAAGGCTGAGTGTAGAGGTGACAGTATCAGAAAGAGTGGGCATTGGCTATGTTCACATACCACCTCTGAGGGCCACCCACCTGTGTACCAACACCCACAGAAGAATGTTGGCAGCACTATGCATCAACCGTCATATTGGCCTTCCCTAAATGGGAACCTGCACTTGGGATTCCCTTTAGCACCACTTCTGCCCTGACCTCACTGCCAAGATCCCTCTGCATTCAAATGACAAGGGGGAGGTTTGGATTTCAAGATACTTGTATTATAAACTTGTTCTGACCTTTGAAAGCTGTGTGAAATAAGCAAGTCCAATAACTTTCCAAGTTGTGTTTCTCTTATGAAAAAATAAAATTTGCAGTAGGGGGTGCTTGGTTGGCACCATAAAATCATGTGGTGATAATACTGAAGTTGCAGAAGCCAACCTGGCCAAAACTTGCAGCTCTCAAATGACCACTGAGAATGCAAGGGCAATGGGAAGACAGAGTGAAGTGCAGGCTGCCCTTGAGGATACCATCTCAGGCTCTGCAGGCCAGAGAGCTGTCCTGGCTGCCAGCCTCGCTTTAAATTTCATCTATAGATGTTTGAAGGCCAGACTGGCTACATCAGAATCACTGTGTGAGCTGTTAGAAATACAGATTCCAGGCACCTGGGTGGGTCAGTTGTTAGGTCTTGGTCCCAGGGTCCTGGGATTGAGCCCCTGCTCAGTGGGAAGCCTGCTTCTCCCTCTCCCGGTTCTCCTGCTTGTGTTCCCTCTCTTACTGCCTCTCCCTCTGTCAAATAAATAAATAAATAAATAAATAAATAAATAAATAAATAAAATCCTAAAAAAAAAATACAGATTCCTGGACCCCAGCCTTCTGGATTCTGCTTCAGTAGGTTGGGGAGGGGCCCGGGAATCTATGGTTTTTAACCCATTCGCAGGTGAATTTGATATCCAGCCAGATTGCAGAACCACTGAGTTGGCCTACCCACCTCCTCTGAGAGATGAAGGGACAGGCACAGAGAAATCACTCATGCCATGTGGCCACCCACACCAAGCTGTGTAGCTTGGAGGTCTTGCCTCATTTGAGCCTGCTGACCCAGAGAGGCAGGGTGGTGTACATGCATAAAGGAGAGAGACAGACACAACCCTGGGTTCAAATCCCAGCTTTGACCTTTTCCTAAGGTGGGACCACAGGCAAATCACTCAATTGCTCCGCTTCACTTTTCCCACCAGTACAATGGGGAGATGCCATCTACAGCCCAGGACCATTGTGAGAATTTGAGAAAATTCTTTCTTACAAATCACTGGTGCAGAGTCTCATGAAGATGTGATGATAACTGTAATTGTTGGCGTTATTGAGCACTTACTAAGAACCAAGTATGGTTCCAAATGCTTTACATTAATGGTCTCATTTAATCCCCACAGACAAACTGTCTACGAGATAGGAGCTATTATCATTCCTGTGCTATGGATGAGGAGACTGAGGCTTAGAGAGTGTGAATAACTTGTCCAGGGGCCCACAGGCAGCATCTGAGTCCTTGCAGCCTGCACTCTTAAGCCCTAAGCTATAAATGGCAGCTCCCTCCCCCTTCTCCTTAAAGGTTAAAACAGAGGGTAGAGCCAATCCTGTGGGGAAAAAACAGAACAAAGACCTCTGAAAGGAAGGAAGCCAAGGGAATGTATGTAAGCAGGCGCCTCAGAGAGTATGGGGGCTCAGTTTGCCCCTAAGCTTCCTGACAGCTGTAGCCGGAAGGAGGGGGGAAGCAGAATTCCCAAGGTTCCATTTTCTGGAAAAAAGGAGGCACAGAGACATGTCTAAATGGACATTCGTCTTGGGCTGAAATTCCAGAAGAGTTGATCTTGTGGCCTGCTCGGCAAACATCCGGGACCAGAAAATCATCTGTGAATTCATGAGGCGCTAAAAGCCTTATTCACACACGTGATTCTGAGAGTTAGAAGGCAGAGGGGGAAGAAAACACATGAAATTCTATCCCAGAGGGGAACCTTGCTAGACTGCAATTTCCCACAGCAGTAAGGGGCATGGGAGGGGCCTAGGCCTTGTTTCTGTGTTTGTCTCTCTCCACAGCACACACCACACAGCCTCTGTGGGAGGAGACCCAGGCCCCTGGTCTACCAGGGGACATGACACTCCTCCGGAGACTGGGCCCAGGGATGGATGGCAAGTGAGCCAGGGCGAGGTTGTGGGTGAGGGTCAGACTTCCAGAGCCTGGGAGCTGTGGGGAGGGCTGGGTCTGTCAGCCTGGGCCTGCTGGAAGAGGCACAGCAGGAGGAGCTGGTTGTGGGATTTGGAGGGGATTATAGCATTGGGGCAAGTGGAAGGGTGCTGTAAACAGCAGGAGCAGCAAGTGGTGCAGGGTTTGCTTTTCCCCATGCTCAGATATTGCTCCTTTTGACATCCCCTTTCCTGGATGTCTGCCTGGTGAGCCCTCCATGCCACCCACCTCAACTCTCCCCACCCATACAGGTGAGGCTGACTCGCCCCCATCCACCAGGACTGAGAGGGGAGAGACCTGTGTCTGAACGCTGCCCAACGCTGCAAGACCAGCCTGCCTTCTCCAGCTCGGGCATCATGGCCCACTTTGTAGTCCAGCACAATGTAGTCATGGAGGGCATCACTGGAGACGTGCAGGTGAGGGGGCCGGGGGAATGGAAAGAGTATGGGCTCTGGAGTCAGACAGGTCTGGCCAGTAATCTGGTTTCTGCAAGTTGCTCATCTGTTTTTCCCTAGAGATCAGTGAGGACAAGTGAACACGGACAGAATGATGTATAGGGACACAAGACTTCACAGCATAGGAGACACATGTGCTTCCTCTAAGTGTTGGAGACCTGGAACCGTATAAATCGGATGAAACTCCAAATGAACACATTCCTTTTTTTTTAAGATTATATTTATTTGAGAGAGAGAGAGAGAGAGAGAGAGAGAGAATGAGCACAGGAGCAGGGGCGGGGGGTAAGGGTAGAGGGAGAAACAGAAGGAGAGGCGGAGGGAGAAGCAGACTCCCCACTGAGCAGGGAGCCCAACACAGGGCTCCATCCCAGGACCCTGGGATCATGACCTGAGCTGTAGGCAGATGCTTAACCTGCTGAGTCACACAGGCACCCCAAAATGAATCCATTCTTAATTGCATCAAGTTATAGCCCACTCTTAACCAGTCCTTTTGGAAAGTGAACCACTGGCCAGTAACTGGTCTCTCACACTCATGGGGGTCTCACACTTCCTGCAGCTCTGATACTCTCATGTTCCCTCGCACTTTCTTGCCATCTCTAAGTTTTAAAAATTCTTTTTGCCTCACCTGAGCCATCTGCCTAAACAGGGAGCCCTTAATTCTGAGCTCATATATTCGTGAAGAATATGCAGAGATCCTGTGCTCTGCCAGAGGGTTAGACCCTTGGCTTGACAACAACGATTGGCTAGCAGCCTGTGATGTCTGGTCCCAGCCTTCCTTTCCTGCCATACCTCTCACCACCTGCAGCACACAAACCACCCTCCAGCTGCCCCACAGCACACCACACCACACCACACCACACCACACCACACCACACCACACCTCACCACACCACACCACATGCCTTTCTTCAAAAACACCTGGATTTGCCGCTCATTTGTGTTTGAGCATTTGCTCATACTATCTGCTTGCCCTGGGAATGTCTTCTCCCTCCTTTCTCCACTGGTCCTCGTCCTTGAAGACCTTGCTCGAACGCCACGTCTCTGTTGACCCCAGCCCACTGACAATTCCTCCGTCTGCTCTGGGCTAATATAGTGCTTTGGCATCACCTCTCCCCATGCACATATTTACTCATTCATTCATACGTTGGATACATCACCACCAAACTAGAGCTACTCTAGCCCAGTCCTGTCCTCATTGACTCTGGGAACTCAGAAATGAGGTGGACACAACCTCTAGTCTTCCTCTGGAACATCCCAGTCCCTAAGCAGCTGGATGCATAGAGCTGTGGCAGTCATAAGAGGTTCAAATTGCTGCGCATAAATCTGTAATGGGTTATGCGCAGATACCACTGAGGAGGGTTCCAGGAAAGCCTTCCTAAAGGAGTTGGCCTTTAAATCAGCCTGGGAAAATATGAATAGACTCTACCTCTGCCTGGGTCGATAGTGTGAAGGGAATAGCACGCAGAGAGAGTGGGGGACGGTATGTGCAGAGGCACAGAGGTATGGTACAGCCTGTAGTGTAGGGGGAATAAAATAATTCTCCCTCTCAAAACAGGAGCTGAGGGTACCCTGCCAGTAGGTGGCAGGAGGGGCCTTAACCTGGTGTTCTATCATGTGGGTTGTGTTAATCGAGGTATTTGTCTGCTTCCTCGTTCTTTACCTTTTTGACCATTGCCTGGAACAGAAATATAATTAGAGCAGATGGAATTAGGCACTAAATAGCAAGGCAGATACTCCCATTTACTGTGTGCCCTGACTGCTGCATCCCCTACCAAGAACCCCATAATTGACCTCCCATTCCTGCTTGAGTATGCCCATCTTTCAGAGTCCAGCACATCCACCCCTTCATTCATTCAGTTGGGACTCTCTGGGTACCTAATCTGCTTCATGCCCACAGCTGGCTGATGCTGGGAACCCTGAAGTGAATCACACACAGATCCTATTCACTGTCTCTGGGTGAAACACACACAGAGAGAGACACAAGATGAGAAGTGCTCTTTCAATGACAACACAAGCTGGGATGGATGCCATCATGAGGGGAGAAGGTGGTCAGGGAGGGCTTCCTGGAAGAAGTGAAGACTGACCTGGGTTAAAGAATACCAAAAAAAGTGTACCAAGTTGGGAAAGAGGCTATGAAAAGGGAAAGACATTTTAGCCATCTGGGAGTTGCATGATACAGAGAACGAAGGCCAGAAATATCCAGGGGTGTTTAGGGAGCCTCAAGTAGGTTGGAGTTCCTGGAGCATTGATTTGAGGCACAAGAAATGGTAAGAGGTGAGACCGAGGGCTACGAGTGCTGCAGGGGCATGATAAGGAACATGGAATATGTCTTGAAGCTGACAAGGGAGCCATGAGAAGGAATGACATTATGGGGTGTGAGTTTAGAAAGACCCGACAGAGCAGCTGCTGCAAAAAGGCATGGATCAGAGGGGCCACGATAGAAGCAGCAGAACCAAAGAGAAAGAAGTCTTGAATTTGGGTTTTGTTGGTTTGGGATGGAGAAGAGGGGTGGGCCTGAGATATATCCAGCAGGAACTGGTGGCTGGCTGGATGTGGGGATTGAGGGGCACAGGAAGATTCAGGGGTGACACCCAGGTTTGTATCTGGAGTGACCATGTGGATGATAGCGTCTGTAAATGACAAAGGCACACAAGGGCAGGATGGGGGAAATGTACGAATTTATTGTTTGGGCAAAATACATTGGAGGCATCTTCAGACATCCAAGGGAATGTATCCAACAGTGATTAGGTATGCAGTTGTGGAGGGGGAAGAGTGGAGAGCATTGGACTGGAGAAAGAAGTATTGGGTCATCATGGAGATTCAGGGACTGAAAGTACCAGAGCTAGGGAAGTGACCCAGGGAGAATGCGTTGAGCCAGAAGAGCAGATTCAGGATGGCAATCACTAGGGCATGGCTTCCCAGTCCAGCAGCCATTGATCTCCTCAACCCTCAGGGTGTCCAGTCCCTCCAGCTGCCAGCAGTCTGCTCAGAGCTCTATATCCCCACCACTTCCCTCCATTGTGCTACACAAGCATAATCATCTTCTTTGCATGCCATGACTGAAAAAATATCAGGAAGCACTGTTTAAGGGACAGGGGGAGAAAATGGAGCTCAAGAAAGGGCTGAATCAAATGGGCCAGACAGCTGGTAGGAGAATAAGGAGAGTTTGCCATATCAGATTCCCAAGACAGAGGTTCTTCTTGGGACCAAAAGTGATCGCCAATTGTGAAATACACCAGGGAGATGCAATCCAATAAGAATCAAAATATACCCACTGAGTTGGGAAACCAACGAGTTATTGTTGCCTTTAGTGAGAGAAGAGTCAGTGTGTGGTGGGGGCTGAAGCCAGTCTGTGGTGTGGAGAGGAATAAACTGGAGGTGAGAAGACCACTGTAGGTGATGACTTCATTACCTTGGCATGCTGCAAGGAGGAGAGAAGATGGTCTGAGTTTTGTTGGGATTGGGATCAATGGGGATTGTCTTAGCGGATGGAATAAACACAGCACTTTCCACATCCCAAAGAAGACCCAGTAACATGTGTGGGGCAGGTTGGAGAGAAGGAGTCTGACTAGTGGAGGAGGTGCTGGAGGCTGGGAGTGCATGGGGTCCAGGACAGAGCTAAATTTTTTCCTTAACAGAGGAAGAGGTGTACGGGTGTGTGAACCCTGTGCAAGGGTGGGGTGGGCAGTCCAAGGGACATGGCCTGGTGCCCTTAATTTTCTTCATTAGGAAGGGAAGGAAACATTTCCTGAAAGTGAGGTGGCATGGCAGCTGAGGAGAGCGTGAGAGGTTGGTGACCTGAGTCATGCCTCTGGCTTATAGGATGTGAGGTGCGAAGCCACCAGGGAGCCTGGGACGATGAAGAGATAGGAATGTGATTTTTCCGGAAACTCTCACCTGCCCGGGTTATGGGAGGAATAGGAGGGCAGCTGGGCTCTGCCTTGGGCTTGGGCAGTTGCAGGATGGACGACCGAGGCCTTTGAGAACTGCTGTAGAGTGCCAAGAGAGAGTGGAGACAGAGCCCTCACATGCACTTGTGAATTAATTCAAAGGCTGGAGTGGAGGGAAAGAGTAAGATGTCCTCCCTTACCCTCCCTCCCCCCTGAGAGAGGAGGAGATAGTGTGTCCAGCCTTGTGAACAGAGAGCACCTTAATGACAGAGAGGAGAATAAAGCTGGCTGTCCCAAGGCAGAGCTTACTTCAGGCTACTGAGCAGCACAGACCCTCAGCAAGCCCATACTTCCCTAGGCTGAGCTGACACTGGTCCTGGGGGGCCCTCCCACCTCCCCCCTCCACTTCCCTCAGCTGTTCCAGCCCCCAGGCTCTGCAGAGGGG
Organism: Ursus americanus; assembly: GCF_024610735.1. NCBI lineage: Eukaryota > Metazoa > Chordata > Mammalia > Carnivora > Ursidae > Ursus > Ursus americanus. The sequence continues at coordinate 77,122,783 of NC_142164.1, forward strand.
AGATGGAGTGGGGGAAGGGGGTCAGCAGCCAATCACATCCCTGGCAGCCCAAGGCATCTGCACCTGGTCTAACCAATCCCTTCTGAACAAACAGCTCACTCAGCCCCTGCTCCCTCCTTCCCTGACTACTCTGCCCAGCAACAGCAGAAAGGAGGCTTGAGGAGGAGAGGGAGGCCCTGCAAACTCCCAGCCCCTGGCTGCAATGGAGCTGGGCTCCTGGCTCACTCTATAGAGGGAGGTTAAAACAATACTTACAGTTCCTGGAGCCCAGGCAATTGTCCCCAGGGGCCCTCAAGACTGTGCAAGTCAGCTCTCATGGACAGGAACTCACATATTACAGAGATCCTGATCCTTGGAGCCTTGGGCCACAAGCCAGTCTCATTTACTCCACGGCTCTGGGGCAGGCCCTGGGCTGACAGCCTGAACAGCAGAGACGCAGTTCTGGTGGAGGAGATGGACATTGAAACAAACAATCGCGCAGATGCCTATTTAACTAGAAACAGAGATAAGGCCTGGGAAGGAAAAAAGCAGGGTGTTATGTCAGAGAGTAAGACGGGACCTGGTCTAGACTGCCTTTCACCGTTCTTGTTGGTTTCACTTCTTTTTGTCCAGACTTATGAGCGCTATTTTATTCATTACTTTGTCCCCGGAGGCCTCTCACCTGTCAAGAGAAACGTGGTATTCGTTATTGATGTGAGCAGCTCTATGTTTGGCACCACCATGAAGCAGATAACGAGGACCCTGCAGACCTTTCATAGCTCTTGTTTTAGAAGGCTCAGAAAGCAGAGTGTGCGGGAACGGTGGTCCCTGGGACTAGAGACTCTACCTCCCATCACTCTTGGATCTTATAGGCCGAGGCTTACCTTAGTGTCCTGGTACCTTGCACCTCAGGATCCGTGTAGACCTGAAACCACAGAACGCTGAGAACATTGAAACATTGGACAATGGGGCTGTGATCATCAAGAGCCTTAACCACAACACTTCAGATCGCCAAGGGGCCCAGAGTCATAGAACCTTCAAGCTGGAGAATTCTGGTGTCATAAAACCTGAGTCAACAAATAAAAAGAAAACCATAGTCAATTTAGACTCTGAACCTTCCAGAGGCCACTGGTTTGTTTTGTCTTGTTTTGTTTATTTCACTTCAAAGCCAGAAAAATACAGTGCAGTGGCGTTGTAGTGCTTAGAAACCAGAGTCCTGGTCCATCTAGATTTAAACATGGTAGCCCTTCTACCAGAGCACCCTTAAGAAGGAATACTGGAGCCATAAGCCAAAGAGATTTTGAGTTTAGAGCCTGAATCCATAAAGTTCCGGAAGCAGTATTTTGAACTACAATACTCTGGGACTCTAGAATTATAAAGTTCAAGTGACCTGGAGCAGTACAGTCTACGTGCCTTGAAGTTCTGAACCACAGAGCCCACGGGACCTAGGGCTACTGACTTGTATTTTACCAGAGTGTAACCAAACTGGGGGAAGGGAAATATTGAGAGCCGTCTTTTGTAGTCTTAAATGCAAGGGAAAGGATGTACCCAACTCCAAACTTTTCTAACCTTCCCATCTCAACTAAGGTCAGGAAAAAGCTGGGGAGCACTTGTGGAGGTCATATTCCAGGGGCATAGGTGCCCTAAAAGACTGAGACCTGAGCATAGAACTATGAAACGCTTCTCCTTCCCCCACACAGTATCACCACATGCACTGCATTCCTGTATAACAACAGGAGATTACAGCTGATGGAACTGGAAGCCTAGACTCTTTAAGAAAGAATATCCCGAGAAACCCAAGACAACAGTGGAGTCAAAAACAAGGACCCTAAAAGAAATCTTTGCCTCTGACATATGCAACTGCAGCAACTAGCAAGCACAACCGAATTCCTGGCCAGATAAACATAAAATCTCCCACTAAAGGCCTATTTACTTCAGGTCTTTTTATGTGATATATCATGTCTGCTTTTGTCAAAAACTTACAAGCCATGCTAAAATGAAAAACAAACAAACAAATAAACAAACCACAGTCAGAAAAGATGAACCAACCATCAGAACAGACTGATACGGCAGAGAAATTATTAGACCTGGAATTTAAAATGGCCATGACTAATATGCTAAGGGCTCTAATGGGAAAAGTGGGTAACATGCAAGAACAGACAAGTAACACAAGCAGAGATGGATACCCTAAGAAAAGCAAAAGTAAATGCTAGAAAGATAAAACACTATAACAGGATTGACAAATGCCTTTGGTGTGGGCTCATTAGGAGACTGAACATGGACAAAGAACAAGTCAATAAGCTTGAGGACATGTTAATACAAACTTCCCAAACTGAAAAGCAACGAGAAAAAAGAACGTAAAACAAAATAAGACAAAAGAGAATATCCAAAAACTGTGTACAATTACAGAAGTCTAACATATGTGTAATGGGAACACCAGAAGGAGAAGAAAGAACGTAACAGAAGAAATATTTGAGGGGCGCCTGGGTGGTTCAGTCGTTAAGCGTCTGCCTTCGGCTCAGGGCGTGATCCCAGGTCCCTGGGATCGAGCCCTGCATCGGGCTCCATGCTCCGCTGGAAGCCTGCTTCTTCCTCTCCCACTTCCCCTGCTTGTGTTCCCTCTCTCGCTGGCTGTCTCTCTCTCTGTCAAATAAATAAATAAAATCTTTAAAAAATATTAAAAAAAGAGAAATATTTGAAGGAATACTGGGTACAGAATTTCCCAAATAAATGACAGCCACTAAACCACAGGTCTAGGAAACTCAGAGAACACCGTGCAGGATAATTACCAAAAAATCTACACATAGGCATATCTTATTCAAATTGAAGACAATAAAAGAGAACGTTCTAAAAAAAAGCCCATGGAAAATATCACTTTACTTATACAGGAACAAGAATAAGAATTACACTGGACTTCTCTTGAGAAACCATGCAACAAAACACGAGTGAACTGAAATATTTAACGTGTTGAAGAAAACAAAACAAAAAACTACCAGCCTAGAATTCTGTATACAGCAAAATTGTCTTTCCAACGTGAAAGAGATAGAGAGACTTTATTAGCCAAACAAAAATTGAGGGAATTGTTGCCAGTAGGCCTGCCTTGCACAGGTAAATGTTAAAAGAAGTTCTTCAGAGAGAAGGGAAATGGTGTAGTTCAGATACTTGGGTCTACATAAAGAAAGGAAGAGTGTTAGAGAAGGAATAGATTAAGGTAAAAATAAACTCTTTTCTTTTGTAATTAATTGATCTAACAAAAACAGTTTGTTCAAAATAATAACAGAAATAATATGTTCAGTGACTACAGCTTATTGATAAGTGAAATTAATGACAGCAATGTTATATAAGAGACAGGCGGGATGAATTGGGAATATTCTGTCATGAGGTACTTCTACTACACATGAAGCTGTACAGTGTTTTTTGAGAGTGGACTTGGATTAGTTGTAAAAGCATATTGCGCACTTTAGGGTAACTGCTAAGAAAAGAAAATTAAAACTATAATGGTTATGCTAAAAGACAAGAGAAAATGGGATCATATGAAACACTCAATTAAAACCACAGAAGACAGAAAAAGAGTAGAAGACCGAAAAAAAAAAGAAGAAGGAAGGAAGGAAGGAAGGAAGGAAGGAAGGAAGGAAGGAAGGAAAAAAAAAAAAGAGCAGGAAATAGAAAATGGTTAAAAACATGGCAAATACTTTTTTAAAGATTTTACTTATTTATTTGACAGAGAGAGACACAGCCAGCGAGAGAGGGAACACAAGCAGAGGGAGTGGGAGAGGAAGAAGCAGGCTCTCGGCAGGGCAGGGAGCCCGATGCAGGGCTTGATCCCAGAACTCCGGGATCATGCCCTGAGCCGAAGGCTTAAAGACTGAGCCACCCAGGCACTCCAAAAGATGGCAAATATTAATCTATCTGTAACAGTAATCGCTTTAACCATGAATGGTCTAAATACACCTGTTAAAAGACAAAGACTATCAGTGTTGATGAAAACAAAACAGACCCTAAACAAACAAACAAACAAACAAACAAACAAACAAGACAGACCCAACTATGTGCTGTCTACAAGAAACCCATTTTAAATGTAAAGACACAGATAGATTAAAAGTAATGATATGGAAAAAAAAAGATACACCATGCTGAACACTAATCATAAAAAAGCTGGAGCAACTATATTAATTTCAGACAAAGTAGACTTTAGAGCAAGTAAATTACACAGGGGTAAAGAGATGCATTGTATAAAGGAACAAAAAGTAAATTTCCCTGACAGATAACACACTGCTCTATCTCTTGGTAAATATGGCATCATCTGCATGGAGGATCTGATTCACAAGATCTATACTACTGTAAAGTGTTTCAAAGAAGCAAAAAACTTCCAGTGGCCCTTCAAATTACCTTCTCCATGAGGTGGAATGAAGAAAAAGATCACTCATTTTGTGGAAGGTGCAGATGCTGGCAATAAGGAAGACCAGATCAACAGCTTATTAGAAGGATATACTAAGGTATCTACCCACCATCATTATTTCAGCAAATTGGCCAGTTAATAAACAATGACTGCTTTCAGACTGAAAAATGAATCTTATATAACTATAATTATAGAATGACTCTCCAAGAAGACATGACAATCCTTAATGTGTAATGCACCTAACAATAGAACGTCAAAAGACATGAGGCAAAAACTGATAGAACTGCAAGGAGAAATAGATGAAACCACTGTTAATAATTAGAGATTTTAGCTCCCTTCTATCACAAATGGACAGATCCAGGAGGCACAAAACCAGTAAGGACATAGTTTAACTGAACAGCACCGTCAATCAATTGGATCTAATTGACATCTACACAACACTTCATCCAACAACATCACAATACACATCCATCTCAAGCTCACATGGAACTTTAGACCAAGTGGAATTAAACTGGAAATCAATAACAGAAAGATAGCTGGAAAATCTCAATAGATTAAACAATATACTTCTAAAAACATAATCTGTCTCTGGTTAATGGGAGATTCTCATGAAGGGCCATCATGCTCTACTTTGCAATCCTCTGAATGAAAACAAGAATGAATGGTTAAATCCTTAAAACCATACAACACTTCGGCCTTAGTACCTTGTACAGAAATAACCTTTCAGTCTTGAGCAAAACTTCAGCTCCCTATTCCAGTATGTGTGACCTTTACCCTGAGCTCATCCTATGGCAGGAAAAATTTTCTCTGATCCACTTAAAAGCATTCAAGGCATCTTCTATCAGTTTAAGGTGTAGAGAAAGGTGGGCCACAAGTGGTATTTCCCGTGGTTTCTGAAATCTATGACAATATAAAAATGCGAAGGCGTAATGTTTAACACCTCCAAAATATGGATCTGAGTCCCTGGTTCATCAGTGACTAGCTGTGTGACCTTGAGCAAGTCACTCCACCTCTCTGAGCCTCAGTGTTGTCACTGATAAAATGGGTATAATATTAGTACCTTTTTCATTGTGTTGCTATGACAATTAAATGAACTGGTGCATCGAAGTATTTAGCACAGTGCCTGGAACATAACAAGTGCCCTAGAAGTGGTACCTAATACTAGAACCTACATTCCCTATTCCCTGAACCTCCTATGTGCCTAGCCCTATGCTAGGTATTGTCATGGAGAGGGGAGCCAATGGGAAGAAGCATTCCAAAACCTGTTCTCTGAGGGCTCAATATCTGTGTGGAAAATGAAAATATTCTAGTATGACAGTCAGCAAACCATCTGGGACAGGGAATATCTGGGTACAAGGGTCATGGGTCAGAGTAAGCAATCTAGCAAGGGCTGCCCAGTGAAGGAGCAGTGAAGATATGAATAAGTAAAAGGGAGGTCTGTTATCTAAAGGGCACGACAAGAGGAAAGCTGTGGAGAAAAACAAAACAAAACAGAACAAAAAAAATGGAATCTGGGTTGTCTGGGGGGCTGATGAGAAGATCAGTCTGGAAGAAATGGAACGTGAGGTAAAAGAACAGATTACATAGGACAGAACCAAGGCATGCAAAGTCACTGAAAGGAAGTTACAAAGACCTAAAACCATAAAGCTCTTAAGCTTTAGGGTCCTGGAATCTCTGAATCCTGGGTCATGGGGTCCAGGAACCACAGGACACACAGGATCCTAGCACCCTGAAAGTACAGAGCTTGAACCTTCTAGACTACCACTGTCTAATAGAACTATCTTGATGATGGAAATGTTCTAAAGTTCTGGGGTGTCCCATACAGTAGCCACTGCTCTGCAATAACTCTCATGTGGTTACTGGACACTTGAAATGTGGCTCCTGCAAGTAAAGAAAGAGAATTTAACATTTTTTTTCCTTTAATTTTAACTGACTTACATTTAAATAGCTACATGTGGCTAGCAGTTACTGTTGGACAGTGTAATTCTAGGCTTAGATCCAAGGGCCTATAGCATTTTGACCTGAGAATTCTAGACTTACAGAGTGCTGGAGTCAGAAAGTCTTAAAACCACACAACGCTTAGGCCTTAGTACCTTGTAGAGAAATAACCTTTCGGTCTTGAGCAAGATCTCCAGCCTTGGTCCATCTCCTTCACTTCATCCATATCCCACAGACTACAATGGCCACGAATGTGATCCTTGGTGACCTGCGGGTCAAGGACCACTTCAACATCATCACCTTTTCTTCTCGGTTAGTGTCTAGGAAGCTGGAGGCTCCATCCAGGCTACCACCCAGAATACCTATAGCACCAAGGATTACCTGGGTCACATGGAAGCTGATGGTTGTTAAGTGTTAGACCTACCCACTCAAATGGATGGGCTGTGGTAATGTGGGGAATTCCTTCTATTTTTTATTTATTTTTTCTATTTCAGGTAGGCTCCAGGCCCAATATGGGGCTCAAACGCACGACCCTGAGATTAAGAGTCATGTGCTCAACCACCTGAGCCAGCCAGGTGCCCCAGATGTGGGGAACTCTTGAAATGCTCCCTTCATTCCTCCACCCACCTCACCTCTCACAATACCTGAAATGTCACTATTATATTTTATGCAAATATGTCCCTTCATCCTTCTGTGTCCCTCTTCCCAGTAGAAAGAACATAGCACTACGTATGTTAGGGCACATTCTTCTTTGGCCCTGAGTTTCTTCCTCTTTAAAGCACATACTCAGAAGAATTTGCCACAACTTTTTAAAATCTGTAATCCACATATTTATTTCCAAGCATTTGGTCAAGCCGCTGCCCTGATTCTGGCTTTTGATCAATCGTCTCTCAGGAGAGTACCAAAGTCGCCCCCACCCACCACCTCCTGTCAACTCAGCCCTTTCTTCCCCTGTAGCATGGAGGTGGGGTTGCTATCGTTGGGGAGCTGCCTGTCTGACTAGAGAATTAGATATCCCTCCAGGAAACAGGCAAATCATAGTCTGAGACAGGGAGTGGTAAAAGCCAAGGACGTGTGGGCCCCACTGTCAGATCTCAGGGAGCCTGTGTGGGGGTGGGGGAGTTGGGGAAGATAAGCAGCAGAAACAATCTGAGCAAAGATGAGGAGAAATGACTGAGCCTGAGAGGTTGGTGAGCTGCCCAGTGTGTCCGCAATGGGGATAGAAATAACTAGAAAAGATGGTCTCACAGTCTGCTTCCCAATTAGGGACTGGCATCAATGGGGATCCGCTAAACCATAGCAGTGCTGAACTATAGCAATCAGGAGACTGGGCGGGGCCTCAGTGTGGGGAGGAGCCCTCTCATCATCTTCCTGGCAGATGGGGAGCCCACAGCCAGTGTGATGACCTCCAGGGTGATCCTCTCTAACATCTGTCAGGCGCTGGGCAACAGGGTGTCCCTTTTCAGTTTGGCCTTTGGGGATGACACTGACTTCCCATTGCTGTGTCACCTGCCCCTGGAGAACCGGGGAGCAGCCCGGTGCATGTACGAGGGCACTGATGCAGCCCTACCGCTGGAGGGCTTCTATGAGGAGATCTCCATGCCTCTGCTGGCAGATATGCATCTGGACTACCTGGGTGGCTTGATCGGGGCCTCCCCTTGGGCCTTTTCCCCCAGTTATTTTGACAGCTCAGAGCTGGTGGTGGCAGGACAGATGCAGGCAGGCAGGCAGGCAGGCAAGCAGGAACTGGGCATCCACCTGGCAGCCCATGGCCCCAAGGGTCAGCTTCTTGTGGCCTGCCACAGTGAGGTGGCCACCAACAGCAGCCAGAAGAACTTTGGTGTCTCAGGGGAACCAGCCTACAATGTAGCCCACTTCACCTGCTACCTCTGGGCCTACATCACCATTGGAGAGTTGCTGAGGGATGCTTCCAGGCCCGTGACACCACCACTCGCCACCTGCTGGCCGCCAAAGTCCTCAACCTGTCCCTTGAGTACAACTTTGTCCCCACCTCTGACTTCACTGGTCATGGTGCAGCCCAAGGAGGCGAGTGGGAAGGCCAGGGTACAGACTTCCACTGCAGCTGGACCAGGCACCATTATATACCCTCATCCACCAGCAGGCAAGGCCTAGGGACAGGCACGGCCTAGGGACAGGCACAGACCAGTCAGCCTTGGTACCCCAGGTCTCTCCCAAATCAAGGCTTGTGAAACCAAGGTCTTACTTATCCTCAAAGACTCCTGCCTCTACAGGAATTATGCCCAGTTCCAAGGAGTTGGAGCCACTGGGTCAGAGCACTAAGCATCCTATTCACCCCAGCACACCAAAAGCCCCCAAATCCAGCACAGCAAGATTCTGGCACTTTGGTTCAGCCAACTCTCAGAATAAAAACTGCTGCCTTTGTGCCCTCCAACTCTGGTGCCCTATTGCTTCTGAAGCCCAGCGCACCATCACACCAGAATCCTGGTACCCTATTACCCATGAATTCCAAGACACAAGTCCCACCTCTGAATCCTGGCACCCTATCCCAGCCCAAAGCTGGCATTATGAAACATGTCATTCCACTGCCCTCCAAACCTGGTGCTCCATCACAACCCAAACCGGACACCCTATCACACTCCCAACCTGGGGTACTCACATCACAGTCACCCAAAAGCCAGCCAGAGCCCAAGCCTGGTGTCTCCACGCTTCAGATCCTCAAATACCTACCACACACTAGACCAAAGGTTCCTGCTCCCAAGACCCCAAACAATCGGTCACACCCTAAACCCAGCATCCTCTTACCTAAGACCCCTAATATCCCATCACCTCTTAAATCTAGTATCCCACCTCCCCCAAATTACCCAAGCTTATAATTTTCCAAACCTAGGACCCCAATCCCCGATAAACCCAAAACCTCGTTATTCCCCAGACCTGCCTGACCTGTGCCCCCACTTCCTCAGGATCCAAGCACATTCACAAGCACAACCTCAGGTCCCGCAAGTCCCAGCAGTATCATGATCACCTCTGTCCTTGGAGAACCCCTCCCTATTCCCTTTGACCCCGCCCTGCCCTCTCTGCTGCCCCGAGAAAGCTCTGGCATCAGCATGACCTGCTGCTGGAGCCCCAAAGCACCAGGCAAATTCTGGGAACATCTGTGTCAGAAGTCCCAACAATGAGCCTACCGAGCAGCTCCAGGCCTGTGCCAGAGGGCAGCCACCCAGACCCACCAGTCTTGCTGCCTTCTAGCACCCTCCCTGAGGCAGTCAGTCTGCTCCGTCTCCCTGAGGAGCTAGAGTCGCTGTCCGAATCAATGATGGCATCCATGATTGTGGAGTCCTTGAACTCACCGGCTTTCTATACCTTCCTCACTCCTGATGAAGATGGTGAGTGCCAGGGGCAATAGGTCAAACTATGAGGAGTAGGTGTGAATAGAGAGCGCCAGGAACTGGGAGCGTACAAGGCTTCTGCAGATTCTAGTGATGACAGTTGCCTGCTTGCTTGCTTTGAGACTTTGAATCAGCTATTTAACCCCTCTGGGCCTCAGTACATAAGCACAGAATTAGAGGCCCTGAGAGAGGAGGGATGTTAAGACTGGGAAGACCAAACAAAACAAACTGGTCAAGCTGTGGTTTTGACTTTTGCTTTGTTGGACGAGAGAATTGCTCACGTTTCCCAAGCAGGGTAGGGATACAGGGTTCTAAATGGAAGCATCACCAGGTAAGACACGTCTGATCTGTTCTTTTGTGCTCTGTAAATAGCCCTGCTTAAGAAGAGGGATATACAAATTGGAAAAGATAATAATTATTATCTTTAAATTTCCCAAAGACTGTGAAGTAATAACAGTTAACATTTTTCAGTCCTTCCTATGTGCAGGTACTCGTCTACATATTGTACCCTCAGTCCCTCATTTAATACACACACACACACACACACACACACACACACACACACACACACACCCTGTTAATATCTGCATTTTACTCGTGGGGAAACTGAAGTACAGAGAAGTGAAGTAACTTATTCCATGTCACACAACTAGTAAGAGATTTGGACGTACATAATTTGGTCCCAGACTGAATGGGCTCCACCACTCCATTGTTCTGTCTTCCTAAGAAGAGTGACGTTTCCTGGGAGACCTTATAGGGCAAGATTAGAACCAGCTGGTGGTGGCAGTAAGTCACAGGGATACAAATTTGGGCATGAGATGCTTGACATGCCCCTCTCCTTCACCACCGGCCAATATCCCATTCATGTTCAATTCTTGGCAATGTTAGCTCTGACATATTTGCCAAATGCACCCACTTCTTACCACCCCAACTGTCACTATCTTAGGGCAGACTACCATCGTGTCTACCCTAGAAAACTGTTCCAGCCTCCTCACTGGTCTCCCTGCTTCCTCTCTTGGGAGATTTTCTTTGCCATTCTTCCCCAGCAGCAAAAGGATCATTTAAAAACAAAGATTACTTCATGTCCTTTTCTTACTTAACCCCGCTCAAGGGTTTCCCATCACACCTCGAATGAAGCCCTAAGTTCTCTTTATAGCCTACAAGGCCCTGTGTGATCCGCCCTCTATCCCATACCTCTCTGACCTCACTTTCTCCCACTCACTCTCTAAACTCTAGCCCCCCGCCCCAGCCTCCTCTCCATTCACTAATGGGCCCAGCCTCACTCGACGCCATCTCCACTCAGGGACTTCTCTCAAGCGGTTCGCTCTATTTGATAATCGCTCTGACCTGCCCTGACCTGCCCCCTGTCTACCATCCCCATCTCTTGCATTGCCACTCAAATTCCAGATCACACCTTAGATCTCAGCTCAGATGTCCTTCCCACCCTCCCCCCAACCGCCCCAGACTTCATCAAATATCTATAATTCCCTTGGTCACCTTATTATTTTTTCTGGGGCTCCTGGCTGGTTCAGTCAGTAGAGCATGTGACACTTGATCTCGGGGTTGTGAGTTTGAGCCCCACATTGGGATGTAGAGATTACTTTAAAAAATACTGGATGTTGTACGTAAGTGATGAATCACTGAATTCTATTCCTGAGTCCAATATTGTACTGCATGTTAACTAACTAGAATTTAAATAAAAATTCTAAAAGAAAAAGAAATTGTTTGAACTACTGAAAAAAATCTTAAAAAGAGAGACAGAGAAAGAGAGAGAGAGAGAGAGATGCACAAAGACCCAGACACAGAAGCAGAGGAGTCAAGACACACAGTGACACATAGAGACACAGGGACACAGAGGTAACCGGGGAGACATAGGTCAACACCACAGTCCAAGACACCAACAACTAAGAAGTAAAGACACAGAGACATGCTGACATGATGACTTACAGACACGGGATAGGGGATGAGAGGAGAAAACAGAGACACAGGACCACAGATCTACAAAAGCATAGAAACAGAGATGTTACACACACCAAGACTTGGTGACAGAGACCCAAGGACATGGACACATTCAGAGGAGCACACTAAGAGTGAAACCACAGAAACTAAGGATATACTGTAAGGTGACTAACATAACATAATAAAAAATTATTATAAAAAAAATGAAAGAAACCCGAGCACAAACTTATATATTCAGAGATCCAGCGGCAAAAATGTGGGGATGCAGACACCCAACTGTGACAAACACCAGCTAAGACATAGGGGTTAGGCTAGGTGACAGAGAGACATAAAGACAGGCAAGCTGGAGGCCCAGGTATAACGGAGACACTGTGACATAGGGACACAGGAATTTAGAAAGAGAGAGAGAGAGAGATCCTAGAATAAGTAGACATGGGGATGTGAACCCACAAACACAGCCACATGGATACAAGCTAGAAATGGGAACAGATACACAGGAACATGTCTGGGAGGATCAAGATAGGAACAAAGAAACCTAGACACATAGAAACAGACACACAGAACATAAACAAATGGGCAGAGACACAGTAACAAGGAAATCTATCCAGAGAGGCAGGGAGGCAAAGACACAGAATAAAGATAAACCTGGGGATACCCAGAAATAGCAACACACAAATAGGCAACCAAGGCCACAAATGAAGAGATGGGGACAGTGAATCAGGCACAGGGTCACAGAGAGTGGCTCAAAAATAAGAAGACATGGGTAGGAGAAAACAAAGATGGTAGCAGAGTAGGAGAATGCTATGCTCACATTGTCACACAACCACAACTGGATAATTATCAAATCATCCTGAACACCCCAGAAATAGACCTAAAGACTAACAGAACAAACTCCACAACTAAAGGCAGAAAAGAGGCCACATCGAGAAAGGTAGGAAGTGGGGAGACATGGACTAGGGGAGAAAAGGATCTTGGGTGCTGCAGGGAAGAGGGAGCTGTGGTCACGGAGGAAGGCAAGAGAGAGAGGAGCACGCGGAGGAATGCTCAAAGAGAATGTATCCCCCAAAGCCATTGGCTTGGAAAACAAGAGTGGCTGAATTTCATGAGTTCTTGCACCCAAGGGGGCTTAAAGGCTGGAGTTTTAAAGATCAGTGGGCTTGGCTGGAATAGACTTGGAGGGCACTGCGCTGCTCCTGGAGAGAAGGCAGGCAAAGGACCTGAAGGCAGACAGTGTGGAAACAGCAATCTGACAAACACCTGGGACACACAGTGGGAGCGTTTATTTGTTTTTCTCGTAGTGTGTCCCTGAGAGCCAGTATTCATGGAGATGCTGCTCCGGGGACAAAGAAGCTAGCTGGTGCTATTTCCCTCCCCTGACCCACAGCATAAACACAGAGCCACCTACAGAAGCAACACCACGCCCACACTGGCTGCCTAACCAAGCCCCACACCCCTGCGCTCTGGAGGGACTGCCCTTCTCAGTCAAGCTTGCTCCAGTCCCAGCGCAGACGGCCCCTTCCCAGAAGACCAAGAGAAACCCTTGCGCACACCACATCTCCCAACCAGAGAGTTCTGCAGGGCTTCAGTTCCAGCAGAGGTAGTATCGGGTCTCATCTAACAAGCTGACTAGAGCACACTTACTTAAAACTCACCACATTCTGGCAAAGGACCAAACACTGCCCACTGCAGGCAAAGAGAGCCCCTGCAGACAACTACCCTGAAGGATAGAGCAGCCAAAACACTCCAGCAGAGTGCACACAACACACACCAGAGACACTCCCTGAAGCGGCAGGCCCTGGACACTACATGACCTCTTCTTTTTAAAGCCATCACTCTCATGAGCAGGAAACATAACTGGATATTCTCACACACAGACAAAGGCAGAGACCTAGACAACATGTCAAATGGAGGAATTCATCCCAAGTGAAAGAACAAAATAAGGTCATGGCCAGAGATCTAAGCAAAACAGATATAAGTAATATACCTGATCCAAAATTTAAAGCAACAATCATAAGGATACTAGCCGGGCTTGAGAAAAGCTTGGAAGACATCAGGGAGACACACCAATCAGACCAAAATGAAAAATGCAATAACTAAGATTCAAAACTGACCAGATGTAATGACCACAATGATGGAAGAAGCAGAAGAATGAATAAGTGATAGAGAAGCTAGAACTATGGAAAATAATAAAGCTGAACAAAAGAGAGAAAGAAAAATTTTGTTTCACAGCAGTAGACTGAGGGAAGGCCGTGACTCCATCAAACGTAATAACATTCCTATCATAGAAGTCCCAGAGGAAGAAGAATAAGAGAGAAAAGGGGACAGAAGGTTTATTTGAGGAAATAATAGCTGAAAACTTCCCAAACCTGGGGAAGGAAACAGACAGAAAAAACAGACAGAAGAATCCCCTCCAGTTCTGGGACGCACAGAGAACTCCCAACAAAATCAACAAAAACAAGCCAACACCAAGACAATATTGTAGTGAAACTTGCAAAATAGAGTGATAAAGAAAAAAAATCCGAAAAGCAGCGATACAAAGGAAATCCCTAACCTACAAGGGAAGACCCATACAGCTAGCAGTAGCGCTCTCCACAGAAACTTGACAAGCCAGGAGGGAGTGGCATGATATATTCAACATGCTGAAAGGGAAAAATCTTCAGCCAAGAATTCTCTATCTAGCAAGGCTATCATTCAGAATAGAAGGAGGGATAAGAGTTTCCCAGACAAACAAAAACTAAAGGAGATGGTGACCATTAAAGCAGAAACATTAAAGGGGACACTTTGAGTGGGAAGGGAAGACCAAAAGTGACAAAGACAAGAAAGAAACCGAGAAAATGTCCAGAAACAATGACAAAACAAGCAATAAAAAGGCACCAAGGCATTCATATATATGAATAATTAGTCTGAATGTAAATGGACAAAACGCTCCAATCAAAGGACATAGGGTGTCAGAATGGGTAAAACTCCAAGACCCATCTATGTGCTGCCTACATGAGACTCACTGTAGACCTAAAGACACCTTCAGATTCAAAGTGAGGGGATGGAGCAAGATTTATCATGCAAGTGGACATCCAAAGAAAGCCAGAGTAGCAATACTTACATCAGACAAACTACATTTTAAACCAAAGACTGTAAGAAGAGATGAAGAAGGGCGCTATGTCATAGTAAAGGGGACTATCCACCAAGACGATCTAACAATTGTAAATATTTATGCCCCCAACTTGGGAGTGCCCAAATATATAAAACAACTAATAACAAAGATAAAGGAACTCATTGATAATAGCACAATAATGGTAGGGGACTTTAACACCCCTGCACTTACAACAATGGACAGATCATCTAAGCAGAAGATCAACAAGGAAAGAATGGCTTTGAATGACACCTTGGACCAGATGGACTTAACAGCTATATTCAGGACATTTCATCCCAAACAGCAGAATACACGGTCTTTTGGAGTGCACATGGAATATTCTCCAAAATAGTTCACATCTTGGATCACAAATCCGGCCTCAACAAGTACAAAAAGATCAAGATCATACCATGCATCTTTTCTGACCATGACAGTATGAAACTTGAAGTCAACCAGAAAAAAACATTTGGAAAGACCACAAATAGGTGGAGGTTAAACAGCATGCTCCTAGCCAGTGAATGGGCCAACCAGGAAATTAAAGATGAAATTTTAAAACTACATGGAAACAAATGAAAATGAAAACATGACAGTTCAAAACCTTTGGGATGCAGCAAAAGCAGTCATAAGAGGGAAGCATATACCAATACAGGCCTACCTTAAAAAGCAAGAAAAATCTCAAATAAACAACCTAACCTTACACCAAAAGGAGCTGGAACAAGAACAACAAACAAGCCTAAAGCCAGCAGAAGAAAGGAGATAATGAAGATTAGAGCAGAAGTAAGTGACATAGAAACTAAAACTACAACAACAGCAACAACAACAACAACAACAACACCATCACAACGACAACAAAAACACAATAAAATGGATCAATGAAACCAGGAGATGGTTCTTTGAAAAAAATTAATAAAATTGGTAAATCCCTATCTAGACTTATAAAAAAGAAATGAGAAAGGACCCAAATAAATATAATCACAAATGAGAGAGGAGAAATGACAACCAACACCACAGAAATACAAGCAAGTATAAGAGGATATTATGAAAAATAATATGACAATGACCTGGAGAACCTGGAAGAAATGGATAAATTCCTAGAAACATATACACTACCAAAACTGTAACTGAAAGAAATAGAAAACTCAAACAGGCCAATAACCAGCAAAGAAACTGAATCAGTAATAAAAAATCTCCCAAAAAACAAATGTCCAGGACCAGAGAGCTTCATAGAGGAGTTCTACCAAACATGAAAAGAAGACTTAATACCTATTCTTCTTCAACTATTCCAAAAAACAGAAATGGAAGAAAACCCTCCAAATCCATTCTATGAGGTCAGCATTACCCTGATTCCAAAACCAGACAACGACTGTAGCAGGGGAAAAAGAGAGAGAGAGAGAGAGAGAGAGAGAACTACAGGCCAATATCCCTGATGAACACGGATGTAAAAATTCTCAAGAAAATATTAGCAAATTCAATCCCACAGTACATTAAAAGAATCATTCCCTGGGATCAAGTGGGATTTATTCCTGGGATGCAAGGGTCATTCAATATTTGCAAATCAATCAATGTGATACACCACATTAATAAAGGAAAGGATAAGAACCATATGGTCCTCTCAATAGATGCAGAAAAAGCATCTGATAAAGTAGAACATTCATTCATGATAAAAGCCATCAACTGAGTAGAGGGAACATACCTGAACTTAGCAAAGATCATATATGAAAAACCCACAGCTAATATCATCCTCGATGGGCAAAAACTGAGAGCTTTTCTTCTTCAGTCAGGAACAAGACAGGGATGTCCACTCTCATCACTGTGATTTAACACAGTATTGGATGTCCTAGCCACAGAAATCAGACAACAAAAGGAAATAAAAGACATCCAAATCCTTAAGGAAGAAATAAAACTTTTGATATTTGCAAAAGACATGATACTCTATATCGAAAACCCAAAAGACTCCCCCCAACCATTGCTCAAACTGATGTACGAATTCAGTAAAGTCACAGGACACAAAAATCAATATACGGAAATCTGTTGCATTTCTATACGCCAATAATGAAGCAGCAGAGAGAGAAGTCAAGGAATCGTCCCCATTTACAACTGCACCCAAAAGCATAAGATACCTAGGAATAAGCCTAACGGAACAGGTGAAAGACCTGCCCTCTGAAAACTATAAAGCACTGATGACAGCAATTGAAGAGGATACAAAGGAATGGAAAGACTTTCCATGCTCATGGATTGGAAGAACACATATCGTTAAAATGCCTATACTACCCAAAGCAACCTACACATTCAAGGCAATCCCTCTCAAAATACCAACAGCATTTTTCACAGGGCTAGAACAAACAGTCCTAAACCTTGTGTGGAACCACAAAAGACCCCAAAGAGCCAAAGCAATCTTGAAAAAGAAAAGCAAAACTGGAGGCATCACAATTGTGGACTTCAAGTTATATTACAGAACTGTAGTGATCAAGAAACTATGGTACCAGCACAAAAACAGACACATAGATCAATGGAACTGAATAAAAACCCAGAAATGGACCCACAACTATATGGTCAACCAATCTTCAGCAATGCAGGAAAGAATATCCAGTGGGAAAAAGACAGTCTCTTCAACAAATGGTGTTGGGACAACTGGACAGCAACAGGCAAAAGAATGAAACTGGAGCACTTTCTTACACTATACACAAAATGGACGAAAGACCTAAATGTGAGACAGGAATCCATCAAAATCCTACAGGAGAACACAGGCAGTAACCTCCTTGACATTGGCCATAGCACCATCTTACTAGATATGTCTCCGGAGGCAAGGGAAACAAAAACACAAATAAACTATTGGGACTTCATCAAGATAAAACACTTCTGCACAGCGAAGGAAACAACAAAACTTCAGAATGGGAGAAGATATTTGCAAATGGCATATCTGATAAAGGGTTAGTATCTAAAATCTATGAAGAACTTATAAATCTCCACACCCAAAAAGCAAATGATCCGCTTAAAAAAAAATAGGCAGAAGACCTGAATAGACATTTTTCCAAAGAAGACATCCAGATGGCTAACAGACACATGAAAAGATGCTCAACATCACTCATCATCAGGGAAATGCAAATGAAAACCACAATGAGCTACTACCTCACACCTGTCAGAATGGCTAAAATCAAGAATACAGGAAACAGCAGGTGTTGGCGAGGATGTGGAGAAAGGGCAACCCTCTTACACTGTCAGTGGGAATGCTGACCGGTGCAGCCACTCCGGAAAACAGTATGGATTTTCCTCAAAAAGTTAAAAGGGCAACTGCCCTACAATCTGTCAAGTGCACTACTAGGTATTTACCCAAGGTATCCAAAAATACTAATTTGAATGGATATAGGCACCCCGATGTTTATAGCAGCATTATTTACAATAGCCAACTTATGGAAACAGCCCAAGTGCCCATCGACTGATGAGTAGATAAAGAAGATGTGGTATATATAGGCTGGTGATGGGTATTAAGGAGGGCACGTATTGGATGGTGCACTGGGTGTTATACGCAAGTAATGAATCATGGAACTTTACATCAAAAACTAGGGATGTACTGTACAGTGACTAACATAATATAATAAAAAATTATTATAATAAAAAAAAGATGTGGTATATATACATATTGGAATATTACTCAGCCATAAAAGTGAAATCTTGCCATTTGCAATGACATGGATGGAGCAACCGAGCATTATGCTAAGCGAAATGAGTCAGTCAGAGAAAGACAAATACCATATGATTTCATTCATGTGGAACTTAAGAAACAAAACAAAGGAACAAAAGGGAGAAAAAACAGAGAGAGAGGGAAACCAAGAAACAGACTCTTCACTATAGAGTACAAACTGATGATTACCAGAAGGGGGAGGAGGATTATATAGGTGATGGGGATTAAGGAGTGCACTTGTTGTGATAAGCACCGGTGATGTATGGAAGTGTTGAATCACTATATCGTACACCTGAAAGTAACACACAGTATGTTAACAAACTGGAATTTAAATAAAAACTTTTTAAAAAAAGACATTGATCAGACACCAGGCACAAGCAGTGAGACAGGAACAAAGAGATGGTGAGTCAGATCAAAACAAAGCAGGGTCAGAGCAAGAAGGTAAGAGAATCAGATGCAGAGAAGCACCCTGGAAAATAGATGCATAAGAAGAAGAACACAGCTGTGGGGACCTAGAGAAAATGAGGCAGGGACTGAGAAACAGAGGTATTGAGTCACAGAACAACTTAAGACACTGTCACAGCAACATCAAGAAACAAATACAGAGACACTGGCCAAAACTGGGGAAAGTAAATGGGGAATTACAGTAAATACCAAATCACGGACGTGAAGAACAAAGTCCCAGAGATGCACAGACTCAGATACTCACCAACAAAAGGTACATGGAAGGAGGCATACGCAGATTCACGAGCACAGACACTGCAACACAGAGGCTCAGAGACACCCAGATATGGGAATGTAGAGACCCTGAGACACACTTCCAGTGGATCACAGTGGTTCAAGGATATGCAAGGACTTGAGGATGCACAGAGATAGAAACACAGAGACACTGGCACTAGAACAGAGAGGCTCATGGGCATCCAGATACAGAGATGCACAGACGCTAGTTCACAAGCTAAGGCTCAGGGACATGTAACAATTTAGGGACATACGGACTCAGGGAGGCACAATGACTCGAGGACACACAAAGACTCGGGAACGAGCAAAGATTCAAGGACATGTAAAGAATCAGGAATACCCAAAACTCAGTGATGCACAGAAGAAGGGATCCACGAACACTCAAACACACAAAATTGTTGGATTTCCAGACACTGAGACACAGAGATCTATGGGCACACAGAGACAGGAAGACACAGACACTAGATTGAAGAGGCTCTGGATATGCAGAAAATCAAGTACCTTCAAGGACAAGCATGCACAGACACTGAAACACAGTGATGAGGGACACACAGAGACAAGAACACAGAAGCCACAGAATACAGGCAGAGACTCAGGGACACTCAGAGATGGTGATATACAGACACTGATGCAGAGACTAATAGGATGTACAACACAGGGATGCATAAAGAATGGGACACAGAGACTCACAGACTTACAGGGGGTCAAGGACATCAGATACTAGACCACAATATACAATGGAAATCACAGACACCAGAGCACAGAGACCCTGGGATGCAGAAACCTTGGGAAACTGAAATATGCAGACATGGAAACACAGCAGGACACTTGCTCATATAAATAGTAAGATGCACACAGCCATTAAGAAACATGGGCAACCACTAACACACAGAGAGACACAGGTATACACACAAGCACACAGACACTAGAACACATATACAAACACACAGACACTAGATGTCAGAACACCCAGGGATGCTGACACTGCCACACAGGTGCTGGTACATACAGACACTGGGATACACAGAGGGACACATAGAACCTGAGATGGACACACACACACTGGGGTACACACACCTTTGAGACACAAGGAAACTGGGGTATGAAGACCAAAGCACACAAAAGCTGAAACTCAGAGACACACAGTAGCATGCCAATACTGGGACACACAGACAATAGGATACAGGCATTGAGGCACACAGACACAAGGACGGACAAAAAACACTGAGACACACAGACACTTTGACTCACAAATAGTGGAACAAGCAAACACTGGAATATACATACACTGAGGTACAGTGGCATTGGGACACACAGAAACTGGGACACACCCTGGGATATACAGTTATAGAGGCTTACGCAGGCAGTGGCACATACAGCCATGGGACTACACAGAACTGGGCCATGAAGACACTGGGTCAAACAGACACTGTGATACACAGACACTGGGCTACAGATACTGAGGTACACGGAAGCACTGAAAGTAATAGACACATGTAACATGCAAATGGTCAAGCTACACAAACTGGGACATATAGAAACTGAGGAGCACAGATACCGGAACATGCGCAGATACCAAGACACACAGACACTAGAACATACAGTCATTAGGACATGAACAGATACTGGGGACACCCAGACATTAGAGTACAGAGAAACTATGATCTGCAGACACTGGAAAAAACACACACACTGTGACACACAGTCATTTTGATACAGACACAGATGCACAGTCAGGGGTAGAAGCAGAAATTGGGATTTGTAGACATGGAGGTTCACAGACACTGGGATACATAAACACTGAGATACACAGAGATGTGGGGGGGGTATAACACTGGGACACAGCCCCTGAGACACATAGACATTTGAATGTAGAGACACTGAGGAATACCGTCACTGGGACATCCAAGCACAGGGAAACAGGATGCACAGACAGAGACAAATGACTGCTGAGACATACAGACACTGACACACATGACGTTGCAATGCGTAGGTAATGGAACACACAAACACTGGGGTTCTCAGAAACTGGGAGGTACAGACACCAAAAAACATATAGACCATGAGATATACAAACACTGGTTGCCAACACTTAAACCTACAAATTCTGGGACACAGAAACACTAGGACATACAGACACAGGGATATAGTCCCTGAGGCACACAGAAACACTGAAACTCAGACATACTACACCATGCTGACACAGGGACATAGTCATTGAAACATACAGACACTAAGATACGCTGACCCAAACACAGAGAAACAGGAGTACAGACACTAAAGCACACACAACACTGAAACACATAAGCACACTGCAACATGCTTACTTTGGAACACACAAACCCTGGAACATACAGGCCCTGACACAGACACTGGAACATACAGTCATTGGGACATGCACAGACAGGAAAACACATAGACACTGGAACTTACAGATGCGGGGATACAGACACTGGGACATACAGACACTCTTTTCACAGATATCGAGACACACAGATGCCCGTACAAAAACACTAGGGCACACAGAAACATTGAACTGAGGTACACAACCAACATTCTGGCATTGTGACACACAGACACTGGGGCACACAGACGCTGACGCACTCACTTACAGGCATAAAGAGAAATTGAAATACAAAAAACATTGTGGTACATAGACCCTAAGACGCATAGACCTTAAGACGCATAAACACTTGGATATACAGAAACTGGGTGAATGATGGAGCCGTTTCCTAAGATGGGGGAAGCTAGGAGAAGAAGTAATCATAGAGGAGAACATGGGCTGCAACCTCTTTGACATCGGCCACAGCAACTTTTTTCATGACACATCTCCAAAGGCAAGAGAAACAAAAGCAAAAATGAACTTGTGGGACTTCATCAAGATCAAAAGCTTCTGCACAGCCAAGGAAACAGTCAAAAAACTGAGAGGCAGCCCACGGAATGGGAGAAGATATTTGCGAATGACACTACAGATAAAAGACTGGTATCCAAGATCTACAAAGAACTTCTGAAACTCAATACACGAGAAACAAACAAATCATAAAATGGGCAAAAGATATGAACAGACACTTTTCCAATGAAGACATACAAATGACTAACAGACACATGAAAAAATGTTCAACATCATTAGCCATCAGGGAGATTCAAGTCAAAACCACATTGAGATACCACTTTACGTCAGTTAGAATGGCAAAAATTGACAAGGCAGGAAACAACGAATGTTGGAGAGGGTGTGGAGAAAGGGGATCCCTCTTACACTGTTGGTGGGAATGCAAGTTGGTACAGCCACTTTGGAAAACAGTGTGGAGGTCCCTTAAAGAGTTAAGAATGGAGCTCCCCTATGATCCAGCAATTGCACTTCTGGGTATTTACCCCAACGATACAGACGTAGTGAAGAGAAGTGCCATATGTACCTCAATGTTCATAGCAGCATTGTCCACAATAGCCAAATTGTGGAAGGAGTCGAAATGCCCTTCAACAGATGACTGAATTAAGAAGATGTGGTCCATATATACAATGGAATATTACTCAGCCTTCAAAAAGGAACGATTACCCAACATTTGCAGCAACATGGATGGGACTGGAGGAGATAATGTTAAGCGAAATAAATCAAGCAGAGAAAGGCAATTATCATATGGTTTCACTCATTTATGGAACATAAGAAGTTGGAATTCAGTAGGAGAAGAAAGGGAAGATGGAAGGGGGGTAAAAAGAAGGGGGAATGAACCATGAGAGACTATGGACTCTGGGAAACAAACTGAGGGCTTCAGGGGGGTGGGGATTGGGGTAGGCTGGTGATGGGTATTAAGGAGGGCATGTATTGCATGATGCACTGGTTGTTATATGCAAGAAATGAATCATGGAACATTACATCAAAAACTTGGGATGTACTGTATGGTGACTAACATAACATAATAAAAAATTATTTAAAAAAAGATTTTAAGTAACAAAACAAATTCAACCAATGAATCATTGAACATTATATCAAAAACTAATGATGTACTATACCTTGGCTAATTGAATTCAAACAAAAAAGAAAGAAAGAAAACAAATGAATGAAGTATAAAAGAAAAAAAAAAGAGGGGAGAAACACAAGCCAAAACTGTAGAGAAGAAACTCGTGCTTGTGAGAGGGGAGGTGGGTGGGCGAAGTGGGAAAAAATGGAAAGCAGGGATTAAAGAGTACATTTATCACAATGAGCACTGGATGATGTATGGAGGAGTTGAATCACTGTATTGTACACCTGAAGCTATTACAACACTTTATGTTAAGTATACTGGAATTAATTTTTTTTAAAAAAACGGTTTTCCTCTCTTAACAACTTCCCTATATATCACACAGCAGTGTTAGCTATAGTCATCATGTTGTACATTATATCGTAGTACTTATTTATCATAACTGGAAGTTTGCACCTTTTGACCACTTTCCTCCAACTCCCTTTCACTGCACCCTCTGCCTCTGGTAACCACAAGTCTGATCTCCTTTTCTAGGAGGGTTTTGTTTTTTTAGATCCCACATCTAAGTGCGATCATACACTATCTGTATTTCTGTGACTGAATTAATTCACTTTTTAAAAAAAGATTTTTATTTATTTATTTGAGGGAGAAAGCACAAACAGGGGGAGGGGCAGAGGGAAAGAGAGAAGCAGACTCCCTGCTGAGCAGGGAGCACAATGTGGGGCTCGATCCAGGACCCTGAGATCAAGGACCGAGCCAAAGGCATACACTCAACCAATTGAGCAACCCAGGAGCCCCTGAATTATTTCACTTTGCATAATCCTTTCAAGGTCCATCCATGTTGTCACAAATGGTGAGTTTTTTTCCTTTTTATGTCTGAATAATATTCGTATATTAATATATAATGTGGTATGTCTATGTTATATATAATGTGGTATATACATATATAAATATAATGTGGTATATACATATGTATAATGTGGTATATGTGTGTGTGTATATATGTATATGTGTGTATACGTGTGTGTGTGTGTGTGTATCACAACTCCTTTCCTATTCATCCATGATGGACTCTTTCTATGTCTTACCTATTGTCAATAATGCTGATATAAACATGGAGGTGCAGATATATTCTCAAGTTAATGTTTTTATTACCTTTGTGTTTTTTAAGATTTTATTTATTTATTTGACAGAGAGAGACAGCCAGTGAGAGAGGGAACACAAGCTGGGGGAATGGGAGCGGAAGGAGCAGGCTCCCAGCGGAGGTGCCTGATGTGGGGCTCGATCCCAGAATGCCAGGATCACGCCCTGAGCTGAAGGCAGATGCTCAATGACTGAGCACCCAGGTGCCCCTTACCTTTGAATTTATTCTCAGAAATAAATATCCACAAAATTGCTGGATCATATGGTAGCTCTATTTTTAATTTTTTGAAAATCCTCCGTAATGTTCTCCATAGTGGCTGCACTAATTTACAAACCCACCAATAAACTGAGGGCTTCAGGGGGGTGGGGGCTGGGGGATTGGGATAGGCCAGTGATGGGTATTAAGGAGGGCACATATTGCATGGTGCACTGGGTGTTACATGCAAATAATGAATCATGGAACATTACATCAAAAACTGGGGATGTACTGTATGGTGACTAACATAACATAATAAAAATTATTATTAAAAAATAAAAAAACAATGAGCAAGAAAAAAAAACCACCAACAGTGAACAAGGGTTCCTTTTTCTCCACATCCATGCCAGTCTGCGCTATCTCTTGTCTTCTTGATAATGGCCCTTCTAATGGGTGTGAGGTGATATCTCATTGTGGTTTCAATTTGCACTTCTCTCATGACTGGTGATGTTAAGCATCTTTTCATGTACCTGTTGGCTTTTCATATCTCTTCTTTGGAGAAATGTCTATTCGGATACTTTGCTCTTTTTTTTTGAGTTATTTGATATTTTGCTATTGAGTTGTATGAGTTCTTCATCTGTTTTTTAAATGGGATATTAACCCATTATTAGATATATGGTTTGCAAATGTTTTCCCCATTCTGTAGGTTGTCTTTTCACCTTGTTGAAGGCTTCTTTCACTTGTGCAGAAGATCTTTAGTTTGATGTAGTTTGACTTGTTTATTTTTTGTTTTTTGCTTCTGCTTTAGGTGTCCTATCCAAAAAAGTCATTACCATGACCCATGTCAAGGAGATTTGTTCCTGTTTCCTTATAGGAGTTTCATGGCTTCAGGTCCAACATTTGAGGCTTTAATATATTTTGAGTTGATTTTTGTAAGTGGTGTAAGATATGGGTCCAGTTTCATTCTTTTACATGTGACTATTCAATTATCCCAGCCCCATTTAGAGACTGTCTTTTCTCCACTGAGTATGTTTGACTCCCTTGTCAAATATTAGTTAACCACATGTGCTTGGGTTTATTTCTGGGTGCTTGATTCTGCTCCATTGGTCTATTTCTCTGTTGCCATGCCAGTACCATACCATTTTGGTGACGATAGCTTTAGAGTATAAGTTGAAATCAGAAAGTGTGATATCTGCTGCTTTGTTCTTCTTTCTCAAGATTTTTTGGGGGGGCAGTGGTGCTATTTGGGGTCTTTTGTGTTCTATATAAATTTTAGAGGGTCTTTTTCTGCTTCTGTAAAAAATACATTGAAATCTTGATAGAGAGTGCATCAAATCTACAGATGATTTATGGTAGTATTGACATTTTTAACAATATTAACTCTTCCAATCCATGACCACAAGATACCTGTCCCTTTATTTCGGTCTTCTCCAATTACTTTCATCAGTTTCTTCTAGTTTTCAGTATGGAGAATATTTCCCCTCCCTGGTTTAATTTATTTTTAAATCTTTTATTGCTTTTGATGTAATTGTCAATGGGAGCTATTCCTCTTCCCTCTGTTTAGATGCATATTTCATTTAAAACAGGTTTGGAATTGACAGAATCATCAAAATCAAAATCATTAACATAAGTAATATTTATTGGCAATGTTATGCTAAGTATATGTGTGTATAAATGTATATATGCATATGCATATATACATGCCTACATATGTATACCCAAATACATATTGTTTTTACTGTCATTATCTCATTTTGCTTTATGTCATTCAAAGGAGTTGGTCATTTGATGCCCATTTTTACAGGATACTTGGCAATGTAATGTAAACTGATCTAAGTATATGAAATTAATAGCTGATAGAGACATAAATTTAACCCAGGCACTCCTGTCTCCAACAACTATGCTTTATACTTTATTTCATTTATTTCTATTTTATTATTGAGGTATAAGTTGACATACAATGTTATGTTTCAGGTGAACAACATAATGATTTAACAATTCTCTACATTACTCAGTGCTCACCAAGATCAGTATAGTCACTATCAGTTATTATACATTATTACCATATTATTGACTGTATTTTCTGTGCTGCAACATTCATCTTCATGACTTATTTATTTTAGACCTGAAAGTTTATACCTCTTAATCCCCTTCACCTATTTCATCCATACACCCACTCACTCACCCTGTGCTAACCCAAAGTTTGTTCTCTGTAGTTAAGAGTCAGTGTTTTCTGTTTTGTTTTGTCTCTTCCCCCCCCTTTGTTTGTTTTGTTTTGATTCTTAAATTACACATATGAGCAAAAGCATATGGTGTTTGTCTTTCTCGGACTGACTTATTTCATTTAGCATAATACTCTCTAGCTCCAACCATGTTGCTGCAAGTGGCAAGATTTCATTCCTTTTTATGGCTGAATTACAGTCCATTGTGTAGGTATACTACCACTTCATCTTTAGCCATTCATCTATCAATGGACACTTAGGCTGCCTCCATAATTTGGCTATTGTAAATAATGCTGCAACAAACATAAGGGTGCATGTATCCCTTTGAATTCGTGTTTTTGTATTTTGGGGGTAAATAGTAGCGGAATTACTGGATCATAGGGTAGTTCTATTTTTAATTTTTGTGTATTTTTAATTTTGTGAGGAGCATCCATACCATCTTTCACAGTAGCTGCACCAGTTTGCATTCCCAACAGGAGTGCATGAGGGTTCCTATTTCTCCACATCCTTGCCAACAATTGCTGTTTCTTGAGTTTTTGATCTTAGCCATTCTGACAGGTGTGAGGTGATGCCTCATTGTGATTTTACTTTGCATTTCCCTGATGATGAGTGATGTTGAGCATCTTTTCATGTGTCTGTTGGCCATCCATATGTCTTCTTTTGAGAAATGTCTGCTCATGTAGTCTGCCCATTTTTAAACTTGATTATTATTATTATTATTTTGGTATTGAGTTCTGTAAGTTCTTAGATATTTGGATACTAACTCTATTGGGTATATCATTTGCAAATATCTTCTCTCATTCAGTAGGATGTCTTTTAGTTCTGTTGGTTGTTTCCTTTGCTGTGCAGAAACTTTTTATCGTGCTGTAGTCCCAATAGTTTATTTTTGGGTGTTTGTGGAAACAGGCTGTGTAGCAATCAGAGTGTTCTCTATAGTAAAGAGTCTGTTTGTTGGTTTGCGTTGCTCTCCTTTTTCTTCCGTTTGTTCGTTTGTTTTGTTTCTTAAACTCATGTAAGAGTGAAATCATATGGTATTTGTCTTTCTGTAACTGATTTATTTCATGTAACACAATACTCTTTAGCTCTATCCATGTCATTGCAAATGCAAGATCTCATTCTTTTTGAGGGCTGAGTTATATCCCATTATATACACACCCCTTCTTTATCCATTCATCAGCCAATAATCCATTCATCTGCATAATTTGGCTATTGTAGATATTACAGCTATAAACATTGGGGTGCATGTATACCTTTGAATTAGTATTTTTGTATTCTTCAGGTAAATACCTAGTAGTGAAATTGCTGGATCATAGGGTAGTCCTATTTTTAGGTTTTTGAGGAACCTTCATAGTGCTTTCCAGAGTGGCTGCACCAGTTTGCATTCCCACCAAGAGTGCAAGAGTGTTTCCCTTTCTCTGCATCCTCACCAACACCTGCTTTTTCTTGTGTTGCTAATTTTAGCCATTCTGACAGGTGTGAGGTGATATGTCATTGTAGTTTTGATTCACATTTCCCTGATAATCACTGATATTGAAGATCTTTTCATGTCTCTGTTAGCATCTGGATGTCTTCCTTGGAAAAATGTCTATTCATGTCTTCTGCCTATTTCTTAGTGAATTATTTGGTGTTCTGGGTGTTGAGTTTTACAGCTTCTTCATATATTGTGGATACTAACCCTTTATTGGGTATGTCATTTGCAAATACGTCATATGCATCTTTTCTCATTCCATAGGTTGCCTTTAGTTTTGTTGAGCAGAAGATTTTATTTTGATGAAGTCTCAATAGTTTATATATTACTTTTGTTTCCCTTGCCCCAGAGACAAATCTAGAGAGAAGTTATGGCTGATGTCAAAGAGGTTACTGCTTGTGTTCTCCTCGAGACTTTTGAGGGTTTCCTGTCTCACATTTAGGTCTTTCATCCATTTTGAATTTATTTTTGTGTATGGTGGAAGGAAGTGTTCCAGTTTCATTCTTTTGCATGTTGCTGTCCAGTTTCCCCAATACCATTTGCTGAAGAGACTGGCTTTTTCCCACTGGATGTTCTTTCCTACTTTGTCAAAGATTGGTTGTCCATACAGTTGTGGGTTCATTTCTGGGTTGTTCCTTCTTCCCACTGATCTATGTGTCTATCTTTGTGCCAGTACCACACCGTCTTGATCACTACAGCTTTGTAATATAACCTCTACTTGGGAATTGTGATGCCTCCAGCTCTGCTTTTCTTTTTCAAGGTTGTTGTGGCTATTTGGACTCTTTTGTGATTCCATACAAACTTTAAGATTCTTTGTTCTAACTCTATGAAAAATGCTTTTGGTATTTTGATAGGAGTTGCATCAAATGTGTAGTTTGCCTGGGTAGTATAGATATTTTAACAATATTTGATCTTCCAATCCATTAGCATGGAATGTCTTCATTTCATTATATCATTTTCAATTTGTTCATCAATGTATTTTTTAGTTTTGAGAGCTAAGGTCTCTCACCTCTTTGGCTAGGTTTATTGATTGGTATCTTATTGATTTTGGTGCATTTGTAAATGGTATTCCTTGATTTCTCTTTCTGCTCTTTTGTTATTAGTGTATAGAAATGCAATAGATTTCTGCACATTGACTTTATGTCCCACGCCTTTACTGAATTCGTTTCTCAGTTCCAGCAATTTGTTGGTGGAATCTTGAGTTTTCGATATAGAGTATCATGTCATCTGCAAATAGTGAACGTTTGCCTTCCTCCTCACTGATTTGGATGCTTTATTTGTTTTTGTGGTCTGATTGCTGTGTCTAGGACTTCCAGTACTGTGTTAAATAGAAGTGGTAAGAGTTGACATCCTTGTCTTGTTCCTGGCCATAGAGGAAGAGCTCTCAGTTTTTGCCCTTAAGGATGATATTAGCTGTGTGTTTTTTTCTTTTCCATGAGTGGCTTTTATTGTGTTGAGTCATTCCCTCTACTCCACTTTGGTTAGGGTTTCTTTTTTCTAAGTTAGACTTTTTATTAAGCATTGGAAGCAAAGATTAGCAGAAGGAAATGGCCACTGCACTCTTAGTGCTAAGAAAGGTGTATAAGGAAATAATTCAGAAGTGGGAACGTTGAGCCCTAAATTTTAGCCATAGGTAATGATCTTTGTTTTTCTACTTAATTCATTTGTGTTCATCTGATCTTTGAAAGTCTACTAATGATTCCTAAAGTATGTATTGTATACAAATTCTATAGCGTTCAAAAGAAAGATCATAATATTGTAATTGGCAACATTATTTTTTAATAATATTTTTATTATATTATGTTAGTCACCATACAGTACATCCCTAGTTTTTGATGTAAAGTTCCATGATTCATTACTTGCATATAACACTCAGTGCACCCTGCAATATGTGCCCTTCTTAATACCCATCACCGGCCTATCCCAGTACCGCAACCGCTTCACTCTGAAGCCCTCAGTTTGTTTCCCAGAGTCCTAGGTCTCTCGTGGTTCATTCCCCCTTATTTTTACGCCCCCCCTTCCTTCTTCCCTTTCTTCTCCTACCGATCTTCCTACTTCTTATGTTCCATAAATGAGTGAAACCATATAATTGTCCTTCTCTGCTTGACTTATTTTGCTTAGCATTATCTCCTCCAGTCCCATCCAGGAGGGAGAAATGTTGTAAATCGTTCTTTTTGATGGCTGAGTAATATTCCATTGTATATATGGACCACATCTTATTTTTTTATAATAATATTTTTTATTACATTATGTTAGACACCATACAGTACATCCCTATTTTTTGATGTAAAGTTCCGTGATTCATTACTTGCTTATAACACCCAGTGCACCATGCAATACGTGCCCTCCTTAATACCCATCACCAGCCTATCCCAACCCCCACCCCCCTCCCCTCTGAATCCCTCAGATTCTTTCCCAGAGTCCATAGTCTCTCATGGTTCATTCCCCCTTCTGTTTACCGCCCCTTTCTTCTTCCCATTCTTCCCCTACCAATCTTCCTACTTCTTATGTTCCATAAATGAGTGAAACCATATGATAATTGTCTTTCTCTGCTTGACTTATTTCGCTTAGCATTATCTCCTCCAGTCCCGTACATGTTGCAGCAAATGTTGAGAAATCATTCTTTCTGATGGCTGAGTAATATTCCATTGTATATATGGACCCCATCTTCTTAATCCAGTCATCTGTTGAAGGGCATCTTGGCTCCTTCCACAATTTAGCTATTGTGGAAAATGCTGCTATGGACAGTGGGGTGCATGTGGCCCTTCTCTTCACTACATCTGTATCTTTGGGATAAATAACCAGAAGTGCAATTCCTGGATCATAGAGGAGCTCAATTTTTAACTTTCTAAGGGACCTCCACACTATTTTCCAGAGTGGCTGTACCAACTTGCATTACCACCAACAATTGAGGAGAGATCCCCTTTCTCCACATCCTCTCCAACATTTGTTGATTCCTGCCTTGTCAATTTTTGCCATTCTAACTGGCATAAGGTGGTATCTCAGTGTGGTTTTGATTTGAATTTCCCTGATGGCTAATGATTTTGAACATTTATTCATGTGTCTGTTAGCCATTTGTATGTCTTCATTAGAAAAGTATCTGTTCTGGGGCGCCTGGGTGGCTCAGTCGTTAAGCGTCTGCCTTCGGCTCAGGGCATGATCCCGACGTTCTGGGATCGAGCCCCACATCAGGCTCCTCTGCTGGGAGCCTGCTTCTTCCTCTCCCACTCCCCCAGCTTGTGTTCCTTCTCTTGCTGGCTATCTCTGTCTCTGTCAAATAAATAAATAAAATCTTAAGAAAAGAAAAGGATGAATACCCAGAAGTGCAATTGCTGGATCATAGAGGAGCTCAATTTTTAACTTTCTAAGGGACCTCCACACTATTTTCCAGAGTGGCTGTACCAACTTGCATTCCCACCAACAATGTAGGAGGAATCTCCTTTCTCCACATCCTCTCCAGCAATTGTTGTTTCTTGCCTTGTCAATTTTTGCCATTCTAACTGGCATAAGGTGGTATCTTAGTGTGCTTTTGATTTAAATCTCCCTGATGGCTAATGATTTTGAACATTTTTTCATGTGTCTGTTAGCCATTTGTATGTCATTGTTGTTAAAGTGTTCATATCTTCTGCCCATTTTTTGATTTGTTTATTTGTTTCTCACGTATTGAGTTTGAGAAGTTCTTTGTAGATCTTGGATACCAGTCTTTTATCTGTTGCATCATTTTCAAGCATCTTCTCCCATTCCATGGGCTGCCTCCCATTCCATGGACTGTTTCTTGGCTGTGCAGAAGCTTTTTATCTTGATGAAGTCCCACAAGTTCAATTTTTCTTTTGTTTGTCTTGCCTTTAGAGATGTGTCATGAAAAAGGTTGCTTTGGCCTTGTCGTAGAGGTTGGTGCCTTTGTTCTCCTCGACGATTTTGATGGATTCCTGTCTCACATAGAGGTCTTTCATCCATTTGGAGTTTATCTTTGTGTATGGTGTGAGAGAGTGGTCACGTTTCATCCTTTTGCACATAGCTGTCCAATTTTCCCAGCATCATTTGTTGAAGAGACTGTCTTTTTTCCACCAGATGTTTTTTCTTGCTTTGTCAAAGATTAGCTACCCAAAGCACTGACGGTCCATTTCTGGGTTCTCTATTCTGTTCCATTGGTCTATGTGTGTTCTTTTTTTGCCAGTACCATGCTGTCTTTGTGATCACAGCTTTGTAGTACAGCTCGAAATCTGGCATTGTTATGCCTCTAGCTTCATTTTTCCTTTTCAACAGTTCCTTGGCGATTCGGGGCCTTTTCTGGTTCCATAGAAATTTAAGGACTATTTGTTCCAGTTCTTTGAAAAATGTCCTCGGTATTTTGATCGGGATAGCATTGAAAGTGTAGATTGCTCTGGGTAGCATGGACATTTGAACTATGTTAATTCTTCCTATCTATGAGCATGGAATATTTTCCCATCTTTTTGTGTCTTCCTCTATGTCTTTCAAGAATGATTTATAGTTTCTAGAATATAGATCCTTTACATTTTTGGTTAAGTTAATTCCAAGGTAACGTATGATTTTTGGTGCTATTGTAAATGGGATAGATTCCCTAATTTCTCTTTCTTCAGTCTCCTTGCTCGTGTATACAAAGGCAACTGATTTCTGAGCATTGATTTTGTATTCCACCACATTACTGAATTGCTCTATAACTTCTAGTAGTTTGGGGGTGGATTCTTTTGGGTTTTCCATATAGAGTATCATGTCATCTGCGAAGAGAGACAGCTTGACTTCTTCCTTGCTGAGTTGGATACATTTTATCCTTTTTTGTTGTCTGATTGCTGTTGCAAGGACTTCTAGTAATGTGTTGAATGATTATGGCGAGATCGGGCATCCGTGTCATGCTCGTGATCTTAACGGAAAGGCTTCCAGCTTTTCCCCATTGAGAATAATATTTGCTGTAGGCTTTTCATAGATGGTTTTTATGAGATTGAGGAATGTACCCTCTATCCCTACACTCTGATGCATTAATCAGGAAAGGATGCTGTATTTTATCAAATGCTTTTCTTGCATCTATTGAGAGAATCATATGATTTTTGGCTCTTTTCTTGTTGATATAATGTATCACACTGATAAATTTGCGAATGTTAAACCACACTTGCATCTCAGGGATGAATCCCACTTGGTCATGATGGATAACCCTTTTAATGTACTGTTGGATCCTATTAGCTAGGATCTTGTTCAGAATTTTGGTGTCCATATTCATCAGTGATATTGGTCCGTAATACTCCTTTTTGATGTTGTCTTTGCCTGGTTTGGGGATTGCTGGTAATATTGGCCTCATAGAATGAGTTTGGTAGCTTTCCTTCTGTTTCTATTTTTTGAAACAGCTTTAGGAGAATAGGTATTATTTCTTCTTTAAATTTTTGGTAGAATTCCCCGGGGAATCCATCAAGCCCTGGAGTCTTGTTTTTCGGGAGGTTTTTGATCACCTCTTCAATCTCTTCATAATTAATTGGTCTGTTTAAAAAAATCAATTTCTTCCTGTTTCAGTCTTGGTAGTTTATAGGTTTCCAGGAAGGCATCCATTTCTTCCAGATTATTTAATCTATTGTCATGAAGTTGTTGAAAAAAGTTTCTAATGATCCTATCTATTTCATTGGTGTTGGTTGTGACCTCTCCCTTTTCATTCATAATTTTATTAATTTGGGTTCTTTCTCTATTCTTTTGAATAACTCTTGCCAGTGGCTCATCGATCTTATTTAATCTTTCAACGAATCAGCTTCTAGTTCTGATGTTCTGCTCTACTGTGCTCCTAGTTTCTAATTCATTGTTCTCTGCTCTAATCTTGATCAACTACTTTCTCATGCATGGATTAGGCCTTTTCTTCTGTTCCTGTTCCAGCTTCTTGAGGTGAGAATATAAAAACTGTATTTTAGATTTTTCTCTTCTTCTGAGTGAGGCTTGGATGGCTATGTATTTTCCCCTTAGGACTGACTTTGCAGTGTCCCATAGGTTTTGGGTGTTTTGTTTTCTTTGTCGTTAGTCTCTATAAATTATTTAAGTTAATTTTTGATTTCCTGGTTTATCGAGTCATTGTTGAGCAAGATGGTTCTTAGTTTCCAAGTGTTCGAGTACATCCAAATTTTTTCTTGTGATTGAGTTCCAGTTTCAAAGCATTGTGTTGAGAATATCCAGGGAATAATATCAATCTTTTGGTATCGGTTGAGACCTGTTTTGTGACCCACCATATGATCTATTCTGGAGAACATTCCATATGCATTCGAATAGAATAAGTATTCTTTTGTTCTGGGGTGTAATGTTCTTTATATATCTATGCGGTCCATCTGGTCTAGTATGGCATTCAAAGCTCTTGTTTCTTTGTTGATTTCTTGCCTAGGTGATCTGTCTATTGCTGATAGTGGAGTGTTGAGGTCCCCTACTATTATCGTATTTTTATCTATATGTCTCTTTATTCTGGTTAAGAGTTGGCCTGTGTATCTTGCTGCTACCCTGTTGAGGGCAGAGATATTTATAATTGTCATATCCAATTGTTGGATACATCCTTTAAGAATAATTTAGTGCCCTTCTGTATCTCTAACTACAGTCTTTAGTTTACAATCCTATTTGTCTGATATGAGAATTGCTACCCCAGCTTTCTTTTGAGGTCCATTGGCATGAAAGATGGTTTTCCATCCCTTCACTTTCAGTCTGAATGTATCTTTGACTTCAAAATGAGTCTCTTGTAGACAGCAAATGGATGGGTCATGTCTTTTTATCCAATTTGCAACTCTGTTTCATTTTATGGGATCATTTAGGCCATTCGCATTGAGACTGATTATTGAGAGATATGATTTTAATGATGTCTTGTTGCCTGAAAAGTCTTTGTTTCTATAGATTGTGACTTTCTGTTATGTATCACTCTTGGGGCCTTTTTACTTCTATAGAGCCCCCCCTTAATATCTCCTGTAGGGTTGGTTTCATGGTTACAAAATTGGTCAGTGACTGGCGATTCTGGAAGGTCCTTATCTCTCCAGCAATTCTGAATGACAGCCTTGCTGGATAAAGGATCCTTGGCTGCATGTTTTTCTCTGAATGAGCTTTAAAAATGGCCCCCCATCCTTTTTCTCATTCCAGGTCTTTTTAGACAGGTCTGACATAATCCTAATATTTTTACCTTTGTACATGAGAAATTTCCTTGCCTTGGCCACTTTCAATACTGTATCCTTGGATTTAATATTTGCGAATTGCACGTGGAGTAGGTTTGTCATTGTTGAGCTTGGGAGGGGTCCTCTCTGTTTCTTGGACATGAATGCTTGTTTCCTTTGCTAGATTGGGGAAGTTTTCAGCCACAATTGGTTCAAATATCTCTCTAAACCTCTCTCTTTCTCCACCCCCTTTGGGATGCCAATAATGCTGACATTGGAATGTTTCATTGAGTCAGTAATCTCCCGTAACCTACATTCTTGGTTTTGGATTTTTTTTTTTTGAGCCAAGTTTCTGTTTTCACTTTCTCTTCTACCATCCCATCCTCCAATTCACTAATTCATTCTTCTGCCTCATTTACCCTGGCCATCAGAGCATCTAGTTTTGACTGCATTTGATTCATAGAATTTTTAATTTCTGCCAGATTCGCTCTCATTTCCACCCTTAGAGATTCTATATTCTCATTAATATTTTCATTAATATTTTCTTCAAGTCTACACATCATCTTGACCATTGTTACTCTGAACTCCATTTCTGATAATTTGGTTATATCCATATCCATCAGTTCTGTGGCAGAGGCCACAGACTAGTTATCTTTTCCTTGCTGGGGGGGGATTTCTCCTTCTTGTCATTCTGATGAAAAGAGGTTGCGGGGTTGTCCAGAACCCAAATTATTGACCAGGACCCAGGCAGTGTGCTCTTGTTTTATACGGACCATAGGGATGTGGGCTTCTTGATTTTTCAGCCTGCCTTCTGGGGGAGGGGCCTGCCGTGCTGATATTCACGCAGCCCTGTTTCCGTAGGATCCCTGTCCCAAGCAAAGGCGGATGGGGATTGGCAAAATGTGAGCTGGTATTTCCGGGCTTTTGTTCTCTGGTGGCTTTCCCTTGTGGTTTTCTGTGACTCTTCTGAGAGTCAGAGCAGCAGTGACTGTATCCTAGCCTCTGTCTCAGAACAGAGAGATCGCAGTCCGCTCTCCGCTGAACTCTTCTGGCCTCTTTAACTTTATTTCTGTTGGTACTGCTAAAAATCCTGCAGCCAGCATCCCAGCCTTCACTTCCAGGACAAGTATATCTCTGTCTTTTGTTTTGCTAACGCCGCGAGCTGCCAGCCACCCCTGCGGGCGCTCCCGAGCTTCCTGTTTCAGTGAGGTTCACACGCACTCCAGAGCACCGGTTTTCAGTCTGGTCGCTCGAGCGCGCTCCTGATCTCCTAGTCTCAGTCCGGTTCCAGTGAGCGCACAGGAGCGCTGGTTTTCAGTCATGTCTCACGCGCGTTCCCTGGCTCACGGTCTCAGTTTGCTCTCTTGCGGGTGCCAGTCCGTGAGTCCGCCCGCTCCCCAGTGCAGGTGGCTACCGCTTCCTGGCACCTGAGGGCGAAGGCTCACTCCCCTTTCCGTTTCTCTTCCGATTTCTGTGTGCAAGTTCACGGCTCCCTGCTGCCTACCTCAATACTCAGTGCTGGAGATGTTCATTTGTAGAGATCCAGATGTATCTTCTTGCATCTCAGGCTGATTCCGTAGGTTTTACGGATGGTCTGGTACCTATCCCGAATAATCATTCTTTCTGATGGCTGAACAATATTCCATTGTATAGGGACCACATCTTTATCCATTCATCTGTTGAAGGGCATCTCGACTCTTTCACAGTTTGGCTATGGTGGACATTGTTACTATAAACATTGGGGTGTATGTGCCCTTCTTTTCACTACATATGTATCATTGGCATAAATACCCAGTAGTGAAATTGCTGGGTCATAGGGTAGCTCTAATTTTAATTTTATAAGGAACCTCCACATTGTTTTCCGAAGTGGCTGTACCAACTTGCATTCCCAACAACAATGTAGGAGGAATCCCCTTTCTCCACATCCTCTCCAGCAATTGTTGTTTCTTGCCTTGTCAATTTTTGACGTTTTAACTGGCATAAGGTGGTATCTCAATGTGGTTTTGATTTGAAATTCCCTAATGGCTAACCATTCTGAACATTTTTCCATGTGTCTGTTAGCCATTTGTATGTATTCATTGGAAAAGTGTCTGTTCATATCTTCTGCCCATTATATGATTTGTTTGTTTCTCATGTATTGAGTTTGAGAAGTTCTTTGTAGATCTTGGATACCAGTCTTTTATCTGTAGTGTCATTTGCAAATATATCCTCCCATTCCATGGGCTGCCTCTTATTTTTTTTGACTGTTTCCTTGGCTGTGCAGAAGTTTTTATCTTGATGAAGTCTGACAAGTTCATTGTTTCTTTTGTTTCTCTTGCCTTTGGAGATGTGTCATGAAAAAGGTTGCTGCGGCCTTGTCATAGAGGTTGGTGCCTTTGTTCTCCTCGAGGATTTTGATGGATTCCTGTCTCACATCGAGGTCTTTCATCCATTTGCAGTTTATCTTTGTGTATGGTGTGAGAGAGTGGTCAAGTTTCATTCTTTTGCACATAGCTGTCCAATTTTCCCAGCACCATTTATTGAAGAGACTGTCCTTTTTCCACTGGATGTTTTTTCCTGCTTTATCAAAGATTAGTTGCCCAAAGAGCCGAGGGTCCATTTCTGGGTTCTCTATTCTGTTCCATTGGTCTATGTGTCTGTTTTTGTGCCAGTACCATGCTGTCTTGGTGATCACAGCTTTGCAGTACAGCTTGAAACCCAACATTGTGATGCCCTCAGCTTTGTTTTTCCTTTTCAACAGTTCCTTGGCGATTCGGAGCCTTTTCTGGTTCCACACAAATTTAAGGGCTGTTTGTTCCAGATCTTTGAAAAATGTCATTGGTATTTTGATCGGGAGAGCATTGAAAGTGTAGATTGCTCTGGGTAGCATGGACGTTTTAACTATGTTATTTCTTCCGATCCATGAGCATGGAATATTTTTGCATCATTTTGTGTCTTCCTCAATGTCTTTCAAGAGTGATTTGTAGTTCCTAGAATATAGATCGTTTACGACTCTAGTAAAATTAATTCCAAGATAAAGTATGATTTTTGGTGCTATTGTAAATGGAATGGATTCTGTAATTTCTCTTTCTTCAGTCTCATTGTTCGTGTACAGAAATACAACTGATTTCTGAGCCTTGATTTGGAATCCCACCACATTACTGAATTGCTCTAAAACTTCCAATAGTTTGGTGGTGGATTCTTTTGGGTTTTCCATATAGAGTGTCATGTCATCTGCGAAGAGAGACAGTTTGACTTCTTTGCCGATTTGGATACCTTTTATCCCTTTTTGTTGTCTGATTGTTGTTGCAAGGACTTCTAGTACTATGTTGAATAACAGTGGCGTGATTGGGCATCCTTGTCGTGTTCCTGATCTTAAGCGAAAGGCTTCCAGCTTTCCCCATTGAGAATGATATTTGCTGTAGGCTTTTCATAGATGGTTTTTATGAGATTGAGGAATGTACCCCCTATCCCTACACTTTGAAGGGTTTTAATCAGGAAAGGATGCTGTATTTTGTCAAATGCTTTTTCTGCAACTATTTAGAGGATCATATCATTCCTGACTCTTTTCTTGTTGATATGATATATTACACTGATAGATTTGAGAATGTTGAACCACACTTGCATCCCAGGGATGAATTCCACTTGGTCATGATGGATAATCCTTTTAATGTCCCATTAGATCCTATTAGCTAGGATCTTGTTGAGCATTTTGGTGTCCATTTTCATCAGGGATATCAGTCTGTAATTCTCTTTTTTGATGGGGTCTTTGCCTGGGTTGGGGATTGTTGGTAATATTGGCCTCATAGAATGAGTTTGGTAGTTTTCTTTCTGTTTCTATTTTTTTAAAAAGATTTTATTTATTTATTCAATAGAGATAGAGACAGCCAGTGAGAGAGGGAACACAAGCAGGGGGAGTGGGAGAGGAAGAAGCAGTCTCATAGCAGAGGAGCCTGATGTGGGGCTCGATCCCATAACGCCAGGATCACGCCCTGAGCAGAAGGCAGACGCTTAACC
This sequence comes from Ursus americanus, assembly GCF_024610735.1. Lineage (NCBI taxonomy): Eukaryota > Metazoa > Chordata > Mammalia > Carnivora > Ursidae > Ursus > Ursus americanus. The sequence continues at coordinate 77,162,075 of NC_142164.1, forward strand.
ACTGTGCCACCCAGGTGCCCCTCTGTTTCTATATTTTGAAACAGCTTCGGGAGAATAAGTACTATTTCTTCTTTGAATGTTCAGTAGAATTCCCCGGGGAATCCATCAGGCCCTGTAGTTTTGTTTTTCAGAAGGTTTTTAATCACTGCTTCAATCTCTTCATAAATATTTGGTCTGTTTAAAAAATCAATTTCTTCCTGTTTCAGTCTTGGTAGTTTATAGGTTTCCAGGAAGTCCTCCATCTCTTCCAGATTGCTTAATTTATTGCCATAAAGCTGTTCAAAAAAAGTTTCTAATGACCCTTCGTATTTCATTGGTGTCGGTGGTGACCTCTTCCTTTTCATTCATAATTTTATTAATTTGGGTCCTTTCTCCATTCTTTTGGATAAGTCTTGCCAGTGGCTTACCGATTTTATTTATTCTTTGAAAGAACCAGCTTCTAGTTCTGTTGATCTACTCTACTGTGCCCCTGGATTCTAATTCATTGATCTCTGCTCTCATCTTGTCAACTGCTTTCTCGTGCGTGCATTAGGCCTGTTCTTCTAATGCTGTTCCAGCTTTTTGAGATGAGAATATAAAAACTGCATTTTAGATTTTTCTATTCTTTTGAGTGAGGCTTGGATGGCTATGTATTTTCCCCTTAGGACTGGCTTTGCAGTGTCCGATGGGTTTTGGACCATTGTGTTTTCATTGTTGTTGGTCTCCATAAATTGTTTAAATTGATTTTTGATTTCCTGGTTTATCGAATCATTCTTGAGCAGGTTGGTTCTTAGTTTCCAATTGTTTGAGTTTTTTCCAAATTTTTCCTTCTGATTGAGTTCCAATTTCAAAGCATTATGGTCTGAGAATATGCAGGGAATAATTTCAGTCCTTTGATATCGGTTGAGACCTGTTTTGTGGCCCACCACGTGATCTATTCTGATGAGCGTTCCATGTGCATTTGAATAGAATGAGTATTCTTTTGTTCTGGCGTTTAGTGTTTTATATATATATATTATATATATATATAGTATTTATATATATAGTATTTATATATATATAATATATAATATATATATATATTATATATATATATATATATATATATAATATATATATATATGGTCCAACTCGTCGAGTATGGCATTCAAAGCCCTTGCTTCTTTGTTGATTTTCTGCTTAGGTGATCTATCTATTGCTGATAGTGGAGTGTTGAGGTCCCCTACTATTAATGTATTTTTAGCTATATGTCTCCTTATTCTGGTTAAGAGTTGGCTTGTGTATCTTGCTGCTCCCCTGGTGGGGGCATAGATATTTGTAATTGTCATATCCACTTGTTGGATACATCCTTTAAGAATAATATAGTGCCCTTCTGTATCTCTAACTATAGTCTTTAGTTTAAAATCCAATCTGTCTGGTATGAGAATTGCTACCCCAGCTTTCCTTTGAGGTCCATTGTCATGAAAGATGGTATTCCATCCCTTTACTTTCAGTCTGGATGTAGCTTTAGGTTCAAAATGAGTCTCTTGTAGACAGCAAATGGATGGGTCATGTCTTTTTATCCAATTTGCAACTCTGTTTCATTTTATGGGATCATTTAGGCCATTCGCATTGAGACTGATTATTGAGAGATATGATTTTAATGATGTCTTGTTGCCTGAAAAGTCTTTGTTTCTATAGATTGTGACTTTCTGTTATGTATCACTCTTGGGGCCTTTTTACTTCTATAGAGCCCCCCCTTAATATCTCCTGTAGGGTTGGTTTCATGGTTACAAAATTGGTCAGTGACTGGCGATTCTGGAAGGTCCTTATCTCTCCAGCAATTCTGAATGACAGCCTTGCTGGATACAGGATCCTTGGCTGCATGTTTTTCTCTGAACGAGCTTTAAAAATGCCCCCCCCAACCTTTTCTCTCATTCCAGGTCTGTGTAGACAGATCTGACATAATCCTGATAATTTTGCCTTGGTACGTGAGAAATTTCTTCACCCTGACCACATTCAATACTGTATCCTTGGATCTAATATTTACGAATTGCACCATGACATGACGTGGCATAGGTTTGTCGTGGTTCAGCTTGGGAGGGGTCCTCTCTGCCTCTTGGACACGAATGCTTTTTTCCTTTGCTAGATTAGGGAAGTTTTCAGCTACAATTTGTTCAAATATCTCCCCTAGACCTCTTTTTTTCTCCACCCCCTCGGGAATGCTGATGATTCGGCATTGGAACGTTTCATTGAGTCTGTAATCTGCCGTAACCTACATTCTTGAGATTGGATTTTTTTTGAGCCAAGTTCCTGGTTTAGCTTTCTCTTCTACCATCGCATCCTCCAATTCGCTGCTTCGACTTCTGCCTCATTTATCCTAGTCGTCAGAGCATCTAGTTTTGACTGCATTTGATTCATAGCATTTTTAATTTCTGCCAGATTCGCTCTCATTTCCACCCTTTGAGATTCTGTATTCTCATTAGTATTTTCGTTAATATTTTTTTCAAGTCTACACATCATCTTGACCATTGTTACTCTGAACTCCATTTCTGATAATTTGGTTATATCCATATCCATCAGTTCTGTGGCAGAGGCCACAGACTCATTGTCTTTTCTTTGCTTGGGTGGGGGTGATTTCTCCTTCTCGTCATTCTGATGGGGAGAGGTTGCAGGGTTGTCCAGAGCCCAAATTATTGACCAGGACCCAGGGAGTGTGCACTTGTTTTATAGGGACCTTAGGGATGTGGGCTTCTTGATTTTTCAGCCTGCCTTCTGGGGCAGGGGCCTGCCACGGTGATACTCAGTCAACCCTGTTTGGGTAGGGTCTCCCTGTCCCGTGTGGGGGGATGGGGATGGGCACAATGTGAGCTGATATTTCTAGGGTTTTGTTCTCTGACAGCTTTCCCTGGCAGTTTTCTGTGGCTCTTCTGAGAGTTTGAGCAGCAGTGGACGAATCCTAGCATCTGTCTCAGAACAGAGAGATCGCAGTCTGCTCTCCACTTAGCTCTCTTGGCCTCTTTAACTCTGTTTCTGTTGGTGCTGCTTAAAACCCTGCAGCGTCCCAGGTTGTGCACACCACAGCGGGTGTCCCAGACCTCACTTCTTGGGCTCGCATGTCTCTGTCCTTTGTGTTCCTAACACCACCAGCCACCCCCGGTCCTTTGCATTCTCCTGAGCTCTCTGTTTCAGTGTGGTTCGCAGGCACTCTAGAGCACCGGTTTTCAGTCTGGTCGTGCGTGCGCTTCTGAGCTCCTGGTATCAGTCCAGTTCCAATGAGCGCCCTGGAGCTCTGGTTGTCAGTTTGGATGCGCGGGCACTCCTGAGCTCCTGGTTTCAGTCGACTTCCAGTGAGCACTCTGGAGCTCCGGTTTTCAGTCTGGTTACATGCGTGTTCCCAGGCTCATGGTATCAGTCTGCTCTCTCACGGGTGCCGGTCTGCGAGTCTGGCCCACTCTCCAATGCAGGTGGCTACCGCTTCCTGGCACCCGAGCATGGTGGCTCCCTCCCCCTTCCATTTATCTTCCAATATCTCACAGCTCCCCGCTTCCTACTTCAATACTCAGTGCTGGAGATGTTCATTTGTAGAGATCCAGATGTATCTCCCTGTGTCTCAGGCTGATTCCGTGGGTTTTCAGGATGGTCTGGTACACATCCAACTTGATTCAGGGGACCAGCTGAAAAAGGGGACCCCTACTCCTCTGCCATCTTAACTCCTCCCTGCCCTTTGTGTTTCTAATACCATGAGTTGCCCCCAGTTCCTGTGCACGCACCTGCAGCTCCTGGATCCTGTTAGGGGGCTGGCCTGTAGTCCTTTACCCACCACTACCAGTCTGCAAGCCTGTCCTGGTCCCCAGCACAGTAGGCTTCTGTGCTCTGGTGTTATATCACCTTCCTGCACCAGGTTATGGTGGCTCCCTCTCCCTTTTGTGTATCTTCTGATATCTGGCTGTAGAATCAGGTTTCCAAGCTTCATACCTCAAGGCTGAAGATATTCTGTTTGTAGAGAGCCAGATGTATATTCTTACATCTCAGGCTGATTTCATGGATGATCAGAATGGTTTAATAGATATCCAGCTAAATTCAGGGGACCATTTGAAATAGGGTCCCCTACTCCTCTGCCAATTTTTTTCTCATATATTGAAAATAATTATTGATAAATACGTATTTAGTACCTTTTATTACTTGTTCTTTCATTGTTTCTGATGATTTTCTCTGTTCCTTTCTTGTCTTTGTCACTTTTGGTCTCCCCTTCCCACTCAAGGATTCCCCTTTAATATTTCTTCCAAGGCTTGTTTAGTGGTCATGAACTCCTTTAGATTTTCTTTGTCTGGGAAACTCTTTATCTCTCCTATTCTGATTGATAGCCTTGTTGGATAATGTATTCTTGGCTGCAGATTTTTGCCATTCAGTGTGTTGAATATATCATGCCACTTTTTTCTGCACACTTTCTGTTGAGTAATCTCCAGCCTGCCTTATTGAGCTGCCCTGAAGTTAAGAGCTTCTTTTTTCTTGCTGCTTTTAAGATATTTTTCTGGGAAACAAACTGAGGGCTTCAGAGGAGAGGGGGGTGGGGGAATGGGATAGGCTGGTGATGGGTATTAAGGAGGCACGTATTGCATGGTGCACTGGGTGTTATACGCAAGTAATGAATCATGGAACTTTACATCAAAAACTAGGGATGTACTGTATAGTGACTAACATAATATAATAAAAAACATTATAAAAATAAATAAATAAATAAAAAGAAAAAAAGATTTTTTTTCTTTACCAACATATTTTGCAAATTGAATGACAGTATGTCTTGGTGTTGGCCTGCTACTGTTGATTTTGATGGGAGTTCTCTGTGCCCTCTGGATCTGGATGTCTGTTTCCTTTCCCAGATTAGGGAAATTTTCAGCTACTATTTCTTCAAATAAATATTCTGCCCCCGTTTCTGTCTTTTCTTCTGGGACTCGTATAATATGAATGTTATTACATTTGATGGAATTACTGAGTGCCCTAAGTGAATACTCATGTTGCAAAATTCTTTCTTTTGTCTGTTCAGATTCATTATTTTCCATTATTTTGTTATCTATGTCACTGATTCATTCCTCTGCTTCTTCCAGCTTGTTGTTTATTGCATCAAGCCTGTTTCCAATCTTCTTTATTGTATCCTTCAACTCTGATTGATTCTTTTTTAACTCTTTCACCTCTGTGGAAAGGGTCTCACTGATGTCTTCTAATTTTTCTCAATCTCAGCGAGGATCCCTATGGTTGTTGCTTTACATTCTCCACCAGGCATGTTACTTATATCTGTTTTGTTTCAACTTCTGACCATGGCCTCATCTTGTTCTTTCATTTGGGATCAATTTCTCCATCTTGGCCTTTTGTCTAAGTCTCTGTCTTCTTCTCTGTGCTAGAAAAGCCAGTTTTGTCTCCTGTTCCTGAAAGTAATAGCCTTATGAAGAACATAACATAATAAAAAAATTTTTTTAAAAGAAGAAGAAGAGTTCATTTAGTGCCCAGAGACTGGTGCTTCAGGGAGTGTCTCTAACATGTGCTGTGTCTCTAATGTCTGCTGTTGTATTTTGGCTGCATTGTCCTTCAGGACAACCATCTGCAGAGGCTCTCCTTGCCTGCTCTGGGCAATGTTTGGTGTCTGGCCTGAGTGTGGTGAGTTTTAACTAGTTGTGCTCTGGTCTGCTTGTGAAATGAGACCTGGAACCACATTCACAAAAGCTGGGGCCCTGCAGAACTCTGGTTGGGAGACGTGGTGTGGGCAGAGCTTTGTGCTGTTCTTCTGGAGGACTCACTGACCTATGACTGAGGCAAGTATGACTGAGAAGGGCATTCCCACCAGAGTTCCAGGGGGTGGGGCTTGGTGAATGCAAGTTAGGCAGCCACTGTTGGCACTGAGCTGCTTCTTCCAGGTGGCTTAGTGTTTATGCTGAGTTGTCAGGTGAGAGAAATGATATCAGATGACTCTTTTGTTCCCTGAGAGGTGGTCTGTGAATGCTGCCGATCAGAGAGGTGCTTCCAGAAGAGTAAATAATCCATTGTGTGCCCCAGGCGCTCTTCAGATTGCTGTTTCCATAGCATCTGCCCCCAGGATTTTTGCCTGCCTTCTCTCCAGGAGCTGCATAGTGCCCTCTAGGCTCTAGTACAGCTAGGCCCACTGACCTTTAAAACTCTAGACCTAAGCTGTGTTGGTTGTAAGAACTCATTAAATTCAGTCCCAAGCCAATGGCTTTGGGAAAATGTTCTCTTCATTCATTCCCCTGTTTGCACCTCTCTGTCTTTCCCTTTGCAGTGACCATGGCTTCATCCCCTTCATAGCACCTGTGATCCATTTCTTCCCTAAACCAGGTCTCCCCAATTCTTACCTTCCTCAATGTGGCCTCTTCTCTCCCTTTAGTTTTGGAGATTGTTCTCTCAGTCTTCAGGTCTATTTGTAGAGTATCTAGGATGATTTGATAGTGATCTAGTTCTGTTCCTGGGATGAGGTGAGCCTAGGGTTCTCCTACTCTGCCACCATCTTCCTAGCCAACATCCCTAACATTTCAAAATATTACATTTTTATTTTCATTTGTCTCCATGTATTTCTTTTTATTTTGTCTTTGTTTTCTTCCTCTTATTAGTTTTGGAGGTAGAATTTAGTGATTCATCATTTGGAAATAACACACAGTGTTCATTCCATCCTGTGCCCTCCTTAATGCCTATCATCCAATTATCCCTTCCCCCCACCCACCATCCATCCAAAAATGCTCAATTTGATTCCTATAGTTTAGTGTCACTTATGATTTGCTTCCATCTCAATTTTCATCTTATTTTATTTTTCTTTCCCTTCCCATATGATCATCTGTTTTGTTTCTTAAATTCCACATAAGAGTGAAATCATAGAGTATTTGTCTTTCTCTGACTTATTTTGCTTAGCATAATACCCTCTAGTTCTGTCCACATCCTTGCAAATGGCAACAATCCATTTTTTTATTGCTGAGCAATATTCCATTGTATAAATATATACCACATCTTCCTTACCCATTCAACTGTGCATGGACATTTGGGCTCTTTCCATCTTTTTGCTATTGTGGACATTGCTGCTATAAACATTGGGGTGCATGTTCCTCTTCAAATCACTAACTTTGTATCGTTTGGTTAAATACCAAACAGTGAAATTGTTGGGTTGCATGGTAAATCTATTTCTTAACTTTTTGAAGAAACTCCATAATGTTTTCCAGAGTGGCTGCAGCAGTTTGCATTCCCACCAACAGTGTAAATGGGCTCCCCCATCTCCCTGCCCTCAACACCATCTGTTGTTTCCTGTGTTGTTAATTTTAGCCATCCTGGCAGGTGTGAAGAAGTATGGGTTTTTTTTTAATTTAAACTCAATTAGCCAACATATAGTACATCATTAGTTTTTGATGTAGTGTTCATTGATTCATTAGTTGTGTATAACACCCAGTCCTTATCACATAACGTGCTCTCTTTAATGCCCATCACCCAGTTACCCCATCCCCCAACACACATCCTCTTTGGCAACTCTCAGTTTGTTTCCTAGAGTCAAAAGTCTCTTATGGCTTGTCTCCCTCTCTGTTTTCTTCTCATTCAGTTTCCCTTCCTTCCCCTATAATCCCCTGAACTATGTCTTATATTCCACATATGAATGAAGCCATATGATAATTGTGTTTTCAGCTTGACTTATTTCACTTAACATAATTCCCTCGATTTCCATCCACTTCGATATAAATCGTAGGTATTAATTTTTTTTGATGCTGAGTAATATTCCGTTGTATATATGAACCACATCTTCTATATCCATTCATCTGTTGAAGGACATCTCGGCTTCTTCCACAGTTTGGCTACTTTGGACATTGCTGTTATGAACATTGGGGTGCAGATGCCCCTTCGGATCACTACATCTGTATCTTTGGGGTAAATACCCACCAGTGTAATTACTGGGTCATAGGGGAGCTTTATTTTTAACTTTTTGAAGGAGCTCCACACTGTTTTCCAAAGTGGCTGTACCAGTTTGCATTCCCACCAACAGTGTAAGAGGGTTTCCCTTTCTCCACATCCTCGTCAACAATTGTTGTTTCCTGTCTTGTTAATTTTAGCCATTCTAACTGGTGTACGGTGGTATCTCATTGTGGTTATAATTTGTATTTCCCTGATGACAAGTGATGTGCAGCGTTTTTCCATGTATCTGTTGGCCATTTGTATGTCTTCTTTGGAGAAGTGTTTGTTCATGTCCTCTGCCCATTTCTTGACTGGATTTTGTGTGTGTGTGTTTCAGGTGTTGTGTTTGATAAATTCTTTATATATCTTGATTACCAACCCTTTATATGATATGTCATTTGCAAATACCTTCTCCTATTCAGTAGGTGACCTTTTACTTTTGTTGACTGTTTCCTTTGCTGTGCAGAAGCTTTTTATCTTTATGAAGTCCTAATAGTTCATTTTTGCTTTAGTTTCCCTTGCCTTTGGAGACCTGTCTTGCAAGAGGTTGCTGCCTGTGTTCTCTACTAGATTTGATGGATTCCTTTCTCACATTTAGGTCTTTCATCCATTTAGAGTTCATCTTTGTGTATGGTGTAAGAGAATGGTCCAGTCTCATTCCTCTGCATGTGGCTGTCCAATTTGCCCAGCACTGTTTATTGAAGAGTCTTTTTTTCCCCACTGGATATTCTTTACTGCTTTGTTGAAGATTAGTTGACCATTGTGTTGAGGGTCCATTTCTGGGCTATCTATTCTATTGCATTGGTCTCTGTCTTTGTATTTTTGCCAGTACCATGTTCTCTTGATGATCACAGCTTTGTAATATAGCTTGAAGTCTGGCATTATGATGCCCCCACCTTTGGTTTTCTTCTTCAACTTTCCCCTGACTACTCGTGGTCTTTTCCAGTTCCATACAAATTTTAGGGTTATTTGTTCCAACTCTGTGAAAAATGTTGATGGTGTTTTGATAGAGATTGCATTGAAAGTGTAGATTTCTCTGGCAGCATAGACATTTTAAAAAGGTTTATTCTTCCAATCCATAAGCATGAAATGCTTTTCCATCTCTTTTTGTCTTCCTCGATTTTTTCATAAGTGTTCTGTACCTTTTAGAGTATAGATACTTTACGTGTTTGGTTAGGCTTATTCATAGGTATCTTATGATTTGTGTGCAATTGTAAATGGGATCAATTCCTTAATTTCTCTTTCCTCAGTCACATTGTTAGTGTATAGAAATGCAAATAATTTCTGTGCATTGATTTTGCATCCTGCCACGTTGTTAAATTGCTGTATGAGTTCTAGAAATTTTGGGGTGGAGTCTCTTGGGTTTTCCACATAAAGTATATGTCATCTGTGAAGAGAGAGAGTTTGACTTCTTCTTTGCCAATTTGAATGTCTTTTATTTCTTTTTGAAGTCTGATTGCTGATGCTAGGACTTCTAGTACTATGTTTAACAACTGTAGTGTGAGTGGGAATCCCTATAGTGTTCCCATCCTTAAGGGAAAAGCTTTCAGTTTTTCCCCATTGAGAATGATATTTATTGCGGGCTTTTTGTAGATGGCTTTTATGATATTGTGGTATGTTTCCTCTCTCTACCCTGTGGAGAGTTTTAATTAAGCAAGGATTCTGTATTTTGTCACATGATTTTTTCTGCATCTATTGGGGAGATCATATGGCTCTTGTCTTTTCTTTTATTAATGTGATGTGTCATATGATTGATTTGCAAATGTTGAACCATGCTTGTATCCCAGGAATAAATCCCCCTTGGCCATGGTGAATAATCTTTTTAATGTACTATTGGTTCCTATTGACTAGTATCTTGGTGAGTATTTTGGCATGCATGTTCATCAGGGATATTGATCTCTAATTCTCCTTTTTGATGAGGTCTTTTCCTGGTTTTGGGATCAAGGTAATGCTGGCCTCATGGAATTAGTTTGTAAGTTTTCCATTTCTACTTTTTGAAACATCTTCATTCTAAATGTTTGGTAGAATTCCCCTGGGAAGCCATCCATCCCTGGACTCTTCTTTCTTGGGAAATTTTTGATTACTGTTTCAATTTCCTTGCAGGTTATGGGTTTGTTCAGGTTTTCTATTTCTTCCTATTTCAGTTTTGGTAGTTTATAAATTTCCTGAAAAGCATCCTTTTCTTCCAGATTACCTAATTTATTGGCATATAGTTGCTCATAATATGTTCTTATAATTATCTATATTTCCTTAGTGTTGGTTGTGATCTCTCCTCTTTCATTCATGATTTTATTAATTTGGGTCCTTTCTCCTTTCTTTTGGATTAATATGGATAAAGGTTTATCAATCTTATTAATTCTTTGAAAGAACCATCTTCTAGTTTCATTAATCTGTTCTACTGTTCTTGTGATTTCTATTGTATTGATTTCTGCTCCAATCATTATTATTTCTCTTCTTCTGCTTGGTTTAGTCTTTTTTTCCCTTTCTTTCTCCAGGCCCATAGGTGTAAGGTTAGCTTGTGTGTTTGGGATTTTTCTACTTTTTTGAGAGAGGCTTGTTTTACAATGTACTGCCTTCTTAGGATCGCCTTTGCTGTATCCCAAAGTTTTGAACCAGTGTGTTTTCATTCTCACTAGTTTCCATTAATTTTTAAAATTCTTCTTTAATTTTCTGGGTGACCCATTCATTCCTTAGCACAATGCTCTTTAACCTCAAAGTTTTTTTTTTTTTTTTTTTTTAATTTGCAAAGCACTTCTTTTTTTTTTTTTTTTTTTTTTAATTAATAATGATTTTTTATTATATTATGTTAGTCACCATACAGTACATCCCCGGTTTTCGATGTAAGGCTCGATGATTCATTAGTTGTGTATAACACCCAGTGCACCATGCAATATGTGCCCTCCTTACTACCCATCACCGGTCTATCCCATTCCCCCACCACTCTCCCCTCTGTAGCCCTCAGTTTGTTTCTCATAGTCCATAGTCTTTCATGTTTCATTCCCCCTTCTGATTACCCCCCCTTCCTTTATCCCTTTCTTCCCCTACTGATCATTCTAGTTCTTATGTTCCATAGATGAGAGAAATCATATGATAGTTGTCTTTCTCTGCTTGACTTATTTCACTAAGCATTATCTCCTCCAGTGCCGTCCATGTTGTAGCAAATGTTGAGAACTCATTCTTTCTGATTGCTGAGTAATATTCCATTGTATATATTAACCTCAAAGTTTTTTATTTCATTCCTAATTTCTTCTTGTGATTGAGTTCAAGCTTCAATACATTCTGGTCTGAAAATATGCAGGGAATAAAGTAAATCTTTTAATGTCGGTTGAGACCTGATTTGTGGCCCAGTATTCAGGAGAAAGTTCATGTGCGTTTGAGAAGAATGAGTATTCCAGTGTTTTAGGATGGAATGTTCTCTATGTATTTGTGAAGTCCATCTGGTCCAGTGTGTCATTCAAAGACCTTGTCTTTGTTGATCCACTGCATAGATGTTCTGTCCGTTGCTGGGAGTGAGATGTTGAAGTCCCCTACTATTAATGTATTATTATCAATGTATCTCCTTACATTGCTTATTAATTGGTTTATATAATTGGCTGCTCCCATACTGGAGACATAAATATTTATAATTGTTAGATTTTCTTGTTGGATAGACTCTTTAAGTTTGACATAGTGTCCCTTTTCATCTCTTACTGTAGTCTTTGTTTTATAATCTAATTTGTCTGATAATGAGGATTACTACCCCAGCTTTCTTTTGAGGTCCATTTGCATGATAAATGGTTCTCCATGCCCTCAGTTTCAGTCTGGAGGTGTATTTAAGTCTAAAATGAGTCTCTTGTAGACAGTGTATGGATGGGTCTTGCTTTTTTATCCAATCTGATACCCTGTGTCTTTTGATTGGAGCATTTAGCCCATTCACATTCCAAGTAACTATTGAAATAGATGAATTTAGTGCCATTGTATTGCCTATAAATTCCCAGTTTATGTAAATTGTCTCTGTTTCTTTCTGTTCTATGTTACACTGGGGCTCTCTCTTCGCTCACAGGATCCCCCTTAATATTTCTTGCAGGGCTGGCTTGGTGGTCACATATTCCATCAGTTTCTGTCTGTCCTAGAAGCTCTTTATCTCTCCTTCCATTCTGAATGACAACCTTGCTGGATAAGGAATTATTGGGTGCATGTGCTTCCAATTTAGTACCCAGAATATATCACTCCAGCCCTCTGGCTTTCCAGGTTTCTGTGGATAGGTCTGATGTTATTCTGATGTTCCTCCCTCTGTATGTCAGGAATCTCCTCTAGAGCCGCTCTACAGATAGCCTCTTCTCTAAAATTGCAAGCTCACTAGTATATGTTGGATTGATGATCTATTTTTATTGGTTTTTGGAGGGGTCATCTTGGACATGAATGCTTGTTTCCTTCCCCAGATTAGGGAAGTTCTCAGCTATGATTTGCTCAAATATACCTTCTGGCCTTCTCTCTCTCTCTTCCCCTTCAGGTACACCAATAATTCTGATATTAGATCCTTTCAAAGCATCATTAATTTCTCAATGCATTTCTTCATGGGCTCTGAGTTGTCTTTCTCTCTTTTCCTCAACTTCCTTCCTTTCCATCAGCCTGTTTTCTGGATCACTTACTCTCACTTCTGCCTCACCCACCCTAGCTGTTAGACTGCATCTCAGTTTTAGCATTTTTACGTTGGGCCTGATTAGACCTCATTTCTGCTCTTAGAGATTCCCTACTACACATTATGCTTTCTTCAAGCCTAGCTATTTACTTCATAATTGCTGTCCTGAATTCCATCTCTGACATCTTACTTTTATCCATGTTGACTAGCTCTGTGGCACAGAAGATTACCTCTGGTTCCTTCTTTTGTGGTGAATTCCTCCTTCTAGTCATTTTTCCCAGAGTAGATTGGGTGAGCGAGTGAGCAGAGTCCAAAATGTCAACTCTGACCCAAGAAAAGTACACCCTAGACAAATTCAAAGCAGTCGGAAACCAAAACAGAAAAGCAAACAAGAAGCAAAACAGAACAAACAGAGAGAGAGAGAGAGAGAAAGGGAGCATGGGGAAATAGAGTATAATCTGGCAGGTTGGAGAAAGCAGGGTGATCCACTTGTTCCTGACTGAATTTTGGTCTGTGTGTTAGAAGACACTACCTCCCAAAATTGCAAAGAAACAAAACTTATCTATATACAAAAATAAAATTTAATAGAGTGAGAAAAGAGCTAAAATGAAGCATATACCTATTAAATGTAGATGTAAAAAATAAAAGTTAAAAAGTGACTTAAAAACAGAATTTGGTAACATAAGAAACTAGTTGAAAAGGGAAAAACATTTAAAAAGTGGAAAATTTTAGACTTAAGGATAAACGAATGGTGAGAAAAAATCTCAAGCTTAATATACTATTTTCCCCGGCACTGGAGTTTTCCGGTCTTTGGGATCCATAACCTAGTTTGCATCTTTTCTTCCAGATTGTCTTCTGGGGGAGGGGCCTGCTATGCTGCTTCTCAGGTGTCTTTGCCTGGGTGGAGATGCACTGCTCCTTGCCAGGGGGCTGGGCTCAGTGTAAGTTGGTCCTCTATGTGGCTTTTGTTCCCTGGAGGCTTTCTGTTCTTCTTTAGAGGATCAGAATAAAAATGGCTGTGTCCAGATCTCCAGCCCCAGAGCTGAAAGATTGCAATCCCACCTCTTCGATAAACCCTCTGGGACAAACAGTCTTCACTCTTGTGTGTGCCAAACTCTGCAGACTTTTGCAATGCGTAAACCCACTGTAATCCTCAAAGGGCGAGTCTGAGGGACCCACACAACTTCCTTTTGTGTGTCCTGGGACTGAGTGCGGTTTGGGGCTCATGCTCATACCCTGTTCTGCTGCTCCCAGGGGACTGCTGGGTGTCACCCTACTGTTCTTTATGGGGCCACTACCCTGCTAGCTGTTGCCTGCTCCTGGGAGCAACCGTTTTGCCCCTCACGGGGTATGGCAAATGACCTTCACATTCCAGTCCTTTTCAGGGTGCTCAGGCAGGGAGTGGTCACTCCATTGGTCCAGCTGGTTGTTTATGGCAAGCCAAGCTGAGAGTCCCCACTTGGGCTCACTGACTGTTACTAGTTTCCCCACCCTACTGCTTGGACACTCTACCAATTCAGGCCCCTCTGTTCAACTCCTGGGATTCTAAGACCACAATGACCCACCTAGAATTCTGCCCTTTTCATCCTCTGAGCCCCTTTCAGACAGGATGTCTCTCACTGGGTCATATTTCTATGTGTTCAGATTTTGTCCTCTGGGGCTATATCACTTTCCAGTAGCCAGCTTAAGGAGGCTCCGTCCCCACCCTCTGTTCATCTTCTGATACCTCCCTGCAGATTCATGTCTCCACTCCTCCTACCTTGCAAAAAGCAGTTGCTTTTCTCCTTGTAGAGTTCCTGATATATATATATATATATATATATATCATCCAAGACTAAATTCATGGGTGTTCAGAATGGTTTGATAGATATCCAGCTAAATTCAAGGAACCAGACAAAATGAGGTACCCGTCTCTTCTGTCATTTGCCTTTCCCCATAAAAGTGGTATCTCCTTGTGGTTTCTATTTGTATTTCCCTGATGCATAGTATAATTAAGCATTTTTTTCATGTGTTTGTTGGCCATTTGTATGTATTCTTTGGAGAAGTATCTGTTCATGTCTTCTGCCCATTTCTTGACTGGATTTTTTGTGTTTAGGGTGTTGAGTTGCATGAGTTTTTTATAGGTTTTGGATACTACCCTTTATCCGATAACACATTTACAAATATCTTCTCCCATTCCATAGGTTGCCTTTTAGATTTGATGACTGTTTCCTTTGCTGTGCAAAAGATTTTTACCTTGAGTAATATAACACCCAGTGTATAACACCCAGCGCACCATGTAGTATGTGCCTTCCTTAATACCCATCACTGGCCTATCCCAATCCCTCACCCCCCTCCCCTCTGAAGCAAATGAATATCTCATTTCTGCTTTTATTTCCCTCGTCATTGAAGATGTGTTTACCAAGAAGTTGCTGCTGTGGAAGTCAAAGAGGTTGCTGCCTGTGTTCTCTTCTAGGATTTTGATGGATTCCTGTCTCACAGAGAAGTCTTTCATTCATCTTGAGCTTATCCTTGTGTTTGATGTGAGGAAATGGTCCCATTTCATTCTTCTACATGTGGCACTCCAATTTTCCCTGCACCACTTGTTGAAAAGACTGTCTTTTTTCCATTGGATATTTGTTCTTGCTTAGTCAAAGATTAGTTTACCATGGAGTTGAGGGTCCATTTCTGGGGTATCTATCCTGTTCCATTCACTTATGTGTCTCCTTTTATGCCAGTACCATGATGTCTTGATGATCACAGCTTTGTAATAAACTTGAAGTCCAGCATTGTGATGCCTCCAGCTTTAGTTTTCTTTTCAACATTCCTTTGGCTATTTGGGATCTCTTCTGATTCCATACAAATTTTAGGATTTTTTTTGTTCCAGCTCTGTGAAAAATGTCGATGGTATTTGGACAGCGATTGCTTTGAATGTGTAGATTGCTCTAGGTACCATAGACATTTTCAAAGTATTTATTATTCCAATACATGAGCATGGAATGTCTTTCCATTTTTTTGTGTCTTCCCTAATTTCTTTCATAAGGTGTTCTGTAGTTTTTAGAGTACAGATCCTTTACCTCTTGGTTTAGGTTTATTCCTAGGTATCTTATGGTTTTTTGTGCAATTGTAAATGGGATCAGTTTCTTAAATTCTCTTTCTATAGTCACACTGTTAGTGTATAGAAATGCTACTGATCTGGGGCGCCTGGGTGGCTCATTCGTTAAGCATCTGCTTTCAGCTCAGGGTGTGATCCGGGCATTCTGGGATCAAGCCCCGCATCAGGCTCCTCTGCTGGGAGCCTGCTTCTTCCTCTCCCACCCCCACCTGCTTGTGTTCCCTCTCTCACTGCCTGTCTCTCTCTCTGTCAAATAAATTAATTAAATTAAAAAAAAGAAATGCTACTGATCTGTGCATTGATTTTATATCCTGCCACGCTGCTGAATTCCAATATGAGTTCTAGCAATTTGGGGGTGGAGTCCTTTGGCTTTTTCCACTTAAAGTGTCATATCATCTGTTAAGAATGAGTGTTAGACTTCTACTTTGCCAATTTGAATGCATTTTATTTCCCTTGTGCTCTGATTCCTGAGACTGGGACTTCTAGTACTATGTTGAACAACAGTGGTGAGAGTGGGCATCCCTGTCATTTTCCTGATCTTAGGGGGAAAGCTCTCAGTTCTCTCCTATTGTGAATGGTATTCCCTGTGTGCTTTTCATAGATGGACTTTATTATATTGAGGTATGTTCCCTCTATCCCTACACTGTGGAGAATTTTAATCAAGAAAAGATATTGTATTTTCTCAAATGCCATTTCTACCTCAACTGGAGCATCATATGGTTCTTATCCCTTCTTTTATAATGTGATGTATCATGTTGATTGATTTGTGAATGTTGAACCACCCGTGCATCCTAGGAATTAATCCCCCATGATCCTGGTGAATAACCCTGTTAATGTACTCTTGGACCCTATTGGCTAGTATCTTGGTGAGTATTTTGGCATGATTATCAGAGATATTGGTCTGTGAGTCTCCTTTGTGATGGGGTCTGGTTTCCAGATCAAGATAATGTTGGACTTATAGAACGAGTTTGGAAGTTTTCCTTCCGTTTCTATTTTTTGAAACAGCTTCAGAAGAATAGGTATTAGTTCTTCTTTAAATGTTTGGTAGATGGGCACCTGGGTGGCTCAGTTTGTTAAGCATCTGTATTCAGCTCAAGTGGGTCCTGGAATCAAGCATTGTGTCAAGCTCCTTGTTCACTGGAGAGCCTGCCTCTCCCTCTCCTTCTGCCTGTAACTCCCCCTTCTTGTTCTCTCTCTCTCTCTTTCTCTCTTTCACCTCTCTGTTTCTCTTACTATCTTTTTCTCTCTATGTGTCAAATAAATAAAATCTAAAAAATGTTTAAATAAATAAATAAACAAACAACTGCAGACGTCTCTTCTTTCTGACAGATTTTTAATTACTGCTTCAATTTCTTAGTGGTTACGGGTGTGTTCATATTTTCTATGTCTTCTTGTTTCAGTTTTGGTAGTTTATAAGTTTCCAGGGATACATCCATTTCTTTCAGGTTGTTTAATTTATTGGCATATAGTTGCTCATAATATGTTCTTAAACTTGTTTGTTTTTCCTTGGTGTTGGTCACAATCTCTCCTCTTTCATTCATGATTTTATTAATTTGGGTTATTTCTCTTTTCTTTTTGTACGTCTGGCTAGTGGTTTATCAATATTATTAATTCTTTCAATAAACCAGCTTCTAGTTTCATTGATCTGTTCTACTGTTCCTATGGTTTCTATTTCATTGATTTCTGCTCTATTCTTTATTATTTTTCTTCTCCTGATTGATTTAGTTTCATTTGCTGTTCTTTCTCCAGGCCCTTTAGGTTAAAGGTTAGCTTGTGTATTTGGGATTTTTCTAATTATTTGAGAGAACCTTGTACTGCTATGTCCTTCCCTCTTAAGACAACTTTTGCTGCATTCCAAAGATTTAGAAGATTTGTCTGTTCAGTTTTATTTGCTTCCATTTTAAAAAAATTCTTCTTTAATTTCCTGGTTAACCTTTCCACTCTTTATTAGAATGCTCTATAACATCCAATTTTTAATTTCCTTCCAAATTTCCTCTTGTGAGTGAGATCAATTTCAAAGCAATGTGGTCTGGAAATATGCAGAGAATAATCCCAATTTTCTATTAACCGTTGAGACCTGACTTGTGACCCATTATGTAATCTATTCTGGAGAATGTTCTATGTGCACTGAAAGAGAATATGTATTCTGTTGTCTTAGGGTGGAATGCTCTTTATATACTTCTGAAGTCCATTTGGTCCAGTGTGTCATTCAAATCCCGTTTCCTTGTTGATCTTCTGATTAGATTATCTCTCCAATGTTTTTTTTAATCTTATTTATGTTTTATTTTTTTAAAATAATATTTTTTATTATATTATGTTAGTCACCATACAGTACATCCCTAGTTTCTGACGTAAAGTTCCATGATTCACTGCTTGCATATAAGACCTGGTGCACCAAGCAATACGTGCCCTCCTTACTACCCATCACCATACTATCCCATCCCCCACCCACTCCCCTCTGAAGCCCTCAGTTTGTTTCTCAGAGTCCATAGTCTCTCATACTTCATTCTTATTACCCCCCTTTCTTTATCCCTTTCTTCTCCTACCGATCTCCCTAGTTCTTATGTTCCATAGATGAGAGAAACCATGTGATAATTGTCTTTCTCTGCTTTACTTATTTCACCTCGCCTAATCTCCTCCAGTGCCGTCCATGTTGCAGCAAATGTTGAGAAATCATTCTTTTTGATAACTGAGTAATATTCCACTGCATATATGGAACACATCTTCTGAATCCAGTCATCTGCTGAAGGGCATCTCGGCTCCTTCCACGATTTAGCTAATGTGGACAATGCTGCTATAAACATTGGGGTTCATATGGCCGGTCTCTTCAATAGGTCTGTAACGTTGGGGTAAATACCCAGTAGTGCAATGGCTGGGTCACAGGGTAAGTCAATTTTTAACTTTTTAAGGGACCTCCACACTGTTTTTCAGAGTGGCTGTACCAACTTGCATTCCCACCAACAATGTAGGAGGGATCCCCCTTCTCCACATCCTCTCCAACAATTGTTGTTTCCTGCCTTGTCAATTTTTGCCATTCTAACTGGCATAAGGTGGTATCTTAGTGTGGTTTTGATTTGAATTACCCTGACAGCTAGTGATTTTGAACATTTTTTCATGTGTCTGTTAGCCATTTGTATGTCTTCATTAGAAAAGTGTCTGTTCATATCTTCTGCCCATTTTTTGATTTGTTTATTTGTTTCTCATGTATTGAGTTTGAGAAGTTCTTTGTAGATCTTGGATACCAGTCTTTTATCTGTAGTGTCAATTGCAAGTATATTCTCCCATTCCGTGGGCTGCCTCTTAGTTTTTTTGACTGTTTCCATGGCTGTGCAGAAGCTTTTGATCTTGATGAAGTCCCACAAGTTCATTTTTCTTTTGTTTCTCTTGCCTTTGGGGATGTATCATGAAAAGAGTTGCTGTGGCCGATGTCAAAGAGGTTGCTGCCTAAGTTCTCCTCCAGGATTTTGATGGATTCCTGTCTCACATCGAGGTCTTTCACCCCTTCAGAGTTCATTTTTGAGTATGGTGTGAGAGACTGGCCAAGTTTCATTCTTTTGCATGTAGCTGTCCAATTTTCCCAGCATCATTTATTGAAGAGACTCTCTTTTTTCCACTGGATGTTTTTTCCTGCTTTATCAAAGACTAGTTGCCCAAAGAGCCAAAGGTCCATTTCTGGGTTCTCTATTCTGTTCCATTGGTCGATGTGTCTGTTCTTGTGCCAGTACCATGCTGTCTTTGTGATCACAACTTTGCAGTACAGCTTGAAATCCGGCATTGTGATGCCTCCACCTTTGTTTTTCCTTTTCAACAGTTCCTTGGCTATTCGGGGCCTTTTCTGGTTCCACACAAATTTAAGGACTATTTGTTCCAGTTCTTTGAAAAATGTCATTGGTATTTTGATTAGGATAGCATTGAAAGTGTAGATTGCTCTGGGTAGCACAGACATTTTAACTATGTTAATTCTTCCGATCTATGAGCATGGAATATTTTTGCATCATTTTGTGTCTTCTTCAATGTCTTTCAAGAGTGATTTGTGGTTTCTAGAACATAAATTGTTTACAACTCTAGTAAAATTAATTCCAAGATAACATATGATTTTTGGTGCTATTGTAAATGGAATGGATTCCCTAATTTCTCTTTCTTCAGTCTCATTGTTCATGTATAGAAATGCAACTGATTTCTGAGCATTGATTTTGTATCCCACCACATTACTGAATTGCTCTACAACTTCTAGTAGTTTGGGGGTGGAGTCTTTGGGTTTTCCATATAGAGTATCATGTAATCTGTGAAGAAGGAGAGTTTGACTTCTTCTTTGCTGATTTGGATACCTTTTATCCCATTTTGTTGTCTCATTGCCATTGCAAGGACTTCTAGTACTATGTTGAATAATAATGGCGAGAGTGGGCAATCCTTTAGATCACGTTGCCGATCCTAGGGGAAAGGCTTCCAGTTTTTCCCCGTTGAGAATGACATTTGCTGTAGGCTTTTCATAGATGGCTTTTATGAGATTGAGAAATGTCCCCTCTATCCCTACACTCTGTAGGGTTTTAATCAGGAAAGGATGCTTTATTTTGTCAAATGCTTTTTCTGCATCTATTGGGAGAATCATATGATTTTTGGCTTTTTTTTTTTTTTTGGCTGATAATCTCTATGACACTGATAGATTTGTGAATGTTGAACCACCCTTGCATCCCAGGGATGAATCCCACTTGGTCATGATGGATAATCCTTTTAATGTACTGTTGGATCCTATTAGCTAGATCTTGTTGAGAATTTTGGCATCCATATTCATCAGGAATGTTGGTTGGTAATTCTCCTTTTTGATGGGGTCTTTGCCTGGTTTGCTGATCAAGGTAATATTTGCCTCATAGAACAAGTTTGGTAGTTTTCCTTCTGTTTCTATTTTTTTAAACAGCTTTAGAAGAATAGGTATTATTTCTTCTTTAAATGTTCGGGAGAATTCCCCAGGAAATCCGTCAGGCCCTGGTGTTCTGTTTTTCGGAAGGTTTTTAATCTCTGCTTCAATCTCTTCATAATTAATTGGTCTTTTTAAGAAATCAATTTCTTCCTGTTTCAGTCTTGGTAGTTTATAGGTTTCCAGGAAGTCCTCCATCTCTTCCAGGTTGCATAATTTATTGGCATAAAGCTATTGAAAAAAGTTTCTAATGATCCTTCCTATTTCATTGGTGTTGGTTGTGAACTCTACCTTTTCATTCATAATTTTATTAATTGGGGTCCTTTCTCTATTCTTTTGGATAAGTCTTGCCAGTGACTTATCTATTTTATTTGTTCTTTCAAAGAACCAGCTTCTAGTTCTGTTGATCTACTGTACTGTGCTCCTGTTTTCTAATTCATTGATCTCTGCTATCATCTTGATCAACTGCTTTCTCGTGCGTCGATTAGGCCTGTTATTCTAATGCTGTTCCAGCTTCTTGAGGTGAGAATATATAAACTGCATTTTAGATTTTTCTCTTCTTTTGAGTGAGGCATGGAAGCCTATGTATTTTCCCCTTAGGGCTGCATTTGCAGGGTCTCATAATTTTTGGACCGTTGTGTTTTCATTCTCATTGGTCTCCATTAATTGTTTAAATTGATTTTTGATTTCCTGGTTTATTGAATCATTCTGGAGCAGGATGGGTCTTAGTCTCCAAGTGTTTGAGTTTCTTCCAAATTTTTCCTTGTGGTTGAGTTCCAATTTCAAAGCATTGTGGTCTGAGAATTTACAGGGAAAATTTCAGTCTTTTGTATTGGTTGAGACCTGTTTTGTGGCCACCACATGATCTATTCTGGAGAACGTTCCATGTGCATTCAAATAGAATGATTATTCTTTTGTTCCGGGGTGTAGTGTTTTATATATATATATATATATGGTCCAACTCGTCTAGTATGGCATTCAAAGCTCTTGTTTCTTTGACGATTTTCTGCTTAGGTGCTCTGTCTATTGCTGATAGTGGAGTGTTGAGGTCCCCTACTATTCATGTATTTTTATCTATACGTCTCTTTATTCTGGTTAAGAGTTGACTTGTGTATCTTGCTGCTCCCTTTTGGGGGGCATAGATATTTATAATTGTCATATCCAGTTGCTGGATACATCCTTTTAGAATAATATAGTGCCCTTCTGTATCTCTAACTACAGTCTTTAGTTTACAATCCTCTTTGTCTGATATGAGAATTGCTACCCCAGCTTTCTTTTGAGGTCCATTGGCATGAAAGATGGTATTCCATCCCTTTACTTTCAGTCTGGATGTTTCCTTAGGTTCAAAATGAGTCTGTTGTAGTCAGCAGATGGATGGGTCATGGCTTTTTATCCAATCTGCAACCCTGTGGCATGTTATGGGAGCATTTAGGCCATTCACACTGAAAGTGATTATTGAGAGATATGATTTTAATGATGTCATGTTGCCTATAAAGACTTTGCTTCTATACATTGTAAATTTCTGTTCTGTATCACTCCTGGGGCCCTTTTACTTTTATACAACCCCCCTTAATATCTCCTGTAGGGCTGGTTTCATGGTTACAAAATTGGTCAGTGACTGGTGGTTCTGGAAGGTCCTTATCTCTCCAGCAATTCTGAATGAGAGCCTTGGTGGATAAAGGATCCTTGGCTGCATGTTTTCTCAGATAGAGCTTTAAAAAAGCCCCCCCCCCCAACCCATTCTCTCATTCCAGGTCTGTGTAAACAGGTCTGACGTAATTCTGATACCTTTGCCTTGGTACATGAGAAATTTCTTTGCCCTGGCCGCTTTCAATACCGTATCCTTGGAGCTAATATTTGCATAATGCACTATGACATGACGTGGCGTAGGTTTGTTGTGGTTGAGCTTGGGAGGGGTCCTCTCTGCCTCTTGGACACGAATGTTTGTTTCCTTTGCTAGATTGGGTAAGTTTTCAGCTACACTTTGTTCAAGTATATCTTCTAGACCTCTGTTTTTCTCCACCCCCTCAGGGATGCTGATGATTCTGAAATTGGAACGTTTCACTGAGTCAGTAATCTCCCGTAACTTACATTCTTGAGTTTTTTTTTTTGAGCCAAATTTCTGTTTTAACTTTCTCTTCTACCATCCCATCCTCCAATTCACTAATTCGTCCTTCTGCCTCATTCACCCTGACCGTCAGAGCCTCTACTTTTGACTGCATTTGATTAATAAAATTTTTAATTTCTGCCAGATTTGCTCTCATTTCTGCCCTTAGAGATTCTATATTCTCTTTAATATTTTTGATAATATTTTTTTCAAGTCTACACATCATCTTAACGATTGTTATTTTGAACTCCATTTCTGCTAATTTGGTTATCTCCATATCCATCAGTTCTGGGCCAGAGGCCTCAGACTCATTTTCTTTTCTTTGCTGGGGGGGATTTCTCCTTCTCGTCATTCTGATGAGGAGAGGTTGCGGTGTTGCTCAGAGCCCAAATTATTGACCAGGACCCAGGCAGTGTGCTCTTTTTTTATAGGGACCTTAAGGATGTGGGCTTATTGATTTTTCAGACTGCCTTCTGGGAAAGGGGCCTGCTGTGCTGATACTCAGGCCACCCTGTTTGGGTAGAGTGTCCCTGTCCCATGTGAGGGGGGATGGGGATGGGCACAACGTGAGATGCTATTTCCAGGCTTTTGTTCTTTGGCGGCTTTCCCTGGTGGTTGCTGTGCCTCTTCTGAGAGTCAGAGCAACAGTGGTCGAATCCCAGTCTCTGTCGCAGAACAGAGAGATCGCAGTCTCCTCTCCACTGAGCTCCTCTGGCCTCTTTAACTCTGTTTCTGTTCATGTTGCTAAACCCTGCAGCATCCCAGGTTGTGTGCCCCACAGCCGGCTCCCAGCCCTCACTTCCAGGGCTCGCACATCTCTCTCCTTCGTGTTTCTAACACTGCCATCTGCTAGCTGCCCCTGCGTGCTCTCTGGAGCCCTGTTTCAGTGTGGTTCGCCTGCACTCCGGAGCTCCGGAACACCGGCTTTCAGACTGGTCGTGTGCGTCCCAGGCTCACGGTCTCAGTCTGCTCTCCTGCGGGTGCCAGGCTGCAAGTTCGCCGACTCCCCGGTATAGGTGACTACCGATTCCCTGCGCCTGAACACAGAGGCTCCCTCCCCCTTCTGTTTATGTTCTGATATCTGTGTGCGGGGTCACAACTCCCCACTTCATATCTCAATACTCAGTGCTGGAGATGTTCATTTGTATAGGTCCAGGTGTATCTTCCTACATCTCAGGCTGGTTCTGTGGGTGTTCAGGATGGTCTGGTACCTATCCAGCTTGACTCAGGGGACTAGCTGAAAAAGGGGACCCCTACTCCTCTGCCATCTTAAATCCTCCCTCTGTTCTGTCCAATGTTTTGAGTGGGGTGTCAAAGTCCTCTACTTTTATTTTATTATTGTGAAAATAATTCTTTAATTTGTTCATTAATTCTTTTGTATAATTAGCTGCTCCCAACCGAGGAGCTTAAATATATATAACTGTTAGATCTTATGGTTGCATAGACCCTTTAAGTATGATATAGTGTTCCTCTTCATCCCTTACTATATTCCATGGATTAAAATCTAACTTGTCGAGGAGTTAAGATGGCAAAGGAGTAAGGGACCCCTTTTTCAGCTGGATAGGTACCAGACCATCCTGAACATCCACGGAATCAGCCTGAGACGCAGGAAGATTCATCTGGATCTGTACAAATGAACATCTACAAAGATGATTATAGAGGTACAAAGTGGGGAGCCAGGAAAGTGCACAGATATTGGAAGATAAATGGAAGGGGGAGGGAGCCACCATGCTCAGGCACCAGGAAGCAGTAGCCACCAGCACAGGGGAGCGGGCAGACTCATGGACGGGCACCCACGACAAAGCAGACTGAGACCATGAGCCAGGGAATGCACGCGACCAGTATGAGGGCCAGAGCTTTTGAGCTCACGGGGGCGGCTGGCAGCTGGCGGCTGGCAGTGTTAGAAACAAAAAGGACAGAGATGCGCTAGCCCTAGATGTGACAGCTGGGACACCGGTTGTGGGGCGCACATCCAGGGACGCTGCAGGGTTGAGCAGCACCAACAGAAACGGAGTTAAGGAGGTCAGAACATCAGTGGAGAACCGTCTGTGATCCCTCTGTTCTGAGACAGGCTGGGATTCGGCCACTGCTGCTCTGACTCTCAGAAGAGGCACAACAAACTGCCAGGGAAGGCCGCCAGAGAAAAAAAGCCTGGAAATACCAGCTCACAGTGTGCCCATCCCTATCCCCTCCCAGGGGACACAGAGAATCTACCCAAACAGGGTTGTCTGAGTATCGGCGTGGCAGGCCCCTCCCCCAGAAGGCAGGCTGAAAAATCAAGAAGCCCACATCCATAAGGTCCCTATAAAACAAGTGCACACTCCCTGGGTCCTGGTCAATAATTTGGGCTCTGGACAAATCCGCAACCTCTCCTCATCAGAATGACAAGAATGAGAAATCCCCCCCAGCAAAGAAAAGACAATGAGTCTGTGGCCTCTGCCACAGAACTAATGGATATGGCTATAATCAAATTATCTGAAATGGAGTTCAGAGTAACAATCGTCAAGATGATGTGTGGACTCGAAAAAAGTATTAACGAAAATGTTAAAGAGAATATAGAATCTCTAAGGGCAGAAATGAGAGCGAATCTGGCAGAAATTAAAAATTCTATGAATCAAATGCAGTCAAAACTAGATGCTCTGACGGCCAGGGTGAATG